>NC_051246.2:131859424-133109424 GCF_015237465.2 Chelonia mydas | reverse complement strand
TGTCATAATGGATCAGAGCCGAGATCCTTCTGGTCCAGTCTGACAGTAACTAGCTCCTGTTGCTTCAGAGGAAGGTGTAAGAACCCTTCAGCAGCAGACATGGGGTAATCTGCTCCCAAACTTGTGTCTTGGTTGCTAACAGTCACGGATTGGCTAAAGCTGTGCAGCAGATTTAATATCCCTTTTCAAACAACTCGATAATTAATGCTAGCTCAGGCTATTCTTGTTAGCCATATCCTGGCCAATCACTTTGAGAATCTTGCTCAGTTCTTCTTGTGGCAGTGAATTTCACAGCCTAATTACACATTGTGTGGAAAAATCTATTTCTGCTCATCAGTTTTTAATTTGCCTGCTTGTGATATCACTGAATGCCTTCTCCTCTTCTGTTAGGAATACAGCTAGCAGGAAAACTGAGATTTTGGGGGGTGCGGTAGAATCATACCAAGTCAGGAAGAAAAGCCAAAAGGTTGATTCTTTTTCAAAATGTTTCTGGTCAATTGAAGTGTTGCATTTAGATTTTGACCTTTTTTATTATATATTGTAAATTTCAAAAACCAGACAATTTTTGGGTCTGAAAATAGCGAAACAGGATATTTTGGCATTTTTTGAAATGTTTTCTCCAATTTGTCTTTTACAATGATTTGCAAACTTGTATCAGTAAAATAAAATGACAGGTTTCAGAGTAGCAGCTGTGTTAGTCTGTATTCGCAAAAAGAAAAGGAGGACTTGTGGCACCTTCGAGACTAACAAATGTATTTGAGCATAAGCTTTCGTGAGCTACATTCATGCATCTGATGAAGTGAGCTGTAGCTCACGAAAGCTTATGCTCAAATAAATTTGTTAGTCTCTAAGGTGCCACAAGTACTCCTCCTCATCTTTTTTTTTTTTAAATAAAATGGTTTGTTTTGTCAAAATGGCATTTTCTGATGGAGAACCTGTTCTAGCCCTAGTTATGAGACAGGAAGAACAGACTCCCTGATCTACCCTCTTTATCATTCATTATTTCATCTACTTTTATCATGTCCTCATCTATTCACCTCCTTTCTACATTAAATACTCCCACTCTATTCAATCTCTCCCCCTAGGGGAGTTTTTCTAGGTTCTGGATTATGTTCATTGCTCCTCTCTGAACTGTTCCCAGTTCTGCATTTTCCCTTTCAGCTGGGGTGACCACTGCCAGTCCTGCACACAGTATTTCTCAGGAGGCCATTGGTGAGTTAAGCTGAGTATTTCTGAGGTAGCAGAAAGCAAAGCTACTCGTGAATCTGGCCCATGAGCTCTTGGCTGCTTGTGTAGCAAATTCAGAAAGCGGATTGCTTTGCAGAGTGGTAGATATTTAGTTTTGACATGTAAATCCTTTGTTTCTGTCTGCAGACATTACGGCAGAACTAAGTCCTTTCAGCATTCAAATAGTTCAATGCAAGAATACTTTCACACAAGGCCAGTCATCACTCCTGCTTTTTAAACAAGCTCCACAGGTGGGTCAGTATCAGAAGGGAGAGTTACAGAGCTCTCTGCCCAGAAGCATTAAATGGCCAGCACCTTTGCTCTAATTCTTCCCCCTCCCTTGTATGGGGCCATTCATTACTCAAATGATATGAAATTGGCTCTGGATTATATAAAGGCTAAAACAAACCATGTGGCAATTTACTCTCAGACTTGTCCATGACAAATAGTTTCATAACATCAACGATCAGACGGACAGACAAAAACCCCCCACGGTAAAAAACAAAGCAAGGGAACAAATTATGAATTTCTACAGGCGGCTTCTATCGATGGTTCTATAGAACAAGCTCAGCCCCCAAGTGTCCTGCTTGAGCATGGTGACTAATGGATGTTTTTGGTTTGCTGGGAATTCTGCAACAATAGAAAAAAATCATTCTGGGTCAAACAGAAAATGAAATCTCTTCAATTTTTGGTGGATTGAGATGTTGATAAAATTTGAGTTGGGTCCCAATGAAACATTTCAGTTTGACACTTGAAAACCTGTTTCAATTTCAGGCTTTTTGGACCGAAGCAAAGGACAAGAGGACGAGAGTCACCGAAGGGGAAGTGCCACTGCTCCCCCACCTCCCCTTATTAGCTCTCACCCGGTACTTACGGCACTCACCGGAAATGTGGGAGACTGACAGGTCTAGTCCCCTCTCAGCCTGATGTCGAGAAGGGGTTTGAACTTGACCTTTGTCCCCTAGCCGTAGGGCCGTGGGATGTGGCTCTCAGTTTCTCCTGTTGAAGCTGGTCCTCTTTGCATAAATAAATCATTGTTGGAGCAGGTACCTGAATTTGAGCCTCCTACATTTATGGGGAAGCACTTGCTTCCTGCGGCTCAATGACTATTCACTGAATAAAAATGTAAAACTATCAGAGACAAAAGTTACTAAACTCTCCCCATGGCACTGGCCCCGAGTGGGGCCTGGTTTTGACATCTATAATTACTGTGTTGGTTAGAAAGTACCGTAGAACCTTAGCATTCTGAACACCAGAGATGCAAACTGATCAGTCAACCACACACCTCATTTGGAAGTATGCAATCAGGCAGCCGCGGAGACCCAAGAAAGCCAATACAGTACAGTACCACAGGTGCTGGAACTAGGGGTGCTGCAGCACCCCCCGGCTTGCAGGGGTGTCCATCATAGACAGGGTTTACAGTTTGGTTCAATGACTCTCAGCACCCCCACTATACAAATTGTTCCAGGCCCCCTGTACAGTGCTGTGTTAAACGTAAACTACTACAAAAAGGAAAAAGCAGCATTTTCCTTCTGCATAGTAAAGTTTCAAAGCTGGTCAGTTGTAAACTTTAAAAAAAAAAAAAAAAAAAAACAACCATAACATTTTGTTCAAAATTATGACCATTTCAGAGTTACAAACAGCCTCCATTCCTGATGTTCTACTGTACAGCGATGGGTGTCCTAAAAACACTTTCACCAGAGAAATTAAAGTGCCCAAAGTAGACACATTTGTACCATCCATGAAAATGCACTAGCTGTTGATCGAAAAGCAGACGCAGATACGCATGGTTTTTATATGCCAGCCTCAAACTCCACCTGTCTGTGAGGCTTTTTATATGAGAGCCCAATGCAGCTTCAGACTGCTACCATCCATAACTCAGAATTCATTGCAGGGGTGGGGATGTGGGGAAGCAACACTAAAAACTGCAGCATTGTCAGACTCAAGCTTTATGAAATATGAACCACAGATATTTTAACAAATAACTTATTTTCCATGTCATCCTAGCTCCCCTCAAGCACTCTCTGAATTTAGCACCAGAGCTGCAAGAACAGCAACATGTCTAACTTGCAAATTATCCAAATCAGTAACCCTCCACCAGCCCCTGGAAGGATAGAGCAGGTTCTCACCTCTTCTAGGTGCTCGAAAATGCTTCTTGCAGATTATCAAACACATTAGAGACAGCAGAAGTCACACATCATCTTTAAAGTTCTATAATTCCCCCAGAGCTCTGACACCAGTAACTGCTAGTGAAGGTGGAAGGAGCAGCCCTAAAAAAGTCTTTTAAACCAAACTTTTTAGCACTAGCTGGATTTGCAGAGTTGCTTTTTGGCTTTGCTCTATCATCTGAAAACCATTCCAAGCATTGGATGTTGCTCCCACTGAGGTCAATAGCAGAATTCCCATGGATGTCAATGGTGGAAGACTGCATCCAAAATTGGTAACACTAACACAAACACACACTAGAGACCTTTGAGTTTATACTGTATCTCCTAAGTCCAGAAGGGACCATCAGATCACCTAGTCTGACCTCCGTTTAACCAGGACAAAGAAACCCACTTGCCTCCATGTTGAGTCCAATAACTTGCTTGACTATATTTTCAAGAAAGGCATACAGCCTTGATCTGAATGCATCGAGAGATGTTTTTAGTTTCCCTTATTTTCTACACTTCATAACATTTAATTTATATTGATTGTTACCTATATTCCCCCCCACCCACATGTGTTATATATTGCTTTTTATTATTATTTCTAGTTGTTTTCTTCACTTCATCACAGGTCCAGAATGGGCTTTTAGCTAAAGTTATCCTCTTTTTTGATTGGAGAATCATGGGTTTTTGACTTTTTAATAAACTCTTCTTTAAGAACTCCCAATTTTCATTTATATTTGACTAAATTTTTCTTCCCAGTAAGTTTTGCTCATAAGTCTCCTAAGCTTTGGGACACTAGCCCATTTGAAGCCCCAAATATATATTTTACTAGTTGTGACTGTCCTCTGCTTGCCTATATTGAATGTAATCAGGTCATGATCGCTGGTTCCTATGCAACCATCAGCTTGCAGACTAGTGATTTATTCATCTCTCTGTATCATGATGACTTCCCTAATAGTTGTGTGCAGTACAATTTGTTTTAGAAAACTGTTATTTTTCTGAAACTCATGATTTACTACTGCAGTTCAGGAAATCCTCCATGTTATGTAAAATAGCCACTTTATGTAGGCAAAGGCAGACAGTCAGATCCTTTTACTTTAGCTAGGAAATTTTGTGTGAAACCTTCTTTCCAACCCTCCCTGCCTGGATTTACACACACAAATGTTTCAGTGACCTAGTCCTATTTCAGATGACTAGGCTGGGTGTGAAGCATTCATCAGTCTTCTGGAGCTTACATAGCTCAGCACGACTATGGCTCACTTTGCATGAGCAGAGCCCCTTTTGTCACACAGGTGAGTGTGTAATCAAATTCTCCTTTGATCTCTTACTTTTGGCACTTCCTACTGTGCTGCTTCGGGAGATCCCCCCCTCTCCCCCCCTTTACTTTCCAGGCAGTTTCAACACTATTACAAGAACTGTGGCAGGGAGCAGCAAAGCATGACTCTTTGGTAACTCAATCTAAACTGTGTTCCCTTTATAATTGGTATTATAGAGATTTTAAGAACAGAAGAATGGCCCATTTAACCGAGTATCCTGTCTTCTGACAGTGGCCAGTGGCAGATGTTTCGAGGGAATGAACAGAAAAGTCAATTATTGAATGTCTTTCAGTCCAAGCATCTGGCAGTCAGAGGCTTTTACTTGGACTTTATCAAAACAGAAACACCAGGCATTACTATAGTACCTCCCAAACCTTCCCTGTCCCTGGTTATGACTAGTGACATCCATCTTTCTACCCCGGAGACAGTTGTTCTGTAATTGCTACAGAAGTAGAAAAATATCAAGGCAAGACCAGCTAGCGTCCTGATCCAATGGTAAGATCTGATTAGATTCTAAAACAGCCAGGAGGGTGGGAAAAAGACATGGCAGCTTGGACACACAAGAGGAATGAGGAGTTGTGATGCTTTGTCCCAAAGTACCTAATGTTTAGAGGCCCAGAAAACCACAGGAACACACTGAGGTCCTCAAAGCCTGGGTTAGGTGCCCAGGCTCCCTGTATAGTGACTGGGGAGAGACAGGTGCCCTAGACCGCGATTCACAGAACCCAGCATGCTAAGTGGGGAGCTGCCCAAGCAGCCAATGTGGGATGCTGATCAAAGGGGATATAGGCTAAGCCCCACCCCCTCAGAGATATGTGCCTAAATCCAGGCTGCTGTGATCCACAGCTGGGAACCCTCTCTGAAGTCAGGAGCCTATCCTGTTGTGCAAGAAGCTGGGGGCGAGGAAGGAGGAAAGAATCGTTGTGGGGCAGAGACAGCCAGAGCACACAGCAGTATGAGTGACCCCCTGGCCTAGCGGTTAGAGCATTCGCCCAGGCTGTGAATGATCCCAGATCCAGGCTCCCTGCTCCAACCACTCACTTTTTATTTATCCCGAGTGGAACAGCTTCAACAGGAGAGGGAGCCCCACACCAGAATATCCCATAGCTCAGTGTTTAAAGCGTTTTCCCAGCTCCTCAGCACGTGGGTGGGGGGGG
Organism: Chelonia mydas; assembly: GCF_015237465.2. NCBI lineage: Eukaryota > Metazoa > Chordata > Testudines > Cheloniidae > Chelonia > Chelonia mydas. The sequence continues at coordinate 133,103,574 of NC_051246.2, read as the reverse complement.
ACTAGAACTGTGGGTCTCCCACAACCCAGCTGAGTTCCCGAACCACTGGGATAAAAGTTAGGAGGGAGTGCCTCCCCAGCAGGCTGTTTTGTGTGAACTCATGGGAGGGGTCTGACCTAGTAGGCATGCTCACAGGTCCCTATGGGATTGGGGTCCACAGGTGACTTACATGGTTTGTGAACTCCATCATCCACTGGTTTGTGAACTGCTCTGAGGTTTAGGCATCTGGGCACCAAAAAGGAGACAGAGGTACACATGTGGAGAGGCAGAAACACAGGTGCCGAGGGAGTTGAGATCCACACAGGGCTCAGCAGGTTTTGTAAATGGCAGCAGAACCTAAATAGGGGTCTTGGTGCCTACGTACTTTGGCGGACCTCGGCCGCAAACACCACTGACACCCCAAGTACACAGAAATTGGCTTAAAAACCTCAGAGGTTTTTTTTTTTTTTTTTTTTAAGATATAACTTTTGGGCTTTTTCTTTCCCTTCTTGTTTGAGTCTTTAGGGGCCAGATTTTCAGGCTCTTCTCCAAAACTAGGAGGGCTAGAAACTTGTGTTTCATATTTTTAAAGGAAAGGGAAGATTCTCATGTAACCAAATGACCCAGGATCTAGGGATTTAACCAAAACAGCTAGCACCATGAATAGGTGCAAATTCCAGAGTTAATACTGTATAAAGGTCACCTAAAACTCCAGTGTTGCTTTCAACCCAGAGGTGAGCGTTTAGAGGGGTTTGTACTGCATGGCCTAGGTGCTCAGATATGGCCTACGACACAACAATCATCCTGCCAATGTAATTTGTGGTGAAGTGCTCCAGGAGAACTTGAGGAAGACAAGGCCAGTGCAGAGCAGCTAAATTAATTATTTGCCTAAGTTTTCACTGCAGAGGATGTGAGGGAGATTCTCAAACCTGAGCCATTCTTTTTAGGTGACAAATCTGAAGAATTATTCCAGATTGGGGTGTCAATGAAGCTTTTGGAACAAGCTGATAAACCAGCAGTAATAAGTCACCAGGACCAGATGGTATCACCCAAGAGTTCCAAAGGAACTCAAATATGAAATTGCAGAATTACTAACGGTGGGTAGGTACCCTACTGCTTGAATCAGACTCTGCACCATATTGCTGGAGGGTAGCTAATGTAACAGCCATTGGTAAAAAAAAACCTCACAGGCCATCCTGGCAATTACAGGCCAGTAAGCCTAACTTCAGTACCAGGCAGATTGGTTCAAATGGTAGTAAAGAAGAGTATTATCAGACATAGATGAACATGATATACTGGGGAAGAGTCAAGATGACTTTTAAAAAGAGAAATCCTGCCTCCCCAACAACTAGAATTCTTTGAGGGTGTCAATAAGCATGTGGACAAGAGTAAATCCAGTGGATATAGGGTAATTGGACCTTTCTGAAGCCTTTGACAAGTTTCCTCACCAAAGTTTCTTAAAGCAAAGTAAGCAGGCTTGGGATAGGAGGGAAGGTCCCCTCCTGGATCAGTAACTGACAGGAAACTAACAGTAGGAATAAATGGTCAATGTGCACAATAGAGAGGTAAATAGTGGGGTCCTCCAAGGATCTGTACAGGGGCCAGTGCTGTTCACCATAGTCATAAATGATCTGGAAAAAGGGGTGAATAGGTGGCAAAGCTTGCAGACTATGCACCACTACTCAAGATAGTTAAGTCCCAGGCAGACTGTGAAGAGCTACAAAGGGATTTCACAACCCTGGGTGACTCGGCAACACAATGGCAGATCAAACTCCATGTTGATAACTGCAAAGTAAGGAATGTTGGAAAACAGAATCCCAACTCTACATTCCGAATGGGACCTAAGTTTGCTATTACCACTCAAGAAAGATCTTGTAGTCAGGGTCCAATGCAGCCACAACAGGAAATCACCTGGTTGTTCAGACAAGCTTACTGTGCCTCCTCTGCCTTAAATAGGGTAGTTGGACCAGTGGGTAGAGCTAGGTGATCCTCCACTCAGAGCTCCCATGGGTGGTGCCTTGTCTGATGCTATCGTCATAGTATCTCATCGGACCACTGGATTTCAGCAGACTTTGGGTGGCGGTCAGGATGCAGCAGCTCATAGGTGCTGACCATCCACCAGCAGCCCCCCCATCAATGCCTCTCCCTACGCCCACCGCCTCCTGCCCACTGGTGGGCCCTGCTGATCAGCGCCTCCCCCTCCCTCCCAGCACCTATCGCCTGCCACGGATCCGTTGTTTTGCGGTGTCAGGAGGCACGGGGGTGGGGTGGAGGAGCGAGGGTGCAGAGCGCTGGGGGGGGGGGGGGGGGAGGGTGGCACTGGGCGGGAAGCAGTGGGGCGGGATCGGGAAGAGGCGGGTCAGGGTGGGAAGGAGCAGCGTGGGGGTGGGGGGCCTGGGCTGATTAGAAACTCAGCACCAATGCAGCTGCTGTTTGGGGACTCTCAGGCCCGGGGGGTGGGGGGCCTGGGCTGATTAGAAACTCAGCACCAATGCAGCTGCTGTTTGGGGACTCTCAGGCCCGGGAAGTCACAGCCAGGATCTCACTACCTGAAGCTGGGAGTGGATGAATGGGGATGGATCACTTGATAATTGCTCAGTTCATTCCCTCTGAAGCACCCGGCCTTGGCCACTGTCGGAAGACAGGATACTGGCCTAGCTGGACCATTGGGCTGACACAGGGTGGCCATTGTTTGTTGGCATCAAACCAGCGGATTTTAGCAGTGGGTCCAGCTGACACTAGTTTAAAGGACTCAGACAGCCTACGCAGTACGTGGCAGTGAATCTCAGAGCTCACGTCAACAGGCTGGGGCTTGTGCTACAGCCCTAAACACAGCTGTTAAACATTCCAGCTTGGGCAGGAGACTGTTCTCGGACGCCCGCCTGCCTCCCTGGGCTTCAGAGCCTGAGCATCTGCACGGCTGGTTTTTGTGCCGTAGTGTGACCCAGAAGCCCGAGTCTGTAGACTCAGGCTCTTAGCCTCACTGTGTAGATGTACCCGTTGAGAGCGAGCATGTCTCTCTCCATCAGACTGGGGGGCCGTCTGGGGCAGCAACGTTGGGTGTGACATAGGAATACTGAGCCTCACCGCGGCTCTCAGCCTACTCCAGGAGCACGGGAGCTGAATGGAGAGAAGGGGCTTCGGGGTGCATGCGACTGTACTATACTGAAAGTGCTGCCTTGCTCCTGGTCTGGGGGGCTGTTAGGAGATCGGATTAAACCTCTTGCTCTAACTCATGCTATGCACAGCGCACGAAAGACGGACACTGCAAGCTGCAAAGTGTCCTCGGCCCCACCCTGGGGCTTGCAGCACAACCAGAGTGAGCTCAGCCTGCTGCCTTGCTGTCAGCTCTTTGGTTATAGAAAGATTAAGGGAGCCTCATTTTGCCATTTAAAAACCTGCCCTGGTCACACCATGCTTTACCTGAGAGAAACCAGCCCCTTAGCCAGGTTTTTCCTTCGGTAATTAGAGTTGCCCAGTCTCACTCACACACACACACACACACACACACACACACACACACACACTCTCTCACTCTGTCACAGAGCAGGTGGCATTTCAACAGACTGATTATTCTGAAGTCTTTGTCTGGGGGTGCGGCTGATTCTTCTCCATTCTATAAGTGATGTAAATATAGTAATATTCAATACATGCTGTAAGTGTTCACTGCACTATGGATACTGGTTTGTACCAGAAAAGTTTTGAATTATTTTCCCAGTGGTTCCTCCTACAATTGTAATGCTTTTATGAAAAGGTTACTATATATTATAGAGCCCAAACTTTAAAGCATATCCCCGCATCAGTTGCTTTTCCTCAATGGTTCTTAGTGCGGTTCTTTCCTTAATCAGGGGTGGTTCCGTCCCTCCCTCATGAAACCCTGCAGTTAGCACACAGGAAGATTGGTCAAGAGAGCTTCAGCTGTAAACTCTGTCACAGGTCTCTTTTGTGACCTTAGGTAAGTCACTTAATATCTCTGGGCTTGAGTACCTTGTCCATTAGGCCCTAATCTCACAGTGAATATGGGGAAGGGTCTAACTACAGTTATGCAGGGTGAGGGGCTTACACTGCCAGGGTGGCCTTAAACCGTAAAGATGCATTGCCTCATATATAGCGTCTTTAATTTATACCCACAAGCATTAAATTCTGCGAGTTAAGTTTTTTTGATATGCAACATTCCGAACACAAAACCTATGGAAATGAAAAGTGAAGTCATCTAATCTGACATGCCTTTTACTTCTCCAGCCAGAGACACACTCATCATTAGAGTAACCGCCATACATTGCGGCCAACACACCATGACCTTAACTCTGCTCCAGTGGGGATTTTGACGTTCCAGAACCTCCTTCCCCAAACTCCCCACCACCAGAAACTGAGACTTCCCTCCTGCTATCCATTCAGCACAGTTCTGGAAAAATCATACTGTTCATGTTGTCACCACTGTCTTAGCCCACGCGTGTAGCCAAGGATAAAATCCATCAGGTATGTTTAGGGTATAGAGGTGAAAAATAAGCATTAATTTAATGTTGCAACACAGGGCCCACAGCCCTTGGGCCTGTAAGATATTTAGCTTTGGCCTGAGGCCTTGTGTGGCTAAAGATTGGTTAACTACTCACATCAGCCTTTGAGTTACCAGTACTATTCTGGGGATTTTTGCAGACAAAGGGTGTGACGTTATCGATTAAAATATGACCATGTAGATCATTGTTGCAACAACTCTTATACAAAGTGTGTCAAGTAAGGTGTCAATAGAAAAGTTATGATTTGCTGAATATGATTATGCTATTTGTATGCATGTATCATTTTTGTATCTGAAGTTATGGGTATTGGCTCTATACCTGTATTTCAAATGTTTGCTCATGTGGAAACACCAACGAGGTGTTTAGCGAGCCCATTGTGAAGGAACTATTTAAATTGAATGGCCCATCAAGGAACACAACTCACAATGGACCATGGGAGATGCCTATCTACACTTAATGGACTTTCCTATGAACATCCTATCTGGAGTATGGGTAATGGCTTCTGCTGTGACTAAGTGAAATCATGCGTGACCCCGTGACTTGCCCACGTGACCCCAAACACCATCTTGTTACCTGTAATTTTCCAGAGTGAGAACAATGGGTTTCCCTTCACTTGGCAGAAGCTCTAAAAGGCTCTAGAAACATCTCCATTTTGCCTCTTTCCTGCTCAAACCTCTGGACTATGAGGTTATACTAATGGGAGCATCTAACCAAGGGACTGAGGACCTTCCAATGGTTTGGAAGCAACCAGAGACTTTTTTGTTTTGTTTTTGGTGATGATACAAGGACTGAAATGCCTAAGGAGAGTGCTTTCCTGACTTCTTGTTGCCAGCGTGGTGAAACAGATGTTCACTTTTGTTGCTGGTTTGATATATCTTATGAGAGAATAAACACCAGTTTTGGGGCATGTCTGCCCTATTTCTCAGCAGTTTGTCTTGAATTTGGTATTCTCAAGTTGTGACCCATGGAGGAACGGTGACACAGGGTATCAGCAATGTGGTAACCACAGGTTCTTATGGTGATTGAGTTACATAAATGTTAATGAGTATAAGGGGAACTAACAAGTTAGCCTATAAAAACAAAACAGGGCACCCCAAAAGTAGTGGGCTGTGGAAATTCAAATAAGGAAAAGGTTTTGAAACCTTCATAACTATTTATGAACCCCAGTGGGCATCAGTATAACTGTCACAGCATAGCACTCACCTCTCATGAGCACCCCCTTCTGGTGAAGTGCATCTGCACTTCTCTCCATTTCTGATGGCCCGTTCCGGTGGTTTCAGTGACGCAGCCCACCGGCTGAGTCACGCACTGCCTGTATGGAACACAGCTCAAACAGATCCTTTCCAAGGTATTAGTCCAACAAAGTCTTTAAGCCGTCCTGGCTCTGCTAGGGGTGTAACAGATTTTCATTACCAATCTGTCTGGGGCCACAGCTGATCAGGCTGGGGCAACAGGATCTTTTTGGGGAGGAGATGACAAGGCACACCAAGTGTCTAAATTTTAAAGCTTTATTAATAAAATAATAAAACAACACCTAGAGTGTTAGGAACTCTCCAACATCATTCAGTGGGGGAGGTTTAGGTTGGATATTAGGAAAAACTTTTTCACCAAGAGGGTGGTGAAACACTGGAATGCGTTACCTAGGGAGGTGGTGGAATCGCCTTCCTTAGATATTTTTAAGGTCAGGCTTGACAAAGCCCTGGCTGGGATGATTTAGTTGGGGATTGGTCCTGCTTTGAGCAGGGGGTTGGACTAGATGACCTCCTGAGGTCCCTTCCAACCCTGATATTCTATGAAAGAAAGTGTTAATGCCCCAAGCCCTAACCCACTTTCATACTCACACACGCACAACCCACACTGGCCAATTCTGGGTGTAACATCAGAAGGAGACGGGGTAGGTGGACAGGAGTGCTGTCCTCAGCCCAGGCCATGCAAGGATCGGCTGTGCTCTCCGAGTTGCTCCAGCTCTCAGGAGGGTGTTAAGTCCTGGGCTCCTTTGGGGCTGTTCCATTCCACGACCTCTGTTCCTGGTGCTCTTTGTGCCAGCCCAAACCAGCTTTCCTTGCTCTCTTTCCCTTTCCCAAAACACCCGGTACGAGGGCCGGGAGACAGTTCTGTTTGTTCCTGGCTGGCCTTCGCCATCTTGCTCCTTTTCCCGGCCCCTGCATTTTGTACAACAACTCTCCTTTCCCACAGCTGGTCGGGGCCGGGGGGGAGTGGCACATTGGACTTCCCCCTTTTCTGTCTTGGCAGGTAGCAGCTGGCCTTAGACTGGAATCAGCTTCTTATCTTCAGACTGATCTTGCTAGCTGCAGTGTTGAATTAACCCGTTCTCTGATTCTCTCAAAGAATCAATCCTGAAGCACTTACATGAGAGGAAAGTGATCAGGAACAGTCAGCATGGATTCACCAAGGGAAGGTCATGCCTGACTAATCTAATCGCCTTTTATGATGAGATTACAGGTTCTGTGGATGAAGGGAAAGCAGTGGATGTATTGTTTCTTGACTTTAGCAAAGCTTTTGACACGGTCTCCCACAGTATTCTTGTCAGCAAGTTAAGGAAGTATGGGCTGGATGAATGCACTATAAGGTGGGTAGAAAGCTGGCTAGATTGTCGGGCTCAACGGGTAGTGATCAATGGCTCCATGTCTAGTTGGCAGCCGGTGTCAAGTGGAGTGCCCCAGGGGTCGGTCCTGGGGCCGGTTTTGTTCAATATCTTCATAAATGATCTGGAGGATGGTGTGGATTGCACTCTCAGCAAATTTGCGGATGATACTAAACTGGGAGGAGTGGTAGATACGCTGGAGGGGAGGGATAGGATACAGAAGGACCTAGACAAATTGGAGGTTTGGGCCAAAAGAAATCTGATGAGGTTCAATAAGGATAAGTGCAGAGTCCTACACTTAGGATGGAAGAATCCAATGCACCGCTACAGACTAGGGACCGAATGGCTAGGCAGCAGTTCTGCGGAAAAGGACCTAGGGGTGACGGTGGACGAGAAGCTGGATATGAGTCAGCAGTGTGCCCTTGTTGCCAAGAAGGCCAATGGCATTTTGGGATGTATAAGTAGGGGCATAGCGAGCAGATCGAGGGACGTGATCGTTCCCCTCTATTCGACACTGGTGAGGCCTCATCTGGAGTACTGTGTCCAGTTTTGGGCCCCACACTACAAGAAGGATGTGGATAAATTGGAGAGAGTCCAGCGAAGGGCAACAAAAATGATTAGGGGTCTAGAGCACATGACTTATGAGGAGAGGCTGAGGGAGCTGGGATTGTTTAGTCTGCAGAAGAGAAGAGTGAGGGGGGATTTGATAGCTGCTTTCAACTACCTGAAAGGGGGTTCCAAAGAGGATGGATCTAGACTGTTCTCAGTGGTAGCAGATGACAGAACGAGGAGTAATGGTCTCAAGTTGCAATGGGGGAGGTTTAGATTGGATATTAGGAAAAACTTTTTCACTAAGAGGGTGGTGAAACACTGGAATGCGTTACCTAGGGAGGTGGTGGAATCTCCTTCCTTAGAGGTTTTTAAGGTCAGGCTTGACAAAGCCCTGGCTGGGATGATTTAACTGGGAATTGGTCCTGCTTCGAGCAGGGGGTTGGACTAGATGACCTTCTGGGGTCCCTTCCAACCCTGATATTCTATGATTCTATGATTCTGCTTTCTTCTTTCTCTCCTCCCCTACCACCCACCCCCCAGCCTCTCATACCTGCAAAGGAAACTTCCACTTCCCACTCATACACCTCTGACCCTCCCCAAAATGCTTTGTGATGTGAGTAACAGCATTAGCAATATACAGTGCTGATCTGCCTTCCCAGGGGACTCCTTGAGGGAGGGGGCTGTCGGGGTGTGACAGGGGCCATACACCCAGGCCTTCCTCCTTGGAGACTCTTCGCCAACTCTGGTCTGTTCTGGCCCCAGCTCGGACTCTTAACACTTCAGATCCCCATCTGAGGGTTTATTCCTGTCCAATTGTAGGCCAGTTCCCCAGTAACTTATGGGGGGGGCATGGACCTGCCCACTTCTCTGGGTCCCAGCCCAGGGACCCTAAGAATAGCAGCCATGCAGAGCCAAATCCCTTTAACTAGCCTGCCTTCAGCACCCTAGGCCACTTCCCCACAGCCCCAGCCTTCACCGAAGCTTCATCCTTACCTAAGGCCCCGGCCCCGGCCCCGGCCCCGGCCCCTGCCCCTGCCCCTGCCCCTGCCCCTGCCCCTGCCCCTGCCCCTGCCCCTGCCCCTGCCCCTGCCCCTGCCCCTGCCCCTGCCCCTGCCCCTGCCCCAAGCACCATGTGCACTTCTCTTGCTCTAGCAAGGAACTGACTCTACTCTGCACCACAGCTCCTTTTATACTAGCCTGAAACCCTCTGATTGGCTAGCCCCTTGCAGCCTTCCCCGATTGGCTGCTTTCCTGCACAGTCTCTATAAGCTGCTTGGAGGACTTAGTGCCACTGCTTCTGCCCTGGGATGGGTGTGGCAGGACCATGAGGTTCCCAGAAGGGGGCCTCTGGGCCTAGCCCCCCCATCACAGTAATGCATTATAGAAGCTGTACTCCAGTCTGTGTGCTTGTGGAGACACCAGGATGACAGTCGCTGGTGGGGATGGTGATGATGAAGAGGAAGATAATGACTCACACTCCCAGCACGAGATGTGAGTGATGCCAGTTGTAGGGAGCCAAGGCTGAATCCCCACTCGGTCACTCTGAGTGCAGAGTGGGGCCCGCAAGGATTTTAAAAATTAATACTGGCCACTCTAGGCTTGTATTAAACTCCCAAGGTTACAGCTTTTCTCTGACCTTGGCTTGGTAAACACACGCGCACACAAGCGAAGAGCTGAGAAAGGAAACAAAGGAAATTAGCTGTGGCTATCAGCTGATCAAACAACATGCACAAACCTTTTAGGACACCAAAAATCCAACCCTGTTCTTAAAAAAGGTAAATTTTATTAAAAACAAAAAGAAAGAAAATCCATCTGGATTTTGCTAGATTTTAAAAGAGCAATTCCAAAAATCAAGCACCCAAAATAGCTTTCTTGGGGGTTCTGCTTAAAGGTGACAAGCAAACAAAAGCATCTGGGGTTAGCACAGAGGAGTTCACAAGCCAATGAGAAATAAAAGAAATAACCCTGATCGCGTCTAGCTAAACATTCTGATCTACTTACACATGTGGAGTTCAGATAAGTAGTTCTAGGCATGATCTGATGATTTATGATCATACCTGGCTTAAGCTGCTTACAGCATGGCTGCTCTGTCCTTCCAGCCCAGAGAACAACAGACAAAGGGAAAGTTTCTTTCCCAATTTTAAAAAGTTCTGCCTTCCCATTGGCTCTTTTGGTCAGGTGCCCCCTTTTTTTCTTTACCTAGGGGACTTTTTAACCCTTCACAGCCCTGGCTGGGATGATTTAACTAGGACTTGGTCCTGCTTCGAGCAGGGGGTTGGACTAGATGACCTCCTGGGGTCCCTTCCAACCCTGATATTCTATGATTCTATGATTCTACAGTTAAAGCAAGTAGAGAACAGCTACCAAGAGGGATTTTACAGCGAACTGGCTGGCTGGGTGTCCAATCAAAGAGAGCTATCCCCCCTTTATTTATCACATAGGGCTAAATACTTTGTACTCTATTTCTCTGCCTGCTGTGATATTCCAGTGTTTGTGGGATTATTTAGCTGCTTAGTGGATTTGTTAATAAAAGTACTTAAAATAAATTGCAACTGTTTCTGGTGTGCTCCTCCGGTCTCTCACTCTAATGATAGTTGTAATAATCTCCCTGATGCTGTAGCCAGTCAGGAGACCAAACCCTTATTGACCCCTTAGTGGTCTAAGGGATTAATCAACACACCAATTCATCAATTAATCAACACACCAATTCATCACTCTCCAGGACTCTGTGTGGTGGAGATGAGTTTGAAGTACGCATGGTGTCCTTTCCTTCCTTTGGGTTTGAATGCCCTGCCCGGGGCTGTCTGTAACTAGGTCATTTGTGACTTGTTTTTCTCTCTGTAGTGCACCTTCCTACTCCTACAAGCAGGGGCAGTGCCCTCATTTGGGTCAGAGCGGGCAGAGCATTCGAGAGCTAATGCACGTGTGCTTGGTGCCCGTGTTTTCTCTTGCCTGTGTGTGTGTGTGAAAAACAGACCAGTCTCCACAGCATTCCCTGCTCCTCGAGCCTGGCAGACTTAATATGTTTTAAAAATATAAACCCACTACGGGCTGTCAGCTCCTGGTGGACTCCAAAGCTTGTGGGCGACTTCTAGATAACCAGTTAATTCACTTCAAGGCATGTTGACCAGATGGCTGGACCCCCTGAGATGTGATGTTTTGGGGACCAGCTGGACTACGCAGAAAAGCTCTGCCCCTACTCATACACACCATCCCATCATCCTTCAGGTGAGCTTCCCGGTTTTAGGAATGATGCTCCAGTAATAAGCAAACGGTGCTAGCTGAGGCCCCAAAGAGGCTGAAGTAGGGGGCTTCCTGAAAGTTGCTCCAGGTCCTAATGCAGAGGGAAATGCTGAGCAGAGTGTGAAAAGGGAGGGGACGGCACAGGGAAGGAACAGAGATTGGAGGGGAGGGAGCCTGTACTATACTCTGGACTCTAAATCCATCTAGCTTTGCAGAATAGTTCTTGGTGAACTGCTCCATATTTTATACAGACTGGTCAATATTCCTGGAGCACTATCGTCTACAAGGGGTGAAATTCACTCCTGTGCAGAGGGACCAACGCAAGACCGAGGCACTATTTAAATCCCCCTTAAGCCCTATTTTGAGGACTTTTGTGGTAAATGGGCCTTATGCTGGCTCTCCGTGCAGGGATAGATTTCACCCATAATGAACTCAGGTGACATTTACCAGATACCAGATTTTCCCCCAGTATCCAACCAGCTCTGCTGTTCTAGTCTGGCCGAGTCGTCCCAAGGAAAGAAGATTTGAACCTGAAGGAGTGAGAGTCCACTGCGTGGTGAGGTGACTGGGAAAGGCAATCAGAATTTAAGATATTTTTTTAAAATCCATTTTAGGAAAAAGTACTCCTCCGCACTGCAGGACGAGAGAGTAACTTCTGAAAGAGCCACCCCCACCGCTTGGAAGCAGCTTTGGGAGCCACAGATGCCATTCTGCTAGATGGGGAGCACACTACTTTACTGCAGCCTGTGTCCTCGCCGAGCATGGTTACTGTTCATTATTCCAGTAGCACTGTGGGTCCTTATTGTGCTAGCACCTCACAGACACAGAGTTAAAGTCTCTGCCCCAAACAGCTCAGAATCTAAACAGACTGGAAGGGAAGGGACATGCCCAGGGCCACACAGCCCGTCAGTTGCAGAGCCAGGAACAGAGCAGGGCCCATTTATCAGCCCACACTGCCTTCCAGTGCTGTCAGTAGTGGCAATAACAAAGCACTTTAATATTGATAGCCTTAATGGTAAATACCTACATTTCTATCTGCACTTCTGAGACACAGTCCCTATATCCAATTTCCCCAACCTAGCCAGTATTTGCTGAGCTGTTTCCTGTAGGCTTCATGGAAACAGAGTGTCCTGAGAAGAGATTGGAACGGGGAGAGGATATAGCCTTTGCAGAAGATGCTGAAAGTAAAAATAAAGAAGCACCCAGATTCCTGAGGGCACAGAGGGTGGGTTGAATAAAGTAAAACATTTGATTAGGGGCCTGTGTCAAAATGGACGGAAGGGAGGGTTGTTTTAAAGTTACGTGGAGAGAAGATATTCAATGGGCAAGGAGAGCAACTTTATTTATCTCTCTTCTCACATGCATAGTGTCATAAAAATAAAGGGAAGGGTAAAACCCCTTTAAAATACCTCCTGGCCAGAGGAAAAATCGTCTCACCTGTAAAGGGTTAAGAAGCTAAAGGTAACCTCGCTGGCACCTGACCAAAATGACCAATGAGGAGACAAGATGCTTTCAAAAGCTGGGAGGAGGGAGAAAAACAAAGGGTCTGGGTCTGTCTGTGTGATGCTTTTGCCGGAGACAGAACAGGAATGGAGTCTTAGAACTTTTAGTAAGTAATCTAGCTAGGTATGTGTTAGATTATGATTTCTTTAAATGGCTGAGAAAAGAACTGTGCTCAATAGAATAACTATTTCTGTCTGTGTATCTTTTTTGTAACTTAAGGTTTTGCCTAGAGGGATTCTCTATGTTTTGAATTTAATTACCCTGTAAGGTATCTACCATCCTGATTTTACAGAGGTGATTCCTTTACTTCTATTAAAGTCTTCTTGTAAGAAAACTGAATGCTTTTTCATTGTTCTAAGATCCAAGGATTTGGGTCTGTGGTCACCTATGCAAATTGGTGAGGATTTTTACCAAACCTTCCCCAGGAAGTGGGGTGCAAGGGTTGGGAGGATTTGGGGGGGAAAGACGTGTCCAAACTACGTTTCCCAGTAAACCCAGTTCAAGTTTGGTGGTGGCAGTGGAAATTCCAAGAGCAAAGGGTAAAATTAATTTGTACCTTGGGGAAGTTTTAACCTAAGCTGGTAAAAGTAAGCTTAGGAGATTTTCATGCAGGTCCCCACATCTGTACCCTAGAGTTCAGAGTGGGGAAGGAACCTTGACACATAGATTTTAGGGCCAGAAGGGGCCATATTGATCATTCAGTCTGACCTCCTTCATAACGCAGGCCATAGACCCATAACCAGGGATTCCTGAATCAAGCCCATACCTACTGGCTGACCAGGGAGGATCTTTCAGAAGACACCCAGTCTTTAAATTCTTTCCATTATGTCCTTAGGTGCACTCTTCCAATGTTTAATTGCCCTCACCTTATTTCTGCTCTGAATTTGTCTAGTTTCTGCTCCCAGACAGTTAACCTTCTGAGCTTAACCTGCACCAGAATGAACTGAGCATGAGGCTTTGTTGTGAATGTTTGGGAGAAGAGGCAGTGAAGTGGCATCAGTGGGGTGATCTGCCCTTCTTTTGTCCAACCCGTGCAGACCAGAATGTCACAATTCTCCAGGGTGTTCAGCGCGTTATTACACTGAGACAGGGCAGAGGATATTCCCATGTCTTACTTGCACTGGTAATTGAGTACCAATTTCCTCCATGCTGACCCCACGGTAAGGTCTAGCTTGAGCACTACGAATTACCTGTCTTGCCATCCTGCTTCAGTCTGTGACTCGGATGAGACCTGCCAGTTTATGATGATAATTACAGAGGCACAAGATGACCCATTGTGGTTAAGGATCATGCAGCATTTCCATTATCAACCTCATTGTTGAGGGGTTTGAAAGGCAGCTGTGAAACGTGCTCGGAGCTGAACCTCAGCGTTTGTAGGGGAGGGGAAGTCAGCTTATCCCAAAGCAAGCACACAGGTCATTTAGAGTACAACTTTATTGTGTGGGATTCCTTCCACATGGTGTCCTAGACCATGTCAGAGAGTTAAAAAATACAAGGAAATACTCTGTATTTATGACCCTTTGCTACGGGAAAGTGAGAAACTTGATGCATCCAGAAATAATCTCCTTCGGCACTAACACACTGAGCTCTCACTCTATAGCCATGAAGGTGAGCTGCAACACTCTGGTCACATCCTCTTATATATGCACAGCTCTAAGGTCCAAAGGGAATTTTGTGGTAATCCAGTCTGAGCTCCTCTTCTGCTAGTCAGGCCAGAGAACCTGCCTGGCTGTTCCTGCACTGAACCCTGTAATGTAGGGTTGCTTTTGGAGCAATCCTTCTAGAATTGTGTCCAATTTCGACTTAAAACCTCCAAGGAGTGGACAATTTTCAACATCCCTTGGGAAGCTGTTGCAATAGCTAATTACTGTCACTATTAAAAACGTCTGTCTGATTTGAAATTTACTGGCTTTATTTTATTTAATATTAAACATTTTGCTGACTTCAGTTTCCAGCCCTTGGATCATATCATGTCTTTGTCTCCACTGAGCTCCCCCTGTGATGCTTTGGCCCAGGGGCCTACTGGAATGGGTGGATGTATAAACAGAGGAATAATAGGAGGAGGAAGGTGGCATTTCCTCTTTGTGTGCCACTAGTGAGACCATTACTGAAATACTGTGTGTCCACCCTTCAGACAAGTTCAGAGAAGAGACAAGAATGATCTGAAGTCTGGACACCCTGCCTCACAGGGAGAGAGTAAAGCAGCTCAATATAGTTAGCTTGACAAAGAGAAGCTTGAGAGATAACTTGATCACACTCTACAAGCACCTACATGAGGGGCAGTTTTCTGACAGAAGAGGGCCCGTTAGTGCAGCAGACGCAGATAGAATGAGGCCCAATGCCTGGAAAACTCCCTCCTAGCATGCACACATAATTAAGGCTAATCTGGGCCTGTATCCACAAAGGTGTTTCTTTCCCAAAGTTTTGGACCTCCTGTGGCACAGTCCTCTTCCTCCCACACCACCCAATACAGATTCAGCATATGGGTTCCCCATCAGGTCACTCAGAGTCTTGAAGGCCAATATTTATGTGTGACCAGGAGGAGAATATCCCTACCTTGCATCAACATCTTCGTGCACTGGATCCCCGCTACTTCCCTCCTCCTCCTCGATATCTACTGGGTCTGACTCCATCCCTCATATCTTCCCATTCTCATCGCTTCCCAGTCTCACCAGTTAAACCCTGGCTGAGCCTGAACCATGCAGGTGTCCTTCCATGGATAACAGCAGCAGCATCTCATAGGAGATGGGGAAGGTCCCTTTGTGTGTGTTGGGGTTGGAGGATGACCTAGGACTGCCAAGGCCCGAGGTCTACTGGGAAGTTTAGAAATGCTTAACTGCTCAGACCCATGTGGGCTGATCAAGAGGAGCTCCATGCGGCTGGAGTTCTTTGTGAAAGCACGGCAAGGGAACTTATCATAGCTCTTAAAATAATCCCAGTGGCAGAGCATATTGTAGGGCTGGAAAGGACCCTGAGAGGGCATCCAGTCCAATCCCCTGCACTGTGGCTGGACCAAGTGAACCTAGATCATCCATGACAAGTGTCTGTCCAACTTATTCTTAAAAGTATCCTGTGAAGGGGATTCCACAACCTCCCTTGGAAGCCTGTTCCACAGCTTAACTCCCCTGAGAGGTAGGTAGTGTTTCCTAATATCTAACCTACATCTCCACACAATTATCCAAGTCATTAATGAAAATATTGACCAGTACTAAACCCAAGACTGATCCTGAGGCACCCCACTAGACATGTCCTCTGTGTTTGACAGTGAACCATTGATAAGTACTGTCAAGGTTGCTTCCCCACTCTGAACTCTAGGGTACAGATGTGGGGACCTGCATGAAAGACCCCCTAAGCTTATTTTTACCAGCTTAGGTTAAAAACTTCCCCAAGGTACAAACTTTGCCTTGTCCTTGAACCGTATGCTGCCACCACCAAGCATTTTAAACAAAGAACAGGGAAAGAGCCCACTTGGAGACGTCTTCCCCCAAAATATCCCCCCAAGCCCTACACCCCCTTTCCTGGGGAGGGCTTGATAAAAATCCTCACCAATTTGTAAAGGTGAACACAGACCCAAACCCTTGGATCTTAAGAGCAATGAAAAATCAATCAGGTTCTTAAAAGAAGAATTTTAATTAAAGAAAAGATAAAAGAATCACCTCTGTAAAATCAGGATGGTAGATACCTTACAGGGTAATCAGATTCAAAACATAGAGAATCCCTCTAGGCAAAACCTTAAGTTACAACACAGGAATCTACATTCCATTCAGCACAGCTATTTTACCAGCCATTAAACAAAAGAAAATCTAATGCATTTTCTAGCTAGATTACTTACTAACTTTACAGGAGTTGTAAGGCTGCATTCCTGTTCTGTTTCCAGCAAAAGCATCACACAGACAGCCCAAACCCTTTGTCCCCCACCCCCTCCAGATTTGAAAGAATCTTGTCCCCTCATTGGTCATTGTGGTCAGGTGCCAGCAAGGTTACCTTAGCTTCTTAACCCTTTACAGGTGAAAGGGTTTTGCCTCTGGCCGGGAGGGATTTTATAGCACTGTGGACAGAAAGGTAGTTACCCTTCCCCTTATAGTTATCACAAATACTCTTTGAGTTCAGTCTTTCACCAGCTCAGTACCCACCTTATAGTAATTACAGCTCTGTAATTTTAAAAATGATTTGTGGCTATCAGGCTACACTTGAAACAACAAAAGATTTCATTCAAAATGTATTGGAAAGCACAGAGATTCCACAAGCAAAAGGCCTTTTCATCCGAGATTTGTTGGAGCTGTAACAAGGAAAAGGGCACCCTGATGCCCATGCTGTGGCCTGTCCAGCAGTCAGAAAGCTGTGCGAAATGGTGGGCACAAGAGTTAAAATAGTGCTCAGCTTCAGCAGCCAAACCTCCACTGAAAATTATAGCCTAGGTTATTTACCAGCTAAGCTGGGTTTAACTCCCCCACAGCCCTGGTCTGTGAGGGCTGTAATGGTCACTGTGAGGGCTGCAATGGCCACCAAGCACATGCTGTTATGGAAATGGAAGAGGAGGCTTATGCCCAGAATAAAACAGAATAATCACAGCTGTCTGAGTTAGAAGCCAAAGAAAGAACAGCTTATTGCCACAGAGCAATTGTAGGAATTGGTCCCCGTTTCCAGATACATATTGACAAAAATATTGAGATGGCTCAAAGCATGTCAGACCCCCCTTCCACCTAACGCTCCTCTTTCCTCCCTCAGTCCCCTTTTCCCGTCCTCTCCCTACTCATGTATGCCGTCTCCTATTTTATCACTGTCTGCCCTGCCCTAACATGAGATGTCTATGCAGTATTGTCTGGTTTTGTATTGCCTCATCTTGTAGCATTGACGTGCTGTAAACCTGTGTTGGTCCATAATTCTATTGGAGAGCTTGTGAATTGTGTGCTACTTGGAAGCATGCACAAGCTCTAAGTTTTTTACCTTTTGCTACGTGTCGTGGCTGCTTCTTTATGAAAATCAATAAAAAGTTATCACAACAAAGTTGGGAGAGTGGAGTGGAGAGAGAGGTTCACACTTGGTCCTGGCTGGCTTGATAGGATCCCTATATACACTTTTCTTCTGAGCCTGGATGAGTCATCTCCTCCATGCCACTGGTCTCTTTTGTGTTCTCTTTCTGTAAAGTTGTCTCTGCTTTTATCTCTCTAAATGAATAACAGCAGAAGCCCAGCAGTGCTGCTGTTCCACGTTAGCAGCTGGAGATGATTAAGTGTTATTTTAGTTGAACGTTTGCAGGTAAGAGTGAATGCTGTCTGGATGAGTGGGAGCTTCAGTGGGAAATGTCCCTTCGATCTCGGCACCATGAGCTGAAAGTTTCGTCTCCACTGTAGAAGTGGCAACGTGACATTGTACCAAGGAATGCTACAGATGGCGGAAGCCATTATTAATCACAGAATTATAGAATATCAGGGTTGGAAGGGACCTCAGGAGGTCATCTAGTCCAAACCCCTGCTCAAAGCAGGACCAATCCCCAACTAAATCATCCTACCCAGGGCTTTGCCAAGCCTGACCTTAAAAACCTCAAAGGAAGGAGATTCCATCACCTCCCTAGGTAACCCATTACAGTGCTTCACCACTCTCCTAGTGAAAAAGTTTTTCCTAATATCCAACCTAAACCTTCCCCACTTCAACTTGAGACCATTACTCCTCGTTCTGACATCTGCTACCACTGAGAACAGTCTAGAGCCATCCTCTTTGGAACCCCCTTTCAGGTAGTTGAAAGCAGCTATCAAATCCCCCCTCATTCTTCTCTTCCACAGACTAAACAATCCCAGTTCCCTCAGCCTCTCCTCATAACTCATGTGTTCCAGTCCCCTAATCATTTTTTTTGCCCTCCGCTGGACTCTTTCCCATTTTTCCACAACCTTCTTGTAGCATGGGGCCCAAAACTGGACACAGTAGTCCAGATGAGGTCTCACCAATGTCGAATAGAGGGGAACGATCATGTCCCTCGATCTGCTGGCAATGCCCCTACTTATACATCCCAAAATGCCATTGGCCTTCTTGCCAACAAAGGCATGCTGTTGACTCATATCCAACTTCTCATCCACTGTAACCCCTAGGTCCTTTTCTGCAGAACTGCTGACTAGCCATTCGGTCTCTAGTCTGTAGCGGTGCATGGGATTCTTCCGTCCTAAGTGCAGGACCCTGCACTTGTCCTTGTTGAACCTCATCAGATTTCTTTTGGCCCAAGCCTCTAATTTGTCTAGGTCCCTCTGTATCCTATCCCTACCCTGCAGCGTATCTACCTCTCCTCCCAGTTTAGTGTCATCTGCAAACTTGCTGAGGGTGCAATCCACCCCATCCTTCAGATCATTAATGAAGATATTGAACAAAACCAGCCCCAGGACCGACCCTTGGGGCACTCCGCTTTATACCAGCTGCCAACTAGACATGGAGCCATTGATCACTACCCGTTGAACCCAACGATTTAGCCAGCTTTCTATCCACCTTATCGTCCATTCATCCAGCCCATATTTCTTTAATTTGCGGCAAGAATACTGTGGGAGACCGTGTCAAAAGCTTTGCTAAAGTCAAGGAACAACACGTCCACTGCTTTCCCCTCATCCACAGAGCCAGTTATCTTGTCATAGAAGTCAATTAGATTAGTCAGGCATGACTTGCCCTTGATGAATCCATGCTGACTGTTCCTGATCACTTTCCTCTGGTCTAAGTCCTTCAGAATTGATTCCTTGAGGACCTGCTCCATGATTTTTCCAGGGACTGAGGTGAGGCTGACTGGCCTGTAGTTCCCAGGATCCTCCCTCTTCCCTTTTTTAAAGATGGGCACTACATTAGCCTTTTTCCAGTCGTCCGGGACTCCCCCGTTCGCCACGAGTTTTCAAAGATAATGGCCAATGGCTCTGCAATCACATCCGCCAACTCCTTTAGCGCTCTCGGATGCAACGCATCCGGCCCCATGGACTTGTGCTCGTCCAGCTTTTCTAAATAGTCCCGAACCACTTCTTTCTCCATGGAGGGCTGGTCACCTCCTCCCCATGCTGTGCTGCCCAGTGCAGCAGTCTGGGAGCTGACCTTGTTCGTGAAGACAGAGGCAAAAAAAGCATTGAGTACATTAGCTTTTTCCACATCAAGCTCTTTTGCTGTTTATTGTTCATAACTCCCACCATCAGCACCCCACACATGACTGCAACATTCCTACAAAGATGCTTTGCTGTGCAGTCCTAGAAGGATTGCAGAAGCCTACTGGGGGTGTTCACAACCTCTAGCTCTTGTCGCTGTTTCCCGTGTAGGGGGAGAAGCTGCGACAGCCTGATGGCCTTGGAGACGTCCATCCCCCCAAGCAATACGCGCAAAGGCTGTCTGCCTGGATGCTTTCAGCCAGGACTGGGGTGTGGGCAGGCTGAGCCAGAGGCAGGGGAAGAGGCAGACTCGGAGAGGGGGGCAGCGGAGCAGTAGTGTTGGGTGCTGGCACGAGTAGCAGGGGGAGGCAGGCAGGCATGAGGGAACAGAGCCGGCAAGGGGAAGCCGGCGCAGGGTTTGGAGAGTCTGGGTCTGCAGAAAAAGCTGGGTCTGCCTGTCAAACTGGCAGAGGCAGGAACTGGTGCTGCATGCTGGCCCATGGGGACAGGTCGCCCGCCACTGCGGTTGATAGATTAACGGGTCTGGCTCCTCCAAGACAGACTCAGGAGCCCACCCGGCTCCACAGGAGAATGCTTCATACACGGGACTTTCCTTTCATTTTTGCATGAACACATCCCTAGCCCAGCGGGGGTCCCAGCCATCCTGCAGGGCTTCCCCTGCACGGGCATGTCCAGGAGTCACTCAGGCCTCAGCACTGATCTGTGCTCTCCAGCAGGTTGGAGGAGCCGGAGGAAGTGGGTGGAGGCGGGAGGAACCGGCTGGACTCCATTACACCCCCCAGGCCGTTCCCTGCCTCTCCCAGGTCAGGAGACATCTCTCAGGTCACCGGCTCCAGGTGGAAGCGGGGAATTACTGCACCATGAGAAACTCACCCACAGCTAGTCTGCATATGTACTTCAGCATCTCATTACCTACCTCAGGCACTGGCATGGCCCCCACCACCAGCGAATCTGAGCACCTTGCAACCTTCTGATTTATTCATCCACCATCACCCCTCCGCTAGTTCACAGATGGGAGACCGAGGCACAGAGAGGCAAAGTGACTTGTGCAAGCTGTCGCAGGAAGCCTGGGCCAGAGCTGAGATTTGAACCATAGGCTGAGTCCCCAGAATAGCACCCTAACCATGGGGGTGCTTTCCTCTCATCAACAGCCGACATGCTTTGGGTTTGATGCAGAACTCCCAGGCAGAAATTCTGGGGCCTGTGCCAGGCAAGGGACCAGATGGGATTATCATAATGGTCCCTTCTAGCCTGAAATGTACGCATTTACGTGAACCTTGTCTGTAGCCCTGTATAAATGCAGACCAGGACAGCACACAGGAAGGAAGGGCTGGAGGTTATTTCCTCTGATAAAAGTGATGTTGTCGAGTTTGAGACCCGCTGTTCTGCACTATACGTATATTGTATGTAACATAGGAAATATGTGTTATCTGCTCCACTCCGTGTTCTGTCTGACTTACAGAAAACTCAGCTTCTGCCGTGGCCGAGCGCTGGTTCAAACAGACAATATTTTGATTCTACACATGTTCGCATGTAGCCTCTGCAACAGAATGAAATGTCAGTTTTGAAGTCTTTTTTGAATGTGACCTTTTTTCCTTTTCCCAGCTTGGCTGTGCAGAGCCAAGACATCTAATTCATCAGGTGATTCAGAGACTTTCATTGATTTGCTGCTGCCTCTGGGTTGGACACAGCTGACTTTGGTCAAGGCAGATCAGAGTTTAATCTCCCTGGAAATGCTGCCAGTCCCCCGTGTGTCCAACACACCTTGCATAAGGCGGGTCAAATAAGGTGTCTAAGACAAGGCAATGGTTTGCTGGTTAGGATTATGCTGTCTGTTTGCATGTATCATTTTTGTATTTAAAGTTATGAATATTGGCTCTATACTGTCTGTAGTTCAAAGTTGTGCTATGCTGCTGGGTGACACCCCAGACAAGTTGGGGTCAGCTCTGCCTAGTCTGCTGGATGGCCCATTAAGGACCATCAGCAACACAACTGACCCATTGAGAGAAGGCAGACATGCCTGGGGACTCGGCCAGATGTGCAGGGACCTGCCTATGGACAGAACTCTGGGGTGTTTCCAGGCCATGGGATGGGCAGCTTGTCCTTGGGACAAAGAAAGCAGAGACCACATGGCAAGAGACTATAAACAGCTGCTGCAGCCCCTCCATTTTGTCTTCAATCCTGCTTCCTACCTCTGGAGGGACTTTGCTACCCTGAAGCTTTGAACCAAGGACTGAAAGACCCACCCCAGCTGGGGATGTTCTCCAGAGACGAGATTTGAACCTGCAGTTTATTCTATCACTACTACAAGCCTGAACCAAGAACTTGGCCATTATCGTATGTCATTGCTTCCATTTAACCAACTCTAGCTCTCATCTCTATCTTTTCCTTTTATGAATAAACCTTTAGATTTTAGATTCTAAAGGATTGGCAACACCGTGATTTGTGCGTAAGATCTGACTTGCGTATTGACCTGGGCCTGGGGCTTGGTCCTTTGGGATCGAGAGAACCTCTTTTCTTTTACTGGGGTATTGGTTTTCGTAACCATCTGTCCCCATAACGAGTGGCACTGGTGGTGATACTGGGAAACTGGAGTGTCTAAGGGAATTGCTCGTGTGACTTGTGGTTAGCCAGTGGGGTAAAACCAAAGTCTGCTCTGTCTGGCTGGTTTGGTTTGCCTTAGAGGTGGAAAAACCCCAGCCTTGGGCTGTAACTGCCCTGCTTTAAGCAATTTGTCCTGAACTGGCACTCTCAGCTGGGTCCCTCCAGAACCAGCCTTGTTACACCCACCCCCATCATAATGAGTCACATGGGCCAGACAGGAAAGGGAATGTGGTTCGGGAGGGACAGGAAAAGTAGTGGCTTGTGTGGGTGGGAGCACTGCTGATTGCTTCCACCTGCAAGGCCTCGTCAGCTACTCAGCCCAAGTGACACAGGCTTGTACAAAGCCCTCTTCTGGCAGTGACACGTTCAGTCTGAAGAGAGGCAGTTCAGAAGTCCTGAAACTTTGAATCTGCATTTAATGGTGGTGCAGATGCGGGTTAGCATGGGGGTGGTCATAACAAATCATCCAGCATGATGCTATTTATTGCTTATGAAGAGAGTTAAGGGTACAACGTAAGGGTCTGAAAGACCTAAAATCCCTGGTAAACATACACCTGAGCTCGTGGATTAATAATGCTGAACTGGGCCTCTGGGCCAGGCAGCTGCTAGCAGAGGGGGTTTATTCACACCATGAAGGCTTTGCAGAGGGTCGATCCTTCTGTTTGCTGATGACACCGGACTTCCTATCTCCATTGTAATTGGGGAGCCTAGGGCAGGGTCTGGGGGAACAGGCGCATGGCTGAGAGCTGGCTGACTGGAGCTGGATTAGCTGCAGGCGCTGGTTGGGTGGGGAAGCACCCAGAAGCTGTGATCACACCCCTTCAAAGGAGGCTGTGCGCTGGCTGTTACTTGGGTGGTGCTGGATTCTCCTCGGCAGTTGGAGGGTCCTAGAGCAGCCATGCAGGGGAAGGCTCCCCATTGTCGCCAGCGGGCCAGGACTGCCGGCGCAGTTTCTTTCGAATGCAGACCCTGCTGCTATGATCCATGTCTGTGTCCCCTTGCGGCGGGATCACTGCAGGACAGTCGTCATGGGACCGGGCCATAAATCCCCCAGGGGAAGTTGAGCTGGCTCCGTGTGGTTGTGCTGGCAAGGAAAGCAGGGCCCTCAGGGGCAGCATGTGCTTCCCATGCACCAGGCCCCGCTGCCCGCTGGCCTCTGGGGGCAGCCAAAGCTGACCTGCTGACCTAGCAAGCCCACCTCTCCGCCCGTGCCCCATGGCCATTGCTGTGCTCAGCAGGCGCACGGTCTGATACAGGCTAACGGTGCCCTATCCGCGTACAGCCCAGGCGGCTGGGCCAGCCCAGGCGTGATTGCTGCTGAGCAGAACACAGTGCTGGGGAGGAGCCACCTAAACTGGACTGGTCACCTGGCACGTGTGCGCTGGGCGCGGAGGACGAAGTGCTCCTGCTCTGCGGGATTGTTTATTTATGCCTCCTCTGGACGTGTGTGCTCTGTAGTATGCCGAGGGCATCGGCAGCTTTGGATCGGGCGAGGGGGGGACGAGTGCCCTTGGAGCTGGAGTTTATATAAGATCGAGCCCTGAATTGTGCCTGGTATTTACCCTGGTCGGGGTGATAACATTTTCCTTCCTGATATTAACACTTGACAGTGAGAGTTCATCATTTTATGTGCTACATATTCGGCCACACCAGTGGACTTCAAAGACAATAACGTCCGGAAGGAAACGTGTCTCCATCGATTAGCATCTCTCAGAGCCTCTCTTTGGGAACAGTGCCATGCGCCTGACAGAACCCAGCTCCCCGCCATGGCTGGACTGCGCATACCACTGCTGGGCTGGACGTTCTGCACAGACACTTACCCGCTTTTCTGATTAACAGCAGTGCCTGACCTGCGTACAGTATTCAAGTGAAGCCTACCAATTCGGAGACCAAAGCCCTGAGGTAAGTGGGGAAGCGGGATACCGGGAGGAAGCACGAGCAGGAGCGTGTGAGAGGGGAGGGCTCCTGCCCCATACTGAGAAAGAGGGGCGATCAGCGGGTTATCTCAAGTGCCTATATACAAATGCACAAAGCCTGGGAAACAAGCAGGGAGAACTGGAAGTCCTGGCACAGTCAGAGAATTATGATGTGATTGGAATAACCGAGACTTGGTGGGATAACTCGCATGACTGGAGTACTGTCATGGATGGATATAAACAGTTCAGGAAGGACAGGGAGGCCAGAAAAGGTGGGGGAGTTGCACTGTATGTAAGGGAGCAGTATGACTGCTCAGAGCTCAAGTATGAAGCTGCAGAAAAATCTGAGTGTCTCTGGATTAAGTTTAGAAGTGTGAGCAACAAGGGTGACGTAGTGGTGGGAGTCTGCTATAGACCACCGGACCAGGGGGATGAGGTGGACGAGGCTTTCTTCCGGCAACTTGCAGAAGCTACTAGATCGCACGCCCTGGTTCTCATGGGCGACTTCAATCATCCTGATATCTGCTGGGAGAGAAATACAGCGGTGCACAGACGTAACATTACTGCCCCAGAGGGAGTGAACCTAACAGGTAATGATCGAGTGATCTCTCTCCTGCTATCCATCTCCACCCTCTGACAGACAGAGGCTAGGGACACCATTCCTTCCCCATCCTGGCTAATAGCCATTAATGGACTTAACTTCCATGAATTTATCCAGTTCTCTTTTAAACCCTGTTATAGTCCTAGCCTTCACAACCTCCTCAGGCAAGGAGTTCCACAGGTTGACTGTGTGCTGAGTGAAGAAGAACTTCCTTTTATTTGTGTTAAACCTGCTGCCCATTAATTTCATTTGGTGGCCCCTAGTTCTTATATTATGAGAACAAATAAATAACTTTTCCTTATTCACTTTCTCCACACCACTCATGATTTTATAGACCTCTATCATCTCCCCCTTCGTCTCCTCTTTTCCAAACTGAAAAGTCCTAGCCTCTTTAATCTCTCTGCTTATGGGACCCGTTCCAAACCCCTAATCATTTTAGTTGCCCTTTTCTGAACCTTTTCTAATGCCAGTATATCTTTTTTGAGATGAGGGGGCCACATCTGTACGCAGTATTCAAGGTGTGGGCGTACCATGGATTTATATAAGGGCAATAAGATATTCTCCCTCTTATTCTCTGTCTCTTTTTTAATGATTCCTAACATCCCATTTGCTTTTTTGACCGCTGCTGCACACTGCGTGGACATCTTCAGAGAACTATCCATGTTGACTCTAAGATCTTTCTCCTGATTAGTTGTAGCTAAATTAGCCCCCATCATATTGTATGTATAGTTGGGGTTATTTTTTCCAATGTGCATTACGTTACATTTATAGACATTAAATTTCATTTGCCATTTTGTTGCCCATTTTGTTGACTTAGTTTTGTGAGATCTTTTTGAAGTTCTTCACAGTCTGCTTTGGTCTTAACTATCTTGAGCAGTTTAGTATCATCTGCAAATTTTGCTACCTCACTGTTTACCCCGTTCTCCAGATCATTTATGAATAAGTTGAACAGGTCTGGTCCTAGGACTGACCCTTGGGGAACACCACTAGTTACCCCTCTCCATTCTGAACATTTACCATTTATTCCTACCCTTTGTTCCCTGTCTTTTAACCAGTTCTCAATCCATGAAAGGATCTTCCCTCTTATCCCATGACAACTTAATTTACATAAGAGCCTTTGGTGAGGGACCTTGTCAAAGGCTTTCTGGAAATCTAAGTACACTATATCCACTGGGTCCCCCTTCTCCACATGTTTATTGACCCCCTCAAAGAACTTGAATAGATTAGTGAAACATGATCTCCCTTTACAGAAATCACGTTGACTTTTGCCCAACAATTTATGTTCTTCAATGTGTCTGACCATTTTATTCTTTACAATTGTTTCAACGAATTGGCCAGTACTGCCATTAGACTTAGGGTAGGGATAATAGGCAATATAAATCCCGGTTTATGTTGGCACTGCTTGAGTTAAGGTGCATGGAGGGACACAACCTGCCCCCCACATACCTTTCCCCCCAAGGGAGCATTTAAACAGTCATTACTGGAGGTCAGCGTTACACCCCATTGAGATGAATGGGGAAGCATTATTCAGCTGTCACAGCTGTTGTGTCAGGCTCTCTGCAGACACAGGCAGACACTGCTGCACCCGTTACATTCATGGTCAAGGTTCTTTTCTGAAATGGAAGCTTGGATCTTGGAGAACAAGAGGATGATTATTTGTGTTACTGTAGCACCTAGGGTCTGTTGTCATGGATCAGGACTTCACTAGGCTAAGCGCTGTACAAACACAGAACCACAAGACAGTTGCTGCCCTAAATTGCTGAAATGCCTCAGGCCAGCCCAGTTTGCTACCTCCAGAGGATGAAGGGCTGATGCTGTAGCATGCATCACCCTCACTGGGAACTCCTGAGAGCCCTTCTGCATGAACGCCAGAAATGGCTTGGTGGTAGGAAGTGGAATGGGAGCAGCAGCAGCGGGTGGTGGTGGTCGGGGACTCTCTCCTCAGGGGGACTGAGTCATCTATCTGCCACCCTGACCGGGAAAACCGAGAAGTCTGCTGCTTGCCAGGAGCTAAGATTCGCAATGTGACGGAGAGACTGCCGAGACTCATCAGGCCCTCAGATCGCTACCCCTTCCTGCTTCTCCACGTGGGCGCCAATGATACTGCCAAGAATGACCTTGAGCGGATCACTGCGGACTATGTGGCTCTGGGAAGAAGGATAAAGGAGTTTGAGGCACAAGTGGTGTTCTCGTCCATCCTCCCCATGGAAGGAAAAGGCCTGGGTAGAGACTATCGAATCGTGGAAGTCAACGAATGGCTACGCAGGTGGTGTCGGAGAGAAGGCTTTGGATTTTTTGACCATGGGATGGTGTTCCAAGAAGGAGGAGTGCTAGGCAGAGACGGGCTCCACCTAACAAAGAGAGGGAAGAGCATCTTCGCAAGCAGGCTGGCTAACCTAGTGAGGAGGGCTTTAAACTAGGTTCACCGGGGGAAGGAGACCAAAGCCCTGAGGTAAGTGGGGAACTGGGATACCGGGAGGAGGCACGAGCAGGAGCGCGTGAGAGAGGAGGGCTCCTGCATCATACTGAGAGGGAGGAGCGATCAGCAGGTTACCTCAAGTGCCTATATACAAATGCACGAAGCCTGGGAAACAAGCAGGGAGAACTGAAAGTCCTGGCACAGTCAAGGAATTATGATGTGATTGGAATAACAGAGACTTGGTGGGATAACTCACATGACTGGAGTATTGTCATGGATGGATATAAGCTGTTCAGGAAGGACAGGAAGGGCAGAAAAGGTGGGGGAGTTGCATTGTATGTAAGCGAGCAGTATGACTGCTCAGAGCTCAAGTATGAAACTGCAGAAAAACCTGAGTGTCTCTGGATTAAGTTTAGAAGTGTGAGCAACAAGGGTGATGTCGTGGTGGGAGCCTACTATAGACCATCGGACCAGGGGGATGAGGTGGATGAGGCTTTCTTCCGGCAACTTGCAGAAGCTACTAGATCGCACGCCCTGGTTCTCATGGGCGACTTCAATCACCCTGATATCTGCTGGGAGAGCAATACAGCGGTACACAGGCAATACAGGACGTTTCTGGAAAATGTAGGGGACAATTTCCTGGTGCAAGTGCTGGAGGAACCAACTAGGGGCAGAGCTCTTCTTGACCTGCTGCTCACAAACCGGGAAGAATTAGTAGGGGAAGCAAAAGAGGATGGGAACCTGGGAGGCAGTGACCATGAAATGGTCGAGTTCAGGATCCTAACACAAAGAAGAAAGGAGAGCAGCAGAATACAGACCCTGGACTTCAGAAAAGCAGACTTTGACTCCCTCAGGGAGAATAACATGAGGGGGAAAGGAGTCCAGGAGAGCCGGCTGTATTTTAAAGAATCCTTATTGAGGTTACAGGGACAAACCATCCCGATGTGTAGAAAGAATAGTAAATATGGCAGGCGACCAGCTTGGCTTAACAGTGGAAATCCTTGTTGCTCTTAAATACAAAAAAGAAGCTTACAAGAAGTGGAAGATTGGACAAATGACCAGGGATGAGTATAAAAATATTGCTCGGGCTTGCAGGAGTGAAATCAGAAAGCCCAAATCACACCTGGAGTTGCAGCTAGCAAGACATGTTAAGAGTAACAAGAAGGGTTTCCTCAGGTATGTTAACAACAAGAAGAAAGTCAAGGAAAGTGTGGGCCCCTTACTGAATGAGGGAGGCAACCTCGTGACATAGGATGTGGAAAAAGCTAATGTACTCAATACTTTTTTTGCCTCTGTCTTCACGAACAAGGTCAGCTCCCAGACTACTGCACTGGGCAGCACAGCATGGGGAGGAGGTGAGCAGCTCTCTGTGGAGAAAGAAGTGGTTCGGGACTATTTCGAAAAGCTGGACGAGCACAAGTCCATGGGGCTGGATGCGTTGCATCCCAGAGTGCTAAAGGAGTTGGGGGATGTGATTGCAGAGCCATTGGCCATTATCTTTGAAAACTCATGGTCATCAGGGGAGGTCCCAGATGACTGGAAAAAGGCTAATGTAGTGCCCATCTTTAAAAAAGGGAAGGAGGAGGATCCTGGGAGCTACAGGCCAGTCAGCCTCACCTCAGTCCCTGGAAAAATCATGGAGCAGGTCCTCAAGGAATCACTTCTGAAGCATTTAAAGGAGAGGAAAGTGATCAGGAACAGTCAGCATGGATTCACCAAGGGCAAGTCATGCCTGACTAATCTAATTGCCTTCTATGACGAGATAACTGGCTCTGTGGATGAAGGGAAAACAGTGGACGTGTTGTTCCTTGACTTTAGCAAAGCTTTTGACACGGTCTCCCACAGTATTCTTGCCAGCAAGTTAAAGAAGTATGGGCTGGATGAATGGACGATAAGATGGATAGAAAGATGGCTAAATTGTTGGGCTCAACGGGTAGTGATCAATGGCTCCATGTCTAGTTGGCAGCCGGTGTCAAGTGGAGTGCCCCAGGGGTCGGTCCTGGGGCCGGTTTTATTCAATATCTTCATAAATGATCTGGAGGATGGGGTGGATTGCACCCTCAGCAAGTTTGCAGATGACACTAAACTGGGAGGAGAGGTAGATACGCTGGAGGGGAGGGATAGGATACAGAAGGACCTAGACAAATTGGAGGATTGGGCCAAAAGAAATCTGATGAGGTTCAACAAGGACAAGTGCAGAGTCCTGCACTTAGGACGGAAGAATCCCACGCACCGCTACAGACTAGGGACCAAATGGCTAGTCAGCAGTTCTGCAGAGAAGGACCTAGGGGTGACAGTGGACAAGAAGCTGGATATGAGTCAACAGTGTGCCCTTGTTGCCAAGAAGGCCAATGGCATTTTGGGATGTATAAGTAGGGGCATTGCCAGCAGATCGAGGGACGTGATTGTTCCCCTCTATTCGACATTGGTGAGGCCTCAACTGGAGTACTGTGTCCAGTTTTGGGCCCCACACTACAAGAAGGATGTGGAAAAATTGGAAAGAGTCCAGCGGAGGGCAAAAAAATGATTAGGGGACTGGAACACATGAGTTATGAGGAGAGGCTGAGGGAACTGGGATTGTTTAGTCTGTGGAAGAGAAGAATGAGGGGGGATTTGATAGCTGCTTTCAACTACCTGAAAGGGGGTTCCAAAGAGGATGGCTCTAGACTGTTCTCAGTGGTAGCAGATGACAGAACAAGGAGTAATGGTCTCAAGTTGCAGTGGGGGAGGTTTAGGTTGGATTTTAGGAAAATCTTTTTCACTAGGAGGGTGGTGAAACACTGGAATGCGTTACCTAGGGAGGTGGTGGAATCTCCTTCCCTAGAAGTTTTAAGTTAAGTTTTTGGCAGGCGTGACAAAGCCCTGGCTGGGATGATTTAGTTGGGGATCGGTCCTGCTTTGAGCTGGGGGTTGGACTAGATGACCTGCTGAGGTCCCTTCCAACCCTGATATTCTATGATTCTATGATGAGTCTCTTGGCAGCTCCCCTCCAGTCTAGGCAGATATTCCCTAGGAATTAATCTGTTGTGTAATCCTTCTGCCAGTTGGAGTCAGCAGCAACCAGGTCTGGGTTCAATATCCCCAGGTCCATCTTAACCGTACAACACAGAACTGACTCGAGCCCCCAGCAGTAATCTGGGATAATTACACCCCACCCTGGGTGCCTCTGAGAGGCAATACTTCCCCACTAACTAGTGCTGAGGCTGTGTATAGCAAAGAAAAAAATTAATAAGAAGGGAAAGGAACCTGGCCTTAATTTGGGAAAAAACCATAACCACGAACAAAACTCTTACCCCAAAGTCCTTTGGGCAGCGTCCTTTGCCTCTGTTCTCACCTTGCAGTGTGAAAGTCTGACAAATGTCCCTTGAACACACCACTCCCCTCTCCCTCCACCGCACCCCACTCACAGCTGCTGTCCTGGGCTGGCAGAGACTCGAGGTCTAGAGGGACGTTCCCGTGAGTTCACCTCGCCCGGGGACACGGGAAATAAACCTCGAGCAACGCCTCTACTGCTGCCGTAATTAACTCACCGTCACCACCTCTCACTCTGTCGCTGCGGCCGCTGTGCCGTCGGTCACGCCACTGCTGCTGTTTTTCATGCCACCGTTCACAACACCGCACTGACGCACTGTCACCTGCTGCTCCCGCCCTGCTGGGGCTTCTGCAGCTCGGTCTCTGGAGGTTCCACTAGCTGTCAGCTCTTGGTGGGGAACCTCGCTGCTGATGTGGGCTGGACAGAAACACGGTCCCATAGCCGACTATTTCAGCTCTAGTGATCCTAACGGAGTCTTAATTAGCTCTGACTTTGAGCAGTGGGGAGGGGCTGTGTCAAGGTTCCTCCCCCACTCTGAACTCTAGGGTACAGATGTGGGGACCTGCATGAAAACCTCCTAAGCTTACTTTTATCAGCTTAGGTTAAAACTTCCCCAAGGTACAAATTAATTTTATCCTTTGTCCTTGGAATATCCACTGCCACCACCAAACTCTAACTGGGTTTACTGGGAAACGTAGTTTGGACACGTCTTTCCCCCCAAAATCTTCCCAAGCCTTGCACCCCACTTCCTGGGAAAGGTTTGGTAAAAATCCTCACCAATTTGCATAGGTGACCACAGACCCAAACCCTTGGATCTGAGAACAATGAAAAAACATTCAATTTTCTTACAAGAAGACTTTTAATAGAAATAGAAGTAGATAGAAGTAAAGGAATCACCTCTGTAAAATCAGGATGGTAGATACCTTACAGGGTAATTAGATTCAAAACATAGAGAATCCCTCTAGGCAAACCTTAAGTTACAAAAAAGACACACAGACAGGAATAGTCATTCTATTCAGCACAGTTCTTTTCTCAGCCATTTAAAGAAATCATAATCTAACACATACCTAGCTAGATTACTTACTAAAAGTTCTAAGACTCCATTCCTGTTCTATTCCCGGCAAAAGCAGCGTACAGACAGACCCAGACCCTTTGTTTCTCTCCCTCCTCCCAGCTTTTGAAAGTATCTTGTCTCCTCATTGGTCATTTTGGTCAGGTGCCAGCGAGGTTACCTTTAGCTTCTTAACCCTTTACAGGTGAGAGGATTTTTCCTCTGGCCAGGAGGGATTTTAAAGGGGTTTACCCTTCCCTTTATATTTATGACAGGCTGGTTAAACCATGCCTAGGACTCTTAGGCAGAGCCCACACCTCCCCGCAGGGATACCTGTCGCCACCCTCTTGTCCCATTCTGAGCGGTTTGGCATCCGAGCCCCCTGCTTAGTGAGTTCAGTTCAGTAGAGGGTGACCCCCCCTATCACAGAATCATAGAATATCAGGGTTGGAAGGGACCTCAGGAGGTCATCTAGTCCAACCCCCTGCTCAAAGCAGGACCAATCCCCAATTAAATCATCCCAGCCAGGGCTTTGTCAAGCCTGACCGTAAAAACCTCAAAGGAAGGAGATTCCACCCCCTCCGTAGGTAACGCATTCCAGGGCTTCACCACCCTCCTCGTGAAATAGTCTTTTCTATAGCTCAGTGGTTTGAGCATTGGCCTGCTAAACCCAGGGTTGTGAGTTCAATCCTTTAGGGGGCCATTTAGGGATGTGGGGCAAAAATTGGGATTGGTCCTGCTTTGAGCAGGGGTTGGACTAGATGATCTCCTGAGGTCCCTTCCAACCCTGATATTCTATGATTCTAATATCCAACCTAGACTCCCCCACTGCAACTTGAGACCATTGCTCCTTGTTCCATCATCTACCACCACTGAGAACAGCCGAGCTCCATCCTCTTTGGAACCCCCCTTAAGGTATTTGAAGGATGCTATCAAATCCCCCCTCACTCTTCTCTTCTGCAGACTAACTAAGCCCAGTTCCCTCAATCAGGAAAGGCTAAACACAGTTCTGCTGCCATTTACTCATACAATAAGGATAACAACATTTCATTACCCTGCATTCAAATTTAAATATTAAAGTAATGTTAAAAATTATCTAATACACAGGTTAAGAAAAGAGTTTCTATACATCTGGTCTAATATTTAAATTATCCAAAAGTACAGAATTTAGTTTAAAAATCATAAAATACATATAGTGTATTATAAGAACATAAGAAGGGCCATACCTTGTCAGACCAAAGGTTCATCTAGCCCAGTGCCCTGGGTTCTGAGAGTGGCCAATGCCAGGTGTTCCAGAGGGAATGAACAGAACAGGAAATCATCAAGTGATCCATCCCCTGTGGCCCGTTCCCACCTTCTGGCAAACAGAGGCTAGGGACACCAATTGCCAATCCTGGCTAATAGACATTGATGGACCTATCCTCCATGAACTGGACCTTGTTATGATCTTGGCCTTCACAACATCCTCTGGCAAAGAGTTCCACAGGTTGACTGTGCATTGTGTGAATAAATGATTCCTTTTGTTTGTTTCAAACCTACTGCCTATTAATTTCATTTGGGGACCCCTAGTTCTTGTATTATAGGAAGGAGTAAATAACACTTCCTTATTTACTTTCTCCAAAACAGTCATTATTTTATAGACCTCTGTTATATCCCCCTTAGTCATCTCTTTTCCAAGCTGAAAAGTCCCAATCTTATTCATCTCTCCTCATACAGAAGCTGTTCTATACCTCTAATCATTTTTCACTTGAAGTGAGCTGTAGCTCACGAAAGCTTATTCTCAAAGAAATTGGTTAGTCTCTAAGGTGCCACAAGTCCTCCTTTTCTTTTTGCGAATACAGACTAACACGGCTGTTACTCTGAAACTAATCATTTTTGTTGCCCTTCTGAACCTTTTCCAATTCCAATATATCTTTTTTTGAGAAGGTGTGACCACATCTGCACACAGTATTCAAGATGTGGATGCACCATGATATAGAGGCAATATCATATTTTCAGTCTTATTATCGATCCTTTTCTTAATGATTCCCAACATTTTGTTCACTTTTTTGACTGTCACAGCACATTGAGAGGATGTGTTCAGAAAACTATCCACGACTCCAAGAGCTTGTTCTTGAGTAGTAACAGCTAATTTAAACCCCATCATTTTATACGTATAGTTGGGATTATGTTTTCCAATGTGCATTATTTTGCATTTATCAACATTGAATTTCATCTGCCATTTTGTTGCCCAGTCACGCAGTTTTGTGAAATCCTTTTGTAGCTCTTCACAGTCTGCTTTGGGCTTAACTATCTTGAGTAGTTTTGTAGCATCTGCAAATGTTGCCACGTCACTGTTTACCCCTTTTTCCAGATCGTTTATGAATATGTCAAATAGGACTTGGCCCAGTACAGACCCCTGGAGGACACCACTGTTTACCTCTCTCCATTCTGAAAACCATTTATTCCTACTCTTTGTTTCCTATCTTTTAATCAGTTACTAATCCATGAGAGG
Organism: Chelonia mydas; assembly: GCF_015237465.2. Taxonomy (NCBI): domain Eukaryota; kingdom Metazoa; phylum Chordata; order Testudines; family Cheloniidae; genus Chelonia; species Chelonia mydas. The sequence continues at coordinate 133,069,650 of NC_051246.2, read as the reverse complement.
ACCTTCCCTTTTATTCCATGACAGTTTACTTTGCTTACGAGTCTTTGGTGAGGGACCTTGTGAAAGGCTTCCTGAAAATCTAAGTACACTATATCCACTGGATCCCCCTCAAAGAATTCTAGTAGACTGGTGAGGCATGATTTCACTTTACAAAAACCATGTTGACTCTTCCCCAACAAATTATGTTCATTTTGTGTCTGGCAATTCTGTTCTTTACTACAGTTTCAACTAGTTTGCCCAGTACTGAAGTAAGGTTTACCAGCCTGTAATTGCAGAGATTATTTCTGGAGACCTTTTTAAAAATTGGTATAAAATTAGCTATCCTCAGTCATTTGGTACAGAAGTGGATTTAAATGGTAGGTTACAAACCGCAGTTAGTGGTTCAGCAATTTCACATTTGAGTTCCTTCAGAACTCTCGGGTGAATCCCATCTGGTCCTGGTGACTTATTGCTGTTTAATTTATCAATTTGTTCCAAACCCTTCTCTAATGACACTGCAATCTGGGCCGGTTCCTCAGATTTGCCACCTAAAAAGAATGGCTCAGGTTTGGGAATCTCCCTGACACCCTTAGCTGTGAAGAATGCAAAGGATTCATTTAGTTTCTCTGCAATGGTCTTATCGTCCTTGAGTGCTCCCTTAGCATCTCGATCGTCCAGGGGCCCACGGGTTGTTTAGCGGCTTCCTGCTTGTGATGTACTTAAAAAAAATTGCTATTACTTTTTGAGTCTTTGGCTAGCTGTTCTTCAAATTCTTTTATGGCCTTCCTAATTATATTTTTACACTTCATTTTATGCTCCTTTCTATTTTCCTCACGAGGATTTAACTTCCACATTTTGAAGGATGCCTTTTTGCCCCTCACTGCGTCTCTTATTTTGTTGTTTAGTCACGGTGGCTTTGTTTTGGTTCTCTTACTATGTTTTTTTTTTTTAATTTGGGGTATACATTTATGTTGAGCCTCTATTATGGTGTCTTTAAAAAGTTTCCATGCAGCTTTCAGGGATTTCACTTTTGGCGCTGCCCCTTTTAATTTTTGTTTCACTAACCCCCTCATTTTTGTGTAGTCCCCCTTTCTGAAATTAAATGCTACAGTGCTGGGCCTCTCTGGTGTTTTCCCCGCCACAGGGATGTTAAATCTAATTATATTATGGTCACTATTACCAAGCAGTCCAGCTCTATTCACCTCTTGGACCTGATCCTGTGCTCCACTTAGGACTAAATCAAGAATTGCCTCTCCTCTGGTGGGTTCCAGGACTAGCTGCTCCAAGAAGCAGTCATTTAAGGTGTCAAGAATCTTTATCTCTGCACCCCGTCCTGAGGTGACATGTACCCAGTCAATATGGGAGAGTTGAAATCCCCCATTATTATTATTATTCCAAATTAAGGTTAATAAATTTAACAATAAAGTAAAAATATTAGCTTCCAAATATCCTGGTTCATCACTCATAAAACGTTATACTTAGAGTAGTGTGTGGAAAGCAAATACAGCAATGAGTGTAGATTGTCCCTCAGTAACTCAGAATTTAGGATAGGTTGTCCCTCAGTAAATACAATCCACCAGAGAAGTATTTCAGTTACTTTCCAGGCTTTGTTTCTCAATGGCACTCCAGCTCATCTCTCTTGGCATTGCTGGCCCCTGGTGATGTGTTCTAAGTAGATGTTCTAAAGTGATTTGCAACCCAACACCAGCCCAAAGTGGTCACTTTGCCAACACAGCTGTGTTTGCTCAGACCTAGACTGAGTGGGTGTGATCGTGTAAATACAGTCTGGTCCTGAAGACTTTTCCCCTCCCCAGTTCACCACTAGCTGTCAGGGGAGAGCTCATTCAAACCTTGCTTACACCTGCTAAGGAGCATTACCCCTGCACGGCTCCTTCTATAACATGAGCAGGAAACTGGGGGTAGGGGGAGCAGCAGGGCAGGTTTGGAAGGGCTCTCCGGTCCACAAGGAAGGCTGCAGAGTTCTCCAAAGTTCTTTCCATGCGAGTGATGAGTCATGTCCCTCAGGCTTGAAAGAAGACTGTGCAGGAAACCCCATGCAATGAACATGCTGGAGCTCCTTGGCTCCGCTGTCCACGTCCTGTGGGCCCTTCCCTGGAACACAATGTCTCATACTTAGATTCATGAGATGGTGAAATTGTAAATTGAAATTGTTTGTTTTTATTTTGGAGGTGGCCAGGGAAGGGTTAATTGTCTCTTTCACAGGCCTGCTTGGTTCTTTGAGCTGCTTCCACATCTGTGAGTTTTCACAAAGATGTTCTGGATGTTCCTTGCATTCCTTTTTACTCTTTTAAATTCCTGTCTGGAGTATTTCCCCTTGCAGTACTGTCCACACAATTCAGCTGGAACCAGTGGAAAAGAAGAGTTGCTGTCATGGAAGTGTTAAAACTTATGAACATTCTTGCCATGAGGCATCTGACATGGACGCCAGAAAGCAATCTTCTTTCTGAATATATATACCCACATGAGGATGGACTTTTTTATGATCAAGTCACATAAATATGCAGAGGTAACCCAGGGCATGTTTTTTCGTGGAGAGAAATGTGCTTTGAACGATATTCTTGCTGATAACATTTCTGGAACAGCAATAACTGGAACAGTGGCCAGGTGAAATATGCAAAGCCTTATATGTGCTGCAGCAAAGCAAAAAATCAAGTTAAAAAAATACTTGCCTGAAAATGGAAGGCTTCCAAAGTGTGGCTCTGTTTGCACTGGGTGGTCAAAGCACTGAGGGGTCTTCTCATTTATTTTTTTGAATGAGGACACTGTAGCTGTTTCTGCAGCACTTAAGACAGGGACCTGGTTTTGTGCAGCATATAAAAGATAAGCTAGTTCAGTGGAATAAAGTCTCTACTCTCATTGCACCAACACAGTTCCTGTGATGCTGAGCTTGGAGAAAGGTCCCTTAAATCATACCAGAAATCCCCTTTGAGATACTGCATGGAAATCATCTCTACCTCTGAGAGAACGTGCAGTCCATTGTATGGAAAGCAAATGTGTACACAATGAATGCAAAAGTAACACCACAAGACAGAACGCAACCCTCAGTTCTTAAAAAGTATCCTGTTTATTAGCTCCTTACACAGCGCACATCATAGCTTTGGTTAAAATGTCTCCACTTTTGGTATATTACAGAATACCAGCCCTATTTCTGTCACTTGGCACTTAGAAGGTGCAAATGAATCCAGAGTACTAGGACATACACTATAAGGAGCAATTCTGTGGAGGTTGTGGTTTTGATTTTGTTTTGTTTTTTATCGAGCACAGTTCTTATTTAGCTTTCATTTCTAAATGCATAGTACTTATTTGCATTACAGTAGCACCTGGGGATCTCAAGTCTGTCAGAGATCCATTGTTCTCAATTTCAGCTGTTATGCAGAAATGACTAAAACAATTTCCATTCACTATAATGTGACACTTCCCAACTTAGGGCCCATGATATGATTTTTTTTTCTTGGAGAATACCAACACCATAGAGAAGTTTCTCATGGTTACAACCTAGAAGTACTTGTATTCAAAACAAGCACACCTGAATGTTTGAAGGGGAACCTATTTGTTAGAGGCTTTCCCTTCACCTCCTCCCCTGGTTCTTGTCAGGCAGACAGAAAGCAGAAGACCCGAAGTCCGAGGTGCTGGCAATGCAATATTTATTGGGGTTAATTTCCAGCAAGCATGTCCATAACTCTGACGTTGCAGAGCCTTGTTTCCCAGTGTCCTGTCCGCCCTGCTCCTTAGCGGGCATAATTATCCCTGAAATGCACACCCTCGGTCCCACCCCTTAGATCTTATGGTCATGTTCCGTGAGTCTGGGGTCTTCATCCTCCCTCTTTTGTACCCCATGGGAGGGGTACGGAGTGAACTTGTGCTGCAGTCAGGGACAGGCATTTCTTTGGCCTTTTAGTGTTTTACCTCCCCCCCCCCCCAGTCCCCCTTTCCCCCCCTGGACCAGTTGCTTGACCTTGCCTTGAGACAGGAGTAGAGTCAGTCTTGTGTGTGTACTCGTATGTTATACTCCCACTATGCAGCTAACTGCTCTTATCTGTTCCCATTATATGAACAAACCCTCTGGCCAGGCAGAAGCAACACACACAGTGTCTTTGTACTCTGTTCACACACATTAGTTAAGAATATAAGTGTATGAAGAATCAAATGGGCAAACAAGACCTAAAATTCTATCTCGGGCCGAAATACAGACCTGAATCCTACATTATGACTAGCACTCCTAACACTAGCAGCAAAGATTTCTGTAACCTCTTCCTGCCAGAAGAATGGCTATTTCCAGGCGAGTTGATTTTGGTCATGGTTTTTCTTTATTGCTTCCCTGTATTTGTACTGCATCCCAAACGTCACTGGGTAGTTGGATATTGGAAATTTGAGATTTGTGTGCAAAGCCATTGTTCCACCATGTACCCAAATGGGAAACATTAGAAATCAGATCTCTTCTGAATGCTGTCGTCTCTCAGCCTACCAGCATCACAGTGCCGACCAACCAGAGCTCCTCTGCTCTCCGGCTGCTCAGTGGCCATGTAAACCATGCTACGCACTAACAAAAAATTGTTTCAAATGTTATTTTTTCTTTTATTATTGTTTTCACTCCATCGCAGGTTTTTTCAGATCCCTTTGCCGGGTGAAAATACACGTTTTATTTGATAGTCTAATGGGCTACAAAATTGCAGCCTCTGGTTGCTCACCTGAAAAATATGGGTGACAGCAGGAAGAGTTAGGGCAATAATTATCGGCAAGAGATCCTCACAGCCCCGTGAATCCAGGAGCATCCAGGCTATTGCGTCCTTACGTTCTCCCTGGAGCAATCTAGGGAGGTGCACCAGCAGCTGTGAATTCAGACAACGGAGCCATCTCCACGTGCACACTGAGTTATGGGGAGGTGATAGGAAGGGAAGATCTGTTATAAGGTCCATTTTCAGCTCATGCACCTACATTTTGTAAGAGGTGAGAGGAAGGGTGGGCCAGTGCTAGGGAGCTGGCCTGGAACTTGGGTGACCTCAGTTCAAATCCCTGCCCTATCACCAGCTTCCTGTGTGACACTTAGGCTCAGATTCTCAAAGGTCTATGGGCCTAACTCCCATTGACTACGGCCAAATGTATATATGGCTATTGGTAATATCACTGCAACTTGAGACCATTGCTCCTTGTTGTGTCATTTGCCACCACTGAGAACAGCCGAGCTCCATCCTCTTTGGAACCCCCCTTCAGCTAATTTAGGGCTGCTATCAAATCCCCCCTCACTCTTCTTTTCCGCAGACTAAATAACCCCAGTTCCCTCAGCCTCTCCTCGTACATCATGTGCCCCAGACCCCTGATCATTTCCGTTGCCCTCCGCTGGACTCTCTGCAATTTGTCCACAACCCTTCTGTAGTGGGGGGACCAAAACTGGACACAGTACTCCAGGTGTGGCCTCACCAGTGCCAAATAGAGAGGAATAATCACTTCCATCAATCTGCTGGCAATGCTCCTCCTAATAAAGCCCAAAATGCCATTGGCCTTCTTGGCAACAAGGGCGCACTGTTGACTCATATCCAGCTTCTCGTCCACTGTAATCCCCTTTCTGCAGAGATTGCTGAGGGTGCAATCCATCCCATCATTCAGATCATTAATGAAGATGTTGAACAAAACTGGCCCCGGGATTGACCCTTGGGGCACTGCGCTTGATACCGGCTGACAACTAGACATCGAGCCATTGATCACTATCCTTTGAGCCCAACAATCTAGCCAGCTTTCTATACAACTTATATCCATTAATCCAATCCATACTTTTTTAACTTGGTGGCAAGAATCCTGTGGGAGACCTAGGTCAGTCTGGGCTGACTGCTGATGAGGAAGGATGCACCTTGCCAGCTCCAGCCAAGGAGCAGTCAGGATCCCAGACTGTGGGAGCAGGAGACATCAAGGCCCAGCCAGGCACCCAGATAGCTGTACCCCAGGGAGATTGCTGTCATCTCCCAAGGAGCCCAGAGACTCCAAAGACACCCGAACGTCAACTGCAGGAGTCACGGTAGGAATTAGTCCAGGGAGGGACTAGACAGTGTCCCTGCAGCAATCGGTGTGTTGCGGGCAGATTCCCCACTGACTTAGTGGTGAACCCTTTCTCCACTACCAGGCCCCTGGGCTGGGACCCAGTGGAGCAGGGAGGGCCCACGTTCCCCTACCTGCCGCCCCCCCTTAAAGGGGGATGACCCACCACAACCCCTCCTGCTGACTCTGGCCATTGGGCCGCTCTTCCCTACAGACAAGGGGAGTCCCATTGGCGCCGACCTTTGGACCACGCAGCCCTGAGGCTGAGGCCAGCCACATAGACTTAACCACGGGGCTACCACACTCTTACTCCACCCCCAAGGTGATGGGGTGCACTTGCCTCCAGACAATTTACAAGAGAAACAAATTATAGAGCACTTTAAAACTGAAAGTGAATGATTATTTAGAACAAACTTAATCCAAACGTATCCACGTCCCTCTTAAAAGAGAAGATATGAGAGGATATTGGTTAGTCTTTTATTTCACTGAACAACCCGTCTTGGTAAGTCTCGTTGCTCAGCTCTGAGACGGGAAGGATGGTCACTTTTCTTGCCTTTGACAAACAGACAGACATGGAAGGGAGAAGGGAAAGGACAACAAAAGCAGGGGAAATGTGGCATTTGTTGATGTTTTCAGGATTCCGGGCAGTAGGTCTGTCACAGATGGATGCTCTGTGTTGGCAGGTTGACCACAGCAGCAGTTGTCCTGGGCTCAGGCTCATTTCACAAGCTGGGACATCATCTAGCTGGCATGGCCCCTCCTCTTTAACTGGTCTCTTTTAGGATGGGCAGCACAGGATAGAGCTGGATGGGCCGTCTCCTCTCATTGTGCCGTCTGGCACAGTTGACCTCATGATCAGATGAAAAGCCAAGAGAAAGAGAAAGACAGGACAGGAGAAAATAGTGGGGCGGAATGGAACGGACAAGGGAAGGGGAAACACAGCAGGGTCTCTCATATCTTTCTGGAGTCTCCATTGGTGAGGTGGCCCTGGTTAGACATCCTCGCTGAGAGCTGGGCTTCGTGATGATGTGATCCCTTGCAGCATCCACGGGCAAAGACAAAGTCCCTGGAGTGCAGGAGAGACCTGATGGCATCCCCCCTCCACCAGGAACTCCTCATTCAGCCCATATATGGGGGTTGGACTAGATGACCTTCTGGGGTCCCTTCCAACCCTGATATTCTATGATTCTATGATATATCCTTGTCCTCAGAGTGGCCCTCTCTCTTTTGCACCTTTTCCCATCAACATTTCTTGTTACAGGTTATTGTGATGTCTTATGAATTTTCGCTCACGTTTAAGGTAAATGTGCAGGCCCAGTTACCACAACAGCTCATACACAGTGCTGGGGTTTGGCCCAGCTGATAAGAGGCTTCATAGACTCAGTTTTGTGAAGTGTGAGGCAAGTTACGGGCATTAACAATCGTTGCAGACAGCTCTCTCAGTTGCAAAGTTTTTTGGACTTGGCTCTATCTCTGTCTTGATCATAGAACATCAGCGTGCTCTCACTCTCTCTCACGCCTCTCTGTCCCAGGCAGAACCTAGGGCCTGCGCCACTGCCCTCCATCTTCGCCAGTCTCCTGCTGCAGTCTTAGCTTCTTCCTGTGTCATTACAATATCTTTCAACTCTGCTTCTGTTGTGACTTTCCACGTTACCCTTGCTCTGTCTGATTGCCGCTTGCCCTGCGGGTTCCAGGCCAATTTCTGTCTTGTTTTGTTATTTAGAACTTTCCTCCATGTATGTCCTAGCCATTCCCATTTTTGTTCCATAATTTTCAGTCCTATCGGTTTCTGTTTTGTCCTCATCCAGAGTTCTTCATTTGTGATTTTTTTTCTGGCCATCTGATATTGAGGATTTGTCTCAGGCAGCTGTGTATGAAAACTTGGAGTTTCGATATGAAGGTCATAATAAGTTTTAAGCTCCATCTAGTAAGCCTGACTTTTCAATAGTGTTAAATATTTGAAGTTTAGTTTGGAGGGCAAGATTTCTGTTTCTCCAGGTCATTTTTAGATTACAAAGGCACGTCTGGCTTTCACTATTCTGGCTTAAATGTCTTCAGCTGTTCCATCTGCTGTACTCACAATGCTGCCAAGATAAGTGAAATATCAGACTTCTTCTAAGTCAGTCCCAGAAAGCATTAGACGTGTTTCTTCTTGTGTGTTGATTCTCAAGGTTTTAGTTTTCTTGCTGCTGGTTTTCAACCCTACTAATTGATCAAATGGCAGTTACCATTTTACATGAATTTTACAGACTTCCAGAAAGGCTTTGAGACAGTGGAAAGAACCGTTTTATGGAAGTTGCTATGACACTATGGAATCCTTCCGAAATTTGTGAACATCGTTTAGAGAGTCTATGAAAATATAACATGCTAAGAAATACAGAACAATGAACTGCCGTAGCCATTTCAGGTTACTGTGGCCACCAGACAAGGATCTCTGTGTCATCCAAGACCTTTTTACTGGGAGTGGATTGGGTAATGAGAAAGACAAGGACATACAATGGACTTTCACACAGAAGTTAGAGGACTTTGACTTTGCAGATGACATCAACTTGCCATCCCATAACAACCAAGACATGCCGGCCAAAACGAAGGCTCCTCGGACCTCTGCTCAATACTCACACAGCTCCCTTTTATTCTCACAGGCCAGTATTTCCTCTGGCCTAGCTAGGCCCATTTACTCCATTCAAGGGGAGTACTAAGCCTAAGCATTTGTAAAATCCCGCCCCCGCCCCCCCGGCTGTCTGCTGTTAGCAAAGCTTCTGCCTTTATCAGTGTTGATCCAGTTCAGCAATTTCACACTTTGCCTTGTTCATAGAAATGACGCAGTCAGACTGGGGTGCAACTTCCACTGGAATTCTGGTGCCTCGCTCCCTTATGCTCCTTTGACCAAGCCAGCCCTACCATCCAGGGCCTGCTGTGCATGGCTCCCTGAACCCTGCTTTGAAACTGCCCACAGCTCTTCCACCTCCGGCATTTTTCCATTTGACTCACACTCTCACCTTAGCTTCTATGATGTGCAAGATTCACGAAATTGGAAACCATGCGTCCTGTTCGTGGGAATACATTTTATGATTCGTGCCTTCAATCCAACCCAGCTCAGCCGCGATTCCTTTAAAAAAGGATGAACTTAAAATGCTTAGAGCTCTTTGGAGGAATTAACAAGCGCAACTGATTTATTTATTTATTTTGATGGGGGTTATTTCTTTCTAGTGGCTTCTTGTCCTTTCTGCCTAGTGAGATAGAGCCATGCAACCCCATTCCTTGTGATCTATTGAGTAAAACCTATTTCCGTGTCCAGGTACCTCTTGCAGTTTAAAAAACTATGAAATTTCCTGAAATTTCACTGACAAAGGTTTACATTAAATCTGGGTTGTCACTTTCCCTGCAGTCTGTGCAAAAACACAACCGGAGGGGACTTTCATTGGCATGTTGCTGAGCAGCTCAGGAATCTGGAGCAGCCTGATACTGTGACAGAGACTCCAGTGGGGAACGAGGGCGGGTGGGGAAGAAGGGTGATTCTCATCCCACTCCAGCTCATTGGTTAAAGTTCAATCTGAGAAACATGGAATGTCTCGCTTGGTTTAATGTATGCAAATGAGGCACAGCACAAAGCACCCACACACACACAGGCCCCGGTACGAAAACACAAGCGCAGCCTCTCCTGGAGAGAGCGGTTTCACGTCAATGCCAGGACACAAGTCCTCAGCAGGGTGCTGGTGATCCGGCTGACTCTTTCTTTATCATTAAGAAAATATTTAAAGTGGGGAGTCCTTGGTAAACACTATGTTCATCCTTCTGTCCCCTCCTCCTCCCTTTTCCTTGTTCATGTCTTGCGATTTGTCCACAATTCTAGATCACGAGCTCTCTGGGACTTATCATAGAATCATAGAATCATAGAATATCAGGGTTGGAAGGGACCTCAGAAGGTCATCTAGTCCAACCCCCAGCTCGAAGCAGGACCAAGTCCCAGTTAAATCATCCCAGCCAGGGCTTTGTCAAGCCTGACCTTAAAAACCTCTAAGGAAGGAGATTCTACCACCTCCCTAGGTAACGCATTCCAGTGTTTCACCACCCTCCTAGTGAAAAAGTTTTTCCTAATATCCAATCTAAACCTCCCCCACTGCAACTTGAGACCATTACTCCTCGTTCTGTCATCTGCTACCATTGAGAACAGTCTAGAGCCATCCTCTTTGGAACCCCCTTTCAGGTAGTTGAAAGCAGCTATCAAATCCCCCCTCATTCTTCTCTTCTGCAGACTAAACAATCCCAGCTCCCTCAGCCTCTCCTCATAAGTCATGTGCTCTAGACCCCTAATCATTTTTGTTGCCCTTCGCTGGACTCTCTCCAATTTATCCACATCCTTCTTGTAGTGTGGGGCCCAAAACTGGACACAGTACTCCAGATGAGGCCTCACCAATGTCGAATAGAGGGGAACGATCACATCCCTTGATCTGCTCGCTATGCCCCTACTTATACATCCCAAAATGCCATTGGCCTTTTTGGCAACAAGGGCACACTGCTGACTCATATCCAGCTTGTCGTCCACTGTCACCCCTAGGTCCTTTTCCGCAGAACTGCTGCCTAGCCATTCGGTCCGTAGTCTGTAGCGGTGCATTGGATTCTTCCGTCCTAAGTGCAGGACCCTGCACTTATCCTTATTGAACCTCATCAGATTTCTTTTGGCCCAATCCTCCAATTTGTCTAGGTCCTTCTGTATCCTATCCCTCCCCTCCAGCGTATCTACCACTCCTCCCAGTTTAGTATCATCTGCAAATTTGCTGAGAGTGCAATCCACACCATCCTCCAGATCATTTATGAAGATATTGAACAAAACCGGCCCCAGGACCGACCCCTGGGGCACTCCACTTGACACCGGCTGCCAACTAGACATGGAGCCATTGATCACTACCCATTGAGCCCTACAATCTAGCCAACTTTCTACCCACTTGGACTATCTCATGTGTGTGGACGATACCTAGGACAATGATTTGCGTCCTTAGGTGCCAACGGAGTAAATATTGATCATACAGTGATGCCCCAAAGAGGCTGTTCCTCATAACGCTACAACCTGCATGAAACAACGTGACACCATTTGCTTGGAGCAATAGACACGTGAAGACGTTTTGGGGGAAACAGGAGGAATTGGCACTTCCCGGTCTCCCACTGTCACAGTCACAACCTTCTTTTTTCACAGTTCCTTTGCCACAAAGTCCGTTTGATTTCCTTCCCTTTATGGAATATCAAGGTCTTAGTCTGTTTCGCAGGAACCTGAGTCTCATTTCAAATTTCCATCCACTTCAAAATCACTGAGGGAAAGAGAAAAGGAAGATTTATAGGGGAAGCAGTTTGGGAAAGTTTAGGCAAGATGCCTGGCAGCATTACTTCAAAGGACGGAGGACCAGCTAATAGTTATTCCCCTTGAGCAGAACCAGCCTTTCCTCTTACTCTCCTTCTGACTAGAAGCTTGAGATGGATTCCATGAATTTTCTCATTCCATCCCCTTGACATCAGAGTAACTGAGAATATAGTTTGTATTTAATATAATTTCCCCCTGAAACTGGGGTGAAAGCACAAACGACCTCCTAAGTCTCACCTTTCAAGCAGATTTTGGTTCTAAAGAAGGTTCAGAATGTAGGAATTTTGTCCTGCATAGTTTGTATAACCCAAATCCCACAGGCTGCATAGCCATCCTCCCAGTTATCAACCTACTCTGCCTCTCTTTTTGTACCAGAACCCATCTCTGAGTCACCTGAGCATTTCCTCTGGCTCCCAGAGAGTAATTAAAAACTATTGAGACTCAAGAAGAAAGATGCAGTTATAGCGTATGGTCTATATTAGACACTTTTGAATTATCTGCCCCCTGGTAAGGGATTATCCGTGTATTCTAGTACACACTTGCATTGTTATCAGCATTGTCATATTCTTCTCAATGTGGGCTTATCTATGCCATATACGGATTTTACATGTCGTCACTCTCTAACATGCGGTGGAGAGGGCAACAGTGGTGTGTCATGACATTTGCAGTAAGCATACCACGACTTTTTTGCGTGCAAGATGTGACCTGCAAACTGGCATCCTCCATGCGGCATGACCTTGTATGCACAGTGCGTGTGAGCTCACGCTGTGCGGAGGATGACATTTGGTTCTACAGGTGCCAGACAGCTTCCTCCCACAGGCTGGATCCAGTTGGACAATGCACAGCTGGTTGGGTATGCAACGCGTGCATTGCGTAGATAGACAGCACACCACTGGGGGCACAGACTTATTTCCAATTAAGTTAATGAGGCAAGATCATCACCCTTTTGAACTTGCTGTTCTCGATAGGCTTAGTTTGTCTGCTATGTTCCAGTCTGAGAAAGAAATCTTACTGTGTGAGTTGCCATATGCTCATAATTTCAGTACAGGTGAGCAAAGTAACACCAGCTGCTGCTTTCTCTAAATTATGATATCATGTACAGAGACATACACATAACTGTCTGGTACACTGCTATTATTGGGGCTGCAGATTACATGGAAACCTGCTATGGAGAAGAAATTAAGGTTCTTTTTAACTGAGAAGCAGATGATGACTGATTATTTTCGGTCTTTTATTGTTGTTTATTGTAAGAAACCTCCAAGGACAATCCTGGCCAAAGCTGACATCTTGGTTTAGAATGCTAAAACGGTCCCTGCCAGATGGCTGACCACTGAGCTTTGACCCATCTACTCTCTGACCTTTGGAAAAAATAATAAATAGGCAGATAGATTCCTGTGGTATTTTTGATTAAAGCAATTTCATTGCTCATAAACTCTGTGTTTACGACCCTGTTAAATGTCACTTTGGGGATGCATTGAACAATAAAATAATACAAATTGGGTATAGAATTTACATCCAAATGTTTGGGTAACAATAATACTCTGAACTGATTCCTTACCATGTTTGTATTTGTACAATGAGGGTGAATTTATAAGGAACTGCTAATGCCAAACCTAGGTAATCAACCAAAGCAGGAGGTGAACCAAATTCCTTCAAGCATGCACTTTTGTAGCTTAACTTCATCTCAAACAAGCCAGTTTGCACCAGACACTGTCTTTCAAAGTGTGGTGCCAAAAGGAGCTTTGCCAAGGCTATTAGGACATTACCTTGCAACGTTTTAAAACCCAGACAAAATTCTTAATTAGTCCAACAACTAGTTGTAGATGTAAGAAATATCAGCACTGGAGTGTGAAATGCCAACTATAAGAAGCTTTGTGCATTCCTGCTTACTCACCTAACACCTGGCCTATTATTTAACAAAGTTGCTACATCACTGATTATGATAAAATCCTAGCAGACGGAGTAGTAATTTATGCCTTCCAGAAATATTCTTCAGCGTGCTTTTTATTTTTTCTTTCATCATGTTTCTCTTTAATACAAATATTTTTTTTCCCTGTGAGAACTAGAAAAGTACTAACGCAGAATATTGTCTCCCTCTCCTCCTTGTCCCACAAACCCACCAATCAGTATGATGTGTGTAATGCAGAGAATGGAACCTGAGAAACCTGAGAGCTGATCTACAAGAGACAGGGTAGGTCCTAGAGATCCAGATCTGTTGGTATCCTGTTTTACAGAATGGTGAATGAATTGCACATATAGAAGGCTCTTGAGTATTCCTTAGAATCTGTGGCACTTCCTGGGGGATCCCTATAGGATTTAGGGCTCTGCAGAGGGAAGAGGGACATTCCCTAAGGTATTTTATGTTTTACTGGATGATTCCATGTAAATATTGAAAAACATGAGCTAATTATCCCTGAGCTGGTTATGCAGAATACTATCTGCTGCTCCTTGGACTGGGTTGAGTATTTTTAGGACATGTTATCTTCCAGAAGTGTGGTGATAACATGCTTGCCTTTCTTCAAGGAAAGTCCTGCTTTTAATATCTTGGTACCCTGCTGCGTTTCTGCTCCTTTGAGGCAATAATTATTGTTCCTATGTCATCGGCCTAGAATGGGGCTTCTCTCCTGAACGTCTGCACAGGGAAGCAACTCCTTATTTCCTAACTGCTGAATTAATGGTTTGATCCTGCAAAGTTTAACAGTGGCAGCAACAGGGAGTCGTTCAGAGATCAGGCACAACGAGACAGCTGCATAACCAGCCCCGCTACCACTGTACTCTGCCAAATGGAACAAACAACACCGTTTCCCTGCAGTTACTTAGCAGGGTTTTGCTGACTCATATTTTACAGCACAGTCTCCTGCAATTCCTTTGCGGAAACAGGAAAGTGATCGTGTCCGCATGGCGTACATACAGTATATAAGTGCAAGGACTCAGAGTTCAGTATCTCAGCCACACTCTCCAATGGGGCTGGGCCATCCAGTAGAATCAGATTTTCATTCCTGTGGGCATTTCAGTGAGGAAAAGGTTTAAACTAGAGATTTTGAGGATCTAACTCATCATCTCTAGTATCTGATTCCCATTATCTTACCCAGAAAGTAACTGTCTTTTAAAATCATCACTTTTATGTAGTAGGATGACAGATGCACAGGACAGGACGTGCACAGAATAGACATGCTCCCTTAATTGGCATGATTCAAATTATTTAAAACTTCACATTCACACTGTTGCAACTATGCCTGAGCAGAGCTCGCCATCCGTAAAGGTGCTGTGTGCAAGGGCCTGTCCGTTACTGTCAGTGAGCGTACACGACAACCTTTCATTGACACAAACCGGGATCTCCCAGATAGCGGTGCACGTGCTCGTCAGAATGAGGATGAAAATAGGATGTGGAGCCAAATTCAGTGCGCGCTCGATGCTCTTCACACAGCTCTGCTCATTTCAGAACTGGGCCTCGGCCTTCTCTCAGGAGGGACCTGTGTGAGTATCCACTTCCTGCGCTCCCGAGACAACATCCCATGGACTTTCCTGGGAGCATTCCCTGCACGAGGACGGATAAAGGGGCTCTGTTTTGTGATAATAACCAGTTGAAAATAAACCATAACACTGCATCGACCCAAGCCACAGTTGAAGCCAGGCACTCGATTCTGAAATGCATGCTCCTGCCGTAGGCTTGTCCTACACTACAGACTTACATCAGTGTCACGACACTGCTCAGAGGGGGTGGAAAACCCATGCTCCCATGCGACACAATTCTACTTACCTAACCCCTGGTGTAGACAGTGTTACATCGATGGGAGGGCTTCTCCCGTCGACATAGCTACGCCCTCTCGGGGAGGTGGAGTCTCTGCGCCTATGCAGACGCTCTCCGGCTGGCAGAGGTAGGTGCTTCACTAAGGGTTGCAGTGGTGCTGGACCTGTAGACAAGCTCTCATCCCCACCAAGCTGAGTCCGTGCTGAGTTGTGGAGAATCAGGTAGCGTTACACTGTTTGCTGCATCTCGTTTTAAACCAGTACAAGGTGGCAAGAATAGACAGATGCTGCATTCAGAGATGGCACACACACACACACACACACACATATTTATGAAAAGGTGAAAATGTTTCCACTGGTAGTTGATGCCATATCGTGCACGCCCAGAAATTCACTGTGCACCAGCCTATTTCTGCTTTGTCAACAAAGGGAAAGTATTATGTGTGCATGGGAGAGTCGTCCTCGTGGTCTTCACCATGGTAAATGCCAGCTCTGCCCCCCAGGCAATTCCCTTCCTCATCCCTAGCAGAGAGACACTTGGCATAGCCAGCCCTGCACAATCCCCCAAGCAGGATGTGCAGGGGCAGGGTTGGGGAGGAGTTGGTGTGGCCAGTACAGTCATCTGGCCTGGCTCTTCGTGGCCTCAGCAGCAGCCCGTAGGGGGCAGGTCACAAAGTAGGGGGAGTGCAAGGTGGCACAAAGCACCCGACCCAAGGATGGTTTGGCCTGGAGTCCTTGGCTGGCTATTCTGAAATGGCACTGTGAACTGAGCGTGACATAGGGGAGAGCAGAAAGGCCCCAGATAGCTGGGTTGCTTGGGGATACTGCAGCAGGGGAAGGACAGGCCAATATCCAAAAAGGCAAATGTGATCCTGGGATGCATAAGCAGGGGAATCTCAAGTCAGCACAGAGAGGTTATTTTACTTCTATATTTGGCACTGGTGCAACAACTGCTGGAATCCTGTGCACAATTCTGGTGTCCACAATTCAAAAAGGAAGTTGGTAGATTGGAGAGGGACCCAAAAAAAACCCCAAGAATAAGGTCTGAAAAATTTATCTTACAGTGAGAGGCTTAAGAAACTCACACTTTAGTTTATTCAGGAGAAGGTTAAGTGGTGACTTGATTACAGGCTACAAGCATATAAACAGGGAACAGAGTAGCAGCCGTGTTAGTCTGTATTCGCAAAAAGAAAAGGAGGACTTGTGGCACCTTAGAGACTAACAAATTTATATGAGCATGAGCTTTCATGAGCTACAGCTCACTTCATCGGATACGTTCAGTGGAAAATACAGTGGGGAGATTTATATACACAGAGAACATGAAACAATGGGTGTTATCATACACACTGTAAGCAGAGTGATCACTTAAGGTGAGCTATTACCAACAGGAGAGCCGGGGGGGGGGGGACCTTTTGTCGTGATAATCAAGGTGGGCCATTTCCTGCAGTTGACAAGAATGTCTGAGGAACAGTGGGGGGGAGAGGCGGGGGGATAAACATGGGGAAATAATTTTACTTTGTGTAGTGACCCATCCACTCCCAGCCTCTATTCAAGCCTAAGTTAATTGTATCCAGTTTGCAAATTAATTCCAATTCAGCAGTCTCTCGTTGGAGTCTGTTTTTGAAGTTTTGTTGTTGAAGAATTGCCACTTTTAGGTCTGTAAATCGAGTGACCAGGGAGATTGAAGTGTTCTCCAACTGGTTTTTGAATGTTATAATTCTTGACGTCTGATTTGTGTCCATTTATTCTTTTACGTAGAGACTGTCCGGTTTGGCCAATGTTGGTGGATGTGCAGGTGAACGAGCCTCTGATCATGTGGCTGATGTGATTAGGCCCTATGATGGTGTCCCCTGAATAGATATGTGGACACAGTTGGCAACGGGCTTTGTTGCAAGGATAGGTTCCTGGGTCAGTGGTTCTGTTGTGTGGTGTGCGGTTGCTGGTGTGTATTTGCTTCAGGGGGGCTGTCTGTAAGCAAGGACTGGCCTGCCTCCCAAGATCTTTAAAAAAGGGAAGAAGGAGGATCCTGGGAACTACAGGCCAGTCAGCCTCAGCTCAGTCCCTGGAAAAATCATGGAGCAGGTCCTAAAGGAATCAATTCTGAAGCACTTAGAGGAGAGGAAAGTGATGAGGAACAGTCAGCATGGATTCACCAAGGGCAAGTCATGCCTGACTAATCTAATTGCCTTCTATGATGACATAACTGGCTCTGTGGATGAAGGGAAAGCAGTGGACGTGTTGTTCCTTGACTTTAGCAAAGCTTTTGACATGGTCTCCCACAGTATTCTTGCCAGCAAGTTAAAGAAGTATGGGCTGGATGAATGGACGATAAGGTGGATAGAAAGCTGGCTAGATTGTCGGGCTCAACGGGTAGTGATCAATAGCTCCATGTCTAGCTGGCAGCCGGTATCAAGTGGAGTGCGCCAAGGGTCGGTCCTGGGGCCGGTTTTGTTCAATATCTTCATAAATGATCTGGAGGATGGTGTGGATTGCACCCTCAGCAAGTTTGCAGATGACACTAAACTGGGAGGAGAGGTAGATATGCTGGAGGGTGGGGATAGGATACAGAGGGACCTAGACAAATTGGAGGATTGGGCCAAAAGAAATCTGATGAGGTTCAATAAGGACAAGTGCAGAGTCCTGCACTTAGGATGGAAGAATCCCATGCACCGCTACAGACTAGGCACCGAATGGCTAGTCAGCAGTTCTGCAGAAAAGGACCTAGGGGTGACAGTGGACGAGAAGCTGGATATGAGTCAACAGTGTGCCCTTGTTGCCAAGAAGGCCAATGGCATTTTGGGATGTATAAGTAGGGGTATTGCCAGCAGATTGAGGGATGTGATCGTTCCCCTCTATTCGGCGCTAGTGAGGCCTCATCTGGAGTACTGTGTCCAGTTTTGGGCCCCACACTACAAAAAGGATGTGGAAAAATTGGAAAGAGTCCAGCGGAGGGCAACAAAAATGATTAGGGGTCTGGAACACATGAGTTATGAGGAGAGACTGAGGGAACTGGGATTGTTTAGTCTGCGGAAGAGAAGAATGAGGGGGGATTTGATAGCTGCTTTCAACTACCTGAAAGGGGGTTCCAAAGAGGATGGCTCTAGACTGTTCTCAGTGGTAGCAGATGACAGAACAAGGAGTAATGGTCTCAAGTTGCAGTGGGCGAGATTTAGATTGGATATTAGGAAAAAACTTTTCACTAGGAGGGTGGTGAAACACTGCAATGGGTTACCTAGGGAGGTGGTGGAATCTCCTTCCTTAGAAGTTTTTAAGGTCAGGCTTGACAAAACCCTGGCTGGGATGATTTAATTGGGGATCGGTCCTGCTTCGAGCAGGGGGTTGGACTAGATGACCTCCTGAGGTCCCTTCCAACCCTGATATTCTATGATTCTATGATCTGTGAGAGTGATGGGTCGTCCTTCAGGATAGGTTTTAGATCCTTGATGATGCATTGGGGAAGTTTTAGTTGGGAGCTGAAGGTGATGGCTAGTGGCATTCTGTTATTTTTTTTGTTGGGCCTGTCCTGTAGTAGGTGACTTCTGGGTACTCTTCTGGCTCTGTCAATCTGTTTCTTCACTTCAGCAGGTGGGTATTGTAGTTATAAGAACGCTTGATAGAGATCTTGTAGGTGTTTGTCTCTGTCTGAGGGGTTGGAGCAAATGTGGTTGTATCGTAGAGCTTGGCTGTAGACGATGGATCGTGTGGTGTGATCAACCTGTGGAACTCATTGCCAGGGAACGCTGTGAGGGCCAAAACTATAACTGGATTAAAAAAAGAATTAGATAAGTTCATGGAGGATAGATCCATCAATGGCTATTGGCCAAGAGAGTCAGGGATGCAACCCCATGTTCTGGGTGTTCCTAAACCTCTGACTGCCAGAAGCTGGGACTGGATAATGGGGGATGGATCACCCAGTGGTTACCTGTTCTGTTCATTCCCTCTGAGGCACCTGGCATTGGCCACTGTCAGAAGACAGGACACTGGGCTAGATGGATCATTGGTCTGACCCAGTGTGGCCGTTCTTATGTTCTTGCATTCTCACAAGCTCCTTGGGGCCTGGGCTGATTTGTTTGAAATGTTTCCATAAACATTTCATGCATAATATTTATATAAACCTGATCCTGCCTGAGCCTTTAGGCGCAAGTAGAATGTGAATAATAGATTATTATTATCTATATAATTATGTAAGTGCTGTGTAGACCTTGCCCTCCAAGGTCTCTGGATGGGGGTGGGTAAGATGTTTGGTGACTGTAATGTCTAAACTCACCGGATATATTTGTTTTCACTTTCACACAGCCACCCAAAACAGTCTTTACTTGGTTGGAAAACTAGGGAAAAATGGCTCTGGTTTCTTATGGCCATTTAGAAATTATCACTATCTAAGCTGACATAATTAATTTTTTAAATGAATGGCCCCTATCTGACACATCGGGGCATGTACAGCAGAACACACAGCTATACAAACTAGCCACAGGCTGACATGTTCTCCAGCAGTAGGGTGCTTAAAATTACCTTAATACATCTAGAGCCTAGGGCAGTAGTTTAATGTTCATCTAATGGAAAGGCAGTGAGATTGTGTTACGTGTATAGCTTCAATATGGTCACCTGTTAGAGCTGGCAGAGCTTTGCTGGCATTGTGTAGCTCTGAGCAAGACAGGGGCAAAAGGGAGACAACATGGATTACTGCAGAGGCCTGGAAAACTGGCTGTTCTCTGACGAGTGAGGGGCGCATTGCAGCTGCCGTCTGTGGATGTAACGCCTGGAATATGCAGAAGACCTGACTCACTTTCAGCCATCGTTAGTACTTTCACCTCCATTGTCAAGGTTCCTCCCCCACTCTGAACTCTAGGGTACAGATGTGGGGACCTGCATGAAAACCTCCTAAGCTTACTTTTACCAGCTTAGGTTAAAACTTCCCCAAGGTACAAATTAATTTTATCCTTTGTCCTTGGAATATCCACTGCCACCACCAAACTCTAACTGGGTTTACTGGGAAACGTAGTTCGGACACGTCTTTCCCCCCCAAATCCTCCCAACCCTTGCACCCCACTTCCTGGGAAAGGTTTGGTAAAAATCCTCACCAATTTGCATAGGTGACCACAGACCCAAACCCTTGGATCTGAGAACAATGAAAAAGCATTCAGTTTTCTTACAAGAAGACTTTTAATAGAAATAGAAGTAAATAAAAGTAAAGGAATCACCCCTGTAAAATCAGGATGGTAGATACCTTACAGGGTAATTAGATTCAAAACATAGAGAATCCCTCTAGGCAAAACCTTAAGTTACAAAAAAGACACACAGACAGAAATAGTCATTCTATTCAGCACAATTCTTTTCTCAGCCATTTAAAGAAATCATAATCTAACACATTCCTAGCTAGATTACTTACTAAAGTTCTAAGACTCCATCCCTGGTCTATCCCCGGCAAAAGCAGCATATAGACAGACACAGACCCTTTGTTTCTCTCCCTCCTCCCAGCTTTTGAAAGTATCTTGTCTCCTCATTGGTCATTTTGGTCAGGTGCCAGCGAGGTTACCTTTAGCTTCTTAACCCTTTACAGGTGAGAGGATTTTTCCTCTGGCCAGGAGGGATTTTAAAGGGGTTTACCCTGCCCTTTATATTTATGACATCCATATTAACGATAAAACTCAGCAGAATTCCAAACAATGGTAAAGAGCACTGAATTTGTACAGCTAGCATTAATCTCCCAAAGACGACTCCTGGAAATGACTGCCACCAATGACATTCATTGCCCCAATGCTTGCCACAAAAGACAGTCATTTTAGACGCTTGTGGATGTTTCTATGGTTCTCATTAACTGTGGGATAAAAAATTAGGCATATACTGAAGTATTGGGCTTTTTTTTTTTTAGAAAAAGGAGGGTTATAAAAAAGCACAATAAAATGAAATATGTTAGAGGAAATACTTCACCCTGTGGGTGGCCTCTAGCTGTGTTGGAAACAGGCCGAGCTAGAAGTCATTTACTATTCCTGTTGGAAAGCATCCTGGCTAATTTTTGAAAAGTTCTAGCTAAGACTGAGCTGAAGCAGATCCTGCTGCTCAGAGCGAGCTCATTGGCATTCCGTGTCTGCTCCGCGCCAGACACCTGGCAGGGCTGGCAGCGTGCCTCAGTGCACAGCCCCTTTGAAGGGTTCATATCAGAATAATATCGGCTAGATCAGGACTTACTATTCCTGTGGCTGCAGATGTGAAGCAGTCTCTGTCGTTCCCAAATAAGTTAGCAAGCTACATAAAGATTAACTGATTTTTTGTTTGTTTTTTACAGTTTCATTACTCTAATGAAGTGATTACATGGAACCAGCCTCTGAGCCGAGTTTGCCAGAATTTAGGAATTAGTTCTGTTGCTGTGATGCCTAACTGAAGTGTTCTCCTTAGTGAATACAGCTTCAGAGAAATTCCAGTGCTGCAATTCTTCATGAGATGCTGTCATCAAACAGGGTTGTCTTCTACATAAGCCTTTCAATAGAGGATACCCCAGGGCCCTGGCCTGCAGGATGTAGCTTGCATTTAAAATGGATACACGGAAAAGTCTTTTGTTTTAAATATTGGTTTTAAAAATGCCTAAACAGAATTATGAGGACAACAGCACAACACATTTGTTTCCAGATAAGAGCATATTTAAAAGCAGTGCAGTTCATTTGTCAGTGTCAGGTCTGGGGCCTATGTTAACTGCTTGGAGCAATGGGTCGGAACACATCAGCTGATGATAAATTTTAGCTAGCCCCCACATAGATAGTCCTTGCTGAGAGAAGGACGGATGGTGTCCCACAGCAAGTGAAACTAGAACTGCTTTAATACGAGAGCACATTACATCTGCAATGAGGAGGAGGGAGGTGTACTGGGAAAGAGTATTTCGTAAGCCCGCTGCTCAGCGTGTTCTGTGCTCCTCCCTGAGCCCCAGGAACCGCGGGTGGGAGTGTGTGTCACACACCAACTGCGCAGGCTGCTTCTTTAGCTCAAGCTGTGTCTGGCTTTCATCTCTGGAGAGCCCCAGGTCTATATCCGGTGTCAGCCAAAACGCAGTGCCATGTTTAGTTTAAGAAATGTTTTTATTTCTCCAAATTCTGGGCCATTTCTCTTTCAGGTCAGATCCTTGGGCACCCTAGAGCAGAATGTGATGCCCTCCCCACCCCCTCTGATCCTGGGGCTAGCTCAGGGTTGGTGAAGCCAAGCTGTAGTCTCAGGGCTGGTCTAGCTTGCCCCAGGAGCCTCAGCACGCCCCTCAAATGCACCACATCCTGGAGAGAAGAAGGGGAGAGCCGTGACACCGAGCTGGCTATACACTGCCCACGCATCCTACACCCTGGAGAGAACAAGGGGAGAGCCGTGACACCGAGCTGGCTATACACTGCCCACGCATCCCACATCCTGGAGAGAACAAGGGGAGAGCCGTGAAACCGAGCTGGCTGTACACTGCCCACGCATCCCACATCCTGGAGAGAAGAAGGGGAGAGCCGTGACACCGAGCTGGCTATACACTGCCCAAGCATCCTACATCCTGGAGAGAAGAAGGGGAGAGCCGTGACACCGAGCTGGCTATACACTGCCCAAGCATCCTACATCCTGGAGAGAAGAAGGGGAGAGCCGTGACACCGAGCTGGCTATACACTGCCCACGCATCCTACAGCCTGGAGAGAAGAAGGGGAGAGCCGTGACACCGAGCTGGCTATACACTGCCCACGCATCCTACACCCTGGAGAGAAGAAGGGGAGAGCCGTGACACCGAGCTGGCTATACACTGCCCACACACCCCACATCCTGGAGAGAAGAAGGGGAGAGCCGTGACACCGAGCTGGCTATACACTGCCCACGCATCCTACACCCTGGAGAGAAGAAGGGGAGAGCCGTGACACCGAGCTGGCTATACACTGCCCACGCACCCCACATCCTGGAGAGAAGAAGGGGAGAGCCGTGACACCGAGCTGGCTATACACTGCCCACGCATTCTCTGCAGCTGGCTGTTAAGTCAGGACGCACCCCGCTGCCAGAGTGGAGCAGCAGCCAGGGGCAGAGCCGGAACGGGGACTGATTCCAAGGAGACCCTCGTCTCAGGAAGGTAAGGTAGCACGACTGGACTTGGCCCTTTGTCAGTAAAGCTGATGGTATCTGTCTCCGTTAGCGAACAGTTAAAACCCCATTACTGAGCATGACATGCTCTGACAGGCTTACAGAGCACCCCAAATGGTTCCACGAGGCATAGAAGTGCAGCATGCTAGCCCATCTGGCATGTCCTTGCATCCGGTACACACCAGGGAGAAATAACCAGGGGCATCCCCTGGTACTCTTCCATCATCCGGGCATCTCTGCCCCCCTTCTCACAGCAGGGGCAGGGAAGAAAGATAAAGAACGAGCACCGCAGAGCTGGTGCGTGCTCCGCAACTATCACTTAATCAGCAGAGACAATTGTCATGGCAGGTAACGAAAAGAAAAGAGCAAGGTGAAAGCAGTAAGAAAAAGAGAAAAAGTAAAAACTTCTAAGGGGAACTCAGATCTCCTCGGGGGGTACTCAGGAAAAGAAAAAAACACCCTAGAAACTGTTAACTTAATTAACGATGCCCTTCCCAGGAGATATATCCGTCTCCACTAGAAAGTCCCCCTTGGCCAACTCTCAGCATGTCAGAGGTGCAGTAGGATTTCCCTCTACCTGCCGTGGGAAGTAACTCTGGCATCTCAGACTTGGCTGTGTGAGAGCTATTGATACAGGAATACTTTCTGAATGATAATCACTGTGTGAAAACAAGGCTTTTCAAGAGTCAAGTTAATTGCTTGGGGGGGTCAGTTCTCTGCTGCTGTGCAGGGGATATTGTTCCTGTGTATAGAAAAAGGGGAACGGCCTGTGTACCATGGTATAACATCTGCACTAAGGCAATCCAGGAGTCAACTAAAATAGAGCAGATCCGAGGGGACTGTGAACCCGTACAACAACATCCAGAAAGAGAGCGTGTCAGTGACACAGAAAATGACTCTGGCAGATTATTTCTACGGGGATGCTTATTTAGAAGAGAAAATAGTTTGCTCCCAGTAGTGTCATGTGTTAGACTGCTGGTCTGTCATGCTCAGAAGCTATCCTCCATAATTCACTGCTCCTAGTGGAAGATCTAGCATGAGATAGGTCAACTCTATTGCATCTCAGTCAACCTCCTTATCACTGAATGAAGAGAAGACAATTCCGCAGAAAATATGCACGCGGGAATGCTTGTGTCATCATTTTTTTCACTTTGTTCATTTTTGCTCCTTGTACGTGTCTGTGTTGTTTATTCTCACAAATCCACTTAACCTGAAAGGAAGCACGTTTTATGTGGAAATTTTGCAATTATTTCACACAACTCGAGCTACGAGCCAACCTGAAAATCATGAAGGCTGAGTCCTCCCTATTGTTAGAATAAATCCAGAAAGTCGCAAATTATTCCACTGAAATTAGTCCAGATATTAAATTGGAATTTTAGATTTTGATATGATTCAATCCAGAATTCCAGATGCTGATGACGGGTCTAGATAGTTTTCCTAAGTATGGGTTCAGTGCGCAAACCCCTACTGATGCTGGTGAGTTATTCCTCATGTAAATAATCCCATTGACTTTTGAAAGCTACTCATGCAAGTAACTACTCAGTACCATTTATAAACCACATCCATATTTGTCTGTTTTGGAATATGCATTGCAAATATAAATAAAATGAAAGAAATGCCCTAAGCAGTTATTACTTACAGAGTTGAGATAATTATCTAAATGTATGGATACCAGTCTTAAATATCCAGGATGAATTTTGGCCACATGGAAGTCAACAGAAAAATCCCCATCAAATCTGCATGTCCTACAGTGCATCTGCCTAACGTGCTTTTAGGGCAGAGAACAACCAGGTGGGAGCGTCCAGGACAGAGTCCGGAACATCTGCAAGATTCAGAGATTCCAAGGCCAGCAGGGACCATTGGGCTCATCTTTTCTGACCTCCTCTATGACACAGGCTACAATAAGAAGAGTGAGAGGAGCTGCTGGAGGAACCTTCTGTCTCTGCCAAGGCCTTCACAGAATCATAGAATATCAGGGTTGAGGGGACCTCAGGAGGTCATCTAGTCCAACCCCCTGCTCAAAGCAGGACCAATCCCCAATTTTTGCCCCAGATCCCTAAATGGCCCCCTCAAGGATTGAACTCGCAACCTTGGGTTTAGCAGGCCAAAGCGCAAACCACTGAGCTATCCCTCCCCCCTTGGTTAACAATTATTAGTTGCTCTTACGAGCCGTCACTCTCACTCTTGTGACTGTGGCCCAGGGGCAGGCCAATGCCCAGGCCAAACCACACCACCCTGGTGCTGAAAGGCCAACGCGTTGGTTCTTGCTGCGGCTGCTCTGGCTTTGCGGTTGTGCAGACGCCGTCTCCACTTCACTCCGCCCCGTATTTCTGTGCTGCTGTTTGCTGCCGCCAGCCTGCCCGCGCTGGGTTACGCGGCCCACCCCTCTCATCCCTCGTGCTGGGAGTTTATTGCCCTTCCCGTTCGTTGGCTTGGAGAGTTGCACTGATAACAACTGACCTCCTCAAAGATGCCGTGGATCAGTGGCCAGGAGGCAGCCTGTGTGCTGGAGCTCGTTTGGGATTATGGACAGGCAAGACGGGGTCAGCAGCAGCCGCACGAGCGTCCAGCCTCACCCGCTGTGCCTCCCATCACCTGTGGCGCACAAGGGAACCGTCCTGAGATGGTGGCCAACACTTGCTGTCCAGCTCGAGGCTTTGAGAGAACGAGAGCTTGAGAGAAGTGAGATGTGAGCAGAGCTAACCGCTGCGGCCAAAGGCCAAGGACGAGCAGCCCTGCAGGAGTGAGAGATGGTCTAAAAGGAGACGGTGAATGGTTCCTGCATGAAATGCCACCCTAAACGTCACCCCTTTCAGATCGGGCCAGAAGTAACCCAGGCCTCCCTCGAAGCACATTGCAGCCTGCCCTAGCCAGGCAGAATGGACGTTCTGTGCAGACAGAGGCTGGAAACAGAGCAATCTTTGTGGCGTCAGCTCACTAGGATTTCCGTTTACTACGACAGACTCTTAGCAGCATAGCTGTATTGTTGCAATGCCCACCAGCATTAACGCAGCTCCACAGACCTTGCTGGATTTGCGTGTCCTTGGGGAGAATCTGAAACGGTATCACGGGTACCGCACTTTTACAGGGAGCTGTCCTGCAGCTGACAAAGCCTGTGAAGTGCCATGGCTTGTGTTACACAGTCCTCTTGCTCCCGTGTCTCTATGATTATAGAGAGAAAGTGGAGCAGTTTCCCAAGAGAGCGCTCAAGAACCCCCTCCTCCCACCTCGGAACAGCCCATGGCCTCGTGGTTAGGGCGGGAGCGTTTTGCACTCCCTGCTCCGCATCAGGCAGAGGGGGGAATTGAACCGGCTCTCTCGCAGGCGGGATGAGGGCTCGAACCCCTGGGCTAAAGCTATGGGGGTGCTGCCTCCTCTTCCAGCTGCTTTGGGTGGGTTTAGAGGAGCTGAGAACCCCCCTGCTCGAGCAGGCGCTGGAGGCCAGCTCGCTGGGGCATGCCCTTGGGGCTCAGGTGCTGGGCGGTGTCAGGACTGAGCTGGGCCATGCACATGCCAGTGACTGAAATGTTGGCACCTCGGGGACGTGAATGGTGGAAACGTAGGTGCCAAGGGACTTCAGGCACCTACAGGGTGAGGCAGCTGCTGAGTGGGGTTTGGGGGATGCCAGCAATGCCTGAATGCTGGATGGAAATGCTGAAAGGGGCAGTTAGGTGCTAAGTCCCTCTGGCGCATCCTGCTGTGTGGTTTGGGTGAACTGCTGAACCCACCAGCGATGCCGAAAGCCCCTCAGCACAGAGGACTGAGTCTGTCAGGTTCTTTGTGAATTGATACCCAGAGATCTCTTCCGAGCCGTCTCTGTACTTCTGTGGGAGCAGAGCCCCAGGACTCAGCCCTCTGAGAGCTAGTTAATACCACTCTGCTGGGCCTTGGGGTCAGACCTGGGCAGCAGGAGTCGTGGTGGGAGCACCTCACTTACACCTGTAACTCTAAGCTCCAGCCTGGGACTCAGGAGAGGTGCGGTGAGGTCCCAGCACTACCACAGCTCTCCAGTGCGCCTCTGGAAGTCACCCAATGTCTCTGTGCTTTAGATCACCATCTGTGAATGGAGAGAACGGGACTTCCTTTCTCCCTTTAGGCTGCAAGCTTTGCAGGTGAGGGAACAACTCTTCCTCAGTGTATCTGTACAGCTCCTGGCACGACAGGGCCTAGAGGTTGTTGGGAGCCTTGGTCAATATTGCTATAATATAAATAATCATAACTCTCGTCCTAACTCTGCCTGGGGCCCCTTCTTTGACCTCCTCATGCCTCCCCTCACACCAAACTGTGAATACTTTCCCCCCCGCATTTCTGCAAAATGATTGGAGAGCTTTGTATGACTAATTACATAAACAGTAGAGGGGCACCAAAGCCAGTATTTTTATGCATTATTAAATCGAATGCAAATTATTATTGGATTTATTTATGCTAAGAAGCAAATAAAAACCCTTCTTAAATTCCCCCTTTCATCCCAGAAGCTTCAGCGGTGTCAGAAGCAGCCGGTCGCTTTACAGTCTGTGTCCTGTGACAGATTCCTGAGTTTAACAGAGACGGAAGAGGGAGTCACATTAGCCCTGAGCTTCCTGGCTCCATGGATATGAAATCAGACCCTCCATATATCTGAGCCGCACGCTGTGGCTGTTTAATCATCAGTGCAATCGGCAAGAATGGATGAGATGGATACAAGCAGGGGTGTTATGGTTAGATTTATTTCAGCATAGAGCTTTCCAGTGAAATGCTTGTGTTGGCTACGAATGAGCTGCTTACACAACAAGATTTATGGTACTTTGATTAAAACACTTGCATTATTACATTGTGTTAATTATTTCAGGCTTGGGTCCATTAAACAATAATATATTTAACTGAGGTTGTCACCAAAATGCTGCAGTCATTTGATATCTTGCACGTCCTAAAAATAACAAGATTGCCATTTAAATATATGTGATTTCCAGGAATGAATTGCAGCACATTAAACTTGGTGCGACGATAGAAAACCATCCAAAATAAAACAAGCCAACCGAGTTTGCAAAGCTTTGGGTCTGAGTATGACTGACAATGTATTACCTGATGGCTAATGCAAAGAAGTCTTCTAAGGAAGCTTGAGTGCATTAAATGGATTCATGAATGCTGCAGAACTGCGTCCTAGAAAGTGAGTAATTCTTTGCACTCCTACACTGCCTTTCATCCGAAGGGTGCACTGAACCCGTACTATGTCCATTTTACAAGCGAGTAAACTGAGCTTAAATGACTTGCTCCAAGTCACCCCGTGAGTCACTGATGGCTGGACTAGAGCACAGACTTGGCATTGTCTCCCTAACATCAGCACATGACCGTAATGATGCCCAGTACATGGCCAGATGAGCCTCCCCCTCCAGTCAGTTGTGATGTCCTTGCACAGCAGAGTCTCATGACGAACGATGCTCAGTAGAGTAATTGTTTTCATTACAGAAAAGGCCATGCTCAGGCTGCCTGCTAATCACTTACATTTACGTGCCCAGGCACTAAGGAGCAGCTCTCCTCTGCAACGGAAGCTGCAGGGCTGGTTGGAAATACCTCTCAGAAGTCCTGAGTCAGCAAGGTGGGGCTGCGCAGGTAGATCTCTTCATATCCCAGTCCTGGCGGTGGGCCCCAAGGAGCCGGAGAGAAGCATTTCTGCCTGGCCTGGGGGCAGTGGGGGGCTAGCGCCTCTCTCACCATGCGATTGGCACGTTATTCTCCTTCTTCTGCCCCAGGTACTCAGGATGTGAACAGGCAGTCCCAAGGCTCGGGCCAGTCTGTGCTAAGAGCTGGTCTCATAAATCCTGTGCTAAAGAATCACACACAGGGAGGAGAGATCTTTAAACACACCAACAACACAGCCCCATAAATCATCTCCTCCTGGGGCTCCCCCCTCCCTGCAAAGCCCCACAAGAGAGGCCACCCCAGGGGCTGCCTCAACAGAGAAAACAGCCTGTGCGAACAATGCTTCGGAGGCTGTCCCTGCGAGAGCTCCCTGCGAGGTCTGTTCGTCTCTGAGAGCCAGGAGAGAGGCTTTAACGGTTGGCAGCAGAGCCCACAGGTGAGCGGAGCCCTCCTCTTACTCCACCCAGTTACACTCATGCAGGCCTGCTATAAAGTGGGCCCAGCTGTGCCCCCCCTTCTTCCAGCTTTCCCAGCTCTGCGGGCTAGAAAGGCCCCTTCTGAGGCGTTAGTCTGCCTCTCCTGCATAACAGCCACCAGAGAGCCTCCCCCAGGCGGTGCTGCCCGGAGCCCACTTCGTGGGGCTGAGCTGAGCTCCCAGGCAGGTCCCTAGGCCTGCCGCAGACCCTCATTCTTCCTGCTTCTCCCCTGAGCGTTCGGAAGAAGAACAGTCTGGGGCCTTCCAGCTCCGTGGCCTGGCTGGGAGCTGTGCTCTGGGAAAGGAGACATGGTGGGGGGAGTGTAGCTAAGCCATGTCATGCGTGCTGTCCTCGGAGAAAACATAAAATCGTCACTGATCCAGTTTGCAGCTGACACTGTGACGTTGTGGGCTTCACCCAGGCCAGTCCCAGGTTCAGTCACCATCGGCTTGTAACCCTGGGGGTCTTGTGACTGGGCAGCTTTTGGTCCAGAGCTCTGACCCCAGCAGCCCACAAGCCTCACCCTGGCTTTGCCCAGCCTGGTTACCCCTGGTAGGCTGACCTCAGTAGCCTTCCAACCCTGAATTCACCCCCAAATCGTTCTCCTGCCGGGAGCAGTCCCTCTCGTATAGCAGGTGCTATGTAAGCTGCCTTTCGAGAGACACTCAAATGTTCTGACGTGCCAGCTTGCTAGACACGCGTGAAGAAGTCCTTCCTTTTGTTCCTTTTAAACATGCTGCCCATTAATGTCCTTGGGCGACCCTGAGTCTTGTATTATGGGAAGGGGTGAACAGCACGTCCCTAGTCATTGTCTCCACCCCAGTCACGACTGTACAGACCTCGATCATCTCCCCCACAGTCGTCTCTTTTCCGAGCTGAACAGTCCCAGTCTTACTCATCTCTCCTCCTACAGCAGCCGTTCCATGCCCC
Source organism: Chelonia mydas (assembly GCF_015237465.2). Lineage (NCBI taxonomy): Eukaryota > Metazoa > Chordata > Testudines > Cheloniidae > Chelonia > Chelonia mydas. The sequence continues at coordinate 133,039,401 of NC_051246.2, read as the reverse complement.
TCACCCTTTTTGTTGCCCTTCCCTGCACTTTTCCCAGTTCTAATACACCCTTTTTGAGAGGGGGCGACCAGACGTGCACCCGCTATTCAAAGTATGGGTGTAGCATGGATTTCTAGAATGGCATTATGATCTTTTCCATCTTTCTATCCCTTTCTTTATGGTTCCTGACGTACTGTTCTGCTTTTTGACTGCTGCTGCACATTGAGCAGATGTTCTCAGAGAACTATCCATGACGAATCGAGATCTCTTCCTTGAGAGATTGCAGCTAATTTAGACCCCATCATTTTATACGCATAGTTGTGATTATGTTTTCCAGTGTGAATCACTTTGCACTTATCCAGATTGAATTTCCTCTGCTATTTTGCTGTCCAGCCACCAAGTTTTGCTTTGTAACTCTTTGCAGTCAGTATTGGACTTGACCACCTTGAGCCATTTAGTATTGTGTGCAAACGTTACCACCTCATTGTTTACCCCCTTTTCCAGACCAGTTATGAATATGTTGAACAGCACTGGTTACCTCTCTCCATTGTGAAAACTGACCATTTATTCCTACCCTTTGTTTCCTATCTTTTAAGCAGTTACTGATCTATAAGAGAACCTTCTCTCTTATCATACAGAGGGAATTCATTGTTTCACATATAACATGAGCACATGCATTTTACAATTATATGAATAACCAACATGTTAGTAGCTTTCATATGATACCTTACACAATACCTTTTGGATAAATGCTATGACAACAGAGTGTTGGGTGTAGTGAGTTGGTTGGGTCTGATGAGAGACAGTGTACTCTGTGCCAGGCTCCTAGGGTCAAAGACAGAAAAATCGGGGGAGTGGTAAATACAGCAGAGGGACAGGTCACTGATTCAGAGCAATCTGGCTAGCTTTTGGGGGTCCTGGTGGCTAATCAACTGAACATGAGCTCCCAGTGTGACGCTGTGGCCAAAAGGGCTAATGCGATCCTGGGATGCATAAATGGGGGGATCTCGAGTAGGAGCAGGGAGGTTATTTCACCTCTGGATTTGGCACCGCTGTGACTCCTGCTGGGTCCAGTTCTCGTGCCCATCATTCGAGAAAGATGTTGATAAACTGGTTTCAGAGAAGAGCCACTAGAATGATGGAAGAATTGGAAAACCTGCTTTATAGTGATAGACTGAAGGAGCAAAATCTCTTTGGCTTAACAAAGAGAAGGTGAGGGGGTGACTTGAGTATGGTCTATAAGCATCTACGTGGGGAATAAATATTTAAGAATGGGATCGTCAGTCCAGCACAGAGGGGTATAAAGAGTTTGTTTTTCTCTCTTTCAGACCCACTGCATGCTACAAATTTTGTCTCCTTCCCCCGATTCATTTCCCTCCCTGCACTGGGGTCTCCCTCTTTTTCCTCCTTCCTCCTCCATCCATTCCTGAGCCTGGCCAGCTGCGGAAGGGGGTGTCAAGGCCGAATCCCCACTCTGTCACTCCGAGTGCAGAGTGGGGCCCTCAAGGATTTTAAAAATTAACACTTGCCACTCCAAGCTTGTATTAAACTCCCAAGGTTACAGCTTTTTTCTGACTTGGCTTGGTAAACGCTGCCACCACCCAAATGCAACAAACCCCCCTTTGAACCCAGGAAGGAACACTTGGAATTCATCCCTATCTGGTATCCTCAAGCCCTTTTACCCCCACACCCCCCCCCCAGGGAAGAGCTGAGAAAGGAAACAAAGGAAATTAGCTGTGGCTATCAGCTGATCAAACAACATGCACAAACCTCTTTGGACACCAAAAATCCAAACTTGTTCTTAAAAAAAGGTAAATTTTATTAAAAACAAAAAGAAAGAAAATCCATCTGGAACTTAGGCTTTTGCTAGATTTTAAAAGAGCAATTCCAAAAATGAAGCACCCAAAATAGCTTTCTTGGAATTCTGCTTAAAGGTTACAAGCAAACAAAAGCATCTGGGGTTAGCACAGAGGAGTTCACAAGCCAATGAGAAATAAAAGAAATAACCCTGATCGTGTCTAGCTAAACACTGGGATCTACTTACACATGTGGAGTTCAGATAAATAGTTCTAGGCATGATCTGATGATTTATGATCATACCTGGCTTAAGCTGCTTACAGCATGGCTGCTCTGTCCTTCCAGCCCAGAGAACAACAGACAAAGGGAAAGTTTCTTTCCCAATTTTAAAAAGTTCTGCCTTCCCATTGGCTCTTTTGGTCAGGTGCCCCCTTTTTTCTTTACCTGGGGGACTTTTTAACCCTTTACAGGTAAAGCAAGTAGAGAACAGCTACCAAGAGGGATTTTACAGCGAACTGGCTGGCGGGGTGTCCATCAAAGGGAACTATCCCCCCCTCCCCACTTTATTTATTACAGGGGGTCTTAAAACAACATTTTGTTTTTAATATAAGGGGAAATATTTTGATGGGAGGTTAGGCCCATTATCGTTTAATTCATTGATCTGACATGGAGCAGCTAACCCCTGGAACACGGGGTGTTTTTAATTGACATTTCTGCAATGCACACATACGGCATCCAGACTACGTGGGCTCAGGCAATGCATTTCTTCCATGGACACACAGGACAGGGGTGTTTGCTGAAGTTATGCATAGGCCACACACACTCCCCCACGTGGGGAGAGGGGGCGGGTAATGAGGGGGGGAAGACACATTTTCTCTCTGAAAGGGCCAGAATTCTAGCTCTAGACGCCTGCAGGCCGCAGCTCCAGCAGCCTTGGGGGAGGATGTGGTGCGGGCAGCAGCCAGGGGCGTGTGTATAAGTCGGTAAGGCTGTGGGTGCTGAGTCAATACCAAAAGCCTGCCTTCGGCGTCTCACCGTGCTGGGCCGGTCCTCGTGTATCTCAGACTCGTTCCTTTCATCCTAAAGAGAGATCCCACCCCTCGGCCATCCTGGCTGGAGCTGCACAGTTCCTCCTGCCAGCAGGAATCACCCTGCATCTTCAGGCAGGATTCAGTCACTGAGCTCAGCAGATGAGTCCTGCACTCCTATGGCTGCTGAAAACAAACCACTTAGCCGTGCCAGCCTGCTCACCACGTGCCGCTGAACGAAGACGAAGGGCTGTAGCCGTGCCAGGCACCCGTGAGCCATTCTCTGGCTGTAGGGGGCCCCTGCAGCCCCCAGAGTGGGTGGTGCTGGCGAAGAGGGAGCCTGGCATGCCGGGGCCAGCTGCCGGGGTGGCCACCTATCAGCGGGAAATGGGCTGAGGCTGACCTTCCACGCTGTGCTCAGTGAGACCTGGCTGGCCGGCAAGCTGTGCCTGGCCGTAAGGAAAAGCCAGACCCCACAGGGCTCTGCCAGGGCAGGTGTCACCCCTCTCCTAGTGTGCATGGGCTGATTCCCCTGACCCCAGTGGCAGGTGGCCCCATAGCATGGTGCCGTCTCTGGGTCTCTTTCTGTCTCCCCAGGCCTGGCACAGGGTTTCCTCATGGCTCTTCGAGGAGAGGTCGCTCAGGGTTGCTGGTAATCTGCGGAGAGCTCTCTTCTTGCCCCTTCTCGCATAGGCCACAGACCAGCCATGAGAGAGACGGACGAAGCTTACGGGGGCCTTGAGCTGGATTCTGAACCAACACCAGAGGAGTGAGCAGATCCCTGTCTCACTAACCTGAGCAACTTCTCCCCCTCTGCTGCAGCTCCCCCCGCATTTCAAACAGACCCAGAACATCTGAGTTGCACATTTGCAGTGAGATTGTCACAGCCTCATTCGCATTCCAGCAGAAGCCGGGCCAGGGTAGTGAGCGTCTGGCTCCCCGTGCGACGAGGCACTAGTCATTGCGAGGGAGGGTACAGCAGTCCGGCTATTCAGACGTGACACGAGGGGCGAGCGCTATTTTCCCTCTCTGCTGTCATGAGACTAGTCTGAGCTCAGCTCTCTGCCATGCCTGAAATGCAAAGCCTGTTCCGAGCGAGCCGGGCCCAGGTGATGGTTCTAGCCTGTCCCCGTGGTGGGCATCATGAAACACACAAAGATGAGCCTTCCTGCTGGCCAAACAGCAGTGACCTTGGTCAGGCTGTGTATGGTGGATTTCACTGCTGCCCTCCTGGCAAGCCAGCTGCCCAAAGGAAAGAGCTTCTCCAGAAAGGGGTTCTCCAGTCCAAACCGCAGCAGAAGGGGGAAGAAATGCATCCGTTACAGACCCCCCAAAAAGGAGAAAGGCACCTGCCAGGAAGTTGAGGATTCAAAGCCTGAAAACTCTGACAAGCAAGAGGCAGATTTGTTGTAGCCGTTCCCCCTGACACACAGGTATACAGTTAGCCTATTTTAGGGATCTGGTGAATTTGACAGGTCCATAGTTTACCATATGGCCTGGCGGCATGCTTACAACTCGCAGGGTTATTGTTTTGGTTCTAGTGGGCTGGGAGCTGTACGTGGAGCCTTTGCCACAAACCCTTGTCAGTCTAACTAGAGAAGCCCCATAAAGGGTGGGAGACAGGAAAGATTAGCCCCATTTCACAGGTGGGGGACTCAGGGCTAAAGGGATTCCAGGGCTGATCCATCTCCCACTGAAATCAGCTTTTCTCCCAGTCTGAAACTGGGGCATATGAGAGCTTGCTGAATGCTGAGAACCATGACGGCCTTGTAGTCTGATCTCAGGCATAACCCAGGACATCTAGGTTCACCTAGTAATTCCTGTAGGGGGCGTTATTCTGTCCTGCTCCATATGTGAACACCCTGGAGTCCAATCACCAGTGGCTCGTTTAGAAACTCATCTCTTCTCGATTTAAGGCCCACACCTGATACTGGCCTGCTTTAGACGATTCGTTTGATCCTGTTCTAAGTGTTTTTGTCTCTTTTCAACTGAATAAGCAAAATCTTTGCCCACAGCCATGAAGAATTTTTCCCAAGAATGGGTGACACCCAAGTCCTTTGAAGGACACCTCCTCCTTTGAAGGGGGAAACTGCTGTTTCAGAGTGAACTTCCTCCCACCAGTGTGGGAGGGGACAGGAAGGGGCTCTTTGGTTCAGTGGCTGAATAGTCAGTTTAGCAGAATATTTTATAGATGAAAAATTAATGGTTACTCAATGAGTACAGGAGAGTCACAGCTCCGACGGAGAAGGCCAGGCTGCCTGGTTTGACAGTGAGAGTAGCTGGAATCAAGGGTGTTGGAGCATCATGTCTCTGAGAAGCCTCGGGGTAAAATGCTTGCCTAACTTGAAACTTTTCCCCAACTGCTTGAGAACGAGAGTAGTGACCAAACCAAGTGAGCAACAACAATAATGCTCCATTCTGTCTGTGCAGAGCCAAATTCTGTAGGGAATCTGGGAAATCACCTGGACAGCCCCAAGCTGTGACATTATAGTGCATGTAAAAAAAAAACCCAAAACTTTGCACAGAAATAATCATTAACATAATGTGAAATAAAAAGACATTCTGCTCACAGCACTTCTATGCCCCGGATGATCTGGATGTGAGCAAACCAAGGTCCTCACAATTTGGGAACTTTTTTGACCTGGAAATTGCTGAAATTAACCAGCTAAAATGCACCTCTCTATTCAGCAGATGTGTTCTCTTTGGGAGTCGGACTCATGTCTAGCTGCGTGGCACAAATCAGTCTCACTTCCTTTTACTCTTGTTAGCACAGCAGAACCAGGACAGCTAAGGGGGCGTGAACTTTATTCTAATCCTCATGCATCTTCAATGGAGTTGTTTCCAACTGCATGTCCGATCAATTCCATACTTACAAACAATTTGAAGGCATTTTGTTTGCACAGGTATCACCGAGGGCATGGTCTGAAGACAAAGGGATTGCAGAGGTGGAAGTGAAGAATTACTTTGGCATTTGAAGCTTTTATTATTGGTGCTGATGCATGAGAAGAAAAGAACTCTGCTTGAATGTCAGACCCCAGGCTAAGTTTGCAGGGCTGCCAGCTAGAAAAAATAAATATCCTTTTATGGCCCTTTATTGTAGCAAAAACCAAAACAAAACAAAAAAAACTGCATAACAAAATCCAGTGGCTGGAAGGGGAAGCTAGACAAATTCAGACTAGACAAAAGGCACATATCTGTAACATAGAGGGTAATTAACCATTGGAAAAACTCCCCTAGGGAGACAGTGTATTCGCCATCACATAAGTCTTTAAATCAAGCCTGGATGTCTTTCTAAAAAATGTTCTGTAGCCCAACCAGAAGTCATGAGCATGATGCAGGAATTATTGGGTGAGGTTCTGTGGCCTGTGCTAGACAGGAGCTCAGACTGGATGATCATAATGGTCCCTTCTGGCCTTAGAATTGACTAATTGTCTCCAGGATCGCTGACAGGCAATAAACACCGACACTGATCATGACTTTTGATCTCCTCAGTTGCAGTGTAGAACAGCGATATGAGAATTGTCTACACATTTTTACTCCTAGGGGAATTCAGTGCACAGAATTTATGTCTCCCACAGATTTCTTTGCTTCCAAACAGAAAAAGGACTTTCTGACGGGGAGGCAAAGGGAAGCCAGAAGAGCAGTCATGCGACCCTCCCCAGCAGTATGTTTCGGGTGCCCAGGGCAGCGGGCAGAGAGGAAAATCACTGTGGGGCAGGAGGCGGGACTGGGGAAGACCTTGCTGGTGGCTCCTACCCTGCACCAGGCTCAGCTCCTAGTCTGGGCTGGGCTGGGGAGGATGGGACTTCTTCTTCCCCTGCACGGCATCCAGGGCCAGCTCAGACCCACTCCCAGATTTCTCACCCGAATGCAGGTAGCTCTGCAAACTCCCCTCTGCCCCCGCTTCCTGCACCTATCGCTCCTCAGCTGCACAGGGAGGGATCCCTGTGCAGGGAGCTGCTCCCCCATCTGCCTAACCCCCATGCATCTGGACTCCATCATACCCAGACCCTCCTGCTGAGCCTCAGCCCCCCGGCATTCAGAGTCCCCTCGATGAGCTCCACGCCCCCTGCACCTCAACCATCCCGACGAGCCACCCGGATCCCCACCCCACTGAGCCCCAACCAGTTCCATCTGGATCCCCATCCCACTGAGCCCCACTCCCCGAGCACCTGGACCCCCCACTGATCCCCCCACACCCAGACCCCCGCACTGAGCCCTAACCACCTTCCCCTCGACCCCCCACAAACTCCCATTACCAGTGCACCCAGACCCCCCCCCCAACAAGTCCCTGTGTATCAAGATTCCCTCCACACCCGGATCCCCCACTCAGCCGCCCACACCCAGATTGCCCCACAAGGAACCCTCTCAATCCACACCTGGATCCCCCCACACTGAGCCCCTCCACACTTGGATCCTGCCTTGCTGTGCCTGCCTGCCCACTCCTGGTGCACCTGGCATGGCATGGAGGGGCAGGGCCCTGGGGTGTTTCTGGGGCAGGCCCAGTCCTTGCGCTGTGTCAGGGTTGGATGCAGCCTCACCGCTGAGTCTGGCACAGAATTTTTCATGGTTTTGGTGCAGAATGCCCTCAGGAGTAACAAATTCAACCCAACCCTGACTTGCCCCAAACAGGAAAGGTGCTCGCTCACCTTTCTGCCTTTACACTGAGGGTTCCCCACAGTTTCCATCTGTGTACCTTGAGCTTTGACAGCTCTCTTTCACTGTCACTATCTCCCCTGTTACAGTCAAATGAGTGCAAGTGTCCCCCCCGCATCCCCCCACCCCGCCTCATGGATCTGACTTGGGCCAGGATGCTGAAACCACTTACACATGCTTTCAACTTTAGTCACCTGACCAGTCCCACAGAAGCCAGTGGACATGTCCCCATTTACACGGGTAAGAATCTGGACCTAAATAAGTGCGGCAGCCTTCAAAGCAAACTGTGCATAAATCGTTTAAGTGCCTAAAGTCAATGTGTTCATGTCTCAGTGCTGGTGACCACAGCAGGATTTTTGGAAGACTTCTCAATCCATCGGGAACTCACTCAGCCTCTGACCTCCCAGTGACTTACAACATGCTATCTATCCATCCCCTCCTAGTGGTGATCTCCCATCATTCCTTCCAGGATGACTTTCCTGAGTTTATCGCCAGCTGGACGCATCATGTGACCAGAGTGCATGCTAGCTTAGAAAGTTTAATAAATGATTGCCCAGTGTGTGCTTGCTATTTTCTCTAAAGCAAGGGGAGTAACACTTCCTCTCCCGTGTCGGTTCGGATTAGGAACTCTTTGGTGCAGGAATTGTCTTTTACCAAGTGTTTGTACAGTCAGTGCCTAGCACAATGGAGCCCAGGTCCTAGCTGAGGACGCGAGGTGCCACCCCAATACGATCAACATTTCTCCATCTTTCAAGTCAGCAGTATGATACCTGAATCGCGACCCCCCAGAATCAGTCACTACTAGGAGCTAAAGTTAATTTTTCAGAGGCAAAGCCCCACGGCAGTCAATGCTCTCCGAATAGTACGTTCAAGAGATCGTTAATTTTTCACAGGATTTTTGCCTCGTACTAACCTTCATCAAAAATGTACAGTCTCTAATTCTTGTGGTCAGGAAATCTATTGCAGTGCAGCTGGGTGGCTGAAGAAGTAAAGAGGTGAAATACTAAATATTCCAAATAATTAAAACAGCTCTGATCGCAAACCAGCTGTTTATTAATAATTAATTAGGGGGTTTTCCACCAGTGTGAGAGGATAATATCACAGTCTGCTGTGCTTGTAATATTGCATTGGAAACTGAAAACTAAGCTCATTCTTGGTGGCTCAGTACTTCTGCTGCCGTATTCAGCTCTGCCTGTTTTACCCTGGGAAGGGAGGGGAAACTGGCCCATGCAGTTCATATTAGCCTTTAAACAGCAGAATTATTTTGGAGTCATGAGCAATTGGATTGTTGTAGCTCACCAACAGCAGGAAAGATGCACTTGACCACCTCTGCTCTGGTGCAGTTTTACAGGGCTCCCGGGGAATCGTGCGAGAGGATTTCAGGGAGAATTACATAGGAAAATAATGACAGGTTTCAGAGTAGCAGCCGTGTTAGTCTGTATTCGCAAAAAGAAAAGGAGTACTTGTGGCACCTTAGAGACTAACCAATTTATTTGAGCATAAGCTTTCGTGAGCTACAGCTCACTTAGGGTCTGATGAAGTGAGCTGTAGCTCACGAAAGCTTATGCTCAAATAAATTGGTTAGTCTCTAAGGTGCCACAAGTCCTCCTTTTCTTTTTGTAGGAAAATAACTCTACACAGGTTTTTTTTCCTGTCCCCGGAGTTCAGCAGCCAGAAGTATTTTTGCTTTCATCTAGTCTGTTCTGTGATGATATGGGACATGGCAGATTGTTGGACAAGGGTATCCCCAAACCCACACTTCAACTGTAACTTTGCTGATATGAAGCAAGGCGCTACCCGCAGAGATGTGTGACAGACCCTTGATCTGAATCTCTTGGTACTTCAGGGACTCCTGTTTGGATTTGGATGCCAGGATCAAAACCTGACAATCCAGCTTTGGTTCCATGGGAGATGTAAAACCAGCAGGGGCTTATATTTTCCAAGTCAGATTCAGATTCAGCCGAGCTATTGTGGGAATAGAAGCAGCGATTAAAGTTGTGACCAAGGATGGAGGTCCCATAGTTGGATCCTGGAGCCGGATATCAGGGAATGTGCTTCGCATTCCCAGATGGGAGAACCTGGGCAAATCGTTTAACCTCTGTGTCCCTTCGCCTGCTATCTCAGCTTTGCCGCCTCACTTCATGTCTCTGCAGCACTGTTTTCCCCTCTAAGATGAAGGTGACAGAACCGACCTAGACAATCAGCTGCCCTTGCACTACTTCTGTTATCTGAGGCCAAAATCTCCCAAGAACCACTCCCAGGATCTGGGCACAGCGGAACCCCAAACTGTGGCCTAGCCCTACTGTTGTGTCTTTGCGCTCCGCACAGCATTATGATCATGGCGTAACCACACGGACACGGATTCCAGATAATTGTGTTTATTAACTATGCACAAATACACAAGACACAGCTACCCATGAGCACTGCTGTTCCAGCAAGGTTCTGATGGCTTCTGCAACAGAAGACAGGGAGACTCATAAGAGGGCTCCCAAACTATTTAAAGGGATTATCCCATAAGAGATCCCAAACAACAATTCAAACAACAATTCAAAGTTGAATTCTTTAAACAAGTGCTAGATTGTGCAATACAGTCAGTTGAAGAACGTTTCATGCAGCTCAAGGAACACAGCTGTATATTTGGGATGTTGTATGATATTCCAAAACTCCTCACTATACCTGAAGAAGACCTACACCAGCAATGCAGGGCACTAGAGACAGCATTGATACATGATGACATGCACAATATTGATGCGAGTGATTTAGGTGATGAACTGAAAGCCCTTTCAAGTGTAAGGGGACTGTTGCCCCCTTACTAACATTCAGTGGGGGTGTTTTGGTTGGCTAGCTCCCAGTACTAAAAGGGGAAGGGTCTATGGGAAACCAGGACCCTGAGACTGATAGACCCCAGGAACAATGGGGAGAGGCCAATGCTCCAGGTCAGACTGAATGACAAGGCGGGCAGGCTAATCAGGGAGTCAGGAGGCCAGGGAGGTCCCGTCCTCCGTGTGAGCTGGATTTGCCTGGGTCAGACAGAGTGGGGCCGAGCTAAGGAGAAAGCAGGGGCCCAAGCGAAGCTGGGGAGCAGAGTTGGGCCAGATCCAGAGGGACCAGAAAAGCAGCCCAGAGAGAGCAGACCCGTCCTGGGAGCAGAGCTGCAGCCCCAAAGCCAGAGGCACAGGCCAGAGAGAGCAGACTTGCCCTGGGAGCAGAGCTGCAGCAACCAGAGCCAGAGGGGCCAGAAAAGCAGCCCAGGGAGCAGGTCAGTGCTGGGAGCAGAGTCACAGAAGCAGCCTGCAGAGCAGACCTGTCCTGGGAGCAGAGCTGCAGCAGCCAGAGCCAGAGGGGCCAGGAAAACAGCCCAGGGAGCTGGAGGCAGAGCAGCAGCAGCCGTGCAGAGACCGAGTGGTGGAGCTGGGGCTGGAGCCGTCCAGAGCTGGGTGCGGTGAGCAGCTGGGGAGAGCGAGGGGGACCCTGGGCAGCAGGCCCCGCACAGGGAGACACCTCAGCCAAGAGGCTCTGCAGGCCAGGCTTGGATCGTAACCCCGACAGGGCGGGGGAGACGCTGGGCAAAAGGGTCCTGCCACTTAGAGCCTGAGAGTGTGTGGCCGCCACCAGAGCAAGTGTCCAACCCCCAGCATCCCTGCAGCACAGCCAGGGCCGGAGAAAGGGCCTGGGACCTACAAGGAACAGACTGTGAACTGCCGGGACGTTCCAGAGACACTGTTTGTGATGTTCCCTGCCACAGAGCGGGGTGATGTGTTTCCTTTAACCTTTCCCATTATTCCTTATTCTTTTTAAAATTAATTGTTGATTAAATAACTTGTATTTGCTTCAGATTGTATGTAATGGTCAGTGGGTCAGAGAAGTGCCTAGTGCAGAGAGAGTACCCTGGAGTGGGGCCACCCTAGCCCCTGTCCTAGGGGACCACAGCAGGGTTGGGGGTCGAGCCGCCCAGGAATCCTGGGCCCAGCCTTGTTGGGGTTACGAGGACTCTGCCAGACAGGAGAGTGGAAGGAGAGTCCTCGAGGGCAGGGAGGCCACTGGGTAAAGGAAGTGGGAGTGAGGACTCAGATCCTTTCGCTAGCCCACTTCACCGGGGTAGTGCAGAAGCCAGGAAAGTTCCCCACAATAGCGGGACTGTTCCCCCGCTTACACAAGATACATTTCAGCAGGATCAACTCCAAAGGCTGTTCTGGAATATATGTGCACAAATAAGATGACCACCCTCTTTCCAAATGCTTTTGTTGCTCTGCACACATACATCTAACACTTCCTGACCCAGTTGCCAGTGGAGAACGCAGCTTCTCCAAGCTGAAGTCAATAAAAACACATCTACGCTCCACAGTGACACAGGAGAGGCTGGTCGGCCTTGCAACCATCTCAATAGAGCATGAGCTGGCCCAGACTGTGGACCTTCAGCAGGAAGCAGTTCAAATCTTTGCAATCAAGAAGGCACGGAAAGCCCCACTTTGATTATTCAAACAGATAAAAATGCCGGTGTTTACTATGCAGACAAGAAAAGTTACATTTGCTGTTCAGGCATTCGAAAGTGAAGTGTTACTTAAAATTTTTGAACAAGGCATTTTAAGTTGTTAGTTCTCCCTTATCAGGGTAGGTAGCAGAGCAGTACCATGAGAGGAGTAGAACAGGAAGAAGGCAGAATTGAGACCTTTCAAAGTTTTGGCCCAAGCGAGGGGGCATGGGGGCGTCATTTGAGCTCCCCGCCTCAGGTGCCAAAATGTTGTGGGCTGGCCCTGCTCTTTGGAACCCCCTTTCAGGTAATTGAAAGCAGCTATCAAATCCCCCCTCATTCTTCTCTTCTGCAGACTAAACAATCCCAGCTCCCTCAGCCTCTCCTCATAAGTCATGTGTTCCAGTCCCCTCATCATTTTTGTTGCCCTCCGCTGGACTCTCTCCAAATTTTCCACATCCTTCTTGTAGTGTGGGGCCCAAAACTGGACACAGGACTCCAGATGAGGCCTCACCAGTGTCGAATAGAGGGGAACGATCATGTCCCTCGATCTGCTGGCAATGCCCCTACTTATACATCCCAAAATGCCATTGGTCTTCTTGGCAACAAGAGCACACTGTTGACTCATATCCAGCTCCTCGTCCACTGTAACCCCTAGGTCCTTTTCTGCAGAACTGCTGCCGAGCCATTCGGTCCCTAGTCATATTCTATGATTCTATTCTATGATTCTAACATTAAGCGAGGAGTTACTGTAAATAATTTCCGAGACAGAGATTGTGAAACATTTTAACTCCCCAGACTAAACCCAGAGCTTCTCTATTTATTTAAGCTTAGTTACATTCTGCAAAGGTAAGAGAACTAAAGCAAAGGCCTCAATAAGCAGGGTTTTTTTAAATGTAGTCGGAACAAAAAGAATCCTGACAATGGTACTGGTCCATTGCTAGACGGAAAAGGTGAAATTATCAATAATAATGCAGAAAAGGCAGAGTGTTCAATAAATATTTCTGTTCTGTATCTGGGGAAAAAAACAGATGATCTCGACTCACATGGTGATAATGCTCTTGTGGTGTCCCATCGTCCAGGACTGGCTGTTGCTGCTGTGCAGCCATTTGTGCAGGAGTTTTGCTGGTTCTCCATCATCCACTTAAGCAGGCCCTCTAGATCCATTTCACCTGACCTACCAGCTCAGGTCTTCTAGTCTGAGGTTGTCTGGCCATCTGGATCCATCTGTCCTCCCCTCTCTCCAGAGGTGGGATCGACGGAGGCGTTCTCCACCAAGCTGTGATGGCCATTGCTCATGAGGAGGATTGCCTGGTGGCCAGGAGCTTAGGCCCCCCGGGCCTTCCCACTGCATTGGGCTCCAGCCCAGGGCCCTGTGAGGACAACCAAAGGGTCTGACTCCCAGGAGCACCTCAAGGCTGCCCACCCTGGGCCACTTCCTGCCGCCCGGCTATTGTCCACAGTTTGCAGTCTGCAGCAGGAGAGTGTGGAAGGGGTCAGCTCACTGCTTGTGCCTCCTCATGGCCGGGCAGGTCTCTCCCCTTGTGCCTTGGCCCTCCCACCAGGTCAGTTCTGAGTCTCGGGGAGAGATTCTGCCTTCCCTCAGGAGCGGCAAGGTGGAGGCCTGCCCACCTGGGCTGCCCACCGGTGAGCTGTTCTGCTCCCTTTTAATGCCTCCCCCAGCCTGTGCATCTCTGGCCGGTTGGTGGGGCAGGGCTGGCTGAGCCCATAGCAGCTCCTTAACCCTTATTGCCCAGTGAGCTGTAGCTCATGAAAGCTCATGCTCAGATAAACTGGTTAGTCTCTAAGGTGCCACAAGTCCTCCTTTTCTTTTTCCAAGTTACACTGAGTGCCAGGAATATACTGTAATACCTGCTCCCTGGCTCCCTGCTGAATAGCAGGTGCAGATGCTATTCCGAGCACTAGCCTGTTGTGTTGGAACCAACCTTTGTGTGTGTTAATTGGGAGGTACTTCTTGTCACTGTCCTCAATCTCCATTGTAGATAGACTTGAACGAGGTCGATCTTGGAGAAATGCTTACTGCCAGCTAGCGAGGCAAAGAATACTAATCCGCATGCAGTACTGAGTTAATGGAAACCTTGAAATTACCACTGATATGGACAGCTCCATTCTTTTTCATCACTGGCACTATAAGTGTGCTCCATTCACTCCAGTTAACCTTGAATATAATTCCAGGGTCCTATAAGTGCTGAAGTTCTGCTTCCATGTGTCACTGTATTGCAAAATGTACTGGACACATTCTGAACAATTAGGTATTGCTCCCTCTTCAAGAGCAGTTTTGCTTTCATATGTTTTCAAGTTCTGATCTGTTCTGGAACACATCAGTTGCTGCGTCCACAAGTTCAGCTAATTTTTGTTTTGGTCCAGAGTTTGTATCTTTTTAAAGCTCGCAGGCACTTTTATGCGTTGCCAGTCCAACTAAATCTCTCTTAGCTATTCTCTACCAAATAACACTTATCCCCCCCCCCCCCCCCCGCTTCACTACACAGAGGTTTTACATATGCTGTTCAGTTACGTTACCTTTATCATAATAATGCCAAGAGGAGTTAGGATTTTCCTTGCAGATATTTTTAGAAAAAATGAATTTTTCTGCAACTTCATTTTACATGGTCTCTGACAATCCTGCTATGAAAGTAAAGAAACAGCAGACCCTGTATCAAGTTCTGTTTTATGTCTTAGACCTTCCATTTCTAAAGGAACTCTAATAATACGTTGTCCTCTAAATTAAACAGTTTTCGTGCTGCTACCATATTGTGATCTGCAAACTGCTGAATCTGCAGTTCTCTGATATTGCTCTTGTAAGGTGGAAGTTGTGCTTTTTGCACTGATGTGCATATTTTCTGTGTGTGCGCCCCAAATTCTTGCAGTTTTTATAGGGTTTGTCCTTGAACCAACAATCTTTGCACTGTGAGGCTATTTCCCACCCTGAAAGCAGTGTCCTTGAGCACTGTCCATGTGCTTCCTGCACCACCCCCAGGGTTTGTTGTGGATTTCACAGGGCTGGTGCAGCTCCCTGTCATCTTTAGTAGCTGCATGTTTTAGGGTCAAACCAGCCTCAGCTCAATCATCATTTTTGGATTGCTTAATTTTGCATGCCCGACACTGACAGGTTCCTTAATGCACAATTTAAACTGTCTCCGAACTGGCAATGATCTGTTAACTTCCCGAATCCAGCCTCATATGCAGGAACTGTTTCACTTTTCTTTCATTCCTTCTGTAAAAGCAGAACTGCTGTGCAATCCCAGTGTCTTCGGAGCAAGGTGGTTTTGTAGCATTTCCACAATCTCAGCAAATGTTTTTATCGGCTGCTTTAACAGGAGCTGTTAGGCCTCACTGCAAGTGATATGTGGTAAGTCCCATTCCACTTGGTACAGCTGCTGCCTTTTTCTTCTCCTGGATATCATTAGTTATTAGAGACGTGCTCTGTCTCTTGATGTAGATAGCCCAGTCCTCTACTGAGCTAGCCAAAAAATCCAGTTCCCCTAACAGCCAGATGTTGTAACCCTTCTTTTCTGTCTATGTGAATAGGGACTGGAAGCAGCTTTCGTTTCACTTTCCCTAGCCCTCTCTAGTCATCTTTTCTTCCCTGGTGTTCCTGGGTCAGCATCCCAGCCTCACTGCTGGCAGCTGCGTCCGTGCTCTCCACACGACATTAAGAATATGGGGAAACCCCATGGACACAGCTACATTTAAAATATGCGTGTTTATTAACTATGTAGAAACATACAATGGCCAGCTACCTGCTGCTCTGGCAAGGTTCTCGTGGCTTCTGCAGTAGAAAGAGGAGAGGGAGACCCACTAGAGGGCTCCCAAACTGTGTAAGGGATACTACCCAATTCCTATAAAATACACCCACTCGCCTCCAAGCACGGCCACTTGGCCCCCTGTTACTCATCATTTTAACTCAAGCTCCTCAGAGGGTTAGCAGTTACCAGCCAGCAATCGGATCTGCTGCATTACTTCATCTCACATTCCACCGTCTTTCAGAGATGCCCCAAGGGCACACAAGGAATGTGATACTGTGAACAAACACCACAGCTCCAGATTCCACAAAGAAGGAACTGAGACCTGGGGAGGGGGATAGATGCTATGGACCTAGAAGCAGAGCCACCTAGACTGCACAATAGCGAGTGTGCCTGGAAGCCAAAACAGCACATGCCCATTCTTATAACTGTGCATTAAAATGTGATTCATTTCTTACAGTGGCTGTGATTCTGCAGGGCTGCCGTTGCCTTTCCTAATGGCTAGTACAGAAGGTTTTATCAGCTGTGTGTCCCATCAATTGGAAAAAGGCTAATGTAGTGCCCATCTTTAAAAAAGGGAAGAAAGAGAACCCGGGGAACTACAGACTGGTCAGCCTCACTTCAGTCCCTGGAAAAATCATGGAGCAGGTCATTCAAGCGCTTGGAGGAGAGGAAGGTGATCAGGAACAGTCAACATGGATTCACCAAGGGCAAGTCATGCCTGACCAACCGGATTGCTGCCTATGACGAGATAACTGGCTCTGTGGATAGGGGGAAAGCGGTGGATGTGATATATCTTGACTTTAGCAAAGCTTTGGATACAGTCTCCCACAGTATTCTTCCCAGCAAGTTAAAAAAAGTATGGATTGGATGAATGGACTAATGGTGGATAGAAAGCTGGCTAGATTGTCGGGCTCAACAGGCTCGATGTCTAGTTGGCAGTTGGTATCAAGCAGAGTGCCCTGGGGTCGGCCCTGGGGCCGGTTTTGTTCAACATCTTTATTAGTGATCCGGATGATAGGATGGATTTCACCCTCAGCAAATTTGCAGATGACACTAAATTGGGGAGAGAGGTAGATATGCTGGAGGGTAGGGATAGGGTCCAGAGTGACCTAGACAAATTGGAGGATTGGGCCAAGTGAAATCTAACGAGGTTCAACAAGGACAAGTGCAGAGTCCTGCGCTTAGGACGGAAGCATCCCATGCACTGCTACAGATTAGGGATCGAGTGGCTAAGCAGCAGTTCTGCAGAAAAGGACCTGGGGATTACAATGGATGAGAAGCTGGATATCTGTCAGCAGTGTGCCCTTGTTGCCAAGAAGGTTAACGGCGTATTGGGCTGCATTAGTAGGAGCATTGCCAGCAGATCAAGGGAAATGATTATTCCCCTCTGTTACACACTGATGAGGCTGTATGTGGAGTATTGCATCCAGTTTTGGGCCCCCCGCTACAGAAAGGATGAGGACAAATTGGAGAGAGTCCAGCAGAGGGCAACAAAAATGATTAGGAGGCTGGGGCACATGACTTACAGAGAGAGGCTGAGGGAACTGGGGTTATTTAGTCTGCAGAAGAGAAGAGTGAGGGGGGATTTGATAGCAGCCTACAACTACCTGAAGCGGGGATCCAAAGAGGATGGAGCTCGGCTGTTCTCCATGGTGGCAGATGACAGAACGAGGAGCAATGGTCTCAAGTTGCAATGGGGGAGGTTTAGGTTGGATATTAGGAAACACTATTTCACCAGGAGGGTGGTGAAGCACTGGAATGCGTTACCTAGGGAGGTGGTGGAATCTCCATCCTTAGAGGTTTTTAAGGTCAGGCTTGACAAAGCCCTGGCTGGGATGATTTAATTGGGGATTGGTCCTGCTTTGAGCAGGGGATTGAACTAGATGACCACCTGAGGTCTCTTCCAACCCTAATCTTCTATAGAATCATAGAATCATAGAATATCAGGGTTGGAAGGGACCTCAGGAGGTCATCTTGTCCAACCCCCTGCTCAAAGCAGGACCAATCCCCAACTAAATCTATGATTCTACTCGCCAGATATGTCACTATGGGCTTCTTCTCTGTGTAATAGGCAGCTTTTGTACTGAGGCAGAATAATAAATCTGAGTGAGTAACATGTTGGGTTTGTTCCAACCAGACACTCCCCGGAGGACAGATTTGCCATTAGCTACTGTAGTTAAATCTGATTGTGAGAATCTCACAGTCTCTGTTGTGAGATCCAGTGCTAATGCAGGTAGCCTGGCAGTGATAATCTTGAGAGGAGGCTGTGTGAATTGTGCACAATAGCATGGCTCCCTGCTTCTTTAAGACATTTTGGTTTTGGTTTGAGCGCCCCTCACTTCCATGTGAACTCAACAGTGAGTCTGTCCCCCAGTTCTCCTCTGGTTTTCCTTTTCCTCCAGCTCTGAAGTCAATCAACTACTCTCTCCGGAGTGTAAAAGAGTCTTCTCCCTGAAATCACTATCTATATTAATCACAGTTCAAGGAACCCAACCAGTTCTGACTTTGCATAATTGCAAAGTAAATGGTAGGTTTCACAGTAACAGCCGTGTTAGTCTGTATTCACAAAAAGAAAAGGAGTACTTGTGGCACCTTAGAGACTAACCAATTTATTTGAGCATAAGCTTTCGTGAGCTACAGCTCACTTCATCAGTATGCATCCGATGAAGTGAGCTGTAGCTCACGAAAGCTTATGCGCAAATAAATTGGTTAGTCTCTAAGGTGCCACAAGTACTCCTTTTCTTTTTGCAAAGTAAATATATTTCTTCATTACAGATGCTGTTACAGTAAGACTCAAGTTTATCGGGGCTCCTTGTATTCATTTTATTGCTTGATAGAAAAAAAAATAACTCATAACTTTGTGGCTGTGGTTTGGCAAAACATGAAGTCTTCATATTCTGACAGTTTAACAGTTTAAACCTTCATGACCCAAATTCCAAGAAAATACCTCTGGCAATATTTTAATATTGATAGAGAAAACAGTGATTGCTGAATATCATACTGTTTAATTCATGAGCCAACAATTGCAGTGTAATGCAGGGAGAAGTTTAAAAGAGAATCAGTAGTGACTGACTGTTCATTATGCAGGCATAGCACAAATTAATAACCTTATAAAGCATACAGCCATACAGCTTTAAAACATCCGTCCAGATCAGCGTGGAATCAAACGAAGTAAAAATCTGAAATGAACCAATCAGTACCATGGAATCTCTCTGCATAGTAATTCCATGCTCAAATAATAAGAATATAGCAGAAGGGATACGTTACCAACCAGCTGACTAGGATGGTGATAGTGACTGTGAAATGCTCAGGGAGATTTGAGAGGCTATAAACATAAAAAACCTCAATAATCAATGGGGGATTTCAGCTCTCCCCATATTGACTGAGTACATGTCACCTCTGGGCAGGCTGCAAAGATAAAGATTCTTGACACCTTAAATGTCTGCTTCTTGGAGCAGCAAGTCCTGGAACCCACCAGAGGAGAGGGAATTCCTGATTTAGTTCTAAGTGGAGCACAGGATCAGGTCCAAGAGGTGAATAGAATCATAGAATCATAGAATATCAGGGTTGGAAGGGACCCCAGAAGGTCATCTAGTCCAACCCCCTGCTCGAAGCAGGACCAATTCCCAGTTAAATCATCCCAGCCAGGGCTTTGTCAAGCCTGACCTTAAAAACCTCTAAGGAAGGAGATTCTACCACCTCCCTAGGTAACGCATTCCAGTGTTTCACCACCCTCTTAGTGAAAAAGTTTTTCCTAATATCCAATCTAAACCTCCCCCATTGCAACTTGAGACCATTACTCCTCGTTCTGTCATCTGCTACCATTGAGAACAGTCTAGAGCCATCCTCTTTGGAACGCCCTTTCAGGTAGTTGAAAGCAGCTATCAAATCCCCCCCCTCATTCTTCTCTTCTGCAGACTAAACAATCCCAGCTCCCTCAGCCTCTCCTCATAAGTCATGTGCTCTAGACCCCTAATCATTTTTGTTGCCCTTCGCTGGACTCTCTCCAATTTATCCTCATCCTTCTTGTAGTGTGGGGCCCAAAACTGGACACAGTACTCCAGATGAGGCCTCACCAGTGTCGAATAGAGGGGAACGATCACGTCCCTCGATCTGCTGGCTATGCCCCTACTTATACATCCCAAAATGCCATTGGCCTTCTTGGCAACAAGGGCACACTGCTGACTCATATCCAGCTTCTCGTCCACTGTCACCCCTAGGTCCTTTTCCGCAGAACTGCTGCCTAGCCATTCGGTCCCTAGTCTGTAGCGGTGCATTGGATTCTTCCATCCTAAGTGTAGGACTCTGCACTTATCCTTATTGAACCTCATCAGATTTCTTTTGGCCCAAACCTCCAATTTGTCTAGGTCCTTCTGTATCCTATCCCTCCCCTCCAGCGTATCTACCACTCCTCCCAGTTTAGTATCATCCGCAAATTTGCTGAGAGTGCAATCCACACCATCCTCCAGATCATTTATGAAGATATTGAACAAAACTGGCCCCAGGACCGACCCCTGGGGCACTCCACTTGACACCGGCTGCCAACTAGACACGGAGCCATTGATCACTACCCGTTGAGCCCGACAATCTAGCCAGCTTTCTACCCACCTTATAGTGCATTCATCCAGCCCATACTTCCTTAACTTGCTGACAAGAATACTGTGGGAGACCGTGTCAAAAGCTTTGCTAAAGTCAAGAAACAATACATCCACTGCTTTCCCTTCATCCACAGAACCAGTAATCTCATCATAAAAGGTGATTAGATTAGTCAGGCATGACCTTCCCTTGGTGAATCCATGCTGACTGTTCCTGATCACTTTCCTCTCATGCAAGTGCTTCAGGATTGATTCTTTGAGGACCTGCTCCATGATTTTTCCAGGAATAGAGCTGGACCGCTTGGTAATAGTGACCATAATATCATTAAATGTAACATCCCTGTGCAGGGAAAACACCAGAGCAGCCCAGCACGGTAGCATTTAATTTCAGAAAGGGGGGACCACACAGAACTGAGGGGGTCAGTGACACAGAAATGAAAAGGCCCAGCGCCCAAAGCGAAATCCCTGCAGGCTGCATGGACACATCTTAAAGACGCCAGGACAGAGGCTCCACATAAATGTACACCCCAAATTAAAAAACACAGCAAGAGAACCAAGACAAAGCCACCCTGGCTAAACGACAAAATAAGAGAAGCAGCCAGAGGCAAAAAGGCATCCGTCAAAAAGCGGAAGTTAAACGCTCGCGAGGAAAGCAGAAGGGAGCGTCAACGCTGGCAAGTGACGTGTCAAAACACAACGGGGAAGGACAAAAAAGAATGTGGGGACCGGCCAAAGACTCCAAAAGTAAGAGCAACTTTTTTTTTCAAGTACTTCAGAAGCAGGAAGCTGTTAAACAACCCGTGGGGGACGATCGAGGTGCTAAGGGAGCACTCAAGGACGATAAGGCCATTGCGTAGAAACTAAATGAATTCTTTGCATCGGTCTTCACAGTTGAGGATGTGAGGGAGATTCCCAAACGTGAGCCATTCTTTTTAGGGGACAAATCTGCGGAACTGTCCCAGATTGAAGTGTCATTAGAGAAGGTTATAGAACAACTTGATAAACTAAACAGTATTAAGTCACCAGGCCCAGATGGGATTCACCCAAGAGTTCTGAAGGAACTCAAATGCGAAATTGCAGGACGACTAACTGTCGTCTCTAACCCATCATTTAAATCAGCTTCTGTACCAAATGATTGCATGATAGCTAATGTGACACCAATTTTTAAAAGGGTCTCCAGAGGTGACCCCGGCAATTACAAGCTGGTGAGCCTGACTTCAGTACCAGGCAAATTGGTTGAAACTATTGTAAAGAACAAAATTGTCAGACACATAGAGGAACATAATTTGTTTGGGAAGAGAAATTGTGCCTCACCAATCTACTAGAATTCTTTGAGGGGGTCAACAAGCATGTGGGAAAGGGGGATCCAGTGGATATAGTGTACTTAGATTTTCAGAAAGCCTTTGACAAGGCACCTCACCAAAGGCTCTTAAGCAAAGTAAGCTGTAATGGTATAAGAGGGAAGGTCCTCCATAACTGCTTGAAAGATAGGAAATAAAGGGTAGGAATAAATGGTCAGTTTTCAGAATGGAGAGAGGTAAACAGTGGTGTCCCCCAGGTGTCTGTACTGGGCCAAGTCCTATTCAACATATCCATAAATGATCTGGAAAAAGGGGTAAACAGTGAGGTGGCAAAATTTGCAGATTATACAAACTACACATGATAGTTAAGTACCTGGCAGATTGTGAAGAGCTACAAAAGGATCTCTGAAAACTGGGTGACTGGGCAACAAAATGGCAGATGAAATTCAATGTTGATAAATGCAAAGTAATGCACATGGGAACACATAATCCCAACTATACGTATAAAATGATGGGGTCTAAATTAGCTGTTACCACTCAGGAAAGATCTTGAAGTCATTGTGGATAGTTCTCTGAAAACATCCACTCAATGTGCAGCGGCAGTCAAAAAAGCGAACAGAATGCTGGCAATAATTAAGAAAGGGATAGATAATAAGACAGAAAATATCATGTTGACTCTATATAAATCCATGATACGCCCACATCTTGAATACTGCATGCAGATATGGTCACCCCATCACAAAAAAAAAGATATACTGGAATTGGAAAAGGTTCAGAGAAGGGCAACAAAAATTATTAGGGGTCTGGAACTGGTGCTATATGAGGAGATATTAATAAGACTGGGACTTTTGAGCTTGGAAAAGAGTCGACTAAGGGGGGATATGATTGAGGTCTATAAACTCGTGACCGGTGTGGAGAAAGTAAATAAGGAAGTGTTATTTGCTCTTTTTCATAACACAAAAACTAGGGATCACCAAATGAAATGAATGGGCATCAAGTTTAAAACAAGCAAAAGGAAGTACTTTTTCACACAATGCACAGTCAACCTTTGGAACTCCTTGCCAGAGGATGTTGTGAAGGCCAAGACTATAAAAGGTTCAAAAAAGAACAAGATAAATTCATGGATGATAGGTCAGGCAATGGCTATTAGCCAGGATGGGCAGGGATGGTGTCCCTAGCCTCTGTCTGCCAGAAGCTGGGAATGGGAGACAGGGAATGGATCACTTGATGATTACCAGTTCTGTTGATTCCCTCTGGAGCACCTGACAGTGGCCACTGTTGGAAGACAGGAGACTGGGCTAGATGGACCTTTGGTCTGACCTAGTATGGCTGTTCTCTCATGATCTTTTTTTTAACTAAGACAATTAGAGGTTCACAGATATTTTGTATTTTTGGAAACCATGATTTCCCACAAAACTGTGGACAGAACTAGATATTAAGGCATTGACCTAACAGTTCCATGTTTTCTCAGCTGTAAAGCATTCTCCTGCTTTACATGTTCTGATCTTCATGTAAACAATTGTCAGCGTGGTTTTGAATATTAATAATATTTTGTATTATGTGAGATCTCACTTTTATATAGTTTCCTTGATCCCAGAAGATCACGCAACACTTTAAAAACTACCCTGATACACAAACAATACACAAATTTCACTTTATCTACCAGTGAAAATGCAGTCATGTCTAGGAACAACCACGGCTCCCTTTAGCAGCCCAATAGCAAGGGAGGAACCGTATAGTCAATGGCAATTGCAGTGGGAATTTAGGTAGAAATGTATAATCTGTGGAATTGGAGTTGGGCTGAGAAGTTAATGGTTAAACCTCCTACTCCTGTGAAAGGTGCCACCTGCCTTGAACTAGGCCAGGCAGGTAAAAATCCTGAAATTCTTGGTCCCCTTCTGCACCATCTGGGTGTTAAAAGTGAGGGCATGTATGGCCAGGCTGCAGTACTCCACTGGCTGATTGTGGCCCCCTACTCCCATGTTAGCCTCCCTTGTACACAGCACTTCTGCTCTTTTGCTAGTGCTGACTGGAAACATCCCTCTCCTAAAATTCCACTTCTTTCAGAAATTTAAGCAAGGCCAACTCAGAGAAACTGCCAAACCTGAAGCCTCAGGAGGCCCTAGTAAGAGTTTGGCCAATTGGCCAGCCTATCGGGGACTGGTTGCAATGCTTAGGTGTGTGTGTGTGCGTGCGTGTGCACAAACCACCGTCTGCTGACATAGGGCATTCCCCCTTTGCTCTAGCTGGTGCTTTCTGTGTGCTTCCCATTTGTTATGGGCGGATGCAAAGAGGAAGCCATTTGCAATGCACGACAGCAACAAGTTCTATTGGTCCTTCAGACCCCAGGAACTATGCGCATATTCCTGGCCATCGTCTACTGACACCTTCCTAATTAACTACTGACATCAGTACAGGTACAGCATCCCTGTAGCACATTCCCATCCTTTCTGGCAGGAGCTAGTCCCGGTCCTGCTTCATGACAGTTCTAGATCCATTCCATTTATCCTCCCTCCTCTTTGCAGGGCCGACAGTCCCCAGCGTACTGGCTGACCAGGCTGGGGAAGGGGGGATGGAGGAAGGTACACGCTGCAATGTAGATGTCGCTCTGAATAGCAGCAATTGAGTGATTTCGCAGCAGGCCCCAGATAAGCACTGTCCGGCCATGCTTATAAACGTCTAGGTAATCTGCCACATCACAAACGTGTTCTCCATGCTCGGGAGAGAGAGAGAGAGAGAGAAGGGCCACTCGCGTTTCTGAGCCGCAGCTGCATGTCAGTAACACAGACTGATGGGTGGCTGGACTGCGTGAGAGTGAGCCCAGTATTACAGACCCTTGTGGCAAAGCTCTGTTGCAGAGCAGGGTGAAAGGACAGGCTGCAGTGAAAGGAGAGCCCCGCCTCTCCCCAAAGAGACAAACCGTTCAGTTTTGACTTTGCCAGGTGGCCGATGATTAATTTTTAATTTTTTAGCAACGTGGCAATCCATTTAATAAAGCAAGTAAGAAAGTTTAAAACCTCAGTCTGCTGTGAGGCTACCAGAACTGACTGCTTTGAAATCAAAGCTTGTGTTCTGTGACAGACTGCATCATGTAAGTCAGTACTCCAGCGTGCCAGTGATTTACAGTGCGGGAGAGTCAGGATTTCATGCTATGTGATCCCTCAGTATTGGACCTTTTCCACTGGAAGCTGGAATGCTCCGTCACATTGACTTGAAAGACAAAATAAGGTGGTAAATTCTTTGGGACAGGGAGGGACTGTCCTTTACTATGTGTTTGCACAGCTCCCCGTGTACAGGGAAAATGGATCAGGCGGAGGATCCGATGTCCTACTACAATATACCTGATAAATAATGTGTCATATTAGAACACAACTGGTGGTTCCTCATTTGCTTGTTCTGTTTCTTTCTCCCCCCGCCCCAGAGGACCTAACAGTTAAACTAAACACAAGCTAAAATAATCAGATATCGCAATCCACTGGTGATAGTTAGAATTTTTTAAGGGCCCAGTTCAGGAAAGCACTTAACTAACTACATGCTTAGGTCTGACTTCAGTAGGACTTAAATACATGTTTAAAGTCAAACATTTGCTTAAGTTGTTTCTTAAAGAGGGATTTTTTCCTGAACTGGGGCCAAGTCAGTGGCACTGCTCAGCCTGGCTGGCTGAGGTATAGACCTGGCGGAATTGTTCACTGCAAATAACTTATCTAATGAACTGTGTCCTTTTACACATTCTGACTGCTCACAGCCTGGTATTTAATGCAACACATAGTTTGTGCAGACAAAATGTTTCCAGTGTGTTCTTGAACACTGCTATCTCTGCGATATGATTGGTTATCTAAGTCACATGGTTTTTTCTATTCTTTGATTGGGAACCACAAGCTCCATAAACAATCCCCTTTTTGGTCCATGTATTGTTAAGCATTTGCAACTGTTGGAATCTCTTGCACAAATAATAAAAGAGTTTTTCAAAATGGCCAAGGCTTCTTTCTGTGGGAGTACTCTTGAAAATATTCACATTAGTATTTACAACATTTTTGCTTTCTACAATTTTTTTTGCAAATATAAACACATTCACCAAATGTTTGCAAATAAGTGAACGCAAGGGTTCACAAATGCCAGCAAAACCAATCAGTGGGATGTAAATGCAAGGATATTCATGAATAGTCTGCTTCATTCAGCAAATAGATGTTGATTCATTAGGTCTTGCAATCATCATTATAAAGATGTGTGTTTATCCATACAGGTACTATGGTTGGGAACCAATTGCATACTGTATGTGTAGCAGTGAGATTCAAATTCTTCATCACCTGCTCCAAAATATACAGGGCTATTTGCAGTGAGCTACAGAGCTTCTCTGCTAGCACCCCAGATCTATTTAAATATCATATGTTTCAGTGGAAACTAGTGCCACAAACATCAGCATTTCAAAATGTTATGGAAAGTGTCTACAAAGTCTATTACCTACAGGCAATTTCAAACTATTAATCATGTCATCTGCAACACACACATCTCAAACCTTTTACTGATTTAGGCTAGCATTAGTCCAGGACCCATAGCAAAGTCCTCTCCTGGCTGGGCACACAGCAGTCCAACATCCTTGTAACATTCAGAAATAATGTCAGCACACACCTTTTACTGCATAAGGAGTAGCAAATTCCCTAGATCCTGATCAGAAGGAAGGGAAGTGCAGTCTTAATCCAAATGGGTTTGTCTCTGGTTTTCAGCTATAGCCTAATACAAAGAGTATCTGATGTACAGCATTGGCATTGGAAGCCCAGAGACTGAAGGAAGCCGAGGAAGTGGTACTCTAAGATTACTCATTAATATGATCTTTTAAGAGGTTAGGGCATAATGCATCTGATATACAGAAGGCATCCAAATCCCCTCCCTCCTGCAATGCTAAGAGTTTAGAACCAGGCGCAGCTAACAGCACAGAAAGGTAACAATGTGCCTCAGCTATGCTCCTTCCAACAAAGCCTACAGCTTGTCACCAGGCCCATGGATACTACCAGCCGTGTATGACGCTCAAATAATCAGTACCTCTTTATACTGTGATTAGCTGGGGGAGCGGGGGTGGGTTATTGCCATGCAGTATTGCTGGGTGAGGAGTCCATGCTCACAGCAATAGGACACTGCGAGAGTGCCGGTCCCTCTATGGAGCTGTCCTAGCTAATGAATCGCTCCCTCCAGCCCGCTCCCCAGTAAGGGACGGCTTCACCTGACAGGGCCTGGCTATGGAATCATACTCATGCCAGTAACAACATGGCGAAGTATCTCCGCTACCACAGGCCAGGCTTGGCAGTCCTGGCAGCTTCTTTACAGCCGTGACAGTGAACGGACGCTTGTGTGGACAGCTCTGTGCTTCTTATGTTCGACACTCAGATCTAGTGCAGAAAGGAGAAGGCCTGCAGCTGCGCCAAAAAGCTTCAGGGGCCACGTGAGCTATGTCCCCTACTGGCTTTGTGTGATGGGTTCCCCCTGGATGCCACTTGGAACCGGAGTGCCACTGAGCCCACCTGACCCACCAGCCTGGGCTCCCTTTACGCTGTACTGCTGGGACAGGCCCTCAAGCCCCCTCCAGCACACACAGGTAGGGACACACCCAGCTGCAGCCACACGCAGACTCTGAGATCAGCTCTGCATGGGAAGGTTCAGCTAAGGAATTGCCCAATATTCAAGGGCACCCCCCCTCTAGAGGCTAAACCACAAACTGTATTGTCTTGCACTATACAGGGTAAGCTCATGCGATTCGCCCCCTCCCTCAGTATGGAGAGGGATATGCACAGCTTTCTGCCCCAGGTTATAATTTCCAAACACACTGGTTTTAGACAAAACAAAACAAGCTTCTAAACTACAAAAGATAGATTTTAAGTGATTATAAGGAATAGCAAGCAGATCAAACACACAGCCTAAGCTTAAGATACTAAAGAAACTGGCTACAAGTATCAGAGTGGTAGCCGTGTTAGTCTGTATCAGCAGAAACAACCAGGAGTCCTCTAAGGTGTCGTTGTTTTTGGTTACAAGTAGTAAATTCTCACCCTAAAAGTTGTTTTAGGCAGATTGCAGAGATTCTTGAAGGCCGGCTGCACTGGCCTGCAGCTTAAAACTTCAGATATTTCATTCACAGGCTAGACACCTTCCAGCCTGGGCTCAGACCTTCCCCCTCGTTCAGTCTTTGTTCATCCTGGGCAGGGATTCAGTGAAGAACAAACCACGATTATGTCACCCCCCTGCCTTGAATAGGTTTTACATATGGCGAGAATCATTTGTCTTCCAGCGTGATTTCCCCCCACCCGCCACCCATCAGTGGAAAAAGTACTGGTATTATTCATGGAGTCCAGTATCAGGTGACTTGATTACATGACCCTGCAGCCATAACTCAAAGTCTGCTTGCAGCGTCCACAGGAAGGGTTTCCTAGGAAGCCTCCTCCCCCGTGAGGGATTAGCATCTTCAAAAATCTATTGTTCTTCCTAATGGCCCTTTCCAGCCAGCCATCTAGACGGATTGCATCCTGCCTAGTGGACATTCCCGAGGTGTAAATGCATTTGTAAGAGGTGCATAGACAATATTCTTAAATTCAGATACAAAAATGATACATGCATACAAATATGATAATCTTATTCAGTAAACCATAACCTTTCCAATGATATCTCACATGACTCATCTGGTATAAAATACTCCTTGGACATTCTATAATCATATCATAACAATATCTCTATGAAGAATATTGGGCGTAGTGTCACTCTGTGCTCTGTGCTCCCATTTGCTGTGTGCCACAAGGGGAGAAAAGGAGGGAAAAAGGAGAAGAGGCCGTTGAAACATGCAGCGGGAAGCAGAGCTACATGGAGGGTGCACGGACTGAAATCCTCAAGGAGCAGATGGCTGAGATTCCAGGAGTTTAATCTCTGGAGTTCCTCAATAATTTTTATCCCTTTCACAAATTTCACTGGGGACCATATAGCCTTAAGCAAAGCAACAAGTTGCCTATCAAATTCCTGTTGAAGTCTTGGCAAAGCACTCATGTGCAGCCAGAGATGATGAAGAAAGGTTTCCAGATATGCTGACACAAGGGTGTAAAACATCAGTTGCACTTGCAGAAACATGGAGTAGGATGGTCTTAGCGACAAGCTAGCACATCCCCAGTGCACAGATGCAGATTACACCCACAGAGCGGCAAGCACATTGGATAGGAAGCCTGGGATTTGAGAGGAACACATTTACTGTAGCACCGAGTACCTGTTCAGCAAACAGACATTATCAGAGCCCCCCAAGGGCTACCCGCTTGAAGGTGCAGAGGAAGGCGTCTGGGTCATCGGCAGGGCCCATCTTACGCAGGCCCAATCTGGTCGTGCGGGTGCCATCACCCCCCGTGGGACTCACCAGTCTCTAGGAGCTGCTGCTGCTCGTTGGCCTGCTCCCTTATAAAGTCCTGCAGGGTTTCTGTTGCTCCACCTGCCAGGAGAGTAAGACCTGCCTCTCTAGCTGCTGGGATAGCTGGAAGGCTTGCAGCACCTCTTGCATCTCCTTCTGCTGCTTTGCTACCCACTGCATGGTCCCCTCCATCTCCGGGCCGCCAAACTCCTGCTTTGGCTTCAGATCCTGGACAAGGCCCCATGTGTAGCAAGAAGTAAACTGGGCCCCTCTGGTTTCTGCCCCTGCTTCTCTCGCAAATCAACTCAGGTTGGTGCAAACACGAGTGCTTTTTATTTACAGCTGTTCCCCCCACCTACTATTCATGTACAGGTTTTCACAGCCAAACTTTGCCACCAGCAAACTAGAGGGCCCCACCCCTCTCTGTGCCAGGCTTTTCTCTTCCTTCCTCTTCCTTTGGCTTCCTTCCTCCCAGCCTTTATAGCCCCTGGCTAATTAGGCTGGCAGCCATTTCTCCTTGCCAGGCAGGCACAGGGCTGTTCAACCAGCCCCCAATCTATTCCCCTTCATTGGGGCTGGAGTGGCAGGAGGCTGATTAAGCCCTCCTTACTCAGCACCCTGTCACACTGGTTCATAGTGATATCACCTAGCTAAAGTGTAGGTCCCTCACTTGCAAGTCAGGGGGCTATGACTTTTGCCACAGAGCTACTCAACTTTATTAATAACTGTGGGTGAAACTCACCCTGTGTAAAGAGGCCACCATAAGACCTAGGCACCTCTTCTGTCCTACTTAAATCTTCCTCTTGGGTCTAAGCTTGAATGGTGTCTAGTCCTTGTGCCAGCCCCTCTGCTTGTGGATGAATTTCTCTGCAGATGAAGCAATGCTATCAGCACTTGTTGTAAGTGTGACTAAGCCAACAGTTAAACAAGAACATAAGAACAGACATTCCGGTCCGTCTAGCCCAGTACCCTACTGCGACGGGCTGGATCACAGAAACCCCCCTGGGATCTGCCACCTGATGTCCCGAGACTACCTCTGAGCCCGTTTTCCCTGCCAGCTTGGGACTTCAGTGCCCTGCCTGGTTGTGCCAGACACGCTAGCCTGCTGCAACACAGACCCAAGTCTGAACCACATCCCCCAAAAGCTGCAGGTGGACTGAAAGCACCTTAACTGAAAACAGCTTAAGTGTTCCTGTCTCCAGCACTCAGATACCCAACTCCTGACAGGGTCCAAACCCCCAAATAAATCTGTTTTACCCTGTACAAAGCTTATACAGGGTAAAGTAATAAATTGTCCACCCTCTATAATACTGATAGAGAGATATGCACAGCTGTTCCCGCCAGGTATTAATACATAGTCTGAGTTAATTAATAAGTAAAAAGTGATGTTATTAAATACAAAAAGTAGGATTTAAATGGTTCCAAGTAATAACAGACAAAACAAAGTGAATTACCAAGCAAAATAAAATAAAACATGCAAGTCTATGCCTAATACAATAGGAAAGTGATTACAGATGAAATCTCACCCTCAGAGATGCTCCAATAAGCTTCTTTTACAGACTAGCCTCCTTCTAGTCTGGGTTCAGAAATCACTCACACCCGTGTGGTTACTGTCCTTTGTTCCAGTTTCTTTCAGGCATCTCCTTGGGGTGGAGAGGCTATCTCTTGAGCCAGCTAAAGACAAAATGGAGGGATTTCCAGGGGCTTAAATAGATTTTCTCTTGTGGGTAGAAACCCCTTTCTCCCCCTGTGTAGAATCCAGCTACAAAATGGAGTTTTGGAGTCACATGGGCAAGTCACATATCCATGCATGACTCAGTTTTCTACGGGACGTTCCCAGGAAAGCACAGATGTGGATTGGCATCTATCAAGGTCCATTGTTAACCAAGTACGCCCAATTACTTGAATAACCCCTTTACGCTATGTTAACCAAATCTGCCTTAGGTGCTTTCTAGAGCAAACAGTTTAAATACAAGCATATAGCCAACGCTCGTAACTTCAGATATAAAAATGATACATGCATACGAATAGGATGAATGCATGCAGAAGAATATAACCTTTGCAAAGATATGTTACATGGCATATCTAGCATAAAACATATTCCACTTATGTCATATTTACCCTCATAAGCATATTTCTAAAAAGCATTATGTGGTACAATGTCACACCTGTCTTCCGACAGTGGCCAATGCCAGGTGCTTCAGAGGGAATGTACAGAACTGGACAATTATTGAGTGATCCATTCCCTGTCATCCACTCCCAGCTTTTCATGCATGCCCAGAGCACGGGGTTGCATCCATTACCATCTTGGCTAATAGCCACTGATGAACTTATCCTCCATGAACTTATCTAATTCTTTTCCGAAACAAGCTATACTTTGGGGCTTCACCACATCCCCTGCCAATGAGTTCCACAGGCTGACTATGTATTGTGTGTAGAAGTAGTTCCTTATATTTGTTTTAAACCCGTTGCCTATTAATTTCATTGCGTGAACTCACGGTCTTGTGTTATGTAAAGGGGTAAATAACACTTCCCTATTCACTTTCTCCACACCCATCATGATTTTATAGATTTCTATCATATCCCCCCTTAGTTGTCTATTTTATAAGCTGACCAGTCCCCATCTTGGCACAAAAAGTGGGAGTATGCTAATAAAATCTGCAGATCACATAAAGTGGGAGGTATTGTCAATATGGAGGAGGACCAGAATATTATACAAGAAGCTCTGGATGACCTTGGAAACTGGAGTAATAGAAAAGGGGTGAAATTTCATAGTGGAAAGTCCGAGGTCATGCACTTAGGGGTTAACAATAAGAATTTTTGTATCAGTTGGAAGTGACAGAGGAGGAGAAAGACCTGGGTGTATTGGCCAATCATAGGATGACTATGAGCCACCAATGTGATGCAGCCATTAAAAAGGCTAATGGAATCCTAGGATGCACCAGCCGAGGTAATTCCAGTAGAGATAAGGAGGTGTTAGTACCATTATACAAGGCACTGGAGAGACCTCATCTGAAATACTGTGTGCAGTTCTGGTCTCCCATGTTTAAGAAAGATGAATTCAAACTGGAACAGGTGCAGAGAAAGGCTACAAGGGTGATCCAAGGAATGGAAAACCTACCTTACAAGAGGAGACCCAAAGAGCTTGGCTTGTGTAGCATGACCAAATGAAGGCTGAGGGAAGATATGATTACTCTCTATAAATACATCAAAGGTGGGAGATGAGTTATTTAAATTAAGCCCCAATGTCGGCACAAGAAGAAGTGGATATAAACTAGCCATCAACAAGTTTAGACTTGAAATTAGATGAAGGTTTCTAACTGTCAGAGGAGTGAAGTTCTGCAATAGACACCCAAAGGGAGCAGTAGGAGCAAAAAACCTAACTGGCTTCAAGATTGACCTTGATAAGTTATAGAGGAGATGGTAGGATAAGACTGCCTGCAATGGCATGTGGCCCTTCAGTGACTGCTAGTAGAAAATATCTCCAATGACCAGAGATGGGACACTGGCAGGGGAGGGCTCTGAGTTACAGCAGTGAATTCTTTCACGGGTGTCTGGCTGGTGGGTCTTGCTGACATGCTCAGGGTCTAAGTGATCACCATATTTCGGGTTGGGATGGAATTTTTCTTCAGGTCAGATTGAAAGACACTCCGGGGGGGATGAGGGGAGGGTTGCCCTTCCTCTGCAGCATTGGGCAGAATGTATCATAATTCCACTATCTAACTGGAGTAAATGGTAGATTCTCTGTAACTTGAAGGCTTTAAATCAAGATTTGAGGACTTCAGTAACTCAGCCAGCCATTATGAATCTATTTCAGGAGTGTGGAGGGTGAGGTTCTGTGGCCTGCGATGTGCAGGAGGTCAGACTAGATGGTCACAATGGGCCCTTCCAGCCTTAAATTCTATGAGTCTTCTTAATCTCTCCTCATATGGAAGCTGTTCCATACCCCTCATCATTTTTGTTCCCCTTCTCTATGTTTTCCAATTCTAATATTTTTTTTTTGAGATGGGGCGAACAGAACTTCACACATTCTTCAAGGTGTGGGCATACTATGGATTTATATAGTGGCATTATGGTATTTTCTGTCTTATTATCTATCGTTTTCCTAATGGTTTCTGACATTCTGTTAGCTTTTTTTGACTACTGCTATACATTGAGAAGATGATTTCAGAGAACCATCCATGACTCTCAGATCTCTTTCTGGAGTGGTAACAGTTAATTTAGAGTCCATAATCTTGGATGTACAGTTGGAATTATTTTGCATTACTTTGCGTTTATCAATTTTGAAGTTCCTCTGCTCTCTTGTTGCCCAAGCACCCACTTTTGTCAGGTCCCTTTATAACTCTTTGCAGTCATCTTTGGACTTAACTACCTTGAGGAGTTTTGTATCTTCTGCAGACTTTGCCACCTCACTGTTTACCCCCTTTTCCAGATCATTTATGAATATGCTGAACAGCAGAGATCTGATCATAGACTCATAGAAGATCAGGGTTGGAAGAGACCTCAGGAGGTCATCTAGTCCAACCCCCTGCTCAAAGCAGGACCAAACCCAACTAAAGCATCCAAGTACAGACCATTTATTCCTGTGCTGTGTTCCCTGTCTTTTACTAATAATCACAAACACTGTATCCAAGAGGGGAAATCACTCCCAGTATCTGAAAAGTGAGATGTATAGTCACTCATGTCACGTCACTTCCTGACGCAGGGAAGAAAGGTAAGCAGCAGGATACGGACCCTGGACTTCAGGAAAGCAGACTTCGACTCCCTCAGGAAACAGATGGCCAGGATCCCCTGGGGGACTAACATGAAGGGGAAGGGAGTCCAGGAGAGCTGGCTGTATTTCAAGGAATCCCTGTTGAGGTTACAGGGACAAACCATCCCGATGAGTCGAAAGAATAGTAAATATGGCAGGCGACCAGCTTGGCTTAATGGTGAAATCCTAGCGGATCTTAAACATAAAAAAGAAGCTTACAAGAAGTGGAAGGTTGGACATATGACCAGGGAAGAGTATAAAAATATTGCTCGGGCATGTAGGAAAGATATCAGGAGGGCCAAATCGCACCTGGAGTTGCAGCTAGCAAGAGATGTCAAGAGTAACAAGAAGGGTTTCTTCAGGTATGTTGGCAACAAGAAGAAAGCCAAGGAAAGTGTGGGCCCCTTACTGAATGAGGGAGGCAACCTAGTGACAGAGGATGTGGAAAAAGCTAATGTACTCAATGCTTTTTTTGCCTCTGTTTTCACTAACAAGGTCAGCTCCCAGACTGCTGCGCTGGGCATCACAAAATGGGGAAGAGATGGCCAGCCCTCTGTGGAGATAGAGGTGGTTAGGGACTATTTAGAAAAGCTGGACGTGCACAAGTCCATGGGGCCGGACGAGTTGCATCCGAGAGTGCTGAAGGAATTGGCGGCTGTGATTGCAGAGCCCTTGGCCATTATCTTTGAAAACTCGTGGCGAACGGGGGAAGTCCCGGATGACTGGAAAAAGGCTAATGTAGTGCCAATCTTTAAAAAAGGGAAGAAGGAGGATCCTGGGAACTACAGGCCAGTCAGCCTCACCTCAGTCCCTGGAAAAATCATGGAGCAGGTCCTCAAAGAATCAATCCTGAAGCACTTACATGAGAGGAAAGTGATCAGGAACAGTCAGCATGGATTCACCAAGGGAAGGTCATGCCTGACTAATCTAATCACCTTTTATGATGAGATTACTGGTTCTGTGGATGAAGGGAAAGCAGTGGATGTATTGTTTCTTGACTTTAACAAAGCTTTTGACATGGTCTCCCACAGTATTCTTGTCAGCAAGTTAAGGAAGTATGGGCTGGATGAATGCACTATAAGGTGGGTAGAAAGCTGGCTAGATTGTCGGGCTCAACGGGTAGTGATCAATGGCTCCATGTCTAGTTGGCAGCCGGTGTCAAGTGGAGTGCCCCAGGGGTCGGTCCTGGGGCCGGTTTTGTTCAATATCTTCATAAATGATCTGGAGGATGGTGTGGATTGCACTCTCAGCAAATTTGCGGATGATACTAAACTGGGAGGAGTGGTAGATATGCTGGAGGGGAGGGATAGGATACAGAAGGACCTAGACAAATTGGAGGTTTGGGCCAAAAGAAATCTGATGAGGTTCAATAAGGATAAGTGCAGAGTCCTACACTTAGGATGGAAGAATCCAATGCACCGCTACAGACTAGGGACCGAATGGCTAGGCAGCAGTTCTGCGGAAAAGGACCTAGGGGTGACAGTGGACGAGAAGCTGGATATGAGTCAGCAGTGTGCCCTTGTTGCCAAGAAGGCCAATGGCATTTTGGGATGTATAAGTAGGGGCATAGCCAGCAGATCGAGGGACGTGATCGTTCCCCTCTATTCGACACTGGTGAGGCCTCATCTGGAGTACTGTGTCCAGTTTTGGGCCCCACACTACAAGAAGGATGTGGATAAATTGGAGAGAGTCCAGCGAAGGGCAACAAAAATGATTAGGGGTCTAGAGCACATGACTTATGAGGAGAGGCTGAGGGAGCTGGGATTGTTTAGTCTGCAGAAGAGAAGAATGAGGGGGGATTTGATAGCTGCTTTCAACTACCTGAAAGGGGGTTCCAAAGAGGATGGCTCTAGACTGTTCTCAATGGTAGCAGATGACAGAACGAGGAGTAATGGTCTCAAGTTGCAATGGGGGAGGTTTAGATTGGATATTAGGAAAAACTTTTTCACTAAGAGGGTGGTGAAACACTGGAATGCGTTACCTAGGGAGGTGGTAGAATCTCCTTCCTTAGAGGTTTTTAAGGTCAGGCTTGACAAAGCCCTGGCTGGGATGATTTAACTGGGAATTGGTCCTGCTTCGAGCAGGGGGTTGGACTAGATGACCTTCTGGGGTCCCTTCCAACCCTGATGTTCTGTGATTCTATGATTCTATGATTCATGTAATCAGGTCTGAAAACCCTCATCTGATGCAGAACATGTCCATCCAGAAACCTGTGATCAACCTCAGTATGCACTTGGGACTGCACGTGTCAGACAGGAAGAGAGCCATATGGGAAGAGGGCGTCCTTCAATCTAGTTCCCTCAGGAAGTTGCATTGATTGCACTGTATGTCACCTAATGCAGATAAATCCTGGGGATGATTCAGACAGCATAGCAAGAATACTGAGGGAACACCTCTATTTGCCTGTTGAGGTGCTCCTGGCCCTTATCATCATATCACCTGAGCTCCTCGCAATCACAAATATGTTTTGTCACCATAACCCCCCTATGAAGTACTATTCCTGTTTCACAGATGGGAGTTGAGGTCCAGTGAGATTACGCAACTTGTCTAAGGTTGCCCAGGAAGTGTGTTGCAGAGCCAGCAATCAAGCCCCAGTCTCCCAAGTCCCAGTCTAAAGACGTAACCACTAGACAGTTGCTCTCCCGGTTGAGTTGGCGTTCAGTTTGCCATTGTTTGTATGGCACTAACAGTGTGCCAGGCATGTTATGGACAGTCAATCCCTGGTCCTACCTGCTTACACGCTGCATCTACAATCGTGCTGTGAGGTCAGCACAGAGCCTCCAGTGGCTGCGAATTGGCAAAGCAGATTAATCTGTGTGATGTTCCATCTGCTGACTGGATTGTGGGAATCCATGGGAGGTCCAAAGAGGATGTGGTTTTCGTGGTTCAGCAGTGGCTGGGAATCAACATCAATAGAAATATTTCATCTCTACTTTAAAACAGAGCTGAGTCAATGTATGAAATTAGGCTCCCAAATCTTTGGGTGCCCAGCATTGGGTGCCCAGTGCATCTCAGATGGAAGGGGGTAGAAAAGTGGCTGTGAGGCAGCTTTGTGGGTCCCTGATCCTTGGCCTGTCAGACAATGGACCATTCCAGGGAGCAACTTAGAGCAGTTCCAGGGCTGTTCTAATTGCACGTACTGCCGTGAACCCTGTTGGGACATTTGTGGCCACCCGATGCCATTGGACTGCGGACACTGCTCTGCCCCAACCCCCATTCCCGAGTCACACCCCCTGTGTTGTGACGGGCTACAAGCCAGCAGGAAGTGACCGGGAGCTGAGCCATGCTGTGCCAGGTAGCTGACAGAACCAACTTCCAGACTTCTTTGTACTACCGGAGCAGCACACAGGGAACGTAGTGGGGACAAAGCCTGGCCCAGGGTGCTCAGAGGGTGGAGCTGAGCTGCTCAGTGCACATGCTGGCTCAGCGGAGAGTGAATTACATCATGGTAAACTTGAAGAAATTGCAAACGGCCCAATTCTAAGAGAATTAAGGACACCCTGGCTACCATTCATTATCTAGCAGTGTAGATGGGTGCAATTATACACGCCCGGCCCCATCTCGTCGCCAGTCCTGCCTCTCTTGAGCCTCTACAAATTGCTGTTATTTTTTTGTTTTCCTATTAACCACTCCTGGCACTTGGGCTCTCCCAGAAGGCAAGGCAGAGGTCAGAATCAATATTGGAACTCCCCCCCATTAAAGCGATACTCCTTTCCCTTTCCAGTTACAGCACCCGCTTGGCCATCATGTTAACACTGCAATCGGTTTTGATGGAAGGTGACTGTTTCTACTGGACCAGATCGTGGCTTATTCAGGACACAATTACAAATCCAAAGCTCCCCCTGCCCTCCAACTAGTAACTCGTGCTGATTGGCGGGGGGCAGGGGCCCCTGTGGCTCTTCCCCATACAAATACTGTGGGGTTAGTCTGCCGTCCCTGGACAGAAACAGTAGATTGCAAGCATGTGCACATTGCCGGCGGTTGCACAGACCCCATCCTTCCATCGCAGGGCAGCAGTTCAGGACGTGAAGCCCGTCTGCTAATGGTGAAGGTTAAACTAAACCACCTGATGTGCAAGGCTCCCCGGCTCTGCCTCAACTCTAATGCAGCTGCCTGTCCTACATCAAGTGAGTAACAGCTGCTCCAAGGTGCACATCCGACCTAGATAGTGTTTAACAAAACACCTATCCCCAGGGTGCAATAGAGGACTCTTGCTTGTTAGATAAACCCCCAGAGGTAACTACACATAGGGCCTGATACACTGCTCTAGTACACTAGGCATGAAGGTCCAAGGCTCCACTGGGTTATGATACACCAGGTTTACGCCGCTGTAACTCCACTGGCAACAGTGGGATTCCCCATGGAAAGTGGCATTTGCAGAACAGTGAATCAGTCCCCTTGGGACCAAGATATGAGAGAAATATTAGCCTGTTGGCTAAGCCTGTTCTCTTTGCATGAGTTGCTTTTAATATTGAATTTAATAAATGCTTCTGTTTTACAGTGTAAGAATTGCACACATGGGACTTAGTGTCTCTGCAGAACAACAAGCTTGATCTAAAACGGGATTATTAAGTAAAACCAACAGCGTGTTTCTGCCCCACCTTCTCCTGTAATCACACATAAACCGAAATGAAACTGGTGGCACCCATTCTGTGGAGACAGGAATGAGGGCAGCAATTATACCTTGCATAGGCAATTGCCCAGAAGCCCACAGTAAACAATCAAAGCGCAATGACTAACCTCCTAGTTGTAATTCTCGAAATCATTGCTCAGCCTGCGTATAATGAAAATGTACAACTCTAGAAAACATAAGGAAATGACAGGCCTGAATGTGTCTCTGAGAAGAATAATTCTGTCATATATAATTATAAAAATGAATGTGTAAAGCCTTGCTTTCTTTTCGAAGGACAGCTTTATGGCCCCTCAGTGTAGGATCTGGTTTCATTGAACTTAATTTTCTAGAATGCATTTCATGTTAACATAAGAACATAAGAATGGCCAGACTGGGTCAGACCAAAGGTCCATCTAGCCCAGTATCCTGTCTTCCCACAGTGGCCAATGCCAGGTGCCCCAGAGGGAATGAACAGAACAGGGAATCATCAAGTGATCCATCCCCTGTCGCCGCTTCCCAGCTTCTGGCAAACAGAGGCTAGGGACACCATCCCTGCCCATCCTGGCTAATAGCCACTGATGGACCTTTCCTCCATGAATTTTTCTAGTTCTTTTTTGAACCCTGTTATTGTCTTGGCCTTCACAACATCCTCTGGCAAAGAGTTCCACGGATTGACTGTGTGTTGTGTGAAGAAATACTTCTTTTTGTTTGTTTTAAACCTGCTGCCTATTAATTTCATTGGGTGACCCCTAGTTCTTGTGTTTTAAGAAGTAAATAACACTTCCTTATTTACTTTCTCCACACCAGTCATGAGGTTACAGACCTCAATCATATCCCCCCTTAGTTGTCTCTTTTTCAAGCTGAAAGTCCTACTCTTATTAATCTCTCCTCATACGGAACCCCTCCACACCCCTAATCATTTTTGTTGCTCTTCTCTGAACCTTTTCCAATTCCAATATATCTTTTTTTGAGAAGGGGTGACCACATCTGCACACAGTATTCAAGATGTGGATGCACTATGGATTTATATAGAGACAATATCATATTTTCTGTCTTATTATCTATCCCTTTCTTAATGATTCCCAACATTTTGTTCACTTTTTTGACTGTTACAGCACATTGAGAGGATGTGTTCAGAGAACTATCCACTACTCCAAGTTCTTGTTCTTGAGTGGTAACAGCTAATTTAGACCCCATCATTTTATACGTATAGTTGGGCTTATGTTTTCCAATGTGCATTATTTTGCATTTATCAACATTGAATTTCATCTGCCATTTTGTTGCCCAGTGACCCAGTTTTGTGAAATCCTTTTGTAGCTCTTCAGTAGTTTTGTATCATCTGCAAATTTTGCCACCTCATTGTTTACCCCTTTTTCCAGATCGTTTATGAATATATTGAATAGGACTGGGCCCAGAACAGACCCCTGGGGGACACCACTATTTGCCTCTCTCCATTCTGAAAACTGACCATTTATCCTTATCTTCTGTTTCCTATCTTTTAACCAGTTACCAATCCATGAGAGGACCTTCCCTCTTGTCCCATGACAGCTTACTCTGCTTAAGAGCCTTTGGTGAGGGATCTTTTAAAGGCTTTCTGAAAATCTAAGTACACTATATCCACTGGATCCCCTTTGTCCACTTGCTTGTTGACCCCCCTCAAAGAATCCTAGTAGATTGGTGACACATGATTTCCATTTACAAAAACCTTGTTGACTTTCCCCCAACAAATTATGTTCATCTCGGTGTCTGACAATTCTGTTCTTTGTATACTTTCAATCAGTTTGCCCGGTACTGACGTCAAGCTTACCAGCCTGTAATTGTCAGGATCCCCTTTGGAGCCCTTTTTAAACAATGGCGTCACATTAGCTATTGTGCAGTCATTTGGTACAGTGAGTAGTTCTGAAATTTCACGTTTGAGTTCCTTCAGAACTCTTGGGTGAATCCCATCTGGTCCATGTGACTTATTACTGTTTAGTTTACCAATTTGTTCCAACCTCGTTCACAAGGGACGGTGTGTGTGGCACTGATGTTTTGGGTAATATCCATTGGTACAGTCTTTATTAACGGCCTCTGGGCCAGATTCGCTGTGCTGCACTGCTGCAGTGATGCGTGGCATCCACAAAACCCAGGTTAGCAATCATTAACATCCATGGAAAGACTCCCATTGTCTTCACCGAACAATGGATGGGGTACGAGGAATAGCAAATAGTACGTTTGTTCAGTAACCTTGACCGCCTGAGCACAGAACATTTCTCACTAAAAACTCCTACAAAAATCAAAAAGAAATCAGCTCCCCTTCCTTGGAAAACGTGCTGCAAGCAACAATTTCTGGGAAGTGTCTCTGCGTGCTTAGAAATGTCTAACTCTGCATTTCCTGCAGTTTTACGGCTGATCACAAATTCTGATGGCATCAATTCCTTTCATCCCATACCGTTCCTTCACTGTCATTAAACTTCACATGGTGAAGGTTGTTGCTTAAAGTGCTCCTCCTCTACCATGCCTCCAAGTAAGATCAGATGTATTTATATCTGTCGTATTGGGAGAGGAGACATTCAAGAGAAAATATTTCCATTAGCTACACCTGATGGAGAGGCAAGGGCAGAAGAAATGTTAAAAATAATTGCATTTCCTGTTTGTACAAAAGTTTACTCTGACTTTTCTTTTCAATCCTAGACCCAGTAAAACCATTGCTTCTCCCAGAGAAGTGCCTCATCAGTTTGAACACCCATCGGTGATCATCTAGACACGTAACTAGATTCTGATCGCGGATGCATAGAATGGATTTTGCAAATCCTCCAAAATCCTCTCCTAGGCCTCCTCATGAAAGTGCTGTGACAAATAATGCATTTATTAACACTGCAAGCAAGGAACAGAATCTTGGCAAGTGACATGCATGTAGCTTCTTGGACTCTGTTTACGTAGCCTGACACACCCTAAAAGATTTTGTCCCTCTCACGCCGAATAACAAACCTGCCTGTATTTGTCATGTATTTTGGTGTTTCCCAGGAAAGCTGCCAATAAACAAATCTGTGCTGTTACTGGGGTCTGTCGGGGATATATCACTCCCGGTGTGTGCCTACCCCACATGCCAAGTCGGGAGATCGCTTTTTAAGAGATCTGTGGGGGAGGGGGGGGTGCTAGGCGTGAGTAGTGATATTCTTTAGCCCTCCAACAGGGAAGCCTGGCAGTGTTAATTACAGCAAGGGGAAATTGGGAGGGAAAACTAATTTCCTTCCTTTTAATTGTATGGTTGGAATGTTGCTTGATTTTTGCCAAACTGTTTTAGTTAAATTGTCTCAACTGGAGCGATTCACCAGCTTTTCTTTAAATGTGATCATGGGGAAAGAGTCATTTATTTTGGTATTCTCAATTTTGTATTTTTCTTGTAACAGGTTATTTTTAAAAAATCTCTCTACGTACCGGAGTGGTTGGTTGATCGGTGAGCTGACTGGCTAGCAAGGATATCAGTGGAGGAAGAGTCTTCATGGATTCCAAATGAAGAGTCCTCCAAGCAAGTGGAGGGAAGATATTACTGCAGTACTTTTGACTCAGCAGACTGTATAGATCTGATGATCAAAGACCCTAACTGAGACTCAGGTGAACTAAACCTAGGCTTTTGGGAAGTCTGAGTTTCTTCTCACGGTGTTTCTGTGGGGACTGAGCTGTTCAGATTTAATTTTATTTCTTTATTTATGTTTATGCATAACTATGGATGTAATGTCTGTGGATTATGAAATAGCCAGGTTATGTTGTAAAAATTAAGGTATTATTATTATGTTTCATTATCATAAGTTTTTATAAAGTTTAATTAAGTTCATTCCTTTTGTTCTTTTGGGGACTTGAATGTGGGGAGGTTGATCATAGAATCATAGAATCATAGAATCATAGAATATCAGGGTTGGAAGGGACCCCAGAAGGTCATCTAGTCCAACCCCCTGCTCAAAGCAGGACCAAGTCCCAGTTAAATCATCCCAGCCAGGGCTTTGTCAAGCCTGACCTTAAAAACCTGTAAGGAAGGAGATTCTACCACCTCCCTAGGTAACGCATTCCAGTGTTTCACCACCCTCTTAGTGAAAAAGTTTTTCCTAATATCCAATCTAAACCTCCCCCATTGCAACTTGAGACCATTACTCCTCGTTCTGTCATCTGCTACCATTGAGAACAGTCTAGAGCCATCCTCTTTGGAACCCCCTTTCAGGTAGTTGAAAGCAGCTATCAAATCCCCCCTCATTCTTCTCTTCTGCAGACTAAACAATCCCAGCTCCCTCAGCCTCTCCTCATAAGTCATGTGCTCTAGACCCCTAATCATTTTTGTTGCCCTTCGCTGGACTCTTTCCAATTTATCCACATCCTTCTTGTAGTGTGGGGCCCAAAACTGGACACAGTACTCCAGATGAGGCCTCACCAGTGTCGAATAGAGGGGAACGATCACGTCCCTCGATCTGCTCGCTATGCCCCTACTTATACATCCCAAAATGCCATTGGCCTTCTTGGCAACAAGGGCACACTGCTGACTCATATCCAGCTTCTCGTCCACTGTCACCCCTAGGTCCTTTTCCGCAGAACTGCTGCCTAGCCATTCGGTCCCTAGTCTGTAGCGGTGCATTGGGTTCTTCCGTCCTAAGTGCAGGACCCTGCACTTATCCTTATTGAACCTCATCAGATTTCTTTTGGCCCAATCCTCCAATTTGTCTAGGTCCTTCTGTATCCTATCCCTCCCCTCCA
Organism: Chelonia mydas; assembly: GCF_015237465.2. Taxonomy (NCBI): domain Eukaryota; kingdom Metazoa; phylum Chordata; order Testudines; family Cheloniidae; genus Chelonia; species Chelonia mydas. The sequence goes on along the minus strand of NC_051246.2, from coordinate 132,996,345 downwards.
GCGTATCTACCACTCCTCCCAGTTTAGTATCATCCGCAAATTTGCTGAGAGTGCAATCCACACCATCCTCCAGATCATTTATGAAGATATTGAACAAAACCGGCCCCAGGACCGACCCCTGGGGCACTCCACTTGACACCGGCTGCCAACTAGACATGGAGCCATTGATCACTACCCGTTGAGCCCGACAATCTAGCCAGCTTTCTACCCACCTTATAGTGCATTCATCCAGCCCATACTTCCTTAACTTGCTGACAAGAATGCTGTGGGAGACCGTGTCAAAAGCTTTGCTAAAGTCAAGAAACAATACATCCACTGCTTTCCCTTCATCCACAGAACCAGTAATCTCATCATAAAAGGCGATTAGATTAGTCAGGCATGACCTTCCCTTGGTGAATCCATGCTGACTGTTCCTGATCACTTTCCTCTCCTCTAAGTGCTTCAGGATTGATTCTTTGAGGACCTGCTCCATGATTTTTCCAGGGACTGAGGTGAGGCTGACTGGCCTGTAGTTCCCAGGATCCTCCTTCTTCCCTTTTTCCCCCGAATCCCCTCCCACACTCCAACTCCCTGCCCCAGGTCAGAATCCCCTCCCGCACCCTAATTCCATCCCAGAGCCCACACCCCAACCCCCTGCCCAAGCCCAGAGCCCCCTCCCAGAGCCTGCACCCCTTCCGGCACCTCAACTCTAGCCCTGATCCCCCTCCTGCACCCCAAACCTCTCATCCCCGGCCCCACCCCAGAACCTGTACTCCCAGCCGGAGTGCTCTATTTAAGAAGGGACAATCAGCTGCACGCCTACAAAATGGGAAATGACTGCCTAGGAAGGAGTACTGCGAAAAGGGATCTGGGGGTCATAGTGGACCACAAGCTAAATATGAGTCAACAGTGTAACATTGTTGCAAAAAAAGTGAACATAATTCTGGGATGTATTAGCAGGAGTGTTGTAAGTAAGACACGAGAAGTAATTCTTCTGCTCTACTCCACGCTGATTAGGCCTCTCAACTGGAGTATTGTGTCCAGTTCTGAGCGCCACATTTCAGGAAGGATGTGGACAAATTGGAGAAAGTCCAGAGAAGAGCAACAAAAATGATTAAAGGTCTAGAAAACATGACCTATGAGCGCAGATTGAAAAAAAATGGTTTGTTTAGTCTGGAGGAGAGAAGACTGAGCGGGGACATGATAACAGTTTTCAAGAACATAAAACGTTGTTACAAAGAGGAGGAAGAAAAATTGTTTTCTTAACCTCTGAGGATAGGACAAGAAGCAACGGGCTAAAATTGCAGCAAGGGAGGTTTAGGTTGGACTTTAGGAAAAATTTCCTAACTGTCAGGGTGGTGAAGCACTGGAATAAATTGCCCAGGGAGGTTGTGGAATCTCCATCATTGGAGACTTTTAAGAACAGGTTAGACAAACACCTGTCAGGGATGGTCTAGATAATTAGACCTGCCATGGGTGCAGGGGACTGGACTAGACAACCTCTTGAGGTCCCTTCCAGTCCTGTGATTCTAATAACAAAAGGGTTCACAACTGGCCTGGTGTTCACAGTGACACTTTGAGAAAAATAGGAGCAGCACAAGGAAGTGAGCTATAAATATTCTCTAGTGGGTTTTTTGGGTCACCTCCTTGACCACCCTCCTCTGCTCAGCCTTTCCTGTCAGGATGTCAGGGAGATGCGCTGACAGCGATTGGGTGGGGAACATTCAGAATATTATCATTCATTCAGCCTGAGCTCTGCTGCAATAGAGAGACTGGATCTTAGGAAGAAGAAATGGCAATTCTGGTTTATAACAAACTTGGCAAAACTGCCCTGGGGAGAAATAACTGCTTTGGTTTTATTGTTATTGGATTTTTAGCTGCAGGTGTGAATCTTTCCCACACTCACTTGCTTTTCCATGTGTATGTGTGTGTGTCCAATAACAGAACATGTGGAACAGGGGAAATGAAGGACGGCGCAGAGGGAAAACATTGTCTAGCCCTCAACCAGCACTCTTCGAAAAGGATTTGAATGCCAAAAAAAGGAGGAGCTGAGAGCACAGCGGGTTAAGCTCTGCAAACAGAGGCATTAAGTGTTTGTTTTGCAGAAAGCAGCAGGCAGGCTGAGGGAAGGACTGGGGAGACAGGACTGAGCCAAGAAAATGTTTACAATTCCCCTGCCTCAAATGAATCAATAGTGGTGGTTTGATTTCTCTGAGTCACAAGGGCTGAAATCTGATGATCCCTACAATCCATGGGCAGGGCTTTGGCTCGATCCTGATGACCTCTTTCCATTATTTCTCCAGCTGAACTCTCATTAATGCCAGGATTAGTCCCTTAAATCCCTCTCTGTCTGCGCGAGTGAAGTGAATTCAGTTCACCGGGCTGCAGCACTGAGAGTGCTCTTCCCGTGGAGGGTCAGGCTGGATTTTGGGGATATTTTGCATCAAGTCAATTTCCTTCTCAGGTTCTATTGGATCTGTGTTATGTTTTATCCTAGTGAAATGAATGAGCTGTTTATGGTGTCATTTGCCAGATCTGTCCAAATCAGTGTAAATATTTGTCTTGTATAGTTTCTTCCTTAGCCTACCGGTTTTGTGTTCTCAGCAAATTTAATCATACCAGAGCCTTCATTTATAGAGTAGATGGCAGGTGTCTTGCTGCTGACTGTCAGAGCATGTCACAGGTTTGCTCCCTGCACCGTAAGCTGTTCTGTCTCCCTGCGCTCACCCCGTTCCTTGTCACTGCTTTCAGGACTGGGAGGCCCTTCCCTATTTTCTTCTCTCTGGGTGTGTAGATCAGTGTCCTGTCGGGACCTAGGAAGTGTTGTACCACATCAGACAGGTCGTGCTTCCTCCCATGATCCCCTTCGTGTTCCAGAGGCGCTCCCCACACATCCCCACAATGCAAAGGCCCTGTCCGCCTTCAAAATCCTCCCGAAAACCCCACTCTGCCATGAGGCCTTCAAAACCCTTGACGCTGGTTGTGCTGCGACCGCGGCTAGTCACACTGACCAGAACTGCCTCATTGGTTCATTGGGCTGCCCCATCCGTCTGTCTGTCCCCATCTGTTGAATCCCTGGACCCGGGAGCCCAGGCACTGCTGCTAAACTAATCGTACCAGATATGCTGATAATACCAATCCTCTGTCCTGTCTGTGACAGTGGCCAGCCTCAGACTGTTGGGGGCTTATTCCTTCACCTTCTCACTTCCCTGGTCCTTCTCGCATGCACAGAGAGCAACAATACCCAAAGTCCAAAGGTGCAAACAATTCGATGTTTATTGGGGTGAACTTCCAGCAGGCATGATTCCAGTTTCCTTCCTTAGTATCCTCCTTCCCAGCTCTGACACTACAGAGCCTTACACCTGTGTCCCTGTTCCCATTCCTGCCCTTAGCCAAACATGATTCCAATTTCCCCCCCATTCCCTGTTCCCATTTCCCCCCACCCACTTCCTGATTGACTGCAGACTATATAGTAAAACTTGAGTTCTGCTTAGCTATACCTTAACCAATCATTTTTCTGAAATTTAACTAAGCAATCCTAACACTGTAACATGATTATTTAACCAATTATATCCCATCACCAGCAAAATTAATTATACAGGAGACAGGAACAATCACAGAACCAGACAGAGATTATACAGACAAACAATGGGGAAATGGGGACTACAGTGATAGAACAAACACAGAAATTAGGATTTCACATCCCAGCTATTGATAAGCGAGTTCTTGCCAGACAGGATGCTATCAAACTAAGTTTCCTTTTACATTTTCTAGGCACTTCCCTTTCTCTGGAGGTGATAGGCATTATCAGGACAGGATTGTATCCTAACAGCCTCATAGCACCTGATTTCAATGTGACTAGTTTGGGATGTGAGGAGGTGACCGGTCGCTTCCCAGCTTATGGCTGCTTCTGCTGCTTAGCCAAAGGCCTTAGCCTAAGCACAGGGCCTCAGACTGTCACAGTGAGAGAAGGCCCTTACCCCGGCAGACAGTGATTTTGATTCTTTCTTTTGTACCTCTATAACCAGCTAAGTGATAAGAATACACCTAAATTCTTAAAGTATAGGCCTTTGCAGACAGGCCTGAGTATCTGTATCCTAACACAGACTATGGGGCAAGAAACGCTGAAGGGACATTTCAGAGAGTTTCCTCCTAACCCCTGTAAACCCCCTGGGTTTACATCACTCCTCATTTTCATTCTGTCCCGTGAACCACGGATATTCTCATTTGCCATATACATGTTTGAGCCTTTCAGTCCTAAACGTTTAGCCTCACCGATATCTGGTGGTAATCAGTCCCACAGGCTAACTATGTCTGTGCTGGAAAGAGTTTCCCTTGGTACGTTTTAAATGGGTTGCCTTTCAATTCCACTGGATGTTCAAACAAAATACAGGATTTTTTTTCCCCACAGACAATTCTTGACCGCTCACAACCTTAAATCCTGGCGTCAGTTCCCAACAGGCAACTCGTGTACTGGTGTCAAACGTACAGCATTTATACGAGGCCCACATGGCCTGGAGCGTATTACAGCATATCGCACTATATATCCCAGCACAAGCACTTTCCCCAAAACAGGGGTGGGGGTCACTCGCTGTCCTTCACTGCAGGCCCAGACCAGTCACCTCTGGGTGCAGCAAGTCTGTGCCCTGGCGCCGGTGAAGCCACCAAAAGGCTGGAGCCTCAGCAGCAGCCTCTGGCTTCCTAGCACCAGCTCCTGCCTTGGCCTGAGCTCCCCAAAGCCCTCTCTGCTCCCCTGACCAGGATCTTAGCTTGTCTCCAACATGGAGCCCACCCCATGCTCTCTCTGCATCCCCTGGCATCACGGGACTTCTCGTCTCCAAGGCTGGATCGCAGCACTCAGGATCCTCCCAACCCCCAGTGAAGTCCAGAGGCCTCTCTAGTAAAGCCCTCCCCCCATCCCCAAGATGTTTTAAAACATTTTGCCTAGAGTTTCACCATCTTCCTGATGGGGACCCTGGTAGGCCTAACTTCCGCCAGACCGCCCACCCAGCAGCCCCCGGAGGCTCCACAGCTCACAGACCTGACTCTTCTCTTGAAGGAGGGTGTCTCCTCTCAACCTCTCCTCTCCCCCCAGGTATTTTGATTCCCCCCTTCACAGGGACCAAGTTACCCCTGGGGAAATCTGTCTGGCAGGCCCAGCAGGTGGGCCAAGCCAGGGTCTCAAGGGCTGGCTCTTTCATTTTCTCAGGTGTTTGTATATCAGGACCCAGTCCCCTGTCCTCTCCCTTCCTGGGCACATTTCCCAGCCAGCCAGCTCTTGAATTAAATCAACAGATGAACACAGGGAACAACGCTACAACTGAGTCAAGACCCAACATTCATAATTTATTACGCGCAGCTCAGACTCCATCACAGCACAGGGGCCGACTCCCTGGGTGGCTGCAGAGTACCCCCCGGCAGCCCCGCTCCCCGGCTCCTGTCTGGTGCAGCTGAGTGAAAGCTGCTGAGCATCGCCAGGGTGGCACAAAGCAGCCAGACTGCACCGGTGAATCCGAGTCTACGTTTCGGTGAAGGTTTCGGAATTGGATCTTTTCTTCGCAAATCATCTTTCTCTGGTTGTAAATTTCACTCGTTTACCTGCCCCATTACCCACACTCAGTCAGTGCTAGTAGGGTGACAAACTGGGCTGTGATCACTCCCTGTAGTTCTTAAAGACGGGGGGCAGAGACAGCTCACTCCTCAGACACTGAAGATGTCACCAGACAGCTTCTAATGCTGTTACTCTGAATGTCCTGCCCCCTCGGTGGGTCGGCTGCTGACCTCCATGCCTCCCTCACCGTCTTTCTAGCCTCGCTCCAACTGTCCTCCACCCTCCTCTGCAGCCCCCCTCTACCCTTCTTTCTCTTTTTCCTTTGCTCCCCCCTGCCCCTTAAAGCTCCCTGCCCTTTTCTTTGTTTTTCCTCCCTGCCTCTCCTGCATAGCTAGTCCTGCCCATGACACACGCAGGGTGAATAGGAAAGGAAAATAAACAAAAACCCATTCAGAAGTGTGTGTGTGTGTGTGTGTGTGTGTACACGCAGGCATGCGAAAAATTCCCTGCAACCAACAGCAAAACCAAAACATCATGGAACTCAGATGACATTAGCAAACCATCCATCTACTATATGTTACATTGGTGGCCCATCTTTTGTCTGTCTTAATTGTTTAGGGGAGATTTCTGAAGGCACACACAGGAGCTGGGTGTTGCCCTGCAGATTGTGCCTTTGAAAACTCACCACTAGGATGTGTAACCTGCCGAGGACAGGGACAGTCTCAACTATTGGTTTATACAGTGCCTAGGAAATGGAGCCCTGTTGTTAGTTGGGGCATCTGGGTGCCACTAGAATTCAAATAATATTATTATTAATAATAATAATTAATAATTAATACCAATAAATAAAATACTGGTTTTACAGAGCCATAACTCCATTGGTTTCAGTGAACTTATACCAGTGCCAAACCCAGGTAAATGTGAGGAAAATCCAGACTCTATGTTTTGATAAATAACTACCGGAAAGTATAACTTCCAGATTTAATTCTCATCAACAAACTATTAAATACCCACTGTAGACAAGCAAAACTCTGTGCCTTCCTAGTGTTTGATGTTCTAAACATAAATATTCAGATAAGTCTCTCAAGAAAACATAAGGTCTTACACAAGAACAGCTATCCGAGATAAATAGAATTTTTAACTCTAAAATGGTCTGGTTTCATAATTTGCAAAAGCTTTAACCTTCCATGAATTTCCAAATCTATTTTAGATGCAGGAGTAGAGTTGCAGAGGCATTAACATAAAAACTTTGTATATCTCCAGAGTATTTTCTTGTAATACTGAGCAAAGTTTATCATTTTCTTTCATCATTTTCTAATATTCCAATGGCATACATACACACACATTATATACATATTATGTTTCCTTTGTGGAAGCATACTTAAAATACTTAGAAACTTAACACAGAGCAAAGTTGTAGATAAAACTTAAGGTGAAATAATTTAACAAGACTATATCAGTGCAGGAAAACTCTTCCCTGGCAGTAGTTTGTGATAAAAACAAAACAAAACATGAGGCATCTTTGATGTTGCACTTACATTTCTTTGAAGGTCACCCGAGTTTCCAGGTTACTGCTACTGGCTTTCAGTCTTCCACGGGTTCTGCTAATATTTGGAAAAACAAGATTTTGTTTAAAAGAGAGGCCAGGTTGAATAAAATGTGGCCTAAGATCATCTCGTAGCAGCCTGGAACCAATGCGCTAATTCTAGAACAAGCAAAACTCACAAAATACTGCAAGCTAAAGCAGCAGCCGTGAACAGCATGGCCTCCGGCCGCTGCTGCACTGTGGGGCATGCGTTACTGGCTGCTGTGAAAGACAGCTGCTCACTGATGCCAATGGCAGATACATGTGCAGGCCACGGTCACCCCATGGGCCTGTTTAATGCACATAAAACCAAATCACTTTTGGGACACAAGATAAACCAACATCTTCCATTAGACTGGCCATTTACCAGCCCTGACCATCATATTAAATGAAAACAGAGAGTCAGCAAATCTATTGCAGGCGTTCTTCATTCATTCACACGGGCCCAGATCCTGCCCTGGCTGTGCTTGGTGACCATGAATCCACAGGGCCCTGACCTGCCACCACGGTGGGGAAATGAGTCAGGATTTCCTGAATCTGATTATCCTCCAAAGAGTGTGGATTTTGCCAGGGGAGAGAAACAGAATCAGCAGATTTTTTTTTATTTTCTTATATATCACCTTTGTCACTTTTGTCCGGCTTCTCCTCATCCGTCCCTCCACGAACACAAGTCGACGCCTCACCGTTCCGTTCTGTTGCGAGCAAGTTCTTTCCATTTCTGGCCAAAGAGTTTTCTCATGGGATCAGCCCAGCGCATGTTCGGTCTGAGCAGCAGTCGCTTGTGGTCTCTGGGGATCCAGTCACCGATGCAGGTTGTCCACCTAGTGTCTTGTCTGCGGACGCCATGACTGGCCCATCCCTGCTTTGCATCGTACATTGCCTGCACTGCATCCGTCACCTCTGTACTCCTTCTGATCTCCTCCTCTGGTATATGGCATGGATAAATACAGGTTTACAGATCCTAGCATGCAAATTTATCATCTTATATTACAGGGATAAATCATGCATGCAAATCATACGTCAAAGTCATGAAATGGGCTATGAATGCAATAAAAATAAAGCATTCAAAAGTTTAACAAATGGAGGGGGAATGTCAAAGATGTTCCTTGCTTGGGGCACCATTTGGTGTAGGACCAGCCCTGCCAGTCAGCAGTGCCCATGTGCAGAGAGGGCAGGTTAGGAGGTGAGGGGGAAGAAGATACATTCGGGTGAGGGGAGGGGAAGGGCAGATAATCAGTGGAATGACAGGAGATGTGGTCCCAATCTCACGCATGAGTTGAGGTCTATGGGGAAATCTGTCTGCGCAGAGAGTTCTGGGCAGTGCTATGACCATCCGTTTCCATTCTGTGATGCACCAGTGGGACAGGTATCACTTCCAACAATGAGGGCAATATCTGACCTTGTTTCTGCCTTTGATTAGTGCTGTCCTTGTCCTTCTCTCCTCTGTGCTGCCTGCCAAAGAGATAAGGACAGAACAGGAGAAACAGATTCGATACAGCAAGGTACATTTCCCAATTTCACCAGAGCTTGCTTTTGTCACACAGCAAGGAAAATAAACTTTTAAAAAGTCCTCATTAAATGAGCTGCGGAGGGGTAGCCGTGTTAGTCCAGATCTGTAAAAGTGGCAAAGAGTTTCATCCAACGAAGTGGGTATTCACCCATGAAAGCTCATGCTCCAATACGTCTGTTAGTCTATAAGTTGCCACAGGACTCTTTGCTGCTCATTAAATGAGGTGATTCCTTTTCCTGTAGACTACAACATAGCCAGCTGTGGGCACTTGTGTCTTTAGCTGGCAGCCAGGGGATACCTTCATACACCCCCTCTCTTCTAGCGGCATGTAACCCTACAGCATCTCTGGCCACACAAAAGATGTTCACCTGAACAGGACAGACGGTCAGCAGGTGAAAATCCTGTGACAAGTCTAGCAATCTCCTGGACAAACCTTATGGAAATAAGTTTAAGTATCTTAGGAGTTCATTGTATTAAAAATGCAAATATTTATATATTATTATGGAATTGAATGTAACATCTCTCAGGAGGAGACCTGACTAATGCAGACCTTGGGTTGTACTGTGAGCTTCAAAGCTCACCTTGAAACAATGGGCTAGATGAACAAACTTAAGTAGTATACCCGGGAGGAGGGGAAGGCAACCTCTCTCCTCTGGAACCGCCCTTTTGAACTGCGTCTTGAGGAGAAAGCCTTTGTCTGCTGATCACCTGCTACATAAGGGCCTGCCCAGAGGCCCAAATTGGATAAAAGTAACAAATAGATTCATGGGGGCACTTTTGCTGCACTAATGGCTGTTATGAACTTGTGACTACAGAAAAAAACCCTTGATGTGGTCTGAAAGACATCTCATGACTGATCAGAGCCCTTGTTGGGATTGGGGTGAGCTCTGTTTATTGGCATAGGTGTATGTTCTGTATTGTTCCTGCATCTTGGCAGGGGGTTAGGCTAGATGAGCCTTGCGGTCCCTTCTAACCCTGTGGTTCTATGATTGTTTTAATATATATTCTGTGCAGTGCTTTTATCTCACAAATAAGTGTACTTGTTTAGAAAGAGCTGTTTGATGCCCTTGCAGAGTAAGCAAAGCACACCTGGTTAGGCCTGGTTAGGCAGACTGGCTCGCTGGGGAATAATGCAATGTAGGGAGGGAACTGTGCAGCTTGGCAATATCCTGGCCAGGTGGGAGAGAGACATCACTCAAGAGAGGTGGTGGCTGAGGAGCCAGGAGCCCTTGTTGGACCATGGAAGGGGAATACGGGTGCAGTTGCCCTGAACTGTGATAACTCTATTAAAATGCCATGTCTCCCAGGGAGAATTCTGTGCATCCTCTCCCTGCTGCACGTGTGAAGCATTCTGTATTTGCCCCTTTGTCAAAGCGTCCCACTGACTTCCCCGTCCCGTCTGCAGAACGAGACACCAGCTGGGTGAAGCAAAAGCTTTTCTTGGTACGGGAGTCACTGGATTAAATTCTATGGCCTGGACTATGCAGGCGGTCAGAGCAGATCATCAGAATATTTCCTTCTGCCCTTAAGAGCTGTGAATTGATGACTGGAGAAACTTGTGAGTGTATCTTCTTAGCTTTTTTATTTCCTGAGTGTGGAGTATTTAACCACAGACTCTTCATACAGTTTTATTTTCAATGGGATAAAATTGATCAATGAGTCTGTATTTTTGCATTTCAAAGCAGGCATAACTCAGGGACATAACTAAGCGTACGCAGTATGGAGCAGAATGAAGACAAAACCTATCATTATTCTCCAGTCCGCATGGCCACAGCCAGGCTCTCCTCTTCATGACAAGCCAAGGACTCTTGCCAACCTTGAATCTTTGCTTTCATGGTCTTTGGCCACAACAACCCACGTTGCCAGACTGGGGTGACTTGTTTTGCATTGTATTCTACAGCCTCTGTAATTAATTTCAACAAAGTGACCCAGTCCGGAAATCACTGCTAATGAACTTCCCAGTGCTGCACTTGGGAGTGTGTTTGGCGTGTTAATATCTTTCTTTGCATATTGTGCTTTCTGAATGAGATCTCTTACCTAAAACTTTCCCTTGGCCCTTGTGCCTTCTTCTAGACTCCCCTCCTACCCTTTTCCTGCCTGGGGCTCGTGGAACTCATTGGATCACATGGATTTAACTGCTAGGCCCAGAGAGTCCTCCCTCTCTGGGCCAAGGAGGCGATGAGATTCTTTCCTCGTTTCTATTGCTGGGTGGCAGGTTTTCTGGAATGAGATTGGCATGAGCATTGTATTACTCAGTTCCCACAAATGTGATACCGACATGTTCTGTACGGTTTGATACCTGTTTGACGCTACTTTATTTAATAATGGGCTCTTCAGGCTAGCAGAGAAAGGTGTAATATGACCCAGTGACTGTAGGCTGAAGCTAGACAAATTCAGACTGAACATAAGGTGCACATTTTTGACTGTGAGAGTAATTAAACATTGGGACGATTTACCAAGGGACATAGTGGATTCTCCATCACTGGCAATTTTAAAATCAAGACTGGATGTTTTTCTAAAAGTTCTGCTCTAGGAATTGTTTTGAGGAAGTTCTCTGGCCTGTGCTATGCAGGAGGCCAGACTAGATGGTCCCTGCTGGCCTTGGTATCTCTGAATCTCTGATAACAGTTTACTTAGTGTTGATGGAAAGACGGAGACGCGTGTTCAGCAGATGAAGTGATTTTCTTTGCTTAGAAGCCAGCAGGGCCATTATGATTCTGACCTTCTGCGGAGTCCTGCTTCTGGATGCTACTTCAATTATTTTAAACAAGGGCCGCAGCAGGTGGGGTTGACACATGCCCCTCTTACGTACGTTGGGCCAAGCGTCTGGTGAGTACGGGGCTCACTGTCAGTCTGATAGTTTGACACTGCGCTTTGTTACAATTACGGGCAATGGGTTCAGGCTGATACACAAAATTAAAATGTGTCTGGTGAAATATAAAGGAGGTGATTTTGTTGGTGAGGTGACAGAGAGGCTGTAGTCCAATGAAATCTGAGTCTAAAGTGCTTTGAAGGATCACACAGTACAAAACACTTTTGTCTCTTTCTCTGCTGTTTTGTGTTCACTTAGGACAATTTTGCTGTAACAATGTGGAACAATGAACATGAAATGAGAATTGTCCCTGCTTAGGAGCAGAGAACTATATTTCCCCTGGACTTCCTCATGCAGGGCATTGCAGGGCATCCATACAAAGGGGAACTGGCTCATCAAGGATCAAAGTGATCTGTCTCCATTACTGACCAACACCAAGTGGTCGAGACAAGAGAGAGGAAACCTGATCTTCAAGGGAGGAGTTTGAGAGTGCAGTCTGGGGGAATGGTCAGAGCCAGCCTGTACAGAAGATGTGTACGTAGAATAACAACTCTATACCACAGCAGGAAACTGTACTGAATCCTGTGTTTCTGCCCAAGAACTTTTCTCCCAAGCAGGAAACGACACCTCTGAAGTCCAAGCTTCCCAACTGCTCTGAAGAAGTTACTGTACGTGAGTCTGCAGAATTTCAGCTCTACTCCTTGGGAAAGAACTGCTTCCTTCCATGCTGCAAAACACACAAAGAGGGTCCAAGCCCTCAGCTCAGTGCCTGGTGGAGCTTAGCAGCATGCTCAGGTGGGAAGCAGTGGCTGTGGTTTGCAATATCGTGGACCTGGGCCACAAAGGAAAGAAATCCTTATGTTACCTGGTGCCATGCTCACACTGGGTCTGACCCTACATGGGCCGGGAACCCGTCACTGAGAGCACTCCTCGGGGGGCAGGACTGGGATTTCCATGGCGTGTCTTAACAACTTGGCCATGTGCAGCACAGTGTGAGGTTGTGTTGGGTGTGCTGAGTGCACTGGCTGTTTCCGTACTCTTTTCGCTGGCCCGGCAGGGCAGGGAGTGAGGCGTTTGGGATGCACACAAAGGGACGAACGGCGAAGGGATGGTTTCTACACTGACAGCTGGTGCAGGTTCAGCTGAGACCTGGGAGAAGGCTCAGTTCTGGTCCTGCTTGGCTGGAATCGCTTTGAACTCCCCTCCCCAGGAGCACCACGGCCTGTTTTATCACGATGATGATAGTGACTGAAAGCAGCTCTCCCCCCGCCTCTCAGCGAAACTCACCTAGCAGCCACTCTCTTTCATCTCACGTTAGCTGCCCTTTCTCCTCCTGAGGCTGGCTCCTTAAATCCACAAGGCTGTTGCCACTGGTGCCTGGGGGCTTGCCCGGCCTGCGGTTAGAGTGTGATTAGTGAGGAGGGGCAGCCAGCATCATACGACAAAGTTGCACTGAGATGCTTTGAAATGTCTTCTCAAGCGGTGTCCCAGAAAGTTACTGTCCCTCTCGCTATTAACAGAGATACGTTCGTCTGAGGTCGGGGCCAGAATGATTTATTTATTTGTTTTATTTATTCACTCCTGCCCCGAAGAGAACGCCCTGTGTGATCTATGATACATGTTAAAAACACCGTTTTAAAATAGCCTGCTCCAGTTACCCCGCCTCGCCCAATAATTAATACCCAGCCTAGCCTAGCAGCTGTAAACATACTGGGATCATCTCCCACCAGGGCCCTCCTGGTATCTCAGCTCAGGGATAACAAATGGCCTTGTAGCAATCGCTGATGGTCTATAAAGCAGGACTCCTTTGGACTGGGGGAGCTGTCTCCAGAGCAAAGCGATTTATTGCCAGTTCATGAGTTCCAGCACCGCCCGTCTGACACCTCCGTCTCTGACCATGCCTCGTGTATTATCTGAAAAGAACAGTGTTGGATTAGGTGTTTTACCAGCATCCCATGTAGGTATAGACTGAGGCAGAGAAATAATAAATTAGCTTATCTGGAATGTGTGTATCCCCCTCGTCTGCAGCCTGGTGGCCCAATGTACCCACTGATTCTCTCTTGCAGGCTGCCTCCATCTGCTGACATATGCTCAATTTCACCTCAGTGGTGTAAACTGGAGCTGCTGCCTTGCTGCTCCGGCTTACGCTGAGGCCAGGTGGATCAGGGAGATGCACCCAGCTCCCTGCTGGCCCTCCTCTCACTGTGGAGTTTGGACAAATTTGGGACTTTGTCCCACAGTCTTACACTAATTACCCCACTTTGGTGATATCCAGTTTCCCCCGAAATCATTTGCTTGCCACATAGCCCTAATGAGCCCCAAAGAGGCGGACTCTCAGGATGAAATCAATACCTTCCCTGTTCAGAATCGGTACTATGACAGGGTATGAAGACGCTTGGTAGAGGCTCCTGGCCAGGAGTTGCTACAGACACAGACTGCGGGAACCAGAGAACCCGGAGACCAGACTGGTGAACTGCTATCTCCAGTGGACTTCTGGGAGTCGAACTCCCAGGGAGTTACCCCCGCCAGGGAACCTGGAGACCCCGACGCTATATGGACTGCTACCTCAGGAAATGCGGTAGGAAGTGGCTCAGGGAGGTGGAAGGAGTGGTATCTACCACCTGAGCAAGGTCAGTGTGCTGCGGTAGGATTCTTTGCTGACTGGGTGATGGCCGCTGCTGTCACCAAGAGGGCCTTGGGCTGGGACCCAGCTGAGAGGGAGGGCCCAGGTCCCCATGCCCAGCCGCCTCCCAGCCTTCAGTGGTGGCCCACTTTCCTGACTCTGGTGACTAGGCCACGTAGCCCTATACTTGAGGGCCGCCGTATTGACCCGGCCTCTGGGCCGTGCTGCTCTCAGCCTAAGGACTGTCTGATTGACTGTAATCATGGTGGTTTCACTACCCCAACTCACCCCAAAGGAGGACGGAGTGTGCATGCCACGTGACAGCACAGCTGAGTTTACTTTCTCTTATCACATTACTTTTCCATAAAAGAAAATATCATGTTTTTCAAGCCTGCTTATTCCATCTGTCCCGCGGTACAGACAGCCAAAATCAGTGCTAATTTGTCTCCAACAAGTGTTATCTTTATTATATTGCTGTAGTCCCTTTAATTGCTGGAAGAATCAAAACAGCTGGCCTGCAAGTTTTAGATGCTGGGCATATACATCTTGCTATCGATAATAGCTCATGGCTTTGCATAGGGCAGAAATTCAAGACAACTGATGTGTCTGCTGCTGAGGAAGCAGCAGCAGGATCATCTGGTGAAGTAAAGTTGCTTGTTCAGTAAAATTGTCATGAGGCCGAGGAATTCAGTTGTCAGAATCTTTGAAAGTTCAGCTGTGGCTGACAGAATCATATTATTAATTACACTGTTCCAGATAAAACACTATCCCTGTAACCCTGGGATAACACATTTTACTGCTTTCTACCCTGAAGTATCTCTTTACTAATAAACTGCAATTTACCAGCTGAAAAAATGGTACAATATCACACAGAATAACATTTATTTTCTGTTTGTTTAGTCGGGGTTTTTGCCTGAAAGGTGTTTCGTGTTTACAAACATGTATCAGTTTCTCTGCAAGTGTAATAACTGGATTATCCACAGCTTTTAAAGAGTGCTCTGCTTTCTGGGCATCCACACTCCCTTAGATCCACCTTTCAGTCGGACAACTTCAGATACTCTCCTGCACCTGCAGACACATATGCCTTGGGGTTTATTTCCTCATGGCAGTGTTCCCAGGGGGCTGCGTCAGCTGCTCTGAGAGCTAGATTGTAGTTAAAAAGGAGCTGCCCCACACATGGCACTATGGACATTAATAAAATTACCCACCTGCTGAAGTGTTTGTAGGATTGGGCTCTCACTGAATTCAAGGACGGCACCATGAGTCAGAAGGATGGTGAAAGAACACTAAAGAAGGGCTGCACCACATAGCACAGAGCAGAGCTGTTATAATGCATTCTCTCTCCGCTTTGACATCTGCCCTGCCACTGGTACATGTGCATAACTCATTAGGAAGAGTTACAGTTATGCAGCAATGGGAGAACAGACCCCCATGGACCAGTATTGCCCCTGCTGTAAGGCTGCAGAAACACAATTACAAAGCACTTTGCTGAATCAACAACAAGTGCTGTATAAAAAAATCCCCAGTCGGTCTGTCCTGACAGCAGACATATGTATTATCAGACACACAGAAAAGAAAGAGAGAGAAATGAAAAACCTAGACATACGACAAAGAGGCACTTGACATAGCTGGGTACAAGTAGAATAAAACACCCTAAATACAGCAATAAACAAAATGTCCCAAATTAAAATGTCTCTAGGTATACTTGCAACACAATCACAATTGGTTTGAGTCCACTAGTTAATAAGAAAGAATGTAAATGCTTTTGTGTTTGCAGAAGCCTTTCTGACACCATGGACATTGTACAATGATTTTCGATGGAAGATGACACTAGAAAAATGGTACCTTATAGTCTGTTGTCCAGGATATTCTGGATATGGGGTTCTACATATATATGTGTGTGTGTGTCCACATGTATAATAATCATGTATTTAGCCACATGTAATCTTATATGTGTTGTACACATGCATACAGGAAAATGCGGAAACCAGGTTCAATCACAACCTTGGAGGAGAATCTGGTAGAATTCTCTTTATTCACTGGCGACCGAAGCGATCCAGTCCTACAGGTACTAGAGAAAGGATGAGAGGGCACATTTTACAGTATAACACCTCTGACAGTCTAGGGCCAAGGGAGAGAAGATAAGCCTACACTGTGACTGCAGGGTTTATTTGAAGCACTGCTTCAAGTTCAGAGGCTAACCCAGGGGATGAGAGCAGCCAAGGGATCTGAGTCTGAAATTTGGTAAATGAGAATAACACAAGGTATTTCAAAGGCATCTGACCATCAGCCTGTCCATGATATCCTACAGTATTGTCACTGAGGTGCGTCTGATAGCCACTTTCACTGTCTGAGCAGAACACTTGGAAATGAAAGCCTTGTCAGTTAGATTACCAGGGAATCCAGTTTTGCTGGAAGTGAAGTAATTACATTTTCATTTCTCTGGGGCTACAGTAAAAGGAAATTCTGATGATGACAGTACAGCAACTATTGTAGTTAAGATTCAGATGGCACACGTTTGTAAACCAGGACTAATTAATTTTCTGTCAGAACCATGCTGTAGTGAGCTGTCCATCTTCTCGGAGGTGCTGAAGTTAAACTGGACATTGTTCACAATAAAATCCCCATTTGCAAAAGGCAGGTTCTTAAGCAATTCCCTACAGGAACATCCCCACAAATGTACATGTGACAAGCTCACATATGTGCCATCTCCAATCTGCACATGCAAATCATGCACACGGCATGCACACGGCACAGTGTGTGCAAAAGTGTGACCAAGCTTCACCATATGCACTTTTGAACATTTGGCCAAAACTGTCAAATAACCTGCCAACTGTAGAAATAGCACCTCTGAAAGCCATGATTCAAGGATTAAGACAGTTAGCCATGGCCTGGAAATTTTGGAAAATTTGATTCATTTCAAATAAGTACCCTCTAATCTCCAGATAACCCAGATTCTAGGTTTAAATGTAGATTCATAGATTCCAAGTCCAGGAGGGACCACTGTGATCATGTAATCTGACCTGCATAACACAGGCCAGAGAACTGGTGTCCTAGACAATTTCACTGGCTGAAGATTCTCTTCCTGCAGGGCCCCAAAACTCTGCTGGAGCAGAGATCCTCAGAGCCACACTCCACAGAACTGAGATCCAGACCCCACCTATTTTTCCAAAGCTTTTGGATATTCCCCCTCCACCCACCCCAAACTTCGGAAAGCCTGGATCCTCGTGCACATCTGCATGTCCATTGCAAGTGAATCCAGGACAGCAGAGGCAAAAATGAAAAACTTGGGGAGAAACACTCAGGAAACTTTTTGACAGGTCAGCAGGGATCATCTGGGGCTTGGTTCCTGGTCTGCGTGAAGCCCTGCCTCAGCACCAGCTCCCTCATTCCTCGCCGCGCTGCGGGAAGATCGGCCTTCCCAGTGCTATGCCCCCATTCCTGGGAACAGTCACCCAGCTTCTCGAGGATAGCACAGCTTTCTGCTTGGTCTGGGGGTGGAGAGGCTTCCCCCAGCCAGACTGCCTCCCTCATCCTCAGGGCCAGCCTGAGCCAGTCCTACCCAAAGCTACAGCCGCAGAAGGGCGGTTTTAACATACATCCCCGGTGCAGGTTCTTAAAGGACTGAACACCCATGGAGGCAAGACATAGTGTAGTGGAGCTGCCCGCCCTTGACACACCACCTCCCTCTCCCCGCCGGCCCCCTCTGCCAAGGGAGGGGACAGAGCCATCTCTGCCAGCTTTATATTAGCACAGCAGGAAGCTCCCTAAGCCAGGGAATTCCCTGATGGCCATTTGCAGCCAGAGCTGGGCCCCTCTGGGTGCCACCAAATAAGAAATTGGGTTTAGCGACCAAGTTAGTGCCAATTGATGCTGTTCCTGCAGCTCTGCTCCCAAGTACTGCCATAAATCTCGGTAGGACGTGCTACTTAGACAGATATTACATGAAACAAATTAAGCTAGGAGGAGCTGAAGCCCAGTTAAAACTTGGACAGCACGCTATCGTCTTGAGTGTCCACCTCTTTGGGGCTCATTAGAGCTGTGTGGCAAGCAAGTGTCAGCCGTGAGGAGTTGTACATTCCATGCCTTCAGATCTTGTTAAAAGTTCTTAAAGTGTCATTGAAAGAGTTTTCCCCTCTATATGTCCAGGCAGCCCATTGCAACAGTGAATCCATCCACAGTCTGCCAGGATTTAAAAAAAAAAGTTTCCAAAAGGCCCAGACCTTAGTGCCTGTGCTTAGAGCTGATTAGCAGGTGCCTTGATTACACCTGCAGAAATCCATCGCCCCCTGAAGAGAGGCGCTTATGCTTCTTGGAGCAGAGAGACTCATGCGGTCGGGATGAGCGTTCTTACACCGAGCGATGCAAACCAAAAAGTCACCTGCACTGTGTTGTCAGAAGAGCCGCTCTGCTCCAAACGGCGGGTCCGCAGTGTCCTACAGGAGTCAGAACACAATGGCAGGATCCCAGGAGAGCCAAGGAAAATAAAAACTCTTTGCTTCCATCCACTTCCTGGCCAGGCAGAATTTAATCTGTGGCCCCTGTTACCATAGGAACACAGCGTCTCCTAATCTTTAACACATTGACTGGCACAACCCCTGGGAGGCCGGGCAGGGCTCTTATCCCCCAGCTACAGGGTCACACAGGAAGTGTGTGGTCGAACAGGGAGTGGAGCCCACGCTCACACCCCGAGCAGCCGGCCACCCTCCCTCTCAGAATGAAACCAGCCCCTTCAAACCATTGATCCGTGCCAACGAGCGTGCACCAATGTCTACAGCGCGGAGCCTTGTGTTCTGAGCGGTGCATTCCTGAGCACCGGGCCTCCCCTTCTGCTTCTCAGGAAGAGCACGTTGGATAGGTTCGGATACCCCACCGCCACGTTGGCTTGCAACCCTGCTGGTTTTGCAGAAATGGTTCTTGCAAAGCTCTGCCTCCTGGGTGTGGTCAGGTCAGGGACAGCTGGGTCTAAAAGTGCCCCCCCCCCGCCCCGTCCCCCAGAGGCTGGCCATCCCTCAGGGCTTTTCAACATTCCTGCCCTGCTGTTTTATGGTTATCCCATCCTCCTTCCCCACATCCATCCAGCCAGCCGGGTGTGTCCTGCCTGGCAACTAGGCCGTAGCTCTTGGGGCACGTCTTTGTAAGTGTGGCCGATGTCCTGTGCTCCTAGATGTAGACAGCTACATTTAGCCATATTAAAACACACTTTCTTTGCTTGTACCCAGCTTACCAAGTGATCCAGATCACTCTGTGTCCGTGAACTGTCTTCTTCATTGTATACCACTCCTCCAAGTTTTGTGTCATCTGCAAACTATATCCAGAATGATTTCATTTTCTTTTAGGTCACGAACAAAAATGTTCTCTATCATGGGAACCAATCCCTGTGCTAGACCCACCCATCTGGTGATGAGCATCTGTGGCTTTGGGTCTGTGCACATGCATAATTTCCTGGATGGCTTCGTTACCATGATCATGGTGCTTCCCCAGGCTGTAGTGGACATCTTGTGTCTTGGCTTTTCCTTTGTGGTGAGCAGACAGGGTCCACTGTGGGTCTACTTCCAGTTGCAGCTTTGAAAACAGCCCCATATGCTGTTTAAATTGTATCAGTTGTCCATGGGCTTCCCCTTTTGTTTCTTGTTTCTGACACTGCACCCTGATCGCATCCATGGCATATATAGCTGTATTCCCTAGCAGAGGTCTCCGGTGCTTACGTCAGTTAGTACGGTTCATTATTTTCTGTGTTACTTACAGAGAGGTCACATTTTCCTGTCAGCTTCAGTATGGTCTCACTGTACATGATTAGATTGTGACTGCTGTTTGCAATGGATGTGCTCAGGTCCTGTTCACCCCAAGCAATCGCATTACAGGAGGTCCTGCTACCCAGCTGAAATTGCAAAGGAGGTTTTCCTGTTATCATTGTTGCATGCAGGGTGTCCCTCATTGCTCTTCTCTACCAACTGCCTGAACATGATATACTCTCGGACTCAAGGAAAGCTTCATAGAATCACAGAAATGTTGGGCTGGAAGGGACTCGAGAAGCCATCCAGTCCAGCCCCCAACAGTCATGATGTCACCACCACGGTCTGATGTGCCCTCCCCTCATGTAGAAGCCTAACTGAACATTTCTGAGACCTTCCTCTGCTCTTGCATACACAGCTAACATGGTTCAACTTGCCACATTCCTTGCAATACTGTCCTAGTGCAGGACACTTCTCTTTTGTCTGCTAATGCATCTTGCTATGGGTACGGGACCCGAGATACCTGCTCTCCTTTGCTGTTGTCCCACTGTGTGTGCATTGGTGGGGGTGTGTGTACCTTCTCGGGCTTTCATCTTTTCTCTTGAGGCTTTTGCTATACGTCCCATGTCTAAAGCATCTGTCTAAAGTAAGATTGCCTCCTCAGAGCAGGTAAAGGTCCCTCACCAAAGGCTCTTGAGGAACGTAAGCTGTCATGGGATAAGAGGGAAGGTCCTCTCATGGATCCGTAACTGGTTAAAAGATAGGAAACAAAGGGTAGGAATAAATGGTCAGTTTTCAGAAGGGGAGGGGTAAATAGCAGGGTTCCCCAAGGACCTGTACAAGGATCAGTGCTGTTCAGCATATTCAGAAATGATCTGAAAAAAGGGATAAGCAATGAGGTGGCAAAGTTTGCAAATGATATAATATTACTCAAGATAGTTAGGTCCAAAGCTAAATGCAAAGAGTTACAAAAGAATCTCACAAAACTGGGTGACTGGGCAACAAAATGGCAGATGAAATTCTATGCTGAGAAATTCAAAGTAATGCAGATTGGAAAACAATCGCAACTATACATATAAAATGATGGGGTCTAAATTGGCTGTTACCACTCAAGAAAGAGATCTAGGAGTCATTGTGGATAGTTCTCTGAAAACATCCACTCCATGTGCAGTGGCAGTCAAAAAAGCGAACAGAATGTTGGGAACCACTACTAAAGGGATAGAGAAAAGGACAGAAATATCATAATAAACCATATAAATCCATGGTACCCCCACATCCCATCTCATCCCATCTCAAGAAATATATATTAGAATTGGAAAAAGTACAGAGAAGGGCAACAGAAAGGATTAAGGGAATGGAACAGCTTCCCTAAGAGGAGAGCTTAAAACAATAAAGATTTTTCAATTTGTAAAAGAGATGATTAAGGGGGGATATGATAGAGGTCTATAAAATCATGACTGGTGTGGAAAAAGTGAACAAGGAAGCATTATTTTCTCCTTCACATAATACAACAACTAAGAGTCACCCAATTAAATTAATAGGCAACAGGTTTAAAACAAACAAAAGGAAGTCCTTCTTCCCACAACGCACAGTCAACCTATGGAACTCTTTGCCAGGGGATGTTGTGAAGGCCAAAAAGACAATAGGCTTCGAAAAAGAACTAGATAAGTTTGTGGAGGATTGGTCCACAAGACCCTTTTATCCCCACCCACACTTCTCCAAAGGCCAAATGCATTTCTTCTTTTCAAAGACAATCCCAGAGGAGAAAATGCAGGTTCTAACAGTGTGGTGACAGGGGAATGTGAAATAAAACTTTTAAAATGTGCACAGACTCTTTAGAAACCCTGCTGCCACTTGCCCTCCTAAAGACAATTAGAGGGGACAAAATCACTGGGTGCCTGACTGCTGCTGTCCCATTTAGAACTGACTTCTCAGGTACACAAACTCAGTGGAGAGGTTGCAGCTGCTGGCATAGTCAGAGCAGGTGGGGACGCATGCTAGTGAGACGATGAAGGTGCTCAGAGACTCCCTGCCTGCTGTCTGGGTTAATTCAATGCTCAGTCAGTTGCAGCAGAATGCAGATGTGCTGTGCAGGCTCTGACAAGCGGTTTTATACACGGTGACCTGTCTGAGTTATTTTTGGTCCTATTTAATGATGAGGAGAGCTGGGGATATCACTGGAAACTTGTGACACAAATTCTACAGTAAAAATGTTCTCTCTCTCTCTCTCTCTGCAGCTATGTGGAAATTAAAAGGACACCTTGTCAAGCTACTGCCTTCTCTGATCTACCTGCCTGTAACAGGAACTCACATTTCATGCCACCAGTGGGTCAGGAACTGCTACTGGCCTGAGATCAGTGTGTGGTGACATTAGTACTCGTCGGGCTGTATCCTGAGAGGGGGTCGGCTGTGCGGTTGATGGCCTAGACACTGCTGCTGAGGTGAGATGTAATGCAGAGACAACTGCAGCCCACCGAGCTTTTGGATTTTAAAGTTAGGTGAATCTCTCCTTTGGGCTTGCTGTAAGCTGGGAACTCTGTTCTCATCAGCACCTGAGTTACCCATCCTGCCTTCTGAAAGTTGCATCTTGCTACTTATAATTTGCAGTTTCACCTCCAGGACAAGGGGGGAAATAGCCAAATCTCCAAGCATGGCCTCTGCAGACCTCCACTGGTGGGGCACTGGAGATGCATGCTCCAAACACATAGACTCATAGGCCGTATTCTTTGACCCATCTGGAAGAGTGGAGACCACTGGGATCCTAGAAGCTGACCAGTGTAGCAATGAACATTCAGACCCAGCTCACAAACCAACCTGTGACTCAACCACGCTGGGTTCCTTCCTTGCTGTGCTTGGCAAACTGTTTCAGACAGGGCCCTTCCCTCCTCAGGCTGAATGTAGGGTTAATGCAGCTTAACTAGTGCTGGTCCTGTTCTTTTTCTCCTTTGTAGGTTTTTCCAGGGCACACATCCCCGGGGTATCTGAGTGCCCCAGAACTCAGAACCTGTGCTTGTCGATCTACATTCTCTCTCTCTCTCTCTCTCTCTCTCTCTCTCTCTCTCTCTCTCTCTCTCTTTTCCTTCACGTCAGCAGGAACCCTGCTTGCTTGTGAAGAGGATGTCTGTTGGTTATATTTGGTTTCTTACCTCAGTTCTTAACTACTTGTCAGGTTTGCCTTCAGAAGCACACAGATCTGTCTAGTCCTGCACACATCTACTGTTCTTTGCAAGGTCAAATCTAATTCTCACAAGAACCTTGCCTTTACCAGTTACATCACAAATAATTCAGTCTCTAAATAGGCTATTAATCGTTCAAATTAATTGTCTTGGCTTCATTACAGAAGTGTATAATATAATGGTCAAGGGTCCCAGCTGGCAATGGGTTCCCGCTTAAGAAAATATGTCTTTCCCAAGCCACATGCTGTGTGTGTCACAGTATTGGTGGAATGTCTTGTCTAGGGTGTGTAAGCCTCATCACGCCCCCCCGGGATGCTCGACTCGACTGCACAGAAACAGGAATAATCATGCGACAGGAGTATTGGCAGGTGCAGAATTTTCTGATGGAAAAATAACCGTCAAACCCTTAAGGGTGCATCCAAGCCTCTCTCACTGCCCCCTTCTTCACAAATACCATGATGTAGACATTAATTAAAAAGTACTTCTCAAATACTAAAAAAACCCAGCCTGATATATTGTATTAGCTGAGAAGGTGTGGAATAGTACTGAAATATTGAAGCCAGCATCATAATTCACATGCACAGGGGGCCAGCGTCAGGTGATGGATGTAACCTAACTTTGACATTTTTTGCCTTCTGAGTGCTTAACTGTGCATCCTTAATATTTGCTTAACATTACGGTTTTGGAGAGAATGTATTTGAATTTTGGAGGAGTTAATTGGTTTTCATGCTTTTGCTCCTATCTCTCTCCTTGACCAAACTCAAAATTAAACTTAATTAGGCTTGTACAGGGAGGGTAGTTGGACACCATTACCTAAAAGGTCTTTTCCGCCTCTATTGTCTATGATTTAATGAACTTCACACGTGATTGTCTTTTAAATGTATGCATCACAAGGAGCCCCAATACAAGGCCTTTTTCTACTTGGCAGAACATCAGCAAATGAAGGTTTTACATGCTGGCAAATGGTACCTGTATTTTGGACATTTCAGATTGCCAGTTAAAGATTAAAGATCTTTCATTCAATTAGTGAAAATCATTTTCTGTGTGAGGTTTAATTTTAATGGGACTGTGCTCTGTATCACTCTGCTTTGAAGAGATGCTGGTATCAGGTCCGTCTCAGCATCCACTTTGAGTCAACTTCAGCCTTCAAGGAATCATAGGAATTTGAGTGAATGAACAGAGCTTTGATTTATACGTAATATTCAAACTTGTTAGTAGGTGCATTTACTTATCTACATTTGTCCAGGATTAGTTAGAAACAAAATGTCTTTTTAAAAATTGCAATAGTGGGTCAATCAGTACAGCTCTAGCTACTGTCCCCCCAATTTTGAGATTAGTATTTATATTAAGAATATTATTTATATTACAGTGGCACAAGCCTGGGATTTGTTAATATGTTTATCTGTGCACAGCTGTCTGAATACACATATGTGCTCTCTCCCCAGGTATTAGATGTACACATATGGCATGATAAGTTTAGAAAATTTAGACCATAATATCCAGCTGAAATCCCAACACAGCCTAAAGAGCATGATGAATTATTCAGAATGGGAGATGGAGGGTTACACAACATCTTGTCACTTCTTAATGCAACACGGGGAGGCAGAAGACTCCTGGAGTTTCCCAGGGTTGCTAATTGAAACCCAGAGGATTTCAAAAAGAGAAATATTGCCTGGAACAGGAAAGATAAAAGGGGGACCCAAATGAAGTTCTCCAGAATGGAGTAAAAACTCTTTAAAATGGAAATTTAAATAACAAAAGTGCCTGTAAATAGCTTTTGTGCTGAGCTATTCATCGGGTGAAAGAATATATGTTAATTGGTTGCCAGTTTCAACTGAAAAAATTGACGCCAGTTACAATTCGTACCTGCTTTGAAAGGATCAGGTTGGGAAACATCCTCAGACCCCACAGGAAAAAGCTCTGTAGTGCTGGCATCTTCTTATTCAGAGTCCTCAGCCAGACTTTCCAGCTCATTGTTACCGAAAGCTGCAGTCAGCAAGGGGATTAGTCTGTTGCTGGGTTTTTTAACGCAGAGTAAAAGGTGGCATTAAATGTGATTTGATTTTCATCCATCTATGGGAAAGATAATGTTTAAAATAGAAGTAATTTCTTTCAGGATGTGGGTGTGTGGAAAATGTGTAGCAAAAACCCTGGGAGAGCTGTGCTGATTTTACAGTAATTACGGCATATACTCCATTCTGTAAATGTTCACAATTGTAAAGAGTGGGCTATGTGTATTTTTCTGATGACTATATCTATTGTCTCAAAAGGAATGTGGGGTTTTTCCTCCCAGGATCAGTGGTTACTCTAGATGGATGGAAAAAACTACAGGGAACCTACCCATAAATGATGGTTCACAGCAAACCTTGGGAAGTAAGAACTTTTCTTCTCTGGATCAGTCTCAAGTATTTTATTCCCTTGAGATCAGGCAGCAATTTCCCTCTCTCCTTAATAAGGTATGTGTATTAACCTCTTCATTTCTGTCCGTTCAGTACTTCGAATTTTGAAATCTATAAAACTGTCCCTGCTGGAGGCCTGGCTCATTAAACTTGATGTCTCTGTTTTGCTGTTCAGTGTTTTTCTAATGGGCTGGGAGAGCAAAGAGCAGCTGTACAGCTGGTGATCACCAGGCAGAGTACCAAGGGCACGACAGGGAGTTCTGTTAGGGCGCAAGGGCGGGGTATGGCCATGCCATGCGAAATCCACTCCATGTGGTCCTGGTTCTGATGCCAGGCCCATTGCCGAGGTGTCCGAGCACCTGATTGTGTTTTGCAGTTATATAGCTGTGTGCATAGTCACGGGAGAGTGACTGACCTCCTCAGTGGTCCTGTGAGGTCGGCTAAATGAGCATCCCCCGCAGTGCAGTTATCCAGTCTGCACACACAGACTCCCAATATGCACACATGGCTGCAGCTTGAACATTTCCCCCTTTCTATTATTCAGGGGCCATCCATGGCACTCACACAGACCAGAACTTTATCCTGGGTGTTTCCGGTGTTGTGAGCTGAAAATTAGAGAGACAAACAGCTGCTCTTTGTGACTACTGCCAGCCAGCCAAGCAACATCTAGTGAGTATATCAGGACTGGGAAAGCCATTGAGAGCCTCTCCCTGATCTGTAGGTGTGGGTGGTTAGAGGCTATCTCCTCTCTCTGCTGCCTTTCCCTCTGAGTACAACATGTGTTTTCATTGGAAACTAAACCTTTATAGCAACCCTACCCTGGCCACCATTGTCACATCCCCCGCTGTCCACATTGGCAGCCACGGGGGATGACTCAAAATAAAAGCTGAACCAAACTTTGATCATCCCTTGAACACAGGAGTGCTTAGTCGGATGTTCTACAGCATCAGTGGACAGCGGGGCCGGCCCAGCTACTCGTCATTTGGCATATGGCAGATTCTTGTACCTCCCCAGTTGTGTTCCCCGGCGTACGCTAACTAGGACATGCTAGACCGACAAAACTCTGCATGCACTCATTTCATGAGACAAAGAGAAGTGGGATCATTAGCTGCGTACTGTAACTTTCCCTGTGCTTTTTAAATGTAGCGAACAAAATATTAGTATCCATTGCCCTTTAGCAATTGAACAAAACATAATACAGAAATTTAAAGTGAGATTTCGAGCTATCGGGGGTGAGTTCTTTCTGCTTATTTTGAATTCTTAAAATAGAAGAAAACAAGAACTCAAGTCTCATTTCAGAATCTTAAATGAAAATTCATTCAGTACTTGTTCAGTTCAAGGAAATATGAATTAGAGCCAATGTAAAGTTGCTTATGAGATCCATTATAAAATGAATGTGACAGCGATATTTCACTTGCAACATTATTATGGAGATTTCTGGAATAAATTCCCTTTCAATACACAATAATGGAAGACACTGTACATCAAACGGGTATTGATTAAACTGTGTTATATGTATATGGAGCTGTCCAGTGACATAAATAGAACATAAGAACATAAGAACGGCCCTACTGCGTCAGACCAAAGGTCCATCCAGCCCAGTGTCCTGTCTACCGACAGTGGCCAATGCCCGGTGCCCCAGAGGGAATGAACAGAACAGGGAATCATCAAGTGATCCATCCCGTCGCCCATTCCCAGCTCCTGGCAAACAGAGGCTAGGGACACCATTCCTGCCCACCCTGGCTAATCGCCATTAGATAAATAGTCTTCAAACATTCTATAGCACGTGAGGAAAGAGGTGCTGAAGTGTATGAGATTTTCAATGACACAAGTGCCACAGCGCTGCTACATTTCCAAGCACTGCAGTGGGGTCCTGCAGGAGACCACCCTGGCTCCAAGGCCTGTGAATAGCAAGGACCCAAAACTCCCCCCAAATACAAGCAAGGCCATTTTTCAGCTCCAAAAAGAGGTTGGATAACACTCTCTCTCTCTCTTTCTCTCTCTCTCTCTCTCCCCCCTCCAGTTCTAGGTAGGCTTGGAAGAGCAAATATTATCCTAAAGATTTATTTCCCAATACAACCAGTCCAAGGACACGTGGGAAACACGGTTGCTCCCACGGCAGAGCTCCTCCTCAGGAGATGTCTGGAATAGCCCTCCAAGGGTCACTGCGCTCCACTGCGTCTGGAAGCTCCTCCCAATTTCCTGAGTTTTTCTCAGCCCTGACTGGTGATCAATGAGCGGCGACAGGCAGCCAGGGCCTGGACTCTGCTTTCACTGCCAGTTTTGCCAGGGGTGAGTTGTAAAATAGCATTATTCTGATACGATTTCTCCCTAAGAACTTACCACAGCCTTTGTAAGTTCCTGTGTTTTGTCCTCAGTCCCCAGACAGGGGTGGCGGATCTGTCAGGGTGGAGCATGAGCTGTGCAGTCTCACTACTGAAAAACAAATACAATGCAGCACCGTGTCACTAGAATTTCCAACAGAGTCTCCTTCGATGACTCGGAGGCTGCTGGGCTCCTTGGGGGAGCACTTTGGAGGGCTTTTATTAAAAAGCTGTGTTTGATTTATTGTAGAGCCAGAGTCCTAGAAAGCAACTGGGGAGAGGAGCAGACTGCCAAGGAATGTGTCGGAAGCACCATCACTGTAGTTATTACACCGACTTGATTAGATGTTAGTGGGAAATCATAGACTATGGCAAGCCCTGAAGCCGTGCAACAGCACCAGGGATCAGACCAGGTCGTCCAAGTGGACTCTTCTGGCAATGCTCTCTAGTAATCTAATTTCTAGAACCTCTGGGCCTGATTCTCTGTTGCCTTTATGCTGCCTAACACCTGTGCAAAGTGAATGTAAAATGCTCCCCCACTGTGAGGAAGGGGAGAATTCAGAATTGGTGCCATTCTACACACATTGCTCAGTAGCGTAAAATGACCACATGAGTTACAAGGCAGCAGAGAATCACACCCCGATTTTTAATTTCTTCTTGGTACTGTAGCATTTCCTCACCTGAAGATTCCATCTCCTGAGCATAATCCAAGAAATAAGTCTTCCTGCAGTTCAGATTTATGACTTAGTTATTTGTACATTTCTGGACAAATTCACTGTGCATTTAAATGATGTGTTTTAAAATATGAATTAATGTTCTGTTATGCAGACATAATCTGAAAAGGATATAGAATACTCATCGTGACAAGAGTTCTCAGGCAAATGACTAGCTCCCCAAGATGAAGTGCACATGCTGAGATTTCTTGCAGAATTAATTCTCAAATAAGAAAAATATGGGTATATACAACTTATTCAGTGTGTGATTATCCATGTTAGACTTTCTAGGTGTGATTTTTTTACACTGTGTGTATGCATAATTGCATGCTTAACTGGAGTGTTCAGTTACCACATGAAAGCAATGGGTAATTTCACATGAGCTTAACATCTAAAAGCACATGCAATGAGGAACTAAAGATGGTCCAACCCCGAAGTTTCCTGTACACAATGGGTGAGTTGAAAACCTAGGAAGAACACAACAAGCCACTCAAATATAAGACCAAGATGGCAATGAATTAGTGCAACAGTACAATCACATGATGTCCACTACCATCAACACACTGGTCTCAAGATGCCTGCTTCCTCCACAACAACCAAGAAGATCCCCATGGTTCACAGATGAGTTATGGCAAACGAAGCACGCATGGAGAAAGTTGGAATTCCAGTGGTGCGAAAACACTCTGAATCCACCTGCTAGCACCACGCGCAATAAATGTATGGCTGTGCCACTTCAGTAATGGATGCAAAACAAGCATTCTGCTCCGCTCTAGTCACCACAATCATGGCCATCGGAGCTACTCCACAGGGACCCAAGTACCCAACCAGACTGCACAGTCCAGAGACCAGACCCAAGCATTGATCGCCGTGAAGAGCTGTCAGATACTTCACCAGTAAGATTGAAATAGTACGTGTGAAGCCAACTGGGACAGAAAATTTCCACCCCAGCCCGATCATATTATACACTCCTCCATCCTGGCATCTGAAATAGGATGGTGAGATAGAGAGATACAGGAAGACTTCTCCACCCAGCAGAAGCTGCAGAGGAGAAATGTCTTATGTAACTCCAGGGAGGAGCATGGAAGGGAAAAGAAAATGGCTCTCTGCCTGATGATCAGGTGTAATGGAGTGAGAAAGAGAGAGAGAGAGAGTGTTTTCATAAAATTTCATAAAATTGGAGTCATTGTGGATAGTTCTCTGAAAACATCCACTCGTGCAGCAGCAGTCAAAAAAACAAAATGTTGGGAACCATTAAGAAAGGGATAGATAATAAGACAGAAAAATCATATTGCCTCTATATAAATTCATGATACGCCCTCATCTTGAATACTGCATACAGATGTTTTCACCCCATCTCAAAAAAGACACATTGGAATTGGAAAAGGTTCAGAAAAGGGCAACAAAAATTATTAGGGGTATGGAACAGCTCCGTTTGAGGAGAGATTAATAAGACTGGGACATTTCAGCTTGGAAAAGAGACGGCTAAGGGGGGATATGATTGAGGTCTATAAAGCCGTGATGGGTGTGGAGAAAGTGAATAAGAAAGTGTTATTTACTCCTTCTCATACACAAGAACTAGGGGCCATCATATGAAATTAATAGGCAGTAGGTCTAAAGCAAACAAAAGAAAGTATTTTTTTTCACACAACACATAGTCAACCTGTGGAACTCCTTGCCAGAGGATGTTGTGAAGTCCAAGACTATATCAGGGTTCGGAAAAGAACCAGATACATTCATGGAAGATAGGTCCATCAATGGCTATTAACTAGGATGGGCAGGGATGCTGTCCCTAGCCTCTGTTTGCCAGAAGCTTGGAATGAGGAACAGGGGATGGATCACTTGATGATGACCTGTTCTGTTCACTCCCTCTGGGGCACCTGTCATTGGCCACTCTCGGAAGACAGGATACTGGGCTAGATGGACCTTTGGTCTAACACAGTCTGGCCATTTTTATGTTCTTATGGAATCTATGAATCTGTGGATCTATGGTACTATCACAACAGCAAGCAGTAGAGAAGTATTTTTGAAAAAGGATTGATTTAAAATTTAGTGGCAAAGTTTTTATGAAACGGTTAGAATAACTGTATCAATTATGGCAGTATTACTGTGTGTGAGGATAAAGGAGAAAATGGGATAACATGTATTAATGGAATAGGGAATAAAGTATTTTAAACAGCATGAATAGTAGTGAAATTACAAATTTGTATTTGATTGCTTTTTTCATTTAAAACAGGGATAAGAAACTAGTAATTGTTTAATTATTACAAGGAATTTTATATTTATCATGAAGTAAAATCATACTAATAAAGAGCCATGGAAAAATTAGTCCTTTTTAAAGGTTAAGCATCCAATTAGAAAGGGAAACAATAGCATGTAACTTTTAAATGCCCATAAAAATAAATTTCCTGCATTTAATCATAAGTACTAAGGTGCTTGACTCCAGCAGGAAGGTTCTCAGCTGTGGATCGCAATCAAAGATAGGCACTGTACTCCACGAAAGAGGTGGGGCTGAGGACACACCCCTTCTAATTGGCATTTTAATTGGCCAGTTTAGGTGGCTCCCTGCCTAGCTTACCAGCCTTTGTAGATTCCATTCTTAAGCACCTGTCTCTCCCCAGTCACTGTACAGGGAGCCCGAACGCTTCATTCAGGCTTTGTGAATTCCTGTGATTTTGAAGCCACCTCAAAGTTAGGTGTTGCAGAGCCACACTCCATGTGCGGATCCAGGCCCTGGGAGTCAAGGAGACTTAGGATCCTAATTCCTAGGTCAGTTTTGAAAATGGAATTTAAGGTCCAAGGTCACACAGGTATGAGCATTATTCCATGTGCAATGCAAATTAAGATTGTGATGCAAATTAAGAAGCTTTCAAACTCAAGGTAGCAGCCAGCAGCTCTCAGAACAGCAGAATCCTAAAGACAGGCTCCCCTTGATTCCATGAGATTTTTACCATAAATTAAAAGCTTTATGGTCTGTTTTCTGTAGTCAATCAGAGAGGGCATCATGATTGGCACTGACAAAATTGCAGTCTTGTTTGATGAATTTTCTAATGACTAATGAACTGCCTAAGTTTGAGAAAATAAAAAATTGAACGGCACTTTGCTATAGCAGGAGACTGCTTGTCTGTAGAACCGCGTTACTGGACTGGAGTGGTTTTCCCGCTCTCCCCAGGCAATGGGAAAGTTTCAATGCATATGCATGGAGAGCATGTAGGGTGTTTCAGTGGGGTGACATTAACTGTCCTAGAAGAGTTCAACCTCTCCTTATCACAGGTGATCC
The DNA here is from genome assembly GCF_015237465.2 of Chelonia mydas. Taxonomy (NCBI): domain Eukaryota; kingdom Metazoa; phylum Chordata; order Testudines; family Cheloniidae; genus Chelonia; species Chelonia mydas. Next base: position 132,964,661 of record NC_051246.2, on the reverse strand, counting down.
CAATGGCCTGTAATTTACGTGGTGTATCCGTCTCCTTTGCTACAGGGAAGGTTGGGACTAGACCCATGAAGCCAATACCTGACCATGGGTGGTTCGTGAGCTGCCTAGGAGCAGCTACAGGTGGCGTAATGCCAAAGAGACCTCCCGCTTGGGCACAATTCCTCCTGGGTTTTGGGGGGTAGCAACTTGCTGCTCTGCCGTATCAGGAGCTTTACAAACCTGACCAGTGGCTAGGGAGTAGAAACCAGTAGTCTGGCCATTTCCTGCCCACAGGTTACAGGTGGATAACTCGCTTACCCCATGCATCCAGAACCAAAGTCCAGGTATCCTGGGTAGGAATAAGCAGTGTGTGCAGGTGCAGGCTGAGTCAGAACTAATCCTTTAAATAACAAGGCGTTAAAAAAGAATATAAGAGCATGAGAACGGCCAAACTGGGTCAGAACAATGGTCCATCTAGCCCAGTAAGCAGTTACTGACCTTCCCTCTTATCCCATGGCAGCTTACTTTGCTTAAGCGCCTTTCTTGAGGGACCTTGTCAAAGGCTTTCCGAAAGTCCAAGAATACTATATCCACTGGATCACGCTTATGCACATGTGTGTTGACACCCTCAAAGAATTCTAATAGATTGGTAAGGCATGATTTCCATTTCCAAAAGCTGTGTTCACCCTTTCCTAGCATCTTGTGTTCATCTTAATGTCTGATAATTCTCTTCTTTAATATAGTTTCAGCCAATTTGCCTGGTGCTGAAGTTAGGCTCACCACCCTGTAATTTCCAGGATCGCCTCTGGAGCCTTTTTTAAAAAAAAAAAACATCAGCATTATAGCAACTAACCTCCTGCTACCTGGTGCAGAGCCTGATTTGAGCAACAGGCTACGTACCATGGTTAGTCGTTCTACAGTTTCACGTCTGAACTCTTTCAGAACGCTCGGGTGAATCCCACCTGGGCCTGGTGACGCATTGCTGTTTAATGTATCCATTTATTCCAGAACCTCCTCTAATGACGCCTCAGTCTGGGACAATGCTTCAGATCTGCCACCTAAAGAGAATGGCTCAGGTGTGGGAATCTCCCTCACATCTTCTGCGGTGAAGACCGATGCAAGAATTCATTTGGCTTCTCCACAATGGCCTTGTCTTCCTTGTGTGCTCCTTTAGCATCTTGATCGTCCAGAGGCCCCACTGATTGTTTGGCAGCTTCCTGCTTCTGATGTACTGTTAGCTTTTGTGTCTTTTCCTAGTTGCTCTTCCAATTCTTTTTTAGCTGCCTAATTAAACCTTTACTCTTGACTTGCCAGCGTTTATGCTCCTTTCTATTTTCCTCACTAGGTTTTTACTTTGATTGTTAAAGGATGCCTTTTTTTGGTCTCTACCCGCCTCTTTACTCTGTTGTTTAGCCCTGTGGAATTTTTTTTTGGTCCTTTGTTGTTGTTGTTTTAAATTAGGGTCTACGTTTAATTTGAGCTGCTATTATGGCATTTTTAAAAACTGTCCCTGAAGCTTGCAGGCATTTCACTTTTGTGACTGTTTTTTTGTAATTTCCATGTAACTAGCTTCCTCATTTTTCTGTAGTTAATTTTTGCAGTGGTGGTGGGTTTCTTTGTCTTTCCCCACCCTCTACAGGGATGTTAATTTGAATTACGTTATGTTGTTATTACTGAGCGGTTCAGCGATAGTCACCTCTTGGAGCAGATCCTGTGAACCACTCAGGACTAAGGCAAGAACTGCCTCTCCCCTGCTGGGTCCCAGGACTCGGTGCTTCCAGAAGCATCATTAATGGTGTCTAGAAATGTCATTGCTGTGTCCTATCCTGAGGTGACACGTACCCCGTCGAGGTGGGGATAGCTGAAATCCCCCGTTATTGTTGAGTTTTCTGATTTTCAGCTTCTCTAATCTCCTTGAGCATTTCAGTCACTGTCACCATCTTGGCCAGGTGGTTGGAGGTATATTTCTACTGCTAGACTCTTAGTACTAAGACATGGAATTTCTGTCCACAGAGATTCTCTGGTACGGTTTGATTCATTTAAGATTTTTACTATATTTGACGCTAAGCTTTCCGTCACATACAGTGCCCCTCCCCCCCCAGCATGACCTGTTCTGTCCTCCCTTTACATTGTGAAGCCTGGTATTATCATGCTCCATTGATTATCATCATTCCACTAGGTTTCTGTGATGCCTATTCTGTCAAAATCTTCATCTCATACTAGAAACTCAAGTTCATCCATCTAGTATTTAGACTACTAGCACTTGTATACAAGCACTCATAACATTTGTCAATATTTAGCTGTCTGCCTATGTGTGATGTAACTGAATAAGACTCTTGTTCGTTTGAGTGTTTCTTTTCAGTTCCTACCTGCACTTTATCAACTTCTATCCTCTCCTCTTTACTAGGATATAGAGTATACCCTTAATAAATTGTCCCCTAGAATTTATTAAGGGAGAAGCCTGGAGAAGTTACTTCACGTCAACAGAAACAGTCTCATTTTGTTTTGCAAAGAGAAATATAAGTTGATACGAGATGAGGAGAAACAGCCTTTCAAAAGAGAAAATAAAAAAGAACAAAGCTGCATCCCTGAGTCTTGAGTGAGCGTAATCTGCAAAAGAATAATAAAAGGCAGGCTGCACTATTCCCAGACAGATAATGGCTCTCCTGCAGAGAGGGTAGCTTCCTGCAGTGTGCAAAGGAACTGTGTGGACAGGCCTTCAGACAAGGAGATTGATTTTGTAATTCACAATCAGAGCTACAGGCTGTTACCGTGATTGTACTTGTTTCTCGCAGAAGCATTAGCAAGCCAGTTATTGACTATATCACAGCCATACACAAATGTTTGGGTGCTGCCTCTGTCCCAAAGGGCCAGGGTGTGTTTATTTTTTAAATACACCAACTATCTTTCTCTTTCAGGCAGAGAAGCCAGAAAGCAGCTGGAAAAAAATATTTTTCAACAGCACTTTGGGAAATTAAGTGTGTTGATTTTTTTTTTAAATAATCACCATTCCAGTCAGTCCATTAACCAGAGCTTAGAGCAAACAGCAATAATGATTTCCTTCATGAAAAGAAACACACCCATTCACACAGACTTGCAGGCTTCTGGCAGCCCCTGACCTAGTCACGTGCAATTCGCTATTGTCGGGAAGTTTCTGACTTTGAGAACTGCAAAATTTAGAAGCGAGAGCTTAATTCCTTACTGGTCACGCCAGTAAATTGCGGGGGCTGCGTGAGTCTGACAAGGATCATCTGCTCAGTTTTCTCACTTACTCCTCCTGGACACTAACACCACTGTGGCGTTAGACATTATGGACGGAGATGCTTCTTCAGGGAAGTGGGGTACAAGCAGGTGTGAAGAGCACGATGCCACAGAAAGTTAGGCGTGAGAACAACATAACATGTACAGATTACATCCAAACGCTGCCAGCTTTCTATGTGAAGGGCAAAATCCTGAGCGACTTGGACGGGCAGTGGGGAAAGGGTGATCCCAGTCCCTCCCCTAAGCCAGAGAGCAGCCGAGGAGCTGCTCACCAGCTGCTAATGCAGAACCAACAGCTCTATTGTCTCCACCCATTTCTGGGAAGGATCACAGGACCCATCCGGTGCCAGATTCTCCTGGGAGGTTGGGTAAGGAAGGAAGTTCTAAGCACAGGGAGCGGCACAGAATCAGTGGCAGGAGAATCGGGGATTTTGGTACCTGCTTTTGTGCCTTCTTAAAATACTGCCTTTGGCTCTCCCCTCCCGCACCTTTTATAGTACTGTAATAGCATTTTCCTAAATACTTTCGTGACAAGTGAATGACAGAGTAGTGTTGTCTCCAGAAGCCAGTTCTACCTTACGTGCCAACAGGAAGGTTCATTTCCCTCGGTACCGTGTAATCTCAGACAAAATACAGCGCATTCTTCTGCCTGAATACCACGGTACTTGTTAAAAAAGATCTAAGTGAAAAGTCATCCCTGGAAATGTAGAATATTATTCAGGATAATAATTGTTTTGAAAAACTAGACAGTGAGATCTTCAGGGGACTATTAAAGTTAGCAATTATTTGAAAGTTCAAATAAAAGAGGGTTTGTGGGGGCGGTGGGGGGGAGAGGGAGAATGTGCATGTCCACACCTGCACTTACAGCATTCGGCAGCAACCCACACAGGTTCCCGACGGCAAGGAACGCTTTCCTGTCGTAATCCTCATTCTCATCCACAATGAAAACTGCTCTGATCTCCCTGGGACGAACGGAGGCCAGTGCCCGGCTGCAGGCAGTTATCCTGTGGGGCATACCTCTAATGACCGTATCATGGGACACCACTGGAGACGTGTCTTATAATTGTGGTGACTCCCACCTGGATCCCACAGGAGAGGGGAGGACAGGTGTATTCTGGGTACAGGACAGAGAAGGAGGATGTTGGCAGCAGGAAATTCTGCAGGATGTAACTCGTGCTGTTTCCTCGGAGTCATTCTGTTTTGGGGAAGGGGAATTGCCAGACTTCATGCCCCGAAGCCGTCTGATCTCGTACCCTGGGCCGGGGGGACCTGTGGACTCCAGGGCGATGAGCAGCCAGCCCAGGCTGCACCACACAACTCACTCTGGGATCAGTCCCGGAGACTCTGATCCAGCCCAGCCCTGGTGCTCTGGTTCTAGGGAGAGCCACCGGCCTCCTGTTGCTTCCGAGTCTGGGGCGGATACAGCATGTGAGCACTGATCTTACAGCATTTCCTCACTGCTTACTCCTCGGCTCCTCCCAAGCCAGTCGCCCCCTCTTCACACCCCCTGCACTCCATACAGCTTCCCCAAGCAGATTGCTGGAACCCGCCAGCTCTTCCCTGCCATCTCATGAGGAATCAGGTCCTATATTCACACAGGACATGTGTTGAGAGGGGACTGTGTGACAGGATCCCCAAGGTGCAACCTGGAACTGGGGTACTGCTGTGCCCCTTAACTCTCCAGCCTGGGTTGTCTCTCACAGTGCTTTCCTAGTGACTAGCAATAAACCCCTCCAGGCGCTGTGATCACTCAGCACAGCTGCATGTGGAGCCCCACACCCCGCTAGATTGCATGACGGCTCCCAGAGCCACTCGTGACTCACACAGAGAAAGGCACCAGGCAGTTCCCCCCAGCCTTGCACCCCAGAGCTGTGCGTTTCTACCCTGGTCAGAAGCCTGACCACTGTAAGTTTATTACCCAGTCCGCCCCTCCCTCAGTGTGGAGAGGACCTGCACCAGCCTTTGTAAACTGAGCTGAGGTTTCCCAAGCACTTTAACCATAACACCCTGTTTTAGGTAAAGTATAAACCAGATTTATTAACTATGGAAAGATGGGTTTTAAGTGATTGTGAGTGATAGGGATAAAAGGTCAGAGATAGTTATCAAAGAAAATAAAAGATAAGCACACAGTCTAAATTGTTAACCTTATTACACTAGTTAGTATTTCGGTCAGCGATATTCTAACCCACTGGCTGTTGCAGTTCATGATACACAGGTTTCCCTCTTAAACCTGGGTCAGTCTCCTCGGTTGAAATCTTTGTCTTCTCAGTGTTCTTGTTGCTTCCATTTAGGTGGGGGAGGAGAAAGGCAAAGGTGGGCTGCCACCGTTCCCGATTTAATATCCTTAGTCCCTGTGCCGAGAAGACACTTGCCCAGACGTGTCCTGGTGGACTTTGCTGAGTCACTGGGTTGAGCAAACCCCTTGGTGGTCTGGTGCAAGTGGTCATAGAGCTGAGCAGCCCCCAGCGTGTGGTGCTTGGACAGCCCGCATTGAACGGAAAATCCCTCAATTACAACTCCCCTGCCGATTAACGGTCCTTGAGCACCCTCCTGGGCAGGGGTCCTTTGTACGCCACGCGCAAATTTACCCCACATTTCAGTAAAATACAGTAACTTCTCATATCTCCATACACACTAATGATATCCATATTTGGAGAGAACAACGGGTTTGAGCAGATTATGACCTTTCATATGATAGCTTACATGGCATGCTTTGTATGAAATTTCACAACCATATATGAATGATGAAGATGGGGGTTACAGGGTTACAGCTATTTTGAGGTACATCATGTCACAGACTGTCAGATAGATAGATAGATAGATAGATAGATAGATAGATAGATAGATAGATAGATAGATAGATTTCCTCTCCCCCAGGCTCACTATTTATAATATTATAGAATCAAATCATAGGACTGGAAGGGACCTCAAAAAGTCTAGTCCAGTCTCCTGCATTCCAGGCAGGACTTTAAAAAGATTAAACAATGAGAAGATAAAAAGCAGTGCCCTCTGCTTATGCTCTGGCTGAAGAAGCCAGCCCTGTGCCTACAGCAGTGGTGTAGTTTGGGTCCACTGAGAAGTACGAGGCGGTACCTAGCAAGTCGCTCCAGTTTCCCACCTGTGCTGTTGACAAGAGACATGGACACGCTTCGATTTACTGGGCCAGTGTGGGCTTCTTAAAGTAGTTTATAGTGTTTACAGTTATTGCCTCATCTACAATGGAAGCCACCCAGCAAATGCCACAATGCCTGGGGCTGTACAGATTTACTGCACTGACTTTCTGAAATATGCCTCCATTAATTTCTTTTTTATTTGTTTACAAGGGCGCCTGCTCCCAGCTTGAGAGAGTCTGTGATACCTTGATTCAATAGGAGCTGTAGAACGTCCTCACTTCTGAGACGATTAGGAAGCGTACGGTTCCATCAGGGTTTCAGTCACTGGAAACCAAGCAGTGATAATTCAGCTATTGCAAGGCACACCGACACTTCAGAGCTATTGCTCCTCACTCAAACTACAATGCCACCAACAATGCTACAGTGTGCCAGAGGATATCTCTCTCTTTGGTAAGAGTTCTCACCATGTTACCTGAAAACAGCTTCGAATCTTAATAGGCTGAGAAACTAAAATTTATGGAGGGTTTGTTAAAGAAATGAATTACTTCTGTCTCTGCAGGAGAAACCTAACTTAAAATACCACACTTGTTTCTACTGATGATAGCATTTATTTTTTATTTCAGGGTTACTCACATTCCTCATCTTCTGGTTTCTTTGAGAAATTTCCTTTTCTTTTAAGAGTGATTTTTTGACATTTTCTACTGAGATGCTCCCTCCACAGGGAATGCCTTTTCTTCCAGGCAGGTCTTTTACCTTGTGGAAATCTCTCGGCAAACCTGATGTCAGATGTCTTGGCAACAAGAAATGGGGAGGCAAGGCGGTCTAGTTTGGTTTCCTTGTTTTCTATGTTAAGGGAACCAGCAAGATGTGGAGATGCCTTGCTAGCTAACCGTACAATCTGTTATGTCTGTCTATGACCATCACTTGTTGTGGCTTGTGACTTGCTGATTTTTGAGTGTATATTTTATGGGATAGGGAACCTCATCTTTCCTTGTCCTAGGAGGTGCCCATTTGGTGGCATTTGAAATAGTAACAGTGAGAAGTAATGAAAGGTACAGTAGAACCTCGGGGTTACGAAAACCTCGGGGAATGGAGATTGTTCATAACTCTGAACAAAACGTTAGGGTTGTTCTTTCAAAAATTTACAACTGAATATTGACTTAATACAGCTTTGAAACTTTACTATGCTGGAGAAGAATGCTGCTTCCCCCTCCCCCCCGTTTTTTTGTAGTTTTATAAAACAGTACTGTATTGTGTTTGCTTTTTTTCCCCTCTGTTGCTGCCTGATTGTGTACTTCCGGTTCCAAATGAGGTGTGTGGTTGACTGGTCAGTTCATGTCTCTCGTGTTCATAACTCTGAGGTTCAACTGTACATTCACACGATTACATAGGACCAAAGAGAGGCAATATCTGTGATAAAATTCCTATATCTATATAAACCTTTGATCTTGTTATAACTTTTTTTTAACTGTGTGTGTCAGGGGAAAACAAACAAACAAACAAACAAACAAACAAACAAACAAACAAACAAACAAACAAACAAACAAACAAACAGACACTCCTCTCTAAGCAAACAGTACCCAAAGAAATAAAATGCTCAGCTGGAGGGTTGAAAAGCATGATAACTGAGAAGCTATTTCTTCACCCCCATAAAAGACGTTCAGCCATTCTCCTCCACAGAATTGATCCCTGTCAAGGTCTGGAAAACCCAACCTCCGCAAAACTCATCAGGAGCTCAGTCTCCCTAGTTTACTACCAAAAGAAGGTGACTTCATCAAAGTCTACAAGTACCTGCACAGGAAAGTATTTTGGCTGGGGGAGGACTCTTTAGTCTAGCAACCAACGGCATAACAAGACCCAGTGGCTCGAAGTCGAAGCGACACAAACTCAAACATGAAATGAAGTGCACATTTTAACAGGGACGCTAATTTATCTAGGGATGTGGGGTACAGTTTTCAAAGTGCCTATATGGTTTTATGTTTCAGAGGGATAGCCGTGTTAGTCTGTATCAGCAAAAACAAAGAGGAATCCTTTTAGCCCATGAAAGCTTATGCCCAAATAAATTTGTTCATCTCTAAGGTGCCACAAGAATTCCTCGTAGTTTTTATATGGTTTTAGTGACTTAGACACTCAGGAGCCTACGTAGCATTAAGACTTAGGATCCTAAGAGCCTATGTCATGTGTGAAAATGGGACATACTCTTGTAAGTCAGGTGCTTTTCAAAATATTACCCTTGGAATCTGTGTAAGAGAGAGGTTCTAGCTTGACTCGAGGTGATTGGGCTTATACAGATGTTTCTGGGTGAGAGTCTATGGCCTGCATTATGCAGGTCTAACTAGATGACTGTTGTTGTTCCTTCTGGCCTTAAAATCTATGAATTAATCCTGTGAAATGCCATTGTCACCTAATTGTTGTTGGCTCCACCAGCACAGCTAGAATCATTCGGCCTGTTCATCCTGAAATTCTTCACACATATCCCCTCTCGTAACTAACATCTGTGCCTTCTACCTCTTCTACCTAATGACCTCAAACACATCAAACTTACTGTTATATAGTAACCTCTAGCTGCTTTAAATATTTCAGTCCTGCCATCTCTTCCACTACTGCAATTTTATGGAGTTTTCTGTTGCTTCTAATGATGGTGTATTTATTTCATTTGGAGAAGTGTCTGATGCACAATTTCCTCTGCATCTGTATTTTACACAGCTTTAAAAACCAAGTGCTTAATTAATACTTGGCAAAATGTGTTAATAAATTACCAACAACCCTTCAGCCAAGCCTAAACTCAAGTAGAACTTCAATGAAATCTCAAGTATCAATAACTAAAAATATCATTAGTGAACCTCTGCATTTCTGCTTCCGGCCCACCCAGAGGTGTGAATTTCTGAGAATCTCAGGAGAGCCAGTTCTGGAGAGATTTCCAGCCCAATTTTGCAGATTTATATTGCAGTAAAGGGTACATTCAATAAATGTTAGACAAGCCGCTCATTTTGGGTACCGATGCAAACCATATTTACAGCTCTGGAGCTTTGGAGTCTTGTCCATCTCTAAGTTCTCCCATATTTTCTTTTACCTCCAATGTAAACATACCTCAGAACATTTGGAATGAGTGATGAGTTCAGCATCTGATTGAGTCAGGTTCCAAGTCTAAGGCAGAGAAGTCATTTCTCTTCCTTCTGCACCATGTCGTACACAACGCCAGTGACCTGCATGCTGCTGCTTAGCTTCCAGGTCACCCTCTCTCTGTATGGCCTCGGGGGGGGGTATCCATATGCGCCAAAGAAATGCAAGGTCTATTCATTCATACTACGGGACCCGTTTTGTTCTTATGAGTTTGAGGCTATGCCATGTGCAATATGGAAATAAACGTGGTCTGAAGTGGTCTGTAACCCCTAAGGAACTAATCTAGGTCCCTGGGTGTCTCTCTGCAGGTAGCCCAGTGAAAGCCATGCTGCCCTGGGGATTCAGGGGGGCAAGGGTAAGCTCAGAGCCTGCTAGGCAGCCCAGACGGAGAGAAGAAAGACACCTAGAGTCAAATGATGGATCAGGCAAAGCCCAGGAAGAAGAGCTAATAGGAAGGCTCTCGAGGAGATGCCTGCCCCAGAAAGCAACTGTGAGATGGGAGAAGCATTTTGTGAGGGACTTGTTGTGTGGTGAGCTCATGAGTCTCTCTCATGCTGTAGTCAAGGTCACCTGAGAACTGGCCTTTGGGTACAACATCCCTCAGCTTGGCCCTTTCCCTGTTCAAGGTGATGCCCAGTGGATGGAGTTCTGTTGGGAAAACTCCCCCCATCCCCAAGGCAGGTGGAGTTAGCCCCCCCAGCTCCCTAGGGATAATCAGTTATCCCCTGGCCAGCGCTGTTCTGACTGCTAGTACAGGGCTGCCCCCTGCCGTGCGCGTGTCCGGGTGCTAAGTAGGAGATTGGAGTTAGGGGGTCAGTAGAGTTATTAGGAGAGTTATAACTCTGCACCTGACCCCTGCACCCCTGTGGTGAGGGAAATGTTGGGCACAGAAGCAGCCTGACTCCTGCATGGAGAGGACGCCTGCCAGCAGCGATTGTCATCCGCTCAGTAGAGGCCGAGGAGTCCGGAGCCATCTCTGAACCTGAGGATCCTTTGTGGAGTTGTGAGTCACCCTCCTGCAGTTAGCTAGTCAGGGAAATTGTTTGGGAGACCCCCTTGCTCCCTGAACCTAGCCCTCAAGCCAGGGGGTAAGGGTTTACAGGTTACATTACCTGCTGCCTATTAAACCTGTGGCGGGACCATCTTATCCCACGTGAGTCTTTTGGGCTGTACTGAACCAAGCCAGCCAAGTTGTTTGCTGCTACAGAAGATGTTGTTGCCAAAGGTCATGAAGGGTCCCTGCAGAGTGGGCATACTGACAGGACACTACATTTCACTCTTGCTCTGTCAGGTCACTCAACTGAGAAATTCACAGGTATTATCAGTGTGGGCAATAGTGATCCTGACAGTAGCATTTTATCCTGTTATGTTATATTTGCTTTCTGTGTAATTTCTCTGTTGAATGCATTGTGTGTGTTTATGTTGTTTCTTGGGAGTCTCCAACTATCTGGACAGTGGGAGTTATGCTGTGATTAGAATTACCCCTCCAAGCTGCCCTGGTGACTCTGTCAGGAAGAGTGGGGGAAGAGGGGGGGAGTTATATCAGAAGAAAATCAGGAAGTTACACCCTGCGGAGTGGGAGCTGTGATCCAGATAAACCCAGGCCTGTCCATCAAAACCAGTAAGGAGATTGGTGCTGACGGAGATAACTGGGTGAATGGGGTGACAGAGAAGTATATGAGAAAATAGAAATGTCCTTTTTGAACACGTCTGTGCAATTCACATTCAGACAGGGCCTAATTATTAAAGAGGGGAGCTTACGTAACTTCCATATACAAACATGACTGTATGTGTAGAGTGGATAACTGATTGCAAAAATGGAGGGTTAGGTGAATACCTTGCCATGGGCACACACAAATCCCTGCCATGCTGAAACAAATTAGGGGCATGCGAAGGCATCTTTGAAATCAGGCGTACAATATCGATGTCATATTTCCCCAAGTCCCAAGCGAAGGAAAGATTAGCAGAATAACCTCACATTTCCTCGATGGATTTTTTTTTTTTTTGTAAAAACACCACAAACAGGAAGATGAAAACCACAGAAAACACATTAGAAATTCCACATTGAAAATAAATGCCACTCAACACCCACAACATTTAGTACTTTAATTAAGTGCCCTTAATATGATTCATCATGCAGCTAATTTAGATTTAATAAGGTAAGTCACTTTGGTAAATAAACAGCATTTCTTCGAAATATTGTATAGAATGTAGTGAGTGATTTTCAGAGGTATGAATGGCAGTGAGGTGTCTAAGTGCCAGCGATGCCTTAGAACGCCCGCTTTCATACTGTACAGTTTAACAGGCTGTTACGCCACTAAAACTGTTTTTAAAAATGGGTGGGGAGTAGAATGGACTAGAAAGATGTGTCTGGCTAGACGCCTGTGCAAACTAAAGTTCAAAGGGCCTACGGGGAGACTCTCCGGGTATTTTTGTTAAACTCCAAAAAGGCAAGAGCGCTGCTGCAAACCAGATGTTTCTCTTAACACAAAAAAGTTTGGTTTCTACATGTTTTCTCGTTCAGCTTTGATAACAGCACTTCTAATTCCATTGATGCTTTGTAAGAAGAGGGCATTTAAGAAGCCTGGGAAACAAGCAGGGAGAACTGGAAGTCCTGACACAGTCAAGGAATTATGATGTGATTGGAACAACAGAGACTTGGTGGGATAACTCGCATGACTGGAGTACTGTCATGAATGGATATAAACAGTTCAGGAAGGACAGGCAAGGCAGAAAAGTTGGGGGAGTTGCACTGTATGTAAGGGAGCAGTATGACTGCTCAGAGCTCTGGTATGAAACTGCAGAAAAACCTGAGAGTCTCTGGATTAAGTTTAGAAGAGTGAGCAACAAGGGTGATGTCTTGGTGGGAGTCTGCTATAGACCACCGGACCAGGGGGATGAGGTGGACGAGGCTTTCTTCCGGCAAGTCACAGAAGTTACTAGAACGCAGGCCCTGGTTCTCATGGGAGACTTCAATCACCCTGATTTCTGCTGGGAGAGCAATACGGCAGTCCACAGAAAATCTAGGAATTTTTTGGAAAGTGTAGGGGACAATTTCCTGGTGCAAGTACTGGAGGAACTAACTAGGGGCAGAGCTCTTCTTGACCTGCTGCTCACAAACCGGGAAGAATTAGTAGCGGAAGCTAAAGTGGATGGGAACCTGGGAGGCAGTGACCAGGAGATGGTCGAGTTCAGGATCCTGACACAGGAAGGAAAGGAGAGCAGCGGAATACGGACCCTGGACTTCAGAAAAGCAGACTTTGACTCCCTCAGGGAACTGATGGGCAGGATTCCCTGGGAGAATAAAATGAGGGGGAAAGGAGTCCAGGAGAGCTGGCTGTATTTTAAAGAATCCTTATTGAGGTTACAGGGACAAACCATCCCGATGTGTAGAAAGAATAGTAAATATGGCAGGCAACCAGCTTGGCTTAACAGTGAAATCCTTGCTGCTCTTAAATACAAAAAAGAAGCTTACAAGAAGTGGAAGATTGGACAAAAGACCAGGGAAGAGTATTAAAATATTGCTCGCGGATGCAGGAGTGAAATCAGGAAGGCCAAATCACACCTGGAGTTGCAGCTAGCAAGAGATGTTAAGAGTAACAAGAAGGGTTTCTTCAGGTATGTTGGCAACAAGAAGAAAGTCAAGGGAAGTGTGGGCCCCTTACTGAATGAGGGAGGCAACCTAGTGACAGAGGATGTGGAAAAAGCTAATGTACTCAATGCTTTTTTTGCCTCTGTCTTCATGAACAAGGTCAGCTCCCAGACTACTGCGCTGGGCAGCAGAGCATGGGGAGGAGGTGACCAGCCCTCTGTGGAGAAAGAAGTGGTTCGGGACTATTTAGAAAAGCTGGACGTGCACAAGTCCATGGGGCCGGATGTGCTGCATCCGACAGTGCTAAAGGAGTTGGCGGATGTGATTGCAGAGCCATTGGCCATTACATTTGAAAACTTATGGTGATCAGGGGAGGTCCCAGACGACTGGAAAAAGGCTAATGTAGTGCCCATCTTTAAAAAAGGGAAGGAGGAGGATCCTGGGAGCTACAGGCCAGGCAGCCTCACCTCAGTCCCTGGAAAAATCATGGAGCAGGTCCTCAAGGAATCACTTCTGAAGCATTTAGAGGAGAGGAAAGTGATCAGGAACAGCCAGCATGGATTCACCAAGGGCAAGTCATGCCTGACTAATCTAATTGCCTTCTATGACGAGATAACTGGCTCTGTGGATGAGGGGAAAGCAGTGGACTTTTTGTTCCTTGACTTTAGCAAAGCTTTTGACACGATCTCCCACAGTACTCTTGCCAGCAAATTAAAGAAGTATGGGCTGGATGAATGGACTATAAGGTGGATAGAAAGCTGGCTAGATTGTTGGGCTCAACGGGTAGTGATCAATGGCTCCATGTCTAATTGGCAGCTGGTATCAAGTGGAGTGCCCCAAGGGTCGGTCCTGGGGCCGGTTTTGTTCAACATCTTCATAAATGATCTGGAGGATGGTGTGGATTGCACCCTCAGCAAGTTTGCAGATGACACTAAACTGGGAGGAGAGGTAGATACGCTGGAGGGCAGGGATAGGATACAAAGGGACCTAGACAAATGAGAGGATTGGGCCAAAAGAAATCTGATGAGGTTCAACAAGGACAAGTGCAGGGTCCTACACTTAGGATGGAAGAATCCCATGCACCGCTACAGACTAGGGACCGAGTGGCTCGGCAGCAGTTCTGCAGAAAAAGACCTAGGGGTGACAGTGGACGAGAAGCTGGATATGAGTCAGCAGTGTGCCCTTGTTGCCAAGAAGGCCAATGGCATTTTGGGATGTATAAGTAGGGGTATTGCCAGCAGATTGAGGGACGGGATCGTTCCCCTGTATTCGACACTGGTGAGGCCTCATCTGGAGTACTGTGTCCAGTTTTGGGCCCCACACTACAAGAAGGATGTGGAAAAATTGGAAAATGTCCAGCGGAGGGCAACAAAAATGATTAGGGGACTGGAACACATGAGTTATGAGGAGAGGCTGAGGGAACGGGGATTGTTTAGTCTGCGGAAGAGAAGAATGAGGGGGGATTTGATAGCTGCTTTCAACTACCTGAAAGGGGGTTCCAAAGAGGATGGATCTAGACTGTTCTCAGTGGTAGAAGATGACAGAACGAGGAGTAATGGTCTCAAGTTGCAGTGGGGGAGGTTTAGGTTGGATATTAGGAAAAACTTTTTCACTAACAGGGTGGTGGAATGTGTTACCTAGGGAGGTGGTGGAATCTCCTTCCTTAGAAGTTTTTAAGATCAGGCTTGACAAAGCCCTGGCTGGGATGATTTAGTTGGGGATTGGTCCTGCTTTGAGCAGGGGGTTGGACTAGATGACCTCCTGAGGTCCGTTCCAACCCTGATATTCTATGATTCCATGATTCTCTTATTAAAGCAAGATTGTGATTCAGGATTTCTTGCTATATCTGCTGTAACTGGTCGTATCTTCTTGCCCATGCAACAAATCTGGCTGATGCTTCCTTTTCTGAGAGTAGGAGAAGGGAATAAATGTCACTTCCTGCCAGCCCAGTCTGACAATTTTTCAACTTCGGCAAAAAGCAGCTCATCCCTCATAGCTCATTGGCCCTTTTCTCAAATCGGACTTGAGCATTGCTGTGGGGTTGCAGGGCAGGCGAGGCCGTCAGGATGGGTAGAAGGACCAGCGTCTCATTCTGTGCCACACTTTCACAGGCTGAATCACTGAGCAACATTCAGGTTTGCAATAGGGAGAGTGCTGGTTCCTCAGGCTTGGCAAAGAAGATGGGTTCAGGAGCCACCCTGGGGAAAACCTAAATAATTCTTCTTTGTTTGTTTGTTGTTTTTAGTTGTCCGGGGTGTGTGTGGATTTATTTATTTATTTTAATTAGATGGAAAATCAATTTTGTATTATTTTTAGCCATCAAGTCAGAGGAACAGGATGTTTGGAAGGGACCAGAAGTATGTCTAACTCAAACAGGGCCAGAAAGGTGGAAAGATTACAGGCGGCAACACTGAGATCACGTGTACCAAGAACTCAGATAGCCACCTCTCTGTCTGTTTTTTCTGCTGACTGCAGACAGTGGGGAGACAGAAAACCCCACCTGTTACAGAAAACAGGATTTCTCTTCCCATGAACCAACCCGCAATCGGCAGAGGAAACCAATGGCTGACATTTTTGAGTTATTAACATGTATATGAAAAACATCAACAATTTTTTGTTATATTTTTCACTAAATGTTTTTGCTGTTCTTTAGCCAGCTCTAATGAAAACCCTCACTGTCCTGTTGCATTTGGACCCAATCCTGCAATCTTTCAAGTATCTGAAGACCGCTATCATGTCCTCCCTTAATATCCTCTTTTCCAAACTAAACATACTCAGTTCCTTAAGCCTTTGCTCATATGGCTTGCATTCCATCCCTTTGATCATCTTTGCCATTCACCTCTGGATCCTGTCCAGTTTCCCTACATCCTTTCTATGCATTGGTGACCAATGTTGGATACAGTACTCCAGATGAGGCCTAACTAACGCCAAGTAGCGTGGTACTATCACCTCCCAGGACTTGCATGTTTTGTCTCCATTAACACAATCTGAAATTGCTTTTGTTGTTTTTTTTTGCAACACCATCACATTGCTGACTCAGGTTGAGGTTGTGATCCACCACAACTCCCGTTCCTTCTCAGCAGTGCTGCTGCCAAGTCAGTTTTTCCCCATCCTGTATTTGTGCATTTGTTTTTAGTTCCCTAAGTTTAGCACATTACATTTGTCTGTGTTGAATTTCATTTTATTGTCTATAGCTCAGTTCTCCAGTTTATCAAGATTCCCTCTGAAGTGCTAAATGCCTGTTGTGTTTCAGTTTTCACCAAAAAGGTTAGTAGGGATCAGACATGTAGCATAGTAAATACCAGTGAAAACAAGATAGGATCTGAGGCTACAGCAGGGAAAGAACAAGCTGAAAATTACTGAGACAAGTTAGATGTCTTCAAGTCACCAGGGCCTGATGAAATCCATCCTAGAATACTCAAGGTGCTGACTGAGGAGATAGCTGAGCCATTAGCAATTGTCTTGAAAAACTCAAGGAAGAAGGAAAAACTCATGGAGAGATTCCAGAGGATTGGGAGAGGACAAATATGGTGCCCATCTATAAAAAAGGAAATAAGGACAACCCGGGGAATTACAAACCAGTCAGCTTAGCTTCTGTACCTGGAAAGATAATGGAGAAAATCATTAAGCAACCAATTTGCAAACACCTAGAAGACAATAGGATGATAAGTAACAGTCAGCATG
Organism: Chelonia mydas; assembly: GCF_015237465.2. Taxonomy (NCBI): domain Eukaryota; kingdom Metazoa; phylum Chordata; order Testudines; family Cheloniidae; genus Chelonia; species Chelonia mydas. Next base: position 132,947,909 of record NC_051246.2, on the reverse strand, counting down.
GATTTGTCAAGAACAAATCGTGTCAAAGCAACCTAATAACTTTCTTTGACAGGGTAACAAGCCTTGTAAATGGGAGGAAGTGGTAGATGTGGTCTATCTTAACATTAGTAAGGATTTTGATACTGTTTCTCATAAGCGTCTCAAAAATGAACTAGAGAATCATAGAATCATAGAATCATAGAATATCAGGGTTGGAAGGGACCTCAGGAGGTCATCTAGTCCAACCCCCTGCTCAAAGCAGGACCAATCCCCAATCAAATCATCCCAGCCAGGGCTTTGTCAAGCCTGACCTTAAAAACTTCCAAGGAAGGAGATTCTACCACCTCCCTAGGTAATGCATTCCAGTGTTTCACCACCTCCTAGTGAAAAAGTTTTTCCTAATATCCAACCTAAACCTCCCCCACTGCAACTTGAGACCATTACTCCTTGTCCTGTCCTCTTCTACCACTGAGAATAGTCTAGAACCATCCTCTCTGGAACCACCTCTCAGGTAGTTGAAAGCAGCTATCAAATCCCCCCTCATTCTTCTCTTCTGCAGACTAAACAATCCCAGTTCCCTCAGCCTCTCCTCATAAGTCATGTGTTCCAGATCCCTAATCATTTTTGTTGCCCTTCGCTGGACTCTCTCCAATTTATCCACGTCCTTCTTGTAGTGTGGGGCCCAAAACTGGACACAGTACTCCAGATGAGGCCTCACCAGTGTCGAATAGAGGGGAACGATCACAGCCCTCCATCTGCTGGCAATGCCCCTACTTATACATCCCAAAATGCCATTGGCCTTCTTGGCAACAAGGGCACACTGCTGACTCATATCCAGCTTCTCGTCCACTGTAACCCCTAGGTCCTTTTCCGCAGAACTGCTGCCTAGCCATTCAGTCCCTAGTCTGTAGCTGTGCATTGGGTTCTTCCGTCCTAAGTGCAGGACCCTGCACTTATCCTTATTGAACCGCATCAGGTTTCTTTTGGCCCAATCCTCCAATTTGTCTAGGTCCCTCTGTATCCTATCCCTGCCCTCCAGCGTATCTACCACTCCTCCCAGTTTAGTATCATCTGCAAATTTGCTGAGAGTGCAATCCACACCATCCTCCAGATCATTTATGAAGATATTGAACAAAACCGGCCCCAGGACCGACCCCTGGGGCACTCCACTTGACACCGGCTGCCAACTAGACATGGAGCCATTGATCACTACCCGTTGAGCCCGACAATCTAGCCAACTTTCTACCTACCTTATAGTGCATTCATCCAGCCCATACTTCTTTAACTTGTTGACAAGAATACTGTGGGAGACCGTGTCAAAAGCTTTGCTAAAGTCAAGAAACAATACATCCACTGCTTTCCCTTCATCCACAGAATCAGTAATCTCATCATAGAAGGCTATTAGATTAGTCAGGCATGACCTACCCTTGGTGAATCCATGCTGACTGTTCCTGATCACTTTCCTCTCGTCCTAGGAAATATAGGCCTAGGAAATATATATTTCCTAGGAAATATAGCCTAGATGGAGCTACCATAATATGGGTGCATAACTGGTTGGAAATCCATTCCCAGAGAGGAGTTATCAGTTGTTCACAGTCAAGCTGGAAGGGTATATCAAGTGGAGTCCCTCAGGGATTGGTTCTGGGTCCAGTTCTGTTCAATCATTTCATGAATGATTTAGATAATGACAGAAAGTACACTTATGAAGTGTGCGAACAATACCAAGATGGGAGGGGTTGCAAGTGCTTTGGAGGATAGAATTAAAATTCAAAATGATCTGGACAAACTGGAGAAATGGTCTGCAGTAACTAGGATGAAATTCAATAAGGACAAATGCAAAGTACTCCACTTAGGATGGAACAATCAGTTGCACACACACAAAATGGGAAATGACTGCCTAGGAAGGAGTACTGCGAAAAGGGATCTGTGTGCTGAGAGATGCCTGATCAGATCTCTGAGTAAGCGCTTTCCACCCTTGAAAAGCTAATTAAAGTTATTTGTTGTTCCTGTCCAATATGCTCATTCTAGGTCCAATGCTGCATCCTGCTGAGGCTGCTCAGTGGGTTGTAGAACCTACCAGAAAATGCTAAGGAAAAGCCTTGGCTCTGCAGAGTCCCTCATGCACCCTGAAGGGGTGAAGAGTCACCATGCAGTCAATATAAAGTACACCTCAACACGGCCCGGCACTAGGGAGCCCGGGAAGATGTTAAATATTCATTTTATTTCTTTTGTTTTTGGCTTAGTGAAAAGAATTATGTTGAGAATCAAGGATCTTAGTGTCGTTTCTGAACACAGATAAAACATTGGCTAAAAATACACATACTCATAACCTGTAATGCTTAATCCAGACAAGATCTATGGCTGCCCCACATCTCCCAGCAGCAGGTTGTCACATAGCCGTTAGCACCAGTCCCAGGCTGTGTAAAAGAAATAGTGTTCTGGGGATGTTATTTTCTCGTTGGACAAAGAGTTGGTGTAAATACTTCCTGCTGCAGCTTCTAGTGCCGGAAGAGAGAGTAGTCTATAGTGCAAAATACTGGCTCAGAGGTGGGTGAATTGCCACCTGGGTCTGAGAGGCAAAACTCTCTGCCCTGATTCTCCAATCGATTCAGTTCTGCCTCCAGGGGCAAGGCAGGCACTTTCAAAGTAATCTGGAATAGGGTATTTTAGCTAAATATAGATTGCCCTTAATAGCATCTGACAGCCTGGGGAGAGAACATCTGAGCCACCTCCTCTCCCCTCATTCCACCACCACCTGCCTGCTCAGCTCCGGTTTGGCTCATGGGGGTGGGGCGGGGGGGCTGGCTAATGGGAAAAGCTACTCACAGGGGTGCGGAGAGCCCTTCAGTTAAGGAGGAGGTGAATGTGCCAGGCCCCCTTCCCTCTGGTGACAATAACACATTGATAGAGCTCAGGGGAGCATTGCTCGAAATCAGATGTTCCCACACCAAGGCAATATATTGATTCACCAAGGAAAATCTAAACCAAGCGCAGTCTTATTGGGGTCATTCACCTGGACTCCATTCTGCAGGCCTCTCAGGCATGAATGCTCTTATCATCGTGCTCAAAGTTCCCCAAGACTGGACCCTGTTGATTGTGAGTCCAGGAGCTCCTTTTTCTCCCCCCGAGATAATTTTAATCTGCCATTTAGAGTGCTCGTGTAGCCCTGGAGAGCCCCGTATGCTTGCAGCTAGCCAATCACTGTGTAGCTTTCTCCTGAAAGCATCTCTGAAGGCAGTCATTTTCTTCTTCTCTTTGCTAGCTACTTTAAGGCATCTCTGGAAACACAGGAGACACCAGGCCTCCCGCTGTTGTAATTAGGCTTTCTGAAGACCTGAGGCCACTCCATAATTTGTCTGTACCGGAAAAGGTATGTTCTACTGTAATCTGCCATAACAAGCTGTTAGAAAGGACCAAAGAGCAACAGTGCTTGTGGTATGATGGCTGTCCTGTCCCTCCACTCTACACTAGCCTGTCGCATAGCCCCATGCTGGAGCGAGGGCTCTCAACTCAGCACGTCGTCGTTCTTTCGGTAAAGTAGCAAAAAAGGATCACTTTCTATGTACACATGTTTTATTATGTGCACCTGAATCTGTACAGATCCTGCTATTGAAATGTCAATATTCGTCAAGAAAAATGACATCAATTAATATTTTAATGGCAATTGCTCTAGATTACAGAGACTTTCACTTGCATTAGCCTACATCAAAGACAAGTTGAGAATCATAGAATCATAGAATATCAGGGTTGGAAGGGACCTCAGGAGGTCATCTAGTCCAACCCCCTGCTCAAAGTAGGACCAATCCCCAACTAAATCATCCCAGCCAGGGCTTTGTCAAGCCTGGCCTTAAAAATATCTAAGGAAGGAGATTCCACCACCTCCCTAGGTAACGCATTCCAGTGTTTCACCACCCTCCTAGTGAAAAAGTTTTTCCTAATATCCAAACTAAACCTCCCCCACTGCAACTTGAGACCATTACTCCTCGTTCTGTCATCTGCCACCACTGAGAACAGTCTAGATCCATCCTCTTTGGAACCCCCTTTCAGGTAGTTGAAAGCAGCTATCAAATCCCCCCTCATTCTTCTCTTTCACAGACTAAACAATCCCAGTTCCCTCAGCCTCTCCTCATAAGTCATGTGTTCCAGTCCCCTAATCATTTTTGTTGCCCTCCGCTGGACATTTTCCAATTTTTCCACATCCTTCTTGTAGTGTGGGGCCCAAAACTGAACACAGTACTCCAGATGAGGCCTCACCAATGTCAAAGAGAGGGGAATGATCACGTCCCTCGATCTGCTGGCCATGCCCCCAGTTATACGTCCCAAAATGCCATTAGCCTTCTTGGCAACAATGGTACATTGTTGACTCATATCCAGCTTCTCGTCCACTGTAACACTTAGGTCCTTTTCTGCACAACTGCTGCCGACCCACTCGGTCCCTAGTCTGTAGCAGTGCATGGGATTCTTCCGTCCTAAGTGCAGGACTCTGCACTTGTCCTTGTTGAACCTCATCAGATTTCTTTTGGCCCAAGCCTAAACCTTGATGAAGTTCAACAAGGACAAGTGCAGAGTCCTGCACTTAGGATGGAAGAATCCAATGCACCGCTACAGACTAGTGACCGAATGGCTCGGCAGCAGTTCACTGCTTTCCCCTCATCCACGGAGCCAGTTATCTCGTCATAGAAGGCAATTAGATTAGTCAGGCATGACTTGCCCTTGATGAATCCATGCTGGCTGTTCCTGATCACTTTCATCTCTCCTAAGTGCTTCAGAAGTGATTCCTTGAGGACCTGCTCCATGATTTTTTCAGGGACTGAGGTGAGGCTGACTGGCCTGTTGTTCCCAGGATCCTCCTTCTTCCCTTTTTTAAAGATGGGCACTACATTATCCTTTTTCCAGTGATCTGGGAGCTCCCCCGATCGCCATGAGTTTTCAAAGATACTGGCCAATGGCCCTGCGATCACATCCGCCAACTCCTTTAGCACTCTCGGATGCAGCGCATCCGGCCCCATGGACTTGTGCTCATCCAGCTTCTCTAAATAGTCCCGAACCACTTCTTTCTCCACAGAGGGCTGGTCACCTCCTCCCCATGCTCTGCTGCCCAGTGCAGTAGTCTGGGAGCTGACCTTGTTCGTGAAGACAGAAGCAAAAAAAGCATTGAGTACATTACCTTTTTCCACATCCTCCATCACTAGGTTGCCTCCGTCATTCAGTAAGGAGCCCACACTTTCCTTGACTTTCTTCTTGTTGCTAACATACCTGAAGAAACCCTTCTTGTTACTCTTAACATCTCTTGCTAGCTGCAACTCCAGGTGTGATTTGGTCTTCCTGATTTCACTCCTGCATCCCCGAGCAATATTTTTATTCTCTTCCCTGGTCATTTGTCCAATCTTTCATTTCTTGTAAGCCTCTTTTTTGTGTTGAAGATCAGCAAGGATTTCACTGTTAAGCCAAGCTGGTCGCTTGCCATATTTACTATTCTTTCTACACATTGGGATGGTTTGTCCCTGTAACCTCAATAAGGATTCTTTAAAATACAGCCAGCTCTCCTGGACTTCTTTCCCCCTCATGTTATTCCTCCAGGGGATCCTGCCCATCAGTTTCCTGAGGGAGTCAAAGTCTGCTTCCCTGAAGTCCAGGGTCTGTATTCTGCTGCCGTCCTTTCTTCCTTGTGTCAGGATCCTGAACTCGACCATCTCATGGTCACTGACTCCCAGGTTCCCATCCACTTTTGCTTCCCCTACTAATTCTTCCCGGTTTGTGAGCAGCAGGTCAAGAAGAGCTCTGCCCCTAGTTGGTTCCTCCAGCACTTGCACCAGGAAATTGTCCCCTACACTTTCCAAAAAATTCCTAGATTTTCTGTGGACTGCCGTATTGCTCTCCCAGCAGAAATCAGGGTGATTGAAGTCTCCCATGAGAACCAGGGCCTGCGTTCTAGTAACTTCTGCGAGTTGCCGGAAGAAAGCCTCGTCTACCTCATCTCCCTGGTCTGGTGGTCTATAGCAGACTCCCACCACGACATCACCCTTGTTGCTCACACTTCTAAACTTAATCCAGAAACTCTCAGGTTTTTCTGCAGTTTCATACCTGAGCTCTGAGCAGTCATACTGCTCCCTTACATACAGTGCAACTCCCCCAACTTTTCTGCCTTGCCTGTCCTTCCTGAACTGTTTATATCCATCCATGATAGTACTCCAGTCATGTGAGTTATCCCACCAAGTCTCTGTTATTCCAGTCACATCATAATTCCTTGACTGTGCCAGGACTTCCAGTTCTCCCTGCTTGTTTCCCAGGCTTCTTGCATTTGTGTATAGGCACTTGAGATAACTTTCTGTTTGTCCTGCTTTCTTAGTATGAGGCAGGAGCTCTCCCCTCTTGCGCTCTCCTGCTCGTGCTTCCTCCCAGTATCCCACTTCCCCACTTACCTCAGGGCTTTGGTCTCCTTCCCCGGTGAACCTACTTTAAAGCCCTCCTCACTAGGTTAGCCCGCCTGCTTGTGAAGATGCTCTTCCCTCTCTTCGTTAGGTGGAGCCCGTCTCTGCCTTGAACTCCTCCTTCTTGGAACACCATCCCATGGTCAAAGAATCCAAAGCCTTCTCTCCGACACCACCTGTGTAGCCAGTCGTTGACTTCCATGATTCGACGGTCTCTACCCAGGCCTTTTCCTTCCACGGGGAGGATGGACGAGAATATCACTTGCACCTCAAACTCCTTTGTCCTTCTTCCCAGAGCCACGTAGTCCGCAGTGATCCGCTCAAGGTCATTCTTGGCAGTATCATTGGTGCCCATGTAGAGAAGCAGGAAGGGGTAGTGATCCGAGGGCTTGATGAGTCTCGGCAGTCTCTCCGTCACATCGTGAATCCTAGCTCCTTGCAAGCAGCAGTCTTCTTGGTTTTCCCGGTCGGGGCGGCAGATAGATGACTCAGTCCCCCTGAGGAGACAGTCCCACCACCACCAACCGCCTCCTCCTCTTAAGAGCAGTGGTCATGGACCCCCCAACCCTAGGACAGTGCATCTCATGCCTTCCAATCGGCGGAGTCTCCTTCTGATCCCTTCCCTCAGACGTATCATCTAGTCCACTGTCCGCGGCAGTACCTGTGGAGAGAACATGAAAACGGTTGCTTACCTGTATCTGTGTTGCTGGTACATGGACGCTCCCCTTTCTTCTTCTGGAGGTCACATGCTGCCAAATTTCTTCACCGTCCTCCTGTCTCCGCTGCGCAGCCTGCTCTGAATCTTCAGAATGTTGTGTCTGTAGAAGCATATCCTGGCGTCTGTCCAGGAAATCTTCAGTTTCTCTTATGCAACGCAGGGTCGATACCTGTTGCTCCAGACCCTGAACCTTCTCTTCCAATATGGAGACCAGCTTGCACTTTGTACAAACAAAGTCGCTTCTGTCCTGTTGAAGAAAGACAAACATGGCACATCCAGTGCAGGTCACAACAGCTGAACACTCCCCATCCATATTACCTTCCTTCTATGAACTTCCCCAGGAGTTGCAGTAACTACTCAGAGAAGCCGGCAAGATGTAATCCTCAGTGGGCTCTCCCCAGGCAAACTCCCTCTGTTAGCCTCTCTGCTGTTTGTTGCTCAGCTGGTTCACTGAAACTAAGAAAACACCAACTAATAAGACCAGATAATGTATGTAAATAACTACTTCTCAGGCTTCCATGTTTAATTGCACCAATAACTCAAAAAATGAATAACCAACTCTGCTAAAATAGCACAGACCTCTATCTGTCTCTCAGAGACTCATAGACTTTAAGGTCAGAAGGGACCATTATGATCGTCTAGTCTGACCTCCTGCACAATTCAGGCCACAGAATCTCACCCACCCACTCCTGTAACAAACCCCTGACCTATGTCTGAGCTATTGAAGTCCTCAAATCATGGTTTAAAGACTTCAAGGTGCAGAGAATCCTCCAGCAAGTGACCCATGCCCTATGCTACAGAGGAAGGCGATAAACCCCCAGGGCTTCTGCCAATCTGCCCTGGAGAAAAATTCCTTCCTGACCCCAAATATGGCGATAAGCTAAACCCTGAGCATGTGGGCAAGACTCACCAGCCAGGAAGGAATTCTCTGTAGTAACTCAGATCCCACCCTATCTAGTGTCCCATCACAGGCCATTGGGCATAGTCAAAGATCAATTAATTGCCAAAATTAGGCTATCCCATCATACCATCCCCTCCATAAACTTATCAAGCTTAGTCTTGAATCCAGATATGTCTTTTGCCTCCACTGCAAACACAATGGGCAAGATTCTCAAATGCACCAGTCTACTCAGTGCAAGAGGCAGGCACCACCAGGTATGGCTCCCTGATTCTTAAAATGCCCTGTCCCCAGCCTTAAGGGATGGAGTTAGAGCAGCCCAGGGACTGCTCTAATATATGACAGCTCGCTATGATCTCTAACAAATCATACAACAGCCAAGAACTGCTGAATGGGAGCTTCTACTCTGTGCCAGATTGACAGCAGATGAAAATTCCCTTCCTCCGGGGATTTCTCAGGCTGTGGCCAGAGTGTGCCCCTTTTTCACCACTCAGACAACATAAAGGGGGCAGAGCTGGTGTTGAGAGCTGGCCTAATATGTTGTGATTTTGTTTTGAACATCCACTCTGGGTCAGACCAAAGGACTGTCTAGCCCAGTACCCTGTCTTCCGACAGTGGTCAATGAACAGAACAGGGAATCATCAAGTGATCCATCCCCTGTTGCCCATTCCCAGCTTCCGGCAAACATGAAATATGAACTTACAGGATATTTGCAAGTGGAGAAAGCTTTGTTTTTCTAAAATCAGGCAAGGTGAGAGATGACTGTGTACCTGCCCTGCAGACTACGAACAGATTGGGGCAGGGAGCGTTTTCTTTGTTATATGTCTGTGCTGTGCCTAGTAGGATGGGGCCCTCATCCTTTCCTAGGTCCCATAGGTGCTACTGCAAGATAATAGCAAATAATAATAGCAATAACTGCTCTGGAGTTAGGCGGAGGCAGAAGTTTGCTGTTTCTAGTTTCTGGTCAGGGATACATCCTTTTTTTTGCACAGCAAGTAGGATGTGCCATCAGGCAGAAGGTGGAGTGAAAGACTCAAGTGTAGTGTCATCACTCTACTGAGATTCCATGGAGATTCTGCAACAATGTCCCTGAACTAGTCTCTTCTGTGCCAGTTAGGGTGAGCCATGAGGTGACGCTCTGATACAGGAATCTCAAATAGAGATTAGGATGAGATTGTAACTAAAGAAAGATTTAAAGCCAGGCTACAGAGGTGACATACTAGTGCACAGATCCATTATGACCTGAGCCACTGCACGCAGCTTCTATTTATTCTTTCATTAAACCATAAAGTAAGGCCAGAAGGGACCATCATGATCATCTGGTCCTACATCCTCCATAGCACAAATGGAGACGCTCACACTATAATTACTGAATCAAGACCCAAATAGGGGGTTGAATGAGAGCATATCTTTTAGAAAGAGATATTTGGTCTTGATTTGAAGACTCCAACTGATGGAGAATCCACCACAATGGTTGGTAAGTTGTTCCAGTGGTTAAAAACCATCACTGTTAAAAATTTTCACCTTAATTCTAGTTTGAATTGGACTAGCTTCAGCCTCCAGCCATGGGATTCTATTATTCCTTTATGTGCTAGTATCCTCTACCATCAGACTGTAGGTTCTCCCAACTAAGTGTTTATAGTGCATGATCAAGTCACCTCTCAATCTTTCTAAAGAGTTCACTGAGAAGCCCACTGCACCATTGATGCTGATTTTCAATACGTTTTGGAACACAGTAGACATTCCAGAAGACTGGAAGAAAGCTAATGTCAGAAGACTGGAAGAAAGCTAATGTTGTACCAATATTGAAAAACAGTACATGGGATGATCCAGGTAATTATGGGTCTGTCAGACTGACTCAATCCAGGGCAAGAAAATGGGGTGGCTGATTTCGGACCCGATTAATAAAAAATTAAAGAGGATAATGTAATTAATGCCTATCAAAATAGGTTTATGGGAAATGAATCCTCTCAAACTAACTCAATAGCTCTTTTTGATGAGATTTCATGTTTGGTTGATAAAGGTAATAGTGTTTATTTAATAGACTTCTGTAAGGCATTTAAATTAGTACTGAATGATATTTTGGTTAAAAATCTAGAAAGATATAAAATTAACATGGTAAATGGATTAAAAACTGGCTAGCTGATAGGTCTCAAAATGTAATTGTAAATAGGGAATCATCATCAAGCAGACATGTTTGCATAAGGTCCTGCAGCATCTGTTCATGGCCCTGTGTTGTTTAACATTTTTAACAATGACCTGGAAAAAAACATAAAGTCACCACTGATAAAGAGTTTGGTGAGCTGGGTGGAAGCAAACAACATGTGTTTTAATATGGTTAAATGTTAATGTATGCATCTGGAGCCAAAGAAGGTAGACTATACTTACATGATGGGGGACTCTATCCTGTAAAGCAGGCACTGAAAGGTCTGGAGGTCGTGGTGGATAATCCGCTGAGCTCCCAACATGACGCTGTGGCCAAAAGGGCTAATGCAACCCTTAGATGCATAAACTGCGGAATCTTGAATAGGAGTAGAAAGGATATTTTACCTCTGTATTTGGCACTGGTGAAACCACTGCTGTGGATACCAGAATTGGAGGGTTCAGAGAGGACCCACAGGATGTAAGGAGCTCAATCTATTTAGCTTAAGAACGAGAAGGTTAAAGGGTGACTTGATCACAGTCTATAATTACCTATATGGGAAACAAATATTTGGTAATGGGCTCTTCAATCTAGCAGAGACAAATGACACAATTCAATTGCTGAAAGGGGAAGCTAGACACAGTCAGACTGGACATAACACATATATTTTTTTTTTACCATTGAGAGTAATTAACCATTGATACAACTTACCAAGGGTGGTGGGGGTTTCTCCATCACTGACCATTTTAAAATCAAGACTGGATGTTTTTCTCAGATGATTCCAATGGTCCCTTCTGGCTTTGAATCTATCAAACTGTGAATCTTTTCTTTGTTAAGCTAAGTAGATTGTCCTTCTTGAACCTCTCATTGTAAGACAAGTTTTCCAGGCCTCAAATCAGTCTTGTAGCTTTTTTCTGAAACTTTTCCAATTTGTCAACACCAGAACTGAATGCGGCATTCCAGTAAAGGTCTCACTAATGCTATGTACTGTGGTAGTACCACCACGCTACAAATATTCAGTATTCTTCTGTTTGTATACCCAAAGATTACATGCCCTTTCTTGGCCACCACATTGCACTGAGAGCTCCTGTTCAGTCGGTGAACCACTGTGACCTTAAGTCCTTTTCTGCGTCATGACTTTCCAAACTACTGTTCCCCATCCTACAAGTTTGAGGTGCATTTTTGTTTCTTCTGAGTACGATTGCAGTTAGCTATATTAAAAATCATGCTGTTCAAATGAACCCATCTTTTTTGTGTCATCTTCAAATTTTGCCAGCAATGATTTTAAATTTTTGTCTTGATTATTGATAAAGATATGGAATAGCCTCAGGCCAAGAAAAGACAGTTGCAGGGCACTACTAGAAGCATCTCCATTAGATGACAAGTTAATAATTACTATTGAGATCTATCAATTAACCAATTTTTAACATATTTAATACATGCTGCATTGATTTTGTACAGTGTTTTTTTTTAATCAGAATTCCGGGTAGTACTATATCAGATGCCTTACACCAGACTATTACATCAACACAGTTACCTTTGTCAACCAAACGAGTCATTTAATGAAAAATCTAGAAACATATCATGGTGACAATTTTTATAAGAACTGCTCATTTACAAAGATGCCAAGATATATTTGATCAGAAACTCTTGTTTGCAAACAATTGAAAAAAAATCTGTAGTGCTAGGCATGGTAGTTGAGTTATAAAGGGCCACAGCATCTTCATATCAAGTTAAAGGATTTCTTAACTAGAATTTAAGTTAACATTTAAAATCAAGGGAAATGGGAAATGCGTAAAATATGTGAAAGCATCTACATTTAATCACTTCTTCTTCTACAAAAGAAGATTGAATAGCAACCTCCTCAAATACATTGCTATGTTTTGTAGTGTTTCTGTCAAGCAGTGACCTTAAAGAAAGTTCTGTACATGTTTTTCTAAGAGTCTTACAACTGCTTCATGTAGCTACAGCTTATAATTAGCATATTGCATTCAGATCTAACTCTGATTTGCATAAGAGGTTCAGAGAAAATTTAATAAATGCCATTGCAGCCTCAGCAAATCTTGTTGAGATTTAATTGGATTGTAAAGTAATTGTATCTAGTATTCGCTTTTTTAAACATTTCCAGCAGTGTATTCATTTTTAATTGAAGGAATTAATTTTGTAATCATTAGTGCTCATTTTTCCTGGAATCAACCTTCTCAGAATAATTACCTCGGTCATCTGTGTCCTGTGACACTATTGTATGAATTGTGTTGCCAAGCAGTTTGCTTGTATTGCCCCACAATGGGTGTGTGCCTGACAATCTGCTAGAGACCGACACTTCAGGAAAAGGGCTAATTGTCATGTTTATTCTAGTATGCCTGGGATGCGTAGGAAGATTTCCTGGTACAAAACACTAAAATGCTGACCGCATCCGTGCTGAAGCAGCTGTACCGTTCTGAATGCCCTCGGTTTATGAGTGACCTGACCTCAGTATTCTTATTTCCGCCTTCACTGGAAGGCCACGCATCTCAGAACTGAGCGGTAACCCGATGGCCTGCCTGTGCCTCTAATGCCTCTTAATAGTCAATAATAACGACGCCTGGCTCGTGGTGTGCAGGTATAAGCTAACGGCTAGCCCGAGACCCCGGGGTCACTATACCCAATCCTGCTATTACCCCCAGTTCACTATGGGTGACGAATGAGACAGGGAAGTTTGTTAGGGACTTTCCCAAATCCCATAGCCAGTCATGGGAAGAACCAGAAGTAGGACACAAGAGTTGCATCTCACAGCCCTATGTCCTGGCCTTTGGACTATGGTGTCTGAATCTGGGGACCTAGGGTGGGATTACAAAGGGGATGCAGGCATCTAAATCCAACACTTTGGTGCCACTGGCATTCACAAAACCCCTGCTCAGCTGTGGCCTAACCCTTTCAGTGCCTAAAGTCCCTAGGCACCCGTGTTTCAATGAGGCACTTGAATTTCAGTGCCTTCGGTCTTAATATCACCCAGCTGCTCAGCACCTGAGCCCAACTGGGGTTGACATGCTAGATGTTTGTCTGCTCTCTTGCCCTTGAGGTGTGCCCTGAACAGACCTAAACCTGCACACATGTTGCCGGAGGAGGAGAAGGAGGTAGTGGCAGTGGTGGACCTTGTGATTCCCAGCATCAGACACCATCCTGACAGGTATGGTATAAGACTGGAACTGGATAGGATAGAATAGAATAGGCTCGCATGAAAAGGGTGTGTGTACAGTGGTCATCACCCACCAGGAACAGGAAATAATGACAGTCACAGCATCATATGTGCTGGCAAGTGGTGACTTTTGAATGTTAACCATGCTATGGACACTGTAGATCAGAAACCTAGTTTAGGACGCTGAGTGATCTCAGCCGAGGGAGTGATCATGGCCTCACCAAGGGGAATGGGAACTGAAGCAGCAATTGCCTCACATAGGCAGAAGGAGAAATTTCAAAAATTCCCTCCATTGACTTCAAGTCCCACAGAAGATGGCGAGATCCCAGACGGGATGAGCACAGAGACCCCAGACCTGTCAACAGCCAAAGGAGCAATGCTCAGAGCTGAGGATCAGAGGTGGTAGAGCAGCCTAGAGGCGGAGTATTGTGCAACCACAGATGGGTCTAAGGTCAGATCCTTTGCCTGCTCAGTCTCTGACTTTCCAAAATGTCTGGGGATGGGAGCTCCACAGAGGCAGCTCATTCTGGCCCCAAAGGAGAAAGTATAGAGCACTATTCTCAAAGGATAACCTTTGGCCATCACTCAGAGCTCATTGGTAAGCTCTGGTGTGAAGCCAGCCAGAAGGAGAGTGTCATCAAGATGGGACAATACCGATACAGGACCAGAGTGCTGTGAAGATGGTTTGGGGTAGCAAATGGAGAAGAAAAGTGTCCAGAAGGATTATTCTCCCCCATGTGTATGAGAAGGCTGAGGTACTGGAATGTGTGAAATGAATTTGTCTCAGCCACGTAGAGGGGTTAGGCACCCCCTTTTGAAAATCTTATCTGCAATGTTGTGACAATATTATCTGAAAAGCTTTGCAATAGACCAGAGAACGCTTGCAGATGAATCATAGAATATCAGGGTTGGAAGGGACCTCAGGAGGTCATCTAGTCCAACCCCCTGCTCAAAGCAGGACCAATCCCCAATTTTTGCCCCAGATCCCTAAATGGGCCCCTCAAGGATTCAGCTCACAACCCTGGCTTTAGCAGGCCAATGCTCAAACCGCTGAGCTATCCTTCACCCCACTGAGATGTAGTAGTGAGCTTCAGGTAGCATTCCCTTTGGGCGACCCTACAGGGACCAGGCAGACAAGGGTGGGGTAATTTATCATCTTACAGTGATGCTGCCAACATTTCGCTGTGCTGCTGCAGTGGTAACCTGTAACGAAACCTGTAATGGGTTCGCTCATGCGTTGAGCTGCGTGTTCAGGCTTCAGTACAGAGGACCTGGGACACATGAGGTTATGAGAGCCACTGCAAAGTTGCTTTGGGGATTTATAAATCCCACGGGCAGAGAGATCCTGAGGTATTGTATGGAGGATACTCACTATTCTGCAACCCTGATAAAGTCTGAAGCTCTATGATAGGCATAAGAAGATAAGAACGGCCAGATTGGGTCCAATCAATGGTCCATCCAGCCTAGTATCCTGTCTCCAACAGCGGCCAGTGACAGGTGCCCCAGACGGAATGAACAGAACAGGGAATCATCAAGTGATCCATCCCCGGTTGCCCATTCATAGCTTCCACAAAGGCCTGTGTCACAAAATGGTACTCCTGTTATATTTCAAAATTGCTTGCAGTACCATGTTGGATGAAAGCCTGCCTTCATATTGACATCTAGCCATTGAGGTGCCTATCTGCAACCAACAGACCAAGTGTTCACTCTCAGGTAACCCACTGAGAGAGCCAGGGAGTTCACATACCCTGTCTAAACATCATCTGCAGACTTGAAAGCTGTCTTCAGTTCAGTCAAAAGATTCACCCAGGGTGTTCATTTATATCACGGGACTTCGGGCAAACCTGTAACACTTTCCAGCTCCTCTGCACGGCTGGTCAGTGCTGACTCGCTCACTGATAAGCACTTGTCCTGCTTTCAGATTCCTCCTGCGGGTCTGGCAGGGCTGGAGAATCATAGATTCCATGACCAGAAGGGACCATTGTGATCATCCAGTCTGACCTCCTGCATAACACAGGCCATAGACCTGCCCCATAATAACTCCTAGAGCAGAGCTATTACAAAAACATCCAGGCTTGATTTAAACATTGTCAGAGATGGAGAATCCACCATGACCCTTAGGAAATTGTTCCAATGGTTAATTACTCTCACCATTCAAAAATGATGCCTGAGTTCCAGTCTGAATTTGTCTAAATGCAGACTGTTTGCTGGTGCCTGGGTTGCCAAGATTAGACTCTGCACTTTCACCACGGCATTGCTGTGCGATCATTGACTCCACCACAGCATTTGGAACATGACATAGAATGACAGAATCATAGAATTGGAAGGGACCTCGAGAGGTCATCTTGTCCAGTCACTGGCAGGACTAACTTTTCTCTAGACCATCCCTAAAAGGTGTTTCTCTAACCTGCTCTTAAATGATGGAGATTCTACCACCTCCCTAGGCAATTTATTCCAGTGCTTAACCACCCAGACAGTAATGTCCAACCTAAACCTCCCTTGTTGCAATTTAAGACTATTGCTTCTTGTCCTATCCTGAGAGGTTAAGGAGAACAATTCTTCTCCCTCCTCCTTGTAACAATGTTGTATGTACTTGAAAACTGTTATCATGTCCCCTCTCAGTCTTCTCTTTCCAGACAAAACAAACCCAGTTTTTTCAATCTTTCCTCACAGGTCATGTTTTCTGGACCTTTAATCATTTTCGTTCCTCTTCTCTGGACCCTCTCCAGTTTGTCCACATCTTTCCTGAAATGTGGTGCCCAGAACTGGACACAATACTGCAGCTGAGGCCTAATCAGCCAGAGTAGAACAGAAGAATTACTTCTCATGTCTTGCTTACAACACTCCTGCTAATACATCCCAGAATGATGTTTGCTTTTTTTGCAACAGTGTTACACTGTTGACTCATATTTAGCTTGTGGTCCGCTATGACCCCCAGATCCCTTTCCGCAGTACTCCTTGCTAGGCAGTCATTTCCCATTTTGTATGTGTGCAACTGATTGTTCCTTCCGAAGTGGAGTACTTTGCATTTGTCCTTTCTGAATTGCATCCTATTTACTTCAGACCATTCCTCCAGTTGTGTACTCTCTATGCCATTATCTAAATCATAGGTGAAGATACTGAACATAACTGGACCCAGAACCGATCCCTGCGGGACCTCACTCATTATGCCCTTCCAACATGACTGTGAACCACGGATGATTAGTCTCTATGAATGGTTTTCCAACTAGTTATGCACCCGCCTTATAGGAGCTCCATCTAGGTTATATTTCCCTAGTTTGTTTATGAGAAGATCATGTGAGACAGTATCAAAAGTCTTACTAAAGTCAAAATATACCACGTCTACCACTTCCCCCCATCCACAAGTCTTGTTACTCTGTCAAAGAAAACTATCAGGTTGGTTTAATGTGATTTGTTCTTGAGAAATCCATGCTGACTGTTACTTATCACCTTATTATCTTCTAGACGTTTGCAAATTGATTGCTTAATTATTTGCTCTGTTATCTTTCCAGGTACGGAAGTTAAGCTGACTGGTGTATCCTTCTGCCCACAAGCACCAGGTGGGGGCCCGGAGGCCAGCTGGAAATGGCACTAAGTCAGCAAATGGTGCTGGTCAGGGTGAGGTTATGGGCAGGACGGTGGTGGGGTCAGAGTATGATTCATTGCATCCTGGCTTGGTCAGCAGAAAGCAGAACTGCCTACCCCAGAAACCCCCTGCAGCTGCTTCCCTTGCCCAGTACTGAATGCTGCCTGCAGAGCAGGGGCCTCGCTGATGGAGGGAGGTTCAGTCTGTCCCAGCAGGGCTCTTTCCATCAGGAGGAGGAATCAGTGCGATGGGCCATGTGTGTTCTTTGGGGTAATCTAGCCTAGTTATAAAACAATGTAAACCAAGCCCAGCAGCCATTTCCTTGCTCAGAAATCCCCAAGTCTGCCACTCAAGCAAGCTCAGTGCCCAAGAATCCCTGAGCTTCTGCTTCTTCTAAGGCCTTCTCTGCACTGGAGCTGGGGTACGACATTTCCAGTGTAGGGAGTGGAAAGGTGCAAGGAGTGGCAGAGCACGGGCTTGTGGCCCAGGGTGGAGCTGCTGGTGTCCCCCACCTTAATTCCCCCTAATCTGGGAAACAATAAACTCCAGTTTGACATCCCAGGGCAAGGGGAAGCCAGCATGCATTGTTCCTTTAATAAACTTCAGCCCAGAAAGCATCATCAAACCCAGTTCCTCAGTCCATCATTACAATAGTTATTCACTAGGCCCCAGATTCTGAGCTGCCAAATGCCCAGCCCACAACCAAGCCTCTACAGCAAGGTTAGGCTTGTTCCCAGCCCTCCAGTGTAGACATATCTAAGAGTCGTGCTCACTGCTTCCAATGCACCCCAGCTACAACCAATTTCCTACTATGCCTATGTAACGAGGGAAATCTCTGGTGGTCTACCGGGGCTAGTTTAGGACTGCTATGCTATGTACTGCTTGGGGCAGTAGCCTCCATTACCTGCAGCTGGTTTTGCTACATAAAGGGGCTGGATTTCTTCTTCTGTTGGGCGTGAGAGTCTCTGGTGCCCCTATTGGCTTCAATGAAGTCTGGCAGCCAAGAGGAGGTGTCAGCGTAACATATATTCAAACTCTATTTACTCAGCAAATCAGAACGGCTGGAAACCTCTCCTCACCGTCAGTTTTGGACATTCAAGCTGCGTATACGACTTTCTTCAAAGCCCAGTGCTTGGAAAACCATGCGAAGCAAATGAACTGGTGACCCTGGTGCACTGTGGCTGTTACTTATGTGGCATGCCAAAGTTGATTAAGCTGCATTGCAGACAACTTGTTTCAGCATTATCTTCTTGACCTCTTTGGGCTAAATTTCCAGACCACGGTAAAGCACCCAAAGAACTGGGAGTCACAACCACAAACCCACAAATTGGCATCCCAGCTGAATAGCTCGGCAAACCAGCAAACAAACCCAATTTGCGTAAACACGGGTTTCTTCATGCAAACATGATTCATTACACATGTAAACTGCGCCACCAATTTATTCATGTGCACTAATGAGGGTCCACCTGCAGACCTGGTCCGAGGGATGGGATGAAAAAGGGTTTGTTTCGGTTTGCTGTTTTGTCAAAAACGTTTTTTTCTTCTAAAAGTCTCATTTTTTATCAATTATTTTATATTTCAAAAAATGAAAATGGCAAATTTCTGGGGGGGGGGGGGGAATTGCGTCTCAATTTTTTTTTCATTTTAAAATTGTGGGGAAATGCCAAGCTTCTCCCAGTCTGTCTCCCAGTTTGTCTGTCTGTCTGTCTCCCAGTGTCCCAGTCTGTCTGTCTGTCTCCCAGTCTGTCTGTCTGTCTGTCTCCCAGTCTGTCTGTCTTCCAGTTTGTCTATCTGTCTCCCAGTCTGTCTGTCTGTCTGTTCTTCCCCACAGGAAAATAAGGGGAAAAGTAACAACAGGTAGAGCGGGAAAGTAACTCTCTTCTTTGAAAAAAATAACAATTGTTCACTCACAGAAGCAGTACTTGCACCTTTACATCCCGCTGGCTCTCGCGCTCTCAGTCTGCCTGTCACGCCCATTGACACAGCCTCTGAGCACCTCGCAGTCTTTACTGTATTAAATGCATTAATTTTCTTTAAATGAGAGACTGTAACATAAAAAAACAAACTTTGACTTTCCGCCAGTGGGAGAAGAGTCAGCCGGGGAGAGAGAGTGTCAGGGGAAGTGCACTTTTCAGGCACTGGGACAGGTTTTCAACAAGCTAAAATGAGGGAAAGTAGTTTATTCCTCACCTTTTTTTAAATTTTCCCTTGGGATGTGGGCTGTTTCCCATGACACCTCTTACCCTGTGACAATGCGCGAACTGAATGTTTTATTTTCAGAAATGCCGGGGGGGGGGGTTCAGGCTTGTGACTTTGCGTAACAAGTTTGAGCAAGGAAGTAAATTTGGCCCCGATGAGAGGAGTGTGTTGTTCAAAGGAAACACTGAAAGAAACAAAACCGTAGTCACCTGAGCAGCAACATTATAATAACCTTCCTCCCAGCGTCTGCAGTAAACACTATAAGCATCTACGCAATGGAAGTACATTTGGCATGAAACGTTAAAGCACTTTCCATACTAATTCGACAATTGCTCTATTAACATATTACTTGAGGGGGTTTGTTTGAGCAATGAGCAGCCATAAGAAATGAACCCAAAGCTGACTAGAACCCACTGCCAAGCCCACCAACTGGAAAACCCTTCCCGTCACAGCCATGCTGTTGAACCAAACCAAAGCACCTTCCTAGGAGATGGGAAGGAAGACGAGCCGGACCCCTGCGGATGTTCATTTGGGACATTTCCGTGGAGATCTAATACACCCACTCTGGCCACGGGCACTATGCAAAAACCATCGGTAGTAAATACGCAGAAAACATTCCCTGGGATGTTGTTAGGCTTCATCTGTTTGTGCCCAATGGTGGCATTTAGCCACTGTCCAGGGGGAGATGCAGACTGGCACCACCCTGCAGACAGCAGGGAAGGGCTGTGCCCCAGTAAGGTCTTCCCAATGGGCTGCTCTGCCAGGGATGGCACTGGATGCCCCCACCTCTATGCAGTGAGCTGGTCCTTGCGCACTCCTGAGCACAGAGATGGCACCTGGGGGAGGAGTGTAGGTGTGCAAGGATCAGGGAACCACGCTGTAAACGTGATAATGCTGGGAGTTAACAGCGGCCTCTGTGCACTGCAGAGCTACCCAGGCCCCTTTCTCACCTGGCCCTGGAGGTGCGTAAACCACTGGAGATTGCCAGATTTCAAGGGCTATTTATAAATGCAAAGTGTTACCCTCATTCCCTTAAACCTCAGGGGCAGGGTCTGGTCCACAGGAGACTCCTCCTCTCCCAGCCTTTTCCAGTGGCTCCTGATCCTCCTCCCAGCCAAACCTTCTCCTCATCGATGCTGCCACCATTTCATGGTGGGTGAAGTTCAGTCAATATCTCGGTGCAGTGATGTGCCTCTCCTTCCTTTATTGCTGATTGTTTCCTACTCACCTGGCGGCTTTTCAAGGTTAAAATAGCATATCAGGGTGGTTTTTACTTTTTGTGCTAGGAAATTTGAAAATAATTGGACAGCAAGAGGATAAAACCCATCGCAGTGGAACGGAAGCAATATTTAGCCAAGGTGTATAATATCAATTACTAAATGAGATGAGGTTTGTAATACAAGAGTGGATACGTTATTTAATGCTTTTCCTTCATCCTATGTTAATCTGGAAACAAGAAGCTAGCTAAATATAAACCTTAAGTTTACACACTGCTTAAAGTTAACTGCAGTTGTATGTGAGGCTGCCATGTGCAGTTCAGACAGGAAGCTGTGGCCATGCCGTGACCATGAACGAGAAATTCTCTGCTACAAACACTGGTAACTTTCCAACATCCTATACAGTACGGAGGATTTGTGTGAGCTCTGGTTTACAGTTTTCCAATTCTCGTAAAGCTCTGGGGGATGGGATGCCTTGAGGAATAGAGAGCTAAGAAATAATATCTGGGAAATGTTTTCTCAGTTGGCTTCCTCGGTGTTTTGAGTATTCTGATTCGTTAGGATAAAATTACTCCTGTTCATTTCAGAAGGAAGGATGGTCTGATGGTTTAGTCATGCACTGGGAGTCAAAAGAGCAGGGTTCTCTATTTCCAATCTGCCACAGGTTTCCTGTGGTGCTTTCGACAAGGCACCAGATATCTGTGTGCCTCAGTTCCCTATCTGTAACACAGCAATAATAATCCTACTTAGCTATCAGCCTTGGTCTGTTTTACCTACTTATACCATAAACTCTGGGGGAGGGGCTGAACTCAGGATTAAAGCCAACAACATTAGGTCAAAGGTTTCTTTTCTTTTCTTGCTTGGTACTAAAGATTTGGAAAACATACAGACCCCAACAAGCTGATTGGTGGGATTTACTGACACGAGTCGTCGCATTGCAGCTGTGGAGGGCTCCTTGTGCGAGGAAACGCTCACCGGGCTAAATAAAGTTTGCACAATCAAGGCCAGAGACAGGGAAGTTCCTCACAAACAGGAGACAGAGAGAAGTATTGACACAAGTGTTCACTCCTTTGATGGATCGTTCACTAGGCCTGACCTCGCTGACCTTCACCTAGAGCAAAACACCACCAGCAAGTACACACGCCCGAATGGTGACTCTGAGAACCCTCCTAGCACATCACCTTCCATATTTCAGAAACAATCCTTATCGTATTTCAGAAAGCAGCCCACGGAGCAGCAACGGTGTTTACTGGACTTTAAAGTGGCTGTTTACAGAGTGGAGAAAGGAGCCACACCAGACAATCCACACAGTGCGTTTTCTTTATTGTGTGTGCCCTGGAACAACAACTATAAAAGCAGAACAACGCATCAGTCTATTAGAGTGTCCTATAAATTCAGCCTGCAACATCCCAGCTGGGCTTGATAGGTGCCATTGCTTCTACTCTTGGGGAAACACAGCCTCTTCTGGGAGCACTAGCAATGTGTTCCCCGAAGGAAGGTCTTTCTTTTATTTTTTTTCCGAGAAAGCAAACATTGACATTACCCGTAGAAAGTATTCTCACCCTAAGCACCAATGCTGTAATATAGTGCTTTACACCACCACTGGCGTGTGTTACTTTTCCCTTTCATTAAGGGAAGTCATACGTTTCTTGAGAAATAAATGGCTAGCTCTATATTTTCCTTTTTTTCTCTCGTTATAGAAAATATTCAGCTCCTAATACTAGACTAATAAAAATGTATTTTTATCTCTAAAACTTAGTATACTGCAGGTACTTGTTGTATGTAAAAATATAGAAAGTATATTAGGGGTATGATTATTATTATTCTAGCTGGTCAAATTTTGGGGGAGTATGTGTGAACAATATTTCCCCAAAATGAACCGTTTTCATTTCATTTGAATTTTTTAATGATTTATTTTCTTTTTTTCCTTAAAAAAAGTTTTTACCTTCCCACCTCTCGTTTCCATTAAAGTAAAAACGGCAAAGCAAGTGTGAAAAAAAACTTTCTCTATTTTTCCCTAAATTTTTCTAGTTAGAAAAAAAGGAAAAGTAAAAAAGGGAAACAATGGATTTTTCTCCTCACTATTTCAAACGAAATTTTTTGAGAATTTCAAATCACTTTGAAGGTTTATTTCAAAAAGTCTTTTGAAATTTCCTCTGTTGTTCTTGTCAAAACATCAAATTTTGCTTTAAAATCTTTTCACTGACAGAATTTTGAGTAGCTCTAATTGTTACACAAGCTGAACACGAACTCCCAGTGTGATGCTGAGCAAAGAGCGCTCAAGTGAACCATGGCTGTAAACAGAGGGAGACGACCACGTGACTTCCCTGGTTTATACCAGCTGAAGAGCCGGCCTGCAAGCACATAATTAAACACATTAATAATCATTGTGCTTGCAATTCAAACTATTTCCTTTGGAAAATTTACTTGCCTTAATTCTATCCCGTGGTGGGAAACAACTATGTGTAATACCCATGTTGGTTGCGGTAATTTTCTATGAAGATAATGTGTTTCTACGGAGGCTGCAAATCTTTGTGTCTGCCTTGGGTCACCTGCCAATTTGAAACATGTGATAACACCACAGCATTGGATACTCGGCAATGCAGTTTCCTTTTCTTTCTTTCTTTCTTTCTTTCTTTCTTTCTTTCTTTCTTTCTTTCTTTCTTTCTTTCTTTCTTTCTTTCTTTCTTTCTTTCTTCTAAACCTCAGATGAGAGTGGATTTCTTTCTTGTGCAGGTTAACACTTACTGGAGTGGAGACTTAACTCCCCCACTCGACCACATAACACATAAACCCAGCCAGGGACAGTGCCCACTTCCACAGACACCGCCTAGCCCAGGCGCCATGATCCTGGCCTGGAAGTGCCATCTTCTGGGAGAAGGAAGTGATGTAGTCCTTGGTATCTCCTGTGTAGTTGGCACTAGTGGTGTCAATGAGTGGGTTTTGTGATATGGAATTCAACAAACCAGAAAAAAAATAATTGAAGATAATCCAACATCTATTCAAGAAGGATGGTGATAAACTGGAGAGGGTTTAGAGAAGATCCACAAGAATGATCAAAGTGTTAGAAAACCTGACCTATAGTAATTGGCTTGAGGAGCTCAATCTGTGTAGTTTAACAAAGAGAAGGTTAAGGGGTGACTTGATCACAGTCTAGAAGTACCTACATGGAGAACAAATATTTAATAATGGGCTCTTCAGTCTAGCAGAGAAAGGTGTAACATGATCCAGTGGCTGGAAGTTGAAGCTAGATAAATTCAGATTGGAAATAAACTGTACATTTTTAATCGTGAGAGTAATTATGCACTGGAACAACAATATACCAAGGGTTACGGTGAGCTCTCTGCCACTGACAAGTTTTAAATCAAGATTGGATGTTGTTCTAAAACATCTGCTCTCGGAATTAGTTTGGGGAAGTTCTCGGCCTGTGTCATATAGGAGGTCAGCCTCGGGGATCACAATGGTCCCTTCTGGCCTTTGGAATCTATGAATCTATGTGACTGAAGAAACACAGATCAGTAAATAATGAGACTCTGTACACAGCTCCCTTCATGTAGGTCACCGAAAGCTATTTCGAAGTCATCCAGACCTCATTGCCTAACCTTTCGCATTTGTTTATTTCTTGTATTCACATTATCCATCTCTTTTTATATGGAGCTATTTGTCTGAGCATTACATTTTAGTTGCTTCTCTCTGGGGCAAAAGGCTGAGAAAAGCAGGAAATAGAAAGAATATAAATGCATAGATAGACGCATAGTTGCCAAATAGCCTGGAGAAGCAGAATATATGAGACCGAATACTAATATAGAATCATAGAATCATAGAATATCAGGGTTGGAAGGGACCTCATGGGGTCATCTAGTCCAACCCCCTGCTCAAAGCAGGACCAATCCCCAACTAAATCATCCCAGCTAGGGCTTTGTCAAGCCTGACCTTAAAAACCTCAAAGGAAGGAGATTCCACCACCTCCCTAGGTAACGCATTCCAGTGTTTCACCACCCTCCTAGTGAAAAAGTTTTTCCTAATCTCCAAACTAAACCTCCCTTCACTGCAACTTGAGACCATTACTCCTCGTTCTGTCATCTGCTACCACTGAGAACAGTCTAGATCCATCCTCTTTGGAACCCCCTTTCAGGTAGCTGAAAGCAGCTATCAAATCCCCCCTCATTCTTCTCTTCCTCAGACTAAACAATCCCAGTTCCCTCAGCCTCTCCTCATAAGTCATGTGTTCCAGTCCCCTAATCATTTTTGTTGCCCTCTGCTGGACATTTTCCAATTTTTCCACATCCTTCTTGTAGTGTGGGGCCCAAAACTGAACA
The DNA here is from genome assembly GCF_015237465.2 of Chelonia mydas. Classification (NCBI taxonomy): domain Eukaryota; kingdom Metazoa; phylum Chordata; order Testudines; family Cheloniidae; genus Chelonia; species Chelonia mydas. The sequence goes on along the minus strand of NC_051246.2, from coordinate 132,923,241 downwards.
CAGCACTCCAGTTGAGGCCTCACCAATGTCGAATAGAGGGGAACGATCACGTCCCTCGATCTGCTGGCATAATATGCTATGTTAATAAATCAATTGTCATATTAGAATAGAAAGTGCTTTAATATTTCATGCCGAATGTACTTCCATTGCGAAAATGCTTATAGTGTTTACTGCAGATGCTGGCAGGAAGGTTATTATAATGTTATTATAATATTATAATTATAATGTTGTTGTTCAGGTGACTACAGTTTTGTTTCTTTCAGTGTTTCCTTTGAACAACACACTCCTCTCTTCGGCATTACATTAGCTGCCTTCCTCAAACTTGTTATGCAAAGTCACAAGCCTGAGAAATCATTCTGACACTTTTGAAAATAAAATATTCAATCCACCCATTGTACCAGTGTAAGGGTTTTCATGGCATGGGAAACAGCCCACATTTCATGTTCTCTGTCAGGAAATAGCAGTTTTCCCAAATGAAAATTTAAAAAATAAATAAGAAAGTGAGGAATAAACTACTTTTCCTCATTTTAGCTGGTTGTAAAACTGTCCCAGTGCATGAAAAGTGCACTTCCCCCCACACTCTCTCTGACTTTCTGACTCTTCTCCCAAAAGAAAAAAAGAAGTCCAAGTGTTAAGTTATGTTACATTCACTCAGTTAATGAAAATTAATGTATTTACTAGATTAAAGATTGTGAGGTGCTCAAAGATCTTTCGTCTCTGGCTTTCGCCTGCTCTGGCCTGGGCCGTACTGGATGCATAGCTCCGGAGGAATGCTGCTGTCTTGGAGTGTTATGGATGGAGAGGTGGTGCCTAATATTTTTGGCTACTGACTCAGCACATCTGCACCAGGACCTTGGAGGGCCTCAGGAGCAAACTGGGGAGCGATGGTGGGTGTGGCATACACCAGCGGGGTGCTCTCAATGGCCAGCCAGTGAGAAAACTGCCTGCTGCATTTTGCACACACTGGGTGCTCTGTGTTGCTTCTGCCTTCAGTTCCAAATGACGCATTATGCTGGTGACCAATGTATTAAGCCCTGTGCTCAGACACTCCTGCCCGGGGAAGGGGCAAAGACTCCCAACAAGATGCAGGTGGGAAGGTGGCGTTTCTTGTTTGTTGTCCAGGATTAATGAGTTCAACACCAGGATGGTTAATCTCTCTGAAGGCAGTTGATATAACAGTGCATTAAATCTGCCAGGAAGCTGCAAACTCCATGCTTCTGTGGCTATCTAGGGAGCGAGCTGTCTGTGGTCCTGCTGAATTGGACAGTGAGCTATCTAGGTTGAGCAGGCAATTAGCTGTGGAAGAGAGAATCTAAGTATAGCTGTGTGGGAAGGGATCATGAGCCAATAACAAGCTCAGTACAATCCACAGAGACAAAAGGTAACATTTAAGAATGATAATGTGGGGCTCATGAATATTTGCAATGTATACAGCAGGGTTTGCAGTATCCAGGGTTTGCAGTTTGCGGTTGGCTGTGTGAAAATTACAACCTTCTGTGAAGCAATCCAAAGACTGCATTTTAACAAGCTGTCACATGGTTTTGCCTACGCTCTGTCCCTTTAGCTCCTTGCCCTTCAGTCTCTTGGGGCTCTTGGCAAAAGCAGTTAGGAAAAAGGCACTCAGAAGTGATGTTCTGAGCCTAAGCCACACACTGCCCATGTCCCTGACACAGTCCTCCATCCAGCCTGAGGCTTGTGACATGCCCTCTCCAAATAGAGAGAGAGGAACTGCATTCCCAATGAAATCCAAATGTCAGGGTCGCTTTATTCTGAATATTAGGACATAATCCTCTCGACAGCTTCAATTGCTCTTGTTTGTGGGGAACGTCTGGCTCTCTCTCAGGCTCATGGACTTGATTTTTCATGTCTTCATTCTTTGGCTCACTTTCTACTGCCAGGCTAATAACCACATTCCGGCTTGTAAAGAGTGGCATCTTGACTAGGCAAATAGCCAAATCCCTCAGCATTTGTGATGAAAGAGCATTCCCCTAATAATTTGAATCAGGCAATGGGAGGACAAAGTCTAGCATGTGTAAAATGGCACCCATGGACCAAATCCTTCTTGGCAATTGAAGAGTCATGCTGAAGTACTCTGATATCAATCAGATCTGACCCATCATTTGTTCATGATACAGCAAGGATCAAATCCTGCCATTTATTGCTATGCCTGTCTCCCACTGGGAATTCAACCCAGGGAATAAGGATCATGGTATAAGGACCTCTATAGAATAGAATATGGTTAAACATGGGAATCCAACTTAGAATATTCATTTAATTGTTATTTTAACATTGAAACTGGAACAACAACTGAAAAAATAAACATTAGAAAAAAGAAATCGTATTGAGAGGAATTAGAACACTCCCTTTCACGGGAAGCCCTGGCCTTTTGGCGGTGTTTGGAGTGTACTTTGAACTCAGTTCTGGTGATCCAGTTGACTGAGGACCAGATTTGCTCTGATACTCGTCCACCAAAGTCTTCTGGTCAAAGGTTCTATTTTCTCATCTTGGCGAAAGGCCCTACCATTTCTGCACTGGAAAGAGCAATGTGTAAAAGAACCAACATGGCTACTGCTACTTCCACAGCATGCTGCATTACATCCACTTCGAGCCCAACTCTTGTAGCAGAAAGGGGGAGAAGTTGTCAAAATGCCTCAGAACCGACAAGTGTAATCAGCTGAACTGCAGTTTCAGTCTTTAGAAATCTACTGGTAAATCCTGGACCTGCAACAACTGCCACACGCTTCCTTGGAGACTTGTGAGCTAACTCTCCTTGTTTTCCAGCTTTCAATTTAAAATCCTGTAACAGGTCCAGTATGTCAAAACCAAGAATACGTTACATTCACTTCATTGCCCTCTAGCTGTTGACAACTCCGCTTCACCATGGCCATCTACCACTCACAACCAGGAAAGCAAATATCCACATTCCTGGCAAGATCTGCCGTAAACTATAGCACTCCATTTGTCTTCTCGGGTAGTGGCTGGTACAGCCCTGGCTGGGTCCCCTCAGTAGACGGTCACCACTCTGTTGTACTGGTTCCCAAATGCTTCCAACACACCTGGCTCTGGGCAGTTTCCAGACACTGTTTCTAGTTCTGGCTTACAAGACACATTCCTGGGTGCAGACCTCCTGCCTGTCACCCCTCCTCGGGATGTGGGACTCTGCAGCCCATGTGCCCTGAAAGCAGTGCTGACCTTCCTAAGCTTCCTCTGTCGCTGCTGTGTGCTCCCCAGAGCTCTTCACTCCTGGGCACTCTGGTTTATCTGGGTCCCGCGGCAGGTAAAACAAGGAACATGGGCTTTGCACACAGACTTCTTCAACACACATGCTTTACTCTTAGCCAGCCCAGAAGTTGCAGATCTATGCAAAACAACAAACACCTGAATGCAATCACCTCCTCAGAGTCCTGACCACTCCCGAGTGTCTGGGTAAGCTAGTGTCCTTGGGGTGAGTCACAGGCCCTCCTGCCCCTTCTCTTCCAGCTGTGTCTCCTGTTTCTGACACTGAAATGGCTCTCTTTGCTTACAGAGCATGTCACCTTTAAAAGCAGCCTGTGGCAAATAAAGGCTGACCAGTCCATTGAATTCTCTCACTGTGTCCATTTGACTGCCAAAACCAGTCATCCAAGCTCCCGGACGGTATCACTGCAATGTGGTGTGGCCACTGACAGCTCTGGGTTTAATGTTTAGGCGTGGCCCTGTAACTCGCCTGGTGAATTAAGGACACGCCGGGAAGTGCTCCACTCTGGCTGATGAACTGGTCAGGGAAGTCTTGATGCGGGTTGCAAATCCCTCCAGAATTGTGCACGTTCCTGGAAGTGTCCCTCAGTGCTGAGGTGTGGTTAGAGGGCTCCTGAGTGAATTCCTGGCTCTGCTCTGCAGCCCCTGACAGGAATATATTCCTGCCGACTATCCAGCCTGTCATTTCAGGGGCTGCTCCACCGGATTCTTTCCTCCTGCATGCCTATTTCTTTCAATGAACAGCTGCAGGTAGTGCTCAGCTTTGGGATGCAGCTAAACTTATGTTACTCAGATGTTAGTTACTCCTCTCTCAGAGGAGGGCAGTGTCCCCTGGTGCAGCAATGGTAGATCCTTCATGGGACTTGGCCTGGTCATCATGGAAAATCCAACCAAAATTACTAGTTGCATGTTGACCCAAGACCTGCACTGTGTTCCATGTGAACACAGAACAATTTCTGTCAGCATGGAGTAGCTCTCTCTCTTTACTGCTTAGCCAAGCACACTTAAGCCTTCCCCAGAAGTCCCCATTTCTTAAAGTCACTGAGCTAGGGAGAACAGCCGCACTGTTCCTTCCCCATAGCCCCTGTCACGATGAGTGGGGATGCCCACAGACAATGCTCAAAGAATTACAAGTTGTAACAGGGAGTTTTGAAGATGCTTTTCCCTAAGCTGCTCTCGGAGTCTTCAACAAACCAGATGATTGAAGCAGTGAAGGAACTCGGTGGTGTTTGGAGCTGCATCCTGTTGTCTGACCTCAGATGGGGGCATGGAAGGACAGAGGCAGGTGGACATGCACTTCCAATGGATGTTGCTTGCCAAAATTTGCAAAGCTCTCATGTGCACGGTATGCGCACACCATGAGTAGGGTGCACAGCAGGCAAAGCATCTCCAAGCACCACAGTTACTATGGGATTGAAGTGGGTTTGGGTTTTCTTAACCTACTCTTCATGAATGTGTATCACTGCACTGCATTGCACAACTGAGCTTCATAAAAAACATTGCAATGCCATGTTCAGGTCCTTCTAAACATAGGTCAAGTTATTATTAAGTTGAAGTGAAGGCCTACATGGCATTATATTATTTCTATATTAACTACTGGTAACTAACGCTGAATTACAATAGCACTCTTGTGGAAATATGGAACAGACGTATGACACCAAGTGAATACCAAATAGGTTCATTCTGATCAGTGCTATTACAATGAATACCAAATGAATTCATAATGTCAGCACACTTACAATAAAACGCTCTGACTGATTATAAAATGGTAAATTTCCCTTTAGTGATGCAGATTACCAATGAACACCTACGGAGGTACATCCAACAGCCTCATGAATACAGAATGAATCCATTGTCTTTGGTGCCACTGCAAGAAATATTGCATTAATTCTCATTTATCTGAAAGCTACATTTTTCTGTCTCTCTTCAGGAACCTATAAGTAAGGTTCCTTATGAAGTTTTTCTAACAGTGAGAGCAATATTGACTTCACTTTTGGGCTGCCAATTTAGGGCCAAATTTGTAAAAGGAAGAACCAAAGTTGGACCGATCCCCCATTCACACTGATTTTCCACGCACAGATGAATGCTCATGTTTACAAATATGATAAGCATTCCTGAGTTCCCTGTTTTCATGGGTAATTACCTAATGTGCACATGGGAATGGCTTTTTGTTTGCACTGAGATTTGTGCTGGTGCAACACTCAACATTTACTGACATAAATAAACATGTACCTTTACCTGTGTGGCCCTTAGGACTGAATTTGCACAATTCCTAGAGACTTCAGTGAGATTTGCCCAAGTGGAAGTGAGGAACTGGGCCATTAATTTCCGTGTAGGGTGAGAGATTGGAGGGAATGAGGGCCTCCCCACTATTAGAGAGTGATACACACATTGTCAGTATTTCTGAAAGCAATGTACTTTGCGTGAACCCCTAATGAGACCAGCACACTAGACATAAACACTGAGCACCTGGTTTGTTCTTCTCCAAGCGCTTGCCTTCATTTCAAAATGACTCAAATCATAACTTCCTGATAACAAACACGGCTCTAGCAATTTATGAATAAAAGTTCCCTTAGCGTATATACTGCTTGTTCTCTTTAAATATTTACAGGAGCGGAGTATTAGTACTGTCATATCCGGGTGCTGCTTTTGGGGCAGGAAGCTGCCTGACTGGTGGCCTGAATCTGCTGCCAGCTTTAGGGCGGATCTTGTTCGTGATGAAATTTGCAGCATTTGTTGCTCTCCCCTTAGCAGTCACCAACCAAACGCCAGGCACAACGGAGTTAAGGCAACTTCTTGTCCAAATGTGGATGTGAAATGAAAGGCACTGATCCTGTGGGTGAAAACTGTGGGAAAACTGGGGTTGGGGACAGTCTTGGAAACCTGAGGCTGCTGATTAATGGCGAGCGCTAGTGTCCCATGACCAACAACTTAGGCAAGTCTCCTGACCTCGGTCTATGCTCATGAAGTCAATTCAGTTGTGTGACAAGCCTTCCATTGGATCTCTGTGGCTGTCTTAAGGGTCAGCTCCAGAGACTATTGAAGTCAATGAAAAGACTCCAGTGGGCTTTCAATCAGGCCTAAAATGCTGAAGCAGGATGGCCGTGCTACTGAAAAGGCTTTCAATGGGAAACGATGTGCTAAGTTCACAATTCCGCTATTCTGCAGAGTTCCCAGTTATAGTATTCAGAGTAAACCGTTCTTTGGGCAAACCATGATGTCATTTCAAGCAGAGTGCGAAGGATTCTGTGTGAGTGTGGTGCAGTTCTAAATATAAATATACTTGTTCAAGAAACTTTTATATCTAAACTCCATCTATAACACAATGATGCTGATCTACAATATATATAGTGAGTTATGTGATTTTTTTTTTGCATAGTTACCATTCCTCAGTAATTAGTTATTAAAACATGTCGCTCTACTGCAATAGCAGTTACACCAAAACATGCCAATGGGGTTAAAATGCAATGATGTAACTAAGAATACAATGATAAAGAATGTAATAAAGTTAGCTATAATATAATAAAATGTCCCAGGCAGTGGGAGTAAGGGCATCTTCAAGGACAAAATCACTGAAGGGAGCTGTAATTTTTGCCATGAAAGAAATTCACACATGAATTGAGAAAAGAACTTGTGTAGGAGATTAGTTGAAAGCATGTAACAATAAACAAAGTCTCCCAGCCAAAGCAGAAGGGAATCCTCCTGGGAGACTAGAAAACATAGATAGCCCATTAGCCACTTAACCATGATAAAAATGGACGAAATTCGAGCACTCATGAAAGCCAGCAAGGAGCCAGGAGCTAGTGCTTTGCCTGCTTAGAGACGTTATTCTGGAGTTGGGGGCCCAGATCCCGCCAATGTGACTTGTGTCTGACATGTAGCCTTGGGAGCTGACCTCATTGCTGTGAGCCAAGCAAGGAGAAGGCCAGCTGGGGTCGGGGTGGTTTGGGAAGGAAGGAAGGAAAGATTTTCAAATGGTGAGTGTTGTTGCAAGCTAGTGTCTAAGAAAAAACAGGTTTGCTGCTGAGAATTTCAAAAGGCCGACAGGCCCTGCTCCCCAGGAAGCTGAACATCATGTCACTGGGATCCTGGTTTGGTTTCTGCTGTTTGTTGCCCTCAGACACAGTCCTGACCCCCTTTATCAGTTCACATACCAAAGATGTGGTCTTTGCTCCGGTCTCAGCTGCCTGGGATATTTCATATGGACGTGATGGAATTTACATTGTGATGTCACGACACAGTGTCATCATATGAGACTCCAAATATCCCAAAGGGAGGGATTGCATGTCTGCCAGGAGCAGGTTTGCATTCAGCTAACAGTGTTCACGTTCAATTCGGCAGACTCTAATGCAGCTGGTAAGAATCCTTCCTGAAACATTGGGGCTGTTAGCTATCATTTATCATTATGCTCAAATAAATTGGTTAGTCTCTAAGGTGACACAAGTCCTCCTGTTCTTATTAGAGAAGTACTTACTTAGCCAGAGAAGGAAGGATACACATCCCCTGTTATAGTGCTCATCCCAAATGTTTTTCATTTATGCACATTGATCTCAGCTTAGAGAATCGGCACAGAGGGAGCTAGGGATTAGACGAGGGGGTTGTGACTTGACGCCCATTCCCAATTCACTACCCGACCTTGGGACACTCATCAATTCTCTGTGCCTAGCTCATTTGTCCAGGTGTGTAACAAAAAGCCCACTCAGCACGGGAGTTCTTAGGGATGGGGAGAGGCTGTCACTGAAGGCAACAGCAAAACTCTACCAATGAGTTAGGCCAAACCTTTCAATTTAGAGGCCTAAAGGGAAGTACCTAAAGAAGTGAGTTTGTTTTCCATAGGAGGTCAGCTCCCACAGCTCCTACTGAATCCAAGGGAAGATTTGCTATTTTTTGTGTGCACATTTTCTCATATATACCAGCCAAATTTGTGAGAGGTTTTACTGAAGTTTGACATAAGGATATATTAACCTATTTACTCCTTATGAAGAAAAGGAGTACTTGTGGCACCTTAGAGACTAACCAGTTTATTTGAGCATGAGCTTTCGTGAGCTTTTGTGAGCTACAGCTCACTTCATCGGATGCATAGCATATGAGCTGTAGCTCACGAAAGCTCATGCTCAAATAAACTGGTTAGTCTCTAAGGTGCCACAAGTACTCCTTTTCTCCTTATGAAGAAACACTCAACTCACAAGTTAACAGTCCCCATTACATAAATAACTAATGTCTGTATAGAGATGATTTTGCCACCCTTACTCAAGTGAAGCAATTTACAAGTAGTTCAACTGAAATCAAACTCAAAAAGTCCGTTGCTACTTAACAAGACTAAGGGGAGGAAGACTGGGTTCACAATGCTGTGCAAAAGGCCATCATTCTGGAAGATTTTAAAATGTGCTTCCATTGGGAACTGATCATTAGGTCCAATTCAGCAAAGCACATATGCATCTGACTTACTTTAGGTTTCAGAGTAGCAGCCGTGTTAGTCTGTATTCGCAAAAAGAAAAGGAGGACTTGTGGCACCTTAGAGACTAACCAATTTATCTGAGCATAAGCTTTCGTGAGCTACAGCTCACTTCATCGGATGCATAAAGTGGAAAATACAGTGAGGAGATTTATATACACACAGACCATGAAAAAATGGGTGTTATCATACACATTGTAAGGAGAGTGATCACTTAAGATGAGCTATTACCAGCAGGAGAGCGGGGGGGAGGGGTGGGGGAGAAAACCTTTTGAAGTGATAATCAAGGTAGGCCATTTCCAGCACATTTCCAGGAGTTAACAAGAACGTCTGAGGAACAGTGGGGGGGGGGAATAAATAAGGGGAAATAGTTTTACTTTGTATAATGACTCAACTACTCCCAGTCTCTATTCAAGCCTAAGTTAATTGTAATCAATTTGCAAATTAATTCCAATTCAGCAGTCTCTCGTTGGAGTCTGTTTTTGAAGTTTTTTTGTTGAAGAATAGTCACTTTTAGATCAGAAATCGAGTGACCAGAGAGATTGAAGTGTTCTCCGACTGGTTTTTGAATGTTGTAATTCTTGACATCTGATTTGTGTCCATTTATTCTTTTACGTAGAGACTGTCCAGTTTGACCAAGGTACATGGCAGAGGGGCATTGCTGGCACATGATGGCATAGATCACATTGGCACACACTTTAGGGTAAGCTTGAGCCAACATGCTTTGCTGGATCAGGGCCTTTAGTTCTGTAATATATATTTTAACCTATAGTGTAAATGTTATTTTATAGGAAAATGTGATTTAAAGGAGAACAATGGTGTAATTGCACAACTAAAAAATACAGTTGACATATTTTAGTTTTTAAGCAGCTTCCACAGTATCATTTTAAAGCAAGAGAGTTATTAAAAATACCTTTATTGTCAGAGCACTGTTCATTTGGGCTGAGGAAACGTTCGTGCTGTGGGATGGGATACGCTCTGTGGTTGCAAACAGAAGCATGACACTGAAATGTAGCACTTGGCAGATTGAATGAGACTTTTACCGAATGAGGGATCTAGTCCAATTGCCTGTGTACGTGCGTCTATTATTACGCTTTTCCACTACCAAAGTGCCAGTATGTGTGTGACTCCTCATTTGTACCTGCTGAATACCAGCAGCAACTGAAGCCACTGAGATCTGCCAGGTAGGCAGGTGAAACTGATGTGTTAAAAAATGCACTCAGAGCCCGTTTACAGCCATGTGTAAAGGTTGTTACTATTATTATGGTATTATGGATGCTCCTACAGTAAGTTAGACACTGCCCAGAGACACAGAGAAAACCACTCCTGCCTAAATAGCCCATGGCCTACGGACAAGGAACGTGCACTGTATCTGTTGCTGAAAGAGGGGAAGCTAGAAGTCAGATTCAACAAAGGAGTGGCAACAAAGTACATGGCATGATCATAGCAAAGGGGAAGGGCAATGATCCAAGCTGTTGCATTTTACATGGATCGGTGTGAAGTGGTAGGTGTTGGGCAGGCAAGGAAAGTCAGGCCTGACTGGGAGTTTGTGTCTGTGTGGACCGAAATCAAAGGTGAGATATTAAAATGTTATGGAGGGAGAACATATGAACTTACAAGCTTCCATACTGGGTCAGATCATGGTCCATCGTGCCTAGTATCCTGTCTCTGACAGTGGCTCATAGCTGCAAGGGGAGTGTACAGAATGGAGTGATCCACCCTCGTCTTCCATGCCCAGCTTCTGGCAATCAGAGGCTTAGGGTTGCCCTGAGCATGGGGTTGCATCCCTGAGTATCTTGGTTAATAGCCAGTGATGGACCTGTCTCCATGAACTTATCTAATACTTTTTGAACCTCAGTTATATATTTAGCCATCACAGCATCCCCGGGCAATGAGTTCCACAAGTACGTTGTATGAAAAAGTACTTCCTGTTGTTTGCACTAAGCCTGCTGCCTATTAATTTCATTGGGTGACCCTGGTTTTTGTTTGGGAAAGGGCAAATAACACTTCTCTATTCACTTTCTCCACACTCTTCAGGATTTTATAGACCTCTAGCATATCTCCCCACCCTTAACGGAGGCAGAGGAGGGGTGAGATTGGAAGTGAGGGAGGCCTGTGGCCAGCAGCGGAGGGGATCAGACAAAGACAAACTGGCTCTGAGGAGGAGGGGAAAGCGGTGGATGTGATATTTCTTGACTTCAGCAAAGCTTTTGACACGGTGTCCCACAATATTCTTGCCAGCAAGTTAAAGAAGTATGGGCTAGATGGATGGACTAACGGTGGATAGAAAGCTGGCTAGATTGTCGGGCTCAACGGGTAGTGATCAATGGCTCAATGTCTAGTGGGCAGCCAGTATCAAGCAGAGTTCCCCAGGGGTTGGTCCTGGGGCCGGTTTTATTAATGATCTGGATGATGGGATGGATTTCACCCTCAGCAAGTTTGCAGATGACACTAAGCTGGGGGAAGAGGTAGATATGCTGGAGGGTAGGGATAGGGTCCAGAGTGACCTAGACAAATTAGAGGATTGGGCCAAAAGAAATTTGATGAGGTTCAACAAGGACAAGTGCAGAGTCCTGCACTTAGGATGGAAGAATCCCATGCACCGCTACAGGCTGGGGACCAACTGGTTAAGCAGCAGTTCTGCAGAAAAGGACCTGGGGATTACAGTGGATGAGAAGCTGGATATGAGTCAGCAGTGTGCCCTCGTTGCCAAGAAGGCTAACGGCATATTGGGCTGCATTAGTAGGAGCATTGCCAGTAGATGGAGGGAAGTGATTATTCCCCTCTATTCGGCACTGGTGAGGTCACACCTGGAGTATTGCATCCAGTTTTGAACCCCCAACTACAGAAGGGATGTGGACAAATCAGAGAGAGTCCAGTGGAGGGCAACAAAAATGATCAGGGGACTGGAACACATGGCTTACGAGGAGAGGCTGAGGGAACTGGCCTTATTTAGTCTGCAGAAGAGAAGAATGAGGGGGGATTTGAGCCTTCAACTACCTGAATGGGGGTTCCACAGAGGATGGAGCGCGGCTGTTCTCCGTGGTGGCAGATGACAGAACGAGGAGTAATGGTCTCAAGTTGCAGTGGGGGAGGTTTCAGTTGGATATTAGGAAAAACTTTTTTCACTAGGAGGGTGGTGAAGCACTGGAATGCGTTACCTAGGGAGGCGGTGGAATCTCCTTCCTTAGAGGTTTTTAAGGTCAGGCTTGACAAAGCCCTGGCTGGGATGGTTTAGTTGGGGTTGGTCCTGCTTTGAGCAGGGGTTGGACTAGATGACCTCTTGAGGTTTCTTCCAACCCTAATCTTCTATGATTTTGTGATTCTATGATTCTAAGTACCTGATTGAAAGCTGTGCAGGCCCGAAATGATGTTCACCAGTCAGTGTTTAAAGACGGGCTCTAGCTCAGCCAGATGTTATGGGCTTGAGGCAGGAACCTTTGCACGGGATTCTCTGGCTGGATGTCTGACTAGACAACCACAGTGATCCCTTCTGGCTTTAAAACCCATGGATGAAATCCAGGCCCTCCTGAAGTCAAGGACAAAGCTCTCTTTGACTTCTGCAGGGCCAGGGATCTGACCCTGTGAATCAAGAATTCCTAGGTTCTCAGGTACTCCTCAAGGGACTGGCGTCACTAATGCCCCAGATGGACAGACACATATTTCCTCTAATTCCCCCAGGGAGCTGTTGAGTTGTCTTGTAGCATCTTCTCAAAGGTGATCTCCCATGTGGAGCAACAGTGCACTGTGAAGGAACTGCAGGGAACTCTGCTTAAGAAATGCTTCCGCATCCCCTGTATTAAATCATTGCTCATCCACCAGCAGGTGAATCGCCAGCGCTGTCTCCCTGCAGCTGGTCGTGGGAAAGGGTGTGTCCTTTCTTACAGCAGTTCAGTGGAGCTCAGCCAGCAGCATGGGCGCAATTTGACGGAATTGCCTTGGACTATACAGGCCACTGAGTGGAGACTCCAGCAGAGCCGTTCTCCCATGTACCTGGAGGCGAGTCAAATAGCGCAAAGTGCCTTCATCACAAAGCTAATGGCCAACCCTGGGCTCCCGAGGTGCCTTTCCCAGTGCGGGGGGAGAGGGGGCTTGGACATTCTCAAACCTGACTCCGGAGAGCTAACACAGGGCTGCATGTGTTCGTTACATTGTACCCAGCGTCAGGGCAGCCGGGGGCCACGCCACCCCACGAGCATCCCAGGAAAGGCTTTGTAAGGCAGTTTATCTACATCCCTGGCTCCTCTCTGGCTTCTCCATGGGTGCAGCAGACCCCCACCCTTCCCCAGGCCTCAGCTTCTTTGGCCAGCATGTGAGGGAGGGCCAAACTCTTGCCTCCCGGCCTTTCTGCCCCCATTCCTACCCCTCCCCCCCCCAGGAAGTTGGTATCTTTTTATATTTTGGGGGGATTTGTGGGGTTTTTGTGTCTCCATTTTATCCACGCCGGGGGTAGAGGGTTCAAGTCCCGTCCCTGGGGGAGCACATGGTCTGGGGTCTTGCAAAGCAAGCACAGCAGCCGTGCTGGTCCAACAGGGCTGGGCTCGCTCCCCGCTTCGAGCACTGCCATCTGATGCACACCGTCAGGTTTGGCCTGGCTGCTCCTCCATCATGATGACTGAGGGGCAGCCAGGCCAAATCTGTGTGACCCCCCTGCAGCAGCTTGTAATGCCTCTCATGCAGTCTGGCCATTGGCACGATGGGAGGGGTGGCCAGGCAAATCTCAGTGGCACGGTGACCCCGTGTGCCAGGTCAAACCCCCAGAGCTGGGCTCCGACCGTCACCGGGGGGTGGTTCTCCCTGTTGCTGCCCTTGCCATCATCAGAGCACTGGAAATGGATCCCCTTCTCTTAACAAAGGGGGAGTTAAGAGCTCTCAGGGTTGGGCCTTCAGCTTTGTAACAAGCTTCCCCCAACCCAGTCCAAAACAGCCCAGGGTTGTTGACCATCAGGGGGTGTGGCCGGGGGCTCTATTGCTGAGCCTCTGCAAAACTGGTTTCTTTAAGGGGTGTAAAACTGACACCTTACACAAAAATCACTGCTCACTTCTGAAATTCTGGGCTCTGGCATAACTCCCCTTACTCCAGAGACATTTCTTACGAGCCTGTCTGTACTGACATCCCTTCACAAGCTACAGTATTTTACTATAGGTTGTTTACTATAGGTTGTTCAGGCATTTTTAAAGCTGCCTTTTCAGTTTCTCAGGCACTGACACATCACCAGGCATGACTGTTTAACGTGTTTAACGCGGTGTCACGCTCCAGGAATTCCAGAGACATCATTACCCACAACTCCAAACCCTGCTACTATGAGGGCTTTGTCATTTCTACTGGGCTTCTGGGATTTAAATATTCTCAGTCCTGCTTTTCCATTTCTGATTCCGACATTTGCTTTACAAGTAAATCTGGTTCCATGTTTTGTCTGAAAGAAGAGTCCACCTTATGGGGGGTCTTGAAATTAGGACCCTAAAGCATTTCTGTGCCAGTCATCTGTAACATAGAGTGTAAGTGAGAGGAATATCAGGCCCATATAGTTTACTTTGTTACATACCAGTAATGCACATATTACATGTTTTCTTATTTAAATGAACTCTGTGCAGTTATAGCAGGAATGTAGGATACTTTCCCCTTTAGCTATTGTGCTCTGTATGACAATGATGGATTTGTATTTTCACTAAACAAAGCTAGAGCTGCAAATGTAACTTACTCTTCCCCATTCCAAGGGATTTCCAGACTATAGACAACTCACGTTTTCAAAAGTTAGAATTTGTCTCCTGTTTAGACGAAATGTGACCAGGCTAAGGTAAGAGTGTCGTCTGAGCCATAATAGACTCGCTCTCTGAGATGCTGTTTTGGAGAGTTTGCCTCAGCTGCACGGTGAAGACTGGACAGTAGAAGGCGAATGCCGAATTGCTCCTGGTGCTGGAATGCAAGCCGTTTATGGAAATACTCAAGCAGAATGAACATTTGCTCGGGCTTAGTCTTGCAGGCGCTTGAAGTTCGTTCCAAGTGGTTTCGAAGGAGTTTAGAGAAGAGTCGAACGCACAGCCCTCGTGATGCACGCTGACGCTGGGGGAAGGCTTAAGTGTGCTGCCACATTCAGCAAATTGTCTGTTTCCCCGGCAGGCCCTAAGGGCCCAACCGCAGGGTCCAGGAAGCTCAGGAGCGTTTCGCTGGCAACAGGAACAGACTTTCAGCTCCCCACCAGTGCAGGAGGCAGGAGGAGAAAGAATGACAATCTGCCTGAAGGCTTGTGACAGGACAGCGAGATCTGCAGCTGCTCAGCCAGTGTGCCGGGCAGTGGGAGGAAAGACGGCCTGTTGGATGTGGGCTCGAGTGTGACGACCTGGGCTCACTTCCCAACTTTATCACCAGCTGCCTGTGTGACCTTAGGGAAGTCACCTAATCTTTCTGTGCCTCAGTTTCCTATCCCCATCATAACGCCATCCTACTTCACATGGGAGGGTAAAAATGTGACATTCTGGTAGATTAGCAATGGAGGCCATAGAAGGGCCTAGATAGATAGCACCATGGACATTATTGGAGTGCTGCTGATTGATTTTATTTATTTGGGCTTTAAGAATAAAGAAGACATTTATGTACAGCTCTAGGTGCCATGACACAACACTAATGGTACAAAAACTCCCCACCAGCTTTACAACAGTTCTTCAAAAATGAACTCTGCCAGCCAGCTGCCTTCCAAAAAGCTCCTTTCCACCTTCATCAGCCTGGCAGCAGCGGAGGATCTGTCTGGGTAGGTGTGCTCAGAAAGACCGGACACATGGGTAAATCGTTCCCAAAGACCGCTCTGCAGGAGGAATCTTAGTGGGTGGATTTCACCCTTGCTGAAGCACTGGGGGGAGACGAGTTAGCTGCTTTCCTGGACCCAGCCTGCCCCACAAAAAGCCTTCCTCGCATGGAGAGGGGATGGAGACTGGAGACACATGCATTGTTCCCCCGGCCTTCATTTTCATACAGAAAAAAACCCTTTGCCATGGACTTTCTCCTTGCTGATGGGTCCCTGGGTAGGGGTTTGCAGGGAAGCACAGTCAGCAGGCTTCCAGGGGGTTATACTGTGGGGAAGCAGGGGGGTGGGAGTCCCTGGGGTTGAAGATGGTGATCTGGGGGAACCCAGGACCATGGGAGGAGATCCCCATCCACATCCCATCACAGGAGTAATCCAGGAGCCTAGCAGCAGGGTGCTCTCCCCGGTGCCTGACAGCAAGTCTCAGCAATGCCAGTGAAAACTTCAGCAGCTCTACCGTTTAAACACAATTCTCTCTCCTTTTGTACTAGAGCAGCCCAGACTTTGGAGCAGCTTCGATAACAGGTCTGTGCTGAAATTCAGTCCAAGCAGCGGGAGAGCAGGTAAAGGCAATATCTGGGAACAAGAGCTTAGACGGCAGTTGCCTTGCGTGGCTGACATTGTACAGAACTGACTGCATTTACTAGAAAAAGGTTCTGAAACAAGACTCCAGGACAGATGGGCAAAGACCAAGTGTTAAAAGCAAATAGGGAAAGAAATTTCAGAGTCCTGTTCTTTGCCATATTCCTTTAAGAAACACAGGAGCAGGAACTAAGAAAAAATGCCTGAATAAAGATATGAAGAGAACTCAGCAATTTACCGTAAAAGAACATGTCTAGGTTATTGCTCTGAGATATTTTCTGCATCCTGTGAAATACACCATAGTATTTTGTAATAAATGTGTTGTAAAACACCTGACAACTCCATTATATTATAAACAAAGAGAATTCCGTAGTAGCTGGTGGTAATTCTACTGTGTTATCTGGAGATAACATGGTAAATAACTTGCATCAGGGCTGTATTCATCCACTTGCCAAATTTCTACAAAGATGTATTCAGGGCAGAAAAACGCAGTCAGTCTAGCTGACAATATGTGATAAAGGAAAACAAGTTGTAGGTGATATTTATTGGCGTAAGTAGGAGAAAGGCTCTGTACATGGGGGAGGGGATATTTTCAATTTGTCCCCTTTCACTTTTAGGACAGATTGTGTTGTTGGATACATGCCCTTTGGTCTGTAGGATATGGGACTGTGCATTGGATTTAACAAATGTTTACAAGTGAGGTTAATCAGCCATAGGAACAATGTAGAATTTGGTGTCTTTCCTGCACACAAGATCTGCTCAGTGCAGGAACGGGGAGGGGGATGGGTAAACTGGTTGGCAGGAGGGACTAGTTATGACTTCCTGAGTCTGTGGACTGGTCAGCTCTGGTCCTGGCATTAGTTACAGCAGCCTAGAAGAACTAACTTGTGCCGGACAAGGACTGGTGGAGGGGTTCTCCATCCAATCCCTGCCAAGCCCGTAGGCTGGGGTAGAGATGGATGCTTGGCCTAGGAGCCAGCTCTGAGAGCTTTACGCTAGTGGAGAGCCGACCACACAGGGGAAATTCTAGTTTGGTGAGACTCTATGTCCATTATGCTTCCTGCTTGGAGCAAGAGAGACAATTGTACCTGAGAATATGACCCTTTGAAAAGAGACTGGATGTTCTTCCAAAGGACACATTCTAGCTCAATCACAAGATATGGGCCTGAGTGAGGAACCCCTGAGTGATGTTCTCTGGAACTCTGTCATGAAGGTCAGACAAGAGAATCAGAATGGTCCTTTCTGGTGTTAAATCTATGGGGCCCTTCTCAGTCCATTACCTCCTGTCACCCCCCTCATACAAATCCTACTTGCTCTTTTCTCTCTCATCTCCACCTGCGGTATTCCCCTTTTCCTCTCCAGCATCCTTCACCACGGGGAGGGAGGAGGTGAATGGGCTTTATTAGGTGAAGTGAATGCTGGTGTGTGGGTGTGTTCCCATGAATAATATTCACAAGTTATTCAATCTTATTCCTTTCAGGCAGAAAAGATTAAAGACTCAATAACCACTCTCCATGATTTCCCCCTTTCCTTGGTGCTTTTCTCCAATATCATTTCTTATACTTTTGGGTATGCAGCCCAATACTTAATAACTAGAACAGGTTGCTTTGGCATCCTTGTGCGTTACTGATTGACTCTTAGGCTTTCTTAATAATTCAGCTGCAACAGATAGGCCCAAAGTATCCAAATACACATAAATTGGACCCAGGAGAAGAAATCTGACCTTGAAGATGTTCTTACCTGCTTGCAGCTGGGGACTGAGAGATCTCGATGGAGCCCAGCTAGGCTTTTCTATTCCAAAAGGTATTGACCCAAGAGGGAGTTTGTTCTTCTACAGGCCATGAAGGATACAAAAGAGAAAAACTAATGAATGGAGAAATAGTAAAAAATGTTTTTGCCTGAACCAGAACAGCTGGAAGAGGTGAACATGAGCTGGCTCAGAGGGATGGCTTAGTGAGGAGAACCAGAAGTTTGTTTGAACAGTCAACCTGTGGAACTCCTTGCCAGAGGATGTTGTGAAGGCCAAGACTATAACAGGATTCAAAAAAGAACTAGGTAAGTTCATGAAGGATAGGTCCATGAATGGCAATTAGCCAGGATGGACAGGGATGGTGTCCCCAGCCTGTTTTTGACAGAAGCTGGGGGCGGGTGACAGGGGATGGATCATTTGGTGATTACCTGTTCTGTTCATTCTCCCGCTAGGGCATCTAGCATTGGCTGCTGTCGCAAGACAGGATACTGGGCTAGATGGATCTTGGTTTGACCCAGTGTGGCCGTTCTTATGGATAAATGACCGTTCTCCAGACTATAGTATTTGGCCTGCTGAAGTCTGTATATCCAAGCTGGCAGGCTCCTTCTGAGCCAAGCTTAGTTTATGATTGTCACGCTGTCCAGAGTAGCTCACAAATGCGTGTGCCAACTTCCTGGCATATTGCTACAAGCCAGGGCACAAACCCCAAACTGGTTACATGGTCTACAATTAGATTTCACCAGCCAAGTATCAAGTGTGAACTCCTCAGGCACTGTAACAGCCTTTACATGGAGTCACAGACAGTCCCCTAGGGTACTCCGGTCCATCTTGCCACCCAGGCAAGCCTGCCATTATGATAGCTGGTCCCTTACACCAAATATCACAACAATATTCAGGTTACGCCCAGTCCCAAAGGAGCAGTCACTTACTTCAGGTCAGTTGAACCCTAGATCTCACACCAATCACAACACTTGTAGCCAATCCTAGAAAAAAACTATCTAAACATTTATTAACTAGGAAAAAGAAATTAGAAGAATTTATAAGGTTAAAGCAGGTAAAAATACACATACACCAATGAGTTACAGTCTTAGGTTCCAAAAGGTAATAGAAGCTGCTGTAATATGCAAGCTCTAGATGTCTTCTAGGGCTAACCTTGGCCAAAGACATGGGGAATTCTTGCTTATACTTTGAAATCTCCGCCCCTCAGAGTTCATGCAGCATGGAGATATAGTTCCTTCTTGTCAGGGATGTTTATTCCCTCACCACAGAGTTCAAGCTGATGAAAGGAGTCCACCTGTGTCTCTTCTTCATGGGGGGTAGGGGTGACGTGGGGGGGAGCAATCAAAAAGGTCTTTGTTCTTTGATGTTACACAATGGCTCATTTGGTTTCAATGAGCCTTCTTAGTGGGCAGGATGTAACCCATTCTTTAGGAAGCCAGCGTTTCTGCATTAATTAGTGCTCCTTTCCTGGTTGGTGAGTTACAGTTACAGAGGATTACAATGCAAACCCTTAATATAACCTTCTAAAATGAGAACCAAATGTTATAAGTGAGATCACTACATACAGCAGCTCACAAGCATTTCACAAAGTCTAAACACGAAACACATTTTTTTATAAACCTAATACCTGTTTTAACAACACTACCACAAGTGAGCCAGACTGGTTTGCAGCTACGTATTGGCCATTATTCAATGGGGCTTAGGGGTCTTGGCATGAATCACAGAGTCATAGAATATCAGGGTTGGAAGGGACCTCAGGAGGTCATCTAGTCCAACCCCCTGTTCATGGCAGGACCAATCCCCAACTAAATCATCCCAGCCAGGGATTTGTCAAGCCTGACCTTAAAAACCTCAAAGGAAGGAGATTACACCACCTCCTTAGGTAACGCATTCCAGTGTTTCACCACCCTCCTAGTGAAAAAGTTTTTCCTAATATCCAACCTAAACCTTCCCCACTGCAACTTGAGACAATTACTCCTTGTTCTGTCATCTGACACCACTGAGAACAGTCTAGATCCATCCTCTTTGGAACCCCCTTTCAGGTAGTTGAAAGCAGCTATCAAATCCCCCCTCATTCTTCTCTTCTGCAGACTAAACAATCCCAGTTCCCTCAGCCTCTCCTCATAAATCATGTGTTCCAGTCCCCTAATCATTTTTTTTGCCCTCCGCTGGACGCTTTCCAATTTTTCCACATTCTTCTTGTAGTGTGGGGCCCAAAACTGGACACAGTACTCCAGATGAGGCCTCACCAAAGTCGAATAGGGGGGAATGATCATGACCCTCGATCTGCTGGCAATGCCCCTACATATACATCCCCAAACGCCGTTAGCCTTCTTGGCAACAAGGGCACACTGTTGACTCATATCCAGCTTCTTGTCCACTGTAACCCCCAGGTCCTTTTCTCCAGAATTGCTGCCAAGCCATTCGGTCCCCAGTCTGTAGCGGTGCGTGGGATTTTTCTGCCCTAAGTGCAGGACTCTACACTTGTCCTTGTGAACTTCATCAGATTTCTTTTGGCCCAAGCCTCTAATTTGTCTAGGTTCCTCTGTATCCTTTCCCTACCCTCCAGCGTATCTACCTCTCCTCCCAGTTTAGTGTCATCTGCAAACTTGCTGAGGGTGCAATCCACCCCATCCTCCAGATCATTACTGAAAATATTGAACAAAACTGGCCCCAGAACCGACCCTTGGGGCACTCCACTTGATACCGGCTGCCAACTAGACATGGAGCCATTGATCACTACCCATTGAGCCCAACAATCTAGCCAGCTTTCTATCCACCTTATAGTCCATTCATCCAGCCCATACTATTCTTTAGCTTGCTGGCAAGAATACTGTCGGAGACCGTGTCAAAAGCTTTGCTAAAGTCAAGGAACAACATGTCCACTGCTTTCCCCTCATCCACAGAGCCAGTTATCTCGTCATAGAAGGCAATTAGATTAGTCAGGCATGACTTGCCCATGGTGAATCCATGCTGACTGTTCCTGATCACTTTCCTCTCTTCTAAGTGCTTCAGAATTGATTCCAGAATTGAGCTGGCACCTGGTCTACCCGTGTCCCAATGATTAGTGAAGTTGAGTGTGCATGGGGGGTAGGGGGCACAGGTGGCTCTACCCACTTTTCTGCCTCCCCTAACTCTTGGAATGGCTGGAGGCTGAACCAAGCCCAGGCAAAAATTTGAGTAGCCACAAGGAAGCACTCTAAAGACTCCCACTGAGTTCAGGGGTGTAGGGGCCCCAGAGAGGGATCTTAACGCTTGAGAGGCCTGTTTCCTAGAGCCCCAAGGTCTAGCCAACCCACGGCATCTTTGTTCTAAATGAAGCTGCAACCATTTTTCTGAGACAAACATGCTGAAGCACAGGAGACGTCAGGCGGAGTTGGTCTGCATTCTTCAGAGCTTTGTTGAACTCTCTGGGTAATTCAAAACCCGCAGGGCTCCACCGCTGGTGCCATCCCTTCTGAAAGAGAGACGAAAGCCGCGTGCAGTCGTCTCTCAGAATTCCAGTGAGCAGGCAGAGTAAAGGGTCTGAATCAAGTAGCCTGTGCACTGCATAGATGTATTTAGTTTTTATTTCTATATAGGAGCATCTGAGAAAATTAATCCAGATTAACTAAAGATGTGAATTTGAAGAGGATTGGTTAAACCACCTTAAATCCCCTGTGGGCACTGTTATTCAGAATTAGAGTGGCCCTAATTTGGTTTAGCTTATTTCACTTTGAAAACGTTAGAAACTACAATGGGACTTCAGGTTAAGGAATGCGGCATTGGCTGGCAGTCTGGTACAGCAGAGCTAGATACCCGCTGGCTTCCTGCATTTTTTCCTACCTATGCAGACTGCAAGGCACCAGGCCTTATGCACCAGCATAGTCTTGGGTGATATTTAACCCCAAGCAGTGAGCGATAGCTCCTTCAGCTACAGAAATACAGCCAACTTTGTCTTGGAGTGTGACAGCTACTGACAGCCTCGGCTGCTCTGGCCAGGGAGAGAACAGTTTTGAGGGGGGTTGATGGAAACAATTCAGTAAAATCAACTTCAATGTGCTTAATGTGTTGGTCTCGCCTAAGCTGCATTTTCCCCTAAAAAAAAATCAAATTATAAAATTTCACCCAGCTCTACTACTAGTGAATGAATTGCCCATTCATTGTCCTGGGAAAATCTAACCAAAACAAATACGCACAAAGACCATTACGAACTCTAGGATGTTTTAGAGTGGCGGGTTTAGATCACCTAAAGCATGTAGATTTTTACCAATTTCTCTGGTCTTTCAGTAGAGATTAGCCTTCTTGCTGCTCTGAAATCATGCGATTATATTAAAGGTAAACTAAACCTAACTCTCTCTAGCAAAGGCTTATTCAGCTTACCATGCATTCCAAACACCCAGCTAGCGTGATTTCAGGATACAAATGGAATTGTTGACTTACTATTGCAAGGACATTTTCAGGACTGACGGAGCCAACGCTCTGTCTCCTTTATGCAGACCTTCCGTGAGCTGCTTGAGTCACTCACAGCAACAGATTTGACAAACCAAACCCTTTCTCTGTTTGCAATTCGTCCCTGAGCAGATCACAGTGTGAGGCCAGGCTGGGTCATCAGATGTAAGTGTACGAGGGTAGGTCTACACTGCGCAACAAGACCCACAGCAGTGAGTCTCGGAGCCTGGGTTAACTGACTTGAGCTTGCAGGGTTCATACTCGGGGGATAAAAATAGCAGCGTAGACATTCCCGCTTGGGCTGCAGCTCTGGCTTTGAAATCCACTGAGGGGATGGGTCTCAGAGCCCAGCCTCCAGCTGGCTATTTTTAGCCCTACAGCACAAGCCTGAGTCAGTGGAGACTTGCTGCCGTGGGTTTTTTGTTTGTTTGTTTTGCTGTGTAGACACAATCTGGGCTACAAGGAAAGATCTGTTTAGGGACGCACTCTGCTTCCAGTCTGAGGAAGTGTCAGAATTTCTGGAGGAGCAAAGGGGACAGTGCCAAAGGGGTTAACGTTTCTGAAATGTACTGGGAAGCATGCAATAAGCATTGAACTTTCATGTGCTGATCCAAACTGAAACTCTAAAACCTTGAAGCTTTCTGCTTCCCTAGTGAGTGGTTGTACAAAGGTACAGAAGACAGTCCAGGGATGGATTTTTTCAGCAGTGTTTAAAATTTGTTTTCCCACTGTACACAGAGTGCCCCGAGCTTCCGCCAGCTTGGAAAGTTCTGCATGAGACTTTGTCTGTCTGTTTCTCTTGCCCCCCTTTGGCCATTCATCATCCTACCAGCTCAAAAACACATAAAGCTTCTGTGATTTATACCAGCAATTACCTTTGATTTCAAGAGTTGTTAAAAAAAAAATTGAGCTGATCAGCTGCAGGGGAGCCCTTTTGTCAAATTAAACTAAAGGTAGCAATAAAAAAAAATAAAGATCAATATATAACAAATGGAAAACCAGAGAAGCTGATAGCAATGAATAAAATCTTCAGTTAGGAGATTCAGACTAAGGGAAGCCAAAGGTATCAGTGAAAAAATATCTATGATCAGAATGGTTAAGGACAATAAGAAAGAATTCTTTAAATGTATCAGGAACAAATGACATTCTAGCAATGGTCTAGAACCAATTGTAGACAAAGATGGTAAAACTGTCACTCTTCATGCAGAAAATGCAGAAGTATTCAAAACAAACACTTCTGCTCTGAATTCAGAAAGAGGCAGGATGATATATTCAGACTCTACACTGTGTGAAGGAAAATCTAGCAAGCCTAAACTTCTAGGCCTAAAGCTTTGGTCAAGCTAACTGTGTATAGAAGGCATAAGAAGAGAGTGAGGAAAATTCCACTGAGGGTCAATTGCAAACAGCACAGCTTAAGAAATGTAACCATAACTGCCAGAAGTTAGAAAAACCATTAACCGCAAAGGAAACACCTGTCAATAACAGGAAAAGCTTGTTTTTGCTAAACTCCAAGTAAGACAAAACTACTGTTGAAGCTTGCACTATATGCCAAATAAGGAAAATGCTGTTGAAGGAAGTGGGTTTAACAAATTGTGGTTTTCAGCAATATAAGCTCCTGTATTTCTGTTTATGCCAGAGCAGCTCCGGCTGACTCTCCCTGTATGTGCATGCTTGAATAAAACTGGCCTCAGGTTTGTTCTGAACCAAACACAACGCGTGGTTGATTTTTCCAGGACAAGTGATAATGAAATAGTTGCTATTCCATCCAGAACTATCAAGGAAATTAAACGGCAATTAAGAAAATTTAGCATTTTAACATTTGCAGAACCCTATCACTTGTGCCCAAGAGTATTAAAGGAATCAGCCAAGGAGCTCTCTGAACCATGGATGTTGATTTGTAAGCGGTCACTGAGGAAGTTCCATCAGACTGTAAAAATGGTAATGTAGCGCCAGTATTTAAAAGGGGCAAACAGGATGACTTGAGAAAATGTAGGCAAGTTGGCCTAAAAATGATCCTGGGTAAAATCATGGAAAGGCTAACCAGGGATGTAATTGGTAAAGAATTAAAGGATGCTAGCATAATTAATGCCATTCAACATGGGTTTATGGAAAACAGGTCTTGTCAAACATATTTAATATCTTTTGATGAGACTACAAATTTAGTTGATAAAGGTAACTTTGTTGCTAGTATGTTTAGACTTCTAGAAGGCATTTGAATTAGTCTCACATGATATTCTTATGAAAGTTATCACTACAAACTCAATGCAGTCTGTATTACATGGATTAAAAACTGGCAAACTGATAGATCCTAGATCCTAATTTACAACTGCAGACGATCCCCCCATTGACTTCAGGAGAGCTAAGCCCATTTAGACTAGCTGATGATCTGGCCTATGGACTTCAGTAGAGTCCAGTGGTTTCCCTGAGTCACAGCCCTCCCTCCGGGTCTGTCTGCCTTCTCCCCTCTGAGCTGTAACAGCTGTGTCCCTGCCGTGGAGTCAGAGGAGCTCCTGCCATTCTCCTCTGTGAGCAGCTGCCTGGGGTCGCTCGCCAATGAAGCAGAGACCCGGTTGGATCCCTTGCTGTCCCCACTACTCCTCTCCTCTGGCTGTTTCTGTACAGGCCTGGCGCCGGTCCTGTCCTGGTTACTAGTCTGCGCTCCAATCCAAGTACAATAATAAAGCAAATGAATTAGAATGAGGTCCCAAGAGTTTCTTTAATATCAAATTAAAACAGTGAGTTACAACCGTGGGTGGGTAGCGATGGCCAGTAGCTGCAGAAGTACTTCAGCTAATGCAAATCACAATGAAATAATTCAATGGGGGAGAACGGAAACTGATCATTAAAATGATTAAATGTAAGGAACAATCCACAGAACTGACACCTCCTTGTCTACCCATCCCTGGACACAGCCAGCATGCTTGCTGTGGGAAACAGAGCAATCTTACAGCTGCAAAAACAAGCAGGCGTCCGGTGCCACCTGAGAGACTAACACATTTATTTGGGCATCAGCTTTCATGGGCTAGAACCCACTTCACTGGCTGCATGGCCACAAAAGCTGATGCCCAAATAAATCTGTTAGTTTTTAAGGTGGCACCGGACTCCTTGTTGTTTTTGTGGATACAGACTAACACGGCGACCCCCTGAATCTTCCAGCCGGTGTCTTTATCATTAGATGTTCTGTTCAGACCTCGCAGAGCGGGTAGGGAGTCATTACCCTCACTGCGTTTGCCACAAGCCCCAACAACAGAGCCATGGAATGCGACTCGCACACCCAGGCACACTCCTGATCTCTGCAGAATGCCACCTGGGGTTGGTGGACCTGCTCAATACTTTGCACTTTATCTGCCTAGCTGACGGTTACATCAACCACTGCTGTGACTCTGCCTGTGGTGACTAGTGTGTCCCAGATACAGAGCTCAGCAGCCCACCTCTGGGAGCGATTCGAGAATTGTACCTGCACATCTGGAACGGTCCAATCTCTTCCAACGGGGTGACTCTACTGTGCAGCTTTAGCTGTTCACGCCTCTCCCCAGGCTACTGCCTTTAACTCTGCCACCCTCCCTCAGTTCCCTCATCCGGTGCTTGAGGGGCAAAAAAGCACCCCGCCTCAGGTCCATGACCCAGCTCGCCAGCTGCCTGGTAGCTTTCAGTACCTTTTCCAAACCCCCTCCCAGGCTGCCCCAAGCCCTTGGGCTAGAGAGCCCCAGATCCTTTCCTAGTCTCTCACTCAGTGGAGAAACTCACAGCCATGCTTGCTTCTTCCCCTGTCTCTCTCTGTTCTGCACAAAGGGGCTGTGTATAGGGTTACCACCTTTGACATGCAAAAAACCCTTGCACATCCCGCCCAAGGCACGGCTACCACAACCCCAACCCCCAGCCACAAGGCAACTCGGCAACTACCCCACCCCTTCAACAGCCGCTCATGTGATTCAGACCCTCTCTCACACACCGGCGCGGGGCACTCCTGCTGGCGGGCAGGCAGCTGCTGTGTTTTGATCTGTCACTTATCACTTAAACTGCGGCAGTGGGAACCCAGCAGCATCTTTAGCAGGACACAGACTTTTAACGTTCCATAGCCCCGTGCATTGTGATGACAATGAAAATCTTTAGAACCATGTTAAAAAAAAATCGGCAGATTAAATTATTTATCTGGCAACTGGCAAATCCATAAAAAAAACCCCACCTGGCCAGCCCGGTCAAATATCAGCCAAGTGATCGCCCTATCTGTGCACACTTCAGGCACCATTCCCAGCAAGCATTGTTGTGAGGCCTACCCACTCCCATCAGCCTCCGGGACAACAGCTCCCAGAATTCCCCTGCTTTGGGATGAAACTGACAGCAGGGCTATGCTGGGCCGATCGCCTGTGTGAAAGGGTCAGCATACCCTGGCACTGTCCCCCAGGCTTATCTTCCCAGGATCTTCCTACTTTTTCATTGTCGATAACCAGCAAGAACAGTCTTCCCTCCAACCCCATTCACACCTTCCTCCTTCCCCTCTTGAACCCCTCTCCCCCATCATGCCTCTTTCACACACACCAAGGTCTTTCTTCTGCTAACAGACTCCAACCCACCAGCCTCTCATGATGAAAAATACTCTTGCTTTCTCCCCCTCCCCACATAAGAAAAGACATCTGCTTTCATAACTGGTGCCTTCCCCAGTGTCAACTTTGATTGTCAAGCAGCGGGCAGCTGTATCCAGCGGGAATGGCAATCTGCCACTCAAGACTTAATGTGGTTCTCACCTCTCCTAGACAACGAGCCCAGCACTGAGAAACATCTGCATTTTGATCTTTTTCATCCTCTTCACTTTGCTCTCAGTCAGTTTGTGGTTGTCAGCTACCTGCGTAATGCTCAGAAGTGTTCACATTTTTAAACTACGGGATTTTGAACTACCCTATAAATAGTTTGTACTCATTACTCTTTGTATGAGTTGCAATAACTCTTGTCAGAAGATAGGCTTATCTCTCTGTACTCCCTGTCTGCCAGGAGGACTTTTGTTACATTTATCCTGGGCTAGCTCAGTGACAGCTTACAGCACCACTCACCAGTTATTCCTGAAGCATCAGCATAATGTGTTTGGAAGCGGCACGGTGTTATCTACTTGGTCTGCTGTGTCTTGGTCTAGGGAAGGTCTAGGGACCAAGTTCCCCTGCATACACTGCAGCAGAAAGGACAGCTATTAGCAATACTGAGCTGATCATCTGCCATCTGGTCCAGCTGCTGTGCTGAGCTAAAGCAGGAGACTGAGTTATGCCTGGAATGGACACTCAGAGGTTAAATAGAATCTAATTCAGTTTCTTTAGCAGTCCAATTTCCCACTGTTAGTTGGGTGAACTAGAGCTGGGCTTTACAGAAGCAGCCACATTCCCATAGAAATAGATTTCAGTGAGTAGTGCAAGTGGCCCCAGGAGGCAGAGAGCAGAGATTAGGCTTATTTAATTCCTGCTCTTGATTAATTTCCAAGATGGAGGAAGTCATTTCTGCAGCTTCGCATGCTAGTGGAAAACATCTGACCATTTCTCAGGAACAGACATTGCAATCTTTACCCAGGCAAAACTACACTCTTGGCATTGTGACAGGGTCGGGCAGGATGGCTACAGGAGAGTAATTTTTTTTTTTTTTAAGCAAAAGATGTTTTTTTATTTGCATAACACACTTACAAAGTAAAAACAGCAGCATATGCAATGTGTAACACAGCAACCGATCACAATTGTTTTCTCATTAGCTTCAGGGGAGGGAAGTGTTCAAGCTTGCCTGGGCCCAGGGCAGGGGGCTTCCTCGACTCTCGTGGCTTTCAACCCTTCCAAGTTACCTGGTGGCCCAGAGCGAGGGGGCTTCATCGACCCTTGTAGTCTTCCACCCCCTCGAGTTACCTGGCGCCATGCCCGAGTGTCACCAACAATTCCCTCCTCTGAAAGCACCCAACAAGAGGGGCAGGCTGTGGGGTGGACAATCCAGGGGAGGGGGAGGATGTCATGTGCACCCAGGTGTGAAAGGACCCCTCTAGGGTGGTGGTGTCCACAGCAGCAATGGCTGGGGCTGGGGTCCCTTACTCTCTCCCCCAATCAAAGGGTCAGACAAAGGGACCCGGATGGGGACACCGACCAGAGAACCTCAGACAGCGCTCACTGCTCCTCAAAAGCATCAAGGGAGTCGGTGGACGCCACTCAGAGGAACTCTGCCTGGATACTTGAACAGACCGAGGATCGGAAAACGGCCCCACAGTCACAGGAAACTCCATCGGCCAACCTCCTCGCTCTGGTTTTATAGATGGCCGTTTTAGCCATGGCCAGGAGGAGGTTAACTAGGATATCCCGCAACTTTGTGAGGCCACGGATAGGGAGTGCACAAATAAAAAGGTGAGGGGAAAAATGCAACCAAAAATGTAATAGGAGATTTGTGAGGAGCCGGAACAGGGGCTGCAGCCCGGTGCACTCCAGATATATGTGTGCCAAGGTTTCCCTCACACCACAAAAGGGACAAGTATCTGGGATGGGGGTGAACCGCGCCAAGTACGTGCCCATGCTCACAGCTCCGTGAAGGAGCTGCCAACTGATGTCCCCGAGGGGCCTCAGAACCAAGGTGGACTATAGGCTGGCCCACCGGGGCTGCTCACCCTCCAAAGGTGGCAGGAGGTCTCGCCACTTTGTGTCGGGGCGGGACACTAGGGTGAGGGCGTGAAAGGTGTGGAGCACGAGTGTGTATAGATGTTTCCTTGGTGCGGTTTGGAAGCGTACCGGCTGCAGTTCATGCAGCTGGCTCGCAGTGAAGGGGTGGGGGGGTCGATTGGGTCTGCGGGGCAGGGGTCCAATTAAAAGGTCCGGCGGGCCTGGGGTAGAGGGTGGGCGGGGCGTGCTCTCAAGCAAGACCCGGTCGAGGTAAGCTCGAGCAGCGGGCGGCAAAGCGAGACCTTCTGCCACCTTTGGAGGGTGAGCGCTGGGGGTACGAGGTCTGGAGAACCCCATGCACCGGTCGAGCATCAGGGGATCCAGCCAGTCTCCCCGGTCATAGTCCAGGAGGTCTCCGACTCTCGTGACTTCTGCCAGGATCAAGCTCTGGCGCACCGAGAGGGACTCCGCCACCTGCACATGGAGCTGGGGGTTGTGTAGCAGGGGCTCCGCGAGGAGATCTACCCCCTCAGTGGCGGCCACGGACCTGGTCATTAAAAACAGTTTCCAAGTCCGGAGGAGGTCCTGGTAGAAGACCGGCAGCCCCGAGAGGTCTCGCGGAAGACCTCCTGGACGGAGATAAAAGAGCTGCCGGTCGTATCGGAGCCCTCGGATGCGGCGCAGGATGGCGTGCGCCAGTGTGCTCCACGCCGAACTGCCTGCACCATAGAGGAGCCTCTGCAGGGCCTGGAGGGGGAAGACATGGACCTGAGTGTGCAGACACTTCAGGCCCTGTCCTCCTTCCTTCAGGGATAGATGAAGGACCCCTACAGGAGCCCAGTGTGTTCCTGACCAAAAGAACCCCAGAATTGATGTCCGGAAGTTGGTCAGGAAACCCGGGGCCGGGGCCGGGACCAGGGTGTTGAGCCGGTACCAGAGCATGGACAGGACGAGTTGGTTAAGCACCAGCTCTCTCCCTCGGAGGGAGAGACATCGGAGTATTTCCGTCCATTTCCGGAGCCGCTCTATCACCCCGCCCTCTAAATTTTCCCAGTTCTCCAGCGGAGAGGGATGCGTGGCAGAAAGGTAAACGCCAAGGTAGAGCAGCGGACCCGCTCTCCACCGGATGGTCTGAAGCACGGGTGGGAGGGAGCTCACCTGCCGCCAGTCCCCCACCGCCAAGCCAGAGCTCTTGACCCAGTTGACTCGGGGGGAGGAGGCTGCCGAATAGATGGCCTGGCAAGCCTCCACCTGTGCCAAGTCGCTGGGGTCCTGGATCACGAGGAGCACATCATCAGCGTACGCTGACAGGACCAGCCGCAGCTCTGGCTCCCGCAGCACCAACCCTGTCAACCTCCTGCAGAGGAGACAGAGGAAGGGCTCAATCGCCAGAGCGTACAGCTGGCCCGAGAGGGGGCACCCCTGCCGCACTCCTCGCCCGAAGCTGACCGGTTCGGTCAGGGTCCAGTTGAGCCTAACCAGACACTCTGCAGAAGCGTACAGCACCCGGAGAAAACCCACAGACTGGGATCCGAAGCCAAACGCCTGCAGAGTGCTCAGGAGATACCCATGGTCCACTCTATCGAACGCCTTCTCCTGATCAAGAGACAGGAGGGCGAACGACAGACCGTCTCTACGCCCGAGTTCCAAAAGGTCCCGAACCAGAAATAGGTTGTCAAAAATGCTGCGACCAGGGACAGTATAGGTCTGGTCTGGGTGGATCACGTCTGCCATCACGGACCCTAGCCGCAGCGAGATTGCTTTCACTACGATTTTGTAATCCGTGCTAAGGAGTGAGACGGGACGCCAGTTTCATAAATCGCGGAGGTCCCCCTTCTTCGGCAACAAGGCGAGCACCGCTCGCCTGCACGACAGAGGGAGGACCCCGTCCTGCAAAGACTCAGCCCAGACAGTGACTAGGTCTGGGCCGAGGATGTCCCAGAACGCGCGGTAAAACTCCACGGTCAGCCCGTCCATGCCCGGAGATTTATTGGTGGGCATGGGACGGAGGGCTTCCGAGAACTCGGCCAGGGTGAGAGGCAGCTCTAGCCGGTCTCGGTCACCCACGCTGACCGTGGGGAGTTCCTCCCAGAGCACCCCGCACAGCTGTTCCAGGAGGCACTCTAGACAGCTGCGATCCACAGGGCCCTGGGCTGGAACCTGGAGTAGAGGGTGGACCCGGGTTCCCCCCAAACCTCCCAACTCCTGGTCAGACACAGGAGGAGTCGACCTGGACTGTGGGTTCATGAAAATGGCCAAGCTGAGGGCTGCTGCGAAGCTCCAAGGTGAGGAAATCCGCCAATGAGCGCAAGACCCACCAAGCTGGAGGAGGAACTTTGTCACAGAATCTAAATAAAAGAAAACTGCCATGGAACCATGAGGCTGAAGGAATGAAAGCCAAAAGCTAATTTTGTAACAACTCAGGAGCAACTTACTGATTCTATTCCTAAGGGAGGATAAGTCACATCTTCTAGCCCAAGCTGCTCTGCATCAGACCCAGAACAACCCAGCAGCTCCCCGCAACGCTAAACATGGGGGACCAGCAGCAGCTGGGGGAGCCTTCACTCTCCTGGCATCACCATTCAGTTCACTCTGATCTGTGACTGCAGCTGCACTCGGAGCTGTGGCAGGGTTGTCCCAGCTTGAGCTGACATACTATGAGCTGCCATGCTCAGAATAGCAGCGGAGTTGAAGTAGCATTGGTTGGAAGTGGCTCAGGGTAGTCACCCTTTGGACATACCCCTGAGGTCTAGGCAGATTTGTACTCAGGATGGCTGTATTACTGCATCTGCCCTGCAATGGTTAGTGTGCTAGCTGAAGGAAAGCTAGCAGGTCTACTCAAGCTGGGAATCGCCCTCCATGCCCCACTGCAGCGTAGACATAGCCTTAGTCTTGGGCGAACCATGGGTCCCACAGTTTGCCTCCTGACCCCAGCACCATCACACTTCTACTTTCAAATAACTCACTGACGATCCTGCTGGCCCTCCCTCAATACAACCAAAACTACAACTCTGGATTACCACCCTCTGGACAGGGACTCTGTGTTTGGACAGTGTCTAGCACACGGGGGTCCCATTCTTGGTTGACCATTAGGTACTACTGTGGTAGTTCCATTTTCAAAGGCACCCATGTTTCACTGACTTTCAGTGGGATGTATGGTGCGTTGGAAATCTTTTCCCCAAGCCCCTCTGTCATGCTGCTCACCATAACTTACTGGATAATTTACTTTACTTGGCTATTTGTACAGACATTTGCATTAGTCCACACACATTACTCTGTTAGCTCCCCACCAAGTCTCTTCCGTCCTCACTACTCTTCTGACAGGTTTACATATTTATACTTTTAACCTTTACTTCTGGGGCTATCATTGAAGCTGTGCAATTTTTTACCCACTTCATCTTGGGATATCACTTCATGTCAGCATCCAAATTTTCACAACCTTAAAGCCCAATTGTTAGCAGGGTTAACATATAAGAACATAAGACTGGCCATACAGGGTCAGACCAAAGGTCCATCTAGCCCAGTATCCTGTCTTCCGACAGTGGCCAATGCCAGGTGCCCCAGAGGGAATCAACAGAACAAGGAATCATCAAGTGATCCATTCCCTGTCTCCCATTCCCAGCTTCCGGCAAACAGAGGCTAGGGACACCATCACTGACAATGCTGGCTAATAAGCATTGCTGGACCTATCATCCATGTATTGATCTAGTTCTTTTTTGAACCCTGTTATAGTCTTGGCCTTCATGACATCCTCTGGCAAGGAGCTCCCCAGGTTGACTGTGTGTTGTGTGAATAAATACTTTTTTTTGTTTGTTTTAAGCCTTCTGCCTATTCATTTCATTTGCTGACACCTAGTTCTTGTGTTATGAAAAGGAGTAAATAATACGTCCTTATTTACTTTCTCCACACCTGTCACGATTTTACAGACCTCATTCGTATCCACCCGTAGTCGTCTCTTTTCCAAGCTGAAAAGTCCCAGTCTTTTTAATCTCTCCGCACACGGAAGCTGTTCCATACCCCTAATCATTTCCGTTGCCCTTTTCTGAACCTTTTCCAATTCCAATATATCTTTTTTGAGAAGGGATGAGATGGTATGTGGGCGTACCATGGATTTATATAGTTCATTATGATATTTCTGTGCTTTTATCTATCCCTTTAGTAGTGGTTCCCAACATTCTGTTCGCTTTCTGACGGCTGCTGCACAGAGAACTATCCTCAGTGACTCCAAGATCTTTCTTGAGTGGAAACAGCTAATTTAGACCCCATCATTTTATATGTACAGTTGGGATTATGTTTTCCAATGTGAATTACTTTGCATTTTATCAACATTGAATTTCACCTGCCATTTTGTTTCCCAGTCACACAGTTTTAAGAGATTCTTTTGTAGCTCTTTGCAGTCTGCCTGGGACTTTACTATCTTGAATAGTTTTGTATCATCTGCAAATTTTGCCACCTCCCTGTTTACCCCTTTTTCCAGATCTTTTATGAATATGTTGAATAGGACTGGGCCCAGTACAGACCCCTGGGGGACACCACTATTTACCTCTCTCCATTCTGAAAACTGATCATGTATTCCTACCTTTTGTTTCCTATCTTTTTACCAGTAAGCAATCCATGAGAGGACCTTCCCTCTTATCCCATGACTGCTTACTCTGCTTAAGAGCCTTTGGTGAGGGATCTTGTCAAAGGCTTTCTGGAAATCTAAATATACTATATCCACTGGATCCCCCTTGTCCACATGCTTGTTGACCCCCTCCAAGAATTCTAGTAGATTGGTGAGGCATGATTTCCCTTTACAAAAACCACATTGACTCTTCCCCAACAAATCATGTTCATCTATGTGTCTGACAATTTTGTTCTTTACTATAGTTTCAAGCAGTTTGCCCGGTACTGAGGTCAGGCTCACCAGCCTGTAATTGCCGGGATCACCTCTGGAGCCCTTTTTAAAAATTGGAATCACAATAGCTGTCCTCCAACATTTGGTACAGAAACTGATTTAAATGATAGGCTAGTAATTCTGCAATTTCATATTCGAGTTCCTTCACAACTCTTGGGTGAATACAATCTGGTCCTGCTGACTTCTTACTATTTAGTTTATCAGTTTGTTCCAAAACCTCCTCTAATGACACCTCAGTCTAGGACAGTTCCTCAGATTTGTCACCTAAAAAGAATGGTTCAGTTTTGGGAATCTCCCTCACATCCTCAGCCATGAAGACCAATGCGAAGAAGTCATTTAGCTTCTCTGCAATGGCCTTATCATCCTTGAGTGCTCCTTTAGCATCTCGATCATCCAGTGGCCCCACTGGTTGTTTAGCAGGCTTTCTGCTTCTGATGCACTTATTTTTTTTTTCTTTTACTTTAAGTCTTTGGCTAGCTCTTCTTCAAATTCTTTTTTGGCCTTCCTAATTATATTTTTACACTTCATTTGCCAGAGTTTATTCTCCTTTCTATTTCCCTCACTAAGATTTAACTTCCATTTTTTAAAGGATGCCTTTTTGCCTCTCACTGTTTCTCTTACTTTGTTGTTTAACCACGGTGGCTCTTTTTTGGTTCTCTTACTATGTTTTTAATTTGGGGTATACATTTAAGTTGAGCCTCTATTATGGTGTCTTTCCATGCAGCTTACAGGGATATTTCACTTTTGGCGCTGGACCTTTTAATTTCTGTTTAACTACCCTTCTCATTTGTCTGTAGTTCCCCTTTTTGAAATTAAATGTTACATGGGCTGCTCTGGTGTTTTCCCCACCACAGGGATGTTACAT
The DNA here is from genome assembly GCF_015237465.2 of Chelonia mydas. Lineage (NCBI taxonomy): Eukaryota > Metazoa > Chordata > Testudines > Cheloniidae > Chelonia > Chelonia mydas. The sequence goes on along the minus strand of NC_051246.2, from coordinate 132,888,613 downwards.
TTAATTATATTCTGGTCACAATTACCAAGCGGTCCAGTTATATTCACCTCTTGGATCCACCTCCTGTGCTCCACTTAGGACTAAATCAAGAATTGACTCTCCTCTTGTGGGTTCCAGGACTAGCTGCTCCAAGAAGCAGGCATTTAAGGTGTCAAGAAACTTTATCTCTGCATCCCGTCCTGAGGTGACTGTTAGGATATAGATATTCAGGCCTGTCTGTAAAGGCCTATACTCTAAGAATTTAGGTGTATTCTTATCACTTGGCTAGTTATAGAGGTACAAAAGAGAATCAAAATCACTGTCTGCCGGTGTAAGGGCCTTTTCTTACTGTGACAGTCTGAGGCCCTGTTCTTAGGCTAAGGCCTTTGGCTAAGCAGCAGAGGCAGCCATAAGCTGGGAAGCGACCGGTCACCTCCTCACATTCCAACCTAGTCACATTGAAAGAAGGTGCTATTGGGCTGTTAGGATACAATCCTGTCCTGATAATGCCTATCACCTCCAGAGAAAGGGAAGTGCCTAGAAAATGTCAAAGGAAACAGCATCCTGTCTGGCAAGAACTCACTTATCAATACTGGGATGTGAAATCCTCACTTCTGTATTGTTTTGTCATTATAGTTCCCACTTTGCTATTGTTTGTCTGTATAATCTCTGTCTGGTTCTGTGATTGTTCCTGTCTGCTGTATAATTAATTTTGCTGGGTGTAAACTAATTAAGGTGGAGGGATATAATTGGTTACATAATCATGTTACAATATGTTAGGATTGGTTAGTTAAATTTCAGGAAAATGATTGGTTAAGGTATAGCTAAGCAGAACTCAAGTTTTACTATATAATCTGTAGTCAATGAGGAAGCGAGGGGGCGTGGGTGGGAGAGGGGAGATGGCAACAGGGAATGGGGGTAAGGAAATTGGAATCATGTTTTGCTAAAGGGGGAGATGGGAACAGGGAATGGGAGTGGGGAAACTGGAATCCTGTTTGGCTAAAGGGGGAAATGGAAACAGGGACACAGGTGTAAGGCTCTGTGGTGTCAGAACTGGGAAGGGGGACACTAAGGAAGGAAACTGGAATCATGCTTGCTGGAAGTTCACCCCAATAAACATCAAATTGTTTGCACCTTTGGACTTCGGGTATTGTTGCTCTCTGTTCATGCGAGAAGGACCAGGGACGTAAGTGGGTGAAGGAATAAGCCCCCTAACAGTGACCTGTCCCCAGTCAATATGGGGAGAGTTGAAATCCCCCATTATTATTATTATTATTTTTATTTTAATAGCCTCTCTGATCTCTCTGAGTATTTCACAGCCACTATCATCATCCTGTACAGGTGGTTGGGTAACATATCCCTATTGCTATATTCTTATTATTCAACCATGGAATTACTATCCAGAGAGATTCCATGGTACAGTTTAAGATTTAAGATTTAATCACTTAAGATTTTTACTTCATTTGATTCTACACTTTCTTTCACATATAATGCCACTCTCCCACCATTATTCCTCTCCTTCCTCACCTGTTCTCTCCTTCTGATATATTTTGTACCCTGGTATTACTGTGTTCCATTGATTATCCTAATTCCACCAAGTTTCTGTGATGTCTATTATATCAATAGCCTCATTTAATATGAGGCACTCTAGTTCACGCATCATATTATTTAGACTTCTAGCATTGGTTTATAAGCACTTTAAAAACTTGTCACTTTTTCGCTGTCTGCCATTACATGATATAATTGAATGGGACTTTTTTTTCGTTTCACTGTTTCTCATCAGATCCTACCTGCATGTTATCATTTCCCTTCCTCTCCTCCTTACTAGGACATACAGAATCTACATTAATTGATCCCCCCTAAGGGATGTCTCTGTCTGAACCATGTGCTCCTCCGCACCTGTCGGCTTTCCCCCAGCCCTTAGTTTAAAAACTGCTCTACGACCTTTTTAATGTTAAGTGCCAGCAATCTGGTTCCATTTCGGTTTAGGCGGAGCCCGTCCTTCCTGTATAGGCTCCCCCTTTCCCAAAAGTTTCCCCAGTTCCTAATAAATCTAAACCCCTCCTGCCTACACCATCGTCTCACCCACGCATTGAGACCCTGCAGTTCTGCCTGTCTAACCGGCCCTGCGCGTGGAACTGGAAGCATTTCAGAGAATGCCACCATAGAGGTCCTGGACTTCAATCTCTTACCTAGCAACCTAAATTTGGCCTCCAGGACCTCTCTCCTGTCCTTCCTATGTCATTGGTACCTATATGTACCACGACCACCGTCTCCTCCCCAGAACTACACATAAGTCTATCTAGATGTCTTGAGAGATCTGCAACCTTCACACCAGGCAGGCAAGTCACCGTGCAATTCTCCTGGACATCGCAAACCCAGTTCTCTATGTTTCTAATGATCAAATCACCCATTACTAATACCTGTCTCTTTCTAATAGCTGGAGTTCCCTCCCCCGGAAAGGTATCCTCACTGTGAGAAGATATCACAACATCATCTGGGAGGAGGGTCCCAACTATGGGATCATTTCCCTCAGCTCCAGTTGGATGTTCTCCTTCCCTGAGACTTTCATCTTCCTCAACAGCACAGAGGCTGTCAGACCGAAGGTGGGACCATTCTACTGCATTCCAGAAAGTCTCATCTATGTTCCTCTCTGTCTCCCTTAGCTCCTCCAGCTCAGCCAGCCTGGTCTCCAAAGCCCGTACACAGTCTCTGAGGGCCAGGAGCTCCTTGCACTGAATGCACACATATGCCACCCACCCATCGGGCAGGTAATCAGACATGCTGCATTGGGTGCAATAAACTGGGTAGCCCCCACTCTGTTGCTGGACTTCTGCCCGAATTCTCTTTTTACTCCTGCAACTCATTCCTTTGTGGTTGTTTTGTTTTTATCGGGGGATGTTTTTGGCTTTAAGTTTAGAGAATATGAAGTGTATCTAGCCCCACGCCCCACAACTCCCTCTCAAAACTTCCCTGTTAGCCGCCCCTGTTCGCTAGCTCCTCTGGTAACTTAGGAGCGGGCTTTTTGAAGCCCTGTTCTTCCTGAGTAGCCCGGCTCCCTGATTAAGGGTTGATGGGGGATAAAGGGCTTAGGGGTCAAAACCTCATTAAGAAGCTCTCAGCCTTGCCTAGCAGGCCGCTAGGCTCAGCACATGGTTCCCCAAACAAACAGACCACATGGTATATTTCAATGTGCCTTCACTCCTTGGCAGCTCTGTGACCCTGACTGGCGTGTTGTGGACCCCTGTTCACCAAAATCTACCAAATACTTTCCTAGAGTCCTCCTAATGGCTGTCAGATGGGAAAGACTCTTAGCCACTAGCAATCTGAACCCAGGGGTGAGAAGTTCTATATCCCATTGTCAGTTCCCAGAAACTTTCAGCCACTGTAAATTCCTGGATGAAAAGAAGCAGACCTGTATGTGGAGACCAGAACAGATGTTAACCACAGGTTTGTGAGGGAATCATAACCTGCCTATGCTGCCAGGAGTGTACACAACTAAAGCAGGAAAAGCAAAGTTTCTTTTCAATCAAATGAGTAAACTAAGAAGTTTAAACATTTGGAAAACTCATTATAGGAAACTTGCATTAAACCTAGGGATAACAAGCCTGATTTACTGCTTGAAGAGAGCTATTTACTGCTGAAATAGAAAGGGTCTCAGTATCTGAAACAATTATGAGAGTGAAATGCAGCATTAGGGATTCTGCACTGCACTCTTCTACTGCACATTTCAACACATCTAACTAAGCAAAATGTCATTACACTCGAGTGTTTAATAGAGACGGTGTCCCTGGGACTCGGTTAAGCACGCTCCGGGAGTCTAGTCTGTCTCTGCGTGACACATTTCCTGTTTTTCTTATACACAAAAAGCAAAACAAGTTTTTTTTTTTTTCAGTCTTGGTTATTATGATTTCAGCGTAGGTAACAGATAAGCCTAGAAAGGACATGTGAGAAAGAGCACAGAGGTTCCCTTCATGGCATCCTGCCGCTGACCTTTAACCAAAATGGCTGCTGCATCACAGCTTCCTCTGCAACAGGCACGGAGACACCTCAGTATTTGAAGACGAGTACAGAAACCAGTGGGATAAAAATTCCATCCAGTTGCATCACCCTGCCCATACCATAAGTTATCTGAATGTGGATCTCATGTGACTTGTTAGATAACTTAAACTTCCAACTTCAACTCTTAAAAATGGAAATGCAGGCTAGACTGAGGGGAAAGGTTTGAGTGCATATTGTCTAGAAAGCCAGGCACCTTCACCAAGTCTGTCCTGAGATGGGTCCCAACTCTGCTGAGTTAAAATGTACATTGACCAGACAGACTCCCTCAGCAGGGTGGAATTATATTTTTCTAAACACATAGTGGTTTGGGCCTTGAAAGATAGTTGTGTGGTGCTTGGAGCCCATGAGAGAGGAGAAACTGGTAGGGAGCCAATGTGGAAATCCATCAAGCTCCATTAGAATCCTCCATCTGGTCTCTGTCTCTGTGGGTTTCTACTGCAGGACCAATAGTCTCAGGAACCAGGAACAACAGAGCAGTTGTTTCAGTCTCAGTGTGCCCTTGTTGCCAAGAAGGCCAATGGCATTTTGGGATGTATAAGTAGGGGCATTGCCAGCAGATCGAAGGACGTGATCGTTCCCCTGTATTCGACATTGGTGAGGCCTCATCTGGAGTACTGTGTCCAGTTTTGGGCCCCACACTACAAGAAGGATGTGGAAAAATTGGAAAATGTCCAGCGGAGGGCAACAAAAATGATTAGGGGACTGGAACACATGACTTATGAGGAGAGGCTGAGGGAACTGGGATTGTTTAGTCTGCAGAAGAGAAGAATGAGGGGGGATTTGATAGCTGCTTTCAACTACCTGAAAGGGGGTTCCAAAGAGGATGGCTCTAGACTGTTCTCTGTGGTATCTGATGACAGAACAAGGAGAAATGGTCTCAAGTTGCAGTGGGGGAGGTTTAGGTTGGATATTAGGAAAACTTTTTCACTAGGAGGGTGGTGAAACACTGGAATGCGTTACCTAGGGAGGTGGTAGAATCTCCTTCCTTTGAGGTTTTTAAGGCCCGGCTTTACAAAGCCCTGGCTGGGATGATTTAGTTGGGGATTGGTCTTGCTTTGAGCAGGGGTTGCACTAGATGACCTCCTGAGGTCCCTTCCAACCCGATATTCTAGAATTCTATGATTCTAATTGCCATGTGGAAGGAGCGGGAACCAGCTGAAACATGTCAGCTGGAGTTTCCATTGGTGGAAACTATTGCCAGGAAATGGTTTTGGTGTACTTACTGTCACGCAACTAGCGGTCCTGCTGCTGGGGATGCGGCCAGAAAATGGTCCAAATGTCCACTGCTGTCGTCACCTACAAGGGCTGCTAAGAACTTCTCACTCTTGTTTCCCCATAAAGGCCACCAAAGTGCTGGATTGTTAACCAGTAACCAACACAGTGAGGGGAGACGCTGTGAGTTAGTGGGCCAGGAAATCCCCTGGGTGAGAAGACGGTGCCCCAGCCTGTTAGATTTCAGTGACTTGCTTTATTAGGAAGAATCTGACAGAGGCCAGAGAACCTGTTGGCTGATGAGAGAGTAAACTGCCCTGCTACCGAGAGTGTGTTTTCTAGTCCCTAGCTATAACCTGTTCCTGGGAAGCGCACTGTTCTGCTCAGGTGGCTCCCTTTGGACTCCTGCGCCTCCTGGACCGTGTAAGCAGGGAGCCTCCTCACAGTCACTGGTTGCTCACCATTGGCATTTATTCTCTCTGCACTTCTGCCTGTCTGCTTTTTCTGGCTGTCCAATACACAGAGATTGCCCTGGAGGCGGAAGGGCTCTGGACTCCATGAGGGGGTTTTCTGTAGGGCGGCCAGCTTTCAAAACACAGTGACAAGGGCAAGTTAACGTTGGCTGTGCCAGTTTGATTGCTATTCCGTTCTCATCATGGGGCTTGCAACTCACAGTCGTCTCCTCCACTGTTATCTCTGCCCGTGCAGTGCAGCCTCCAGCCCCCCAACCACAGCGAATCCCTTCTCCGGGGGATCAGGCTGTCTCTGCTGGCAGCCCATTATACACCATGCAACTTACCTGAGGGAGTGGTGGGTTCTTTATCACTTAACATCTGAATATCAAGACTGAATTGATTTCTAACGATAAGCTCTAGCTCACCCAGAAGTCCCTGGGTTCAAAGAAGAAATTACTAGGTGGGATTTTCAGGCCAGATTGAATGATCACAACAGTCCCTACTGGCTTTAAAATCTATGATTCCTTGCTGATTAGAAAGCCTTTTCAGCTGTTTCCCATTAAATACTACACAAAGTTATCTGGGGAAATATTTTTCAGTAAGTATCAGATGGATTTGAGAATGTAGGAGCTCCAATTAAATCTCTAACTCATATTAAATATAGGGCCAAATTCTCTGCAGGTATAAATGAGTGCAGCTCAATTGAAGTGCATGAAGACATTGGGCTCACTGGGCCAAAATGAGTGGGGTTACATTGGGAATTACTTTTGTACACTTCCCAAATATGAAAGAATGTATATTCATGCAGGGGGTCTGGAAGAATTTGTATAGTGGGGGTGCTGAGAGCCACTGAACCAAACTGGAAACCCTGTCTATGATGGACACCCCTGCAAGCCAGGGGGTGCTGCCACACCCCAGTACCCCTAGTTCCAGCACCCATGGTTTTAAAACTGCAATTACATCATAGCTCTGCTTTCTACTGGGCAAAATATCTGGATACAGCAAATATTTAGCAGTGCTTTGTATTTTTAACAGTTTGGAAGAGTCAGGGAACTAAGACAAATGGCAGCAGGATCGTGATGAGAACTTCTGCTCCCACCACTGACAAGAAAAGTGGCTTAGTCATTTTGTCAGCAAATTTCAACCATAGGTGTTATGATGAGTGTCTATAAAGGGAAGACATGCTTTAGTTTAGATTGGCAGAGCATAGGTGGCTTACTAGAGCACTTATATGGTATTTCTAAGTGGTTAGTGGAATTATCTTCTAATTAAGTCTGATGTTCACGTACAGTGATATGAGAGTTATTTATGAAGTATGTAATAAACTATGGGAAATGGAATTTTTACCTGTTTTCCATAGGTAAAAATACTTGCCCGTGAAAACATAACCACCATTAGCCTAATCTACAGTACCAACAGCATGCTCAATAGGAAGTGTGATTAACTCCTTTGGAAAGGTTGATTTTAGTCATTCCTTGTAACTACTGTGGTGAGCTGCTTCACAGCATCATGACAGCAAATCCAGATGCTGTAGATACAGTCAATAACTCCCTAGAGTGAAGTTGGCAATGGTAGCTAGATCTTCAATTTGGTGCTAATTGGGAAAGCTGGAAAATCCATTATTTTGGTCAAAATATGACTGTAAGCACGCTCTATTTCAAGCCAAATAGATTCAGAGATTCCAAGGCCAGAAGGGACAACTGTGATTGTCTAGTCTGACCTCCTGCATGATGCAGAACATCCTCAAAAGTATTCCTAGCACAGATATTTTAGAAAAATATCCACGCTGGATTTAAAAATGATCAGTGATGGAGAATCCACCACAATTCCTGGTAAATTGGTCCAATGGTTAACTACGCTCATGATTAAAAATGTACACCATATTTCCAGTCTGAATTTATCTAGCTTCAGCTTCCAGACATTGGATCATGCTATACCTTTCTCTGCTAGACTGAAGAGTCCATTACCAAATATTTATTCCCCATGTAGATAGTGAGGGATTGTAATCAAGTCACACTTTAACCTCCTCTTTGTTAATCTAAATAAATGGGGCTCCTTGAGTCTGTCACTATATGGTATGATTTCTAAACCTTTAATCATTCTCATGGCTCTTCTCTGAACCCTCTCCAATTTAACAACATACTTCTTGAATTGTGAACACGAGCACTGGATACAGTATTCCAGCAGCAGTTCCAGGCCATTGATAAAAATGTTAAATTGCACAGGGACAGGAACTGATCCCACTGGAAACACAACTGATTGATCACCATTCTCTGTTTATAATTACATTTTGAGCCCTATCAGTTAGCCAGTTTTTAATCCATTTAATATGTACCACATGAAACTTATATTGTTCTAACTTTTTTAATCAAAATGTTGTGAAGTACCAAGTCAAATGCCTTACAGAAGTCACATATTACATCAGCACTATTACATTTGCCAAATACACTTCTAATCTCATTAAAAAAGATATCAACTTAGTTTCACAGAATCTATTTCCATAAACCCATGTTGATTTGCATTCAATTTAGATCACCTTCATTTAATTCTTTGTTAATCAAGTCCCATATCAGCCACTCCATTATTTTGCCTGGGATCACTGTCAGGCTGACAGGCCTATAATAACCTAGGTCATCCTATTTGCCTTTTTAAAAGTTGGCACAACACTAGATTTCTCGCAGTCTTCTGAAACTTTCCCAGTGCTCCAAGATTTACTGAAAGTCAACATTAACAGTCCAGCATGCTCCTCAGTCAGCTCTTTTAAAACTCTTAGATGCAAGTTATCTGGACCTGATGCTTTTAAAATGTCTGACTTTAGTAGCTTCTGTTTATCATACCCCAGAAATACTAGTAGAATGGAAGGAATGTTGTTACCATATGATGAGACTTTATAATCTGTTTCCCTTCAAATATAGAGCATAAATCCTTATCCATCTATCTATAATGTGTAGGGGGGAAAAGCCATGAGATAATGGGGGACTTCAATTTGAGTGACATATGCTGGAGGTAACGTGCTGCCAACACAGGGGAATTCTTTATTAGACTTTGTCTTAACAGATAAAGAGGAACTGATCCCAAACTAAAAACTTAATAGTAGCTTAGGTACAAATGATCATGAATTGGTCACAATTATAATGTGCAAGTGGAATAAAGTCCAGAGCAGTTATATATATGTGTGTGTGTGTGTGTTAATGGGGTCAGTTTCACAAAGCTGAAATCAATTATGTTCCAGATCAGCTAGGAGGAAAAATTTAATCAGAAAATGTGAATGATAATTGGGAATAATTTATGAACAAAGTATCACTGACAACAAAGAGCCTGGGACATCAATTAATTGAGTATTTTTATTAAGTAAAGAGTATTTAGCACTCCTGGTTCTTTCCCTGGCTGTTTTAGTCACTGTATATTGTGTAGGGGGTCGGGGTTCAGTTCTTTCACAAGCACATGGAAAATATTACCTATTTCTGTGAAATAACCACTTTTCTGGCCCAGTGCTCTGGCAGCAGGCCCCTGCAGATGCCACGTAGCCATACTCCTGGCAGTAATGGGTGCGTGTGTGAGCGCCTGGTCGAGGCACTGTTGGGCAAGGACGAGAAGGCTGGCTCTGGCTCAAAACGCTTCACAGAAAGGATCCAAGTGTTGATTTTTATTTTTTTTTATTATTTTTATTATCACCCTGTAAAAGAAAATAGCCTGGCAGCATGAATAAAATACTGATGATACAAGTTCCCTTTTCCTTAGCTTGGTAACAAAAAAAATCCTTCCCTGATCACTGAGCTCTTCATATCAAAGCTCAGACACCAAAAAAGAAGAGACAGGAAACATACCCTCTTTCCCACTGATGTAGTCCTTCATTATAGGGCTACCTCAGCCAGTCCACCAACAGTCAGGACTTTGTCACCAGAAGGAATTTACTTTCAATCCTGCTATCCGAGATGAAGTTTTGGTGTTAAGAAGTGATCACCTTCATACATTTTCTTTGCAGATATCCACTGTAGGACTGAATGCAGTGACTTCCACGGGATGGAACCATTGCACTGGGAGTGGTGAATATTAATCCAATCATGAGCTTGTTCATGAGGGATTTTAGTTATTGGATGGAGTTCGGCATTTCTCTCAGGAGATGCACCTCTGTTGCCTCCCCTCGGGCCAGGCCTGTGCATGGCATATGTTTTTTTTTTTTTTAATTGTGGTAACTAGAGTAATATGTAGCATTGAACTAGTGTTAGATGCTGAGTGAGCTAATAGCTGCCATTTGATGTAGTGTTTAGGTTTGTTGGAGACATAGAAGCCCATCTGTCAGAGAAGATGGCAGCAAAGGTAGCAAAAAGTCACCAGTTTGGTTTTTGTATATATTCCATTTTTCAAGCGGGGGACTTGAAAGGTATCCTTCCTATCTGTGTTGTTCCTGTTAGCACATGCTGACCTTTCAGTGGGGACCACTTTAGGTGTCCACATGGCAGGCAATCAGGGTAGGAAACTGTCCTTGATAGATTACCACATCCAATTGCTTGGCGGGAGGGTGGGGTGGGGGGGTGGCCTCTTGGCCGTTCAGCTTGTGTGGCCTCCATCTCCTCAGCCGGGAGCAAGAGACGTCAGAGGTTCAAGGTGCTCTTATGCAAAAGGCCTCGGCTAGCAAGATTGAAAATAAATTCCTTCCGATGACAAAGGCTAAAGCCTTCGGAGCCAAAGCCCAGGCATTTGCTTTTGAGACCAAAAAGGACCTTGGGACAACTTTCATAGAATCACAGACTTTTAGGTCAGAAGGGACCATTATGATCGTCTAGTCCGACCTCCTGCACAAGGCAGGCCACAGAATCCCACCGCCCACTCCTGTAACAAACCCCTGACCTATGTCTGAGCTACAGAAGTCCTCAACTCGTGGTTTAAAGACTTTAGGGCTGCTCTAACTTGTGCCAGAACGCCTATGGCCTGACAGTCTGATTCAGGAGCCAGCAATGGCCAGAGGCCAGCAGCACTCTGGCCACACCCATTTTCCCCAGCTGCCCCCTCTGCCGGGACCCATGGGCGGGGGCCTGGGACTACTGGCTCTATGGCAGCTTGGCATTTCACCAGCTCCAGGGGTGTTCCCAGGGGTGCAGAAACATTCACTTGATTGTCCCTTGGTGCTGCTGGCATCGTGCTAAGGGACCATCTCGCCACAGCTGTGTCCTGCATACACCCCCCAGACAATGCTGAGACAGTGCTGTCATTTGTACGGTGTCCAATCTGTTCTAACTGTGACCGGCACTTGAGTCTGCATCTGACAGGGGGTCTGGCAGCCAAATCCTGCTCTCGCCGCCCCGGGTTAAGATATGGTGACATTCCCCTTGTAAAATGGTTACTTCTCAAAAAGCACAAAGGCTCCTTACCCTCCTCCCAGGAGTATGCAACATCCACAACAATTAGGAAAGAAACGTGTTCTGTGCATTAACAAAAATGAATGGGAGGTCTCCTATCACTTGTTTAAGTAAATGGAGAGCCATTGTTTTCTGCTACCTACATGGAAAGCTTAGCTTGTTCTGTACTGATCAGGACACACAGGTGAATGACAGGTGGATGCAGGGATGGAGTTAGGTAGCAGGTTTCAACTTCATTAACTTAATATAGGAGAGATGTGCTACCCCCTCTTACCCACCACATACCAGCCATTGAACTAGGCCCAGTGCAGAGTTACAGGCCTCCCACCATATAACTGATACCTTGGCTAGACCATCCTCAGCCTGACCCCAGCTCACTGCTGACTCCTTTTGCCCGGTCCTGCCAGGGGGGTAAAGGGCACCCAGGGGACCGCAGTCTGCCAAAGTCCAGGTCTCCCCTTCCCCTTACGGCAAAGGCCCCCCAGCCATATCCCAGGCCCCACTCCCCTCTGGGAGCTGGCCCTGGAAGCCTCTATCTGCACGGGACACCAGCCACAAGTGGTGACGAACTCAAGGTTCCCTTGTTATTCCTAACGGTCGCATTCCTATTCGTGCCCCTCCGGACCGGAGCTGGGCCTCCACCATGCTGCCAGGAAGGCAAAAACCCTCCAGTTCCTGCCAGTTTATCCCAGCAGAAAAAATCCCTTCCTGATCCCCAAACAGGCACTGGGTCAGCTGCCCTGAATCCTGCAAACACAGCTCGGTATCCCCCAGTCGTGGGGTGGGGATGGGGTAGGGTTGCCATGCCTCTGTTTTTCAGCCAAAACATCCAGACAAAAAGGGACCCTGGAGGCTCCGGTCGGCACCGCCAACCGGGCCATTAAAAGTCCAGTCGGTGGCACAGAGGGAGCCCGGGGATAAGGCAGGCTCCCTGCCTGTCCTAGCTCTGGGTGGCTCCTGGAAGCGGCCGCCAGGTCCTTGCGGCCCCTACCCACATGGGCGGCCAGGGAGGCGCCATGCACTGCCCTCATGCCTGCAGGTGCCACCCCCATAGCTCCCATTGGTCACGGTTCCAGCCAATGGGAGCTGCGGGGGCGGAGCCTGCAGGTGTGAGGGCAGCGCGTGGAGCCTCCCTGGCTGCCATGTGCCTAGGGGCTGCATGGACCTGTCTGCTGCCGTGGTAAGTGCCGCCAGGACCCCGCACCCCAACCCTCTACCCTAACCCGGAGTCCCCTCCCACACCCAAACTCCCCCCGGAGCCCACCCCCCCACAACACCCCAACCAGGAGCCCCCTCCTTCACCCCAGAGCCCTCACCCACCCCCACCCCAACCCCACAGCCCCATCCCAGAGCCTTCTCCCGCACCCTGAACACTTATTTCTGGCCCCACCTAGAGCCCGCACCCCCAGCCCAGAGCCCATACCCCCGCACCCCACCTCCTGCCCCACCTTGGTGAAAGTGAGAGCGGGTGGGGAACAGCAAGTGACAGAGGGCAGGGGGATGGAGCGAGTGGGGGCAGGGTCTCGGGGAAGGGGCAAGGTGGGGGTGGGGTAGGGGTGTTCAGTTTTGTGCCATTAGAAAGTTATCAACCCTAGGAGAGGGCAGCAACAGTTCAAGGTGGCCCCCGGATGCCTGGGGAGGCTTTACATTGTGTGAAGGGGGCAATGAGAGTCAATCAGCTCCCCTTGTTCTCTCAGGGGTTGGCCCACCCCCCCGATGGTCTGACCAACCTTACCCCCATCTGAATGGGGAGGGGCATTTCCCAAAGTGGCTGACAGATACTGTATGCAACTAGACACCTTTTTCCTTCATGTCTCCTCTGTGGTCTCCAGCTCACGCGCCCTGAAAAAACAGGGCACTCGATTAATCTAATTTTGAGCTTCCCACATGCACATTTCTGTCATTAAGTTGAGCTCAGCCTGCAAACTTCAGTGCTAGTGTTAGACATGAAACACCAAGAAGAGCTGTCCACTTGTATTTTGGTGAACTCTGTATCCAACATACATTGATGATCTTCACATCTTCCATTGTGTTGGTGATTTTTGCAGACACTCATTAGAGCAGCGTGTGTGACTGTGTGGTTGCATGTGTATGTTCTGAAGTTTGGATTTACGTTCTGGTTCACAGCAATGTTCATTAAAAACCGAACGTTCCGTAAAGCATGCCACACGTATGTCCTGCCAGAAATATCCACGACAGAAGAGCTCGCCTGCCCACCTGGAAATGCATGCAAGGAGAGTAGCAATGCTACGTGACTGACGCCCAGTCACACAGCTGGAAGAGTGATTCACACATGGCGAATGCGAGATGGAAAGTTGCAGAGGGCAGTTCACAAGCAGGTCACACAGAGTGAAAAGGAATTGGTGTCACATGCTTGATGAACCAGTCTGAATGGTGAACAAACTCCAAGAATCCCGGCCAGTTACGGCGGTCAAGGCCAGAAGCGACCATCAGACCATCTGGTCTGACCTCCAGCTAGCACAGGCCGCCCAGCCACCCCACACTCAACCCAGCAACCAAAATGGGACCTCATGTTATCTCCCACAGCCGTGTCACAGATACAGAGTAGGAGGGACTGAGGTGCACCAGTTCTGCAGCCCCCTGCAACGTCAGGGAAAGGGTTAAGTGAGATAAACCCAGATAATCCTAGCAAGTGACCTGCACCCCACGCTGCAGAGGAAGGTGAAAGCCTGCCAAGGTCGCTGCCAGTCTGACCTGGGGGGAAATTCCTTCCTAAACCCACTTATGGCGATGAGTTAGACCCTGAGCAGCTCAGCAACAACCAGCCAGCCCAGCACTCGAGAAAGAGGATGCTTGGTACCACCTCAGAGCCCTGGCCCACCCCGTACAATGTCCCATCTCCAACCAGGGCCATCGCCAAGGAAAGAGATTTAAAAAAGGACCCAGAAAACTTTGGGGGGAATCCCTTCCTGACCCCTGCTGGTACGCAGCTGAAAGCCTGGAGCATGAGCTTTTAGGAACCCAAAGTGAGCCCCAGGGTTGTTGGGTTCATGGTGAATTGAACGGCTAGCTTGAACTATACAGTTTACAAACTTAATATTTCTAGGGTGTCTCTTAAGTGGAGATGGTGTGTATCCTAAACATTATGAGGAGCTGCAAATTCTGAGCAATGTGATTGGGGCTTGTATTGGGAAGTTGTAAGAAGGAGGCAGAGGCTGTTGAGGCTAATTCAGAGAACCTTTGACACTCAGATTTGGACTCCCTAATGCACGGATTATTGACACAAAGGGCATGACCACAGATTTGGACCCATTGAAGTGAGCGATGTCACGATTTAGTTCAGAATTCATTAATGACTTGGATACTTCTCAGTGTGGCCATTTCTCATATCAGCTCCGGCTGCAGGATCTGCTTCTATGCGATATGCTGGCAATCCAGAGAGTCTCTGGTACTGAAACCTGTTTCTTTTTCTCTTGGGACAATGACTCTTGACAAAATAGTATTGTTTAGTACTGACATTTCAACACATTGTCACTTCTCCTTGTAAGCCCATACAGTCTGTTATGAGAGGGCTGTATAACGACCCTTACATTCAAGTCTCTTGACATAAGACCATATCACTCTTTTTTGTATTTATTATCTCAAACCCTAGCAGTGTAAGATTGACTACATTTGACTACATTTCATTTGACTACAATCATTTCAACAGTACCTTGTACACTAACACAATCAACTACGTTTTGCTGGAAACATTTTGCGATTGCTGGTCAATCACTTTTCAAACTCAATAATTAATTTCCTCCACTAGCACTCTGATCAAATTAAACTGTGTTAAAATGTACATTTTGCCTCTTTAAAAAGACATGGGGAGTTAAAGGGCCCAAAGATTGGGCTCCTTATTACTGTACTTTATTTTGGTAAATATATTATATTATTGCAGTATGATTTACTGAGTCCCTTAAAACTAAACTTAACATTTATTAGTATAGATTTAACATTTAATCTTAATTAGGACTGTCATTTTTCAGTGTTTTGAATGTTACAATATGGTAGATTTTTCTAGGTTAAGTACATTATATGAATTAAATATGAATTAAGATATATCATTTGGCTTGGTAAATTTGCTTCCTGTAGCATGATTTATTTAGCAATTTAATACCAACAGTGTAAACATGGTAAAAATAGATGTAACTTCATTGCAGATTTTTTTAACCAATCTGGGTGTTTAAAATATTAGGTAAAAGCAAGAGATCAACCAGAGACATTTGCTTAACACATTGTACGCTCCAGCAAGTGTCATTGTTACAGTGAATCATTGCTTGCAAAATTTCATGATCGTACCATGGCATTTATCTCTAAAGAATATTATACAACATAGTTCCGGATACCATAACGTCATCAGTTCACATGCCAAACACTTCTTCGCTTGGAAGGGAAAGTCCTGTTAATTTATCAGAATTTTAGAACCTGTGACTTTTACAAAAAAAGGTTTATTTAATGCAGTATGTTCCAGTAGCATGAAAAGTCTGCATGCATTAGTCATTTTGCAAAGCACTGCTAGGATTACTGGGTCCTTTCTTACCATGTGGGCAAGAAACTGAAGAGTTGGACAAGATAGAGAGGACCTCTAAGCTGATGGCCTTCCATAAGGCCCAGAGCTGTATGCAGAGGTTAGGAAAAGTCATAGCTAGAAAAGAAGAGCACACAGGAGAGGATCTGACCAATCACACTTTCTATTGCCATGGCATTGGCTAAACCAGCTTTAGAACAATCCAAGCAGGCAAAGCTTGAGTGCCACTGGCCCCAGACAGGCCCAAGGTACATGAGTCATCCCATTGAGCTCAGGGGATCGAGTCAAGGGGATAAAGTTCCTCATGAGTGTAAGTGAGGGCAGGAGCAGGGCTAGAACTGTGACCATGACCCTGCACTCTCTTCCCGTATTCCTCCTCCTGTAGTTGCTTTACAAACAGTAAATGAACCTTTACTTTCCCACTTTTCGTCTGTTTCTTTAAAATCTATCAGATTGTCGAGCCTCTTTTAGGGGATGGATGTTTTGGGTCTGCAAGACAGGCACTGGTGCCAAGATGAAGAATGCTTCCGCATGGAGCAGCTGGAAGTTTCTTTTTTTGTTTGGTTGGGGGTTTTTTAAGCTCAGTAAGTCCAAGTCCTGAACGTGCAGTCAGCTACTGCCAGGTGACAGTAGACAGGCCATTGTGTGGTTTCCATATCCACTCAGACTCAATGAAATCCAGACCAAATTTGTTCAATTTTCAAGACAAAACAAGATTTTTCTCTCAACGACAAAGCAGCAAACATCACCAGTAGAGTGACCAGATGTCCCAATTTTATAGGGGCAGTCCTGAATGTTGTGTCTTTTTCTTATGTAGGCTTCTATTACCCCCCACCCCCTGTCCTGGTTTTTCACACTTGCTGTCTGGTCACCCTAGTCACCAGGGATCCAAAGATCTGGCTGCGTGCTTCCTGCTTCCTGCATTACTGACAGAGGATTCTGCAAACAGAAGTTGGCTTGCAATT
This sequence comes from Chelonia mydas, assembly GCF_015237465.2. Taxonomy (NCBI): domain Eukaryota; kingdom Metazoa; phylum Chordata; order Testudines; family Cheloniidae; genus Chelonia; species Chelonia mydas. Next base: position 132,872,049 of record NC_051246.2, on the reverse strand, counting down.
GTTTTGATTATGTGCAAGGCAGAATCCAGCTCACGGTTCCATAGCTGTGCTGGCCCTTCCCAGGGCTAGCGATAGTAAAACCATGCGTTTGCCAGTGCAGCAGATGTGACTCAACCCTTGGAGCAGATATGACGAGTACGAAGGCACCATTTTTACACGGTGATTGTTCTGCCTGTGTTCATGCTCTCAGCAGCTTGCTTACTGGTAGGAATGAAAGGAGGAGGAGTGGGGACTGGGTGGTGGTGAAGAGTGCGACTGCTTGTTGCACGTTGACACCTTTCATTGCTGTTGTACTATTCTGTATGAAATGTGGTTTGATGGAAGCCCTGCATGAGCAAGTTGGACTACATGCATCCAGGCAGGGGACAATGCCAAACTCACCAGGGAACCAGGATCATACAGAATAGACATTTTCCCCGATTGATCACAAATTTGTGCCGCACTCTTGGACTGGCCCCCAAGAGAGCCAGAGTTTTACCCTTGTGGTCGAACTGGTCATTGTGCCTGAGCACAGAACCATTTGGTCCATAGTCAAATAAAACATGTAATTGTCCCTAGACAGAACTGTGCAATGACAGCAACAAATTGCAGTTCTTCATGGATTGAGACACACATATTGGATCTGTACAGAACATCTTTCAATCTGCAGGAACCCAAAACACTTTGAAAACATTGCCCAAGAGGTGCTTTCTTTACTCAGCCTTTTGTGGGAATTCAGCAGGGGTTTTGTCTAGTCAGGAGTGCAGAACTTGTCCCTAAATACACTCAGTGCTCCAGGAATGCAACCACCTCTCAGAAGGAGGATAACAACTGGTCTGGTCCCAACGGCTGGGAAAGACAGCACTTTGGTCAAGAAAGGGCAAATTTCTAGACTTACAAAAGTGCAAGCACAGATGTAAATTGTGCTTGGAAAGACCCTCCCCCCCACACATGCACACAGAGTTTATTATAATAATTCAGGGAGTTATTGTACTTGAAAGGTTGGTCCTTGCTGCACCTTGAAAGCTTGATATTCCAAAGATCATGCTGAGGCCACTAAGCTACGCCTTTCCCAGAGATAATGCTGCAATCAGCACGTCCTGTGACATGCTGGTGGAAGAAATACTGTTGGTTGAACTGGAGATTTCCAGAGCTAGACGTATGAGTTGCTACAGCTTGAACTAAACAGCCAAGACTGGTTATCTGGGACTGGAACGACTCATCCTCTTTGGGTCAGTACAGAGAGAGCCCTGTGCAGCACACGTGGTAGTGGGTTTCATGCCCGTATACGCATGCTGAGCTTTCAAACGGACAGTAGTGATTCCGTGTACCTTTTCGTTAGGCTGGACAGTGCTGGTCTTAGTGCTGATTGTGAGGTGATTGTGATGCGAAAGCCGTGTTCAGCGTATCGTTAGCTAGGCATTAGCAACAACTACAAACAAATAATTGGGCTTGATATCCTTCCTGTAACTGCATCTTTAAATTTCAAATTGCAATTAAAAACTAGGGTTATTTATATTTTTCTGCACATAAACCCTATAAATCTGTATCAACAAGTTTGTTCCCCGTTCAGTTTGCGACCTGCAGTGTAATGAGATTCATACTGCATAGCCTAATGTGATGAATTTTCATAACATAGTAATTTCCTTTGTCTTTTCCTCACCTTAATGATATATTGACTTTTGCAGCATATTGTAAATTATGCATACAATGACCAATTTCTGTCTGCTGCATAGAGAACAGAAACAGCACTGTGCAATTACTACTCTGCTGTATAATTTGCTCACAAAAGAGAGCCATAAAAAGAAAATCCCATTTTGTCTGCTTGGAAAGTAGGTGGGTCCCTAGACCTTGTGTTGAAATTCCATGACTGACATTGTGATTTAAATTTGCATGCTTAAAAAGCAGATATTTTCCATAAGAGAGTCAAGTCTACTGGTCTTTGAATCTTAAAAACTAACATGTAGGCTAGAATAAAATGATTTCCATTGCACAGTATACCTGTTGCAGAACGGGGACATGGAAGACAGAATATTTTTATCATGAAAAATTCAGGAAGAGGCCAGCATTTCATTATTACTGCTAGCCTGCTAACTGTTCTGCTGTAATTAATCTGAATCGTAGGTTAATAGCAGATTAATTAAATTAAATATAGTAGAGCTGACTGAAAAAATCAGAAATTTCAATGTGCTGGATATTTGTTTCACCATTTGTTTTTATCCCAAATCAGGACAAAAAGTCAGAGTACAAATGTGGAATGAACATTTCCAAAAAGTTTTGATTTGGAAATGTAACTTAAATGTGTTGAACTAAATCAAAACGTTTTGAGTCAGTCTGATATTCAGCGGCATCTGCCTCAGGTGCACGTTATTATTCTGCTGTTTCGTGCCCTCATTCCTCCCCACAGTCCAGCCAGGGAGCCTGGCTCATATCTCCCATGATGCACCATGTGGCTGACTGCAGGGCCTAAAGGGAGATTTAATCTGACCGAAGACCTGAGCCCATAGGAGGGGGTGGGGGCATGAAGCTCGAGGGCTTTTGAGGAACCATGGTCCTGTAGACAAATGCATTTTAATGTCAAACTGGCTCAAAATGAAACGTTTTCATTCAATTCAACAAAGCATAAGGTTCTGATTTGTGTCAAACCAATCCCAAATAAATATAGTGTTTCTGTTTTTCTGACGGGAAATCAAAAATGCAGGCAAAAAAATCAAAATTTTCCCCACCATTTATTGATTTTGGGGAAAATATATTTTCTATCAAGAAATAATGTGGATGGTCAATTCCCGACCAGTTCTAGTCTATACATTCTCTATTTAGAATAACCTATAATCAACTTAATAGTAAATACGGCAATCTCTCTGGGCCTGTGTATTTCTCTCTCACACATACTCACATGTTATAAAACATTAAGGTGGCAAAGCCAAGCATTTAAAAGTTAGGAAAGGCCAGAAATAATTTAATTTGCCCCCGTTCTGTGTATTCATTATGGTCCAGTCTGGAATTACATGATCATACAGAAGTTTGTTTCCACAGGGACCCGGCCTCATTCAGTGCCCGGGGCTGTCGATCTATGGTGTAGACCAGGGGTCGGCAACCTCTGGCACACGAGCCAACGACGGCACGGGAGCCGATGTTTAATGGCTCGCTGCTGCCTGCCGGGTCCGGCCGCCGGCCCCGCTCCGCCCGCTGCCGAACCCAGGCCGGGCCCCCGGCAGGCAGCAGCGAGCCATTAAAAATCCTGCCCTCCCCAGCCCGCTCTTCTCCGCCCCTCCCGCCCCCCTTCCCCGGGGCAGGGTGAAGAAGCTTGGTCCTGCCGGCTGCTGCTGGAGGGCAGGCAAGGTCCCCCCTCCCCCACCTCTTCCCCCAGCCTGCTGGGTCCTGCCCCTCCCCTTCTCCCCCCTCCCCCGCCTCTTCCCCCAGCCTGCTGGGTCCTGCCCCTCCCCCTCTCCCCCTCCCCCACCTCTTCCCCCAGCCTGCTGGGTCCTGCCCCTCCCCCTCTCCCCCTCCCCCACCTCTTCCCCCAGCCTACTGGGTCCTGCCCCTCCCCCTCTCTCCCTCCCCCACCTCTTCCCCCAGCCTGCTGGGTCCTGCCCCTCCCCTTCTCCCCCCTCCCCCGCCTCTTCCCCCAGCCTGCTGGGTCCTGCCCCTCCCCCTCTTCCCCTCCCCCACCTCTTCCCCCAGCCTGCTGGGTCCTGCCCCTCCCCCTCTCCCCCTCCCCCACCTCTTCCCCCAGCCTGCTGGGTCCTGCCCCTCCCCCTCTCTCCCTCCCCCACCTCTTCCCCCAGCCTGCTGGGTCCTGCCCCTCCCCCTCTCCCCCCCTCCCCCACCTCTTCCCCCAGCCTGCTGGGTCCTGCCCCTCCCCCTCTCCCCCCTCCCCCGCCTCTTCCTCCAGCCTGCTGGGTCCTGCCCCTCCCCCTCTCCCCCCTCCCCCACCTCTTCCCCCAGCCTGCTGGGTCCTGCCCCTCCCCCTCTTTCCCCAGCCTGTTGGGTTCCTGCCCCTTCTCTCCCCCTCCCTGCCCCCGATCAGCTGATGGCCCTTGCCAGGGCGGGGGAGAAGTGGAGCCGCAGGGCGCTTGCTGCTCCGGGGAGGAGGCGAAGACGAGGTGGGGACGGGGCCTTGGGGAAGGGGGGTGGAATTGGGGCATATCCCCTCCAGCCTCCTGCTGTGAGCCGCTATGGGCAGGGGGCTGGGTGTGTGGGCTAGGGTCGTGGGGGTGCTCCCAGCCCCCTGCCCTGACCCATGCACCCCCCACACTCCCAGCCCTCTGCCCTGACCCCTGCACCCTCCTCACACCTCCCCAGCCCTCTGCCCTGACTCCTGCACCCCCCACACTCCCAGCCCCCTGCCCTGACCCCTGAACCCTCCTCACACCTCCCCAGCCCTCTGCCCTGACCCCTGCACCCCTCACACACACCCAGCCCCCTGCCCTGACCCCTGCACCCCACCACGACCCCAGCCCTGACTTCCCAGCCCTGACTTCAGCACCCCCGACACATACCCAGCCCCCCCACACCCCATGCCCTGACTCTTGCACCCCCCACATTCCCACCCCCATCCTGAGCACCAAACGGGAGCTCCTGCATCCCCCCCCAAAACACACACACACACATTCCCACCTGCACCCCTTGCACCAACGGGAGGCCAAACCTCCTGCCCCAACCCTGAGCCCCCTCCCTCATTCTAGCTCCTGGCCAGACCCTGCACCCCACCCCCCAGCCCTGTGCTCGGTGCACTCCCACCCTCAGCTCGGAGCAGAGAGAGGAAGAGAAGGGGCTAGAACCAGGGCGAAGGTAGGTACCCGCTCCATGTGGGCCGGGACCCCAGACCGGCAGCGGGCTGAGTGGCAGCGGGCTGAGCTGCTCAGCCCACTGCCAGTCTGGGGTCCTGGCCGCCGGCCCCACTCAGCCCGCTGCCGGTCTGGGGTTCTGGCTGCCGGCCCCTTGCCAGCCGGGGTCCCAGCCGCCGGCCCCGCTCAGCCCACTGCCGGCCTAGGTGACTGGAACCCCAGGCTGGCAGCGAGCGGGCTGAGCAGACCGGAGGCGTAAGATCAGCATTTTAATTTAATTTTAAATGAAGCTTCTTAAACATTTTGAAACCCTTGTTTACTTTACATATGACAATACTTACATAATATAGAGACTTATCGAGAGAGACCTTCTAAAAAACGTTAAAATGTATTCCTGGCACGCGAAACCTTAAATTAAAGTGAATCAATGAAGACTCGGCTCACCACTTCTGACAGGTTGCCAGCCCCTGGTGTAGACATTCTGGCTTGGGCTCCAGCCCGAGATCTGAGACTCTCTTACCTCACAGGTCCTAGAGCCCAGGCTCCAGCCTGAGCCCAAATGTCTACAGAGCAATTAAACAGCCCCTTAGCCTGAGCTGCAGGTTTTTAACTTCAGTGTAGAGAGACCCACTGAGGCAGGGTGTCCTGTACTGAAAATACTAGGTGACCAAAGATAGTATCATATGCACCAGGGAGCTGAGTTACGGTTGCATTCTGGATGCCCTGCACAGACCTCTGCCACTTCAGCTACTTGGTTGCAGCAGCAGGTTGCCATCCACCTTGTACACTAGCCCTGGAAGGAGACACTTTCCCAGGTGAAGTCACAGATGTTTGTTGACAGCAGAGGAATGCGGAAACTCAGAAAGCAGGTTCCACTCCAGTTTCATGCATCTGATGAAGTGGGTTTTAGCCCACGAAAGCTTATGCCCACATACATCTGTTAGTCTCTTGGGTGCCACAAGGACTCCTCATTGTTTTTGCTGATACAGACTAACACGGCTACCACTCTGAAACAGACATGGCTATTCCACTGTCTTCCCACCTTGGTATATTGAGGCTTAGTCTAAACTCTTGTGGCCGGGGCAGTGTCCTCCCATGTGTTTGTACAAAGCCTAGTGCACTGGGGTTCCAATCCTGGTTACTAAAAGTAGCCCTGATTCAAGGGTGTTCTGCTCCTTGGTGCTCTGCCATGTGTCACTGGCCCATTTTGCCTCGTTTGCGCTCAGGCAATGGGTGGAGCTGAGCACTGGGCAAATGGGCTAGAGTTTGTTTTCACCACGTTGTCACCAGATTTACAATCGTTGATTTTTTTTTGGCCTAGACTTCAGCTATTGCTGTATTTCTTAGAACACCAGGGTTGCTATATTTCTCTTGCTTGTCTTGTGTCTTTATTTTCTATTTATTGCCTAAAAGGTAGGGATTTACGCAAGCTGTAAGGTGAACATTATGCAAATGCCAATACATAATTCTCTGGCTGTCTGGGTTCCTTATACACCAGCGGATACAATTTATCCCTATGAAAGCAACTACAAAGAGTTTTCAGAAGCCGAAGGCTTTTCCTTTTTTTGCTCTTTTTCCTCTGCTCCGTCGGCTTATGCAATGGTGACAGGTTTAATATTTGCATCACAGTGATTGCCATGTTAGTATAATGGTGGTGGGAGTTTTGTTCTGTTTGGCTGTTGTTGACAATCTGGCATTGCACCTCCCTCAGCTATCTACACAAACACTCACAATTCATTACTCATCTTTGGGGCATCACTTTGCTTTTTTAAAATAACCAGTGTGTTTATTAACCCCCGGTTACCTGAGATGGCAGAGTCTGAATGGAAATGAAAAGTTCAAACTGCCTAATAAACACATTAGCTACAATGCTGACGTGGATTTCCTTTAAAGAAAAAATTCTCCTCTGAATAGTGAAGTAAATCTATGTGGCAGCTTCCAGCCAAAGGATCCCAACAAGGTTTGCAAGCCATAGTCTGCACAAGGAACTCCTGATTCCGCTGGGAAACGTGATGCCTCTTGAATGAAGCTATGTTGCTGTACAACAGCAACACACAACGCAAAGGGAAAGGAATCCTCAGCCTGCTGTAACTATAGAGGGAAGTTTAGAACTTGGAACAGTGCAGGCCTGTTGGAGAGGTATTAGGATCATCCTGATTTCAGAAAAAGAAAAAGAAAGCAGGCGAGTCACAGCTCTGGTTAGCTGTCTCTTTTCCCCCTTTTTTGACGGCCAGAACAGCTGACTTTGAGAAGTATCTTGTCTGACATGAAAAGGTGTTAATAAAGTTGCAGCCACTTGTCCGGAACTCCATTGCTTGTCTCTGTTCTCACTGGCTCCTTGAGTCTCCAAACCAAGACAGGAAAGGGGAGACATAAGAGGCCAAAGGGAAAATTCCAGAAAAGGAGGCGAGCAAAAAATAAGTTTTTTTTTCTCAGTGTTCGCAGACTCTTAAAGAATGGAGTTCACATCAATTTTGAAACACACTGGGAAGATGGAGATGAATGCATCTTTATTCATTTGATATGGCACGACTGGGAACCTTGATCATTTCTCCATATAAATAAAAAGAAAGAGAATTGCTCTGGGCTGAAAGAAGAGAGGACGCCTATAAAACTGCAATTCATGAAAAAGAACAGATGCAAAATAATATAAAAGATCATCAATTACATATGCTCTGGCAGTATTTGATATACGGTATACCCGTGAAAGCCACAGAAAAAGTAAGTGCCAGCCTCTGTTTGATTCTGAAAGCTTCACTGAATAATCAGATTGATTTCTGAGGACATTACAGCTGGCACAGTTCTTCTGGAGAAAAAGAAAAAGGAATACAAAGGGAACAAGGGAGTCAGGGAAGTCTTACCAAATGGAATGACTGTTGCCTGGTATAGTGAACAATGTGAAGGGCAAGTACTACGCTGCTGCTCTGGACAAAATGGCCAGCCAAAGCCAAGGAAATCAGAACGTACATGGGAAGAGGAGTGCTGGCTGACTACCTGCTCCCAGGCCTTTCAAAGGCTGAGGCTGGATAAAGGAGTGACGCTCAGATTCATGAGTGCGCTTGTTCTAAGGTAACAGTTGTTATGAACTTTTGACCACAGGTGGGGTTTGAAGACTGGTCACTGGCCAGAGTCCTTGTTGTAGTTGGGGCGATTTCTGGTAAGCTGATTAGCATGTGTGTAGATTCACTCATTGTTGTTAATATTCTTTCTCTGTAACGCTTTCACCTTAAGAATAAACATGCTTGCTTAGAAAGAGCTGTGTGGTAAGTTAACTGTGGCAATTACACTGTTTACTGTCTCTGAGGAGAAAAGTAAAGCAGATCTGTGGAGGCCTGTCTGATTTTGTCAGGGAATTCACAGTGTAGGCAGACAGTCCACAAAAGAATTTGAAGAGCAACTAACAAAAAACACAAGAGCAAATTTTTAAAGTACATCAGAAGCAGTAAACCTGCTAAACAATCAGTGGGGACACTGGAACGATCGAGGTGCTAAAGGAGCACTCCAGGAAGACAAGGCTGTTGTGGAGAAGCTAAATTAATTCTTTGAATCGGTCAGCACTGCAGAGGATGTGAGGGAGATTCCCACACTTGAGCCATATTTTTAGGTGACAGATTTGAGGAACTGTACCAGACTGATGTCATTAGGGGAGGTTTTGGAACAAGGTGATAAATTAAACAGCAATAAGTCACAAGGACCAGATGGTATTCACCCAAGAGTTCTGAAAGAACTCAAATATGAAATTGCAGAACTACTCACTGTGGTATGTAACATATCACTTAAATCGGCCTCGTTACCAGATGACTGGAGGATGGCTAATGTAACACCATTTTAAAAAAATGGCTCTAGAGGGTACTGTAGTAATTAAAGGCTGGAAAAAGGTACAGAGAAGGGAAACAAAAATGATGAGGGGTATGGAAGAGCTTCTTTATGAGGAGAGATTAAGAAGACTGGGACTGTTCAGCTTGGAGAAGAGTTGGCTGAGCAGGGACATGATCTATGTATCATGTGTATATGTGTATGGGCTATACAATCATGAATGGTGTGGAGCAAGTGAATATGGAAGTGCTATTTCCTCCTTCCCAGAACACAAGACCCAGGGGTCACCCAATGAAATTAATAGGCAGCAGGTTTAAAACAAATAAAAGGAAGCATTTCTTCACTCAACACATAGACAACCTGCGGAACTCATTGCCATGGGAGATTGTGAATTGCAAAAGTATAATTGAGTTAAAAGGAATTATATAAATTTGTGGAGGATACATCCATTAATGGCTTAAGCCTGGAGGGTTAGGGATACAACCCCATGCTCTGGGTGTCCGGAAACCTCTGACTGCCAAAAGCTGGGACTGAATGAGAGGGGATGGATCACTTCCTAATTGGTCTGTTCTGTTCATTGGGTAGTGTCAAAAGACAGGGTACTGGGCTAGATGGACCATTGGTCTGATCCAGTATGGCCGTTCTTATGAACTGTGTCACTTGGAACTACCCGAGTCAGGAGAAAGAGAGATGCACATCTCTACCCAAAAGAGGTCCTTCCTTCCTTCAGGGAAGGACATGGAGGTACTTGCTGAGGGAGAGATCCTGCCTTCCTAAGGGGCTGCCATGTGAAGGTCCTTTATCCCCCTTGGCCTGCCCACCGGTGAGCTGTTCTGCTCCCTTTTAATGCCTCCCCCAGTCTGTGCATCTCTGGCAGGTTGGTGGGGCAGGGCTGGCTGAGCCAGAACAGCTACTTAATCCCTTATTGCCAAGGCTGGCTTTGTACACCCCATCCCAGCTGGTTTGCGCCAGCTGAGGACCTGATTTATAAATTCTGTAACTGTTGGGCAACCATCAAATAATGACACAGGTTTCAATCTAAGTGTTCTGAGTATTTTCAGACCATTTGTTTGCCTGACAATTCTTTGAATTTTTTTTTAATTCACCAAATGAAATAGCTTTTGTGACAAAGTTCCTCCTCTACCTTGGTGGGTCTTGCACTTATTAGCAGATTTGCTTGCCTTGGAGCTTCACGGCAGCCCTCAGCTTGGCCGTTTTTCTGAACCCACAGTCCAGGTCCACTCCTCCTGTGTCTGACCAGAAGTTGGAAGGTTTTGGGGGAAGCGGGGCCCACCCTCTACTCCGGGTTCCAGCCCAGGGCCCTGTGGAATGCAGCTGTCTAGAGTGCCTCCTGGAACAGCTGTGCGGCAGCTACAACTCCCTGGGCTACTTCCCCATGGCCTCCTCCCGTCACCTTCTTTATCCTCACCACAGGACCTTCCTCCTGGTGTCTGATAATGCTTGTACTCCTCAGTCCTCCAACAGTCTGCATTCTCACTCTCAGCTCCTAGTGCCTCTTGCTCCCAGCTCCTCGCACGCACACCACAAACTGAAGTGAGCTCCTTTTTAAAACCCAGGTGACCTGATTAGCCTGCCTTAATTGATTCTAACAGATTCTTGATTGGCTGCAGGTGTTCTAATCAGCCTGTCTGTCTTAATTGTCTCCAGAAGGTTCCTGATTGTTCTGGAACCTTCTCTGTTACCTTACCCAGGGGAAAGGGACCTACTTAACCTGGGGCTAATATATCTGCCTTCTATTACTCTCTTTTAGCCATCTCGCCCGACCCTGTCACACTGTCTATCTATCTATCTATCTATATCTCCCTACTGTATTTTCCACTGCATGCATCCAATGAAGTGGGTTTTAGCCCACGAAAGCTTATGCCCAAATAAATTTTAATCTCTAACATGAAAAAAAAAAAAAAACCTTCTCTGTTACCTTACCCAGGGGAAAGGGACCTACTTAACCTGGGGCTAATATATCTGCCTTCTATTACTCTCTTTTAGCCATCTGGCCCGACCCTGTCACACTTTATAATACAACAAGTCCAGCTTTCAATATAATGTTAGTGAATTTTCCTTTTGTGTATCACATAAATAGCAGTGTTATACACTAACATTTATACTCATTCTTATTGTACAATGCAGTAGCACTTACAGTTGTCAAGCAGGTCTCCCCCCATCAGGGTAGGTGCTGTGCAAAAATAGTAAATGACAGTTGCTTCCCCAACAGAAAAGTCCTAGCAAGTGGCTAAAAAATAACTGGGTGTGTGGGTAACAAAAGTACAATATTTTAAAAATCATAGGTTGTTTTAAGATGTAAGTATTTAACATAAGAAGACATTTAAAATCATCTCAACAGGGAAGAATTGGATGTTTTATTTTTGTAGGTAGACTTTAAATAATCCATTAACTATACTTACATACTATTTTAGCTCCCCCCCCCTATATTTTTATGGTGATTTCTCCATTTTAATATCTATTCCACATATTTCATTAGCATTGCATTTTATTAAAATCTTTGTGTGGTGATTAGAATTTTAAATGAATGATTAAAGAGACCCAAAGAGATGAAATGAATGTTAATGGAATTTAAGACACTCTGTTAGCAACTTTATGCCATATTTATATATTTCATGAAGGAACACATTTAATTATATATGCTGAAGAAATCCAAGTTTGAGAGCCTATCAATGGATTAACATCAACATTACATGTTTGGTTTAAGGTTAAACAATATATCAATCTTGATAGTTTCTGGAATAAGTCATTTATTAAAGCTGTCAGAATCATGCAGAACCATTTATCAAAACAAGTGATAAGCTACAGAGGAGGTATTCTAAAAACAGCAGAAAGTTCTGCAACACAGCTTCTGTTTGTTTAATGCACTTTTTTAATTATTAGCATGTATTTGTATTGCAGTCATGTCTAAAAGCCCCACATAAGGTCAAGTCCCCGTTTTGCTGGGGATGTACAGACACACAGTCAGAGATATTCCACACCCAAAGAGCTTGTGTTTTAAACAGAGAAAACAGACGGCAGTTTGTGGTCGGAGACGGTATTATTATCCCTACTTTACAGATGGAGAATTGAGGCACAAAGAGATTATGTGACTTTCCCAAGCCCACAAGTGGAGTCTTTGGCAGAGATTGCCTCTATAGTCGGGTAGGTGGGGCATCCTGGGGGCATCCCTGGGATGCGGCAGCCCCAAGTTCAATGAAAAAATAATTATTTACTCAAAGTGAACTGACTTTAGCAGGAGGGAATGAGAGAGTTGTCAGTAACCTGATGGTGAGGGCTGGGAGGCCCAAGTTAAAGTCCCTACTCCAAATCAGGGATTTGAACACAGATCTCCCACTTCCCCGGGGAGTACCCTGATCATCTGGCTATTCCCTCTCAGAGGGTGATTCTTGCTCATAAAAAAACACACTCAGGAAGTGCTGACCTGCTTAGTGGGTTCACTAGTGCAGGAGTGGGTTCAAAAAGCTGAAAACAATTATGAGTCAGATCAGCCGGAAGGAAGAATTTAATCAGAAAAATGTGAGTGGTAACTGGGCAGTGATTGTGACTTTACTAGATGCCCCAAAGGCCATGATCCTACAATCAAGAAAAAGGCAATACTGGTATAAAAACCTGACCTGGTTTGTGGGTGGGGGTGAGGAGTGAAAGCATTTATAAAAATAAAATATGTATACAATAAATGGAAAAAAGGGGAAGTTGATTGTAATGAATAAAAATCAGAAGCTAGGAATTGTAGAAAATTGATAAGGGAAGCAAAGGGATACAAGAAGACACCTATGGCCAACAAAGTTGGGACCCTTCTTCCAGATGATGTCATGGTATCCTCTCACATGGAGGATAACTCTCCAGGGGGAGACAAACTCTAGTTATTAGGAAGAGACAGGCAATAGTTATGGGGGATTTGATCATTAGAAACATAGATAGCTGGGTTTGTGATGATCCGGAGAACTGCATGGTAACTTGCCTGTCAGGTGCAAAGGTTGCAGATCTCTTGAGATATCTAGACATACTTATGTGTAGTGCTGGGAAGGAGCTGGTGGTTGTGGTAATTGTAGATACCAATGACATAGGGAAGGATAGTAAAGAGGTCCTGGATGCCAAATTTAGGCCGCTGGTCTATGTTCTTATGTTCAAACAATGGGATTGGTACAGTACTAGATGGACATGGTAGAATTCTGAATAATAATGCAGAAAAGGCGGAAGTGCTTAGTAAAGGTTTCTGTTTTGTGTTTGGGGGGGGGGAAACAGATGATGTATTCTTCTCATATGATAATGACTCTTTTCCCACTCCACTCCTCTCTCAGGAGGATGGGAAACAGCAGCTACTAAAGTAAAACATTTTTAAATCAGAAGGTCCAGATAACTTGCACCCAAGAGTTTAAAAAGGGCCGACTGAGGAACTCTCTGGACCATTAATGTTGATTTCCAATAAGTCTTGGAGCACTGTAGGGGGAAGTTCCAGAAGACTGGAAGACAGCTAATGTTTTGCCAATGTTTAAAAACAATAAATGGTATGACCTGGGTAATTATAGGCCCGTCAGTCTGACATCTATCCCAAGCTAGATAATGTAGTGGCTGATATAGGACTGGATTAATAAAGACTTAAAGGAGGGTGATATAATCAATGACAGTCAACATGGGCTTATGGAAAATAGATCCCATCAAAACAACTTGATATCTCTTTTTGGATGAGATTAACATTGGTTGACAAAGGTAATAGAGTTGATGTAATATTCCTTGACTTCTATAAGGCATTGGACTTGGTACTGCATGATGTTTTGATTTTAAAACTAGGACAATATACAATTTAAATGGCACACATTAAACAGATTGAAAGCTGGCTGATAGGTCTCAAAATGTAATTGTAAATGGGAAATCATCATCAAGTTGGTGTGTATCTAGAGGGGCCCCTCAGGGGTCAGATCTTATGCTGGTTAACATTTTTAGCAACGATGTGAAAGGAAAGAAAATCATGACTGATAAAGTTTGCAGATGACACAAAAATTAGGGGAGTGATAAATAATGGAGGGACACCAATCTGTATTGCTTGGTAAGGTGGGCACAAACAAACAATATGTGATTAAATATGGCTAAACACAAATGTATACATGTAAGAACAAAAAATGTCGGCCATACTTATAGGAGGAGAGATTGTATCCTGGGAAGCAGGGACTCTGAAAAAGATTTGGGGGTTCAAGCGGGTGATCAGCTAAACATGAGCTCCCAGGGTGATGCTGTGGCCAAATGTGTAAATGTGATTCTTGGACGTTAATAAACAGGGGAATCTTGAGTATGAGCAGAGAGCTTATTTTAACTCTGTATTTGGCACTGAAGTGAATTTGGCGCTGCTGTTGGAACACTTTGGCCAGTTCTGGTGTTCACAATTCAAGAAGGATGTTGATACACTGGAGGGGGTTGAGAGAAGAGCCACAGAATGATGAAAGGATTAGAAAACCTGCCTCATTGTGATAGAATCAAGGAGCTCAATCTATTTAGTTTAAAAAGAGAAGGTTAAGGGGTGACTTGATTAGTCTATAAATACCTACATGGAGAACAAAGGTTTGATAAATGGTTCTTCAATCTAGCAGAGAAAGGCATAACATGGAAGTTGAACCCAGACAAATTCAGACTGGAAATAAGGTATTAAGTTTTAACAATGAGGATAATTAACCGGTGGAACAATTCACCAAGGGTCGTGGTGGATTCTCCATCAAAGACCATTTTTAAATCGAGGTTGTATGTTTTTTTTCTGAAAGATCTGCTCTTGGTATTACGTAGGGGAAGTTTTCTGGCCTATGCTATAAGTCAGATGAGATGATCAGAGTGGTCTCGTCTCGCCTTAGAATCTATGTATCTATGAATCTTCCCCTTTGGCCTCATTCCTGTGGTAACTTGTTGGCTGACCAGTAGCTTTGCTAGTATTAATGCAGGACTGGCCTTTCCTGCACGCCTGGTCCTTTTTGCCATTTCTAACTTTATGCTTAACAAGAGACACTTCTTACCCTCTGGGACAATACAAGCCACCCCTTAAATCAAACTATTTCACTTGTCACATGACCAGGTCCTGAAGCTCTTTCTTGATTCTTACTCTGGCAAAACTGCCATTAATTCAAACGTAAGAACGGAGTTTACTAAGCTCTCTCTCTCCCTCTCTTAGGTTTTCATACCGGTGCCCATCAGAAAAGTGTAATGTTGGCCACAGACTTTAGGATTTGGCCTCAGACTTGGTTTTACTTGATTTATTTGTAGACCAAGAGGCAAATGTGCTTCAAATAAATGGATAATATCAAAACAGAGTCCCATAGATCACTGTATTTTATCACTGTTCTCCCTGCTCTTGTTTAGCTGCAGACTCTCTGTGAAATTGTGTGTGTGTGTAGGGTTGAGGCTGTGCTGAGTGAAGACTGCTGGGCAAGTATCCATTTGAATTATTGAACCATTTAGGTGAAAACAATTTTTGTACTATTGGTATGTAAATAATATGTGGAAATAGACGAAATGCTGGGTGATGACATGAAAACCTGGAGAGAAGGATATATGGAAATAGCAACAAAATCTCTGGAAATTACATGGCAGGGCTAGCAAGCATCATGCATAGCTGAACGATTGCTTCAGCTTTGTCCTTTTTGCATCATTTTATTTTTCTTTTCCTTTTCTTTTTTTTTTTTCTTTCAGATTCTCTGAGCAATTTTTCTCATTCTTTGCATGAAAACCAAGTGCATTATTTAGGTCCAAATCTTGCTCTCTGTTTCCCCACAAGAAATCTGCTGGGTTTAAATTAAGATCCTCGGGTGAGGCAGGCAAAGTGATTTAGCCCTCAAAAGCCACCCCCCCTCTCCAAAACTGGACAGGGCTATAATGCCCCAAATGATCCATAATTACCACGGATGGCAAAACCATACATTGAAACAAACACGCGATCACTGCTCAGGGCTAGCTGTGCCTCTTGATCCGTCTCTGGTGTCTCTGAATTGATGCCCTGATTTGTCCGGACTCAGACCTCTTGTCTTACCCTTTCCGGGGGTGAATCCCGTGATTCTCCCACTCTTACTCCAGGCCCTGGGCTGCAGTCCCATGTGCACTAGCCATGATTATTCGTCTCATCCAACCAGGCTTCATATTTGTGGTTCTTCCCTTCAAGAGCTTGTGGCCATGGAAGAACATAAGAAACGGGTTCAGACCAAAGGTCCATCTAGCCCAGTTCCCTGTCTGCTGACAGTGGCCAAAGCCAGGTGCCCCAGAGGGAATGAACAGAACAGGGAATCATCAAGTGATCCATCCCCTGTTGCCCATTCCCAGCTTCTGGCAGATGGAGGTTCAGGGACACCTGGATCATGGGGTTCCATCCCTCACCATCTTGGTTAATAACCATTGACGGACCTATCCTCCCTCAACTTACCTCATTCTTTTATTTTTAACCCAGTTATACTTTTGGTCTTCACAACATCCCCTGGCAAGGAGTTCCACACATTGACTGTGTATTGTGTGAAGAAGTACTTCACACAATTCACAGTGACACAAAAAGCCTTCTTAAAACAAAACAAAAACAGTGTTTAATCACAGGAACAAAATATAAGAGAAAAAGGATTTTAAAGCAACATGAGATTTACAGGCATGTCTGTCTTACCCAGAGTCTAACCATCCTCCTGGGGGGGACCCTGGTAGGTCTAACTTCCCACAGATCTTCTCCAGCAGGCCCAGGGGGCTCAGTAGCTCAAAAACCTGTCTCCCACTGAGGTTGTGTGCGTCTCTTTATACCCCCCTGGATCCTTTGATTCCCCTCCTCACAGGGACCAAGTCATTGCTGTGGAAACTGGTTTGGCAGGTCCAGCAGGTGCCTGAACCAGGACATCAAAGTGCATGGCTCTTGCTTTATTTCTTTAAGTGTTTGCAGAGAACTGCCTTCCCATTTCCACCTCCTCTTCCTGGGTGCATTTGCTGACTACGCTACTATTGAATTAACCCTACATATGCATTCAGTGAGCATCACCATAACCAGGTCCACACCAAATATGAATACGTTGTTACTGGCAACTCCAAATCCCACACATTTGCATAACACGAGCACTAGTGCTGTGGCTAAATCGACACGCAAACCTCAAGGTCATTTGAAGGTCACTGTAGGACCGAACAGACTGACGACACATTTTCGACATAAGAACGGCCAGACTGGGTCAGACCAAAGGTCCATCTAGCCCAGTCTCCTGTCTTCCGACTGTGGCCAACGCAGATGCCCCAGAGGGAATGAACAGAACAGCTGATCCTCAAGTGATCCATCCCCTGTCGCCCCTTCCCACCCATTCAACGGCGTTACCATGGACATGCCCATGAGAAACGTTTATTGGAAACCTGTTTTCAGAACGTGTTTGGCTGCTCTTAGCAGCTGCTCTCATAGCAGCAGAGCGTAAGAGCGGCAAGCTAGCACAGTCGAGGAGCAGGTCTTGGAGCAGCCGACTGGTGCGCCGCAGACACTGTGCAGCGCCGATCTCGCTCGGCACAGCGACTCACAAGGATCCGGGCCTCTTGTGCAGAACTGGGGGGTGTGGCAGATGTGCCAGACATTCCACTGTCCCATCTGCGCCGTCCCAGGCTTGCTCCCCAGTGGGGGATCCCCTGGTTTATGGATGGTTTAAAAGATAATGAAGGTGCCTTTTTAGCAAACTGTCCAAGCCCTTGCCAGCCTTCACCTTCCTCCCGTCTGCCTTTCTCAGCTGCCCAGCGACTGTTCTTGCCAGCAAGGGAGAGGGAGGGTGACTGTTGGCATAAATCGGCACATTAGACTCTATTTCTGCATGACAAGAAATAAACCAGTGTGAAGGAGCTGGACGGGACCTCAGCTACAGCGTGCCGACAAGGAGTGCGTTTGTCAAAACATTTCTGCATGTTTTTAAACAGATGGGATACAGAGGGAGTCAAAGCTGGGAGTGAGCAATGGGAGGGAGGCCGTAGGAGGCATCGCAGAAGGAAGCATGACGGGACTTGGGCTAATATCATAATGAAAGAGGAATTAACATGCTCCGTACGTTCCTGTGCTTTAACTGAGGGCAGCTCAGAGAGGTGATTGGACCCAGACTCTCTTTTTCTTTTTAAAAATACTTTGGCTGAGCTAAATGCAAAAATGCTGGGGCCTCTTTCCCTTTAAACCCAGAGAGAAGCTCTGGGTCTGAGGGGCTAGGGCTGAAATCTCCAGGCCCCTCTGCCATGTTTGCAAGAAGGAAAACAGGCAAAGGAAATAGTGGAAACCCCAGCTTGCCTGCATTGCTCTGAGCTCTCCCTTCTCTGGCCCCTTTTCAAAGAGTTAGTTGGTGCCACATAGAAAATAAACCCCTTGTGGCTCTCTGCTGATTCCATGTAGCTACATGCTACTCTGAGCCTGGGCTTAGCGATGGGCTGCCTTGAGCCTGGATAGACTACAGCTGTGTGCCCGGGTGCAGGGCCCCAACTCAGCTGTCAGCAAACAAGGGGTTAAATCCAGCTTAGCCTTCCCTTCCCCTGCACAGGTGCCTAGGGAAGGAGCAAAGAAGGGCTGGAGCCTGCAGGCCAATCTGATTTCCCAGAGAGAAAACAGGAAACTCTATATAAACCCCTGCTTGGCATTGGTAAGAGGAGGATGTCTTGGAGCAAGGGGATAAGTATCAGAGTGTAGCTGTGTTAGTTTGTAGCCACAAAAACAACAAGGAGTCTGGTGGCACCTTAAACACTAACAGATTTATTTGGGCATAAGCTTTTGTGGGTAAAAACCCCACTTCTTCAGATGCATGGAGTGAAAGTTACAGATGCAGACATAACTATACTGACACATGAAGAGAAGGGAGTTACCTTGCAAGCTGAGAACCAGTGCTCACAGGGCCAATTGGATCAGGGGTGATGTAGTCCACTCCCAATAATAGATGAGGAGGTGTCAATTCCAGGAGAGGCAAAGCTGCTTTTGTAATGAGCCAGCCCCTGCAGAGCTGGGGAAGCTCCCAGCTGGGATAGGCATCCCAGCCCCCTAATGATGCAAACACCACAATGGGGGGGAATGAGCAAACCCAAAATGTATTATTTTAAAAAATCTAATGATTGGGGTGGGCCGGGGGGCAGGAGGCAGGACAGCCAGAAACTGCACTGGAGTTGTTGGGTGATTTGAATAAAGAATTAAGCTGCTTAATCTTAAAAGTACCTAAACTTGCATTCAAGTCAGCCCTTAAACTCCTCCCTGGGGTTACCCCCATGAGAGTAATGCACTGATGCAAACAGTGCATTCGTCCTGCTGCTCCAAAGGGAGTGGAAATTAAATTTTGTCTGTAAATCACTGACCTAAAAACAATTTCAGTAGCGTTGCAGGTTGTCACATTCATTTAATTAATACATCTAAATATAAGGAAATAACAAGCACCCAGGAGTATTTGGGTTTGGAGGAGATGGGAAGGATTCCGAGAGCAGCAGTGGGAAGATACTCAGAGCTTTCAGTGGTACTTCAGCCGGCCATTGGTTAGCTTTGCAATTTGTTATTTTTGTTTTCAACCTTAATTATGTGACAGATTGCAATATCTTTCAAAGGCTTCAGAATAAACCAAGATCTCCTGGAGCCAGCATTATAAATCCCAGGCACTTTCTCCAACTGGGAGGCACAAATTCAACAAAGTCAATACGTGCTTATGAAGAATTTCCCAATTAGTGCATGGCTGAGTATAGAAGAGGAAAAAAAAACCCAGGAAGCTTAGAAATGAGAGACGGGGAAAGAGACAACGAATTGGGGTCTAATCTTGCAATAAGCCTCATACATGCACCACCCTCCAGCTGGGCTCTGTGCGGAAGTGGGGCTGAGCTCACTGCACAAATGGAACTTTGGAAACGGCTGAGAGGCTCCTAATTCTCCTTTCGGCTGCTCTCCACTTTTGTACATGCGCCAAGTGCTTTGCCCCAGCCTTGCCTCGGAGTCTAGCCGTTCCTTGGGGGATCTGCGGTGCACTCGCTACCCCTTCTGTCACCTCAACCGCTCTGCCCCTCAGCGTATGCCCGTGTGAAACGGGGAAAATCCTGCTTAGGTTCCTGTGCCCTTGAGGTGCTGGAAGGCTGTCTCTAGGAGGTCCCTGACAGAGGCCACGTGAGCGCAATGAATTATTTTTGCTAACTTCTCTGAAACTGCAGTGGAAATATAAATGCCATGAAAATGTAAATATAAGGCTGACAGAGGGCTCCCAGCCCCGTGGGCTCCTAGGCAGCACTCTGCAGGATGCCAAGGAGCCTATGCTGACATTTGGAGTTTGCCCCTCCTGTGGTTTGAGTTCCCAAGGCCAATTATAAAACTGTGTCTATTTTAAAATACACTTCTAGAATTGGAAACCAAAGGGCCCTGGAGGAGGCTATGCAGGCACCAGGGGAAGGTGGGATTTCTCTGCTCTGGGCCCATGGCTCTGCTGTGCATTTGGCACTCAGCATATAACAGAGACACAAGTTACTGATAGCAAGATGGGATGCAAGCGCATCAGCATTTTGTGGTTGTAAGTCAGTATCTGCACCCATCAGCTGCAAAGGCATCTTGTTATACAGCAACCTGCATTCACGTGGTTTGTTTTCTCTTAACTGTGCCATGAACCTGTCGCTGTTGTAAATAACATATAACTGATGGATGAGGGCAACTGGGATAAATGTCTAATGGACACATTACACATTTCAGACCTCCTCGGTGTCACATTGTAACTATCTCAAGGAATATCTAAATGTGGCTTGGCTGTGGAGTACAATTTTTTGTTCAAAGTTCAAGGTTTAGCTGGTATCATCTCTTTATTTGGTGTTCCCAATCTTCACATAGCTTGGAGACTCCTCAGGTGCAGTGGATCACAGCAGTACGGGGTTTTCCCATTTTGTCCACTTTTATGCATGCAGATTCTGGCCCAGGTTCAGCAAGGTACTTAAGCATATGCCTAACTTTAAGCATGATGAGAATCCCACTGGAGTCCGCTCACATCCTTAAGTACCCTGCTGAAGTGGGGTCTAAAGCTGCAGAAATCAATGAGCACCGGGTGGAGGTGCATTCAGCAAAAGAATGCTCCTTGAAAGACTTCCAGCCAGAGACCCCACAGTGCAAGCGCTGCTGCTCACAGGTGACCCGCAGGATGTGCACAGTAAACACGTGCAACATTGTACAGCCCTGACACGTCTTTAATTGTGATACCGTGGTGACACTTTTTGGGCCAAATTCTATTGCGGTGCAAATGGTTGCAAAAGAAATAGGTGTCCCTACACCTCTGACTGCCAGAAGCTGAGACTGGGGGACAGGGGATGGATCACTTTGATAACTGTCCTGTTCTGTTCATTCCCTCTGAAGCACCTGGCATTGGCCACTGTCAGAAGACCGGATACTGGGCTAGATGGACCGTGGGTCTGGCCCAGCACGGCCGTTCTTATGTTCTTTGGCTGCCTCTGTTTGTACCAGTTCTGGATTCAGCCTGTAACGCTGAATGGCTCATATGTCTCCAATGGCAACATCACACTGCGGTGTTGTGGTGTTGCGTGGTCAATCTGGGCTGGAGTATAAAACACATAGGAAGGAAATATGTTTGAAGACCTACTCAACTCCTCCTCTCACTGCCTTGGCTGGTTTTTGTAAAGTAAGGAACAAATATCCTGAATTCATTCCAAAATATTGAGAAGTGGGTAAATACTATAGGTTATATTTTAGGTAGGGAGTTTTTCACTCTCCAGCAGTGAGGTTATTCTGTTAACACCAGACACTCACGGGCTGCACCATAACAATAACACCTGGCTCTTATTCAGCACCTTTCATCAGCACGTCTCAAAGCACTTGACAAAGGAGGGCAGTATCATTATCCCTGTTTTCCGGATGAGGAAACTGAGCCACAGAGCAAGGAAGTGACTTACTCCAGGCCAGCAGCAAAGCCAGGAATGGAACCTAAATCTCCTGAGTCCCATTCCAGTGCTCTGTCCACTAGACCATGGGTTGGCAACCTTTGCCATGCGGCCCATCAGTGTAATCTGCTGGCGGGCCACAAGACATTTTGTTTGTGTTGACCGTCCGCAGGTACAGCCCCCCGCAGCTGCCAGTGGCTGCGGTTCACTGCTCCCAGCCAATGCGAGCTGCGGGCAGTGGCAGCCTGGCCTGTATCATGCATGAGGTCAGAGTAAATGCTCCAAATGGCCTTAAAATCTTAATATCTGAGTCAAATACATTCACAGAAATCTAGATTGTTTCCTGAAGATTCATGCACAGAGGGACGGTCTGAATTTACAATTTACAATGAATAATTTGATCAGTTGATCGGATTGGTCTATTTCATATTTATTTTCAAGTATTCCTTTGCATTTTTAATAACTATGCTTATTAAGGCCCTAATTGCTTCCTAATTAGTCGTAACCTATTTCTTTGTTTTTAGCCCCACACTAAACACACTGTGTATGGAAATAGAGCCCTGGCAAGATTTACCAATATAATATAAATGATTGACATCCAAAAAGCCAACTTGATATAAGCCTGGAATACATTCCAATAGGAACTCCAGCTAAAAACATTCCAAGATCTTGAAATACAAATGTACTTTGCTTTCACTTCCTGCCGATTTTATATCAAATACGCCGAGAAATGGCTTTATTCCACATTGCCACCCGGGATGTAACTGTAGCAATGCCCATTTCAAAGAGGGCCCCGGTGTGAGGACACAGAGCGGGGGAGAGGGTCATTTGCTGGTGTAGCCTGGTGTCCGAAGCTGATGTGTGTTGACAGTTGTTGGGAAAGGGGAAGGCTATCAGATGCTTTTACACAGTTTATTTAAAAGAGACTTTCTCACACTTTGACGAACATCGAGTCAAGGTAGGCGAATGGGAACAGCACTTTACAATACCCCTGTGTCCAATTAAGATCCTTGTTTCTTAAGAGGTTCTCCGCTTCTCCTCTAGCTGTGGGCTACTCCTCTCTTTGTCCCATAGTTGCTGGCTGCCAGAAGTGCTGTGACAATGATTATGATGTGACCTGTGCAGGAAGGGAATGGATGTATCCTTACTGAGCAAAGATCTCACTTACGCCCAAGTACCCTCATAAATATGTAACTTTAGCGTCCTCGTGGCCAAGATGGAGTCTGCTCTGCAGGCAGCTCTGGCCAAGAGATGCACAGGAATGCAGCAGGAAAAATCCCTTCCACCCCAGGGGCACCTGTTCCAAACCCCCCAGAGTGAACACACACACCCACCGGAAAAGTACAGTGGATATAACAAAGGGAGATATTTATTTACAGAGGGATGAGAGGAGAAAAAAGACAAGGGGGAAGTATAGGGGGAGCAGTAGAACAGGGTTGCATCCAAACCAAGGCCCCACAGGCCCAGTGGGAGCACAGTCTGACAGGGCAGACGCCGAGCGATGTGTCTGCACACAGAGTTCGGGAGTCCCGAGCAAAGATCCAGTCCAATGGTGAGTCTTGGGCGCTCCTGGTCGTCTTCGGCGCCAGTGAACTTTCCCCAACAAACCCCTCCGGTGCCCTCTTCTGCGGCTCTCTGCAAAGCCACCCAGAGCGACAACCTCCCCACTTAACTAGCTACAGCCTCCCTCCTTATTCCCAGTGCAAAGTCACCAGCCCCAGCACTCACGGCCCCATGCAGCTCCGGGCAGCCGTGATACTGGGTCCAGCTCCAGCCTGTCCTTCTGGGGTGACTCCCCCCGGCACAGTGCTCCTCCTGCCTCCTGTCCTGGCATGTCCCCGATCTTTCCTTTGTCAGGGCCTGCGGGCTGCCGCCCTTCTCACTGGAGCTCCAGAGCCACTCCTGAGTTTCCCTCTTTTCCCTCACTGCTCCCCTCTCCACTAGGAAAAAGATTTAAAGGGGCCATGCTCCCTAAACCCCCAAGGGGTTACAAATAAATAATGAAATGCACATAGTGAAACTGTCCTGTCTACGACAGAAGCGCTTCTGGAGGGCCTGGCTTTGTACTTGCTACACAAGTTGTAGGCCGGTATGCATCCGCTACCATAAAACTAGCGTAAAGGAATTGAGAGTCAGGTACAGAATGGTTCCCAGGTCCATATCTGAGGATAGGCAGGTCTTTACATGACAATGAAGACTCCTCTGACTAGACACACAGTACTACAAATACCTGTAATGGAAAGCATGGAAGTCAACACTTTCAATCCTAATGGTTTGGCCTTAGAACAAATCATCTTTTAAACTTCCACAGAAAACAGAATGAGACGTAGGGCTCACAGGCTGTTCCTCCTGCTTCCATTTTTGCCATTTGGGAGTTTAAAAATATTAATCAGTGAAAGCAGCGTGGTACTTGACCTTTACCTCATTTGTGCTTATTTTAATTAATAATTAAATTTGAAAAAATATACAGTGGGTACTATCAAAATCTTCACAATTGCCACTTGCAAGTAATTACCCAGTGCCCTGGTATTCTCTACACTTACTTTAGGGGAATATGGCAACAATGTTCATTAGGCAAAAGGCCAAATAATAATAGTTTTAATGGTGACTGCTGCATACAAATGCTGTGTTAAAAATAAAACATCAGATACCATGGTGCTCACTTGGAAAATTAACTGCTCAGACCCACAGGGAGGTCAGACTCATCTTAAGAATTAGGATAGACGGGATATACTGGGTAAGTAGGGTGCATTGGTTGGGTGCTCTTGCATTAATTTAGATATAATATAGGGGCCCAAAAATTTTAACATACCCCATAAAGTGTTCATCATTAAACAGTGTTAAATAAAGTTCAGTGTGTGGTACACAGACACCTCAGATTCATAGAATCATAGAATATCAGGGTTGGAAGGGACCTCAGGAGGTCATCTAGTCCAACCCCCTGCTCAAAGCAGGACCAACCCCAACTAAATCATCCCAGCCAGGGCTTTGTCAAGCCAGGCCTTAAAAACCTCTAAGGATGGTTAGCACCATGGCAAACATGACATGAAAAACAGAGAAGAAAGACAAATAGTTAGAGTATTAGAAATGTAAAGTACGATGTACGGCTTTCATTTTAACAACACCCTTTGTTCCCCTTCCCTTTAGACAGAGAGAGTTTTAGAAGAAAAACTGCCTTGTCTGATAGTCTCTTAGATGATATCAAGGATGGTAAAAACCATCATTTTGGGGGAAAAGAAAAGAAGTTGGCCGAGATGGGCTGCTGTTAATGTGAAATCCTGTTTCATCTCAGGTGGTGGTTGGGATTCACTTTTTGCTGATAGAGGCAGTGATGTTATCTGGGTCCTTCTCTCTGACCTTGTCTGGTCTGGATATCCCTGATGATTAGGACAAAGAAGACCCAGAGTCGCAGGAGATGGTGGGAATGGCAGCCATGGTGGTGAAGCTCACACCAATACTTCCATGTTTTCCCCCCAAAGTCTCCTCTTTACGGACCCCTAAAGGAAGTGATGGGTGGAATAGCCCTTTCCCTCATGATTTTGTCCAGCTGGCAGTGTGACATGCCTTGGGACCTTTGATCCCAGAGAACCCTTGCCAGAGGAAGCCATGGCCCCCATGGTACAGGGGAAAGGAGTAGCTCCTGATGGACAAGTCAGTTCCCCCTCCCTTTGCAGTATGAGAGCTGCCCTACAGACATACCTTTGCTGACGGCCCAAGGGAATAGAAAGGAGAAAATGTAACCTGCACAAGTAGCCCCGTACAGCCAGCCACCCCAGCAGCCAAGGCAGAGACCCCACATGCTGCTGAGCAGCCTGTCTCATGCCCCATATGACACTGGCCACTTGCCACACAGTGCGGGAGGAAGACAGCAAAGGGACATGGGGGCCAGAAATGAGTCAAAACAGGGCAGAGCTGGTGCAGTTTATTTATAAGAGCTAGTGGGAATCTGCATCACTGGAGGTTTATAAGGACAGGCTAGACCAGCCCCTGTCAGGGACAGTCTGGCTTTACTTGGTCCTGCCTCAGTGCCAGGGCTGGACAAGGTGACCTCTCGAGCCCTGCATCGCTATGATGCCATGATCTGGCTCTAATTAGAGTGTTTGGGAAATTTTGACAAAAGCAACATTTGAATGAGAAATGGAACCGGTGTTTCTCAAATACCTTTCTGACAACCTCGCCCCATCCCACCCCTTTGTCCCAACACACTGGGTGAGTTTGAGAAGCCTCTCAAAGCGCCACAGATGCAGGTGTGAGCTCCAAAGAAGGGCTCATAAGCTCCTCCAGCGACAAGCTACGGCCCCCTCCACCTCTGTCATGGAAGCTCTCAACATGCAATTACGCAGCTCCAGGACATGCCTTCCAGGGCACCTGTTTGCCAGGTGCAGAGCCGCTCCTGGGCGCCCGGTGGATGCTGAGCCCAGAGTATCCTCACGGAGCCCTCTCTCTGTGCTCCAAGCAGTTTTGTTTCTCTTTAAATAGCGGGCGGTACTGTAAGACCAAGCACATGACAATAAGGCACCTTCTTCCAGTCTGTCCCCACCTCCCTGGGAAACCAGGGCTCTGGAAAAGTACACGTGGAAGTAAAACCTTAGTTTAGCTTGATCAGGCAAGGATACTGCCAGCACCGAGTGAGCACAGTTCACAGGAGTCTGTGCAACCACGGAGAAACTTCCAAAGGGTCCACTGAGAAAAGAGGCAAACGGCAGGCTCCAAGCACTTACCAATTCTACAACATGTTAGGGGCCGAGACTAAAGGGCAATTACATATTTGTCTTTGCTCAGCAGGCTATTCCCATCCCTTACCTACAACCTTCGATATATCACCGGCTCTCTGAGCTCACAGGCACTCAATGAAGGTCCCTCCAAAAAGAGAAGCACACAGAATAAAATCCTCAGCTAATGTTTATTGGAATCACTACATCGACCTCAATGGAGTTAGGCCAATGTGTGCCAGCTGGGACCTGGCCCGTTGCTTTCAGCAGGGCTCTGACAGTTTGTGCCAGCACAATAGATTTTTTCCTAAAAATCCCTAAAAGAAAAAAGGGCACAAAAGCTTGTTGCCTAGCTAAAAAATGGGGCCCTACCATGGTGATCTGGGACATTTCAGCCTGTGTTGTCTGCTCTAAAACCTACCTCAGCCTCACTACCTGCGTGCTTCATTAGTACAAATATAATCTTTTATATATATCTTTTTAAATATAATCTTTTATATGCTCTGTTTCGTTAGAGAACATTTTATTCTAACACAATGTCATTTTTACAACTGTACTCTACATTTAAACTCAGAATTGCAGCTGCGTTTTTAGTCAGGGTGATTCTCTGAGAAGTGTGAAGAATTAAAGGGCTGTGATCATGTAAAGCGTGTCCAGGTATAATCCAAAAAGTTGACCAATTTAATTGAAATTTTTTGGAAAATATTAATTTAGTGCTTGAGAGAGGTGAGCGACGGATAGCACTGGAATCTGAAGACTGTTATTTAGGTACATGTCAGATAAAGTGTGGGCAGAAACAGCAGTGGCCTCAAATTGTCCTGGTGTTCTCTCTTAATACATCTTGAACAGACTCTTGAGACAGTAATTCAGACTGTCTCGTTTTGTCCCGAACCCACATGAAATAAAGAATGACAATCATTACAAAGTTTGCTGAGATGAGGGCTAGCTTGGGAATAAGAAAGTCAGTGCAATATTAAAAAATGCTGAAGTCCTCACATTCATTTGACTGATCTGGAGAGTGTAAAGGTGAAAGTCGAGTATCTAAGGAGAGACATATTGAAAAGTAAGATAGATTGCCTTACTGTCTTGCAAAAATGACCCTCTCTTGTATTAATGCTTGTAAATGAGGTATAATGTCAAAGACGAACGTTTTGCACGTTTAGTCAAAGGCTTCTGGCTCAGAGTGAAAATGATATTATTAGGGCTGTCAAGCGATTAAAAAAATTAATCTTGATTAATCGCACTGTTAAACAATAATAGAATACCATTTATTTAAATATTTTTGGATATTTTCTACTTTTTCAAATATATTATTTGAGCACAGAATACAAAGTGCACAGTGCTCACTTTATATTATTATTTTTTATTACAAACATTTGCACTGTAAAAACCAAAATAAATAGTATTTTTCAATTCACCTCATACAAGTCCTGTAGTGTAATCTCTTTGTTAAAGTGCAACTTACAAATGTAGAATTATGTACAAAAAATAACTGGATTGAAAAATAAAACAGTGTAAATCTTTAGAGCCTGGAAGTCCACCCAGTCCTACTTCAGCCAATTGCTCAAACAAACAAGTTTGTTCACATTTGCAGGAGATAAAGCTGCCGACTCCTTGTTCACAATGTCACCTGAAAGTGAGAACAGGCATTTGCATGGTACTTTTGTAGCCGGCGTTGCAAGATATTTACATGCCAGATTCACTAAAGATTCATATGTCTTTTCATCTTCAACCACCATTCCATAGGACATGTGTCCATGCTGATGATGGGTTCTGCTCCATAACGATCCAAAGCAGAGCGGACCGACACGTGTTCATTTTCATCATCTGAGTCAGATGCCACCAGCAGAAGGTTGATTTTCTTTTTTGGTGGTTTGGGTTCTGTAGTTTCCACATCTGAGTGTTGGTCTCTTAAGACATTTGAAAGCAGGCTCCATACCTTGTCCCTCTCAGATTTTGGATGACACTTCAGATTCTTAAAGCTTGGGTCCAGTGCTGTAGCTATTTTTAGAAATCTCACATTGGTATCTTCTTTGCGTTTTGTCTAATCTGCAGTGAAAGTGTTCTTAAAACGAACATGTGCTGGGTCATCATCCGAGTCTGCTATAACGTGAAATATATGGCAGAAGGCGGGTAAAACAGAACAGGAGATGTACAATTCTTCCCCAAGAAGTTCAGTCAGAAATTTAATTAATGCATTATTTTTTATAAGAGCATCATCAGAGTGGAAGCATGTCCTCTGGAATGGTGGCCGAAGCATGAAAAAGCATATGAATGTTTAGCATATCTGGCACGTAAATACCTTGCAATGCCACCCACAAAAGTGCCATGCAAACCCCTGTTCTCAGTTTCAGGTGACATTGTAAATAAGAAGCGGGCAGCATTATCTCCTGTAAATGTAAATAAACTTGTTTTTCTTAGCGATTGGCTGAACAAGAAGTAGGACTGAGTGGGCTTGTAGGTTCTAAAATTTTACATTGTTTTATTTTTAGAGCAGTTATGTAATTAAAAAAATCTGCATTTGTCAATTACACTTTCATGACAAAGAGGTTGCACTACGGTACTTGTATGAGGTGACTTGACAAATACTATTGCTTTTGTTTATCATATTTACAGTGCAAATATTTGTAATAAAAATAATATCAAGTGAGCACTGTGCACTTTGTGTTCTGTGTTGTAATTGAAATCAATACATTTGAAAACATAGAAAAACATCCAAAAATATGTCATACGTTTCAATTGGTATTCTATTGTTTAACAGTGCGATTAACCACCATTTTTAAAATCACAATTAATTTTCTTGAGTTAATTGTGTGACTTAACTGTACTTAATCAACAGCCCTATATATTATATATTGATTTTACATAGGAAATAGCACACTTATAGAGTCTTCCTCAAGATGGAATTTAAATAATGAATATCATAGGGTGGTGACAGGCAAAGCAGTTCTTAAAACAATAGAAGAAACTTGAAACAAACTTGAACCAAACCATATCCCTCTCCTAAGGTTCACCTCAGGTTGGATAAATGTACCAGGTCACCCCATCGGCACTGCTAACACACATTAGAGGTATCAGGTCTGGCAAGGTCTCCTGGCTGACTTTCAATTTTTAGATCTTCTGCACTCGAGGTCTTCTCTGGGATCAGTATTATGCAGGGTGTATCCTTGTACCTCTGACCCAGTAAAGCGTGGGTGCAGGCACATTTGAAGACAACAGCCCACTCAGCAGAGCCTGTCAAACTTGCGGCAAGACACTCTGGAAGAGAACAACCTCAAGGTCTGGGCTGTGGGGATTTAAAGATGGGGGTCATGGAGCCGGGGTGAGCAGTGCAGGTCTGGGATAATGGGAAGGAGATCTGGGAAAGAGAACTGATGGGTGTGAGGAAGTGCATGTCTGGGAAGCAGGGGAGGGGTGTGGGAAAGAGGGACGTGAGGAATTGCTGCTCAGATAAACTGTGGACAAGCCTCCAAACCGTGTCTTTCTCCTGAATGAACAGTAAATTGCTTTGCTCAGAGACCAGGAGGCCTTGGGTATCTGTGATCCCTTCACCAGCGTGGCTGTAAAACGTTAGTAAAGAGAAAAGCGGATGGAATGCTGCAGACCACGCTCCTGAAGACTCATGTGGAGTCCAAGCAGCTGCTGCACCCAGATGTGTCCGTTACATGCTCTGTTTGCAACCACGGCAACAAGCATGCTTTGGTTCATGGGAATGCTTAGGGAAAGGCCCTTTCCCACGTGGCAAAGAGATTGTTCAGACACAGACACGAGTGTTCTCTGTTATTCACAAATGGTGCAATTTGCTAATCACCATTTCTTTGATATTCATTATTGATTATTTCAGGGGGCAGAAATAACATCATGTGACTTATGCGACCAATCATGCACCACGAATAATGAATAGCAAACTGTTAAAATGAACTGCTAACAAACACCTCCTCGACTGACATTAGCTGTGTTAAAGTATTCAGCAAATCTTTGTCAAATACCAACACAGTCACCGAAGCCAGGACCTCCTGGGGAATGCTTCACAGCCATGCACAGAAGGCTAGATTTATTTGCTACCCACAGTTCAACCAGCTGTACTAAAAAGTGTTCAGCAAAGAATGCAACAACCACAACACTGAAGCTAGAGGAAAAGTAGACAACGGTTGTAAACCTGCTTCTGCAGGTGTCTCCTTGTTCAGTATGAATTTCATGTCTTTGGTGGGGGATTCCAGGTCACTAGGCCTTTGTTCCACTTCCATGAATCCTTGCTGGAATAAAGCCATTTCTAACCTTACTTTGAGCATTTCAGTGTTTACGCTTGAAGCCATTCCCTACAGCTCATTTAACTGGGAGTATTTCCTCCAGAAAGAGCTGTGTCCCCTCCCCTGCATGCGTCAGGTGGCTGCGTCCTCCACGGAACAGGGCAGTGCTTAACACCTTTGCAGTGACGTGTCCTGCCTTCATCTGAGTCTGCCGAGATAGCTCAAAGGGGCTCTTCACTCTTACTTTAACAGCATTAAAGATAATAGGGAAAAACTACACTCTGGGCACAGCTATGTAGATAAGGGATTTTTCATTTTGCTGTCAGCTCCAAAAATCAGGAAAAAAATCAATTTATGAACCAAAAATGACATTCTTCAAAACTTTCAGAAACTTGAAAAGGAGGGAAAAAAATAATTTCAGGTTGAACCAAATGTTTTGTTTTGATCTGGAGCTTTTAAATTTAACTTGGAGGACATTTCAGACTGAAAAGTCATTTCAAATGGAAAAATCAAAGTGTTTTGTATTTCTTTTTGTTTTTTTTTTTTTTGTTTTTTTTTGGTTGGTTGGGTTTGGGTTTTTTACACAAACAGCTCAGCGAAACTGACATGCATTAGCAAAATGATTTAGTGTCACTGAATCTGCATTTTTCCCTGGAAAATAATGGATGAAATATTTCACGCAGCTCTAATTAGAAGAGGTGAAGAAGGGACTTCATCTTATCTTTGTATGAGAACTTCTGGTCGTCCTATAGACAGCCTCTTGACCCTTTTGTCAATACATTATTAACACTCCTGTCACTGCAGTATCAAAGTTACACTGGTTAAAAAAACTGTAACAGTTTTTCACACACCACCCCAACAAAAAGGCAAACTCTTGAAACCTATTTCATTCTGCAGGCTTCAAAAAAGAAAGGTTTTTATTTATTCGGCAGGTTTTGTGAACATTTTTCTGTTTCTACCCTCCTCCTTTTTTCCTTCTTTTTCCATTTTCCTACTCAAAAGGGGGGAATCATGGAGAAAGTGGAGGAAAGATGAATAAAGGGTATTTTTGGCCCAGTGTTATGATTCAGATATGGCAAGATGGAGTAATGGGTCTATATTCGGAGGACAAGCGACCCAATAAAGAGTGAGCTCAGCGTTCCTACCAAGACCTCAGCAGGCTTCCCGTGTGCTACCAGCAGTACTTGCTAAGGCAAAGCTGGAGTGAGCTGCTTATCGCACAGGTGCTTATCTCAGTTCTGCGCAGGGACATCGGAAAAATGGCATTGCGTGCGGCTCTGGAGAACTGAATCATGGAGCTGGGACTCATCAGGATGCTGTTGGAACTGAAGCCCACAGTGGCTCACAGTCTCCCCTACATAAGTAAGAGGGGTGCCAAGTGGGCACTGTAAGGCTACACAGGTCTCCGAAACATCTACCCATCAGAACCCGCTGAGCCTAGCCACTGAAATCCAGGGTAACCCAACTCCCCCCAGCCCGGCTAGAGTTTGTGGTAGGACAGCAGCACCTCCTGGTTGGCTGTTTTAAAAGCTGCAGACAGATCTAGCAGAGTTAGCATGGACATTTGCATTCTGCTTTAGGTTAGAAGGTGACTGCATGCCAGGGCTACAATATCCTGGTCTGAAGCTGGGTCGGAAACGCTATAGGATACTGGCAGGGGCTTCATGTTGTTTGGGGACAGCTTCCAACTAATTTACTGATAACCCTGAAGGGCAAAGTGCTTTGTTTGAAGCTAGTAGACAATAACTATTAAGATAATTATAACTTTACTCTTTTAGCAGCCTCTTAAGGTCTTTTCAACATCTTGTTTTACTTGATTACTGTACAGATGTACGAAACCTGTTTTCCATCAGTTTATTGGATA
This sequence comes from Chelonia mydas, assembly GCF_015237465.2. NCBI lineage: Eukaryota > Metazoa > Chordata > Testudines > Cheloniidae > Chelonia > Chelonia mydas. The sequence goes on along the minus strand of NC_051246.2, from coordinate 132,839,762 downwards.
TGCTGTGTTACTTTCTGATTGCAAATCACACTGTATATTCTACAGACTGGGACAAGTATGACCTTCTTTAGCACTCTGTGACAAAGTGACATGCTGGTCCACATGTGAGCTATATCCTCTCCTTGCTGCACACGTGGAGCTTTCATTTAAAGCAGTGGCATTTCTGTGTGAAGGAGGTTAAAAGATGTCTCTGTGTTTGATTCCAAATAATACCAGAAGTTCTACATTTTGAGAGGAAATACAAATATTTATTTCGTCTACTCTGTGTCCATGGTCAGCCAGTGTACTTGTAGGCATAAAATTGGTCAACACAACACCAAGCACCCCAGCACAGATATGATGTTGGAATGCACTTAACATTTTGTAGCACTTGTCAAGGTTCCTCCCCCACTCTGAACTCTAGGGTACAGATGTGGGGACTGCATGAAAACCTCCTAAGCTTACTTTCACCAGCTTAGGTTAAAACTTCCCCAAGGTACAAATTAATTTTATCCTTTGTCCCTGGATCTCCACTGCCACCACCAAACTCTAACTGGGTTTACTGGGAAACGTAGTTTGGACGCGTCTTTCCCCCCAAAATCCTCCCAACCCTTGCACCCCACTTCCTGGGGAAGGATTGGTAAAAATCCTCACCAATTTGCATAGGTGACCACAGATCCAAACCCTTGGATCTGAGAACAATGAAAAAGCATTCAGTTTTCTTACAAGAAGACTTTTAATAGAAGTAAAGAAATCCCCTCTGTAAAATCAGGATGGTAGATACCTTACAGGGTAATTAGATTCAAAACATAGAGAATCCCTCTAGGCAAAACCTTAAGTTACAAAAAAGACACACAGACAGGAATAGTCATTCTATTCAGCACAGTTCCTTTCTCAGCCATTTAAAGAAATCATAATCTAACACATACCTAGCTAGATTACTTACTAAAAGTTCTAAGACTCCATTCCTGTTCTATCCCCAGCAAAAGCAGCGTACCGACAGACACAGACCCTTTGTTTCTCTCCCTCCTCCCAGCTTTTGAAAGTATCTTGTCTCCTCATTGGTCATTTTGGTCAGGTGCCAGCGAGGTTACCTTTAGCTTCTTAACCCTTTACAGGTGAGAGGATTTTTCCTCTGGCCAGGAGGGATTTTAAAGCGGTTTACCCTTCCCTTTATATTTATGACAGCACTCTACTGTTATCTGCAGAGTTATTAACACAGAACATTTTACTGGTAATATGTATTCAGAGCCTTTTAATATTGAGCCACATGGGTATCTTACCCAGTTCCAATATGGCTGCAATATTTGAAAATAGTGTAAGCGACAATTTCTTTCTTGATTTTGTGCATATTTGATATATTTTGAACACAGAGTAGTTCAGTGGTTGTTGCACTATTAATTTGTTTGGTTTCTAGTTTTCACGTCCCATTGCCAATTATTCTGTTCCATATGTTTTACGTGTTTGTTAGAACTTTATTTTTCAGATGCATTTGCCACTGATTTTTGGTGTATCTAATTTTTTCCAAAAATAAATATTTTGTGGCCAAACATTGGAGATGAATGGAGATGAGACAAGGAGATGCACAAATACACAAGTTCCTAGTGGAATTTGTGAATGAGGGACCCATCCTTCACAGAGCATAAAGCTAATTATTGATCTGTGATAGGTTCTTGGTTGGAGGTAGGTGAGAGTTACTTTGCTACTACACAGAGACAGGATTGAGTGATGTATTTCTCCAACTTCGTCATTTGTACTTTTCAAGGATATTAAGATCTTGATTCTGTCTCTGACGTTCATTTACACATTCATGCAACACTTTCTCTGTCTTCCAACCAAATAGACATCACGGGTCTATGAGTCACCAGGAGTAAGAAAAAATGCAGGTCTGCAACAGGACACGTGATGCACTCATTTCTTTTAGTTTTTTCCATTTGTTATTTTTGTTTATTTGCAGACTTAATATCATTTTAAGATACTAGCTACGGGAAGGGGAGGGATTTGGGGAATGACACAGATATTTGTTAGGATGGATCCCAGATCTGGAATATTACTGTTCTGTAAATGGGTATAAGCATAGATTCATAGAAATGTAGGGCTGGAAGGAACCTTCGGAGGGATCAAGTCCATACCTGCTCTCCACAGGAGTGAGAGAAAAGGAAAGAAGACACGTAGGGGCAGCACTTAGTCAGTTGTATTCACAAAGTCAGTGAGCTGCAATGCGACCACAAACAGTATGGTGGTGAAATGCCTTGGACAATGTTACCGAATGTCTCCAAATCGTGATCTTATCACACATCTCACAATATCTGATGTCTTTCCGAGGTTCCGAGCTCCTGGAGGCAAGTGATTTTCTGAGAATCTCAGCTTTCTTTTTTAAATGAATCTCTGCCTTGTAGTTGTGGAGAAAAGCTTGACGATGTGTTTCCCAGGACTCAAAACCAGAAGGCAAATAAATATAACTAAAAGTTTAATTACTTAAAACATCTCATGATTGTAAAGCTGTTGGTGCCTTACTCGCGGTTTTGAACGTTTGCAGTTCAGCAATACTGTCTTACAAACCATGTAAAACAAAGGAAGAACAACCATGGACATCTCTTAAAGACCATCCAAATTTGAGACGCTGAAGAGCAAAACAATCCTGTACTATCTCCCAAGCACACGCACAGCCAGGCATGCTGTACATGAGAGAGTTCCCATCCAACCACTGGAGATGTCAGCCAGAGCAGAAGCTAGGGCTGCAGCTCCTCCTTCCTGGGGAGCCAGGACTAAACCTCAACATGAGCAGCACAGGGAATCTGGGCACCAGTGAGAGCTAGCTACTTGAATTTAGCACAAGGAATGAACTGTTCTAGTCAGGCCAATGGACGGGATCCCTCTGGCTTGTCTAGGAAAGGGAGCATACACCACATTGTCTTCAATTCAAAAACAAGGGAGAGGCATTCAACATGTATGCAATTTGTGATAGAAAGTGGAGCTTACCAAACTCAAAGTGGGTGCTGTAGACGGAGTTCTGTCCATTCAATATTTTTAAAAAGGCCATTCCAAGTGTAATGAATATTTTCATTTCCCCCTCTGTGTCAGATTAACTGAGTTTGGCCAGGTTTGTTTCCTCAGACAGTAATTTGCAGATCTGAAATAGAAGCAGTTGCAAAAGAGCCACCTGGCCTTTTGGATGGCTCTCTAATATGTGATTGCTCACAGCTGTGATGATTATATAGTCAGGATAGATCCTGCCAGGTGCTCTCCAGACAGGCAAGAAGGAGGGAAGATAGCAGCCTCACTGCTGAGGCCAGGAAAGTGTTACCTGCATGAGGGTAACAAAAAAGAGGATATGGGCATATTGATGTGAGAAGCTCAGGGTGGGAGCAGATAATGAAATAACCTGTCATTCTCTGAGTATCCCTGTTGAGCAGAAAGGCCGGGGGGTGGGGGTTAGAAAAACGAGCAGGTCACCTACTAGAGCTTTCATTCCTAGTCTTTCAGACTGGTTACCATTCCTTCCATTTCCAGTTACCAATGAGGTGACATTGCTGAGGGAGGTACTAATCGATAAAAGAATTCTGACAAGGAAGGAGACTCCGGTCTTGTTTCCCGGGTTGGTGAGAAGTGAGAGGGGTCATTCCCTTGGTTTATTTAAATGCTAACGGGGCGGGGGGGGTTGAAATGTCACCTGTGGACTTTTAAAAATGTTGCTGTTGATTCAACCTTATCAGGTGTCTTTTCCTCCCCCGGCACTCGCCACAATGGTGTGACGGCTCCTCTCCTTGGCAGCCGGACATGATGCCGTACGGGAAGGGTTAACGGAGTTCTCATATCTTGGGGCATCAAACCAGATGTACAATTCAGCAAACACTTCCTCCCTCCCCCAGATTTGCAGATGAAGTTTAAGGAAGCCTGTATTAAGTAACAGCTACCCCCTCCTCCTGTTTTAGAAACCCACCCGGAAGCTCTTAACTTCTAAATATTACCTCCTCTTAGGCGTCTGACTTTTGCTGGTCCTTTGAGTGGCTATTTAACACAGGCATCATTTTAGCAGCTCTTGGAAATGTTTTGAAGACAATTATTTGAAATCTGCCCAGTGTTTTTCCCCATAGATTCGATTCTTACATGGCTTACTCAGTTGCATTATGGCACACACAGCACCCAGATTACTAGACTGTTCCTGGGAATGAGGTTATTAAAAAAGGGCTTCCACAAAGCTGACCAAAGTCTCCTTGTCTACATTTTTAGGGCTGCAAGGGAAGAAAGTATACATAAGAACAAGCTCATGCTACATGCCTTTACAGCTACTCTCCTGCTAAATAAAAACATCCCTGGATGAATGCATCTCTCCTAAGCATGGAAATATTCTCAATAGAATGAAGGAAAAAAAAGTCAAAATTTTCAAAAGTGACCGGTGATTTTGGTGGCTTCAACTTTAGGGTTCTCAACTTGAGACCCCTTAAAGGGACCGGATTGTGAGACGGTGAATGGCCAACTCTTTTAGCTGCTAGAATCGGTTGAATCTTGACCTAGAGGTCCTTGAGGGAAGCCCTGTCGAGTACACAATTGGATGGTGAAACACGGCAGAGCCCTGTTGCGGGGCGTACAACTGTGACCACTAATGAGTCTAGTGCAACGGTAGCAAAGGGTAGGAAACACCACATGGTGTTCCGTCCAGGAGCAGAGTCCTCCTCACGGTATGTACAGACTGTCAGCATGGCTGCATTTACTCTCGCTACTTCTTCCCGCATAATATCCAAATCCTGCTTTGATAAGGGAGTAGATCAAAGTGCACTGCGGGACTTTTTGTGCACGATGGCTGGGTCCACACAGACGATTGGTCTGTGGCAGGTCAGTGCAGGGAAGATTTACATCCCAGCCTTAAATGAACTAAGTGTTTGTGTAGACAAGTCCTAAGATACAACCTTTGCTCTCCATTCACACAGCTGAAGCTCCAAGCTAGGCTCTCATCATCCTGTGTCTTGGCTACTGCAGCGTGTTCCTCTCCAGCACTGATGCATCCCATCTTACTCTGCTTATAACTATTCAGAAAGCTGCTGCAAATATCGTTACTGGGCTTGTTGCTTTGACCATGACACCCCTCTCTTGGCATTCCTCCACTGGCTAGACTTTCTTCTTCCCACCAAGTCTTTGCTTTCACAAGGCCCTTCACAGCCTATCCCTCCCCCACCTATCTTCTCTCCTATGCTCTTGAGCTGTACATTCCCATCCCCCCTCCACCAATGGTGCCAGACTTCCTTGCTCACGTGTTACATTGTCATACAAGCACGTCGACCCTTTCATGCATGGGAGGAGCTCCACATTATCATCTGCTAAGCCCCATCATAGTCCTTCTTGAAATCCCTCCTGAAAATTCTCCCATGCCGCACTGTCTGTATAAACTTGCCAGTGGTTAGGCAACTGGTGAGCTGTAGTCACTGCTTCTCATGCTGACCAGCTGGTCACTGTCTCCTTGTGCTTCCCGATCTGTTCGTTGTATCAATCTGCTGCCTCTTGCCTCGTACGTCGTGTGTACACATTCTTTGGCGCAAGGACCATCTCTTTGTTACATGTTTGTACAGCGCTAGGACAGCAAGGCACTAACCCACCCCTGGGCACAAGCAGCATGTCAATCATCCTAAAAACTCAGCAGATGTTTTAAAAACATTAATTCAAAGTTTTTCAAGTCACAAGAGAGAAGTCTGCTTGAATTTCAAGTGACGGCCAAAGATGTCTGCAACAAACCAGACACGGATAGTGATCTTTAGCACTGCACGTTTTGCATAAATGTCCTCGGGATTGTTTATGTATCAAACAACCTGCCCACAAAGCGCAGGATGGGTTTGCTTGGAGGGCAATTCCCACAGAAAGCTCTCATTCTCCGTGACATGCACGGAGCTTGATTATTTGCAGTTTGTTCTCTTATTTTTTTCCTGCTTAAAAACTTGTCTGGCTTTCTAGACACATTTGGCATTTTGTTAAATTCAGACATGAGGTTTTACCTCTTTCTGTCAAGTCTCCTTTGACACTTCTCAGTTAGTCTAATCACACCTGACCTGACACCTGACCGGTTCTCTGAAGGGCATGTGCTGCGATAATCATGGAAGGAATAAATCAGGTTGATATTAACATAGTACCAAGATGTTCTGTGATTTAGTCTCTCTATAAAGTTCCTTTTAGCAGCTGTATTAGCCAGTTACAACTTGTCAGAAGTTAAAAACTTCTTTAAAAGGTTTTAAAAGGTCCTCAACACTGACATGTGCAAAATCATTAGAGAGTAGGCGGAAGAAAATTCTAAGAGCTCGATGGTGCCTCTGAGGCAAGGCCCCAGGGAAATGCAGCTCACTTTTTTCCCAGCCTGATGGAGGTGGGAGTGAAGTCATGGAGTTCTCAGGAAAGGGAAGAGACTCTAACTGCGTCTCACTCTCCACACAGCCCGCCCTTTGCATGCCCTGACAGAGACAGATGCACTCACACTGAGACACACAGGCAGACACACAGAGACGGAGAGACACATTCTCTATTTTAATTTCTTCTTTTCTCTCCTGTTTTGTTCATTCTTCTTCACTCAAGAACATAAGAACGGCCATACAGGGTCAGACCAAAGGCCCATCTAGCCCAGTATCTTGTCTTCCGACAGCGGCCAGTGCCAGGTGCTCCAGAGGGAATGAACAGAACAGGTCATCATCAAGTGATTCATCCCATTCTCAGCTTCTGGCAAACCGAGGCTAGGGACACCATCCCTGCCCATCCTGGCTAATAGCCATTGATGGACCTACCCTCCATGAACTTATCAATTTCTTTTTTGAACCCTGTTATAGTCTTGGCCTTCACAACATCCTCTGGCAAAGAGTTCCACGGATTGACTGTCAGTTGTGTGAAGAAATGGTTCCCTGTGGCTGTTTTAAACCCGCTGCCTATTCATTTCATTTGGTGACCTCCTAATTCTTCTGTTATAAGAATGTGTAAATAACACTTCCTTATTTACTTTCTCCGCACCCGTCATGCTTTTATAGACCTCTATCATATTCCGCCTTAGTCGTCTCTTTTCCAAGCTGAAAACTCTCAGTCTTACTAATCTGTCTTCACACAGAAGTTGTTCCATACCCTTAATAAATTTTGTTGCCATTTCTGTACCTTTTCCAATTCCAATCTGTCTTTTTTGAGATGCGGCCACCACATCTGCACACAGTATTCCAGATGTGGGCGTACCATGGATTGATATAGAGGCAGTATGATATTTTCTGTCTTATTCTCTATCCCTTTCTTAATGATTCCCAACATTCTGTTAGCCTTTTTGACGGCTGCTGCACATTGAGGGGATGTTTTCAGAGAACTATCCACAGTGACTCGAAGATCTCTTTCTTGAGGTAACAGCTAATTTAGACCCCATCATTTTATATGTATAGTTGGGATTATGTTTTCCAATGTGCATTACTTTGCATTTATCAACATTGAATTTCATCTGCCATTTTGTTGTCCAGTCACCCAGTTTTGTGAGATCCCTTTATAACTCTTCACAGTCTGCTTTGAACTTAACTATTTTGAGTAGTTTTGTATCATCTGCAAATGTTGTCACCTCACTGTTTACCCCTTTTTCCAGATCGTTTATGAATATGTTGAATAGGACTGGTCCCAGTACAGACCCTGGGGCACATCACTATTTACCTCTCTCCATTCTCAAAACTGACCATTTATTCCTACGCTTTGTTTCATATCTTTTAACCAGTTACCGATCCATGAGAGGACCTTCCCTCTTATCCCATGACAGCTTAGTTTGCTTAAGAGCCTTTGGTGATGGACTTTGTCAAAGGCTTTCTGAAAATCTAAGTACACTGTAGCCACTGGATCCCTCTTGTCCACATGCTTGTTGACCCCCTCAAAGAATTCTGATAGATTGGTGAGGCAGGATTTCCCTTTACAAAAACCATGTAGACTCTTCCCCAACAAATCATGTTCATCTATGTGTCTGACAATTCTGTTTTTTACTATAGTTTCAGCCAGTTTGCCTGGTACTGAAGTTAGGCTTGTAATTGCTGGGATCACCTCTGGAGCCCTTTTTAAAACTTGGCGTCACATTAGCTACACTCCAGTCATCCAGTGCATACCACAGTTAGTAGTTCTGCAATTTGATTTGAGTTCCTTCGGAACTCTTCAGTGAACACCATCTCGTCCTGATGACTTACTGCTGTTTATCGGTTTGTTCCAAAACCTCCTCTAATGGCACCTCAATCTGGGCTGGTTCCTCAGATTTGTCACCTAAAAAGAATGGCTCAGTTTGGGGAAACTCCCTCACATCCTCAGCGGTAAAGACTGATGCAAAGAATTCAGTTAGTTTTTGCCACTCCCTGTAGGAGTGGCTTTCTCTTCTCCTCTCCACACTTTCTGGTTATCCCTCTGCACGTTTTGCAACATTTGGGGGTAAATTCTGCTCTCAGAATGAATTTGGAGTAACTTCTTCTGTAGAATGTATCCCTGACAGAGCATCCCTGCTCATCCCAGATCAGCTGGTAGCTTGAACGTTGTCCATGCAGTTCGGCAGTGATTGTTCGATGCCAGAGGATGCTCCAGTATCTTTAAGAAGGGGGTGGGAGAGTGTCACAGCAGGGAGTGGGGGTGGGATGAGATGAGGGGTGGGGCTGAAAGCCATGTAGGGAGGAGTCTCACTGACCTCATAGTTAGAACTGCGAGATTTTGGCATTTTTTCACCATCCTGCTAGGCTGTGGGATCCTGAACTGGAATAAATCTGTGGAGCATTGCTGACTTTAATTGAGCTACATCATTTTCCCCCAGCTGAGGATCTGGCCCACACTGTTAGGACCTGTCGATGATTTGATATTTCCACTGGATGATACAAATGGGTATGGGTGAGATCTTAAATTGCTAAACTGATTGTTCTCCCCAGAGAGAAGTTGGACATGTCTTTTTTTAATAATGGCTGCCTAGAGGAATAATCTCCAAATATAGCTTTAACTGATAAATTAATTCACTTGTGTAGACAAAATAGGGGAGGAAGAAAAGCACTATCAGGTACAATATATCCTAATTACATATCATAGTGCTGAAATCCTATTATTGATCCTACAAATGTGTCCTTGATGGTCCCCATGTCCCACTTGTGTTTTCTTTGTTGTTTCCGTGAGCTCTCTGTATGTGTGCATCAAGCTTAGCTGAGGTTTTGGGGTTGCTTATTTCTCTGAAGTAAAGGTGTAACATCCATATTCTTATGTTCTATACATCATATTAACAAACATGCTTAGTCTATAGAGGACCATTGCACCAGCCAGAGTAACCATGGTTGATGATGTCAGACCAGGCATCAAATAATGAAGTTCCCAGATCTGGCTCAATCCTGTGAATCTATGAAACCCTGTGGTGGCCTCCAGGTGACCTCAGCTAGGGTTCGGGCATGCTCCCCTTTGTGCATTGACGCCGAGGACAAGAGTATGGTATGCTGGCATGTTTTTGTCCATCCTGGTGACAAGGCCAAAGAGGATGCAGTGCTGCTTTTGAATATAATGAGTGATTGAAGGAAGGCCAGATCTCTGAGATTTAGACATTTTGCACAAAGTCAAACCACTTTATGCTCAAGATTTGGTACTTACTGTACATATGGAATACCTCATCCGCTCCGAGTCTGCCTATAGGAGGGTCTAAGTTTCTGACCTATATAGCAATAAAGAAAATATTTAGGTTTGATCCTGAAGTTTGTCTCAGTGCAAAGATGTTTTTGTGTCTGTAAGCGAGACATGGACTCTTTGCAGGAGGCAGCAAGACCTGTTAGTCAAAGAATGTCTGGTTTGCTGCAATCATTTGTGCTCTGCTTACAACCTAAACCGATGAACTTGTCAATGCTTTCCATGGTAATCGACACCACCTGCACTGGGGGTTCTGGTGGCCCAGTGCCAACGTTCTGGACCTTTGTCTTCTGCCATAAGTCATTCAACCGTATAGTGCAGGTGGCGTCTTGGAGACCCTGGAAGGTGGTATAGAAATTCTCTAAATTCTCCACAAGCATGGCAGCAGCATCAACAAAGTCTCGACCAACATTGACTCCAATGTGACGATCTCACACCAGATTTAACAAAACATCTTAAATGCCAGCTCCTTTCAGTGAGAGCCAAAGTGCTGACCTATGCACCGAATCAAAAGCTGCCTTGATGTTGATATGTGCCAGGTCAAGTTAACAATTGGTGCAGCTCAGCAAGAAACTGGAGGGTAAGGGCAGTGTCTGCTGTTCACCAACAGGGAAACCTGATTGCTGTGGAATGTGAGCAAAGACCTTTGCAGAGACTAATAACAATGCGACTGGCCTGCAGTTGCCTCACACAGGGCTACACTCAGTATAGGAACACTATGGTGTCATCTTTCCATTCTGCTTTACTTTGTCTGATGCCCACACTTTTAAGAACACTTGATGCAAGCTGACGCTCATTGGTTCCAAGGCAACTTTGAGTAGCTCGGGTGGAATACCAGCAGCACATCATTGGATGGCCATTCGTACTTCCTCAAATGATGGCAGATCAGTGTTCGTCTCTGGGCCTGCAGCCATACAATATGACAAATCATGTAGTTCTGGACAGCAGTTGGCAGGTGCATGGCTCAGCACTCTTTCACAATGTGTCTTTCATCCGTCCTTGAGCAGGGAGAGCTGTCTGATTTTGTGATGGGGATGTTAGGAGGCTGTTTATGGCTGCCAGCCTGGTGCATGTTGGCTGTATAGGCAGGACGCAAATTGTTGTGTTTTAGGCCATTCTTTCTCTGCTTTGTCAGCCAGGGAGCTGATGGAAATCTCATGATTACCTTTTGTTATGGCCTAGAAATTGCCTTTCATCCATTTACCTTCTTGGATTATTTTTTGCCTTTTTCTCTAATATCTCAAATGCCTCTTCAGAAAGCCAAGGTTACTTGCACTGCCATCTGAAGCCATGGTTTCAGCTGTAGTGTGTGATATAGCATTATGAATACCACCCTCGGTGATCTCTACATGGTCAGAAAGGGTACTGAGGTTTTGTGTGTGATCCTTGACGGCTTGTGTGTATTTCACAGCTCCCACAGGATCCTTGGAGAGATGCTGGGCATTGTACTGTTGGTGAACATCTGGCTTTCAAGGAGATGGAAAATGCAGGGAGAACTGAGTGATAACTAGCGTATGGTCTGAATTTGCTGGTGTTCATGCGCCACGGAAGATCTGGTGAGATTTCACTGTGGAGTGATTTCTGAGGAAGAGGTGGTCTGTTTCCTTCATGTTCCATTGTTTCAAATCCAGGTCAAGCGACAATTGTTAAGATGCCTAAATCAAGAGCCCACGACAGACAAGCCTTCAGTGGCACAGATTGTGAAAACCCAAGCGGTGGTGTCACTTGGAGAACCCAAGCCAAAGGGACGTATCATAAATCCATACGGAGTTTGATCAGAGCCACACGTGGCATTAAAATCTCAAGTACTAGCACCTTGTCATGGGGCACAGCTGACTGGCTGCTAGCTAGTGGTTAAATTCATCCTTTTCCATGGCTGGTGCAGCTCAGATCCCTCCTAAAGACGTGTCAGTACGTTGACCATCACCATCCTAGACCAGATTTATTAAAGGTCAGATCCTGCTCCCATGACCATCTCTGGCCAGACCCCTGCTGGCTGCAGTGAGAGCAGCAGTGGGCCCTAATTGCAAACGGGGAAGTGAAGGTGCCAGGGTCAGACTTTCACCCTCTATGTTTACAAAAGACAGGGAATTCAGAGTTAACTTTGTCACAGTGACCCTAATTATCCTTCCTGGGGTTCGTGCATTTTAGCTAGGGTTTCCATTGTGAGCCAGATAGTACTCCCTTAAAAACACAGAGCCACACGCTGAGAGATTTGTGACTTGCTCTTTGTGAATATCAGCATTTTCTACAACATGAACCTGGCAGAAATAAGGAAATTTCACCTTGTGCTCTGAGCCTGGTCAACTCCCATTGGAAGCAATTAAAAGGCTCCTAGGACTTCAAGCATCTCATTGAAGAAACCCCTTTTATAAACTGCCTGAACCTCTTGAATTTGGCACGTGAGTCCTGCTGCTTTTGCTCAGCTGCTTTTAAGACAGACGGCATCTGCTTAGTAAAGATTCTGTCTCAGACAGTGGAGTATGTAGAAGATGGTTCATGAGCACAAATGTGAGACATTGTGGAAAAGCAGGCTTGTACGAGCTTCAGCCCTTACAAGTATTACACAGCCATCGTTCAATTTAAAGGCCGTCTTTACTCTTTAGGACACTTTTCTATTGGCTTTCCAGGCACGTGCCAAGTTTTCACTATCCACCTTTCAGGTGTTGACATTGTTTGCGGGTATGGTTCATGCTTTTGACAGGAGCACGGAAATGTGGTAACAACAGACACTTTAAAGTTATAGTGGGAAGCGCGTTCCATGCCCTAGCACATACCAAGAGAGGTACACTAGAACCTCAGAGTTACAAACCCCTCGGGAATGGAGGTTGTTCGTAACTCTGAACAAAACGTTCGGGTGGTTCTTTCAAAAGCTTACAACCGACCATTGACTCAATACAGCTTTGAAACTTTACTGTGCAGGAGAAGAATGCTGCTTTCCCATTATGGTTTTAGCAGTTTACATTTAACACAGCACTGCACTGAATTTGCTTTGGGGTTTGTTTTTTTTTGTCTCGGCAGCTGCCTGATTGTGCACTTCCGGTTCCAAATAAGGGATTTGGTTGACAGATCAGTTTGTAACTCTGCTGTTTGTAACTCTGAGGTTCTACTGTAAGTGTTTAAAAGCAACTGGAAAAGAAAAGAATGGATCTCTGGTATCAGTGGTTTCTTTTGAAACATTTTTTTCAGACCAATAGTCAAGATTTGCTTGCTTGATACCTGACCTGAGTCTAAGGTCACACTGTTAGTTTTCCTGTGTTTAACAAAAGTTTATTTAACTAATAAATCCTGCATCGTTCTGAATGTCCCTTTTCATGATTTTAGGGTCATCGTTTCTGAGACGTGTTGTGCTGGGGAGCCAAGTTTAATGTTTTCCTGCCTTTTCTGGTTCCAGTCTTTGGAAATGCTTTGTCTGCCTTAATACTCAATATGAAAAGAATAATTACAAAAGTGATGTTCTGCTGCTATAGCAACCAAAGTTCTTACACTTTCCAGATAGAATCCCAAAATGAAGCATGAAACTGAACATTTTATGTTTTACAAGAGATCATGTGTATCGTGTGAAGATTGTGCATTTGTGCACTGTGTAGAGCAGCTGATACTTCCATGCCCGGGGTAAGGATAGAGCTTTACCAGGGTTTCCGGTGACGGTACAATCCGCGGAAACACCAGTTGTCACAAGAGCCCCTTCATAAAAACACAGTCGTGCCACCATGCCAGTGAGAAGAAATAAGAACTTACTCTCTTGTATCTATCTTACATAATTACATGTGCCCCTTTACTGCAGTATCTGAGCATCTCACATTCCTGAATTCATTGGCCCTCACACACACACCTCTGTGAGGCAGGGCTATTGTTCCCATTCTACAGATGGAAACTGAGGCACAGAGAGGCTAAGGCCTGATCTACACGAATGCTGTAAGTCAATGTACGTTACAGAACTTAAGCTACGTAAATATCATAACTTAACTCAACGTACTTAGATCGACTTACAGCGGTGTCCACACTACGCTGTGTCAATAGGAGACGTGCTCCTGGTGACACAGCCTCCGCCTCTCTGAGGTGGATGTCGATTGGAGAGTGCTCTGCCATCGACTTAGCCTGTCTTCACCAGACCCACTAAGTTGACGCTGCTGCATTAATTGCACTGATGCCGATTTTGCCGTGTAGTGTAGGCAAGGATCTTGTTACTTGCCCAAGGTAGACAGGGAATATGCAGAGGAGCAGGGACTTGAAGCTGGGTGTTCTGAACCCTAGGCTGGCGTGCCAACCATTGGACCACCCTTCCTCTCCTCCAGTGGTGCAAGGATTTTCTAAAGAAGTGAATAAGGTAACCTTTCTAGTGTTCCAGCCTGGGCTGGGGCATGGACTAGAGGTGTGCATAGACACCCTTATATTGAGTGGGGTTCAGCTAGGAGGATCATTATTTAATCATTTTGATAGTTTTGTAAATAGCACAAACTAAATTAAACTCTCTGTGGCACACAAAATGGACAGGTTATAATCTGAGTACACTGGACAACCCACCTAAAAATCATCTACCTGAAACACAGTGCCAACAATAATTAAACCAATGTCCTATCCAAATAGTTGTTATCCAGAACACTCCGCATGGGCACAGAACACACAGAGGTTGTCACCGGAGGACTCTGAAGGGTGGGCCTTGCACCATCTAGATATAATGGCATTGGCAGAATGGTGATTTTGCAGCCAAGTCTGGTTCAGCCATGTGAACAGCTGTGGGCATATTGAACGTAATCTCTTTGCCACACTAGAGTTTCTGCCTAGATAGACACTGGACCCCTCAGATACAAACGAAACTGAGTTTTCTTGAAGATAAATGTCCGTGAATCCAGCATTCCACAAACGTGCAAGGAGTGCTGAGACAGCACCCTCAACTCTCTCTCCTCAAGTCCAACAATGTCAAGGAAAGTGAATCTAGGACTTTCACCTGCCACAGATGCTTTGAGATAAACAATCAAGGTAGCTGCTGAGAATACTGGATTCATCAACAGGTACAGCCAGCATTGATGAAGAAGATGTAAGACTCTTGAGCATGTTCTTCTGTATCTTCTTTGCAATGTTATTCGCAGTACCTGTTCCCCTGTATCATGAATGCACATTTCTTTCCATGCTTACTCCATTGAGTTCTTGTAAATCAGTCAGATTTTCATGGTCGCTAAATGGGCAATTGTTCTGGGCAAGGTAATATGCAGTTCTAACTACAACCTCACTTGCCTGATTTATAGCTACTGAAATTGCTTCAATAGTTTTTCCTAACACCTTTGCCTGCCTCTGAGCTTGGATTTTATGCACTATCTCAGGATATTCCACAGGCCTCTTAATTTTAATTTTGAGGGATGCCAACTTAATATTTCTACTTTCATTATCAGATGCTTCAGTACAGTCGTTGCACCACTCATTAACAACGGCTATGCCTTGTCCTTTAAAAAACTCCAGTTGTCTTGGCAGCACTGCAGCCTAGCTGATCTGTGAGACAAATGAGATCATTTTAGAAAAGTTTTAAATAAAAAATCCCAGTACAGCAATAACACTCCAGCCATGTAGCTTATTGCTAACATTACAACAGTCAAATCGAAAAGACTTGAGCACACTGCAGGTCATCGGATCGCTTTTATAATATACTCCACACACAGAAAATCAAAACATTTTGCATTAGGAGTTAGAAAATGTTAAACCACTTTTTGTATTAATAATAATTAAAAATAAATTATATATGAAGACAAGCTACAAAGTGCACAGAACACTCATTGTTTATAGATTCGTAGATTGCCTGGCCCGATAAAGGGCTGCTACAGTGGAACACTTTGAAAGGAGCCAGGGACTGGGGTGCATCTATTGCTAACCTGCAAGGCAAAGTAGGGGCTGGAATAGCCCAGGGGAAAGTCGGGTGGTGTCAGAGAGCTCACACCCAGTGAAGCACAAGCAAGTTTCCCTCACACTGGAGGCAGGAGGGGTAAAAAGCTTTCCAGAGATTCCAAGGCCAAAAGGGACCAGTGTGATCATCTAGTCTGACCTCCTGTATAACACGAGTCAGAGAACTGCCCCACAATAATCCCTAGAGCAGAGCTTTTAGAAAAACAGCCAATCTTGATTTTAAAATGGTCAGTGATGGAGAAACCACCAGAACCCTTGGTAAATTGTTCCAATGGTTAATTACTCTCACTGTGAAAAATGTATGCTTTAATTCATAGAATCATAGAATCATAGAATATCAGGGTTGGAAGGGACCCCAGAAGGTCATCTAGTCCAACCCCCTGCTCGAAGCAGGACCAATTCCCAGTTAAATCATCCCAGCCAGGGCTTTGTCAAGCCTGACCTTAAAAACCTCTAAGGAAGGAGATTCTACCACCTCCCTAGGTAACGCATTCCAGTGTTTCACCACCCTCTTAGTGAAAAAGTTTTTCCTAATATCCAATCTAAACCTCCCCCATTGCAACTTGAGACCATTACTCCTCGTTCTGTCATCTGCTACCATTGAGAACAGTCTAGAGCCATCCTCTTTGGAACCCCCTTTCAGGTAGTTGAAAGCAGCTATCAAATCCCCCCTCATTCTTCTCTTCTGCAGACTAAACAATCCCAGCTCCCTCAGCCTCTCCTCATAAGTCATGTGCTCTAGACCCCTAATCATTTTTGTTGCCCTTCACTGGACTCTCTCCAATTTATCCACATCCTTCTTGTAGTGTGGGGCCCAAAACTGGACACAGAACTCCAGATGAGGCCTCACCAGTGTCGAATAGAGGCGAACGATCACGTCCCTCGATCTGCTCACTATGCCCCTACTTATACATCCCAAAATGCCATTGGCCTTCTTGGCAACAAGGGCACACTGCTGACTCATATCCAGCTTCTCGTCCACTGTCACCCCTAGGTCCTTTTCCGCAGAACTGCTGCCTAGCCATTCGGTCCCTAGTCTGTAGCGGTGCATTGGATTCTTCCGTCCTAAGTGCAGGACCCTGCACTTATCCTTATTGAACCTCATCAGATTTCTTTTGGCCCAAACCTCCAATTTGTCTAGGTCCTTCTGTATCCTATCCCTCCCCTCCAGCGTATCTACCACTCCTCCCAGTTTAGTATCATCCGCAAATTTGCTGAGAGTGCAATCCACACCATCCTCCAGATCATTTATGAAGATATTGAACAAAACCGGCCCCAGGACCGACCCCTGGGGCACTCCACTTGACACCGGCTGCCAACTAGACATGGAGCCATTGATCACTACCTGTTGAGCCCGACAATCTAGCCAGCTTTCTACCCACCTTATAGTGCATTCATCCAGCCCATACTTCCTTAACTTGCTGACAAGAATACTGTGGGAGACCGTGTCAAAAGCTTTGCTAAAGTCAAGAAACAATACATCCACTGCTTTCCCTTCATCCACAGAACCAGTAATTTCGGAATTTATCTCGCTTCGACTTCCAGCCAGTGGATTGTGTTAGACCTTTCTCTGCTACACCGAAGAGTCCTTTAATAAATGTGTGTTCCCCATATAGGTACTTATAGACTGTCATCAAGTCGCTTAACTTTATTTTGATAGTCAAGGAGCTCAATCTATTTAGCTTATCACCAAGTCATGTTTTCTAATTCTTTAATCATTCCCATGGTTCTTCACAGAACCCTCCCCAATGAATTAGCATCCTTCTTGAATTGTGGGCACCAGAACAGGACACAGGATTCCAGCAGCAGTCACACCAGTGCCACATATAGAGGTAAAATCACCTCTCTGCTCCTCCTCGAGATTCCCCTGTTTATGCATCCCAGGATCACATTCGCTCTTTTGGCCACTGCACCACACTGGGAGCTCATGTTCATTTCACTACCCACCATGACCCTGAAATCTTTTTCAGAGTTACTGCTTCCCTGGATAGGGTTCCCCAGACTGTAAGAATGGCCTGCACTCTTTGTTACCAGATGTATACATTCCTATTTAGCCGTATCAAAACACATATCATTTGCTTGTGCCTTCCTTACCAAGCAGTTGAGATTGGTCTCTGAGTGACCATTAATTACCACTCCCCCAATTTGTGTGTCACCCTCAAATTTTATGTTTTTGTCCAAATAATTAACAGAAATATTAAATAGTGTAAGGCCAAGAACCAGTCCCATCAGGACATCTCTACAAACATACGTTCTGTGATGATTCCCTGCTTACAGTTTCATTTTGGGACCTCTCAGTTAGCCAGCTTTTAAATCCATTTAATGTGTGCCATGGTAATTTTATATCTGTCTAGATTTTCAATCAGAACGTCTTACAGTACCAGCTGGAATGCCTTACAGAAGTCTAAGTCTATTACACCAGTATTATTACCTTTATCCCCCAAATTTGTCATCTCATCCAAGAGTTAGTTTGACAGGATCTATTTCCATCAACCATGTCTGACACCCTGGGGTTCACCCAGACCAGTGAGGGGTTGTGTCACCGCCTGCCCTGCAACTCTGGGTGCCTTCAATCCTGCGGCGCTGTGGCCCATAGCCTGGACATCAGCAGCCAGCCTACAGGCATGCAGGTCACACCCTGGCTTCCACCATGCACGTACCATTAGCAGAGTGACCCCAACACCCTCCCAGTCCTGATTTTTCTCTGAAACTGGCTGCCATCGTGGCAATCTGCTGAGGTTCCCAGAACTGTGATTTCCGGTGTTCCCCCTCTCAGCCTCAGCAAGTGAGAGGTTTGCTACTGCCAAGCTGTGTGACCATCCCTGACACAACAGCTTATCTGTCTGGCCAGCAAACTCTTCAGGGCTCTGCTCGTCCACATCTTGCCTTCTGGGTAACAAACCGTGAACCCCAACTCCTGAGTTCCCCAGAGACGCTCCCAGTGCCCAGCCCTCTCCTGGAACACTCACAGAAGTTAGTGAGTTTGTTTCTCCTTTAAAGAGACAACACACTGCAGCTCATTAATTCACAGGGGTTTGACAAACACTCTTATTTCAATCACAGCACTGAAATGGATTATAGCTAAAGCAAAATGAGCTTATTAGACAAAGTCCTGAAGTGATACCAACAATAAGGGGTAAAGATAGACAATGTTACAAGCAAACAAGAGTGAAAATATCTTTCCAAGACTAAAACTTAATTTTAGCAAGTTACAATCTCTACCTAAGCAGGTTTCTCGCCTAAACTCAGTTCCCAGAGGCTTCAACCCTGTAGACTGAAGAAGCTGATGTTTGGTGTTCCCCCAATGAAGGACAACTCAAATGTCTTTTGGCCCCCTTATATCACCCCAGTTGTCATTGCCTCTGTTTCAAGAGGCAGGAAGGTTTCCTGCTGTTCTTCCATGCCTGTGGACTTCCCATCCCCCTGCTGTAAATGGGGCTTCCATTGTTTTGATTCCATAATGCTTAATTTACATTGGAGACAGGTGAATAGGAGGGAAGGAAGCTGTCTTGGAGAAAACCTGTTTCTCCCTGTGTTTGGTTACACGTTTCAAGGGATAATATCAGTTATTATCCATAATTCCTCAGCTAGTGTTAATATAGACATTTCACAATGAAATTAATCACCAATGTGTCACCTGCTTTCATAAAACATACTTAACCATTTATAATACAGTAATAATGTATAAAATCAGTTGACTCAATTTCTTATCATTTGAGGTTCCAGTCTCTACATAAAAGGATAAATGGACACAAATCAGACATTAGGACTGGTAACAGAAAATCCAGTAGGAGAACACTTCAGTCTCCCTGGACATTCAATAACAGATTTAAAAGTAGCCATCCTTCAACAACAACAAAAACTTCAAAAACAAACTTCAAAGAGAAACTGCAGAGCTACAATTGATTTGCAAACTTAACACCATTAATTTGGGCTTTAATAGGGACTGGAAGTGGCTGGCTCAATACAAAAGCAATTTTCCCTCTCTTGTTATTGACACCTCCTCATCGATTATTGGGAGTGGACCATATCCACCCTGACTGAATTGGCCTTCAGCATTGGTTCTCCACTTGTAAGGTAACTCCCTTCTCTTCATGTGTCAGTATATTTATGCCTGTATCTGTAATTTTCATTCCATGCATCTGAAGAAGTGGGTTTTTTATCCATGAAAGCTTATGCCCAAATAAATCTGTTAGTCCTTAAGGTGCCACCAGACTCCTCATTATTCCTTGAAAAGGAAGCCCATTCCAAGCTTCTCTGTCTCTCTCTGAGGTGTAGAGGCCATGCTGTTTTTGTCCTGGCTTCTTAGCTTGATAGTTTTGTTTACCTTATATGTAAATATACTTTAATTGTCTCTGCCTGATGAGCAGGCTGCTCAGACAAGCAAATACACATTCCTTATCTAAGGCAGACTGATTGCCAAACGCATTTTAAGAACAAAATTCTAGCATATATTTATATCTCTTTGTTCACCCTCTGTAAATACACCACACAAGAACATTTGTGATCAGGGAGTTACGAGTTTTCCAATGATATATTACATGCTACCTTTTGGGTATGTATCATGACAACAATGTGTTATATTGTGGTGAATATGTCAGGCTTGGTGAGTTGCTGACACAGAGTAGTGAACCACCAGTGGGCTTCTGTCTCACACCATGTTGATTGACATTAATTATTTATCCCTCCTTTAATTCTTTATTAATCAAGTCCCATATAAGCCATTCCATTATCTTGCCTGTGGTCAATGTCAGACTGACAGGCCTATAATTTCCTAGACATCCCATTTGCCCTTTTTAAATACTGGCACATAATTAGCTTGCTTCCATTATTTTGGAACTTCCTGAGTGTTCCAAATCTTATTAAAAAACAAAAATAATGATTTAGGAGCTCCTCAGCCAGCTCTTTAAAAACTCTTTAAAAGTACACATATATAATTTAGTATAATAAATACTTTAAGGTTATGTTAGGGTTAATAAATGTACTCAACTCTGTCTCATGAGTTCACAATATTAATGCATATTCACTAAGCTTTCTGTCCTTGCAGCCCAGTCAGAGGTACTCCTTACATTGGTTGTAAATATTGGGCCAAAAGTTTAGATCTCAGGTCAATGTCCCAGGTATCTGAAATTCCTGGTAACTTCCAGTGGTACCAGTCGAGTAATGACTGCTTTCAGAATTTTCTATAGCTGGGAACTGCTGTGTTTCAGGAACCAAACTTGAATCTGTTGAGGAAACATTTTGTTTCTTTAAAAAAATATTTCATGGCTGATTCTTCATTTTGTACAAAATAAAAGTAAATTTCAAAAAGTTGTAAAAAATACATGTTGTATACTTTTAACGATAGACAAATGTCTGACGTTGCACTGCATATGTTTATGGAATATGTTTATAAGTGTGAATACAATGTAACTGGAATATGCTTCTTGCAAAACGTCTCTTGTAAGGTATCATTACAAATCTTATAATCTCCTGAGTGTGGTCATCCCATTTGTTTCCATGTATTATTTCTATGTCTGGAGTAAGGAGAATAAGATATAAACTTGTATTACTGATGTAAACATTAAGTGGAAGCTATTAAGGGTGCTTCAGAATCAATGACCAGTGAATGGGTTTGTTTACTTGCAAGCCTGCCTGTGTACATGTCTTCCAGCTACTAGGTAATGAAGAAGAAGGTCTTACAGTGACATGTGATCAAGTCACCTGAATTGGAATCCATCTTAAACCCGGTGCTTTTCCATTTAGAAGGGGGGGAGGAATCCAGAGGGACAAAAGATTCCCGCCTTGTGCCAAAGCTATTAAAGGGGGTGGAACAGAACAAAGGAGGCTGACAGTCATGAGAAATCCTCTAGTTACCACCTGAGCTGGAACTGACAAGGACTGTACCAGGGGAAAGGATTGGGCCCAGACTAAGAAGAAGTCTAGTCTGTGAAAGAAGCTTATTGAAACATCCGAGGGTGAGATTTACCTGTATTCAGGTTCTTAAATGTATTAGGCTTCGACTTGTGTGTTTTAGAATCACCGAATCATTGTTTTATTTTGTTTGGTAACTTACTTTGTTCTGTCTGTTATTACTTGGAACCACTTATATCCTACTTTTTATTCTTTAATAAAATCACTTTTATTTATTATTGAACGCAGAGTAAGTGATTAATACCTGGGGGAGCAAACAGCTGTGCATATCTCTCTATCAGTGATATAGAGGGCAGACAAGTCATTAGTTTACCCTGTATAAGCTTTATACAGAGTCAAATGGATTTATTTGCAGTTTGGATCCCATTGGGAACTGGGTGTCTGGGTCCTGGAGACAGGTAACCTGCTGAGTGATTTTCAGTTAAAGCCTGAAGCTTGTGGGGGTGTGATTCAGACTCTGGGTCTGTGTTGCAGCAGGCTGGCGTGTCTGGCTCAACAAGGCAGGGTTCTGGAGTCCCAAGCCATCAGGGAAAACGGGCTCAGAGGTAATTTCAGCATATCAGGTGACAGTTCCAAGGGGGTCTTTGTGACTGAACCCATCACAAAACGTATGCCGTCGATCCACACATGCAGTAGCACTTGATGGCTCATTGCAGATTTGCACAGGTCATAATTTCCACAGTTAATGTGCTGCTGAGTGTAACCAGCCAGTGGATCCCACATACATCAGTTGTGGAGGTCATGCAAAAGCAGAATTGTGGGTTAAAGGTTAGAGGGTTTTCAAAAACGTAGTTCTACACGATGAGCACCGTGAATTGGACCCAAGTGCTCTCAAGTACCTGCTGGACACATTTCAAGGACTTGCAGCACTGAGACTTTGAACAAATACGTGTCATATTAAACCCACAAGAAATGTACACATTGCTGCAAGAGGTTTTTAAAGCTTTTTAAAATGAGTGACATTCCTCTTGTAACATTTGATCTTTTTGGAGCCATGACAATGGACAAGAGACTAGAAGAACAAGCAGAAAAAACTGCTGTTGAAAAAAGTTAAAAAAGAAAAAAGACAGAGCTCTAACAAGTAAACAACTTAATAATAAAACAGAAGAAAATAGAAATGAAGCACACGCGCGCACACACACACACACACACACACGAAAACAAGTGTGTGGGCAGCTGGTGTTTTTATTGATTGGGTGAAAGAAAAGGAAAAGATAATCAACTTAGAAACGGTTTCTCTTGAAAATGTAAACATTCTGTTCCCAGAATTCATGCCTCTGAAAAGATCAAATGTTACACAAGGAATGTCACTCATTTGAGAAACAAGTTGGAAACCTCTCACCTGTTTCACTAATTCATCACATTTCCCATTTTCAATGGAACATTTTACAATAGATAGAAATGTTGAACGTCTCCACTTTAATGTTAATAACAAAGAAAACCTTTTGAGTGCCTTTTTTTTCTCCAAAGCGGAAGATAACACCTCAGGGTGTTGTCATAAAATTTTTAGTTTGTTTGAAGAATAAATAACTTGTTTGTTTTTATAGTATCCATTTGATAAGCAGGATAACACACTCCAGGGCTTGTGTGTTGTGTTGCAATAACAACATACAGCTTTTCTGGCAGAAGGCACTGGGGTTCGCTTCATACCTCCTATGTGATTACAACACAATGCATGCCCTGTCCTGTGTTATCCCTTACCTATGCCTTGAATTTAACCCTCAGTGTAGCCAGGATTTGCTTATCACAGGAGAGTAGAAGTGCGTTAACACCGTATTCCCCAAAGGAGACATGAGTAAATGCCACATTCCCCGAATGGCAAGTGTGTAATTTCTCTTCACTCACGTTTACCATTGACTGCACTTCCGCTCTCTCCCTCTGACGTTTATCATTTAGTTCCAATAGTGTCCTGCTTGCAGAACTGCTCTCTCGTTTCCTATTTGTAGACTCCTTCACTGCGGTAGAAAGGAATTCTGCCTCGCATAACTTAGTGAAAGTTCCCGTACTTCCCAGGAACTGCCCTGCTAAATGAACCTGTTAGAACACTTAGAACTGTTTGATTACTGCATTATTACCTATTACATCTACTGCTTTCCTCAGGAGACTTTTATGGAAGAGTGGCCTGACCTTGGCTTACTCAAGAAATGGAGTTATCTGGGTTGTTACACAGGCTAATAGCAGGAGGGGCATTACAAAGTCACTATTGCAGCCTCCATAAATGAAGGTTTGTCTTAATAATCAAGATTCCACTGGTTCCTGTGTTTACTGACTAAAAATCTAAGCAGTGTTCATTCACATTGCCCGTTTCTTCCAGCCTTTTTACTCTGATGTCCCTTAAACTTTACTGGTCCTTCCTAATAGGATGTGATTGGTTGAACAGGTGCTAAATAAATGGCATATGCCTTTGTTCAGTAAATGACTTCTGAATTCCCTTTTTCGAATCCTTATGCCACCCTGTCCAATCAAACACACACTCTACGATGATTTTAATGGAGGAAAGGGATCATGGAATCCTAGAATATCAGGGTTGGAAGGGATCTCAGGAGGTCATATAGTCCAACCCCCGCTCAAAGCAGGACCAGTCCCCAACTAAATCATCCCAGCCAGGGCTTTGTCAAGCCTGACCTTAAAAACTTCTAAGGAAGGAGATTCCACCCCCTCCCTAGGTAACGCATTCCAGTGTTTCACCACCCTCCTAGTGAAATAGTGTTTCCTAATATCCAACCTAAACCTCCCCCACTGCAACTTGAGACCATTTCTCCTCGTTCTGTCATCTGCTACCACTGAGAACAGTCTAGAGCCATCCTCTTTGGAACCCCCTTTCAGGTAGTTGAAAGCAGCTATCAAATCCCCCCTCATTCTTCTCTTCTGCAGGCTAAACAATCCCCGTTCCCTCAGCCTCTCCTCATAAGTCATGTGTTCCAGTCCCCTAATCATTTTTGTTACCCTCCGCTGGATGTTTTCCAATTTTTCCACATCTTTCTTGTAGTGTGGGGCCCAAAACTGGAGACAATACTCCAGATGAGGCCTCACCAACGTTGAATAGAGGAGAACGATCACGTCCCTCGATCTACTGGCAATGCCCCTACTTATACATCCCAAAATGCCATTGGCCTTCTTGGCAACAAGGGCACACTGCTGACTCATATCCAGCTTCTCGTCCACTGTAACCCCTAGGTCTTTTTCGCAGAACTGCTGCTGAGCCATTCGGTCCCTAGTCTGTAGCGGTGCATGAAATTCTTTGGTCCTAAGTGCAGGACTCTGCACTTGTCCTTGTTGAACCTCATCAGATTTCTTTTGGCCCAAGCCCCTAATTTGTCTAGGTCCCTCTGTATCCTATCCCTACCCTCCAGCGTATCTACCTCTCCTCCCAGTTTAGTGTCATCTGCAAACTTGCTGAGGGTGCAATCCACACCATCCTCCAGATCATTAATGAAGATAATGAACAAAACCAGCCCCAGGACTGACCCTTGGGGCACTCCACTTGATACTGGCTGCCAACTAGACATGGAGCCATTGATCACTACCCGTTGAGCCCGACAATCTAGCCAGCTTTCTATCCACCTTATAGTCCATTCATCCAGCCCATACTTCTTTAACTTGCTGGCAAGAATACTGTGGGAGACCATGTCAAAAGCTTTGCTAAAGTCAAGGAATAACATGTCCACTGCTTTCCCCTCCTCCACAAAGCCAGTTATCTCTTCATAGAAGGCAATTCGATTAGTCAGGCCTGACTTGCCCTTGGTGAATCCATGCTGACTGTTCCTCATCACTTTCCTTTAAGTGCTTCAGAATTGATTCCTTGAGGACCTGCTCCATGATTTTTCCAGGGACTGTGGTGAGGCTGACTGGCCTGAGTTCCCAGGATCATCCTCCTTCCCTTTTTTAAAGATGGGCACTACATTAGCCTTTTTCGAATCCTCCAGGACCTCCCCCAGTCGCCACGAGTTTTCAAAGATAACGGCCAATGGCTCTGCAATCACATCCGCCAACTCTAGCACTCTCGGATGCAGCGCATCCGGCCCCATGGACTTGTGCTCGTCCAGCTTTTCTAAATAGTCCCAAACCACTTCTTTCTCCACAGAGGGCTGGTCACCTCCTCCCCATGCTGTGCTGCCCAGTGCAGCAGTCTGGGAGCTGACCTTGTTCGTGAAGACAGAGGCAAAAAAAGCATTGAGTACATTAGCTTTTTCCACATCCTCTGTCACTAGGTTGCCTCCCTCATTCAGTAAGGGGCCCACACTTTCCTTGACTTTCTTCTTGTTGCCACCATACCTGAAGAAACCCTTCTTGTTACTCTTAACATCTCATGCTAGCTGCAACTCCAGGTGTGATTTGGCCCTCCTGATTTCACTCCTGCATGCCCGAGCAATATTTTTATACTCTTCCCTGGTCATTTGTCCATTCTAAGACAAGTGTCTGATCGTGACCTAAGTCTGTTGACTTGATGCTACATATCTTGGATAATTCCTTATCTGTGTGGCAGTGGCTCAGTAATTGAACAGTTATCACTGAAATTAATGGAACAAAGTAGATTTCAGTGCAAATGTTGCACACTCTTATGTGGTCCGGAACAGTGCAATTACTGACTGTAATAAATTCTGCCGAGTGTAACGCTGTGTTAGAGCCATACATATATGACCATTGTGCACAATTGCCCTCAGCTTGTGAAATAAATATTCTCCTGTAATTCCATGCAACTTCACTGAAGTTTGAATTCATACTCTCCTAATGGCACCTTAAAGACTAACAGATTTATTTGGGCATAAGCTTTTGTGGGCAAAAAACCCCACTTCTTCAGATGCATGGAGTGAAAATTACAGATACAAGCATAAATATACTGACACATGAAGAGAAGGGAGTTACCTTACATGTGGAGAATCAGTGATTACAAGACCAATTCAATCAGGGTGGATGTGGTTCACCCCCAATAATCGATGAGAAGGTGTCAATAACAAGAGAGGGAAAATTGCTTTTGTATTGAGCCAGCCACTTCCAGTCCCTATTAAAGCCCAAATTAATGGTGTTAAGTTTGCAAATTAATTGTAGCTCTGCAGTTTCTCTTTGAAGTCTGTTTTTGAAGTTTTTGTTGTTGTTGAAGGATGGCTACTTTTAAATCTGTTATTGAATGTCCAGGGAGATTGAAGTGTTCTCCTACTGGCTTTTGTATGTTACCATTCCTGATGTCTGATTTGTGTCCATTTATTCTTTTACATAGAGACTCTCTGGTTTGGCCAATGGCATAGTTCTCTTCCCTGGGTTTTCTAAAGGCAGTGATTTGAGACATCTCAGTTTTTGTGACTCTGAAGCTCTTTATTCTAGTTAGTGACTTTGGTCCTCTTCCTGTTTGTATCCTTTTTTTCCCCCAGATGTCTTTTCCTGTGCAATCCCCCAAAGGACAAGACTGGTGCATTTTTACAAAATTGATAAAACCATATAAAATATAAAACAATGATAATTACAGCTCCTTGTGGTCCCATTCAGAGGGGTAGGTCTGAAAGCCACCTGGCATGTTGGGCACGGGCTTCTCAGGGCTCAGAGTGAGCAATGTGAAACAGTGAAATAGGCGGGATGGGAGGTGTTATTTACAGTGAGACCCAGTGAAAAGAGGGAAGTGGAATTACAGAATTAAACCAAATGAAACCAGCATGCAGGAAACAGAGCAGTGCTCTGATGTTATGTCCTCAGATAATTGTCCACAGGAATGCATGCACATTGCCAACCAAACCCACAACAAATTGAGTGGGGGAAAAACTTAAATGAAACAGTAGAAAAGCCCAACCCTAAGCAGTAAGGGGAATACTCTTTATCTGAGCGCTTGCGATAGGAGCCATTGGCTGCAGGTCCAGACAGCTGCTGTCCCAAGCAGCAGCAAGCCCTGGAATTGCTCGGCTAAGCCGGAGAGGCTTCAGCATCGTCGGCCATTCTGCCCAGTGTGTGCGCCGCACACAGAAGTTGTGGTTACTAGTGGTTAATATTGCTAGGGCTGCTCGAGTATTTTCTGTTGTCATTTTCTGACAGAAAATTGGGTTTCCAACGAACTGTTTTTTTTTTTGTGGTAAGCATGTGTCCACGTTTCCTCACAATAATTTACAAACAAACCAAAAAAAACCCAACAAAAAAAATCCAAAACCTGCAAATTTTCGCATGAAAACTTTTTTTTTTTTCAGTTTGCCGCAGTTTGCATCCAAAAGTCTTTGGTTTTTAGTTTTTAGGATTTGGGGGCGGGGGGGGGGAATAAAGAGACTTATTTGGGTGTTGATTCTCCTCTCCTACAAGCAGCTCTAAATATGAGTATTGAGGCCGCACTTGGCAGCCCCGATCGTGTGTCAAGCCCCCTTGTGCCAGGTGCTGTACAATCACAGACAGATGGTCCCTGTGCCAACGGGGTTACCATAGGTTTATGAGACAGGAGGCAACAGACAGATACAGACAGACTGCCAGGGCATTAAAGGAAATAGTGAGACTCTACTTGTCAAGATGACAGGTGTGGTCTCTGCTAAGGAGAGTTTTAAATATTTTTGGAATAACTGCATCTATTTCCTCCTCCCTCCCCCCCTCCCCCGGCCAGTGATCCATGCCAGAAATTCCCAGACAGGGGTCAGGTCTCCAGCCAGCCCCTATCTCTGGGGGCAGAGACCCTTGCCCCACTCTTTTCTGACCGGGGTGTTAAGGCCTCACAGCTCCCTGCCTCACACTGGGGTATCCCCCGCAAGGCAGTCGGCCTAAAGGTGAGTGCGTGTGCTTTACTTTCTCTCTGACGGTTACTACACAGGTCCTGTGTAAAACACACTTATTCTTAAGGCAAACACATTCCAGAGAAAACATATACAAACAAGAGATGTTCCTATGCCCATGCTAAACTCTTACCAAATGTCACCCATCGATCCTATGGGGCTGTACTGGGCCAATGTCTTTCCAGGCCTTCTGGAAGCACTGGGGCCCCCTTGGTCCTGTCCCTTTGCTGGATCAGAGGGAAGGCCCTGTGTCAGTGGTGGGCAACCTGCACCCCACACTGCTTGCCCCAGTTCCCATTGGCCGGGAATGGTGAATCCCAGCCACTGGGAGCTGCGGGAGGCTGTGCCTGCGGACGGTCAATGTTAACAAACTGTCTCGCGACCGGCCAGTGAATAACCCTGGTGGGCCGCAGGTTGCCCACCACTACCCTGTGTCAATGCAAGCGTAAACCTTTGTAGGCAAAGCCATTTCTTCATCTCCAGAAAACCCAGCTTGAACCAGTCTCTGAAAGCCCCTCCAGAGGGTGATGCCAGGAGTTGTTTAGTCACCATGACTCGCCTTAATCAGCCCCACTGCTTTTAATTCATGGAGGAGCTAAGCTAACCCTCCCCCATGGAGGAGAACACAGTCCTACATAAACCATTCATAAATTTAATCCAGTGGCCTCCAAACATACCATGTCCATCATGTCACATCTGCATCTTGTTTCCAGCCTGAGTTTGACCAGAAAATTGTGCCTCTTCTTAAATTCCAACAGCGGTCTGCCCAAGACGGGCAGAGAGCGTCCAGGTCTTAGCAGGCATCTGGTGTCAGCCTTTACACCAAATTATGTTCTTGTTGCTTTGACTGTCGCGACCCTGATGTTCTCCCAAACAAGCAAGAACTGTCACCAGGGCCTGAGCTCAGTCTCTCCTTCTCTGCCACCATTTCATGAGCAGAATGAATAATCTTCTCACTGCCACAGGGAGGTCGGCAGCAGACTATTTTTGGCTGTCACTGGTTTCTTACTCCGTTCCCTTATCTCTTTCGCCGTGCTGCTGTTTCATCTCCGGCTGCTGCACCTGCAGAGCTGTCTTCTCCTTTCCTATGCCTCCGAGTTCTAGGGGGATTTTCACCTTAATTCTTAACCTCGGCCCAAATCATCCCGTCATGACAAGCGCTGTGGGGGGAGACGTGGGAGGAAAATTTCCCCCCAAATTATTTCTTTCTCAGCACAGAGGAATTAGACGTAGTTCCACCCACTGGAGCCCTGAGATCCCCAGAGACCCAAGTAAGTCGGTGAACCCTGCTCCATGACAGGGCAGGTCCAGCCTATTATTGTTCACAGCTGCCTTCTCGTCCCCTCTAAACCATGTCATTTTTTAACCCAATTCAACCTCCTGCCTTTACTGTGGCTGTCGGGGTGTCCAGGGAAATGTCCGGACAGGATTCCCAATCACCATTCATGTTAGGCATAATCACATGTAGCTCAGCTCCCATGCACGTGCAGTTCTGTGATCTGTTCCTCTTTAGAAAATTGCCACCTACAATGTTTACAAATTGCAAGGATGTTTTAGTACGAGCAGCATGAGGCCTCCCGCATGTGTCACTCAGACTGAACTCCCGCATGA
This sequence comes from Chelonia mydas, assembly GCF_015237465.2. Taxonomy (NCBI): domain Eukaryota; kingdom Metazoa; phylum Chordata; order Testudines; family Cheloniidae; genus Chelonia; species Chelonia mydas. Next base: position 132,810,000 of record NC_051246.2, on the reverse strand, counting down.
TCACACCGTCTTTGTTCTGACACATTGTAGATAGGTGCGTAAAGGGGCAGTCATCCTGTACCCTCCTGTGACTTGGTGGTCCGTAGTAGACACCAAGTGAAACCCCATCTTGTGCTTTATCTGTTAGGCCATCGAGCAATAAGCATTCAGGATCAAGGTCAGCAGTCAATGACAGTGACTTCCTTTGTAAAGTGCTTTGAGCTCTACAAATGAAAATTGCTCTACAATGATCATTTATGGCCCTGAAGCCAGTTTATGCAGAGGGTGACTTGGGTGTGGTGGGATCCCATGGTAGCACAGATCCAGTATTGCAGATCCTAATCCAGCAGCCTCCCTGCTGCTGGCATTGGGGCTGTGGTTTGGAAAAAGGGGGCATGGCAGGATTTCCCTAACCCCACTGATCCTTAGCTGCCCTGGGGCCTGTTAGGAGCTCAGCCAGAGCCAGGCCTGGCCCAGCACACCCCAGACTCAGGATCCTGCTTTCCATCCCCTCCTCTCCTGAGCTGTGCAGTGCAGTCCTCAGCCATAGCCAAACATCCAAACCACTTAGTACACGAGAGAGGTTTCAGCACAGCCAATTAGCCTACCGCCCTGTAATATTCTGGATTGCCCATTCGCCATTTACTTTGGGAGTCAGGTAGAGAGAAGACTCTTAAGGGAATCCTTGACCTTCGGGGTGATTTTATAAATCATTAACCCAGCTGATGGATGTTAAGATGAGAGAGCCTGTAACAGGGCAGTGCAGTGGCTGTATAAAAGGCACTCCTGTCTGGATGCTGTATAATTACACACTCTAATAGATCTGGTGTTATACTTGATGCTTTCTACCATTAAAACATTGTTCCATTTGCCGGACAGATAGCAAAGGTCAGCCTTTCCCCTATAGCTCTAGCTTGACTACCCCCTTCCTTTATGTTCTCACAAAATGTACATAATATGTGCCTCATTTAGGGCAAAATCCTGCCTTTATCTCCAGAAGCCCATGCAAGCAGATTTGTCATAGTGCTGGCTCATGTAAAGAAAATATCTTTGCAGTAATGCATAAATAAAGGAAATAATCAAAGTCAGGGCAGAGCTTTACAGCCGTAATTAAATATGTATTTTGAATAAGATGTAAAACCTTTCTGTAATGCCCAGGTCTGTAACCCTCATTAATCACCCTCCCTTGCATCTGTTCCTGTCTTCTCAGAGGGGCAAGCATAGTGACTCAGGGGAGATGACTCCAAGGTTTATAATTGCATCACGATGGGAACTGTCCTGATTCTTGAAAACATTTCTGTCATTTTTCTCCTGCAGAGAACAGTTTTCTTTCCTCGTGAGCTCTCGGTGCAGAAAAGGGCTAATTACAGACACTGATTATGTGGTTTGTCTTCAGCTATTCTGCCAGAAGACAAGCATGAAGGACAGGCGGGATATCACTAAATATTGAATGAGTGGGCAAGGAACAACAGTATCAGTTTTGGAGATGTAGAGATTATTGGTGTTTTCGTTTTGCTCTCAAGGTCACCACTTCAGCCAAGTAGTTAAGCACTTTCTCAGTGGGACCGGCTTAAGTGCTTTGTTAACCAGGGATGGGTGGCTGAATGGTGGCCAGGCTCCAATAGACGGAAAGATAGGTTTGGAGTCTGATAATTGTTAAGGGCTCAATCCAGCTTCCACTGAAGTCAGTCCCGATGGGAGCAACAGCCAGAACAGGGGCATGTCTCAACAGAGACCAATATCCCAAGCCAACCACTCAGAGGAGACATTGTCTTCTATTCAAACTGTGCTTCCAAAGTCCTGCTCCCAGGTAGCACACCATGAGCTGTCTGCTCTTGAAGTTCATCAGTGGTATCTCTGCAAGAAGAACTTTGCTCTGAGCACTGTCAGAAATGCATCATTCATACATACATATATACTGCAGCATTCTGTCCATAAAAAGAACAGGAGTACTTGTGGCACCTTAGAGACTAACAGCTTTATTAGAGCATAAGCTTTCGTGAGCTACAGCTCACTTCATCGGATGCTTGCAGTGGAAAATACAGTGGGAAGATTTTATATACACAGAGAACAGGAAACAATGGGTGTCACCATAGAGACTGTAACAATGGTAACACCCATTGTTTCCTGTTCTCTGTGTCTACAAAATCTCCCCACTGTATTTTCCACTGTATGCATCCAATGAAGTGAGTTGTAGCTCACGAAAGCTTATGCTCAAATAAATTTGTTCGTCTCTAAGGTGCCACAAGTCCTCCTGTTCTTTTTATGGATACAGACTAACATGGCTGCTACTCTGAACTCCGTCCATAGCTCACAATGGCATAATCAGTGTTGTATGCTGACACTCGAGTGAGGCTGATAAGTGGAGTTGAAATGTTGCTGACATATCTTCAGTAGGCTCACAGGCAGAGGATACTGGATTCTCCTGGAATATTAATAAAGTTTTTTTTACGGTGCAGTCACTGTACAATGGAACCAATTTCATGGTTATGTTCTCGGACACAGTTTGTGAAAGCAAATCTCACGAAAGCACAAACTACTATACCTGTTGACAAACACAAGGCAAATGTGTGAAAAGGGATGCTCATTTTTCTTTGCAAATAGTTTATTTTCAAAGGTTCCCCACTTCACTTTCTTTTTCAACAGGCAAATTAAATGGCCCAGATTAATCCACATTACCTTCTGCCGTACAGAAATGAAATATTCAAGATAATCTCTGCTATAATGTAAACACATCTGATTACAGGTGTTTAATTGCCTCTTCATTCATTTCTTCTTTTGATTAGGTTTTTTCTAATGAAATATAGCTCTTCAATCAAGAGTACCCTTGGTGCTTTAGATGAAAAAGATATAGGTAACAAAACTAATCAGAACAAGAAATGAATGAAAAGGTTATAATTTGCTTAATGGAATATAGGGGACAGAAATACCTGTAATCAGATGTGTTTACATTACAGCAGAGTTTCTCTTGAATATTTTGTTTGTATATTGGACATGGAAATGTTGCTTAATTTGGGGCATGTAATTTGCCTTTTGAAGTAATGTATGGTGTAGTATGTTAACATTTTAATGGAACTAACTTTGCCTTGATAAAAAGTTTCAAAATTCAAAAACAAAACAAACAAACAAACAAAAAAGAGAAGAAGACAATCTGAAGAGCATGGGAAGTGTGTGGAATATGTATAGATCACCTAATTTCAAAGCAATAATGTAATAAATAAATAAATAAAATGACACCACCACCAAAATACGGTTACAGAAGGATTCCCAATGAGGCTGCACATTTACAAGTCTACGGAAGGAAGGACACAAGCTCTCAATTTGAATATTGTGCCAGCTTACAGCCTGAGTGTGGCCACTGCTGAAATATTGTCTCCTCTCTGGTGTCCACACCTTAGAAGAGGTTGTTGAAAAGCTCCCGAGCAGAGCTACAAAAATGGTCCAGAGTCGGGAAATGAGAATCCTCATAGTGAGAGACTTCAGGAGCACAATCTATGGAGTTAGAAATGAGAAGAGTAAGAGGCATTTTTTCTCCTTTTAATAAGTATCTACATGTGGAAAAGAAATGTGGCGGGGGGGAGGGGAGGGTAATTTAGCCAACCAAGGCAAAATAATTTCCAGTGGCTGGAGGATCAAGTTAGAAAAATCAAAAGTGGAAATAAGGTGAAATATTTTAATGGTGCGGCTAATAGCCACTGGAACAGCTCCCCAAAAGAAGTAGAAAATTCACTGTCCCGTGAAGTCTTACATTGAGCCTGGATGTCTTTCTAAAGGAAACACACTGTAACAAGTTGTTTTTCTCACATGTCTTCATTCCCTTATTCGTTCCCATATGATTCTATCCACTGTAGGAAATACTAGGTTACACAATTTGTCCTGGGCTATGCAGGAAGTCAGACTAGATGATCAGAATGGTTCCTTCCAGCCTGAAAATCTATGAAAGCAAAATAAAAATGAATTACAATGGTATGGTGGTAACACCTGAGTCCCCAGCCAGGGAGTGGGGCATCACTGTGCTTGGTGTTGTATGAGAATTTATTGAAAAGCCAATCCCAGCTCTTGCCATCTAGAACTTTGCCAACCAACAGGTGACCAACCTAAACCAAGGGGCAAGAGCCTGAGAGGTGGGCCTGAAAGTTGAGGTGATTATAAGTTAATCATATTTTAGCACAGTGACCATTTTTGACAGTTTGCCATCTGCCTAGTTATTGTCATACAATCATAGGGGTAGAAGGGACCGCAAGGGTCATCTAGTCTAACCCCCTGCCAAGGTGCAGGATTTGTTGTGTCTAAAACATTCCCAGACAGGTGGCGCCAGACTCCTTTTGAAAACCTCCGGTGAAGGAGCTTCCACGACCTCCCTAGGCGTCTGTTCCATTGTCCTACTGAAGTGGTCCCATGGAAGTCCATTACATTGTTTATATAGTTAGGTACCACTAAAGGTAAATATGGTGACACAATCTGAATTGTCCTTAGTATCCAGAGTCTTGATGAGGAGAAGCTAAATGGCATAGTATTTACCATGGCGCTAAGGATTAGATACGCTGAACCCTTATCTCTCTGTGCTGTAGGCATAGCATCTCCGATATCAGACAAAATTACATTGTACAGATATACTCAGTGATTTCTGAGTGACAATACTGCAGGATGTATGCCTAATTACAAATATGGTTAAGTAACATAAGAGTAGAGTAAACTAAAAGACTGGTCCAGAATGATACAAAATGCAAATTCTACTGTGGTAAAACTAAAACTAAACTGGAAAGGGAGAGCCAAAACAGGGGAAATCTTTAATGTAGTTTTAAAAATAATTCTGGGCTCTGTAAATTTGAACTCCAGATACTAGGAGGCATCTGACAGGCAGGCCATGGTAAATACTATGCCATTTAGCTTCTTCTCATCAAGACTAAAAACAAACTACACAAATACAAAATACACTCCCCAGCCTCAATTACAATGATACTCTTATAATTCAGCAAACAGGCACTCTGATTATGCTTACCCTCAGATTCCTTTTCCCCATTTCCCATTCCCCTTCTAAGGGGGGATATGATGAAGGTCTACCCAAGCATGACTGGTGTGGAGAAAGCAAATAAGGAAGTGCTATTTACTCCTTCTCATAACACAAGAACCAGGGGTTGCCCAATGAAATTAATAGGCAGCGGCTTTAAAACAAATAAAAGGAAGTATTTTTTCACACAATGCACAGTCAACCTGTGGGACTCCTTGACAGAGGATGTTGTGAAGGCCAGATGTATAACTGGGTTAAAAAAAGAATGAGATCAGGTCATGGAAGACAGGTCCATCAGTGGCTATTAGCCAAGATTTTCAAGTATGCACCATATGCTCTGGGTGTCCCTAAACCTCCGACTGCCAAAAGCTGGGACTGGATGACAGGGGATGGATCAATCAATAAACTCTGATGTTCTGTTGATTCCGTCTGAAGCATCTGGAACTGGCCACCGGCACAAGACAGAGTACTGCAGGGCAAGATAGACCCATGGCCTGACCCAGTATGGCCATTCTTATGTTTTGTCACTCACAGTGTTTCTTCTGTACCTCAGGTGAAATCCTGGGTCCACTGCAGTCAGTGGCAAAAGTACTATTGACTCCACTAGAGCCGGGTTTTACCCTAGTTCAGGAGCTACTCAGCGTAGGACCACGTTTTATTTCCTGTTTGTAACCGATTATGCACATTTCTGGAGTTTAATGTCAAAAGCTGCTACTCATAAATTGAACACATCTGAGTAAATGACAGAAGATTTTCTTCAAACTAGGAGAGCTACAAGAATAGAAAGAGTGGGTGTAACAACAACACTTTTCATAGGGAAAAAATCAACCAAGCCCTATAATAACTATCTTCACTGTGGCTTGGTCTACTATTATGGCAAGTTAGCAGTCAATATGCTGTCAGAGCCAGTGGAAGTACATCCAAATTGAAATACTATGCTGCTATAATTGTTCTTATAGCCCTGTCTGGGGAGTTTTGCACAGTCTGGAGATTTTGGAAGCTAATTGAAAGGCCAGTCTGCAATGCGTCACAGTAGTGGAAGATAGAGGCATAATTGCATCCTTCTTAGCCAGGAAAGCTTGAAACCAAGAGAGTGATGCTGGAAAAAGGTAATTATGGCTGTGGACTCTGACATGTTTATGGAATGACAAATCTGATCCAGCTGCAGAGGTAGAAGACGCAGAATCTGAGCCAATGGTAAGGCATCATAAGTGGAGAAATAGAAAAAGCCCATATGGGTCTTTAACAGTCAACTCCATTTTTAAAAAACGTGCTTATCAAAGCCACAGCCATGCACAGCTCCCGAAAGCACGGTCCTTCTGAGATGTGCAGGGCCATCCCAGAGCAAGGACTCGCCCAGTCTGTGGGCTGACAAGGCTTCCACTGAGTTTGCAGTGAGTGAGAAGTGAGGGTCTCATCTCCATCTCCCATGCTAAAACTTGTTGGCGTGGAAACCTCCCGGGGCGCCTCACTGACAGGGCTTCCTGCCAAACTGTGTGGCGTATCTCGTGGGGTCCCACTGGTGTCTGTCCTGGGTCCGCTACTCGTCAATATTTTCATTAATGACTTGAATAATGGGGAGGAGAGTATAATTATAAAATTTGCAGATGATACAAGCTGGGAAGTGTAACTCTCTCTTTTCTTTTCTTTTCTTTTCTTTTCTTTTCTTTTCTTTTCTTTTCTTTTCTTGTGCTCAGCCCAATGCCTTACTGCTGTAATTACAGCTGCTGTTTCTACTTGCTGTGAGCTGATAGGGAACCATTCCCGGGCAAGGTGGAGTGACTGCAAACAAGCAGTTGCTATTTCTGCACACGGGAGGGAAGGCAGGGAGCTGTTAACCAGGCTCAGCAGCTATTTCGAAGCTGGTGTGGAAGTTTTCATTAAGGGCAGACATCCCTGCATGTGCACACGTACCCCTTGGTGAGAAGCTGGAAGCTCCTGCCCAATCAGTAGGGAGGTCTATTAGGGGTCAGAGCCGTAACTAGGCATTTTAGTGCCCAGGGTGAGCAAGCATATTTACACCCTGTAGAGGTGATGTGTGAGGGGACACACAGCCTCCCCGCCCCCCCCACCCCGATTTCTGCCTTCCATTTAGCACGGAGGTGTTTAAGCTGTGGGGCACGCCCCCGAGTTTGAAAACCAGTGCCTCCTGCCAGCAGCCGGCAGATCAGAAGCTGGTGGGTGCCGCGCAGTCCACCTGGGCCCCTGGCTCTCTGCACTATGGGAGCCGGGGGAAGTGGCTGGCTGCCTGGCAGCTCTCCCAGCCCTGCTCCCCTAGCTGCCCTGCCTCTGCATGGCCGGGCGCTCCCCAGGCAGGGCGGGGGGCACAGCTCCACGCTGCGCCCTGACGCGCTCTTGCCTCGCCTCTGAAGGAGCCCGGCACTGGCCAGCAACGACCCCTGGAGCCAGCCCTTGCCTGGGGAGCCTGATGCCATGAGATGCTCCCCGATGCAAGTTTAGTCTTGAGAAAAGAAGAATGAGGGGGGACCTGAGAACAGTCTTCAAGTATGTGAAGGGCTGTTCTAAAGGGGGCTGTGATCAGTTGTTCTCCACGGCCACTGAAAGCCAGCCAAGAAGTAATGGGCTTAATCTGCAGCAAGGGCGATTTAGGTTAATTAGGAAACGCTTCCTAACTCTAAGGGTAGTTCTGCCCTGGAACAGGCTTCCAAGGAAGGTTGTTTAATCCCATCACCGGAGGTCAGGGATGACCTAGGTTTACTTGGTCCTGCCTCACCACAGGAGGCTGGACTTGATCCCATTTTGATTTGCATTTTTGTATTGTGTGAAAGGGTAAATAATGCTTCTCTGTTCACTTTTTCCACAGCATTCATGATGTTATGCACCCCTATCATCTCCCCCTTTAGTCGTCTCTCTGCTAAGACAAACAACATCTTTTTAGTCTCTCCTGATATGGAAGCAATTCCATATTCTTGTATACCTTTGTTACCTTTCTCTAAGCCTTTTCCAGTTCTACCATATCCTTTTTGAGATGAGGCAACCAGAATTGGACCCAGCATTCAAGGTGTGGGCAGACCATGGATTGACGTAGTGGCTTTATGATATTTTCTGTCTTATTTTCTATCCCTTTCCTAATAGTTCATAAAATACTGTTAGCCTTTTTGGCATATGCTGTGCATTGAACACAGGTTTTCAGAGAACCACCCAGGGTGACTCCAAGATCTCTTTCTTGGGTGGTAATAGCTAATTTATCATATCATATTGCATATGTAGAGTTGGGACTATTTTTTCCAATGTGCATTACTTTGCATTTATCAACGCGGAATTTCATCCACCATTGTGTTGCCCAGTCACCCAGTTTTGTGAGATCCCTTTGGGACTTTTCACAGTCTACTTTGGACTTAACTATGGTGAATAATTTTGTGTCACCTGCAGACTTTGCCAATTCATTGTTCACGCCCTTTTCCAGATCATTACTGAATATGCTGAACAGCACAGGCCCTTGTACAGATCCTTGGGGGACCCTGCTGTTTACCTCTGTCCATTGTGTTTTATTTGTGCATCATCTGCTTACAAATCCAATGTATAAAAAAAGCTATCATGGGGGGCAGTAAATTCATTCTGAATCCCATAGTAATTAGTGTCTAATTCAGATGAAGACCTACTCAAGACAGCAGTTTGGTTTCCTGTGCTGATGCTAGACACAACACTTGAGAGTTACCCCAGGGGAATAAAATCCCAGGGGGGCCAAAAAGAAAAAAAATCCAACTTAAAAACAACAACAATTGGGAAGCTAAAATGTAGAAGTGAAAATACACATTAACTGTTGGCAACAACTCAGAGGAAACTAGGACCACATCTATGAATATTAATAGATAATTATTCAGGATTTCCTTAGCTCTGTGTTTGAAGTGTCATTATCTCTGCATAGAACCCAGCGCTAGAAAGGGTAAAAAGTGATGTAGGCTGATAGTGTATTAGACTTATCGGTTTTCAGCCTGGCTCAGTCAGGTAGGTTGTGTTAGACGACGCACAGGCCAAGGTAAGAGGAGCTGCAATTATTATCGTGATAAACCAAGACGAACAGCTGCGCATAGCAGAAGTGCAAGAGACTGATGAGGTTGTTCATGGCTGGCAATGACAGACCCAAATTCCCCAGATGTTCTGAAGTTTTTTGCTTCTTGGAAAAGGTTCCAAATATGCATGTTTAGCCTGAGGAGGGAACTTTAGAATTGTTGCATCATTAAACTACCAGTGAGTTCTGGGAGACCTTGTCTCAGATTTTCAATCTCCGAGGAGAGTTAGGAGACAGCAACCCCCAATGAAACTGGTAGGAATTGGACATCTGGTGCCCCCCAGTGCTTAGGGAAGCTCAGCCTTTGAGTTTTAATCCTGTGATTCCTGATGCTCCTCTGCCATGATTGCCCCAGGAAGGAGGCTGAGGGGAGGGTCAGAGCACCACCCTCAGTGTGGGACTGCGTATAACAGGTATCACAGTGTCCTAAATGGGAGGGACTATTTTCCAGCACAAGATCAAAAAACAAAGAAATCCAACACCATACACAGAAACAACCACACAACAAAAATGTGCAATGCCCTGGTTAAAATAAGTTGTGAGAGTTCATGCAATCATGGCAATGTTGTGACTGAATTATTCAATGCAAAGCTGAGGTGAGGTTCTGTGAAACCACAGACCGTTCTTGTCATTTCTATTGCAAAGAACCAAAACTCATGGGCAAGAAAAGCACACACCTGCCGGTCTTTTCATGCAGGACCCAATGACTCCACTGCCTTGGCATTGTGAAATAATATTGTTTGCTCACCATGTAATTAACTGCAAGACGTGCTCCTGTCTTAAATCTCAGCCAGAGCCTACCGAGGAAATTTCAGAAGAATCCATGTTGATGTGCAGCCTCATGACCTGGGGGAAAAGATGTGGCCAGCATAGAGAAGGGTGGAGCCCCCAGCAGATGATTCTTTCCCAAAGTTAATTCTATAAGAAGTGCATAGGAGTAAGAAGCATTGTGGGGTTTGTTTGTACTAATCCACTTGTGTCTATTTGCTCATTGATGATGTGGTTATAAGTTCCCTTTACTAGCTCCACGAGCATGCCTGAAGCTGTTTTAACTCCCTCTCATTGTGGAGCAGAAGTTCATGCATGGAGCTGGTTGTAGAAAAAAAACAATAAATTGTTGAAAAAATGTCATTTTTAATCAAAATGAGAAAAAAAATCACCATCTGTAATTGTGAGTGCTGATCCTCTTCTGCATATGCTCTGTGTAATTGGCTGCATTACCATCATTTCTGAGGCCAGAAAAGACCATTTTGTCACCTAGTGTGCTCTCCTGCATAACAAGGGCCAGAGAATAATCATCTCGTGTCTCGGTCGTTTGTGATGAACCATTAAATCGCACAGACTGAGCGACTAGATAACACTGGCCTCAGATGAGGACCCATTCAGATACAGGTGTCCTTGTTGTTCTCTGCCATTTCAGTACAGATTCAGTTAGTTAGTGAACACGGTCTCAGGGCAGGTTTTAACTAGTCCATGCGTATTCTGAGTCCCTTCTCAGGGCTGCTGTAATGGCGGCCTCTTTTAAAATTCTTCTCCTGACAGCTGTCTCTTGCGGCCTCTTCATCCTGGCGGTTGTCAAAATCTTTAAAATACCCAGGGTAACACAGAAAGTGTGCAGTAAAAGTTCCCTGTGTATCTCTGGAAGGGAACTAAACAGTAGGTCCTGAATCTGAGAGGGGCTCAGCCCCTGCAGCTACTAATGAAGTTAATCAATCGGCTGATCAGCTCGTTTGAGAGTCCCTAGGCAGAACTGAACCATGGCTTTTCTTTTCGGCACTGGCTTCCCCAATAGCCCAGGCCTATTAAGTTGTTAAAGGATTGGCTCCCCTAAGGCCTGACTCAATAGCTCCATCTCTTAGCCCCTTTTCCCACCTTCTTCAGGTGACCTTGCAAGAAGCGCAGTGTGGATGGCCCCATGACAAGGAATCCAGGGGAAGGACCATTCCTGCCATCTCCCCATCTGCTTTGTTGCACATCCATGTAGAGGTCAATAGAGGGTTAAAGGCAAGGTGATCTTTGTTACTTGACTCCCGTTACAAAATCCTAGGAGGAAAATGTTTGTCGGAATGAAGGGATCCTTCTTCAGCCAAAGCAACAACAATGCACAATCTCATGAATGCTCTGGTGTGATGCTTTGTGGTAGAGGCAATAAGTGTCGTCAATATGTTTTAATGGAAAGTTTTGGGGGGAGATTTACAGCACTTAGATACAATTTAGATAAAATATAAGTAAAGTATAAGTTTAGTTGATTTTAATATGTAGCCCATAACCCTTCCTGGGTTTGCTGATTTTGTTTAAAGTTTCACATTGACAGCTCAGTTTAATGCCAGAAGGCACCAAAATTGGGTGGAATTTGCCCTTCTGTGGAAGGCCGACTGAGAGCTTAGGCAATATTTAAACCCACTTAAAGGGAGTCCTTTCCCCTGTCTTAACTCTGTATTTTAAGTTCAGTGACCATTGAATCAGGGCCTTGTAGACCAATAGCCCTTAATTTCTGCTGCTCCAAGCCCAAACTCAAGACCTGGACCACCAAACGCTGAGGACGTTCAGATTCAAATAAAAACGTTGAGCTTGAGATTCATCTCCAGCGTCTGAGCCGGGCTGACAGGAAATGCAACATGGTATTGTTCTCAGAGATCAGAATGTGGTTGTCCATTTATTTTTCACCCAGGCTAGTAGACCCCAGAATTTGCTACATATCTTCTGAAATCTCCCCTCACTAATCCAGATCATTTGCTCTTTTCTCACGACACAACTGAATTTTCAAATTGTAAATGAGCCAAAGAAATGCTTACACTGAATGCATAGTCATACTTTACACTGAAATACGTTAGGAATAAGAAATATTAAGGATTAATTAATTAATTTAAAAATATTAAGAAAATAATAAGTAATGAATTTGAATTGTTTAAGAAAAAAAATTTGCATAATTTTTCAAATTTGAGTATTCAAGGAAACAAAAGTTTTCAGGGAAAGTGTGTGCTTTGTACAGAATATTTTGATTTAAATATAGATTTGTAAATGCCACCACGATGCCTCACGAGGATTGTAGTTTGAGTCCCCAATGCCTCTAGTCTCTTCCATGGGCCTGTCTCCTGGTCTGGACTACACCTTCCACAATCCAGGAGGGCTGTCTTTCTGAAAAGAGATCTTCTAGTCAAGCAGAGTGTGGAGCTTGATTGCAGGACTTTCTGGATGCCGATCTCTCGCCCACGTGACACAGGAGGTCAGACTACATGATCATAACAGTCCTTTCTGTGGTTAAAATCTAGGAATCTGTAAAATCAGAACTACTACCAACCCAATCACATTGAGAGCTCAGTGTAACCCCCTGCCTCTCACCCCGGGGTAGCCACAACCGCACCCTCATTCTTATACTATCAACCCTTTAAAATAACAAGAGAGAACCCCAGAGCCTGCCTGTCGGTGTCCGGAAAGTTAGGAAGAAATCACTGTGTTTATAATGTTGGGAGGAACTCGGAGTCAGGCACCATGGTGATGGCCCCCCGGACAAAAATCTTGCTAGTCAGATTATACTTTGGAGAGGGACTGTGCTCCCTGAGCTGATAGGCAGCCACACAACTTTCCACAGCCTCAGAAACAACTCTGACATCATAATCAAAAAGGCTGACAAAGGAGGTGCCGTTGTCATCATGAATAGGTCGGAATATGAACAAGAGGCTGCTCGGCAGCTCTCCAACACCACTTTCTACAAGCCATTACCCTCTGATCCCACTGAGGGTTACCAAAAGAAACTACAGCATTTGCTCAAGAAACTCCCTGAAAAAGCACAAGATCAAAGCCGGACAGACACACCCCAGGAACCCCGACCTGGGATATTCTATCTACTACCCAAGATCCATAAACCTGGAAATCCTGAGCGCCCCATCATCTCAGGCATTGGCACCCTGACAGCAGGATTGTCTGGCTATGTAGACTCCCTCCTCAGGCCCTACGCTACCAGCACTCCCAGCTATCTTCGAGACACCACTGACTTCCTGAGGAAACCACAATCCATCGGTGATCTTCCTGAAAACACCATCCTGGCCACTATGGATGTGGAAGCCCTCTACACCAACATTCCACACAAAGATGGACTACAAGCCATCAAGAACACTATCCCCGATAATGTCACGGCAAACCTGGTGGCTGAACTTTGTGACTTTGTCCTTACCCATAACTATTTCACATTTGGGGACAATGTATACCTTCAGATCAGCGGCACTGCTATGGGTACCCGCATGGCCCCACAGTATGCCAACATTTTTATGGCTGACTTAGAACAACGCTTCCTCAGCTCTCGTCCCCTAACGCCCCTACTCTACTTGCGCTATATTGATGACATCTTCATCATCTGGACCCATGGAAAAGAAGCCCTTGAGGAATTCCACCATGATTTCAACAATTTCCATCCCACCATCAACCTCAGCCTGGTCCAGTCCACACAAGAGATCCACTTCCTGGACACTACAGTGCTAATAAACGATGGTCACATAAACACCACCCTATACCAGAAACCTACTGACCGCTGTTCCTACCTACATGCCTCCAGCTTTCACCCTGACCACACCACATGATCCATCGTCTACAGCCAAGCTCTGTGATACAATCGCATTTGCTCCAACCCCTCAGACAGAGACAAACACCTACAAGATCTCTATCAAGCATTCTTACAACTACAATACACACCTGCGGAAGTGAAGAAACAGATTGACAGAGCCAGAAGAGTTCCCAGAAGTCACCTACTACAGGACAGGCCTAACAAAGAAAATAACAGAACGCCACTAGCCGTCACCTTCAGCCCCCAATTAAAACCCCTCCAATGCATTATTAAGGATCTACAACCTATCCTGAAGGATGACCCAACACTCTCACAAATCTTGGGAGACAGGCCAGTCCTTGCTTACAGACAGCCCCCCAACCTGAAGCGAATACTCACCAACAACCACATACCACACAACAGAACCACTAACCCAGGAACCTATCCTTGCAACAAAGCCCGTTGCCAACTGTGCCCACATATCTATTCAGGGGACACCATCACAGGGCCTAATAACATCAGCCACACTATCAGAGGCTCGTTCACCTGCACATCCACCAATGTGATATATGTCATCATGTGCCAGCAACGCCCCTCTGCCATGTACGTTGGTCAAACTGGACAGTCTCTACGTAAAAGAATAAATGGACACAAATCAGATGTCAAGAATTATAACATTCATAAACCAGTCGGAGAACACTTTAATCTCTCTGGTCACGCGATTACAGGCATGAAAGTTGCAATATTACAACAAAAAAAACTTCAAATCCAGACTCCAGCGAGAAACTGTTGAATTGAAATTCATCTGCAAATTGGATACAATTAACTTAGGTTACCTTGCGTAATGACTTAGCCACTCCCAGTCTCTATTCAAGCCTATTTCCCCTTGTTTTTTCTACCCTCCCTCCCCCCAAGACGTTCTTGTTAAACCCTGGATTTGTGCTGGAAATGGCCCAACTTGATTGTCATACACATTGTAAGGAGAGTGATCACTTTAGATAAGCTATTACCAGCAGGAGAGTGGGGTGGGGGGAGAGAAAACCTTTTGTAGTGGTAAACACCCATTTTTTCATGCTTTGTGTGTATAAAAAGATCTTCTACACTTTCCACAGTATGCATCCGATGAAGTGAGCTGTAGCTCATGAAAGCTTATGCTCAAATAAATTGGTTAGTCTCTAAGGTGCCACAAGTACTCCTTTTCTTTTTGCGAATACAGACTAACATGGCTGTTACTCTGAAACCTGTCAGGAGCACCCAGCGAACAGTCCCAGAGCACTCCCTCCTGGAGCCACGCAAGGCTCTGTCACCGTATGGCCACAGATACATAAACGCAGCTTGCAAGGTCCCGTGCCACAGTGGGACTTGCTCAGCACAGTGCAGGCTGGGGCTGCTGAATTTAGATGTGCGGATACCATCCATAACAGAGACAAGAAATACTTTGTGCAGCTGTCTATGGCATTATTTAGGTCAGACTTCTTTGAACAGGAGCTGAAGCTTGACAAACTCAGGCAGGAAATAAGACATACATTTATAACAGTGAGAGTAATTAACTATTAGAACAACTTACCAAGGGTGGTGGTGGATTTTCCATCACTGGTAATTTTTAAATCAAGATGGAATGTTTTTCTAAAAGCTCTGCTCTAGGAATTATGTGGGGCAGGTCTCTGGCCTGTGTTATCCAGGGGCCAGACTAGATGATCACAGTGGTCCCTTCTGGACTTGGAACCTATTACTCTAGGATCTAACGCTCCCTGCCATGTCATTCCCTTTCGAATCTCACAGACTTTGACCCAATGCTTTCACTGATTATTGTAAGTGCCCAGCTGCTTCTTGCTATTGGATCCATCGTTGTTCCTGGTGTCACAAGATAACATTCATGGCTTCAAGTATCAGAGGGGTAGCTGTGTTTGGATCTGTAAAAGTGGCAAAGAGTCCCGTGGCACCTTATAGACTAACAGACGTATTGGAGCATAAGCTTTCATGGGTGAATACTCACTTCGTCAGATGCATGTGGTGGAAATTTCCAGAGGCAGGTATAAATCTGCCAGCAGACAGATTCATGGCTTGTGGCATCTTTTGCCATCTATGGTTTGCCTGAAGAGTACAGCCATTCCTCTCTAATGCAGGTTTTGCAACCTCTGTGCCAGTTTAATATAGTGCACTCTCCTGACCGTTCCTCCTGCACTCCACCTGAAAGCTTCTGCTGATGCAGAGTACAATTTTAGACACAACAAATCCTGCATCTCGGCGGAGGGTTAGACTAGGTGACCTTTGCAGTCCCTTCTAACCTTATGGTTCTATGATGTTAATGTCTCATCAGCCCGCCTGCCTCTGGAGCAGTGCACACCAGCCTGTGCTCAGTTTCTGTGCTGACTTGCAGTTTGCTTCTGGCTGCAATTAAAGGTGCCATTGATACTAGTTAAACCTGGAAAGGTTTGGGACCGGTGTGTGTGAGGAGTTTGCTTTTTGCCTCTCAGCAGTTCTGACAGAAAATCCTCCTCAGCTGGTGTTAAGTTAAAACTCTCCTGTTGAGATGCTGATCTCAGTCACACCAGAGTCAACCCCAGAGCAGCTCTTGGCTACAGTGAAGCTATGCTGGTATGCATCGGGCGTCACAGAGAGCAGAGTCTGGTCCTCCATCTCTGCTAGCAGGTCTTTCTCAGTTTTGAAATCGTCTCCTCCTTTTGGCAAGATGCATTTATTTTATTCAGCTTCTAATTAACCCAGTTGTTGTTGTTTTCTCATGTTTCTGTTTTAATATTTGTTTTAAAGCACCAGGCAGCCTCAGCAAGACGCTCTGTACGATTTGCTGCCTAGAAATAATCAGTGGATGAAAACGTAGTTGTGGTGGATTTTTGTAACAGTGTATCGTTTCATGGTGCACTTGTGGTTGCGTTATAGACATATGCACTCAAAGTATGTTCGTACTAGTCATTCCAAAGAGGGGAAGGAATTTGCTCACCCAGGTCAGTTTAAGGGAGGGGTGATTGTACTGGACAGCCAGCGGGGCGGACCTATGCAAATACTTGGTATTGGTGCAAGAGAAGTTACACTAAAGCTTACTGAGAATAAAACATTTCAGCACACCTGAGGTGGTGTGTAGAGATGGGTGGAGTAATAGAGTGTGGCTACTGTAAAATTCTGAGCAAGCCACATTTGCCATGGTCATATGGAGGTTATTAAAAATATCTCTACAATTGTTCTAAAAAGCCTCTGGTCTGACTGCCTCTTAACAGCCCTCAACCTGAGAGCAGGGATTTATGTCCTATTTGATTACTGAGAAATAGCAGGAGTTGTGTGTCTGTATCGCTGCAATACCTCTGTACTCCGACTAACTCCATTAATTCAGATTTAGTGTCAGAAGGCTTCCATAAAAGAATGCATAGGATTTTTATATTTTGATCTATCCAAGATAAAAGAACAGGGCATTTGGATCAATAGAAAATGTGAACATTATGGCATTTTATTTATTTTTTACTGAAGTTTCTAGTATATTTCAGTCTTTATTACATAGCTTTTTACAAATCTGCCCTTGGTGAAGAATATTTTTTTTCCAAGCAGAGCATTCTGAATGCACTGTAATTCTCCATCACCCTCTCTATGAACGGCATCCTACTACAAGAGTGTCCGAACATATTGACAGTCCTGAGAAGCAGCACATGCCCCCCATAACGGGGGTGTTTATGTCATACATTCTGGGAGATTTCACACAATTTGGTGCTGGGTTTATAACTTTGTTTTTCTTTTCAGTAACCATTTCTGTGATGTTTTTCATTGTAGTATTTGAGCAGGCTGAAGAGTGCTTAAGCCTCATCCCACCTGGGAGAGGTAAGGAAGCTCCATTTGAAGAGTTCTGCTATTAAATCCTCATGAACATTAGAGGACGTTGGTGAAATGTTGGTCTCGAAAGGCAGAAATCCATCTAAAACCTACAGTGTCGTACAGCCTAGAAAACAGAGAGCAGAATGTGTTGCTAGAGAAATTCTCCAGCCTCCATTTTTGCCTGCCTGACCTCTGTCCTGAACAAGCCGGAGCTACTCCCCTCCAAGGCGGAAGCTGCCAGCCTTAGCATGCTCAGTACTGAGACAGGCTGCAGAGTTCAGTCAACTGGCAGAAAGCCCAGAAAGGCGAGGATGGCGACTTGGCAGAAGGCCCCGTGTGTGCGGCGGAGTCGGGGGAATCGGAACGCCGAGGCGAACAACAGCCGTGAGCACATGCGACGGTAAGAGCCAGTGAGCATGTGCCGTTCGGGGTGAGAGAGGGGTCAGCCGGCTGATTGGCGGGTGGGTCACCACCCGCTCAGACCGGTTACAACTTGTCCCAGAGGTCACAGCCGTCGGTCACAGCTCTAAGGGAATGGTACTGGGCACGTGCGAAAGAGGTAATCGCTTCTGAGACGAGGAAGGCATGTTAGCAGAGAGCCAGAGGGCAGCAGAAAAGGCCAGCCGCCAGCAGGCAGATTGGGATTTGGAGAGCGAGAGGGAGCAATAGGGAAAGGACGGAGAAGGGGAACTGCGGCAGAGAGCAATAAAGAAAAGCCTGGAGCGGAGGAATGGTGGCTGCTGAGAGAGCAGTTGACTGATCGGATCTGGGGAGCAGCAGCAGTCGGGAACTGCACTTTAAAGGGATGCCAATGGCTTTATAAAGTCAGCCTGCTATTTTTAATTACAATATAGCATCAGTATAGCGTAGGATCGTATACAGGGTTAGTGAGTGTGTGTGTGTGCGTGTGCGCGCACGCGCCTATAAGAATGCATAAAATTCTGTTTTTAATGCAACTTACCTATGTAAACTTCAAAGCAATTTAAGAGCTGTCGACGATTTGTTACAAACTGGTCATTTGTAACGAAACACTTCCCGCAGAATAATTTAAACTATATGCTAATGTAGCTTGACTGCTCCTTAAACTTGCAATAAGGGACTTGTGTAAGGGATTCTGTGTCTTGTTTAGGATTTTTAGAATATTCTCTATTAGGGATTACTAACGACCTTAATGAAAAGAGACTCTGTTTTGGAAAATAATATTGTCTGAGTCAATTAATTTATCCAAAGGTTATAACCAGGTCCTGTAGTGTTTTCCTCAACATCTCTGAAAATTTATACCTCAAGAAGGACAGATTAAAGGGGCAATAGGCAGGTCATTCTAGGAATGCCCAAAATCCATGTTTTGGGATACCAAATGCAGTATACAGCAGTAAGATAAACATCCATTTCAGCCCAGTTTTGAATGAATTGATGTGGTCATGTTTGCAATTCTGGGTCAGTGTGTCTTTGCATCTTGTTTTTCAGTTAGTACGTCCTGTCCAGAGAATCAATGGAAATCATCAGTACTTTGTCAGAGACTGATCAATGACTTTATGCTGCGGAACTGCCACTAATCCTCATGCTGCCCTTGTATGTGGGGTCAGCGCAATTACTCTAACTTCTGATATCTCAGTGTCAGACTCTTCTACAGTAAATAATCTGTGTGCTTCTTAAAAAATCCAGGTAACTAGGGCAGAACCGGTAAAAGACATTTGCAGTAAAAGATACATTACTCCAGTGTAATCATAGATTCAGGTTTACTCATAAATCACAACAATGACAACATGTGAAGTATGCGATACCAGCAGCACCATCCCATTTAACAAGCTTCCCTTCCTTTCCTAGGTTAGGCTGGTTTACTAAGTGCTAGATCGCACCCATACTTTATTCAGCTACACTGTAGGGCCAAGTAAGATCTGCCTGGCTCCTGGGTTCGTGTCTGGTGAGATGTAGAATCCCTGTGCTCCAGATACTCCAGCCCCTGTGGGTGAGTGAGAAAGGCTGTAGGAGAAATCATGGTGGTAAAGCCCACATGTTCCAGCAAGTACATCCCATCAGGTTTGAGAGGGGAGAGATCAGCACATCTAAAAGGAACATATAGTCTCCCCAGAAGTAGGAAGGGAGCAGCCACAGGGCTGAATCCTATAGCTCAATCTAGCCCTAAAATATCTGTGCTGTAGTTGTCCTAGATTCATAGAGTCCAAGGTCAGAAGGGACCATTGGGATCATCTGGTCTGGTCATAGAACATCCCCAGAATAATTCCTAGAAAAGTAGTCATGTGACTAAATCCTCGGGGTTAACAAGATAGACAACCCTCTGATCACCTAGGCACCACTTAGTTCTCCTGGAGAAGTCTGATTGCCGAATACTCGGCTAATCAGCTGAGGGCTATATAAGAAGACGTGGGAAGGAAGTGAAGGGCAGAGGACTGGGTTAGCTGAGCCCAGGATGTGCTGAGATCCCAAGGGAGGGAGAGATCTGGTTCTGTTGAAAAGGGCAAGAAACCACTGCAAATATTTGGCTGCTCAAGACTGTATTGGTATTGGAAGTGGGACTACAAATAAATAATGTGCAGGTCCCACTCGCTGCAGAGTCTGAGCGGTTTCTGGACATCAGCGGATGGGGATGCAGAGTGGCCCATTACCATCCAAACTTGATTTAAAAATTGTCAGTGATGGAGAATCCACCACAACCCTTGATAATTGCTAATTACTTGGTAGGGCTAATTACTCTCACCATTAACAAATTATAGTTTATTTCCCATCTGAATTTGTCTAGCATCAACTTCCAGTTATTGAATCATGTCATAATTTTCTCTGCTAGATTGTAGAGCCCATTATTAAATATTTAGTCATCATGCAGATACTTACATATTGTAATAATGTCACCCCTGAACCTTCTCATGATTAAGTTAAATAGATTAAGTCTATCACTATAAGGCATGTTTTCTAATCTTTTAATCATTTTTGTGGATCTTCTCCAAACCCTCTTCAGTGTATCAGCATCCTTCTTGAATTGTCAGCAGCAGAACTGGACGCAGAATTCCAACAGCTAAATACAGATGTAAAATAGCCTCTCTCCTCATAGCTGAGATTCGCCCATTTATGCATCCCAGGATCACATTAGCTCTTTTGGCCACAGCATCACACCGGGAGCTCGTGTTCAGCTGATTATCCACCGCAACTCCCAAGTCTTTTTTGGAGTCACTGCTTCCTAGAATCGTCCCCCATCCTATAAGTACGGCCAACATTCTTTATCCCTAGATGTACACATTTAGCTAGATTAAATTGCATATTGTTTCCTGGCTTCCACTTTGCCAAGAGATCCAGATTGCTCTGAATCAGTGACCTGTTCTCTTTGCTATTTATCATGCCTCCAATATTTGTGTTATCTGCAAACTTTATCAGTGATAATTTTATGTTTTCTTCCAGGTCACTGATAATAATATTAAATAGCCTACAGCCCAGAACTTACAATTACATTTTGAGATGTATCAGTTAGTCAGTTTTTAATCCATTTAATGTGTGCCCTGATAATTTTATGGGTTTCAGAGTAGCAGCCGTGTTAGTCTGTATTCGCAAAAAGAAAAGAAGGACTAGTGGCACCTTAGAGACTAACCAATTTATTTGAGCATAAGCATCCGATGAAGTGAGCTGTAGCTCACGAAAACTTATGCTCAAATAAATGTGATAGTCTCTAAGGTGCCACTAGTACTCCTGTTCTTTTTCTGATAATTTTATGTTTATAAATTTTATGTTTATAAATTTATGCCTTATTGTTGTCGCTGTGTCGGTCCCAGGATATCAGAGAGACAAGATGGGTGAGGTAATATCTTTTATTGGACCAACTTCTGCTGGAGAGCTGGTCTCTTTCACCAACAGAATTTGGTCCAGTAACAGATATTTCTTCATGGTAATTTTATCATTCTAATTTTTACTGAAACTGTTGTCCAGTACCAAGTCAAATGCCTGACAGAAGTCTACATTTTCTTTATCAACTCTATTACCTTTATCAGCCGAACTTGTAATCTCATCAAAAAGAGATCAGCTTCGTTTGACAGGATCTTTTCCCATAAACCCATGTTGATTGGCATTAATTACATTACCTTTGTTAATCAAATACCATGTTACCACTCCATTATCTTGCCTGGGATCAACGTCAGGCTAACAGGCCTATAATTATCTGGGTCAACCTATTTAGCCTTTGTAAAAAAAAAAAATGGCACATTCATTTCCTTCCAGTCTTCTGGAACTTCCCCAGAGCTCCAAGACTTATTGAAAAATGTTAAACTAAAAAGAGGGTCAACTGTCTGCAAACAATTCTATTGTCCTGCATCCTGCAGTCCTGCCTCCCACTCTACAAGCATTCTCAGTTTGGAACTTGGGGAATGGAAACTCATTCACCTGAGAAAACAAGTCCAAGCACAAATACTGCCCTGTTTGGTTTCCCCTTAACGAATCAGCCACATAGCGCTAAGTCATTGTATGCCAGTTTTTTAATAGGGTTTAATAGGCAGTATCAAGGGCCTAAGTGAAATAAGTGACTATAAAGCTGTTAAACCTGAAAGAGTGAAGTGTGACAACATAATAAGACTTGTAAAAATGCAAAACTTAATGTGATTAAAATCATAATCCCCTTTCTGTGACCAAAGAAAAATGTATTGACTATAATGTGGCCTGCGCTATCCCACAGCAAAACAATCACTGCATTTTCCAGTACTGTAAACACTGAGACACCTCTTTTGTTCTGTTTTTCTTGCAGAATTTTTAGTAATAATTGTCCACCCTCCAAAGAGATAGATGGATGGAAATGAAATAAAGATCAGAAAAGGCAGAAGAGGGAGGGTATAAAACACTGAGTACAGGAGTTAATGATTCTCCTGGCATTGACTGGGTAAGTGGGTGACCAAGACGTAAGTTTTTTCTGCTAAATTCTATTCATTTTGATACCTCATCTTGTTTGTTTGTGTTTTCCATGTGTTGTGTCTTATCTGACATCTGGGTTGTGAACTGTCTGGGGCAGGAACAGTTATCTTCCATACTTTGCACTTATTTTTTACTAGGATTTCTACACCCTAATGTAATACTGTCAAGGTTCCTCCCCCACCCTGAACTCTAGGGTACAGATGTGGGGACCTGCATGAAAACCTCCTCAGCTTACTTTCACCAGCTTAGGTTAAAACTTCCCCAAGGTACAAATTAATTTTATCCTTTGTCCCTGGATCTCCACTGCCACCACCAAACTCTAACTGGGTTTACTGGGAAACGTAGTTTGGACACGTCTTTCCCCCCAAAATCCTCCCAAACCTTGCACCCCACTTCCTGGGGAAGGTTTGGTAAAAATCCTCACCAATTTGCATAGGTGACCACAGACCCAAACTCTTGGATCTGAGAACAATGAAAAAGCATTCAGTTTTCTTACAAGAAGACTTTTAATAGAAGTAAAGCACCGCTACAGACTAGGGACCGAATGGCTAGGCAGCAGTTCTGCGGAAAAGGACCTAGGGGTGACAGTGGACGAGAAGCTGGATATGAGTCAGCAGTGTGCCCTTGTTGCCAAGAAGGCCAATGGCATTTTGGGATGTATAAGTAGGGGCATAGCGAGCAGATCGAGGGACGTGATCGTTCCCCTCTATTCGACACTGGTGAGGCCTCATCTGGAGTACTGTGTCCAGTTTTGGGCCCCACACTACAAGAAGGATGTGGATAAATTGGAGAGAGTCCAGCGAAGGGCAACAAAAATGATTAGGGGTCTAGAACACATGACTTATGAGGAGAGGCTGAGGGAGCTGGGATTATTTAGTCTGCAGAAGAGAAGAATGAGGGGGGATTTGATAGCTGCTTTCAACTACCTGAAAGGGGGTTCCAAAGAGGATGGCTCTAGACTGTTCTCAATGGTAGCAGATGACAGAACGAGGAGTAATGGTCTCAAGTTGCAATGGGGGAGGTTTAGATTGGATATTAGGAAAAACTTTTTCACTAAGAGGGTGGTGAAACACTGGAATGCGTTACCTAGGGAGGTGGTAGAATCTCCTTCCTTAGAGGTTTTTAAGGTCAGGCTTGACAAAGCCCTGGCTGGGATGATTTAACTGGGACTTGGTCCTGCTTTGAGCAGGGGGTTGGACTAGATGACCTTCTGGGGTCCCTTCCAACCCTGATATTCTATGATTCTATGATTCTATGAAAGGAATCCCCTCTGTAAAATCAGGATGGTAGATACCTTACAGGGTAATTAGATTCAAAACATAGAGAATCCCTCTAGGCAAAACCTTAAGTTACAAAAAAGACACACAGACAGGAATAGGTTTCAGAGTAACAGCCGTGTTAGTCTGTATTCGTAAAAAGAAAAGGAGTACTTGTGGCACCTTAGAGACTAACCAGTTTATTTGAGCATGAGCTTTCGTGAGCTACAGCTCACTTCATCGGATACATAGCATATCGTGGAAACTGCAGAAGACATTATATACACACAGAGACCATGAAACAAAACTTCCTCCCACCCCAGTCTCCTGCTGGTAACAGCTTATCTAAAGTGATCATCAAGTAGGGCCATTTCCAGCACAAATCCAGGTTCTCACCCTTACCCCCCCCTCCCACATACAAACTCACTCTCCTGCTGGTAATAGCCCATCCCTCTTTGAAACCTCTCTTTATAATGCGCATGATAATCAAGGTGGGTCATTTCCAGCACTAATCCAGGTTTTCTCACCCTGGATTAGTGCTGGAAATGACCCACCTTGATTATCATGCGCATTATAAAGAGAGGTTTCAAAGAGGGATGGGCTATTACCAGCAGGAGAGTGAGTTTGTATGTGTGTGTGTGGGGGGGAAGGGTGAGAAAACCTGGATTTGTGCTGGAAATGGCCCTACTACTTGATGATCACTTTAGATAAGCTGTTACCAGCAGGAGAGTGGGGTGGGAGGAAGTTTTGTTTCATGGTCTCTGTGTGTATATAATGTCTTCTGCAGTTTCCACGATATGCTATGCATCCGATGAAGTGAGCTGTAGCTCACGAAAGCTCATGCTCAAATAAACTGGTTAGTCTCTAAGGTGCCACAAGTACTCCTTTTCTTTTTACAGACAGGAATAGTCATTCTATTCAGCACAGTTCTTTTCTCAGCCATTTAAAGAAACCATAATCTAACACAGACCTAGCTAGATTACTTACTAAAGTTCTAAGACTCCATTCCTGGTCTATCCCTGGCAAAAGCAGCATACAGACAGACACACAGACCCTTTGTTTCTCTCCCTCCTCCCAGCTTTTGAAAGTATCTTGTCTCCTCATTGGTCATTTTGGTCAGGTGCCAGCGAGGTTACCTTTAGCTTCTTAACCCTTTACAGGTGAGAGGATTTTTCCTCTGGCCAGGAGGGATTTTAAAGGGGTTTACTCTTCCCTTTATATTTATGACAAATACAGATGTAATAACAGGAGGAAAAATGGTTTAAATGGCTAGTGAATGAGTTTCCAAGGATTTCCCAATATATATAAATATTGAAAGGGCATTAACAAAGTACTTTTGAGCTAGAGAGAGAGAGGTATTGGAGAGAAGTGCACATTTAGGATCAGGGTATGTTTTGAATGGTCTGTAACTGAACAACTGTTTGTCACATTTTCTTCATTCTTTACACAAACTTTAGCTTGGAAACTTGGTTGGGCTATACGTGGACACCTTTATTCTGAAGGCCAAAGCAAACAAAGTTTTAAGAGGCTACAATGGCAGCTTGTTGCAAATTTAAGTATAAAATATAGAAGGAAGGCCCGTTTCCACCGGGGCTGTCCCAGAAAGGCCACCAACTATTGAAAAGAAACTCTACTTGTCTACCCGGCCTCAGATGTTCAAAATGACCTGACTCTGCTATCAGTTACACCAGTATGGCTCCATTCACTTCAGTGGAGTTACCCCTCACTAGAGCTGGTTGAAAACTTACTAATGAAACATTTTTTTCTCCAAAAACGACGTTTTGTCAAAATTGAAACTTTTGGGGGAACATGTCGAGGTCAACGAAATTTTGTTCAGAAAAAATCTAAATAAAGCATTTAGATAAAGTAAATCCATGCTAATATTTTCAGAACTGAACATATCAATTATTTTTCTTTTCTGAAAATGACTTTTTGTTTCTAAATTTATATTTTTAAAAAAGTTAAAATTGAAACTGAACCTGAATGTTTTGATTTTGTTGAAAGAAAATGTTTCAATTGACCCAAAACAACATTCTTTTTAAACATTTCATTTCATTGACATTTTCCAAAATTCAATGTTGCACTCCAATTCAGAACAAAAAAGAAATGTGAAAGTCATGGAATTTCCCATGAAGTGTTTGGTTCCCACACCGCTCTACTGATTAATACCACTATAAGATCAGGATCAAGCCCCAAGTAGGTAAGACAGGATTGAGGGTGTGCAAGAAGGAGCAGGCTCAGTAGAGAGAGATTTATCTCTATTTTCTTTGGGACTAGGCTTGTTGCAATATCTCTGCCAGGTGTGAAGATGAAATACAGTTTTCACCTGCAAACTCCTGCCTTTGCTTACAGTAGAAAATGCAACATTTGCTTTCTTTTCTTTTCTTTTTTTTGCTGTCTGTAAACCCCATGAAGACATGGGTTTTCAGACCTTCCGTTTCCTGGCTTTGTCCATGACATGAATGCTTGTTTCACACAGCCACACTGTCTGGAATGTCAGCTTAGTTTGGCACTTTGAATTGCTTGATCTTTGAAGCGATCATTTAGATTCCAGATCACATATACAATTAATCTAATACAAAGAATCAATTCATCTTTTTCAGTTGTTTCTATATGTTAATTACTTTTGAAAACAAAGGTAACAAGCTTTCTAGCAGGAGCAGTTTCTTCCTGAAGAAATGTTGTCATAAATCTTAATTTTTCCTGTCATTTTACCTGCTGTTTTATTAGATTTCATCAGGTGATTCAGAATGAAAGACATATTACCCTGCTTTCAAAGTCTGAAGTGTAAACTGAAAGATGTGTTAGGAATGACTATTTAAACATGACTTAAGAACTACAAAACAAAATACTATTTCCTCTCTAACATAGTGGTATATTTACCCAGCATGTAGCTAATCTGAGTATTTCAAAGTTAATGCAAATGGTTGCAGAATTGACAGATGGAAGCATGCTGAAATGTAAAATAATGAAAATGGAGACCAGTGAGGTGTGAGATGCAAGCCTGAGAAATCCACGTACAACGAATCTCTGCTCATTCCCTAGATCTAACGCTGTATAGGCATCTCAGAGAAGAGGCCTTGCATCATTCAAACCCAGCCAAAGTAAGTGTCATGGAGAGGGAAGGGGACAAAGATATCTCAGCTTCGTGAACTGGGCAGAAGATGAGCCAGGTCAGTCTGCCTGTGTGCCCACGTCTCCAAACTGTCTGTGCATTCTGTGTTCTTATCATGGTCAATAGCCTCCAGCATGCCTCCTACTGCGGAGCAAGGCGTTCTGCGCAAGGATGGCTGCACTCACATTCCCTTACCCTTCCTATCAGCTGTTCCTGAGCTAGCGGCCACATGGCTTTGGGAGGGGGCATCAGTGTGGCTGGGGAGGGAGGAGGGTGCCAATCAGTGACCTTTCTTCGACTAACCAGCCAATCTGGGGCTGTAGAAATGAGCCTTAGATGTGGTCCCAGAGGACTCTGCCTTGTTAGCTGGCAGCAGCAGAGTCATCGGCTTTGCACTGTGGCTCTAGCAAGACAAAGTGTTCTGTCCGCACGGGAGGAGACTCACCCAGACCTGTGTATCCCCATCCCCACGCCCAGCAATACAAGGCTGCTTTTGCGCTCCGAGCAGTGTTATCACAGGGTGATACAAAGAATGGGACTGAGATGGCTCCTGTTGTCTTCCCCTGCTGACTAAGTTCTCATGCTGAGTGCGTGTTGCCTGGGGCCTGGACTACATGAGAAAGTTGCACCAATTTCACTAAATCATTTTAGAATGTGAAAGTTTAACATATGATACATTTCTTGTGGAGACAAGGCCTGAAATGAACCAGCTGGACAGGGAGAGCTGACATGCTGGAAGAATGAGAGAGCCTGGCATGCTGGCCTGCCACAGACCTCATCCTTCCATTGCCACACCCTCAGATCAGTGCGGTTTGCTTCAACCTTGGCACACCACTGCTCATTACTGAGGGGTTTGCCGGTCATGCATTGTGGCCCGGGGTGGATTTTGGCAAACACTGGCTCTGTATCTTTTGAGGGCTCATCTGCAGAGAGGGAGGCAGACACAACTTATGACTTCCTCATATTCTTCCTATTTTTGTCATGCGACACAGGGAGGAGGGTCCCATTCCTCACCAGTACTCTCTGATTCTCGAATGTGCATAGTTTTACTTTCTCTAATGTGCCTAAAATTGCTACAGATCAGCTAAGAATTGGGCATGCGCCTAGTTGCTGTTAAATCATCCTGTTAATTTTATTAATTACGTCCCCCCCTCCAGCCTCAACGCTTGTTTGTCTCATCCGCCAGCTATGTCTTGTCTGTTAGAACGTGAACTCACTGGGGCAAGGGCTGCCTTCACTGAATGCTCATACAACACCTACCACAATAGGCTCCAAGCTGACTGAAGCCTTCAGGGACTACGGCAATATAATTGTTAAATAATAAACAGAACAGAAATTTCTGAAAATCCTTCGATCTCTTGAAATATTGGCTGGAATAAACTGGAACGGGAAAATGCCAGCCTCTGCCATGTACTGGTTCCAGTCCAGAATCCAAAGCAATGGAGTGCATTGGGTCTGAATCCGTTAAACAGAACTGGCCAGAGGCAGCTGGTTCAAATCCCATCTCATGTCTATTATCTTATCACTGCTGGCTCATGGTGGAAATGGGAGGGAATAAAATGGACCCTCAGCTCGGCAGCTTTATTCTGAAAATTGCTACAGATGGAGAATAGGGAAGCAGTGGGGCTCTTGCGTCATTTACCCAGTTTGCCCATTCCCTGTGGGGGGGTGGGAGGGGCTGTACATGTTTTCCTGCTCCTTGTGCATCAGCAGTGTCCCTGAGTCTTTTGTCTTGAGACTTTTTTCAAGCAGACTCGAATGCTGAAAATGCCTGCTCCTGTCAGAAACAGCACAACAAATGGAAATTATGGGCAGCATTTCACTGAGGTCTGTACGCCCTATTGTTTATTGTGTTACAAATCTTTCTGTGAGAGGCTATTGTGACAAAGTTCCTGCTCTACCTTGGTGGGTCTTGCGCTTATTGGCAGATTTGCTCGCCTTGGAGCTTCACGGCAGCCCTCAGCTTGGCCGTTTTTCTGAATTCACAGTCCAGGTCGACTCCTCCTGTGTCTGACCTGGAGTTGGGAGGTTTGGGGGGAACCCAGGCCCACCCTCTACTCCGGGTTCCAGCCCAGGGCCCTGTGGATCACAGCTGTCTAAAGTGCCTCCTGGAACAGCTGTGCGACAGCTACAACTCCCTGGGCTACTTCCCCATGGCCTCCTCCCAACACCTTCTTTATCTTCACCATAGGACCTTCCTCCTGGTGTCTGATAATGCTTGTACTCCTCAGTCCTCCGATAGTCCGTATTCTCACTCTCAGCTCCTAGTGCCTCTTGCTCCCAGCTCCTCACACGCGCACCACAAAATGAAGTGAGCTCCTTTTTAAAACCCTGGTGCCCTGATTAGCCTGCCTTAATTGATTCTAGCAGCTTCTTGATTGGCTTCAGGTGTTCTAAACAGCCTGTCTTAATTGTCTCCAGAAGGTTCCTGATTGTTCTGGAACCTTCCCTGTTACCTTACCCAGGGGAAAGGGACCTACTTAGCCTGGGGCTAATATATCTGCCTTCTGTTACTCTCCTATAGCCATCTGGCCAGACCATGTCACACTATGGATAAAGACGAAAGTAGTTCTAAAGGAAATATGACTCACAGAGATTAGATAAATAAGGCAACTGTAAAAAAGCATTTTAAAAGCACTTTTTCTGCATGCAGGGCTGATAAATTGTTTCGTGGTTTATAACTCCATAATGGAAATATGAAGCTATTTCAGAAACAAAGATTTTGGTAATAAGCATGTATTTGAATATTGGTTAAGAAAATAAAATGTCCTAAAGATGCTTATTCTCGAAGAACTTTGTGAGTGTGCACATTTATTTTTAAACCTGCCATTAGTATTGTTTGACTACTAAATAAATGAGACCATATTATAAATGTATATATTCAAAGGACGATATCTTCCCGAAGACAGACTATAGAAGTGCAGAGAACAATTAAAGTGGGTGGTCCTGCCTTCCATGTGCATGGTTAAATGGTCCAATATGCAATTGATAAATAGAGCAATCAATTTTCCTCTATAAAATACATTTTACCAAACATGTGGCCTCAAAAACTACACTTTAGTCGACACAAATACATCAGCTCTTGGAATCAGATGCTGAAGATGACTGATCCTCTGGGAAATTATACAAACAATTTGTTCTATAGTTTTATTATTGAATCTTTGTCCAAAAACGTTGTTAGTTCTCTGATTAGGAAATGCTTGTGTTAGCCTACTAATTGTTTTGTCAGTAATTGAAAAGTTTTAATCCAAATTATAAGAATTAAAGGACATCTTGAGAGAGTATATGGTTATGACATCATAAATGGAAAGTACTCTCAAAGTGACTGTCTGTATTCAGAAAACTGTGGATCAGATATATTTGATATGTAACGGTACATAAGAATTTTTTACCTTGTACCTGAAAGAAAATATTAAGGCCCCAATTCAGCAGAGTCCTTCCCTAGTCAGCAAAACAGTTAAGCGCTGACTTAAATAGTTCAAACTTGGGCCCAAATGAGATTACCACTTTGCCATAGGGCCACATCTAATTTCAAGATCCTGGACAGGTAGGAGGCACATCACTCACAGATAATGCTGCATTGCAGCTGGTGTCTAAATAAAGGGGTGGAGAGAGAGGGAAACAAAACCACCCAGATCATGTCTACTAGGAGAGCAATTCCAGAAGGCATCAGAATTTTAAGCTGGCTATATAATTAACAGGACGACAAATGGTTAACAATTAGTGGCTATTACTCAGCTGCTATATAAACAGCTTACTTGTCCATGCAGCAGCTTGAGGTCTGATAGGCAGGTTACCAGCTTGTGCTTTTTCATAGGTGACCTCTCTTCCTGAGCCTTCTGAATTTAATTATTAGAAGACCAAAACCTGTGCTGGTTGGTGTAATTCACAGAGGAAGATCAGTTGAGTTGGAAAACAGCTGTGCCAATTCAAGGTCTTTTATAGTTCCAGGAGCAGGGAGAACTTATGTCTGTGCTCTGTGTTTTCTGGGAGGTTGGGGAGGGCCTGGGGGGAAAGATATAACTGGAGTTTAGGAACCCCGAACAATTTATTCTGAATAAAATTAAAATATCTCATCTCTCCTCTTCCGCTTCTCCCTAGCTTTCTTTTCAATTAACTCTGAAATATACTCACCCTAGTGGAACTGTTACATTCCTCTAAGCTGCCAAGAAAATATATGAAAACTTGAAAGCACACAAAGGACAAATGTCAACTATTCAGAGGCAGTAGGTTGTACATATAAGTTATTATATTGATTCAGCCTTCTAAAGCTCTTGGATTTAAATACCAGGTGACAGACGATCTGCCTTGCAGGCCACCAACTTTATCGCCCCAGTGTCTGTTACCATGTACAGTGGAATGAGTGTCAGACTGCTCAGTGTGCAAAGGTACTAAGAATTTGTGACAGATTTGGGCCAGGATCCACAGTCCCCAAATGGAAATACAGTAAATCCTTAATGTTTTCCTCCTTCTAAACTAAACACATGACTCATGGCAGGTGGCTTTGCATAATTACCAGAACCTGTCTTAGCATTTTAAAAAATATTTGCCCTTCTTATAGCTTAAACTGCATTAAAAAATGGAGTTGTTTTTTCATGTAGACTAAGGTAGAATCTTTTTTTATCCTGAGTTATGAATTAAAAAGTACAAATTAATCCCTCGCATGCCCTCTTGACGTTGAATGCGTGATGCATGTCAGTTACCTGGAGCCCATACCCTGTGGTGGAAGGTCACGGAACAACTTAGAATCATAGAATCATAGAATATCAGGGTTGGAAGGGACCTCAGGAGGTCATCTAGTCCAACCCCCTGCTCAAAGCAAGACCAATCCCCAACTAAAACTTGTAAAATAAGGGAGGTGTTTTGAAACAAACAGTTTCACTGGTGAAGTTCTGCGTCATCGAGCACTTTCTGCCATTCTAGTGATATCTTGCTGCAGCCAGTCAGAAATCAGCTGGCATAAAAATTTGCTTAAGTGGGACAAAGGGACAGTGATGGGATTTGGTCTTTTTAGCCCGTTTCCCTGATCATTGTAACTTGCTGGGGAAAACAAAATCCAATCAGGCAATAATGTGCAGCTACACTGGAGCCCTCTCCTTCTCCTTCCTCAATTACTTTGAGTTTAAAGTGGCTAAAATGGCCTCAGACTTTTCAGTTATGAAACTCATTTAAAAGATGAATGTGGTCCTGTCAAGTTTCCTTGCCCTCTCTGAACTCGAGGGTACAGATGTGGGGACCTGCATGAAAAACCCCCTAAGCTTATTTTTACCATCTTAGGTTAAAACTTCCCCAAGGTACAAACTATTTTACCTTTTGTCCCTGGACCTTATTGCTACCACCATCAAGCGTCTAACAAAATATAACCGGGAAAGAGCCCACTTGGAAAAGTCTTTCCCCCAAAAAATCCCCCCAAGCCCTACACCCCCGTTCCTGGGGAAGGCTTGATAAAAATCCTCACCAATTTGCATAGGCAAATACAGACCCAAACCCTTGGATCTTAAGAACAAGGAAAAAGCAATCAGGTTCTTAAAAGAAGAATTTTAATTAAAGAAAAAGTAAAAGAATCACCTCTGTAAAATCAGGATGGTAAATACCTTACAGGGTAATCAGATTCAAAACATAGAGAATCCCTCTAGGCAAAACCTTAAGTTACAAAAAGACACAAAAACAGGAATATACATTCCATTCACCACAGCTTATTTTATCAGCCATTTAAACAAAACAGAATCTAATGCATATCTAACTAGATTGCTTATTAACCCTTTACAGGAGTTCTGACCTGCATTCCTGCTCTGGTCCCGGCAAAAGAAAAAACACACAGACAGAGAGAACCCTTTGTTTCTCCCCGCCCCACAGCTTTGAAAGTATCTTGTCTCCTCATTGGTCATTTTGGTCAGGTGTCAGCAAGGTTATCTTTAGCTTCTTAACCCTTTACAGGTGAAAGGGTTTTTTCCTCTGGCCAGAAGGGATTTAAAGGTGGTTAGCCTTCCCTTTATATTTATGACATGGCCCAATCTTGAGCCCATCCTGGCCTGGGGCAAGGGGGCTGGACTGACAAACAGATGGATCTCCTCAGCTGGAGATTCCCCCTTTGTACTCAGGTCCTGTACTACCACCCCGCAGTTGCTGGCATCATGGGATTTGCAGAGGTGTTTCACGAGGAGAAGCCAGAGTGTTGGTCAGTGGTCAAGCTAGTGGATGGATCCCTGGCGCGCTAATGGCCTCTGTTAGGCTCAGGAGCTACAAACGGCTCTTCTACCCTCTCAGCTATGACCAGCTGGGAACACTGGGCCCCTCTGTGGAATGAAGCCTGATTACCTGAGAGAGAAAATACAGGCATCGTTCGTGGTTAGTATAGCAGTTCTACTATGGTAGAATGAAGTCCCTTCCATAGTGTCTAAAAGGGAGAATTCTGATTGCAGAGCTAAGGGAGGAGGAAGAACAGGTTAATTCTCTCTGTACAAGAGGGAAATACCTGCATGTGTAACCCACACACCTTCTGGATGTGGTGTTCTGTCCCATCTAGTGGCACCTGTGACATTGCTCCCCATAAGGCTTTATGGAAGTATGCTTATGAATGTATATATGACATAACTGGAATATGTTTTATGCTACATATGCCATGTAACATATCTCTGTAAAGGTTATGATCTTCTGAATATATTCATCCTATTTGTATGCATGTGTCATTTTTGTATTTGAAGTTAGGAATATTGGCTATGTACTTTTTTAATTTTAAGTAGTCTCAGTGAAGCAGTTGGTCAGCTTCCTGAGAAAAGACTATTCTCAGTAAGTGCCCAATCAAGAAACACTTAAGATAGCAATGAACCTGGAGATGCCAATCCACATCTGAGCTTTCCTGGGAATGTGGCCTGGCTGGTAAGGAACTGAGTAATGCATGGACATGTGACTTGCCCAATACTTCATCTTGGAGCTGGATTCTACATAGGAAAAAGGAGGGGGTCTCCACCCACAAGAGAAAGTCTATTTAAGCCCTTGGGAGACCCCTCCATTTTGTCTTCAGCTGGCTAAGGAGATAGCCTCTCCACCCCAAAGGATACCTGAAAGATACTGGAACAAAGGACAGTAACCACAGGGGTGTGAGTGATTGCTGGACCCAGACTAGAAGGAGGCTAATCTGTAAAAGAAATTTATTAGGACATCTCTGAGGGTGAGATTTTATCTGTAATCACTTTCTTACTGTATTAGGCATAGACTTGAGTGTTTTATTTTATTTTGTTTGGTAATTTACTTTGTTCTGTCTGTTATTACTTGGAACCACTTAAATCCTATTTTTTGTATTTAATAAAATTACTTTTTACTTATTAATTAACCCAGAGTACGTATTAATACCAGGGGAGGGAGGGGGCAAACAGCTGTGCATATCTCTCTGTCAGTGTTACGGAGGACAAACAATTTAAGAGTTTATCCTGTATAAGCTTTATACAGGGTAAACCAGATTTATTTGGGGTTTGGACCCCACTGGGAGTTCAGCATCTGAGTGTTGGAGACAGGAACACTTTTTAAACTGTTTTCAGTTAAGCCTGCAGCTTGTAGGGGACGTAGTTCAGACCTGGGTCTGGGTTTGTATCAGGTGAGCATGTCTGGCACAGCCAGGCAAGGTTCTGAAATCCCAAGCTGCCAGGGAAAACGTGCTCAGAGGTAGTCTCGGCACATCAGGTGGCAAATCCCAATGGGGTTTCTGTGATCCAACCCGTCACAGCACCAAGAGCACTTAGAGAGAGTTAAATGAGTCTGCTCTACAGCCTTATCTAACAGTGGGTTGGCTTTTATCTCATGTGCAAGAGGCTCATGCTTGAAACTCCAGAGGTTCCCGTGTTCGATCCCGCCCACCGACGGACTGGGGTCTGTTGGTGTTACACACATTGCATGAAAACTAATTAAAAACACCATCATAGAGGTTTAAACAAAATGTATATCTCAAATTGTCATAAATATAAAGGGAAGGGTAAACCCCTTTAAAATCCCTCCTGGCCAGAGGAAAAATCCTCTCACCTGTAAAGGGTTAAGAAGCTAAAGGTAACCTCGCTGGCACCTGACCAAAATGACCAATGAGGAGACAAGATACTTTCAAAAGCTGGGAGGAGGGAGAAAAACAAAGGGTCTGTGTCTGTCTGTGTGATGCTTTTGCCGGGGACAGAACAGGAATGGAGTCTTTAGTAAGTAATCTAGCTAGGTCTGTGTTAGATTATGATTTCTTTAAATGGCTGAGAAAATAGCTGTGCTGAATAGAATGAATATTCCTGTCTGTGTATCTTTTTTGTAACTTAAGGTTTTACCTAGAGGGATTCTCTATGTTTTGAATATAACTACCCTGTAAGGTATTTACCATCCTGATTTTACAGAGATGATTTTTTTTTTTTACTTCTATTAAAAGTCTTCTTGTAAGGAAGCTGAATGCTTTTTCATTGTTCTCAGATCCAAGGGCTTGGGTCTGTGGTCACCTATGCAAATTGGTGAGGATTTTTACCAAACCTTCCCCAGCAAGGTTTGGGAGGATTTTGGGGGGAAAGACGTGTCCAAACTCCATTTTTTCAGGAACCCAGATAAAGTTTGGTGGTGGCAGCGGAAATCCAAGGGCAAAGGGTAAAATTAATTTGTACCTTGGGGAAGTTTTAACCTAAGCTGGTAAAAGTAAGCTTAGGAGGTTTTCATGCAGGTCCCCACATCTGTACCCTAGAGTTCAGAGTGGGGAAGGAACCTTGACACAAATAAAAAAAACAAAAACAAACAAAATAAAACCCCAAAACAGTAAGACCACCAAAACAATGCCACCATAGCTAATGAACAGAGTGAAGGAGGTAGTTAGCAGCAAGAAGACGTCCTTTAAAAATTGGAGTCAAATCCTGCTGAGGAAAAGAAAAAGGCACCATAAACTCTGGAAAGTTAAGTGCAAAATTAGCCAGGCTAAAAATAATTTGATGAGCTGTCATAAGTATAAAGGGAAGGGTAACCACCTTTCTGTATACAGTGCTATAAAATCCCTCCTGGCCAGAGGCAAAGTCCTTTCACCTGTAAAGGGTTAAGAAGCTAAGGTAACCTAGCTGGCACCTGACCCAAAATGACCAATGAGGGGACAAGATACTTTCAAATCTGGAGGGGGGCGAAAGGCTTTTGTCTGTCTGTGTGATACCTTTGCTGGGAACAGATCAAGGATGCAAGCCCTTCAACTCCTGTAAAGTTAGTAAGTAATCTAGCCAGAAAATGTGTTAGGTTTTCTTTGTTTTGGCTTGTGAAATTCGCTGTGCTGGAGGAAATGTGTATTCCTGGTTTTGTGTCTTTTTGTAACTTAAGGTTTTAGCTAGAGGGATTCTCTATGTTTTGAATCTGACTGCCTGTAAGATTATCTTCCATTCTCATCTTACAGTGTAGTTCTCTTTTTTTTTTTTTTTGTTCTTCTAATAAAGTTCTGTTTTTTAGGAATCTGATTGAGTTTTTTTGGGTCTTAAAAATCCAAGGCTGGTTTGTGCTCATCTTTTTTATTCTCAAGCCTCCCCAAGAAAGGGGGTGTAAGGGCTTGAGGGAGATATTTTGGGGAAATAGGAACTCCAAGTGGTCCTTTCCCTGTTCTTTGTCTAAATCACTTGGTGGTGGCAGCATACTGTTCAAAGACAAGGCAAAATTTGTGCCCTGGGAAAGTTTTTAACCTAAGATGGTAAGAATAAGCTTAGGGAGTTTTTCATGCAAGTCCCCACATCTGTACACTAGAGTTCAGACTAGGGAGGGAACCCTGACATGAGCAAATAGCAAAAGTAACTCTGATCCTTGGCTTCAGAAGCAATCCTGGCAATTACAAGCCAGTAAGCCTGACTTCAGTACCAGGCAATTTGATTGACACTATAGTAAAGAACAGAATTACCAGACACATAGATGAACATCATATGTTGGGGAAGAGTCAACATGGCTTTTGTAAAAGGTAATCATGCATCACCAATCTATTAGAATTCTTTGCAGGCGGTCAACAAATATGTGGACAAGCATGATCTAGTTGATACAGTGTACTTGGACTTTCAGAAAGCCTCTGACAAAGTCCCTCATCATACACTCTGAAATAAAGTAAGCAGTCTTGGGATAGGTGGGGAGATCCTTTCTTGGATCAGTAACTGGTAGGAATAAATGTTCAGTGTTCATGGAGAGAGGTAAATAGCAGGGGTCCCCCAAGGGTCTGTACAGGGAGCAGAGCTGTTCAACATATTCATAAATGATTTAGGAAAGGGGGTAGAATGGGAGAAAAGTTTTCAGATGATACAAAATTACTCAAGATAGTCATGTCCAAAGCTTGCTATGAAGAATTACAAGGAGATATCACTAAACTGGAGGACTGGGCATGAAATGGCAAATGAAATGTTGATACCTGCAAAGTAATGCATATTTGAAAACATTATCCCAACTATACATACAAAATGATGGGGTCTAAATTAGCTGTTACCTCTCAAGAAAGGGATCTTGGAGCAGATGTTTTCAGAAAACTATCCACATTGACTCCATGTGCAGCGGAAGTCAAAAAAGTGAACAGAATGTTAGTAACCGTTAGGACAGGGATAGATAATAAGACAAAAATATCATCATGCCACTATATAAATCTATGGTACGCGATATCTTGAATACTGTGTGCAGTCCTGGTCGCCCCATCTCAAAAACTATATGGGATATAGAAAGGAGGTAGAGAAACTGGAAAGGATCCAGAGGCGAGCAACAAAGATGATCCAAGAGATGGAATGTGCACCATCTGAGCAAAGACTGAAGGAACAAGATATGTTTAGTTTGGGAAAAAAGGAAGCTTGAGGTGGGACATGATAGCAGTCTTCAAATACTTGAAAGGTAATCTAAAAGAAGATGGGAAAAAATGTTCTCTCTTACCACAGTCGGCAGAACAAGAGGCAATGGGTTCAAACTACAGCAGAGCAGAATTAATTTAGATTAATTCTCAGGAAAAACTTCCTAACAGTCAGCACAGCAGGACAATGGAACAGACGCCTAGGCTGGTCATGGAAGCTCCTTCACTGGAGGTTTTCAGAAAGAGGCTGGAGCCACCTGTCTGGGATGGTTTAGACTCAACAAATCCTGCATTTTAGCAGGGGGTTAGACTAGAACAGTGGTCCTCAACCAGGGGTGCATGTACCCCTGGGGGTATGCAGATGTCTCCCAAGGTGTATTCATCTAGATCAGTGTTTCTCAAACTCCCAGGGGGGGTCATGGGATGGGTTTATGGGGATTGCAAGTGTAGGCTGGCATTAGGGGGTGGCAAGCAGGGAAATTTCTTGGGACCCCTGCCACAAGGGACCCCACAAAGCTAAGTTACATGCTTCAGCCCCACCGTCTGGGGCTCGGGCTTCAGACAAGGGTCACAAGTGAAAAACAAACTCAAGTATCACACTGAAATGTAAGTACAATATTTATATTCCAATTAACTTATTTTATAATTATATGGTAAAAATTAGAAAGTAAGGACTTTTTCAGTAATAGTGTGCTGTGACACTTTTGTGTTTTTATGTCTCATTTTTTAAGCAAGTTGTTTTAAGTGAGGTGAAACTTGGGGTACACAAGGCAAATCAGACTCCTGAAAGTAGTCTGGAAAGGTTGAGAACCACTGGATTAGATGACCCTTTTGGTCCCTTTGATTCTATATTCTAGAATCGGAAAAAGTACAGAAAAGGACAATAAAAATGATGAGGGGTATGGAACAACTTCCATATGAGGAGAGGTTAAAAAGACTCGGACTTTCCAGCTGAGGAAAGAGACAACTAAGGGGGGATATGATAGAGGTGTATAAAATCATGAGTGGTGTGGAGAAAATGAGTAAGGAAGTGTTATTTGCCACTTCATATAAGACAAGAACCTGGGGCCCCCAATGAAATTAATAGGCAACAGGTTTAAAACAAACATAAGGAAGTACTTCTCACAACCCACAATTATCCTGTGGAACTTGTTGCAACGGGATGTTGTGAAAGCCAAAAGTGTAACTGGGTTCAAAAAGAATTAGAGAACGTCCTGGAGGACGGGTCCATCAATGGCTACTAGCCAAGATGGTCAGGGACACAACCCCATGCTCTTGGTGTCCCTCAACCTCTAACTGCCAGAAGCTTGGACTGGATGACAGGGGATGGTTCACTCGATAATTGCTCTGTTCTGTTCATTCCCGCTGTAGCTTCTGGAATTGGCCACTGTCATAAGACAGGGCATTGGGCTAGCTGGACCATTGATCTGACCCAGTATGACCATTCTTATGTTCTTATGAATCCCAACACTTATATTAGTGTAATTGTTCTTTATGTACTATTGATAAATATGTAGGAAAGCTGATGGTGATAATACTTGTCAATGTAAGTGTATATACATCCCTTATATCGCCATATAAACATGTATAGATGGGATCATATTACCTTCACTTCAATGGTCAAACACTACAGTGTACTTATTTTTATTTGCCTGGAAAGATCTGTCTTTTCTCTCACATGCTATGTTTGTATATAAGGATACAGTAATATCTGATTATCACATTTGAGTGGAAAAAAAACCCCCAAAGTATGTAGGGCAAATTTGATGCCTTTCTTTGCTCTTGGCATATGAATATCAATCTCAAAACCTAATGATAAAAAAATGTGAATATGACAGATGAGGTTGACTGTCTGCATTTCCTCATTTCTGTTTCATCTTTTGTCACCCTGATTGTGTGATATGGAAATTGTTATCCTTCTTTAAAAATGAGTAAAATCCCAATAGAAATCTTGGGGAAAGCACTATATGGATTTTATCATAAATTAGGAGTTAACTACAGTAAAAATGTTACAAAATATTCATCTTCTTAGTAATCTGCAGTTTATTGTAGTTAAACTCTGGTAAGTTTCAGAGTATCAGCCGTGTTAGTCTGTATTCACAAGAAGAAAAGGAGGACTTGTGGCACCTTAGAGACTAACCAATTCCGATGAAGTGAGCTGTAGACCATGAAAGCTTTTGCTCGAATAAATTGGTTAGTCTCTAAGGTGCCACTAGTACTCCTTTTCTTTTTGCAAACTCTGGTAAATCTGTCATATGCATAACATCACTATAATGCTCTGCAATAACCATTGAAGAAGCATTGTCAGACACCTAATTTATTGTAGTGTGGACTAATATTCTGGTTTTATGTATTGTATGTGTGTATATATATATATATAATGTATGTAATTTATTGTATTATGGACGAA
The DNA here is from genome assembly GCF_015237465.2 of Chelonia mydas. Taxonomy (NCBI): domain Eukaryota; kingdom Metazoa; phylum Chordata; order Testudines; family Cheloniidae; genus Chelonia; species Chelonia mydas. Next base: position 132,770,128 of record NC_051246.2, on the reverse strand, counting down.
TATTCTAGTTTTACAACACGGGGAATTACAGACCAGTCAGTTTAAGTTCAGTACTCAGAAAGATAATGGAGCAAATAATTAAGCAATCAATTTGTAAACATAAGAACATAAGAACGGCCATACTGGGTCAGACCAAATGTCCATCCAGCCCAGTGTCCTGTCTACTGAGAGTGGCCAATTCCAGGTGCCTCAGAGGGAGTGAACCTTACAGGTAATGATCAAGTGATCTCTCTACTGCCATCCATCTCCACTCTCTGACAAACAGAGGCTAGGTACACCATTCTTTACTCATCCTGGCTAATAGCCATTAATGGACTTAACTTCCATTAATTTATCCAGTTCTCTTTTAAACCCTGTTATAGTCCTAGCCTTCACAACCTTCTCAGGCAAGGAGTTCCACAGGTTGACTGTGCGCTGAGTGAAGAAGAACTTCCTTTTATTTGTTTTAAACCTGCTGCCCATTAATTTCATTTGATGGCCCCTAGTTCTTATATTATGGGAACATGTAAATAACTTTTCCTTTTTCGCTTTCTCCACACCACTCTAGAAGATAATAAGGTGATAAGTAACAGCATGGATTTGTCAAGAACTAACCATTCCACACCAACCTAATAGCTTTTCTTGAGAGGGTAATAAGCCTTATGGATGGGAGGAAGTGGTAGATGGGATAGATCTTGACTTTAGTAAGGCTTTTGATACTGTCTCACATGACCTTCTCAGAAACAAACTAGGGAAATACAACCTAGATGGAACTACTATGAGGTGGGTGCATACCTGATTGGAAAACAGTAGCCAGAAAGTAGTTATCAGTGGTCCACACTCAAGCTGGAAGAGCATATCAAGTGGGGTCCTGCAGGGATCGATTCTGGTTCGGGTTGTGTTCAATATCTTAATCATTGATTTAGATAATGGCATGGAGAGTACACTTATAAAGTTTGCAGACGACACCAAGCTGGGAGGGCTTGCAAGTGCTTTGGAGGATAGGATTAAAATTCAAAATGATCTGGACAAACTGGAGAAATGATCTGAAGTAACTAGGATGAAACTCAGAATCTCCTTCCTTAGAAGTTTTTAAGGTCAGGCTTGACAAAGCCCTGGCTGGGATGATTTAGTTGGGGATTGGTCCTGCAGGGGGTTGGACTAGATGACCTCCTGAGGTCCCTGCCAACCCTGATATTCTATGATTCTATGATTCAATATGGACAAATGCAAAGTTCTCCACTCAGGAAGGAACAATCAGTTGCACACCTACAAAATGGGAAATGACTGCCTAGGAAGGAGTACTGGGGTAAGGGATCTGGTGATCATAATGGATCACAAGCTAAATATGAGTGGTCCATGTAACACTGTTGCAAACATCATTCTGGGATGTGTTAACAGGAGCATTGTAAGCAGAACACGAGAAGTAATTCTTCCGCTCTACTCTGCACTGATTAGGCCTCAGCTGGAGTATAGTGTCCAGTTCTGGGCACCACATTTCACAGAAGATGTGTCTAAATTGGAGAAAGTCCAGAGAAGAGCAACACAAATGATTAAAGGTCTAGAAAACATGACCTGTGAAGGAAGAATGAAAAAAATTGGTTTGTTTAGTCTGGAGAAGAGAAGACTGAGGGGGGACATGATAACATGATAATTTTCAAGTCCATAAAAGGTTGTTACAAGGAGGAGGGAGAAAAATTGTTCTTCTTAACCGCTGAGTGTTAGGATATAGATATTCAGGCCTGTCTGCAAAGGCCTGTACTTTAAGAATTTAGGTGTATTCTTATCACTTGGCTAGTTCTAGAGGTATAAAAGAGAGAATCAAAATCACTGTCTGCCGGTGTAAGAGCCCTCTCTTACTGTGACAGTTTGAAGCCCTGTGCTTAGGCTAAGGCCTTTGGCTAAGCAGCAGAGGCAGCCCTAAGCTAGGAAGCGACAGGTCACATCCTCACATTCCAAACTAGTCACATTGAATGAAGGTGCTATTGGGCTCTTAGGAATACAATCCTGTCCTGATAATGCCTATCACCTCCAGAGAAAGGGAAGTGCCTAGAAAATGTAAAAGGAAACAGCATCCTGTCTGGCAAGAACTCACTTATCAATACTGGGATGTGAAATCCTCACTTCTGTATTGTTTTGTCATTATAGTTCCCACTTTGCTATTGTTTGTCTGTGTAATCTCTGTCTGGTTCTGTGATTGTTTATCTGCTGTATAATTAATTTTGCTGGGTGTAAACTAATTAAGGTGGTGGGATATATTGGTTACATAATCATGTTACAATATGTTAGGATTGGTTAGTTAAATTTCAGGAAAATGATTGGTTAAGGTATAGCTAAGCAGAACTCAAGTTTTACTATATAATCTGTAGTCAATGAGGAAGTGAGTGGGTGTGGGTGGGAGGGGGTGGGTATGTGTGGGGGAGATGGGAACAGGGAACGGGGGTAAGGAAATTGGAATCATGTTTTGCTAAAGGGGGAAATGGGAACAGGGAATGGGAGTAAGGAAATTGGAATCATGTTTGGCTAAGGGCAGGAATGGGAACAGGGACACAGGTGTAAGGCTCTGTGGTGTCAGAGCTGGGAAGGAGGATACTAAGGAAGGAAACTGGAATCATGCTTGCTGGAAGTTCACCCCAATAAACATCGAATTGTTTGCACCTTTGGACTTCAGGTATTGTTGATCTCTGTGCATGCGAGAAGGACCAAGGAAGTAAGTGGGTGAAGGAATAATCCCCCTAACACTGAGGATAGGACAAGACACAATAGGATCAAATTGCAGCAAGGTGGTCTAAGTTGGACATTAGGAAAAAGTTCCTAACTGTCAAGGTGGTTAAGCACTGGAATAAATTGCCTAGGAGGTTGTGGAATCTCCGTCTAGGGTTGCCAGGCATCTGGTTTTCGACTGAAACACCCAGTCGAAAAGGGACCCTGGTGGCTCCAGTCAACACAGCTGATCAGAATGCTAAAGACATGTTCAGTATTTCTAGTAGAAGTCACTACAGGGTGGTCTTCAAAGGGATGCAGAACTGCAACATGGAGGCTCCTCCCACACCCCGAACCCATCATCCCCGGCTCCACCCCAGATCCCAGCACTCTGCCCCAGTCCAGTGAAAATGAGGAAGTGAGTGAGGGTGGGGGAGAGCAAGTGTTGGAGGGAGGAGGGATAGAGTGAATGGGGGAGGGGCCTATGAGAAGCGGTGGGGCAGGGCAGGGCCTTGGGGAAGGTGTGGGGCAAGGGTGCTCATTTTTCTGCAATCAGAAAGTTGGCAACCCTATCTCCATCATTGTAGATTTTTAAGAGCAGGTTGGACAAACACCTGTCAGGGATGGTCTAGATAATACTTAGTCCTGTCTTGCGTGCAGGGGACTGGATTAAATGACTTCTCGAGGTCTCTTCCAGTCCTATGATTCTATTGGGAACCTTTGGTGCATGGAGATGCACAGTTGGCATTACTGAAAACCAGTGATGCCGAGCTGGTACATTATTGAAAAACATGGCTTTTATTCTAAAAGCAAGTCTCCTTGGCAATGAATCCAATAGAAAATCTATAGCCTAAACCTGTTGATATTTAAAATATCCAAGTAGGGTACCTGAACTTCACACAGAAATAGAGATGAATGATAGTGAGAGAAAAAATCATTAAAAAAAGCTTTCAATTCCATATGCAAAGCAGCAGCCTTTGGAAAATGAGACCTCAAATTAAATGACAACGAGGAACCATTCAGAGCAATATGGTCCCATTCATTGATATAGATCACTAACACATACAGCAATAGTGAAATTCAGAATATTAATTCTTAATAAAGTAATAACCTAGAAACCCGTTTCTGACATTAACCATGAAATCAAGCTACTTTTGCAAACCAGTTTTCAGATCTGTACTGAAACCTTCATTTCTCTGTTTTTGTTACTTTTGTACTTGGACATCTTATAAAAAAAGGATTATATAGCACAGAGGTTCACCTGGCCTGCAGATTGTCCATGATGTTTAGCAACTCATTGACTCTGATGCCATAAATCTTTATTATTATGGTTCATATTAAACGCCCTTCCTCTCCCTTCTGCACCTGGCACAACTTGTCCCCTTACTAGGGCGATAGGAGTGGCCGTGTTGTATCATTATTTGCAAATATTTTTTTTTAATTTTTATATAAAATGTTTAACTCTGATAGACTTGCTTGTGGCCCAGGAGACAGAATGGTCACAACATCTGGGCCTTGGCTACGGAACTCACTGGCCGAAGGAATAAGAGTGACCACTACCTTCCAGGCATTGAAAGCCAAGGACAAACTCTCCTCACCTAGGCCAACCAACACAGGCCAATAGCTCTGTGCCTGATTCCTGAAGGCAGAGAAGGAGAGAAAGCAAGTGAGCATTGGCATCTTTGAACACATGGGAAGAGCAAAGACTCTGCTGTGATGAGAGCTAGATAAGGAAACTGGGTAGGCAGATAATGAATTAGCATATAGAATCCCAATCATGCTGGACACTTTGAGCTACAGTGTACCTTGAAGGCACTGGCCCCTGGTGGGAGTGCAGGGCAGAGGCCATGGCTGGCTGAGCTCATTGCATCAGAAACCTCATTGCCCCTGAGCAGGGCACAGCCGGTGCTCTCCTTGGACTCTGGCAGCTCGTGCAGAGGAGGGGCAGATCATGGAGCAGTCTCTCAAGTGACGGAGGGTGGCTGGAAGCAGCAAGAGGGGGCCAAGCTGCAGCTGTTATAAGCATCCAAGGATCACACCATGTGACTTTCCAAAATGAATCCACCCAAATTATTAGTGTGTGAGTCTGCTGCAACTCAGAGACACATCACATCCAGGTTCTCATTGCTGATGACACAAATCTTACACTCAGGCACACCCAGCTAGTGAATGAAGCTGTCCCCTGGATATTTAAAAAAAAACATAAACACCTTGTTTTCAGGGATGTGGGTTTAAAGGTGCTGAAAACAAGCAGGATGAAGAGAATGTGTGGCGTACAGCTTGGATATGAAATTACATTTACTTGGAGAGACATCTGCTATGAGCACTCTACTAATATCCATCCAGCATCAGCAAATTCGCCGTGTACGCACAGCTGGAGGAAGCTATATCCATCGTGTATACAGCCAGAGGAACCACTGTCATCATCTAGTCTGACCCCCTGTGTAGCAGAGACCAGAGAACTGCCCCAAATAATGCCTGTTTGAACTAGAGCATTTTTTAAAAATCCGCTTTTGATTTTAAAATTGCTACAGTTGTAGAATCACCACAACCCCTTGATAGGTTGTTCCAATGGTTAATTATATTGGTCCAATGGTTAATTACACTCACTTTTAAATAGTTAACCAGCCCACAAGGAAAGAAAAAAATCTACCACTGACTAGCAATTCTGTCTTCCCACAGGCCCAATAGCCTTATATATTGTTACAAAGAAAGAGGGACCTGTGCCATTGCTCCGTTGAAACGTAGACTGTAGAGCTATCTAGAGCGTACGTACTAGTGGCAACATGCAGAATTTAAAGCAGTGCATCCAGGAGCAAGGATCTCAGCCAAATTTGTTTGAGTTCAGAGTCTTACTCTTACATGATCAGGCACTCTGATGATCTCCAGTGCTGCACGGTTTTCATGGCTTGCATTCCATCCCTTTGGTCATCATTTGTTGTTTGCTTCTGGATCCTCTCCACTTTCTCTACCTCCTTTCCATATCCCATATATTTTTGAGATAGGACAACCAGAACTGCACAGAGTATTCAAGATGTCACGTACCATGGATTTATATAGTGCATGATGATATTTTTCTCTTTTTATCTATCCCTTTCCTAATGATTCCTGACATTCTGTTAGGTTTTTTTGACTGCCACTGCACACTGAGCAGATGTTTTCAGAGAACTATCCACAATGACTCCAAGATAAGAACATAGAATCATAGAATATCAGGGTTGGAAGGGACCTCAGAAGGTCATCTAGTCCAACCCCCTGCTCGAAGCAGGACCAAGTCCCAGTTAAATCATCCCAGCCAGGGCTTTGTCAAGCCTGACCTTAAAAACTTCTAAGGAAGGAGATTCCACCACCTCCCTAGGTAACGCATTCCAGTGTTTCACCACCCTCTTAGTGAAAAAGTTTTTCCTAATATCCAATCTAAACCTCCCCCACTGCAACTTGAGACCATTACTCCTCGTTCTGTCATCTGCTACCATTGAGAACAGTCTAGAGCCATCCTCTTTGGAACCCCCTCTCAGGTAGTTGAAAGCAGCTATCAAATCCCCCCTCATTCTTCTCTTCTGCAGACTAAACAATCCCAGCTCCCTCAGCCTCTCCTCATAAGTCATGTGTTCTAGACCCCTAATCATTTTTGTTGCCCTTCGCTGGACTCTCTCCAATTTATCCACATCCTTCTTGTAGTGTGGGGCCCAAAACTGGACACAGTACTCCAGATGAGGCCTCACCAATGTCGAATAGAGGGGAACGATCACGTCCCTCGATCTGCTCGCTATGCCCCTACTTATACATCCCAAAATGCCATTGGCCTTTTTGGCAACAAGGGCACACTGCTGACTCATATCCAGCTTCTCGTCCACTGTAACCCCTAGGTCCTTTTCTGCAGAACTGCTGCCTAGCCATTCGGTCCCTAGTCTGTAGCGGTGCATGGGATTCTACATAAGAAGGGCCAGACTGGGTCAGACCAATGGGCCATCTAGTCCAGTGTCCAGTCTTCTGACCGTGGCCACTGCCAGGTGCGTCAGAGGGCATTGGCAGAACAGGCAATCGTCAAGTGATCCATCCCCTGTCGTCCACCCCCAGATTCTGGCAAACAGAGGCTAGGGACACTAAGAGCCTGGGGTTGCATCCCTGATCACCGAGGCTAATAGCCATTGATGGACCTATTCGCCATGCATCTCTTTGTTGAGTGGTAACAGCTAATTTAGACCCCATCATTCATATGTATAGTTGGGATTATGTTTTCCAACGTGCATTACTCTGCATTTATCAATTTTGAATTTCAGCTGCCATTTCCTTGCCCACTCACCCAGTTTTGTGAGATCCCCTTGGAACTTTTCTCAGTCAGTTTTGGACTTAACTATTTTGACTAATTTTATATTGTCCGCAAATCCTGCCACCTCTCTGTTTACCTCTTTTTCCAGAACAGTTATGTATAAGTTGAACAGCACTGGTCCTACTTCAGATCCCCATTATTTACCTCTCTCCATTCTGAAAGCTGACCATTTATTCCTATCCTTTCTCCCTATCTTTTAACCAGTTACCAATCCTTGAAAGGACTTTCCCTCTTATTCCATGACAGCTGACTTTGCTTAAGAGCCTTTGTCAAAGTCCAAGTACAGTATATCCACTGGCTCATCCTTGTCTATGTTTGTTGACGTCCTCAAATAATTCTAATAAATTGGTGAGGCATGATTTCCCTTTACAAAAAACATATTAACTCTCCCCCAAAAAATCACGTTCATCGATGTGTCTGATAATTCTGTTCTTTACTATACTTTCAATCATTTTGCCAGGTACTGAAGTTAGGCTAACTGGCCTGTAATTGCCAGGATCGCCGCTGGAGACTTTTTTAAAAAAATCAACATTACATTAAGTATTCTCCAGTCATCTGGTATAGAGGTCATCCAGGTTGATTAACTGACAAACATTATTACTCTGTGTTATTATTTGAGTCATTTTCTATATCTGGTGCACATGAGACTACCTGGGAAAGTATACAGCATCTACTCTCTCTCCTTTCTCTTTCATTGGACATGTGCAATCTTGGACAAAGACACTGAGTGTGTTAAACTACTCAAAGCCCATCACCTGGGACTGCTTAATTATTGATTCATATAGTGTAAAGCCAGATGGGACCATTATTCTGACCTCCTGCATAGCACAGACCATTACATTTCACCCAGTTGCCCCCCTATTAAGCTCAATATTTTGGTTTTGATTAACACACACCTTTCAGAAAGGCATCTGGTCTTAATCTGAAGACATCGGGAGATGGAGAATTCATGACTAGATTTAGTAGTTTGTTCACATAGTTAATCTCCCTCATTATTATTTTTTTAAAATATTCCTTCTAATTTGAATGTATCTGGCTTCAGCTTCCAGCCATTGGTTCTTGCTCTGCCTTTCTCCCGTAAGGAGTGCTTTGATACCCACTGTTTTCTCCCCTGTCCGGCAAACTAAACAGATGGAGCTCTTTAAATCTCTCACTCTATGGAATTTTCTCGACTCCTCCAACCATTTTTATGGCTATTCTTTGAACCATCTCCAGGTTTCAACGTCCTTTTTAAAATGTGGGCCCCAGAACTGACCACCGGGCTCCAGTGTCAGTCTGACCAATGCCGAATACAGAGATAAAATCAGCTCCCTACTTCTACTAGTTACCCGCCGGTTTATACATCCAGGGTCACATTGTCCTTGCCACTTCAATGCACTAGTATCTTGTGTTGAGTTTTTTTGTCCACTATGACCCCTGAAGCCTTTTCACTACACTGCATTTTGGGACAGAGTGCCCCATTCTATAGGTATGACCTGCATGCTTGGTTCCTAGGATTCTTAGATATCTAATTTTCCTTTTGTCTGTATTAAAACACATTTTGTTTCAATGGGCCCTGCTTACCAAAGCAATGCAAACCACTCTGTATGACTCCCATGTCCTCTTCACAATTTATCTCTGAGAGTTTTTTTCTCTTATGCAAATTTAATCAGCCACAATTTTATATTTTATGCCACATCATTGATAAAGATGTTGAATATTGGTGAGCCTGGTACTGATCCCTGTGGAAACCCACTAGGGACATGCCCATTTGATGATGATTCCCTGTTGACAACTAGTTTTTTAAATATGTCGGTTACCCAGTCCCCCATTTAATGTGTGCTTTATATATTGTGGCAAATTGCCAGCACTACTATGATGGGTCTCGCGCTTTCTCTTCTTGGGTGGGGGTTCAGGGCACCATTTCTTGCCCCTGAACTGGGGTATTAACTGCCTCACTAGTGTCCTAGAGCAGGGGAGTGGAGAGGGGGGACCCGGGCCCTCCCTGTACTCCGGGTCCCAGCCCAGGGGCCCTAGGGATAGCGGTAAACCACTTGAACTAGTGGTTCCTTCCCCTGGGCTACTTCCCTGTCCTGCCCTTCAGCTTGTGGGGGTTCCTACCCTCCCTCTGCACAAACCAGGTGTCTCTTTACCTAGGGTCTTGGTCTTCTTAGCTCACCGCAGCACTTCTCCAAACTCTCCTCTGCTTCCCTCCAAACTGCTCTCTGCTCCAACGCCAATCCACTCTGCTTCAACTCCTCCAAACTGCTCTCTGCTCCAACACCAATCCGCTCCGCTTCAACTCCTCCAAACTGCCCTCTGCTCCAACGCCAATCCGCTCTGCTTCAACTCCTCCAAACTGCCCTCTGCTCCAACGCCAATCCTCTCTGCTTCAATTCCTCCAAACGGCTCTCTGCTCCAACACCAATCCACTCTGCTTCAACTCCTCCAAACCGATCTCTGCTCCAACGCCAATCCGCTCTGCTTCAACTCCTCCAAACTGCGCTCTGCTCCGAAACCAATCCACTCTGCTTCAACTCCTCCAAACGGCTCTCTGCTCCAATGCCAATCCGCTCTGCTTCAACTCCTCCAAACGGCTCTCTGCTCCAGCGCCAATCCTCTCTGCTTCAATTCCTCCAAACGGCTCTCTGCTCCAACACCAATCCACTCTGCTTCAATTCCTCCAAACGGCTCTCTGCTCCAACACCAATCCACTCTGCTTCAACTACTCCAAACTGCTCTCTGCTCCGAAACCAATCCGCTCCGCTTCAACTCCTCCAAACTGCCCTCTGCTCCAACGCCAATCCACTCTGCTTCAACTCCTCCAAACGGCTCTCTGCTCCAACGCCAATCCACTCTGCTTCAACTCCTCCAAACGGCTCTCTGCTCCAACGCCAATCCGCTCTGCTTCAACTCCTCCAAACCGCTCTCTGCTCCAACGCCAATCCGCTCTGCTTCAACTCCTCCAAACTGCTCTCTGCTCCAATGCCAATCCGCTCCGCTTCAACTCCTCCAAACTGCTCTCTGCTCCAATGCCAATCCGCTCCGCTTCAACTCCTCCAAACTGCTCTCTGCTCCAATGCCAATCCACTCTGCTTCAACTCCTCCAAACGGCTCTCTGCTCCGAAACCAATCCGCTCCGCTTCAACTCCTCCAAACTGCCCTCTGCTCCAACGCCAATCTGCTCTGCTTCAACTCCTCCAAACTGCTCTCTGCTCCAACGCCAATCCGCTCTGCTTCAACTCCTCCAAACTGCTCTCTGCTCCAACGCCAATCCACTCGGCTTCAACTCCTCCAAACGGCTCTCTGCTCCAACGCCAATCCAGTCTGCTTCAACTCCTCCAAACGGCTCTCTGCTCCAACGCCAATACACTCTGCTTCAACTACTCCAAACTGCTCTCTGCTCCGAAACCAATCCGCTCCGCTTCAACTCCTCCAAACTGCCCTCTGCTCCAACGCCAATCCACTCTGCTTCAATTCCTCCAAACGGCTCTCTGCTCCAACGCCAATCCACTCTGCTTCAACTCCTCCAAACGGCTCTCTGCTCCAACGCCAATCCACTCTGCTTCAACTCCTCCAAACGGCTCTCTGCTCCAACGCCAATCCGCTCTGCTTCAATTCCTCCAAACGGCTCTCTGCTCCAACGCCAATCCACTCTGCTTCAACTCCTCCAAACGGCTCTCTGCTCCAACGCCAATCCACTCTGCTTCAACTCCTCCAAACGGCTCTCTGCTCCAACGCCAATCCACTCTGCTTCAACTCCTCCAAACGGCTCTCTGCTCCAACGCCAATCCACTCTGCTTCAACTCCTCCAAACGGCTCTCTGCTCCAACGCCAATCCACTCTGCTTCAACTCCTCCAAACTGCTCTCTGCTCCAACGCCAATCCACTCTGCTTCAACTCCTCCAAACCGCTCTCTGCTCCAATGCCAATCCGCTCTGCTTCAACTCCTCCAAACCGCTCTCTGCTCCAACGCCAATCCACTCGGCTTCAACTCCTCCAAACGGCTCTCTGCTCCAACGCCAATCCAGTCTGCTTCAACTCCTCCAAACCGCTCTCTGCTCCAATGCCAATCCGCTCTGCTTCAACTCCTCCAAACTGCTCTCTGCTCCAACACCAATCCGCTCCGCTTCAACTCCTCCAAACGGCTCTCTGCTCCAATGCCAATCCTCTCTGCTTCAATTCCTCCAAACGGCTCTCTGCTCCAACACCAATCCACTCTGCTTCAACTCCTCCAAACGGCTCTCTGCTCCAACGCCAATCCACTCGGCTTCAACTCCTCCAAACCGCTCTCTGCTCCAATGCCAATCCGCTCTGCTTCAACTCCTCCAAACTGCTCTCTGCTCCAACACCAATCCGCTCCGCTTCAACTCCTCCAAACGGCTCTCTGCTCCAACGCCAATCCACTCTGCTTCAACTCCTCCAAACGGCTCTCTGCTCCAACGCCAATCCACTCTGCTTCAACTACTCCAAACTGCTCTCTGCTCCGAAACCAATCCGCTCCGCTTCAACTCCTCCAAACTGCCCTCTGCTCCAACGCCAATCCACTCTGCTTCAATTCCTCCAAACGGCTCTCTGCTCCAACGCCAATCCACTCTGCTTCAACTCCTCCAAACGGCTCTCTGCTCCAACGCCAATCCGCTCTGCTTCAACTCCTCCAAACCGCTCTCTGCTCCAACGCCAATCCGCTCTGCTTCAATTCCTCCAAACGGCTCTCTGCTCCAACGCCAATCCACTCTGCTTCAACTCCTCCAAACGGCTCTCTGCTCCAACGCCAATCCGCTCTGCTTCAATTCCTCCAAACGGCTCTCTGCTCCAACGCCAATCCACTCTGCTTCAACTCCTCCAAACGGCTCTCTGCTCCAACGCCAATCCGCTCTGCTTCAACTCCTCCAAATGGCTCTCTGCTCCAACGCCAATCCTCTCTGCTTCAATTCCTCCAAACGGCTCTCTGCTCCAACACCAATCCACTCTGCTTCAACTCCTCCAAACGGCTCTCTGCTCCAACGCCAATCCACTCCGCTTCAACTCCTCCAAACTGCCCTCTGCTCCAACGCCAATCCACTCTGCTTCAATTCCTCCAAACGGCTCTCTGCTCCAACACCAATCTGCTCTGCTTCAACTCCTCCAAACGGCTCTCTGCTCCAATGCCAATCCACTCTGCTTCAACTCCTCCAAACTGCTCTCTGCTCCGAAACCAATCCACTCTGCTTCAAGTCCTTCTCTTGTCTGATTGAAGCAGGGGGGGTTTATCAAGTGACTGGCTTTAGGTGCTCTAATTGGCTTCAGGTGCTTTAATTAATCTATAGCAAACTTCCTTTGCTCTACAGGGAATAAGGCTCCCTTCTTACACTCTTCTGCTGCCCTCTGGCCTGGGCTTTCCTTGCTTTTTGCCCCTGCTTTAGTTCCCCCCGCCCCCGACCGGACCAGAAGCTTTTTCTTCGTTTTTGTTGTTGTTGTTGTTGTTTTTCTTTGCTGCCGTTCGAGTGCTGGTAGGCTGCCAGCTTGCCTGCCAGCCCCCCCACACCTGCCCTCGGACGCTGCTACTGCTTCAGCTGCAACCCCCGGAGGAGGGGGGGAGGACTGCCGACCTCCTCCCCGGAGGAGGGGAGTGGATGCCCCCAGACCCAACTGTTTTGCTGTTCGTTTGTGGACCCGCAATTAATCGTCTTCTTATCTGCTTGGCATTTTTGGAATGCTCCACAAAGACCGGGAGACAAGACAGCTAACAAAGACATCGCCCAGGGAAGCTACAAATCATCGTGGAGGGGGCCGTAAGACTGAGTAACTTTTGAACTGTACTCTCGTGTGGGGGGAGTTTGACTGTGTCTTAACTGCGTTTGTAGGGGCACAGGGGGTGTGGCACGGAGCTGCCCCCCGATACATCGGTGCCCCCCCCCAACACTACTACAACCGTCATGGCCCCCCCACCGTCCGTTCCTGCTGGCAACCTGCCGCCTGCCTCTAGCCTCAACTGCTTGCTTTGAATTCCATCATCCGGACCAGACACAACAGCTGACCAAACGAGACTCTTTGGACGCGCGTGGGTCCACGTTCCCCACCACCACCCCCGGACTGCCTACCCCACAGTTTGCCCATACTACCTGACCCCAACTCCTGTTTCCTTCCCCTGTCCAGTCCGACCCATTTGCCCCCCGCCAGCCCCTGCAGCCCAACAGGGTGAAGTGGTTAATCTGTTTCCCCCTCCCCCCTCCTCCTTCTGGTGTCTCCCCGTCTCTCCCTGCTCACGATGGCGGGGAATGAGAGGGGTGAGGCCCCTCTAACAACCTCAGTTGCCCTTCCCCCCGCTACCCCCCTGCCCAACCCCCAAGCCTCCCCCCCACCACTGCTGCCAAAACACCTGCCACCGCCCCCGCTGGGGCATCGGCAGCCGGAGGCACCGGGGTGACTATTACCGCTGCTATGCCCACCGCCCCCCCAGATTCTAGGAGAGCCCCCCCGGTTGGCCGGAAAGGCCAGGGTGCGAAGAAGGGGAAGGGCCCCGCCACAACCACCAGGCCCTTCATGGTAGAGGCTGCCCCCACCGCTGTGGTCTCATCATTGACCATGGTGTCCCTCCCCGCTGTTCCCTCCACCAGCTCTGCGAGCGTCCCTCCCCCGGCCCCCAAGGCGTATGCCCAGGCGGTGGCAGCACCCACCCCGCCTCCCGCCTCATCATCTCGCCCACCCACCGCCTCCGCTACCATCAATAGCGGCCGGGGCCCCTTTCCCACCATGACCAGGAAGCATGGCGTCCGTTGCCTCCTGGTGCCCGCCTCGCCCCACATGGAGACATACGTGCAGGCGTTGGCGAGGGTGGTAAGCCACGGCCATTGTGGCGGCCTCCAAAATTTACGGGAAGGTCATCTTCTTCTTAGCATCGGAGGCTGCCACCCAGGAGGCGGTGGAGAAGGGCCTGGTGGTGGTGGTGGGGGGGTGTTTGTCCCCCTGGAGCCGCTAGAAGACCTGGGCGTCCGCCTAGTCCTGACCTCCGTTCCTCCCTTTTTACCCAGTGCCGCCCTGTTACCCGCTCTCTCCACCCTGGGGAAACTTGTTTCTGTCATCAGCCCTCTCCCATTGGGCTGCAAGGACCCCACCCTCCGTCACGTCCTTTCGTTCCGCCGGCAAGTGCAGCTTTTACCGCCGATGGTGGCGCGTGACGGAGAGGCGCTCGAGGGGTCTTTCCTAATCCCCTACCAGGGAGCCCGCTATTGGGTCTTTTACTCCACCGGAGAGGCCCGGTGCTACCTCTGCCGATCAGCAGGGCATGTCCGCAGAGACTGCCCTTTGGCCCGGAGGGGAGGGGCACCCGAGACCCCCGAGACCCGGCAGGACATCGGCTCCGTCGTTGCTGACGCCCCTGGCCGCCCGACATCTGAAACCACCTCCCCTCCTGCTCGATCCACCGCTGCTCCTGCCCAGGCCCAAGAGACACCTCCCCTACAATGCCCAGACGAGTGAGGGAGCCCTGCCCTTGCTGTTAACACTCCAGCAGAGCCTATGGAGGAGGGTGCAGCAAATATATTACCAGGCATAGGAGAGGGCACACCCCAAGGAGAACTGCCCCCCCCATGCTGCCTCACCGTTTCCCCCCCGAGCCCCTGAACCATCGCCTCTGCCCCCCGACACGACCCCTGCTAACCAGCCCCCAGACGATGCTATGGAGGGCTGGACCCTAGTCCAGGGAAAGCGAGGCAAGCGGAAGGCTTGAGCTCCGCTGCACCCATTTGATGCGGAGGCCCCCCGGAAGACCAGGAAGGGAGGCACTGATACTGAGCCTTCCGCTATGCCCACGAGTGAGATCCATCCTCCGGTGTCAGGAGGGGAAGAAAAAATAGCACTGGAAGGTAGAATCTTCCCTCCATGGGAGACCCTCACCTCCGAGACCCCTGAGGAACCCCCTTCTGCCCGAATATCACCCGAACCCCCCGCGAACCCCTAAGCGACCGTCGTAGAGGGCGCCAGAGGGGAGACCCCCAGGGTGGCAGAAGACGACCTCTCCTCCATGTATGAGGAGATCGAGGCCCTAGGTTTGACCCCGGTTGCCCAGGGAGAGAATGACCTACTGCCGGCTGGCCTCGATCTGGGCAACCTTACCCCAGTCCCCCTTTCCCCATGCTCCCTCCCCCTAACCGCCTTCCCGGGCTAGCACCCTGCAGAAGGTGGTCCACCATCTGATGCCATGGCTGCTAAATCCACCACAGAGCCTGTGCCTAGCATCACTGGGAGCCCCCTCCCCACCTCCTTAACCCTCGACCTCTCTGCCACCTCTCAGCTGCTTGCATCCCGAAGCCCAGAGCCTCGCCTCTGCCCCCATCCCCACCCCCACCCCTGACCCTGCCCAATCCACCTCCTCCTGCAATGCTATTGCCACCCCTGGGGTTATTTCTTTCCCGTTTTTTGCGGATCCCCCCCAAGGAGCAGCCTTTGCATTTTCCTGCCCCGACCCATTAGGAGCTGCAATTTTCCCTCCACCATCCTCTTCTACCCCAAGGCTTGAGACGGACCTAATAACTTTAGCCTGTCAGACGCCCTGTCGGTGGCCTGCACCCTGCCTGCCCGCCTCAGCGGACCATGAGGCTGCACCAAGAGCCCCACCAGGGAATAACCCAGAAATTGCAACCCCACCCCCTCATGAGCTGCGGAAAGCATTGCGAGAGTTTTTAGAAGACATCCGTGGCTCCCGCAACAGGGTACAGCTAGCTCTCCAGCTATGGGGGGACTTTGATCACATCCTCCAGGCCACAAGGGCCCTTATAAAGGAGGGTAAAGGGAAAGGAAGGCATGGTGCTGCTGCCTACGGGTGGGCCAGCAGCTTCTGTGACGATTTACTCACTTATGGGATGGGTCATGGATTGTTGCGCGACCCGCCGGGGTCTGCGAACACTCCCGCCAACAAGGATTCCCCACCCCTCCAGCCCTCCGCATGACACCCCTCATTATTGCAACTTTGAATACCAGGGGCTGTAGGATGGCTCTCCACAGGTCCCAGGTGCTCTCTTACCTTTGGGAAGGGGGTTACTCTGTGGTTTTCCTGCAGGAGACCCATACGGATCCGACCGCCGAGGACAGCTGGCGGCTGGAGTGGGGGGACGGGGTCTACTTCAGCCACTTCACGATTCGACAAGCTGGAGTGGCGACCCTGTTCTCCCCCAACCTACGGCCCGAGGTTCTAGGGGTCACTGAGGCCATGCTGCCTCTCCGAGTCCGTATGGAGGGGCTCGTGGTCAACCTCATTAACATCTATGCCCCGACAACGAGCCCGAAGTGGCCGCAATTCTATCAGCGGGTGTCTGACTTCCTCAGCACCCTAGATTTTCACAAGTGCTTAGTCCTGGGAGGGGACTTTAACACCACCCTCAAGGAACAGGACCGCTCAGGGGCCGAGCTGAGCCCGGCCACTGCGAACAATTCTCCGAGAAATAGTCAAACATCACTCCCTAGTAGACGTCTGGCGTGACCACCACCCAGATGACACTTCCACGTTCACCTTTGTGCGGGTGGAGGCCCATCGGTCACACCACTCTCAATTGGACCGTATTTATTTATCCTGTTTCCATCTTTCACAGGCCCACTCCTCCAACATTCGGCCGGCCCCATTTTCCGACCATCATCTAGCCACCATAACAGCCTCCCTCCGTGCAGAGAGGCCGGGGCTGGCCTATTGGCACCTTAACAACAGCCTGTTGGAGGATGAGGGCTTCGTGACGTCCTTCCGGGAGTTTTGGCTGGCCTGGCAAGAACAGCGGCGTGCCTTTCCCTCGGCACGGCGATGGTGGGATCTAGGGAAGGTGCGCGCCAAGCTCTTCTGCCGTGACTACACCCGGGGCACCAGCCGACGGAGAAATGCAGTGATACAGCAGTTGGAACGGGAGGTCTTAGAGATGGAGAGGCGTCTGGCCGCCAGCCCCGAGGACCCGTTCCTCTGAGGGGCGTGCCGGGAGAAGCGGGGGGAGCTCCGGGCCCTCGAGGACCATCAGGCCCGAGGTGCCTTTGTTCGATCCCGCATCCACCTCCTTCGGGAGATGGATCATGGCTCCTGTTTCTTCTATGCCCTGGAGAAAACGAGGGGGGCCAAGAAACACATCACCTGCCTTCTAGCAGAAGATGGCGCCCCCTCACGGATCCGGTGGAGATGTGAGGGAGGGCCCGTGACTTCTACACAAGCCTTTTCTCCCCAGATCCGACCGATCCTGGAGCTTGCAGGGTGCTCTGGGAGGAACTCCCCATGGTCAGCGTGGGCGACCGAGACCGACTAGAGCTGCCTCTCACCCTGGCCGAGTTCTCGGAAGACCTCCGTCGCATGCCCACCAATAAATCTCCGGGCCTGGACGGGCTGACCGTGGAGTTCTACCGCGCATTCTGGGACATCCTTGGCCCAGACCTAGCCACTGTCTGGGCTGAGTATTTGCAGGGCGGGGTCCTCCCTCTTTCATGCAGGCGAGCAGTGCTTGCCTTGTTGCCGAAGAAGGGGGACCTCTGCGATTTACAAAACTGGCGTCCCGTCTCGCTCCTTAGCATGGACTACAAAATCATAACGAAAGCAATCTCGCTGCGGCTAGGGTCCGTGATGGCGGACATGATCCACCCAGACCAGACCTATACTGTCCCGGGTCGCAGAATTTTTGACAACCTATTTCTAGTCCGAGATCTTTTGGAACTCGGGCGTAGAGACGGTCTGTCGTTCGCCCTCCTGTCTCTTGATCAGGAGAAGGCGTTCGATAGAGTGGACCATGGGTACCTCCTGGGCACTCTGCAGGCGTTTGGATTCGGACCTCAGTTTGTGAGTTTTCTCCAGGTGCTGTATGCTTCCATGGAGTGTCTGGTTAGACTCAACTGGACCCTGACCGAACCGGTCAGCTTCGGGCGAGGAGTGCGGCAGGGGTGCCCCCTCTCGGGCCAGCTGTACGCTCTGGCGATCAAGCCCTTCCTCTGTCTCCTCCGCAGGAGGTTGACAGGGTTGGTGCTGCGGGAGCCGGAGCTGCGGCTGCTCCTGTCGGCGTATGCCGATGATGTACTCCTCGTGGTCCAGGACCCGGGGGACTTGGCGCAGGTGGAGGCTTGCCAGACCATCTATTCGGCAGCCTCCTCCGCCCGAGTCAACTGGGTCAAGAGCTCTGGTTTGGCGGTGGGGGACTGGCGGCAGGTGAGCTCCCTCCCACCCGCACTTCAGACCATCCGGTAGAGCGCGGGTCCACTGCTCTACCTCGGCGTTTACCTTTCTGCCACGCACCCTTCTCCGCCGGAGAACTGGCAAAATTGAGAAGGCGGGGTGATAGAGCGGCTCCGGAAATGGACGAGGCTACTCCAATGTCTCTCCCTCCGAGGGAGAGCACTGGTGCTTAACCAACTCGTCCTGTCCACGCTCTGGTACCGGCTCAACACCCTGGTCCCGGCCCCGGGTTTCCTGACCAACCTCCAGACATCGATTCTGGGGTTCTTTTGGTCAGGAATGCACTGGGCCCCTGTAGGGGTCCTTCATCTATCCCTGAAGGAAGGAGGGCAGGGCCTGAAGTGTCTGCACACTCAGGTCCATGTCTTCCGCCTCCAGGCCCTGCAGAGGCTCCTTTATAGTGCAGGTAGTTCGACGTGGAGCATATTGGCGCACGTCTTCCTGTGCCGCTTCCAAGGGCTCCGATACGACTGGCAGCTCTTTTATCTTTGTCCGAGAGGTTTTCCACGAGACCTCTCTGGGCTGCCGGTCTTCTACCAGGACCTCCTCCGGACCTGGAAACTGTTTTCAACTACCAGGTCTGTGGCGGCCACTGTGGGAGCAGATCTCCTCACGGAGCCCCTGCTACACAACCCCCAGCTCCGTGTGCAGGTGGTGGAGTCCCGCTCGGTGCGCCAGAGTTTGGTCCTGGCAGAAGTCACGAGAGTCGGAGACCTCCTGGACTACGACCGGAGAGACTGGCTGGATCCCCTGATGCTCGCTCGGCGCATGGGGCTCTCCAGCCCTCGTACTCCCCGGCGCGTACTTCAGGAGGTGAAGGCCGCCTTGACGCCAGCTGCTCGAGCTTATCTCAACCGAGCCCTGCGGGAGGGCGTACCCTGCCCACCCTCTACCCCAGGCCCGCCAGACCTTTCAATTGGGCCCTTACCCCGTAGATCCCAACAAACCCCTCACCCTTTCAGTGCGAGCCGGCTGCATGAACTGTAGCCGGTCAGCTTCCAAATCGCGCCACGGAAATATCTATACACACTCACGCTTCACACCCTTCAAGCCCACACCCTGGTGTCCCACCCCGATATAAAGTGGCGGGACCTCCTGCCACCTTTGGAGGGTGAGCAACCCTGGTGGGCCAGCCTGTATTCCACCTTGGTCCCAAGGCCCGTCGGGGACATTAGTTGGCAGCTCCTTCACGGAGCTGTGAGCATGGGCATGTTTTTGACACGGTTCACCCCTATCCCGGATACTTGACCTTTTTGCAACGTGAGGGAAACCCTGGTGCACGTATATTTAGAGTGTGCCAGATTGCAGCCCCTTTTCCGGCTCCTCACGAATATTTTATTACGCTTTTGGCTACACTTTTCCCCTCACCTTTTTATCTACACACTCCCCATCCGTAGCCCCACAAAATTGCGAGATCTCCTGGTTAACCTCCTCCTAGCCCTAGCTAAAACAGCCATTTATAAAACCAGAGAGGGGAGGTTGGCTAATGAAGCGTCCTGCGATTGTAGGGCCGTTTTCCGATCCTCAGTACATTCACGTATCCGGGCGGAGTTCCTCTGGGCGGCGTCCACCGACTCCCTTGACGCCTTCGAGGAGCGGTGGGCGCTGTCCAAGGTTCTCTGCTCGGTGACCCCGTCCAGTTCCCTCCGTCTGACCCTTTGATTGAAGGGAAGAGCGAGAGACCCCAGCCCCAGCAGTTGCTGCTGTGGATACCATCATCACTGTCACCTAGGAGGGGTCCTATCACACGTGGTGTACATCCCTCCCACCCCCAAACCGCCCACCCCGCAGCCATGCCCATCTTGTCGGGCACTCTCAGGAGAGGAATAATCGGTGACACTGGGCGTGGCACTAGGTAACTCGAGGGGGTGGAAGACCACAAGTGTCGAGGAAGCCCCCCTGCTCTAGGCCACCAGGTAACTCAGGAGGGTAGAAGACCACGAGTGTCGAGGAAGCCCCCCCGCTCTGGCCCCAGGCTAGCCTGAACACTTCTCCCTCCTGAAGGCTGCTGTGTTATACCTTGTGTTTGCTTTTGTTTTGTTGCATAGTTTTGCTTTATCCTTTTTGGTGATTCCTTGTAAGTGTTACACAAATAAAATTCTTTTCTGCTTTAAAAAAAACAAAACAAAAAACACACTCTTCTGCTGCCCTCTGGCCATGCTGTATCACAATATATTGTATACTGCTAACTTTTTAATCAGAATGTCAGGATGGATGTAGTCAAATGTCTTACAAAATTCTCAGTATGTTACATATATACAGTTACCTTTATCAACCACACTTGTAATCTTAGTAAGAAAATTAAATCAGATTGTTTGGCAAGATCTATTTTCCATAAAACAAATGTTGACTGGCATTAATTATGCTCCTATCCTTTAATTATTTATTAATTGAACCCCATATCAGCTTTCCCAGGATGTCCAGGGCTGAGGTCAAGCTAACTGGCCTGTAGTTGCCCAGGTTATCCTGCTTGCCATTTTTGAATTTTGGCACAACGCTAGCACTCTTCCAGCCTTCTGGCACATCCTCACTATTCCAAAATGTATAAAAAACTAACATCAGCCAGAGATCATCTCAGCCAAGTCTTTTAGGACAATTTCTATCTTGGTTGCAAGTTACCTGGGCCTGCTGATTAAAAAAACCCAAAAACTGTTTAGCCATATAAATTGTGGCTTAGCATCCTCCTTAATTACTAACAGAGTAGAACATAGTTCATCCTCCTCCTGTGCTGTGAGTACTTCACTTGATGATTCCCTGTTCTGTTCATTCCCTCTGGGGCACCTGGCATTGGCCACTGTTGGCAGACAAGATACTAGGCTAGATGGACCTTTGGTCTGTCCCACTGTGGCTGCTCCTATGTTCTTATGTATCCTGGTTCTTTCTGAATAAAGGACAGAAATATTTATTGAACACTTCTCCTTTTCTGCATCGTTATTAACAACGTTAAGCTCTCCATCTAGACATAGACTATACCAGAGGTTGTCAACCTATTTACCATTGTGGGCCGCATCCAATAGTACCTGTATGGCCCCGAGGATGTCACACGGGCTGCAGTCGTGTGCTGATTGGGCCGCGAGTTGAGAACCACTGCACTATACCATTGTTAGGATAGCTTTTGTTCCAGATATACTTGAAAAAATCTTCGTATTGTCCCATTGCGCCCAATGGAGACATCAGAATCAGAATAATCAGTAAGTTTTACTCTGGGCTCACAAACGCTGCATTTATGCACAACTCCCAGCTGGCCAGAAAGACTCAATTGATTCCAGTGGGAGTTGGACGGGCACTGAAAAGGGTCTTGCTCTTTTACAGGGCTCATCGCTGGAGCTGCGACATGGTCAGTATTTCTAGTAGAAGTCACTGGTGCGTGGGCTGCAAAGGGATGCAGAACTGCACCACGGAATACCCCAAACCTGCTCTCACTGCCCATCCGGGAGCAGAGACCCATGATGTCTGTTTTCTTCCCTTCCCCTCCCCCCTCCCCCTGCTCTCCTGCTGGTAATAGCTCGTCTTAAGTGATCACTCTCCTTACAGTGTGTAGGGTAACACCCATTGTTTCATGTTCTGTGTGTATATAAATCTCCCCACTGTATTTTCCACTGAATGCATCCGATGAAGTGAGCTGTAGCTCCCAAAAGCTTATGCTCAGATAAATTGGTTAGTCTCTAAGGTGCCACAAGTCCTCCTGTTCTTTTTATGACAGTCTGTGTATTTCAGGTCTTGTGCACCTGCAGAAGGAGCTCCAGAAATGGTCTTTTGGTGCCTGCTTGTGTGAAACACTGTACCTAGCAATTACAGATTACATTAATTGTCCTGCATATTGTTCACAAATTAGGTGCTAAACTGCAATTAAAGAGCCAACAGGTGTGCTAGTTTATGTAATACTTGCACCCCACATCAGTGATGCTAGTTACTCCTTTGTCTGGAATTATTTCAGATTCTTTGTGGCATATTTCTGAATGCCAATGTTTCTTGAAAGTCATGCTGAAGTTGAAGTGTTTCCTAAAATTATAGGAAGAACAGAAGTATTAATGATAGTGGTATTTGTGTAGCAGTTTATGCCTATTATATCATGATACTTGACTGATCTCTAATAGCTATTAAAAATGGTTTTTATTCCTGGTGTCATGCAAAATTGCAATGTCACATAAGGCAGTCGAGCAAGATTTACGAGTTGCTCTGAAAGTAAAAATTCAGACAGACACTCTCTTTCTATTATTCTTCATGCTTTTTAGAAAGCGAACGTAAATTACTACCCCTGTCTCTGATGCCTCAAGAAGGCTTCAAAGGAAATACACATTTTCCAAAACACTTTGATTTGTGTGTCTATGTTATGCCTTTACCAGTTGTCTAGTTTGTTTCCCACTGAAGCTTCTATTTGTGCAGCAATGTTTAATTGGTTATGTGATGTGCTAAGCCTGACACTTGGTGCTATTTAAGAGAAATTTAAGATTTTGGTCTGTCTGGATGGAATGAAGTAAAGTGTGCCCTGCAAGCACAATAACGGGGGTTCTCCATTGTTTTTCTATATAATCTAAGTTGTTTTCTATTGAGTTCACACAATTCTATCTCTATTTTCAACAGATTTTGAACACTGGTGTTTACCTGTTTGCAGATGTCATGACTATCATTATAGTCTTTCTATTTACATCTGTTGCATTCATACTCCAAAATGGCACATTTTCATTTAACTTCTGCCATTCCATGGTGCAGCCCATTCAGATTTGTGAATAATGCATCACCGTCTAATCTCAGTTATAAACCGTTGCAATGTTATTAATTAAAGCTCAGTTTGCATACTGTGTGCAACCGTTGTTTTTCTGAAGAGCGAAGGGAAAGATAAACATCTTATGAATAAATAAAGTCTTGTGGAACGTTCTGATTTTTGCAATAAAAACATAGTATCTTTAAAATCTCCAAAAACTCACTTATCCCTCCCCACACCCTGCTACCTTTTACTTCTATAGTATTATCTGCAGAATTTAGTCTGCGGAAGAGAAGAATGAGGGGGGATTTGATAGCAGCCTTCAACAACCTGAAAGGGGGTTCCAAAGAGGATGGATCTAGACTGTTCTCAGTGGTGGCAGATGACAGAACAAGGAGTAATGGTCACAAGTTGCAGTGGGGGAGGTTTAGGTTGGATATTAGGAAACACTATTTCACTAGGAGGGTGGTGAAGGACTGGAATGGGTTCCCTAGGGAGGTGGTGGCATCTCCATCCTTAGAGGTTTTTAAGGCCCGGCTTGATAAAGCCCTGGCTGGGATGATTTAGTTGGGGTTGGTCCTGCTTTGAGCGGGGGTTGGACTAGATGACCTCCTGAGGTCCCTTCCAACCCTAATCTTCTATGATTCTGTGATCTGCATTGGATCAAATTCTGCTCTTATTTATTCCTGCTCCACACCCTGTTAACACAAAAAGAAAGGTCCATTTAAATACATGACTTTTCACAGACACAGCAAAGTTCTCCAGATGCACAGCTGCTATGCTAAAAATGACCTGACACACTTTTGTTGGCTTTGTAGAACTATTCAGGATTCGAAGGGAAACAATTTCAGATCTGGGAGCATAAAGTGAGTCTCCTACACCTATATTCAGCCCCCACACAGCAGTGATATTCCAGGTGCTGAGTAGCCACTGCTACCCTAGACTTTAGCGGGATTTGTGAGTGCTCAGCGCTTCTGAAACTCAGGTCTCTGGTAGTTAGGTGCCTATATATGGATATATTTCAGAGTAACAGCTGTGTTAGTCTGTATTCGCAAAAAGAACAGGAGGACTTGTGGCACCTTAGAGACTAACCAATTTATTTGAGCATAAGCTTTCGGGAGCTACAGCTCACTTCATCGGATGCATACTGTGGAAAGTGTAAAAGATCTTTTTATACACACAAAGCATGAAAAAATACCTCCCCACACCCCACTCTCCTGGGTTTGTGTGTGTGTGAGGGGAGGGGGGGGAGAGAAAACCTGGATTTGTGCTGGAAATGTCCCAACTTGATTATCATACACATTGTAAGGAGAGTGGTCACTTTAGATAAGCTATTACCAGCAGGAGAGTGGGGTGGGGGGAGGTATTTTTTCATGCTTTGTGGGTATAAACAGATCTTCTATACTTTCCACAGTATGCATCCGATGAAGTGAGCTGTAGCTCACGAAAGCTCATGCTCAAATAAATTGGTTAGTCTCTAAGGTGCCACAAGTCCTCCTTTTCTTTTTATATATGGCTATAGGTGCCCACGTTTAGCTTCCCAGTCTCAAAAATGCTGATATGGGTCATTAAATGTCACTTCACCCCAGTGCTGACAGCCTGCCCAAGCCCCCGTGCTTGTCTTGAGCCCTGCAATGGGAGTGGTACTCGTCAAGGATGCAATTCACTCCTGGGGCAGACAGCAAGCTCCAAGCCTACACACCACATTACTCCCTAATTACGGCCTCAAAACAGAGCTGAGGCAGGACATAAATGGTGCCTCAGTCTTGTGCTCTGCCTGGTGGAACAAGGACCAGTGTCATAGATTCATAGGTTCCAAGGCCAGAAGGGACCAGAGTGATCATCTAGTCTGACCTGCTGTACAGCACAGGCCAGAGACCTGCCCCACAATAATTCCTAGAGCAGAGCTGTTAGAAAAACATCCAGCCTTGATTTTAAAATTGCCCATGACGGAGAATCCACCATGACCCTGGTAAAATTCTTCATGTGGTTAGTTACATTAACTGTTAACAATTTACCCCTCACTTCCAGTCTGAATCTAGCTTCAGCTTCCAGCCATTGGATTGTGTTAGACCGCTCTTTGCTCGATTGAAGAACATCATATAATTAAGCAGAAACCCTTCCAAACACATGACACCTTTCCCTACAGGAGCACATCATACTGAGTACAAAGGGAGGCCCTGGATGCTGGGGGACACTGTGCTTCTGTTGTGTCCCGGTGAGTGAGGGTGGGGAAGAGTAAGTGAAGAAGGGGCGTGGAGCGAGCAGGGGCGGGGCAGGGGGAAGGAGTGTTTAATTTTGTGTGATTAGAAAGTTGGCAAACCCAGCAAGGATTCCATGGCTAGTCACCTTGTATAGGGAAGGGGAGTCAGTGGGAGTCACTGCGTCTGGACAAGGAAGCTCCATTTTGTAAAGAAATTTGAGATTTCAAATTTTGGCTTTGATCTGAACCAGAAGAACACCCCAAAATGTTGAAATTCTCTGTGAAGGAAAATTATGATTTTTTTTCTATTTCAGATTGTTTGAAATGTTTGATTTCAGCAAAATCAAAATAGTTAGCTTCAATTTCAACTTCTTTTAAATATTGAACTCTGCAATATATGACATAATGAAAAATAACAACATGTTTTGAGATGGAAAGTTGTTTGAAAAGAAAAAAAAAAACCATTGTTCCGAAAATGTTTAAACGAGACATTTCAATGTCGTTGTAACATTTTTTACATTTTTTTCTTAAATGAAATTTCAGCACAATTGACCAGATTTCAGAAGCAGTTAGATTTTGATGGAACTGTAGATGCTGATGGAATATGGTTCCTTCAGAATTTCTCTGACCAACTTCAGGAGTGACAGCGCCCCCAGGAGATATTGCTCTGACTCCATTGCTGCTGTGGAGCCTGAGGCCCTAACCCTAAACCCGAACCCTAACCCTAAACCCTAATGCTAAACCCCTAACTCCAACCCGACCCTAAACCCTAATGCTAAACTCCCAACCCCAACCCTAACCCCTGGACCTGGGTTTCGTGTGGGGTTCAGAATCTAGCCCAATGAGTGTATATTTCAGAAAGCCCCTTTTTTCCCCAAAGTCTGTTAACTTAACTTGCATTTCTCCAAATGTTTTATTCTTCACTGACTATGTTGCTAATCGGACTAGGTCCTTACGTATTAATTTTCAGTCACCTCTGAAATTTGCAGCTCGTCCCAAATTAGTGAGTTTTATGAAAAGGCTGTTTGCCCCTCTTCTGCATTGTTAGTGATGGAATGGTGTTCTGAAGGGGCACCGAGTGCAACACTGGGGAGTCACTTGCATATCGTTATTTCTGATGACACAAACCCAGGCCACATTTGTTTAGATGGAAATCAGACTATGTAACATCAGAACTCCTGGGTCCATCAGAACTCCATATCTGATGATACCTAAGTTGTGGCAATGAAGTCTCTTAAGGAAGAGAAAATCAAGAAGACGCAGAGAGATGGTATTTCCTCTTTATACAGCATTAGTGAGACCATTACTGGATACTGTGTAGTTCTGGTGTCCACATTTCAAAAAGGATGTGGGCAGATTAGAAAGGGTTCAGAAAAGAGCTAGTAGAATGATTCAATGCTTGGAAAGCCTGCCTTATAGAGAGAGATTGAAGAAGCTCAGTCTATTTAGCTTTTCAAAAAGAAGGTTCAGAGATGACTTGATCATGGTGCATAAGTGCCTATATAGAGGAAAAAGTCTGATTTCTCTTCAGTCTAGCAGACAAAGGCAGAACAAGATCCAATGGCTGGATGGTGAAGCTAGAAAAAATCAGATTAGAAATAAGGCACCATTTTTTTACAGAGAGGATAATTAACCACTGGAACAATCTAGTTGGGAGTGGTAGATTCTACCTCACTTGAAGTCTTTCCATCCAGATGTGGAAGTCTCTGTAATTTATAAAAGATCTGATCTAGATTACTCCGACTTTATGGACCTGATGAAATTCTCTGCCTGTTTTACCTGATTACCAGGTAAGTATGGGACAATTGTGTGGCCTGATCCTGTTCGTATTACTGCCCTTGCTGGGTTCCAGGATTGGTACCTTATTCTGTGCACGCACAGTCTTTCTATATGGCTGCTGACAGAAGAGCTGAGTAAATCATTTTTAGCCAAATGTGGTTTTGATGAACTTCAGTTGTTTTTAATCTTCATGAATTGTCTGAGATTCCCCCCCCCCCAATATTTATTAATTAATTCAGCTTATTGCCAAATATTTCCATTGATTGATGGTTGGTAGACTGTTTGGGGGTAGTTCATTACAAGTATTCAGGCTTCCAATCCAAGATGTGTTGATTAGTTGGGGACATGGTACACTTTCTGTTTCCTGACTAGGTGGATCATAATTCTTAAAGTAGAGGTGTAAGTTGCCTACTACTCAGAATTTGCTTGCTGTCAACATGTCCTAAATCTGTATCTCTGCTGCTTCTATCACTCCGCCCTTCTCCATAGACCTTTTGGCACTGACCATGATAATGCCCTGGGTTCTGAGACAGAGTTCTGAAATACCAGGACATAAATCCTCAGTAACTCAACCTGCCTAGTCTTTTCCTATATAAATCAAATAGGAACCTCAATTATAAAATAATTGTCCACAAATTTTGGTTTATATCATTTTTGCTGCAGCCTACTACTGCACTAATTATTTTCCAGTCTGCAGCTTCAGAAGTGTTCTAAATGTACATATGTGTTTCTTGCATATGCTATATAAACATATGAGATACGAAATGTTGGTCCAAATCTAGAAGTCCCTAGCTTTTACCCTGGCAAAGCTCGCATTACAGCCAACAGGAGGTTTGCCAGAATAAAAACAGAATAAGGGATGCATGATTTAGTTCCATTTGAATTTTTATGTTTGCATTTGTTAAAAAAATGCTCTCACATACAAATGAAGGTTCAGCTCTAAAAAGGCAAAGCAAACATCAGGACTTCTAATCTGATCTGAGTGAGTGTCTGTAATTTAAATTAAATTTTAAATGCAATCTCTCCACGCATCTTTTCCTAAATAGTATTCCCTCCTAGATCTCAAGTGACCAAAAATAATTGTACTCAGTCTGGTGCCTTGTTTGACAAGACCAATTGATTGCAGCACGAGGCTGAAGTAGGGCTAGTGTAAAACAAGCGTTCATTGATCGTTGGAATGGTATTGGCTTCACAGGGAATGTAAAGGAACATCAGGTTCAGAAGCAAGAGCAACACGAAGTAACGAGAAACTGAGATCTGCGTTTCTGAAGGGTTGGGATTGGCCTTACATTTTGACCAGCATTAAAATGAAGCATTAGCCATGGTGAATTGGAGGAACTTTGTCTGCTTTTTAATTGCAACTTTTACAAACATAGAGCAAGGTCAAAGTGCACAGCCTAGCAAAGAAATGGATATTACAACTGCTATCATTACCAGAGAGATTAAATCTATTAGGCTAGGTCATACGTTAATGAAAATTGGCTTAGTTCCATGAAAGTCTGAAGATCTTATATGGATTTACACCAGCTGAGGCTCTGGCCCCATAATGCTGGCTGACTCCAAATCTGGAAATATCCATATTCAGGAGCCAGGTGGGACCATGCTTTTTTAATTTGGTTTTTCATTATTATTTTTGGTTAGAAAATGTCTATTTACTGAAACCAAAGCTGTTAGCAGGAAAGAGTCAGTTTCCAGTTCACACAAACATTGAAAAGAAAAGAATTGAAATAGTCAGTATGCCATTTTGAATTTGTTAAAAAAATAAAAATCAAAGCAAGATGTTTGGAAATTATCAAAACTAATAGCTGGATTGATTTTTTTCCAGATTAGCATGAGCATTTCCCCCCAGATTATCAATTCATGGTAATTTTCAAGATTAAAATTTTTGTCCTGCTTTGGGGCAGGGGAAAAAAAAGAAATCTTGAATACTCTCACAGGCCGGGAACTCCATTTCCCATCCAACTCTAGATTTAAACTCATTATCTTTATGTATACAATTGACCCGCCTCAAAAATAAGGGCAGCCTCATAGACAGGAAACATAATATACCGGATCCTCAACTGGTGTAAAACAGAGTAGTTCCCCTGATGTTGATAGAGCTGTGCTAATTTACACCAAGGGATGCGGGTCTGGCACATAATTTCTATTTGGAAACTGACATTATACCAAAGAGAATATAGCTAGTGTGTATGGCATGCCAAACTAGGATAATTAAAAGACATTTCACATTTGCCCGTTATTTTCATGGAAAATGGGTAGCTTTTTATAGTGTCATAGTTGAAAGCCAGAAGGGACCATTGGATCATGTAATTTGACCTACTCTACAATAGAGGCCATTAAATTTCACCCGGACACCCTTGTATTAAGCCCACAGACTTTAATTAAACTCAGGCATTACACTCCTCAGGGGATTGAACGGGAGAGACTGCTTCGCCAAAGGAATCACAGAACTCTGTAACATTATTTACTACCCCACCAATCTTTGTGTCATCTGCAAACTTACCAGCAAAGACTTTATATCATCTAGATCATGGATAAACATATTAAATAGCAGTGGCTCAAGAACAGATCCCAAGGGGAACCAATTCAGACTCAGTATCAACCTTTACTCAGTATAAACTCTGGTGAGACAGCTACACATGCTACAGGAGAATGGCTGCAATGTTTGGGTGGATGTGAGAAGCACAAATCTGCGAGAGTGGGCACTGAAAATGCTAATCCAAAAACCGAAGTTTAATCAATGCCACCCAAATTTACTCCAAAACCTGAACATATAATTCAGACTTAGTTTGCTTAATCCCTAGAATTCTCTTCCCATCTCTTCTCTGTGCAAGCAAGCGGCTTGACACCATAGTGCCTGGTTTTAAAAAATGTCTCGGTTTCCCAGTACATGTGCAAAACAGTGGAAGCATTTAGGGTTCCGAATGGGTGCATGTCATGTCAGCACTTCTCCTCCTGGCTTCATGTGGATTTTGAATAACCATCATGCATTTATTTATAAAGGCCAGAAAATGTAGGGAGCGGGATACACAGATAAAGAGCATGGCATGGTAGGGGATGTACTTTATTGCACCTGTAACACGCTGAATATATGCTGTAAGTATTTTTGTTATTTTCCCTGAATTTTACTATTTAAAGCATTGACTCTCAGCATGTACGATGGATGGAGATGTGTATTCTATTTACTGTTCCTTGTCTTAGTTTTGTTTTGCTGGTTTTGAAGAAGAAAGTGAAGGCACAGAGAGAGCAAGATGCAGCCTTGCTGGAATGAAGAGCAGGCTAATGTAGTGAAAATACCCTCCATCGCTCTGAATGGAGCCTTCACAAAGAACGCCATCCTGCATCCCAGTGTTTTTATCTCACATCCCCGTCTGAAATCAGCCAGTGCAGTATAATAATGATTTACCTCTTACAAGGTACACACAGAAATCTGAAACCAGACCTTCACGCCATTATCACTTTGCTATTCCAGTCGTGTATGGTTGGTGGCTAACAGAAAGCTAGGTCTGAGAATTAAAGTCATGTTTAGCCAGCAGCTCTTTCCTGGTACTCCGTCTCCTCAGTGGCCTCAATTCACACATTGAAAATACCAGGGCCCATTTTCTAAAGAGATAAAATCCTGAAACTGCAGCTTAATCCATGTGCTGAGTACGGTATTGCGCCACATAACATTGGGCGTACATGGTATGATCTTGTGATGGGACGCTGTCCCTCTGGTTCATTCGCCTTCCTGTGATACCGCTACCCACAGGACCTTCTGGGACGGTGTTCTGCAAACAATGTTAATCAGGCGAGACACTGCTGGTGTTAGTGAGTGGGGAAGTAGCACTGGGGGAATAGAATGAGGCCTAAATTATCTCCCTGTCAGCATTATCTCCCAGAGAATAATGGGGAGAATATATCCTTTGCTTAGTCACTCAGAGTTCTAGTCATGGGTGTAGTTGTGGGGGGGCGGGAGGGGACGGGGACTGGAGAGGTGTAGCCCCCCCAAAACTGCAAGCCTTGGGCACATGTGGAATTTGCCCTCTCCCCCCCTGCAAACACACTGCCCAGCAACTAAACAAAGGACAAATTGGTCAAATCTGTTTTCAAACATCAAATTACCATGGAAATAATGATGGAACATGTGTATTTAACATTCCACACCAATAAGCACTCAGCCTACGCCAAGAAAAGAAGACAATCCAGCTTGTACTTATAAAACTAGTTTTAAAGAATAGCTATTAATAAAAGTACATTTTTAAATATCCCCCATGAATTAAATATGAGGAAATGTGATGGGCGTGTGAGTAAGTGCTGGGCTGAGCTTCTGACTCTTTGCATGATGAGGTCTGACTGCTGACTGAAGTCTAAAGGGATTGCTTGGTGATAATAAAATACAAGCAATTCCTCTAGCATTGTCATTGTAATTAGCATGACCTGAGTCTGTGTTTCCATCTTTCGAAGGGTTATATTTGTGTATCACAGATTCCCAGAAGAGAATACACACGTTCCACCATTTTTAGATGGTTTGTTTTTGTTTCAATCTCTCTGAAACGTAGTTCTCTGGGATGTGCACCATTTTTGGAAGGGTTCAGTGCCACTTTCATAGAAATTACATGACAGCTTTGCATAACTAGCCTAACTTCTGTAACACAGATAACAATCCCTCTGTGGTGAGACCGCAAAGTAGGCTCTCTGGAGTGTAAATAGGCATGTGTGAAATTTAACCAGAGTGACTCATTTGGTACAGAACTGCAACCCAATCAAGATGTGTTTATTCATTGGTTTCACAGCTAGCAAAATGGGGCTGTTGCCAGGTTCTGTATAAAGTCTGTGCAATCTGTTCAGGGATTTTCGTTTGTGTCTATTAGTACACGAGGGTTGGGGGTATGTCAAAAATTGTGGGGCCTGCTTCTTCTCTCCTGTGCCCCAGAGCTGACAGAGGGAGGCTGGTGCAGCTGAGGTCAGAGTCTGGCCCTTGTTCTTGTGCATGGTCTCTCCTCAGGGCTCTAGTGAGAAGAGGGAACATAATTTTAAATTATTCTGGGCAGAAGGGAAACTGGGCAGACATGCCATACAAATACACATGTGCTTCTGAACACAGCCCAAGGGCCTCTTCTGGCCATTGACAGAAGTCAAGATTTGCAGAGCCAGATGTTTGAAACTCTACCCGCTGTGGATATGCCACCCACCCCAGGGCAGCGGTGCTGCATGTCCCCAAAGTCCCACCCCTCCCACAGGGTGGCCTCACTCCCTCCCCTTGGCATGACCTTCCCCTTGCAGCTCCGTGCTTTTTATCTCCCTCCTTCTCTGCCCCAGTCAATATTTCATTCCTTAACTCCCTTCTCGCTCCCCACGTGCTGGTTTCCTTTCCTCCATGAGATGCCCTAACCCCATGTCCTCCACCCAGCCTTGTCACTTCTCCTGCCCACCCGCCGATTTCCACTGTCTCTCCTATTTTCCAGCCTCCCTGCCCTTTCCCGATCTCCAACATCCCCATGCTGAGCCTGCCACAGATCTGGCGAAACACCCTTGCCTCTCTTGGGCACTCACCAGCCTGCTGTGAAGGGATCTCAACACTAAACGCCATGCGTTTTAAACTCTGGAGTCTGAACAGAGTCCAGGCCCTGCCCCTGACTCGGGGTCTCTAGGCACGCTCTCAGGGTGCAGATCCTCTGCCCAGCTCCCCTTCCAAAGAGCCAGGAACTTGCAGTCCAGCTTCCCAGCTCCTGGCACCAGTGCTGAGCTCTCAGGCTGTCCTGCAGCTTGACCACACGCTCTCCCAGAACCCCAGCCAGGGGGGCACTCTGGGCCCAGGACAGGTGTAACACAGAGCACACACTCAGACACGCTTTGCACAGGAGTCGCACACACCACTGCTCTTTATGTAACAGATACCGCACAATAAAGTACAGTTCAGTTGGAACGCAGCGAACACCCTGAATACAGTCCCCCTCTCTAGGCTCCGGTTCACCCTCCCCTTGGGGGACCCTCTGAGTCCAGGTAGGCAGAGTTCTGCCTGCCTCAGCAGGCTGCTGGTAAAAATAGCTGAAAATCCTGAACAGATCAGCCGGTGCCCTTTTATCACCTTCTAGTCCCTCAGCCAGGGAGCACCTTGGGCAGCCTCCTCAGGCGATCCCTGGCACCAACCAAGGAGTTCATTGCCAGGTGACAACTCCCCAGCAAACCAGTTCTCCTGAGGGGGAGCAGGTCTATGGAGTAGGATATTTGTATTTGAACAGGGGGCCATCCTGATCTAACACCCTCTGTTATCAGCCCTGTCTCACCACCCTGGGAATCTCAGTCCAGCATTGAGGCAAAAGGACAACAGAGAAGGCACAAGGGTGGGCTTCCAAAATGGAGTTTGCAGTTTGATAAAAATCCCTGCAGAGGGTTCATGATCTCACCCGGAATTCAGCAATTGCACAGACATAGGCCCAAATCGTCACAGAGCCCAGGCCACGTTGCTGTTCATCAGGGTGGAGACTGTTTTCAAAAACCAAACCAAAACAGTACCAATGGCTCTGTCAGAATGAGATTTTTCTGGAAAATGTGCCCTTGTCAATTATTGTTTTTTCCAAAAATGTTATTGAAAAAAGCATTGAGATCAATAACGGGTTTGGCAAAGGCACAATGAAAAAAATGGAAATGAAAAATGGTTTGGTTTGGAACATTTTTTTAAAAGTTCCAAATGTTGACATAATTTGCAAAACTGCTTTTGGATTTTCCTTCCTGCTGTAGACACCACCCTCAGGGTGCATGGTCAGACCCATATTTGTACTGGCCTTCTCCTAAAAGTATTACAGAACCACTCGTACAGTGAGCCCTGGAGAACCCCTGGCTGGATTTATTCTCCCTGTGAGGGCCACATTTCCGCATTTGACATTGTGGAGCTGTGCATTCCCAAGTGTAGCTTACAACACCAACAGAGTGAGAGGAATAGAGCTGGGTGTCATTCCTGCAAAGTGTCCCCACTTTGTTGGATTGCAGCCCATTCAGCTGGTAGTCACCATCCTTGGAGGTAAATGTACATGAGCAATATGGGGAAGGAGAAAACAAGCACATAAAACCCCAGCCCAACAGTTTGCATTTGAACACTACATCGTCTCTTCTTCACAAGTTAGCCGCCTGGGATCTCCATGCATTAGGGCTCAGTCACAGAGCAGAGCATCTGCCATGACCAACAGCCCCCAGAATGGCTTTGTGTGAGCTATGGCACCGGTGCACGCGTTGCGTTGGGTTCACACTTTGTTCCCGCAGTCCAGTGATAATTGCTCCATGCTGGTGATGGACGAATTTGTTCAGTGAAAATAAGAGCCAGACCAAAGCTGCGCCCATCCCTCACCCTAAACCCAAACATATTTATTTATTTTTTGAGATGAGGGAAAGTTGGTGACCTCTTCCACCATCACCTGCTGTTCCGGGTAAGTGTGACAGCCACCCGCCTGACTGACACACTGGGCATTAAACCGGGGCCCATCCCTGCTACCAGCATGAGCTGCCGCAGTGGGAGCTGACGCCCCAAGGCCAGGCAGCTCGGGCGGTAACAACAGGCAGCCTGCGCGCAGCGGCACAGAGGGGACCGGCAGCACGCACTCCCCAGTGGGCTAGGCAAGGATCTGCCCCCACAGCTGTGGCTGTCTGAGCTGCTTCCCATGGCACAGCACACAAAGGAAACTCTTCCGGGCGGGTTCGAAGATGGCGTAGATTGTCACAGCTCCGCTGACACTAGGGCAATTTGCAACAGCTCGGATCTGCCCTAAATCCTCTCAGGGCTTCCTGGGAGCATGCTGCTCTCTGAGGCATCTCTAACAGACAGACCCGAGGCCCAGCCGCGGTCTGCGCTGCCTACACTGCGCACCATGCTGGGGGAGGAGACGCCCTGACCCACTAACCAAGACATGGTCTAACTACGGCTGAAACCCCCCTCGAATGTTTGGGTCATGTGTAATTAGCACTGACATTGGGAGAGGTAGGAGAGGGGCCCTGGAGGGCAAATTCAGGCTGCTAGGTAAGATATTAAAGGCCAGGACCTCCATGGCAGCATTCAATGAAATGCTTGCAGTTCCACGCGCAGGGCCGGATAGACCGGCAGAGCTGCAGGGTCTCAATGCACGGATGAGACGATGGTGTAGGGGGAGGGGTTAGGTTTACTAGGAACTGGGGAACCTTTTGGGAAAGGGGGACCCTATACAGGAAGGATGGGCTCCACCTGAACCAAAACGGAACCAGATTGCTGGCACTTAACATTAAAAAGGTCGTAGAGGAGTTTTTTAAACTCAGGGCTGGGGGAAAGCCGACAGGTGAGGAGAAACACATCATTCAGACAGAGACTGGGAGAGGGGAGGATTTATTAAAGGGGATTCTCTGTATCCTAGGAAACAGGAGGGGATAGAAGTTGATTAGCTACAGGCAGGAACTGAAGAGAAACAGTCAAATATAAAAGGTTTCAGAGTAGCAGCCGTGTTAGTCTGTATACGCAAACAGAACAGGAGGACTTGTGGCACCTTAGAGACTAACACATTTATTTGAGCGTAAGCTTTCGTGGGCTACGGCTCACTTCATCGGATGCATTGCATGGAACATATGGTAAGAAGATATATACATACATACAGAGAAGGTGGAAGTTGCCATACAAACTGTGAGAGGCTAATTAGTTAAGAAAAGGAGTACTTGTGGCACCTTAGAGACTAACCAGTTTATTTGAGCATGAGCTTTCGTGATGCATCCGATGAAGTGAGCTGTAGCTCACGAAAGCTCATGCTCAAATAAACTGGTTAGTCTCTAAGGTGCCACAAGTACTCCTTTTCTTTTTACGAATACAGACTAACACGGCTGTTACTCTGAAACCTGTAATTAGTTAAGATGAGCTATTATCAGCAGGAGAAAAAAAAACTTTTGTAGTGGTAATCAAGATGGGCCATTTAGACAGCTGACAACAAGGCGTGAGAATACTTAACTTTAGGGAAATAGATTCAATATGCGTAATGACCCAGCCACTCCCAGTCTCTATTCAAACCCGAGTTAATGGTATCTAGTTTGCATATTAATTCAAGCTCAGCATTTTCTCGTTGGAGTCTGTTTTTGAAGCTTTTCTGTTGCAAAATTGCGGCTCTTAAATCTTTTACTGAGTGGCCTAATTAGCCTCTCACAGTTTGTATGGCAACTTCCAATTTATCTGTATGTATGTACATATCTTCTTACTATATGTTCCATTCTATGCATCCAATGACGTGGCGGTAGCCCACGAAAGCTTCTGCTTTAATAAATGTGTTAGTCTCTAAGGTGCCACAAGTCCTCCTGTTCAAATATAAAAGAGTCTTATTCAATTACATTCCACATGAAGGCAGACAATGAAAAACTGACAAATTTTAGAAGTGCTTGTATAGAAATGCTAGAAATCTAAATACTAAGATGGGTAAACTTGAGTGCCTGGCATTAAATGCGGATATGACATAATGGACATCACAGAAACGTGGTGGAACGAGGCTGACCCATGGGACAGAGTAATAGCAGGGTACACAATATATCGGAATGACAGAGCAGGCCGCACTAGTGGGGATGGGGCACCACGTGTCAAAACCAGTGTAGAGTGAAATGTAGTAAAACAATTAAATGAATTAAACAACACCACAGAATCTCTATGGATAGAAATCTCATGCTTGACCAATAAGCATCCAGCAGTAGGGACATACTAGCAGCCCCCTGACCAGGATGGTGATGGTGACTGTGAAATGCTCAGGGAGATTAGAGAGGCTACAAAAACAGAAAACTCACTAATAATGGGGGATTTCAACTATCCCCATATTGACTGGAACATGTTACCTCAAGACGGGAGGCAGAGATAAAATTTCTAGACACCACTAAGGATGCTTCTTGGAGCAGCTAGTCCTGGAACCCACAAGGGGAGAGGTGATTCTTGATTTAGTGGTAAGTGAGGCTCAGGATCTGGTCCAAGAGGTGAATATGGATGAACCACTTGGTAATAAGAAAAGGAGTACTTGTGGCACCTTAGAGACTAACCAATTTATTTGAGCATGAGCTTTCGTGAGCTACAGCTCACTTCATCGGATGCATTCAGTGAAGTGAGCTGTAGCTCACGAAAGCTTATGCTCAAATAAATTGGTTAGTCTCTAAGGTGCCACAAGTACTCCTTTTCTTTTTGCGAATACAGACTAACACGGCTGTTACTCTGAAACCTTTAAACCCTGGAAGTCAAGTCCTATTGAGGGAAATAGAAAGGAGCATAAACCCTGGCAAGTCAAGTATAAAACTACAATTAGGCAGACTAAAAGAATTAGAACTAGCAAAAGACACAAAAACTAACAGCAAAACTTTTTTAAGTGTATCACAAGCAGGAAGCCTACCAAGCAATCAGTGGGTCCATTGCATGATTGAGGTGCTAAACGACTACTTCAAGGAAGATACGGCCATTGCAGAGAAACTAAATGAATTCTTTGCATCAATCTTTACTGCAGAGGATGTGAAGGAGATTCCCAAACCTGAATCATTCATTTTAGGTGACAAATCTGAGGAACTGTCCCAGACTGAGGTGTCATTAGAGGAGGTTTTGGAACGAATTGATAAATTCAACAGCAATAAGTCACCAGGACCAGATGGTATCACCCAAGAGTCCTAACGGAACTCATATATGAAATTGCAAAACTACTAACTGTGGTATGTAACCTGTCATTTAAATCTCTGTACGAGATGACTTGAGGATTGCTAATGTAACTCCATTTTTTTTAAAGGCTCCAGTGGCAATCCTGGCAATTACAACCCAGGAAGCTGAACTTCAGCACTAGGCAAATTGATTAAAACTATATTAAAGAAGAGAATTATCAGACACATAGATGAACACGATATGTTATGGAAGAGTAAACACAGCTTTCGTAAAGGGCAAGCATGCCTCACCAATCCATTAGAATTCTTTGAGGGTGTTGACAAACATGTAGACAAGTGTGATCTAGCAGATATTGTGTATTTGGACGTTCAGAAATCCTGGACAAGGTTCCTTACCAAAGGCTCTTAAGCAAAGTAAGTAGTTATGGGTTGTCAAGGTTCCTCCCCCACTCTGAACTCTAGGGTACAGATGTGGGGACCTGCATGAAAGCCTCCTAAGCTTATTTTTACCAGCTTAGGTTAAAACTTCCCCAAGGTACAAACTATTTTACCTTTTGCCCTTGGACTTTATCACTGCCACCACCAAACGTCTAACCGGTATATTACTGGGAAAGAGTCCGTTTGGAAACGTCTTTCCCCCCCAAATCCTCCCTTACCTTTACACCCCCTTTCCTGGGGAAGGCTTGATAAAAATCCTCACCAATTTGCATAGGTGAACACAGACCCAAAACCCTGGATCTTCAGAACAATGAAAAAGCATTCAGATTCTTAAAAGAAGAATTTTAATAGAAGAAAAAGTAAAAAGAATCACCTCTATAAAATCAGGATGGTAAATACCTTACAGGGTAATTAGATTCAAAATAATAGAGAATCCCTCTAGGTAAAACCTTAAGTTACAAAAAGACACAAAAACAGGAATATCCATTCCATTCAGCACAACTTATTCTCTCAGCCATTTAAAGAAATCATAATCTAACACATATCTAGCTAGATTACTTACTAAGTTCTAAGACTCCATTCCTGTTCTGTCCCCGGCAAAAGCATCACACAGACAGACACAGACCCTTTGTTTTTCTCCCTCCTCCCAGCTTTTGAAAGTATCTTGTCTCCTCATTGGTCATTTTGGTCAGGTGCCAGCAAGGTTATCCTAGCTTCTTAATGCTTTACAGGTGAAAGGGTTTTTCCTCTGGCCAGGAGGGCCAGGTGTTTTATATTAAAGGTGTTTACCCTTCCCTTTATATTTATGACATGGGTTAAGAGGGGGACCACTAACTGGTGAAAAGACAGGAAACAATGGGTAAGAATAAATGGTCAGTTTTCATAGTGAAGAGAGGTAAATAGTGGGGTACCCCAAGAATCTGTACTGGGACGAATGCTGTTCAACATATTTACAAATTATGTGAAAAAAGAGGCAAGCAGTGAGGTGGCAGTTTGCAGACAATGGAAAATTACTCAGGATAGTTAGGTCCAAAGCTGACTCTGAAGAGTTACGAAGGGATCTCACAAAACTGGGTAACTGGGAAAGAAAATGGCAGATGAAATTCAATGCTGATAAACACAAAGTAATGCACATTGGAAAACATAACCCCACTATACATATAAAATGATGAGGTCTAAATTAGTTCTTAGCACTTAAGAAAGAGATCTTGGAGTCATGGAGATAGTTCTCTGAAGACATCTGCTAAACATGCAGTAGCAGTCAATAAAGCTAGGAACCATTAGGAAAGGGATATACACTAATGCTATTATATAAATCCATGGCACACCCACACCTTGAATACTGTGTGTGGTTCAGCTTGACCCATCTCAAAAAAGGTATCTTAGAACTGGAAAAAGTACAGGGAAGGGCCACAAAAACGATGAGGAGTATAGAAAACTTTCCATATAGGGAGAGAAGAAAAGTATGGGGCTAGTCGGTTTAGAAAAGAGACGACTAGGAGGGGATGGGACAGAGGTCTATAAAATCATGACTGGGACATGGAGAAAGTGAATAAGGAAGTGTTATTTACTCCTTCTCATAACACAAGACTCAGTTAAATTAACAGGCAGCAGGTTTAAAACAAACAAGGAAGTATTTATTCACACACCAAATAGTCGACCTGTGGAACTCTTTGCCAGAGGATGTTGTGAAAGTCAAAAGTATAACTACTCTAAAGAAGAATTAGATAAGTTCCTGCAGGATAGGTCCATCAATGGCTGTTAGCCAAGACAGTCACGGATTCAACCACATGCTGTGGGTGTCCTTAGCCTCTGACTACCAGAAGGTGGGAGTGTACGGCGGGGACGGATCACTTGCTAATTGGCCTGTTCTGTTCATTCCCTGTGGTATCGGATGCTGTCAGAATACAGGACACTAGACAGACCATTGGTCTGACTCAGGGCAGCTGTTCTTATGTTCTTATTTTTTTGCTTATTTTCCGTTTTTGCAGTCCCTTCCAATGTCTGGTTTTGCATGGTATAACTGCATAGGTGGCTGGATTGATTAGCTGCAGAATCATGAAAACACTATAAAGAGACGATTCTCATAGTATTTTAATGTTGACCCTGCCAGAAGTAGAAATTACAAGGAATTCTGCAAGAAGCCTGTTCCTGTGACATTTTTAGCCAGATCTGTAGATCAAAGAAGTTGAGATAAAATTCATTCAGTGTACATCCAGATCTTTTCCTGAATGAAACTTCTTGAGATTCAAATTGTACTAACCACGTGAGGGACAAGCGCTAAAATGTGACCAGGTATGTTACCACTGTACTGCGGGTCTGCAGAGTAGTGTTCTAAGTGTGGAACATTCACGAGTAAAATCCTGTAGGATGCATCCAGAGCGTTTTGACTTTGTCATGCAGAGAATTTTTTGTGTCAGAACAAACTGTTGGGCTTTCTGAGGAACAGAAGGCCACTGCTCTGGGATAGACAAGAATTGCTGATGGGGATCTGAAGGACACAGGAAACTAGCTTCTGTGTGAAGATGCCTGAGAGTGAGAAGTGTTTTCTGATGCATCTTGCCCATATTAAAATATCAAGTTCCAGTCTCCGGTTGCCAGTTGGGTTACCTTGATATCATAAGAGCAATTTATTTTACTACAGGACTTTTGTACATTCAGAGAAAATATGTCTGTTTGACAAATAAAAGAAACCAAAGCTTAGGTGTTAGACCAAAAATATGGCAAAGTACTTTGAACTACAGGCCTCTAATTTCCTGAGCTGACAATATTCTCTAAATCAAATGGGTTTAAAGTGTGTTAAACGGCAGGGCTATTCAAATACATTCTGTCTTCTACCAAGGAATGAAGAGTTTAGAAACAATGAGGAAATGCAGACTCTTTCCAAGGAACCCAAATTTGATTAACATCTTGACCTCCTGCAGAACACACTGAGATAAGAAATATTATTCACTTGAATTGCATGCAGAAGTGCATTGTCTGTGGTATAGCAACAAATCGGTGCCAGGGTTTCACTTTCAAACACATGGCTATTGTTAGACACGTTAAGAAAAGTGGAGACTAAGGAAGTAGTTTCTTAGCATGATGCATATAGGGTTTGGGATGACCCAAAGGAGTTGTAGTGAAAGGAATTCCTGCATGAGTGAATGAAGTGTCTCTGGCCATTCAAAATGATTCTGGCCATAGTGAACTGAGAGAGAGGAAGGGAAAGCCATGTGGTTAGGCACTGACATGGGGCTCTGAGACCTTGGTTTCACTTCCCAGCTATCTCGCAAACAGCAAGCTGTTTGATCTCTCTGTATCTGACCCATGTCCCGCTGAAGTCAATGGGAGCCTTTCTATCGAGGTTGTGGGCTTTGAATAAGGCTTTCTATGCCTCTCTGTTCTCCACCTGTAAAATGCAGATACACCTCCTGACCTCAGCAGGGCGCGAAGATAAACTCTTTTCTGTGAGGCACTCAGGCAC
The DNA here is from genome assembly GCF_015237465.2 of Chelonia mydas. Lineage (NCBI taxonomy): Eukaryota > Metazoa > Chordata > Testudines > Cheloniidae > Chelonia > Chelonia mydas. Next base: position 132,728,765 of record NC_051246.2, on the reverse strand, counting down.
TATGGTGCAGGCTGGTCAGAGAGAAGCTGACATATACTATTAAAGTCACTGGGAAGAGGGCAACACACTGCAGTTTAGTAGAGAGTCCCTGTGCCACTTAGCTAGAGAGCATGGGCTAGAGAGTGTGCGCTCGTACCCTGGAGCATATGGCAGAGACTCGGGAAGCCCATGGAATTGCTGAAGGTTTGCAATGGAGAGCAGGCTTTCGCTTAGAATGGTTCCCTCCTTAAAGTTTAATGGTGTTACAGTTTACAGGGAGGGGGCCCCATTAGGACAGTGGTTTATAGCTCGCATATGGAAAAGGGTATTTGGTTCCAATGTAGCAGGAACTGGGAAGCCTAGCTGCATGTGAGCTGTTTAACGTGGTTTTTGTATATGATAAGATGGTATCATCAGAATACTGTATCCTTCACAAACTCCCCTTCTCCACGGAGAGAGAGAGAATTATACAGCAGATTTTGTCTAGACTGCTGAATGAAGATAAAAGGAAGTTTTACAGATTAATTGAAATCACTCTGGTTTTAGAGGATGAATTGCAGTTTTTACTAGAAGGGTGCATTAAGCTAATAGCTGTTGGACCAGTCATGTATTGTAAAGGGCACATGAGCAGCTGAGGTCTCCAATGACTCTTTGTCTTACTTCTATTAAATACTTTATCACTCCAGAAAACAGCTTGGAACAGATGAAGAGGGCTTTTAAATACGATAATGTAATGCACCATAAAGGCTTATCCATTTTACATGTCCCTGTGCAGGGTTCATAAGAACATAAGAACTGCCACACTGGGTCAGACCAAAGGTCCCTCCAGCCCAGTATCCTGTCTGCCGTCAGTGGCCAATGCCAGGTGCCCCAGAGGGAGTGAAACCTAACAGGTAATGATCTAGTGATCTCTCTCCTGCCATCCATCTCCACCCTCTGACAAACAGAGGCTAGGGACACCATTCCTTACCCATCCTCACTAATAGCCATTAATGGACTTAGCCTCCATGAATTTATCCAGTTCTCTTTTAAACCCTGTTATAGTCCTAGCCTTCACAACCTCCTCAGGCAAGGAGTTCCACAGGTTGACTGCGCTGTGTGAAGAAGAACTTCCTTTTATTTGTTTTAAACCTGCTGCCCATTAATTTCATTTGGCGGCCCCTAGTTCTTATATTATGGGAACACGTACATAACTTTTCCTTATTCACTTTCTCCACACCACTCATGATTTTATAGACCTCTCTCATCTCGCCCCTTAGTCTCCTCTTTTCCAAGCTGAAAAGTCCTAGCCTCTTTAATCTCTCCTCCTATGGGACCCGTTCCAAACCCCTAATCATTTTAGTTGCACTTTTCTTAACGTTTTTTAATGCCAATCTATCTTTTTTGAGATGAGGGGACCACATCTGTACACAGTATTCAAGATGTGGGGGTACCATGGATAAAGGCAATACGATATTCTCTGTCTTATTCTCTGTCCCTTTTTAAATGATTCTTAACATCCCATTTGCTTTTTTGACTGCCGCTGCACACTGTGTGGACGTCTTCAGAGAACTATCCATGATGACTCCAAGATCTTTCTCCTGATCTTTCTCCTGACATGCATCCGACGAAGTGGGTATTCACCCACGAAAGTTCATGCTCCAATACGTTTGTTAGTCTATACGGTGCAACAGGACTCTTTGCCGCTTCTGATCAGTTGTAGCTAAATTAGCCCCCATCATATTGTTTGTATAGTTGGGGTTATTTTTTCCAATGTGCATGACTTTACATTTATCCACATTAAATTTCATTTGCCATTTTGTGGCCCCATTGTTAGGATATAGATATTCAGGCCTGTCTGCAAAGGCCTGTACTTTAAGAATTTAGGTGTATTCTTGTCATTTGGCTAGTTCTAGAGGTATAAAAGAGAGAATCAAAATCACTGTCTGCTGGTGTAAGGGCCTTTTCTTACTGTGACAGTCTGAGGCCCTGTGCTTAGGCTAAGGCCTTTGGCTAAGCAGCAGAGGCAGCCGACCGGGTCACATCCTCACATTCCAAACTAGTCACATTGAAAGAAGGTGCTATTGGGCTGTTAGCAATACAATCCTGTCCTGATAATGCCTATCACCTCCAGAGAAAGGGAAGTGCCTAGAAAATGTAAAAGGAAACAGCATCTTGTCTGGCAAGAACCAACTTATCAATACTGGGATGTGAAATCCTCACTTCTGTATTGTTTTGTCATTATAGTTCCCACTTTGCTATTGTTTGTCTGTATAATCTCTGTCTGGTTCTGTGATTGTTCCTGCCTGCTGTATAATTAATTTTGCTGGGTGTAAACTAATTAAGGTGGTGGGATATAATTGGTTACATAATCATGTTACAATATGTTAGGATTGGTTAGTTAAATTTCAGGAAAATGATTGGTTAAGGTGTAGCTAAGCAGAACTCAAGTTTTACTATATAATCTGTAGTCAATGAGGAAGTGAGTGGGCGTGGGTGGGAGGGGGTGGGTGGGTGTGTGGGAGATGGCAACAGGGAATGGGGGTAAGGAAATTGGAATAATGTTTGGCTAAGGGCAGGAATGGGAACAGGGACACAGGTGTAAGGCTCTGTGGTGTCAGAGCTGGGAAGGAGGATACTAAGGAAGGAAACTGGAATCATGCTTGCTGGAAGTTCACCCCAATAAACATTGAATTGTTTGCACCTTTGGACTTCGGGTATTGTTGCTCTCTGTTCAAGCGAGAAGGACCAGGGAAGTGAGTGGGTGAAGGAATAAGCCCCCTAACACCCATCACTTAGTTTTGTGAGATCTTTTTGAAGTTCTTCACAGTCTGCTTTGGTCTTGACTATCTTGAGCAGTTTAGTATCATCTGCAAACTTTGCCACCTCACTGTTTATCCCTTTCTCCAGATCATTTATGAATAAGTTGAATAGGATTGGTCCTAGGACTGACCCCTGGGGAACACCACTAGTTACCCCTCTCCATTCTGAAAATTTACCATTTATTCCCATCCTTTGTTCCCTGTCTTTTAAACAGTTCTCAATCCATGAAAGGATCTTCCCTCTTATCCCATGACAGTTTAATTTACGTAAGAGCCTTTGGTGAGGGACCTTGTCAAAGGCTTTCTGGAAATCTAAGTACACTGTGTCCACTGGATCCCCCTTGTCCACATGTTTGTTGACCCCCTCAAAGAACTTTAATAGATCAGTAAGACACGGTCTCTCTTTACAGAAACCATGTTAACTTTTGCGCAACAATTTATGTTCTTCTATGTGTCTGACAACTTTATTCTTTACTATTGTTTCAACTAATTTGCCCAGTACTGACGTTAGACTTACCGGTCAGAGAGGGGGTCCTCCTAGCTGGTGCACCTCACTACCGAGGAAGGTGGAATAGCTTTTATTTACTCGTAGTTAGGCTAGAGGGCGAATTGGAAACTCTCCCTGAGAGGAAAGCTCCTGAAGATATTCATCGTTCATAGCTTCTCCCTTTCAGGCTGCAGAATGGTTAACCACTGACCAATGCCCACCCGCAAGCAGGAATGATCCTGCACTGCAGTGACCGTGCCACTCACAAGAGACGGAAGGTGGAGGCCCTGGTGGTGCTGCATTCCTGACTCACACAGCTCTCTCACTGACGCCAAGGAGCGAGGCTTACCAGATGATGCCCAAGGGCATGGGAGGCTCAGCAGATCACAGATGAGGAAAACGTAGATGTGTGCTGTTGGAGCCAATGGATTTCCCCGGGGGCTCTCACGTCAGGTGCCTCTGCTGTGATTGCCCATACTGCCATAAACGAAGAGGATTGCACACACATGCTCCTCGCTTTACCCCGTTCTTTACCACCTGTTTGTCTCTTGTGGTAGCTGAACTGCCTGCTCCCAAATCCACTGAACTAGGCGTCAAAATCAGCTGTGCATGTGTTCCAACTGGTTTGGGGCCGATTCGAAAGCAATTAGCTAATTGCTGCAGAAAGGTGAGAATCTCCATCTTTGGCTGCACAAGGGAAGTCTTGGGTAAAGCTGAGACCCTTGGAGGGAGGTGGGAGCCCAAGTGATTCCAGGTACAGCAAGATCATCCCATTTCAGATGCCTTCAACAAGAAAACAGCTTGCTTCCTGCAGGTGCAGATTGAAACGGTGCCTGCCACTCCATGTGCAACTCACTAAAGTAATTTCCAATAAGGATTATGAGATTGCCTCCTTACTACACCATTGTGCTACCCCTCTTCAGACAGACCAGGCTGTGTTTCTCCTCCGGGAGGAAGCCAGTCTCCAGGATAACAACAAAGCAAGATTTTCACTAGAAGGGTCAAAGAGACAATGCATGACACAGAGAGGCACCATGGTGATGAGCCTCATACAAATGCCTGGAAATAAAGGAAGGTAGAGTGCCTGGTGGGGAGGATTAATGTCATGGAAAGGAAAAGGGGAAACAGAAACTCCCTCCCCACTGGAAAGTGTATCCAAAAACATTGCTCCATTTACAGTGTGACAGCTGCTTTGCAAAGCTGAAATCAACAGTGCTTTTTGGTATGAGCTGCAGGGGCAGGGAAGGGAGCAAACCGCGAGTAACCATTTGGGGCCGCTTTGGCTCCAACAAGTGGCTTTTGTTTTGTTTTGTTTTGTTTTGGGGGTGGGGAGAAACGACATGGGTGCAAACAGAGGATGAATAAATCACCACACTCTGCATTTATTTACACCTGGACAGCTCCTGCCAGTAAGGCAGAAATTGATATCCCATAGAGAAACCAACAGAGTCTAGGACTGTTCACCCACAAAGTGCAGTCAAGTGCCCAGGATGGGGCTTCAGAACAATCCCTTTGGTTTCACCCTCACCAGACCCTTTCCTCCTCCACAAAGCTCTTTGTGTATAAGCCACAGGCCCCAGCACCCACGTACTCATCTTTGCTCTCTGCTACTTGTCTATCTACAGTAGTTATGTGACCCCATGAGGCAGGGCTGGGCTACTGTTGCCATTTTATAGATGGGAACTGGGGCATAGACAGGTTAAGTGACCTGCCCAAGATTACACAGGGAGTCTGTGGCGCTAGCCAGGAGCTTTAGGAACTATGAAGGTGGGTGGCCGTCTCAGGTGACCAATCTGGCCCCAGTGTCTCTGAGCCTCAAATTGTCTCACTAGAGCTATTATGCAATAGGTCAACTATTTTGTTCTTAACTTCCCATTTCATGTTTGAGGGCTCGCACCTTTGGCACTTACCAATGAAATGTAAGCTGGACCTGAATCATTCTCTGTCTCTGAAGTGACTCTACTTTCTACGTTTTCTCCGTATCTCATGTAAAACTTATCTTTACACTGAGAGTCAGCTTTTCACCTTCTGCCACAGCAGCGTTATGGCTGGGGAATGGTGCAACAATGGTGTCCAGTTTTGGGCCCCACACTACAAGAAGGATGTGGAAAAATTAGAAAGAGTCCAGCGGAGGGCAAGAAAAATGATTAGGGGGCTGGAGCACGTGATTTATGAGGAGAGGCTGAGGGAACTGGGATTGTTTAGTTTACGGAAGAGAAGAATGAGGGGGGATTTGATAGCTGCTTTCAACTACCTGAAAGGGGGTTCCAAAGAGGATGGATCTAGACTGTTCTCAGTGGTGGCAGATGACAGAACAAGGAGTAATGGTTTCAAGTTGCAGTGGGGGAGGTTTAGATTGGATATTAGGAAAAACTTTTTCACTAGGAGGGTGGTGAAACACTGGAATGCGTTACCTAGGGAGGTGGTGGAATCTCCTTCCTTTGAGGTTTTTAAGGCCCGGCTTGACAAAGCCCTGGCTGGGATGATTTAGTTGGGGATTGGTCCTGCTTTGAGCAGGGGGTTGGACTAGATGACCTCCTGAGGTCCCTTCCAACCCTGATATTCTATGATTCTATGATTCTATCTTAACTTTTACAGCTAATACTAGGTTTAGTCATTTCACTAGGAATAACTCTTTAATAATGCTGGTGATTCACATAAATTGTTACAGTGTTATCTACTGCACATTATAATCCGTGATTTGATTCCAAAAATAGGTCAGAAATAGTTAAAAGCCATTACTGAAAAAATAATAAAATTCAACTGGAAATCTGTACAATTAGTATGGTAGAAAAATGCTAATTTCACATTGACAACATTTTCAGAGAAACATAGCGTTTTTGTGAAAATCTCAGGATTATGCAGAAACTAGCAGTGAATATTCTCCTGTGTGAACTTGTGTGTGTGTGTGTGTGTGCGCACAGACAGACACACCTTTCAGTCAAGAAAGATATAGGGGATTGAAGTCATTTGCTTATTATGGAATAGTTTTGCAAACTTATAGATGATTTTACTACTATCACACCAGGATGGAAATAAACATAGACTGGTTTAATCATTTCTCTTAGGAGACCAGCATGAAGAATGCACAAACAAGCCTGGTTAAGTCCACCCATCGCTAACACAGTCCTACAGTGAAGAAAACCAGTGGCTATTGTAGCCCTGTGGAAACACAGGTAACCTGTTGAGGTTCTATGAGGGGTTTCCTATCTCAGCAGGCAGAGAAGTTGCAGAGGACATCAACGATTTAGAAATATACTTTATTTTGGGTCAGGTGGGGGTACGGGGGCTTCATTTTATGATATGCCCAGTGTGGACATGAGCTGGCAACTGTGTTGCCCTCTTGTGTCTGGCTGGCACCACCTGGCCCACCCTTAGCTCTGCCATCACTGGGGTGGAGTGGGTGGGAGGGTCCATCACAGGGCACCTCAATGTGCCTTCCGGTTTGTGACCCCCGTGGAAAGAAGAGCGAATGTTCCTCGCAAGCTGAGAGCTCTCTCAGGTCTGAGCGAGGGGAGGAGTAGCAGCTGTTCCTCCAGAGTTTCAGTGGGCTTTGCATGGCACGCCACCCCCCGGCACTGGGGGGAAGGCGCTGACCAGACATTAGGCTGAGTCGACACTCGGAGCTGGGGGTGGGTGTCCCACCTTGAGTACCCATGCTCACACTGTGAGCTTGCACAGACGGGCCTGTGCAAATGGCTGTGAGGGCAGGGCTCCACCGCTGACCTTCCTGTGAGATTAGCAGCGCGGGCGGAATTCCACCATGATTTCAACAATTTCCATCCCACCATCAACCTCAGCCTGGTCCAGTCCACACAAGAGATCCACTTCCACACAAGAGATCCACAGTGCTAATAAACGATGGTCACATAAACACCACCCTATACCGGAAACCTACTGACCGCTATTCCTACCTACATGCCTCCAGCTTTCACCCTGACCACACCACACGATCCATCGTCTACAGCCGAGCTCTGCGATACAACCGCATTTGCTCCAACCCCTCAGACAGAGACAAACACCTACAAGATCTCTATCAAGCATTCTTACAACTACAATACCCACCTGCGGAAGTGAAGAAACAGATTGACAGAGCCAGAAGAGTTCCCAGAAGTCACCTACTACAGGACAGGCCTAACAAAGAAAATAACAGAACGCCACTAGCCGTCACCTTCAGCCCCCAACTAAAACCTGTCCAACGCATTATTAAGGATCTACAACCTATCCTGAAGGATGACCCATCACTCTCACAAATCTTGGGAGACAGGCCAGTCCTTGCCTACAGACAGCCCCCCAACCTGAAGCGAATACTCACCAGCAACCACACACCACACAACAGAACCACTAACCCAGGAACCTATCCTTGCAACAAAGCCCGTTGCCAACTGTGCCCACATATCTATTCAGGGGACACCATCACAGGGCCTAACAACATCAGCCACACCATCAGAGGCTCGTTCACCTGCACATCCACCAATGTGATATATGCCACCATGTGCCAGCAATGCCCCTCTGCCATGTACATTGGTCAAACTGGACAGTCTCTACGTAAAAGAATAAATGGACACAAATCAGATGTCAAGAATTATAACATTCATAAACCAGTCGGAGAACACTTCAATCTCTCTGGTCACACGATTACAGACATGAAAGTTGCGATATTACAACAAAAAAACTTCAAATCCAGACTCCAGAGAGAGACTGCTGAATTGGAATTCATTTGCAAATTGGATACAATTAACTTAGGCTTGAATAGAGACTGGGAGTGGCTAAGTCATTATGCAAGGTAGCCTATTTCCCCTTGTTTTTTCCTACCCCCCCTCACTGTTCCTCAGACGTTCTTGTTAAACCCTGGATTTGTGCTGGAAATGGCGCACCTTGATTATCATACACATTGTAAGGAGAGTGATCACTTTACATAAGCTATTACCAGCAGGAGAGTGGAGTGGGGGGGAGAGAAAACCTTTTGTAGTGATAAACACCCATTTTTTCATGATTTGTGTGTATAAAAACAAACATCTTCTGTATTTTCCACAGTATGCATCCGATGAAGTGAGCTGTAGCTCACGAAAGCTTATGCTCAAATAAATTAATTAGTCTCTAAGGTGCCACAAGTACTCATTTTCTTTTTACTAATGGCCCCCCGTGCCAGGAATTCCCCAGCTCCCTGTTGCTCTCTGCTGCCTGGATTCCCTGGGTTCTGCTCCCCTACGCCCCGTGCACCCACGCAGGGCGAGGTGTAAGTTAGCTCCATTTTGGAAGTGTATTTCCCAGGCCCAGGTCACCTTAACCGACTGCCTCTGCACTTTGCTCATCACAGGCACCTCTTGTCCAAATGAAACAGTTCCTCCCGGTGACCTTTAAAGAACTCAGCCTTAGGGCCCAGGTCTTCTCCCTCTGAACTCAAAGTGAGCTTTGCCAGCGTTGCCAGCTCCCATGATCTTATCGTGGCTCTCCTAATAATTACCGTTTCCCTTAAAGCCCCAGCTCCTGCAGTCAGGTGGGTGCGTGATGATTCCAGCCTTCAGTCCGAAAGAAAAAGTCCGTTTTTAGCCCTCAGGGCTGTGGAGACAGTTTCAACATGTGACCCCCCCTGGGCACCCGAAAGGCTCAAACAGCAGAAGGCCAATAAAAAGACCCCCAAATCTGTTGTTTTCACATTATAACCTCATGATTTTAAAGCCAGTCTCACGATTTTTGGTGAGCCTGGTGTCAGACGCCACCGGGGTGGTGCTCTGCTCTGTTCAGTGCTGATGACAGTCGGCTGCATCCGTGTGTTCCCCCTGTGTGCTGCCCCGGCTCTGCAGATCGCTGGCACAGCAGACCCCGAGAGAACCTAGAAATAGGCTCCTAGATGTTTGATTGAGCCCAGTCCCCTGACAATGGACCGGCTCAGTCCGTGGCGGGAATCTCCACTGCCCCTAGGCCAGACAAAGACACGGCCCCAGGGATGGATTCTTATACACAGGTACAAACAGGTTACACCTCACTCCTGACATATGAAGGTGCAACCCCTCTACGTAACAAGTTTCAGAGTAGCCGCCGTGTTAGTCTGTATTCTCAAAAAGAACAGGAGGACTTGTGGCACCTTAGAGACTAACCGATTTATCTGAGCATAAGCTTTTGTGAGCTACAGCTCACTTCCTCGGATGCATTCAGTGGAAAACGTGAAGGGAGCTGTAGCTCACGAAAGCTTATGCTCAAATAAATTTGCTAGTCTCTAAGGTGCCACAAGTCCTCCTGTTCTTTTTGTGAATACAGACTAACACGGCTGCTACTCTGAAACCATTCATCTTATTAGTGCTTATATGTGTATACGTGCATTTAGCAGCCCTTTCCTTGCCAGCTTCTGTGAGCAGGGCCTGCCTCTGGCTCACAGCTTAACTTTGCTTTTTAAGTTAGCAAAGTCTTGACCATTGCTTTTAATTCAGGCCTCATGTCTCATACGGGGCCTCAGGGCTTCATCTTACCACACCTGGCTCATGATATTTGAACATTTGGGGTTGGCAATGCTGTTTGCCATCGCCTTGTCTTCAGTCGCAGCAGGACTGGCTCTTAATGACCCTGCTGGGAAAAGCATTCTTAAATATTTGCAGATGAGAAAAGTATACGCTGCTCATCCAAACAAGGCATCACTAGCTCTGGCAGGACCAGGCTCGCTAAGTGCGGGGTAACCGTATGGTGCCTGTGGGACACACATTATGCCTTTAAAAGAAAATCCACATCGAAAACTTGCCTTATGCATGAAACTGGCACAAAGCTCTTGTCATGGTTTCCCAGGTTTTATGCTGTCTTTTGCTCACTGCTGTTAGCTCTTTTTTTATCTCACCTCCATCCAAAGGAGCTCAAACAGAATCAAGGGCTGAGCTACAGGAATGGGGAGAAAAGTGGTGTTGCCAGGTTATATATTACCAGAGTGGTCACCATGGAAACAGGAAGATGGAACTGACCTTGCTAGTTTGCCACTGATCCTACAAGGGCTCAATCAAGTGCCTTGAGTTAAGCTCTCTGGGGCGGAAGATACACGATTGAAGTTAATAGATTAGGGGTGGGGACGGGGGAGAACTTAGAATTTTGGCAATGCAAACGGAGATCCTTTTGTTCTGTGTTACAGCTGTGCCTACTGTAGAGGAAACAAGCAGCTACTCCTCTGGCAATGGCTCATCTGCACGCAACAGGGGTTTAGTGTTAACTGTACAGTGTCCTCGGCGTTGCAAGGCCTTTCTAAGATGGGTGCCTCCCCATCCCTGTGAAGTCTCACCAGAAGAATATCAGACAAAAACAAAATGTACAGAGGCAATATGAGCAATTTCAAGTTTGCTTTGATATACTTCATTTAAATATCGAATAACTCACCAGCTAAAAAATATAGTCTCTCGTTTTACCTCCCGTCCCTAGTCCATGTTTACCTTAAAGAATTCCTATAATTGGAGCTCATACACTTCATGCTTCAATCAACAAACAACATGCATCACATTCTGGCAGAGTTTTCGCTTGCCTTGTAAAATATTTATCCCTTTATTTTATAGGGTAGCTAATTTTTTGCCCATTAAAATGAGCAAAATATAATACGTAGCAAACCATTGTATCTAAGAGACGCTGAAGGAAAGCATTGCTCCAGTACCGTACTCAGCATTCCCCGGTGTAAGCCACACATTCTCCACATGGTTTATGTAAGATTACTCAAGCCTGGATTTTTCCTTTATAGTAATGAGGTAGGTATTAGCCTCATAGAGAACCTGCAGGCGTATACAGATTACAAATCTGTATTTCTATCCCATGTAGATACGGAAATGTTAACAGGTTTATTTACAGTTTTGAATTATACCAGAGCCTCACATTTATTTAGAAATCCAGATCTTCCAGATTCTTTAAATAGCCTCATAATTGATAATACAGAAAGATATTTCACTGTTCCTTTGGTTTGGGCCTGGGCTTTAAAAACCACCTGTGTGCAACTGCAAGGCCAATTTGTGCGAGCATTTACACTGATGTAGATATCTGACAGCAGAATTTATAAAAAGCCCATTAAAGAGGGACCAGTTATTTGAAAATACCTGATTATCATGTGCACCCATGGTAAATGCACACACAACATTTTGAATTACAGCTTTAGCTTTATTCTGTTGATAAGGTTTTCCCATTGTGACTCTCTCAGAAACAGCTTTGGAAATGTTCTTTGTGATTCATGGAGATTATTATGATTATGATTGTTTTGCTAGGCTTTGATGTGATTTCAGAGGGTGGAAATTGTACACTCCTGCAATTAGTTCTGCAGTCAGTCAAACAAGGACCAAGGCACAGATTTTTTCCCCCCCTCCATGCACAGCTAGTGCAATGCCAGAACCGACAACTCTGTCCCCACTCTGAGCCCCTATGGGGCACAAATCACAGGGACAGGCTGCTCTCTGCAGCAGCCCCAAGAGCTGGCCAGACCTGCGGATGGGAACAGGCTGCACCACCCAAAACGAGCGTGCAGCTTGGGCACTCCCAGTTTGTGCTGGAATAAGCGTTCTCAGATCTTAGCCAGAACCAGCCACTCATCCATCTGGACGAATTGCATCAGCCACTTTCGTGAAGAGATGCAGGGCTGCATCCAGCCCATGAGCAGCAGTGTGCTGTTTGCATCACCACCCTGCAATGGCAGCTGCGCCTGAGAAGGGATTCACTCGAGGAGCCACCATCCTCTGCAAAGGGCTGACAAATAAGTATCCAAATGAGGAACTTTCTAAGGTTCCCCCATCCCTAGCTTTAAGTTCTGGACGGGGTCTGCTGCTGATTCAGGACATTTTGTGGCTGCGGGTACCTTTTCAGGTCAATTCCCTTGTACTGAGCAGAGAATTAGTTACAAAACACAATTGCAGTGTGACAGGATTAACTGATGTTCCAAAGTAATCCAGAAACGGAATGTGCAAAAGGCCAGAAGTATAAGTACCTTGATGTTTACAGTACTCTGGTTTCAAATTTGGATAATCTACTCAGAAAGTCTAATCTCTGTTTATTAGCAGAAGCCCATTTCAGTAAACCAAGGGTTCACATTGCGTTTACTCTCCTTTGCTAGAAGTGAGTCTCTTTTTTGAATTCAGAATATGCTTCCAGGATCTGTGCAGTTTTTAGACTTGTCTCTAAAATGGTTAGGTGAACATTAAGATCTGAATAAATCAATTTTCCCATCAGAAATTGATTCCAAATGCCCAACATTCTCATACCAGCTGCACGCACATGAGTAGCAATGGAGGGATACGTTTCCATTGAATAATATGCTCAATGAAATTAGGCCTTTTTCTAGTCACAAATTCTCCCCCAAGATTTGTATTAATTTGGTTGTTTGAAATCATTCAGAGGTTGGTTCTATATTCAGATTTCAGCCTGTAAAGAGCTTGCCTATCATCTTCCTGCTCGTGCCCTGAGTATTGGCTGATCACAAATCCCAGTTTGCCCTGTTGCCTTTAGACGCGCAGTCTGGGATATTCAAAGGAGGCTAATGCCGTTGGGCAGCCCTTGCACTTGGCCTCTGCTCCTTGCCTGAACAATGCCCAACCCCATCAGACCGCTCAGGGTGGCTGCATCGCTGCTTCTGGCACAAATGCTTGGGCACCTACATATTTACATAAGCGGTCGTAACATTTATCTTTCCGTACTGTTTTGGGGACGAAAGAATGCCCGTTTGAGGCTCCCCAAGTCACCTGTTTTACTCAAACGGGCAAGCTACAGTGAGGGAGGATTTAGTTTTGCTAGTGCACTTCAGAGCTTCCGTGTGCGGATCTGAGAGTGCAGAGAGGGACCACATTAGCCATCAGTGCGACTGTCCCCTTGACCACGCACTCAGCTCACCTGGCTGCTGAGGCGGGTGCCACATGTCCGACCCTTCACTTGTCTTTCTTGACATACTTTATACGGGAACTATCAATGCAAATTACCGAGGGCTCAAGCTTGGATTCACAGCTCATTCTGGGAATAATAAACGTGTGAATGCTTTGTCTTTGCCCAACTGCAGACCCCAGAACTCTTTCTTTGGGTTGTGGCTGTGGGATTTACAGTATCAGGTGACCACACTTGTTAACAGCGCTCCCCTGGTAACCAATTCCAGCCCTGTAGAGCATGGGAAGAGTGTGCCAGACCATGCCTCACAGCCACGGTCCATGCTGGAGGGCATCGCAGAGGCGGCGATGCTCTGGCAGGAGCCCCAGAGACATCTGGTTGATCCATCAAGAATGACTCCTGGGGAAAACAGTATGCTGAAGCCACAGATCCTTAATCATAGAATCATAGAATATCAGGGTTGGAAGGGACCCCAGAAGGTCATCTAGTCCAACCCCCTGCTCGAAGCAGGACCAAGTCCCAGTTAAATCATCCCAGCCAGGGCTTTGTCAAGCCTGACCTTAAAAACCTCTAAGGAAGGAGATTCTACCACCTCCCTAGGTAACGCATTCCAGTGTTTCACCACCCTCTTAGTGAAAAAGTTTTTCCTAATATCCAATCTAAACCTCCCCCATTGCAACTTGAGACCATTACTCCTCGTTCTGTCATCTGCTACCATTGAGAACAGTCTAGAGCCATCCTCTTTGGAACCCCCTTTCAGGTAGTTGAAAGCAGCTATCAAATCCCCCCTCGTTCTTCTCTTCTGCAGACTAAACAATCCCAGCTCCCTCAGCCTCTCCTCATAAGTCATGTGCTCTAGACCCCTAATCATTTTTGTTGCCCTTCGCTGGACTCTTTCCAATTTATCCACATCCTTCTTGTAGTGTGGGGCCCAAAACTGGACACAGTACTCCAGATGAGGCCTCACCAGTGTCGAATAGAGGGGAACGATCACGTCCCTCGATCTGCTCGCTATGCCCCTACTTATACATCCCAAAATGCCATTGGCCTTCTTGGCAACAAGGGCACACTGCTGACTCATATCCAGCTTCTCGTCCACTGTCACCCCTAGGTCCTTTTCCGCAGAACTGCTGCCTAGCCATTCGGTCCCTAGTCTGTAGCGGTGCATTGGATTCTTCCATCCTAAGTGCAGGACCCTGCACTTATCCTTATTGAACCTCATCAGATTTCTTTTGGCCCAAACCTCCAATTTGTCTAGGTCCTTCTGTATCCTATCCCTGCCCTCCAGCATATCTACCACTCCTCCCAGTTTAGTATCATCCGCAAATTTGCTGAGAGTGCAATCCACACCATCCTCCAGATCATTTATGAAGATATTGAACAAAACCGGCCCCAGGACCGACCCCTGGGGCACTCCACTTGACACCGGCTGCCAACTAGACATGGAGCCATTGATCACTACCCGTTGAGCCCGACAATCTAGCCAGCTTTCTACCCACCTTATAGTGCATTCATCCAGCCCATACTTCCTTAACTTGCTGACAAGAATACTGTGGGAGACCGTGTCAAAAGCTTTGCTAAAGTCAAGAAACAATACATCCACTGCTTTCCCTTCATCCACAGAACCAGTAATCTCATCATAAAAGGCGATTAGATTACTCAGGCATGACCTTCCCTTGGTGAATCCATGCTGACTGTTCCTGATCACTTTCCTCTCATGTAAGTGCTTCAGGATTGATTCTTTGAGGACCTGCTCCATGATTTTTCCAGGGACTGAGGTGAGGCTGACTGGCCTGTAGTTCCCAGGATCCTCCTTCTTCCCTTTTTTAAAGATTGGCACTACATTAGCCTTTTTCCAGTCATCCGGGACTTCCCCCGTTCGCCACGAGTTTTCAAAGATAATGGCCAAGGGCTCTGCAATCACAGCCGCCAATTCCTTCAGCACTCTCGGATGCAACTCGTCCGGCCCCATGGACTTGTGCACGTCCAGCTTTTCTAAATAGTCCCTAACCACCTCTATCTCCACAGAGGGCTGGCCATCTCTTCCCCATTTTGTGATGCCCAGCGCAGCAGTCTGGGAGCTGACCTTGTTAGTGAAAACAGAGGCAAAAAAAGCATTGAGTACATTAGCTTTTTCCACATCCTCTGTCACTAGGTTGCCTCCCTCATTCAGTAAGGGGCCCACACTTTCCTTGGCTTTCTTCTTGTTGCCAACATACCTGAAGAAACCCTTCTTGTTACTCTTGACATCTCTTGCTAGCTGCAGCTCCAGGTGCGATTTGGCCCTCCTGATATCTTTCCTACATGCCCGAGCAATATTTTTATACTCTTCCCTGGTCATATGTCCAACCTTCCACTTCTTGTAAGCTTCTTTTTTATGTTTAAGATCCGCTAGGATTTCACCATTAAGCCAAGCTGGTCGCCTGCCATATTTACTATTCTTTCGACTCATCGGGATGGTTTGTCCCTGTAACCTCAACAGGGATTCCTTGAAATACAGCCAGCTCTCCTGGACTCCCTTCCCCTTCATGTTAGTCCCCCAGGGGATCCTGGCCATCTGTTCCCTGAGGGAGTCGAAGTCTGCTTTCCTGAAGTCCAGGGTCCGTATCCTGCTGCTTACCTTTCTTCCCTGCGTCAGGATCCTGAACTCAACCAACTCATGGTCACTGCCTCCCAGATTCCCATCCACTTTTGCTTCCCCCACTAATTCTACCCGGTTTGTGAGCAGCAGGTCAAGAAAAGCGCCCCCCCCTAGTTGGCTCCCCTATCACTTGCACCAGGAAATTGTCCCCTACGCTTTCCAAAAACTTCCTGGATTGTCTATGCACCGCTGTATTGCTCTCCCAGCAGATATCAGGGAAATTAAAGTCACCCATGAGAATCAGGGCATGCGATCTAGTAGCTTCCGTGAGTTGCCGGAAGAAAGCCTCATCCACCTCATCCCCCTGGTCGGGTGGTCTATAGCAGACTCCCACCACTACATCACTCTTGTTGCACACACTTCTAAACTTAATCCAGAGACACTCAGGTTTTTCCACAGTTTCATACCGGAGCTCTGAGCAGTCATACTGCTCCCGTACATACAGTGCTACTCCCCCACCTTTTCTGCCCTGCCTGTCCTTCCTGAACAGTTTATAACCATCCATGACTGTACTCCAGTCATGTGAGTTATCCCACCAAGTCTCTGTTATTCCAATCACGTCATAGTTCCTTGACATCACCAGGACCTCCAGTTCTCCCTGCTTGTTTCCAAGGCTTTGTGCATTTGTATATAAGCACTTGAGATAACCTGTTGATCGCCCCTCATTCCCAGTATGAGGCAGGAGCCCTCCCCTCACAGACATTCCTGCCTGTGCTTCCTCCCGGTATCCCGCTTTCCCACTTACCTCAGGGCTTTGGTCTCCTTCCCCCGGTGAACCTAGTTTAAAGCCCTCCTCACTAGGTTAGCCAGCCTGCTGGCAAAGATGCTCTTCCCTCTCTTCGTAAGATGGAGCCCGTCTCTGCCCAGCACTCCTCCTTCATGGAACACCATCCCATGGTCAAAGAATCCAAAGCCTTCTCTCCGACACCACCTGCGTAGCCATTCGTTGACTTCCACGATTCGACGGTCCCTACCCAGGCCTTTTCCTTCCACGGGGAGGATGGACGAGAACACCACTTGCGCCTCCAACTCCTTTATCCTTCTTCCCAGAGCCACGTAGTCCGCAGTGATCCGCTCAAGGTCATTCTTGGCAGTATCATTGGTGCCCACGTGGAGAAGCAGGAAGGGGTAGCGATCCGAGGGCTTGATGAGTCTCGGCAGTCTCTCCGTCACATCGCGAATCTTAGCCCCTGGCAAGCAGCAGACTTCTCGGTTTTCCCGGTCAGGGCGGCAGATAGATGACTCAGTCCCCCGGAGGAGAGAGTCCCCGACCACCACCACCCGCCTTCTGCCGGTGGTGGGGGCAGGGTGATTGTCCTCTGCATGCAGACTGGTCGTTTGGCTGGTGCAGATGAGCAGCTGTAAAACATGTTATTGATTCAATAATTATTTTACCGCTGTGCCTAGAAGCCTTCGCCTGAGACCAGGACCCCAGTGCGTTAGGTGCTGTATAAAGACAGTCCTGCCCCA
The DNA here is from genome assembly GCF_015237465.2 of Chelonia mydas. Lineage (NCBI taxonomy): Eukaryota > Metazoa > Chordata > Testudines > Cheloniidae > Chelonia > Chelonia mydas. The sequence goes on along the minus strand of NC_051246.2, from coordinate 132,711,565 downwards.
AAGAGCTTCCAATCCAAGTAAGGAACATGATTTTGCTCTTATCCCTAGCTAGGGTCCTTAATGAAATATTCCTGATTTTAGCCAAGTACGGTGTAATAGACTATTAGGAGGTTTTCCCCTTATTTAATCTGACAGCATAAACATTTTCTTTTCTTCTAAAAACCACTAGCACAACAGCATAACCCTAAGGGACGGGACGTAACAAGTGGTCTGCACATAGTCTAGTAGACATTCCCGTGCAATCCTTCCCACCAGCAGTAAGCTGAAAACCGCACAGCCGTGTTAACTGACAGGGAAATTGCACACTCTGTGAACACAGTATTTGTGATTTCTCAACAGCCATTGAGACGTGCATGAGAAATAAGCCTCAGTGTGTAAAGAGCTGGACTACTGCCCCTTCGATTCATTACTTTGTGTTACCACTGGAGAAATTATAGTTTGTCTCGCTGAGCGATCGTGTTCCACGTTGTGAACCTTGAAATAAGCGGGTGGGAGGGTGTTGAAAAAGTTCAGAGGTTGAAGCCTGGAATTCCCTGGGCTTGTGTGCTATCTGGCACGTCCTGCTTTCATTTAGGACAGAAAGACCATGAGAATAGCTTTTCTTGCAGTATAAAGCCTTTCTACTACAAGAACGGTTCAACCCCTGAACCCCAACATGGACACCTCGTCTGCTCCCAAATCCCAACACTGACTCCCCCTTTACCTATGAACCCCTATCACCCAGAAACAAGGGGAGAAGATCACCAACAGCATCTAAAACCAAAAACAAACAAACAAACAAAAACAACCTTCTGCAAGCAGAGTTTTTACCCTAAAAGGGAGAAATGCCAGAGACTCCATGAAGAAATTAACCATGGGAACAATTTACCAAGGGTCACGGTGGATTCTCCATCAATGGCAATTTTAAAATAACAATTGACAATTTTCCTAAAAGATCTTCGCTAGGAATTATCACGGGGCGGGTCTCTGGCCTGTGCAGGAGGTCAGACAAGATGATCGCACTGGTCTCTGCTGGCCTAGGAATCTGTGTGTCTATGAAAGTCTACTAAGGACTTTACTTTTGCTATTGATTTTACATGGAAGGCTTTCAGGTCCTGTGATGGATGGTGGCAGAATAAAATCAGCAGATACATAAAGTTATTTTCACATCTGTTGTTGACGGTGCTAGGAAGTGCAGAATAAATAAGTAAATGGGGGAAGCAGCATCTTCAACCTCGACCATTCAGAACTCATGAGTCAGGACCCACAAATCATGAGATTGGCAGAAATACCACGAAATTAGAAAAAATGGAATTATTTTCCTTTTCCGTCTGATTTCCGAGCTGTAGGGCTAAGCTTGTGCCACATTTCCCAGCTTTCCTCCACAACAACGAGGGTTAGAAACTTACTTAAAAAAAAAAGAAAAGAAAAGAAAGAAAGCTGAGATTCTGCTTTTACCACAGGACTCCAGGAGCTGAAGCTTTGAGGAAAAAAGCAACAAGTGTTATGAGGTTTGTGATACAATCATGAGACTTGGCAACACTAGTGTGGAGGACGCAATCCATACACTTTCAAGGCTGCGAAGACCAGTCTGAGTTTGGGGCAAAACTTCCCATTCGTCTTTCTTTGATCCAAAGTTGTTAATTCGTCCTTTCCAGTTATCTGAAAATTACCTCTTCCTCCCACCCCCCCCCAATCCAGCTGTATCAGATAGGAAAGTCACTCTGTGCTTGGCACGGTCTCTTGGGGTGGTCTTTTGAGAGGCCCCAGCTTCTCCTGGCTGGCCCTCCTTTGTCTGTCTTCAGTCAGGTCAATACCTGGACCCCCCCCTCTAATTAAGGCTAGCAGTCCTTTAACCGTTGGGCTTACGGTCGGCTTCAGTCTCTTGGTTACTTTCTCGGAGGCAGCCTGGTGCAGGGCTGTCTCCCCTTCGCTGACCCAGGCCTTTCTGCCACCACGCCCAGCTCTCTACTCCCTCCTTCACACACCAGACCTTGTTTCCCGCATTGGTCGCAGCTGTGCGGGGACCTGTCTCCATGATTGGCAGCTCTAGTAGCTGCATGGAGTGGGATCAAGCTGCTTGTTGGTAAAACCCTCTGCCTAGGCTCAGCATGGGGTTCGTAGGCCCCATTACTGTGCTTTGCTGTCCGGGGTTTCATGAACCTCAGACACCTTCTAGCAGCCAATGGCAGCCGTTACCTGCGGGCCAGACCTGCTGCCTTGGAGCATGATGAATGGCACCTTGATCCACCCTGTCAAAACCGTACGCCCCAGCGCTACAAGTCTTGGGGGACAGCACTCTCCCCTTACCTCAAGCCCAGCTGTTGGCAGGTTTCATTTGTATTAATCGTACTTTTGCTTCCGCATTGCTGGGGAGCGGTTGCATGGTTAGGAATGTGTCTGTGGTCTGATTTTAGGGACGGCGATAGTGTGCATAGGTAGCTGTATCCAGGAGATGATGCCTGAATTGGGCCAGAGCAAAGGGGTGATGCTGGGCTGACAGGAACAGACAACAACGTCAGGAGCTTTTAGCAAAACAGCCAGTATTGTGAGACTTGTGACAACCCTGTAAGAGTTAGCGACACTGCCAGCACTGGGTTTCTGGCAGGCAGGAAAACACAAACTTGGGCAGAGTATGCGAGAGCTTGTCCGAAAGAGCGAGGACTGTGGGTTTCCCACCCGGGGATTCTGAACACCGTTTAACGCTGACTCTGCCAGAGCAGGTGGGACCAGACCAGCCGTGGCGGAGGAACTGTTGGCTTTGCAGCGGGACCAGGTAGCAGCTGAGCAGATGGAGGTGAATTCGCAGTGTGGGCTCTGCTAGACTGAAGCAGACAGGGAGCAGGAGCCACTCCCGAGTCTATGTTTTTCTCAAGTAAATGGTATTTGTGGGTGATTGTGAGTGGGAAGAGATACATGAAAAGGCTCAGAAAACCTACCTGGGAGAGGATCAGATTTTAGTTGCTGTTCGAGCCAAACATATTTGTTTTAGAAATAGTCTCCTAGACGTTCAGTTGAGCCCAATCCCCACTGGTCAGAAGGGTTACAAACACCATGGGGATACTGCTGAGTGAGTTACTCCTGAGTAAGAATAAGGGCACTAGCACAAGCCCTGAATGATCGTCAATGAACTACCCTGTTGAAAAGGATAAATAGGGTAGTTCAGACAACAGGTAGATTACACTGCAACAACTAAATCCTGGTTCTTTGTGACCTTATTGGCATGTGACTGTACCATTACTTGCTGTATTTTACTAGCTCGGAATAGGTCCGTAGCCCTAAAGGTAAAGCCAAGTAATGCTGAAAACCTTTCAGTATGCAGACTGGTGTTTGAAGTATGGCATCTGACAGTTCTGTATCCTGAACTGGGTATTCATGATCATGAAGATATACCAGAAAAATGAAAACTGAGAAGAATGTTCATATTGATCATATTTACCATATAGAGAAGGGATAAGGGCAAATCTATTCAACTGTCCAAAAGTTTCAGAACTTTCATTGGGAAATGAGAATAATTATGTTTGAAAAGGTCACAGAAGTGTCTAAAACTGGAATGCCAAAGAACAGAACAGACTGCTCAGTGACAAAGGGAAGTGGTAGGAGTGCTAGTAATGATGAAGGATCCAGACCTGTCTTTTCGCCTGAGATGGAAATTTAGGTCTTGTTTGCCTGTTTGATTTTTGATACACTTATATGTTTACTAATATGTGTGAACAAAGGACAAAGACACTGTGTGTGTTGCCTCTGCCTAGCCAGAGGGTTTGTTAGTATAATGGAAACAGATAAGAGCAGTTAAAGTGTTACTGTGTATGGTGGGAATATAACATAAGTGCACACTCGAAGACTGCCTCAACTCCTATCTCAAGGTCAAGCAACCAGCTGGGAGGTTTAAGGGGGGATTGGGGGAAGGTATTAAACACTAAAAGGCCAGAGAAATGCCTTCCCCTGACCCCACCACAGCCTCACTCCTTACTCCTCCCATGGGGCACAAAAGAGGTGGGATGAAGACCCCAGACTCATGACCCCCCAAAACAGAACATGACCATAAATTGAAGGAGTGGGACCGCAGGCATGCATTTCAGGTATAATTATGCCTGCTAAGGAGGGGGAAGAATGAGACACTGGGAAACAAGGCTTTGTGGCGTCAGAGTTATGGACACACTTGCTGGAAACTAACCCCAATAAACATCGCATTGCCGGCCCTTCGGACGTCTGGTCTTCTGTTTTCTGTGGGTGTGACAAGAACCAGGGGAAGGGGCAAAGGGAAAGCCCCGTAACAGGAAGGTTAAGAACATCTATATGAATCAAAACAGTATCTGCATGGTACCTTTGGACTGCCAAACACAATAGAATTGGCTGTGACAGGATCATGTGACCTAAAACAGTTTTGCGCTATGGACCGTCTACATGATTTAACTGCTGACCAGTGAGACGTTGGCTGAGGGCTGGTCGTATAAACCTGTGTCATAAAATCAAAGAACTCTGAAAGGATCTGAGCGGTGCAAGGCTGCAGTTGTCAAGGCTGCAGTAATCGAGCTGTGAGATGATGAGAGTCTGGAAGAGAGTTTTAACTCGGTGGATGGATCGGAAAGGCCATGTCTTAGAGATGTTCTACAAAACACTTTATGCTTGGAGTGCTTGGGGCATGAGCTGATCCCTATCAAGGGTAGGAAAGAGTTTCCTTACATTTGAAAGCATTCCACAATTGTCTAGGTGCATTATTAGGAGGCTTTTGTTACGGCTGTGAGAAATCTACAAGTGTCCATCTGTGTGTGTTTCGGTGAACTTTGCTGGTTGGGTCGATCCACATGGGTTTGAACGCTGGGTGGTTTGCTTTGAGAGTCACGTTCAATCAAATCCCCAAACTGAAAACACCGCTCAAGGTCAGCTGATGAAAGATGCTAGTTCAGCCAGGCATTTTGCCACTTCCTACCCATTTAGCAGATCCCCATGCCACTCAGGCCAGACGCACCCCTGACGTCTAGCTGTCCTCTGAGGTGTAGGCCAGTGCTTTTCTCTACGATCTCACTGTAACGAGGCTGGTTCTGGCGGGACCCAACGGAGAGTGCCAATTCAGGATAAATTGCTTAAAACAGGGCAGTTGCAGCCCAAGGCTGGGGTTTCTGTGCACACCAAGGCAAACCAAACCAGCCAGACAGAGAAGACTTTGGTTTTACCCCACTGGCTAACCACAAGTCACACAAGCAATTCCCTTAGACACCCCAGGTTCCCAGTATCACCACCAGTGCCACTCGTTATGGGGACAAATGGTTATGAAAACCAATACCCCAGTAAAAGATAAAAGGTTCTCTTGATCCCAAAGGACCAAGCCCCAGACCCAGGTCAATATACCATCAGATCTTACTCACAAATCACGCTGTTGCCAATCCTTTAGAAACTAAAATCTAAAGGTTTACTCATAAAAGGAAAAGATAGAGATGAGAGCTAGAACCGGTTAAATGGAATCAATGATATACAGCAATGGCCAAGTTCTTGGTTCAGGTTTGTAGCAGTGATGGAATAAACGGCAGGTTCAAATCCAGTCTCTGGAGAACATCCCCAGCTGGGGTGGGTCTTTCAGTCCTTGGTTCAAAGCTTCACTGTAGCCAAGTCCCTCCAGAGGTCGGAAGCAGGACTGAAGACAAGATGGAGGAGCTGCAGCAGCTTTCTATAGTCTCTTGCCATGTTGTCTTTCTTTCTTTGTCCCAAGGACAAGCTGCCCCTCACACGGCCTGGAAACACCTCAGAGTTCTGTCCATAGGCAGGTCCCTGCACACCTTGCTGAGTCACAAGGCATGTCTGCCTTCTCTCAATGGGTCAGTTGTGTAGCTGATGGTCCTTAATGGGCCATCAGGCAGGCTAGGCAGAGCTGACACCAACTTGTCTGGGGTGTCACCCAGAAGCATAGCACAAGTTTGAAATACAGACAGTACAGAGCCAGAATTCATAACTTCAACTACTATGATACATGCATACAGACAGCATAATCATAACCAGCAAACCATAACCATTCTCTAGCACTGGGACCTGGAAGTGCTCCTTTAAATTAAATACTCGGAGCCAAGTTTTGTCCTAGAGTGTGGCATGGCAGCTCACATTGTGATGAATAACAACCAATACTCACTGGAGTAGAGCCTTTGGCTATCAGAATTTTCAAGATTTCTACAAGTCTGAGAAAATATATTGGGCCAGATTTTGACTGTCATAAATATAAAGGGAGGGGTAACAACCTTTATGTATGCAGTAATATGAAATCCCTCTTGGCCAGAGGTACAGAATAATTTACCTGTAAGGGTTAATCAGTTCCATTAACCAAGTTGGCACCTGACCCGAAGGACCAATGGGGAAAGAAGATACTTTCAAATCTGGTGGTGGTGGTGGGGGGAGTTTTTGTTTGTGCTCTTTTCAGTGGTTCTATCTTAAGGCAAAGAGAGAGACCAACCAAGTAATCCAGCTCCTACTGAAATGATACATATAAAATTACAGAAATTGTAATTAATAGCAAGGAAATTGTTAGATTATCTTTTGTTTTAGCTTGTGAATTTTCCCTATGCTAAGAGGGAGGTTTATTCCTGTTTTGTAACTTTGAAGTTGAGCCTAGAGGGGAAATAGTCTGTGTTTTAAATCTTTTTATTACTCTGTAAAATTACCTTCCATCCTGATTTTACAGAGGTGCTTCTTTTACTTTGTTTTTATAATAAAGTTCTTCTTTTAAGAGCAGATTTCAGAGTAGCAGCCGTGTTAGTCTGTAATCGCAAAAAGAAAAGGAGTACTTGTGGCACCTTAGAGACTAACCAATTTATTTGAACATAAGCTTTTGTGAGCTACAGCTCACTTCATCCACTTTTCCACTGAATGCATCTGATGAAGTGAGCTGTAGCTCACAAAAGCTTATGCCCAAATAAATTGGTTAGTCTCTAAGGTGCCACAAGTACTCCTTTTCTTCTTTTAAGAGCCTGATTGGTTTTTAGTGTCCTAAAAACCCAAAGGTCTGGTCTGTGTTCACCTTGTTAACCTATTTGGTTGGTATATTATTCTCAAGCCTCCCCAGAAAAGTGGGTAAAGGGGTTTGGGGGGATATTTGGGGGGGGGGATAGGGCTCCAAGTGGCCCCTCCCTGAATGTTTGTTTAAATCACTTGGTGGTGGCAGCGATACCATCCAAGGACAAGGAAAGGAATTTATGCCTTGGGGATGTTTTTAACCTAAGCTGGTGTAATATAATCTTAGGGAGTCTTTCATGCAGGTCCCCACAACTGTACCCCAGAGTTCAGAGTGGGGAGGGAACCCTGACAGACGTACATGACACCCAGTACTGAATGGTCAGGTATCAGATGCAACCTCTTTGGGGGAAGTCTCCTCCTTGTCCCGGAACGTTAGTGTTTGGTTGATGTCCTGAAGAATGATGGATGACGTTCCCCTATTCATTATTAATAGCAGTGTAACTGTGGATATTATCCTCATGAGTATAAATGTCTATTCCTTTCCCGAACCTTTTGGAACTCTTTACCTCAGCAACATCTTGTGACAATGAGCTCTGCTAGTTAGTTATGCATTGGGTAAAATTCGTCTTATTTTCCCCACTAACCTGTACAGATATATTCTCCCTTTTCCCAGTTCACCTGACAACTTCTCCAGCCTCCACATCAGATCCTAGGAGGAAGTATAATAAAGTGCCCAGATATGTGTCCTCTTGTGATTCTAATGGGTACACAAAAGCAGATTTACAGAATGTTTCATGAAATCAGATCAAGGTCCATAGTCCATCCTGTGGGATTGTTACGATACAATTTCTAGCGCTGATTGTGTTCTTTACAGCTATTGTAAATAGTCTGTTTGAAACTGGAACTACACAGATGTTACTAGAATGAAGCAGCTGTTATTCCCCAGAGTTACAGGACCCTAAACAGAGCTTTTATTTGAGGATGCTAGTGCTGAAAATTGCAGACTGTCAGTGGCTAGAGAGTTCTAAATGTAACCAGAAATCATTTCTAATAGGACAATGAATTCACCTAAGACCTAGAGTGTTCAGTGCTGTAAGGAGGCACCATGATAAAGGGCCGGAAGGAACTGTAACTGAATACACAGTATAGGCATCAATGACAATTATTTCTTCACCATAATTACCCCAAGAGATACTGTGTTCTTAGTTTAGATCATTTCAGCTAAGATGCTTAATCAAATGCAGAAGATTATCAGACTTCAGTGTGATTTATTTTTAATTAAAAATAAAAAGACCTAAATGCTAAGTTTCTTCATCTTTTCTTTGTTCCTCAAGCATTCAGTCAGAACAAAGTCTATCTTAATCCATCTCCCAGATATTAATGGCTCTTCCTTCTGAGAACTGGCAAAGGACAGGCTTTGAAAGGTCGATCTCCTGGGCTCTCCATCAGGAGCAGGCGCGCACTCTGATCAGAAATCAACACGCAGAAAGGAAACCTGTTTCCAGGGTGACTTAAGCAGAACTCTGCTGCACAGCTCGGAAGGGTTTCAGTGTGCTGAAAACACTGCAAGTGGAATCCTGGGCAGTGCTGAGCCCGTGATGCCAAAGGGCATTTGCTATTTCCCCTTGTTGGAGCTTTTACTTCACTGAAACAAATGTGTTTGGCACTAACTCTTGGTGCTTTTACTTCACTGAAGCAATTGTGTGTCGCATTAACTTCATGATGGTTCAAAAATAAATATCACAGAAATATAATATCACTGCTGACAACATCTGCAGGTGACACAAAGATTGGTGGACTGGTAATTAATGATAAGTGCAGAGCAGTCAGACAAAGCCATCTGGATCTCTTCATCAGCTGGGCCCATTCACACAAAGTGCATTTTAACACAGCCAAATGCAAAGTTATATATCTAGGAACAAGGAATGCAGGCTGTGCCAGCAGACAGGGACTGTATCCTGGGAAGCAGGGACACTGGAAAGGATTTAGGGGTCACAGTGGACAAACAACGGAACACGAACTTCCAGGACAATAATGTGGCATAAAAGGCAAATAGGATTCTTGGATGAATATAAGCAAGGAAGCAGTGAGTAGGAGCAGGTGTGATAGATTTATGCTACCAATCTGCCTGGGGCATCAGGTGATCAGGCTGAGGCCGCAGGATCTTTAGGGAGGATGAAGGAACACACCACGTAACTGAGTTTTAAAGATTTATTGATAAAATAATAAAATAACAGAGGAGAGTGATGGGTGCTCCCCACGCCACTCAGAGGAAGGAAGAAAGTGTTAGTGCGTCAAGCCCTAATCCAGTTTCATACTCACACACGCTCTACCTGAGGCTGGCCAAGCCTGGGTGTAACGTAAGCAGAAGAGGGGAAAGGGTGGACAGGAGTTCTGTCCTGGGCCCAGGTCTTCCAGGGTCTGCTGTGATCTCTGAATTACTCTAGCTCTCAGGAGGGTTTTAACTCCTGGGTTCCTTTGGGGCTGTTCCATTCCATGACCTCTGTTCCTGCTGCTCTTTGTGCCAGTCCAAACTGGCTTTCTGTGGTCTTCTTTGCTTTTCCAAAACACAACGGCTCCAGGGACGCAAACCTCTGCTCCCCCACCTCGTCGTCTCACCTCTGTTTTTCATCTCTGCAGCCCTGTTTTTTAACATGACTGGCTATGGCTGGGTGAGAGATAAACTTCTCATCTAGCACCGTGACCTTGGACTGGGGCCAGCATCTTATCATTGAACTGAGCTTGCTAGCTGCAGTGTTGAATTAACCCGTTCTCTGCTCTCTTTCTCCTTCCCCCTTTGGCCTCTTGTAGCCTGCAAAAGAATCTTTCACTCTTCACTGTCCCCAAAATGCTTTGACCCTCCCCAAAATGCTTTGCGATGCTTCCAACAGCGTTAGCAACATGCAGTGCTGATCTGCCTTCCCCAGGGGAACCCCTGAGGTTGTGACACAGGGAGGTGATTTTGCCTCTATGTATAGCACTGGTGAGACTGATATCAGAGACTGATACTGTGTCCACTTCTGGCACCCACATTTTTAAAAATTAGAGCGGGTGCAGAGAAGAGCCACAAACATAATTTGAGGCAGAAAAAACACCTCACTGTGACAGACTTAAAGAGCTCAGTATGTTTAGTTTATCAAAAAGGAAGGTGTTAACGTGTCTTGATCCCGATATGCAAGTACCTTCATGGGGAGAAGATACTGGTACTAAAGGGCTGTTCACAGGAGAAAAGCAGAACAAGAATCAATGGCTGGAAGCTGAAGACAGATAAATTCTAATTAGTAACAATGAGGGTGATTAGCCATTGGAACAAACTACCAGGGGAAGCAGTGAATTCTCCATCTCTTGTCTTCAAATCTCAATGGGGTTCCTTTCTGGAAGAGATCTGTAGCCAAACACTAATTTGGGGGCCCAGTTATTGGCTTGTATGATGCTGGAGGCCAGACGAGATGAACTCATGCTCCCTTCTGGCCCTGACCTCTGTGCATCTATTAAGCTATGAATGAGAGGCAACAGGATTGCTTCCGAAATCACAGACCTATGTTTGATTTCAGGAAATACATTTGTGACCAAATTTACACTTGCCAGTTCTGTTGTCCAGCACAAGTGCAAATGACATGCAAAATGCCATGTCCACAAACGTTGTGTATTGAACATTAGACTGTGAGCTACATTCAGACCCAGGGCAATTAAAAGCTCTTCAGCACGAAATTCAGTCTATACATCTATTCTGTATGTCTCCTGTTACCCTGTCTTTGCATATTTTATCAATGCTTATGTGTTTAGATTCCTGGAGTGCTTAGAGATGGCTTCAATCTAAAGGTATTCCAGCCGAAACAAAGGAGCCCTGCAGCATCGCTCCGGAGGTGGATGAAAGTGGGACAAATGGATCAAGCTTAACGCTAGACACTGTTTACCGACATTGGGAGTGAAAGGAAACATGAGAGAAACATAATTACCGTATCAGGGCAATGCACAAGTGCACACTGATCTCTCCCTTTGGGAAGGAAGACTTCAGGAGGTGCTGTATGGCAAGTGTCCTGCAGCAGGTGAACTGCAGATGAGGAAACTCTGGGATTTACAATGGGCAAAATCCAGGGGTCCAAATGCAAAGCTGGGTCACATAGGAGGCAAATCGGCTTTTTTACTATTGACTTCAGTAGGGTCCAGTCTTCACCCTAAGTGTCCGAGGATGAAAATGAAGAGACTGCAGTGTGACAACAGCCGTGGGAGGGGACTCAGGACCTCTGCTATCACACACCTCATCAAGGGAGTGCCCCTCTTAACATGGCCGCACCTGAACGTTGGTACAATGGTGTCCTGCCACTCAAGATGAGCTTAATCTGCCATGACCAAATGTTCCTGAGCCGCACAAAGGCAGCTGCAGGCCCTGGCCCACAGCTAGAGCAGCGCTCTCCCAGAAAGGGTATTAGCAGGGCAGCACTGGGGGCTAGCTAGTTGGGGATTGGTCCTGCTTTGAGCAGGGGGTTGGACTAGATGACCTCCTGAGGTCCCTTCCAACCCTGATATTCTATGTTTCGAAGAAAGGCAGAGCCAGGAACAGAACTCAGCTGCCCTGGTGCCTGGGCTCGCCAAAGGCCATATTCCTCCTTCCCGGCAGATTTGTTTGTGAGAAAGACCCACTTCATGCCCAAGCACAGATGGAAGAGCCTGCGTCCAACATTGGGAAAGGCAATTGAGTTTTTCTGAAGAGTGCAGCTCCTGCCAAGGCCTCAGCTGTACCCCTCCCAGGGCCAGGTCCTCAGCTGGTGTCACTGTTCATAGCCCCATTGGCTGAAACTGAGCCAGGACCATTTACACATGTTGAGGATCTGAATTCTGCTCTCTGAAATTGTATTAGCTCTTCCCCGAATTATCATCTCAAAGGTCGGTCTGCCAGTCCCAGAGGGCAAGACGGGAGAGTGAACTGAATGCACATTTGCATGGCAAGCCATACTGAAGACTTCACAGATGGGATTGCAAGGGAGCCAGAACTGAAGCGAATGCAAGAGAAAGCGGTGTGGACAATTTACTGGATTCCAGCACACCTGTTTAAATGAGGGTTCAGAGATGGCAAGGTCGGTTCGGGCTATGCCAGGTGTATTTTCTAGTTATGGGTTACATTTAACATCACTCTGATATATTTAATAAGCACTTGGATTATCAAGAACTGCTTTCTGAAACAACTGTGTTGCGGTGAAAAGATTTTCAGTGTCAAGGCTACGATCAAAGATTGCTCTTGCTGAGAAAATGGAGATGTGTCACCCTTCCCCAAATGACCAGTGGGTACTTGGGCAGGGCCAAAGGCACAGTGAGTACGTGGAATGGATGAGTCAGCCAGATTCGTCTGCATGGTATTTAGAGTTCATCTGCTTTCTGAAGAAAATTGCAGCATAGAAGGGGTGCTGAAAGTAGTCCCTCTAGTTAGGATCCCCGATGTGTCCCATTATCGGACCCCATTTCCAGTTGCTGATATCTTTGCCAAGCTTGAGCTATTTGGACTGTGGTTTTCCTTATCGGGTGTCTGACTCAAACGGAATTATTTTTGGAAAGTCTCAGCAAAAATGGTGCATCAGGGTCTGAGAATCTTTTTCTCATAAGAAGATTTAGGAGAATAAATGGAAAAGAATGTTAAAAATTCTAACAGAACGTCCAGCTGTGACTTTGTGAGAGCCTGGCAATTGCTTGGTCACAGCGTGGAAAAACGTGACCTTAACCTCTTGGACCCACTAAGTCCAGAAAAAGGAAAAAAAAAAAGAAAAAGAAAAACAACAACAAATGGTTAAAATATATTGAGCCTAATATGTGTAGATGTTGGACTCTCGACATGTACCAGGACAGCATTTGCCAGATGTATATTCAGCAGCAGCGATTGACTGAACAAATCGCAATAATATTGTGCTCAGGCACACCTGGTGCTAGATTTTGTCCACACGGACACATGCAAACAAGCCCCATTGACTTCAATGGGAACATCCGGTAGGATTTAGCCACAAGAATGGTGCTTCCCTTTTATATCATCTGCTATTCAGCCACTGCTCAGTTGCCTTTTCTGCGTGGGAGTGCAGTGGCCGGGGGGGTTCCTCGCATTTCTTGCTTAGGTTTTGTGGAAAAGGAAACTTCTGCACAGCTTCAAATATACTTTCAAAATGCTACTCTATGAAAAATCCAGTCAGCTTTTGGATCCAGTCACAGGTGTCAGCCATTCTCAGCTTCCTGGACGACAGGAGCAGGAACTCTGAACTAATCGGCTTGGATTTGTCAGCTCTTTTTGACACGGTCAGCCATGGGACGAGAAATGTTGAGGTCCTTATACATAATCTCATAGACCCTAGTCAGCCGATTGCTGACTCACCATTTTCGGTGTGCTACCATAACTACCGTGAACTGGCCTAAGAGACACAATCACTTTACTTGGGCCTAGCCCCGGGTCCTGTTGCTCTTGCCAATGTCTAGGCTTTCCATCAGCTCTGTTTTTAATCACTCCAATATCTGATATCATTGTTATGCAGATAACATGCACAGGTGTGTGTGTTTCTTCTGGTTCCTCAAAAATAATTTCTCCCATTACTGATGGATTGATTGATTGATGCTGTAGTATCTTACGCAGTACAGCCTTTCAGAAAGAAAGGGATCTCCTTCATTTGTTAGGTCTGTGCAGTTTTACTTTCCTCCACACCTTTCAGACTCTTGATGGGAAAGTTCAGATTCCAGAGGTTAAATTCTCTCCCTTTAAGCTCTGTTTGTTTGTATTGTGAAGCTCCACTTCATTATATCACTACACACCAGTGGAAACGTCACTGGTTTCAGATGAATTTTTGCCAGTATAATACTGATATCACAGACTGTGCAGGTTCAGTCTCTGGGAGTAATTTTTACTTCTTAAATTGAACAAATGAAATTATTGTACTATACCTTATACAATCCAAGAGACAGTAAAATGATTAAAAAAAGTCCTTGTATCCTCTAGCACTATTTATTACAATCTTCTTCTCATATGTGACAATTTTTTTTTTTTACTTTGGAATCCTCTGTGCTTTGAATCTGAATACCCTGTGAAGTATTTTCCATCCTGATTTTGCAGAGATGATTTTTACCTTTCTTTTTTTTTAAATAAAATCCTTCTTTTAAGAACCGGACTGATTTTTCCATTGTTCCAAGACCCAGGGGTTTGGGTCTTTGATCATTTTGTAACCAATTGGTTAAGATATTATTCTCAAGCCTCCCCAGGAAAGGGGGTGTAAGGGCTTGGGGGGATTGCTGGGGGAAGAGGAACTCCAAGTGGTCCTTTCCCTGATTCTTTGTTAAATCACTTGGTGGTGGCAGCTTTACTTAAACCCAAGGTACAAGGGAGAATTTGTGTGTTGGGGAAGTTTTAACCTAAGCTGGTAGAAATAAGCTTAGGGGGTCTTTCATGCGGGTCCCCACGTCTGTACCCTAGAGTTCAAACTATTTCCCCCATGCTTATTTCCCGCCACTACTGTTACTTTCACCTTCTTGTCAACTGTTAGAAATGGGCCATCCTGATTATCACTACAAAAGTTTTTTTTCCTCCTGCTGATAATAGCTCACCTTAATTGACCACTCTCATTATAGTGTGTATGGCAACGCCCATTTGTCATGTTCTCCGTGTGTATATATATATGTATCTTCCTACTGTATTTTCCACTGCATGCATCCGATGAAGTGGGGTTTAGCTCACGAAAGCTTATGCTCAAATAAATTTAGTCTCTAAGGTGCCACAAGTCCTCTTCATTCTTTTTTCTTAATCTTAACTAATTGCATGGGCCTCTGGAAACAAATGATTTGAAAAGTTTTGACAATCTACGTGTTCTTGGTCTTTTACATTCACTGCTATGCAAGTTCCTTATGTCACACAGTAACTGGATGGGACTCACCACTCTGGCGCCTCCTATTGGTTGTCATGGGAATTAGCTCTGTTCTCCAGGGCACCCTCCTCTGGTCATGCCTCGCCACCTTCACCTTTGTTCCAGGACCCATGCCACTCCCAGGAGTGTGGCATCCTCTTCAGTGACACTGCCCCCTCCGGCTGTGCCACACTCCATGTTCCCTCCTTCCAGGGGACTGGCAATCTCTGTCCAGCCACTCCCTCAGTGGCAATTGCAGTCCATTGTCCCCAGGGCGCTTCCCATGCGGCTCCAGCACCCTCTTCTGTCCTTACCTCAGGGCCTCAGCTTTCAGGCCCTAGCAACCAGAAAGGAGCTCTCTCCAGCTCCCCCGGTCCCTGCTTGCAGTACTGTTCCGTCCCAAGTGCTGGCGCTCTTTCCTCCTGCTAGGGGCCTCTCTTCTCAAGCTCCAGTCAGCTACTGCCCTCTGCTCTGCAGCCCTTCTTGTATGAGCCTGCTGGGCCATGATTGGCTGCTCCTCTCAGCCCCTTTCTAATTGGCTGTCTTCGGCGCAGCCTCCGTAGGTTGCTTTTAACCCCTTTTCTGCCAGGAAGGGACAGCCTCCCCATCACACACACATTACCTGGTATTTCGGCATTCATTAATGGCTGAACTGTTGAAGTCTCCAAAATCCACATTTTCCCCTTAGAACAAGAGATTTTCACTCTCCAGCAGTAATGTAATGTTTCAAGTGACTTCTCCAAGCAAAGTTCACTTTTATTTCAGAACCCAAATTCATGGTCCTTTTCTCTGACCTGTCAATTCAGCAGTTATTCACTATTAAGTGCTTGCATTGAGTATGCATGATTAACATTTTTGTGACCTTTTCTGTGTAATCTTATTTCAGGTGTACATCACTCTGAGATGGGTGCCCCAAGAGGTCTTTATAACCCTAAATATGATGGTGATTTCATTATATTGTCTAGTAGAGGCAGCATGGGTCAGTCACTGAGAAACTGGATTGAGGTGCCAGAGTATATATATGTGAGGCCATAGGACCAAATCCAGCTCACTTGAGTTTCTCTTCTTTCTTTAGAAAGGAAGGATGATCTTGTGGTTCAGGCCCGGCACTTGGTTCTACTCCCAGGTCCGCCACTGATCTGTTCTGTGACCTTGTTCAAGGCACTTCACCCGCCTGTGAATCTGTTTCCCCCTCCCTCTCTTTGTCTGTCGTTTTTAGCCTGTAAGATCTTCAGGACACCCTCTGAGTCTCTGCAGTGTGTAGCACAATGGGGCCTGGGTCTCAGATGAGCCCTGAGGTGCTGCTGTAACACAATTAATACAACCACCACTATCTCCTCCAGTAGCCATTAGAGTGAAATCACCAGGGCAGAAAGAAACTCCAGCTTGTCATTCACTCTAGTCACTGAATAAGCTGCAGTCACTGGTGCATTATCTATAGACATCCCTGCAAGGCAGAACAACAATTTTTTCTGGTTCCTTAAACATTTACGGAGCTTGTTGTAATGACCACAGCCTTTTCATGAATGGATTCCTCTGTACACTCAGCAGCCTTGGAGCTGACGACTGCCCAGGAGAGACCCGTAAGACATGCAGGGCTGCAGCACTTGGATAAAGCTCGCAGAAGAGCATTTCACACAGTAAACCAGATCTTGGTGTTTCCCCGTTTGAGCACAGCGCTGCCTTGTCACTAAGATTCTTACTCTGGAAGAGACAAATTTTGTTCTGATTTATATCCCATGGGATCCCACAGACGAGTGCAAGTTAGGGCAGAACTGAGCTGAAAGTATGGACGTACATGAACCCTCATAAAGTCCAGTGTCAGCCTGAGACTTGGAAATGACACGGTTTGGTGAAACAAGGAGCTGCGGCCTGTGCTGTGCTGTTCCTAAGGCAGGACCAACCACCAGCCTCGAGCTGTGAGGGCAGAAAGTGGAGCTCCAGAAATGACACTACAGAATCGCTCAGGGATGGTTGCTGCTGTGCACTAAAGTTGAACATCTAGGGCAAGGCTTGATTCCCAAAGGCACTGAGTAGCCACAAGTCCTATGGATTTAACTGTGCGAATGTTGACCACGGCTCCTTTAGCTCAGATAGCCATTGTCAATGGCATTCTCTCAGAACCCAAATCTCTCCAGTTCAGCCTTTTAACCTCAAGCTCGTCCTCCCTTCCTGCACACCCCCGAATGACACAAGGCATTCAAATGGAGATATTCAAAAGACAGAGATGGAAGTCAGGAGCATCCCTTCCACTGGAAGGCAACAGGAGTGGTGAGGTACCATTAGAGGCAGCTAAATATGAAGGTCCTAAAATTAAGACACCTCTCAAATGCATTCACATGGACATTTCTAATGGCGTTTCTTAGTGTGATTCATAAAATCACCATTGGACTTTAATGTCAACATTTCTTATCTTCTTTAAACATTTTTTTCATTCAAAGAAACATGATGTTTTCCATAACTCCCCCTCTCCTTTCTAATAGGTTAAGGGTAGCACAGAATAACATAGACTGACTTATTACATTGAAACATAAAATGGAGGATTGCTACTGGCAAGTTTAAAAGCTTTGAGAGCTATGTTTTTAGTGATTTGTAATTTATGGGTAGGGCATGAGTGCAGACGAGGTAACACTTAGGCCAACTCCTTTCTGGCATCGGTGTGGTTTTGGTAATGCTTCGTTTAGCTAGAATTGTTCATCTGCTTAAAACGTTCTTGCTGCCAGAACAAAGACAACATTGTGTTGGAAGATGTACTTAAAATATATACAAACGTAATGATAAATGAACCTCCCGCCCCTTCTCTGGGAACACCCAGGGCAGGATGATCCAGAAACTGCAAAGCAAGCAGGGAAAATACACTAGTTGGGTAACTAACGATTGCATAATGCACTGGTTACCTAAAATCCAAAGGGTCGATGCGCTAAAAGGCGATGGGATTAAGATTCAGTAATCTGTAATGTAGAAATGTATAAAAGACCTTAGTAAACGTGGGCCCAAACTGGAGAAAGATCAGAGCAGAAACTGAAGAATGGGACTGAAGAACCAGACCAAGAGATCAGAGAAGGGGATGACTACCATGGAAGGTGGAAGAGCTTCCCAGTGCCCCAGAACGTGGGAACTTGCTCCTATTTACCAATTCTGTCTTCACTTTTATTATGTGTCTGGCATAAATGTACCTCCAGATACTATAAGACGCAATACATCTGAAATAAAGGCAAAACTTGGGTGGACTTGTGACTCAGTTACCCAACTTTTTACCCCCTGTAGGGAGGCAGTGTGGTTCCCCTGTGATTTCTCAGCCACTGCCTGAGGGCCTGAGCCTTGGACTCTTTACTGCCCCGCCCTGACCCAGCTTGGGCTAGTTATCTGTTAATTGTCACCTGTGTGTGCTCAGATCCCTGCTGGACGGCTGGAGCCAGGACTCCTGCGACCCGACTGATTCCCCAAGGGGCCGTGCAAGGACTAAGGGAGGCGGCGTGGTTCCCCGCTGCCCCAGAGAGGAATGAACCCCAACAAACCCTCTCTACACCCCCTAATCGGCTATCTGGGACTTTGAGAACCTCCCTCCTAAAAATTCTGTAAGATTATCTCAAAAACAATCTGAAAAGGAAGGTATTAGCTTCTAGGCTTTTACAAACACCCCCATTAGAAGGACAGAAAACTGCCCGTTAGGAGGACAGAAAGAGTGGTTTATGCAAGGTTCACATCTAGAATTTTTTTCCCCAAAATGCATGTTAAAATGAATTCTAAGTGCCCTGGACTTCAGGAAAGCAGACTTTGACTCCCTCAGGGAACAGATGGCCAGGATCCCCTGGGGGACTAACATGAAGGGGAAGGGAGTCCAGGAGAGCTGGCTGTATTTCAAGGAATCCCTGTTGAGGTTACAGGGACAAACCATCCCGATGAGTCGAAAGAATAGTAAATATGGCAGGCGACCAGCTTGGCTTAATGGTGAAATCCTAGCGGATCTTAAACATAAAAAAGAAGCTTACAAGAAGTGGAAGGTTGGACATATGACCAGGGAAGAGTATAAAAATATTGCTCGGGCATGTAGGAAAGATATCAGGAGGGCCAAATCGCACCTGGAGCTGCAGCTAGCAAGAGATGTCAAGAGTAACAAGAAGGGTTTCTTCAGGTATGTTGGCAACAAGAAGAAAGCCAAGGAAAGTGTGGGCCCCTTACTGAATGAGGGAGGCAACCTAGTGACAGAGGATGTGGAAAAAGCTAATGTACTCAATGCTTTTTTTGCCTCTGTTTTCACTAACAAGGTCAGCTCCCAGACTGCTGCGCTGGGCATCACAAAATGGGGAAGAGATGGCCAGCCCTCTGTGGAGATAGAGGTGGTTAGGGACTATTTAGAAAAGCTGGACGTGCACAAGTCCATGGGGCCGGACGAGTTGCATCCGAGAGTGCTGAAGGAATTGGCGGCTGTGATTGCAGAGCCCTTGGCCATTATCTTTGAAAACTCGTGGCGAACGGGGGAAGTCCCGGATGACTGGAAAAAGGCTAACGTAGTGCCCATCTTTAAAAAAGGGAAGAAGGAGGATCCTGGGAACTACAGGCCAGTCAGCCTCACCTCAGTCCCTGGAAAAATCATGGAGCAGGTCCTCAAAGAATCAATCCTGAAGCACTTACATGAGAGGAAAGTGATCAGGAACAGTCAGCATGGATTCACCAAGGGAAGGTCATGCCTGACTAATCTAATCGCCTTTTATGATGAGATTACTGGTTCTGTGGATGAAGGGAAAGCAGTGGATGTATTGTTTCTTGACTTTAGCAAAGCTTTTGACACGGTCTCCCACAGTATTCTTGTCAGCAAGTTAAGGAAGTATGGGCTGGATGAATGCACTATAAGGTGGGTAGAAAGCTGGCTAGATTGTCGGGCTCAACGGGTAGTGATCAATGGCTCCATGTCTAGTTGGCAGCCGGTGTCAAGTGGAGTGCCCCAGGGGTCGGTCCTGGGGCCGGTTTTGTTCAATATCTTCATAAATGATCTGGAGGATGGTGTGGATTGCACTCTCAGCAAATTTGCGGATGATACTAAACTGGGAGGAGTGGTAGATACGCTGGAGGGGAGGGATAGGATACAGAAGGACCTAGACAAATTGGAGGATTGGGCCAAAAGAAATCTGATGAGGTTCAATAAGGATAAGTGCAGGGTCCTGCACTTAGGACGGAAGAATCCAATGCACCGCTACAGACTAGGGACCGAATGGCTAGGCAGCAGTTCTGCGGAAAAGGACCTAGGGGTGACAGTGGACGAGAAGCTGGATATGAGTCAGCAGTGTGCCCTTGTTGCCAAGAAGGCCAATGGCATTTTGGGATGTATAAGTAGGGGCATAGCGAGCAGATCGAGGGATGTGATCGTTCCCCTCTATTCGACACTGGTGAGGCCTCATCTGGAGTACTGTGTCCAGTTTTGGGCCCCACACTACAAGAAGGATGTGGATAAATTGGAGAGAGTCCAGCGAAGGGCAACAAAAATGATTAGGGGTCTAGAGCACAGGACTTATGAGGAGAGGCTGAGGGAGCTGGGATTGTTTAGTCTGCAGAAGAGAAGAATGAGGGGGGATTTGATAGCTGCTTTCAACTACCTGAAAGGGGGTTCCAAAGAGGATGGCTCTAGACTGTTCTCAATGTAGCAGATGACAGAACGAGGAGTAATGGTCTCAAGTTGCAATGGGGGAGGTTTAGATTGGATATTAGGAAAAACTTTTTCACTAAGAGGGTGGTGAAGCACTGGAATGCATTACCTAGGGAGGTGGTAGAATCTCCTTCCTTAGAGGTTTTTAAGGTCAGGCTTGACAAAGCCCTGGCTGGGATGATTTAACTGGGACTTGGTCCTGCTTCGAGCAGGGGGTTGGACTAGATGACCTTCTGGGGTCCCTTCCAACCCTGATATTCTATGATTCTATGATTCTATGATTCTGTGGAAAATAACACACAAATTGCAAAATGTGCTACTGTCCACGTTGTATAACTAGCTGCCCTCCCAGGATGGCTCCTGGCAGGAGATGTTGCTCATTGCAGTTGGTGCATTGATATTAGTGATTTTGAAAGCACTGCCAGGTCAGCTGCCAGGGTCAATGCGAGATGGTGATAATCAAAAGGAGCCTCGGCTCTACGTCCAGGTGCCAAGCCACTTGACATGTGCCGCTCCCCTGAAGTGAAGCAATTATGCCCTCAGAGGCTCTTATTGGCCTGATCCAGCTGTACCACTTCAGTACCTGCATTTGCTGTTATTTCTTCCTCACTGCTGACATCCTGAATGCAAACATTAAGTGAGGGTAAAAATACAGACTCCTTCTCTGGAAATTACATATTGCTATTCACAGCAGAATTGTAGGTGCAAGAGTGTATTCGTTTAGCCTGAGCTGCGTTTTGCAAGCAAGCGACTCTGGGAGAGCTCTGTCTGACACTGCTTGCCGCTCTGCCAGCCATGTCCCACTCCCTCATCCCCTCATTATCCAGGTTTAGAGGTGCACGTGGTCACTTCTCTGGCTGCTAAAACCGCCCTGGCCCAGAATGGCCCAAACAGACTTTAAATACAGTAATGCACTTTGGAATGAAACCCTCTGAGCCAAACCCCTTCTCCTGGCTTTCCCTGCACACAGACAGCAATGGCTTGACAGCAAGACATTTCACTGCATTGCACTGGTCTGACCCCATGTCGGCCTGAGCATTACTTATTGCAAGCTGAGGGTTCCTGTCCTGGCTGGCACTGCGCTGAGCCCTGGAAGCGACCAGCAGGTCCGGCTCCTAGGCAAGGGGCCCATGGGGCTCTGTGCGCTGCCCCCCACTCTAAGCACAGGCTCTGCACTGCCATTGTCTGGGAACTTGCCAGTGGGAGCTAGGGGGGTGATGTCTGTGGGTGAGAGCAGCGTGAGCCATGGAGCCTCCTGCCCCCCCAACCCCCAGCACAGAGACCCTCTCCAAACCTGGAGCCCCCTCCTGAACCCCAAACCCCTCATCCCCAGCCTACCCCAGAGCCCATATCCCCTTGTGCACCCCAACCCCCAGCCCTGAGCCCCCCCAAACCCAGAGCCCCCTCCTGCACCCTAAACCCCTCATCCCTGGCCCAACCCCAGAGCCCTCGCTCCCTCCTGCACCACAACCCCCTGCTTCAACCCGCAGCCCCCTCCCACATTCCAAATCCCTCAGCCCCACTGCCTAGCCTGGCGCCCCCTCCTGCCCGCCAAACCCCTCACCCCCAGCCCCACCCCAGAGCCCTCACCCCCTCCCACATCTCAACTGCCTCCCCCAGCCCAGAGCCTCCTCCTGCACCCTGAACCCCTCATTTCTGACCCTACCCCACAGCCCACACCCCCATTTAGAGCCCTCTCCTGCACCCCAACCCCCTGCCCCAGCCCAGTGAAAGTGAGTGAGGGTGGGGGGAGAGTGAGTCACTGAGGGAGGGGAATGTAATGAGTGGGGGGCAGGGCCTCGGGGAAGAGGCAGAGCAGGGGTGGGGCCTCAGGGCAGGGGTGGGGCTGGGTGTTTGGTTTTGTGCCAATAGAAAGTTCGGAACCCTACCCTCAATGCCACGCAAAAAAACCAGACAACGAAATGTTTTCAAGGAAAAACTGAAACCAAAACCAGAAGAATGTTCTGCTTTTGAAAATCCTTTTCAGTAAAATTCTCTCCTTTTGGTAAAAATGTTCAGTTTTCTTTTTCCAGTTTTTCATTTAAAAAATCATTATTTTGTGACAATTTTCATTTCTAAACAGGTGTCGTTAGAACAATTCCATAATGATAATGTGGCCTGCAAGAGACTGGATTGGATGACCCAGGAGGTCCCTCCCAGGCCTTTGATAAAAACATTTCAACTCGCTCTAGTTTTCAGCCGTCAGTAGAGTGATCAGCAGTGTCTATTCTGGAGGAGACTGTGTGCCCATTGGAGCATCTCGGCCCTTGTCCGTGAGGCACAGAGGGACACTCTCAGCCCAGTCCTTGATGGAAGAAGCTATTTCACTCTACTGAAAACAGACAGTGTGTGCCTGCCTGGTAGGAAGCTTGACATCATGCCGAGGCTTGACACCACCTTGGCAATCTGTGGTCTAATACCCTGGGCCCTCTGGAGAGGCTGGAGCATTGGTGGGTTCCCTGAGGGGTTATCCTGGCCTTTCCATTCTCACCATATGTTGTTTTTCCTGGGTGGAGTGAAAGCCAAGTCCTTTTCATTCACCTGCTTACCGCTTCCAAGCATTCGGACATCTTGGTCATGGTGGAAGTTCCATTTGCAGAGCAGGACACAGAGCCGAGTGTCAGCCACATGCTGGCAGCATTGCGTCAGAGAAAGGAGAGGGTATTAAACCTTTTGTGCCTTCACTTGATGGGCACTTTCTGCTCCTCACTGAAACCCCTTTCAGGTTTCCTTGTTTTGACCCTTTGACCTTCACACCTGCCCTTGTTATATTTTTCGTTCTCCCCCATAATCATTTGAGTTCCCGGCATCAGTATATCCTCCCCAAAGGCTGGGGGAGGGTCCTTTAGCAGTTCCACTTCCCAGAACCCAGTAGGACTGAAAGCCCCTATGTCGACTCTCTGGGACTTGCCTCCACCAGATCTCCGATATGTGTTATCCACAGAGCATGACCAATGGCAGGGAAGGCCATTCACAGAGCAATGAGGCAGTGCAATCATGGAAACGTGCTGCCTTTGAGGATAACTATCCAGACAACCAGCAGTCTGTTTTGCAGCTGTCGTTTCTTCCACTTATGGTATCTCAGAGAGGGAGCCACGTTTATGATCCCAGAACATTTTTAGGGAATACCTCACTCTGAAAATCAGATTCTTGGCAGTTATCCAAATGGAAGCCTAAGAAAGGATATTAGAGCTACTGCATTCCTTTCCGAGGCAGGTGACATACCGTAGTGTCGGAAAAGGGGAGGTGAAATCTATTGCAGGAGAACAGCTCGGCACGTGGACATACACACAATACAAGTTGCTCATTGATTTACATTCTCCTGGCTAGCGGAGCCTGGCTCATATCTCTGAGAAACAAAATGAACATGTGTCTAGCAAATTAAGCCCGTCTGAATGGTGAACTTCCTAGCCCTGTGTGATCCTGCAAACAAATCATCTAAATCACTTGCTCGCTAAGAGGCACCTTGCTCTTCCCTGCAAAGAGACGCTGTCGGGAAGAACTCGCTGCATTTAACCTAAACGAATAAAAAGAAAGGGTTGGCTCTTGTACTTCAGAATCCTTTCCCCCAGCGATGGTGTTGGGATGCTGGAGGAAGCTGGACAATAGCCATCAGGTGTGTGTGTGGCTGGCTCACACCCTCTTACACTACATCCAAATGTCCAGGAGCCAGACCTCTGGAGGGATGCTGGCTCAGCACTGCTCCCACCCACCTCTGTCAAGAGGGTTTTTTCATGGGGCGGTCTCAGGTGCCCGTTTTCCATTTAGCGTCTTCCCCTTTCTTCTGAATGGGGAAATCTTTCCCTGACTCATTTAATATACTGGCTTGTGTTCAAGCTACACTCTAGTCACTTTCTTTAAATATTCTGCTGGGTATTCTTTGAGAGAGAGCTCTACCTAGCCAGAGCAAACAGCAGTGTTCCTACATTAGAAGACCATTCGTGATTAGGCGTGGAGGAGCCACAGTAATTTAGGCCCACTGAAAGCTTTGTAAACCATACTGAATTCCATGCAATTAGTTTTCTCTTAAGTTGAGCCATTATTTTCAAGAGAAATTCAGTACCAAACATTCTGAATGGGGTGGTCAGAAACAGTGGGGGCCACTGTGCTGTGCAAAGAAATAAAGGTTCCAGGAAAGTAATTCCTGACCTGGTTCTATGGCTATGAAGAGAGTATATAAAAGATCTGGGGGGAAGGGACGACGACTCAGCACTCATGTTTTGCAAATTTGAACCTTGCAGGTTTTTCAAGTGATTGGGCTTAATGCAGTAATTTCCCATGACAAATCCTGTGGCCTGTGTTATGTATGAGGTCAGACGAGATGAATTGATGGTAGTAAATTATTGTAAATTCAGAACCCTAGTTTCTTGAGTGGTATGATCCTAACAACCCCTCAGTGCCAACGGGCAAACGTTTCACCCGTGTCAGCAACTCCTAATAGGCCTGATAAACTCACTACACCTAACACACTGCTTTCATGGTATTTATCCATACATTGTGTTTTGTCAGGTGTCATATGAAAGCGGGTATCATGCAGGTCCATTAATATCAATGTGAAATGTATGTACTAATGCTATTTAAAAAATTATGTGTACTGCTGAAAAGGTGATTTAAACTATGTAACAAGGCAGAGCTGACAAACAGTTTTTCTGCCAAACAAAGCACGTCTAATCCTCTCTGACTTACAATGTTTAATTTACATCAGAGACAGGCAAACACAATGGGAGCTACATTTCCATTCCAAGTCAACACCAGGATGTGAAGGCAACATGGGGTCAGCACACTGGAGAACAAACAATGGAGGGTATTCCAATTGTTTATTCAAGTAGAACTAAGGGACAGAAAGCCATTTTGGTATTCATTTATTGAAGAAAAACCTTGAAGGGCTTGGGTGATTCATGAAAAATTGGATCCTGGTTTTGACTGAAAACCATCAGCTTTGTCCGTGGGAGAAAAATCTAGGAAATAAGAAACATAACCATTAAAAAGTGCAAACCAAGACTGTGTTTTATGTTTTGTTTTATATGTGCAATCATTTGTGTGTCTTCACTCACTAAAAAATGCTTCATTTCTTTATCTTTTTTTTTTTACTATCTCTTTAAATGTAACCTTTGATAATAACCTTAGGATTGATTCACTATAAAAATATTTGTGCTGTAATGTTATAAAGGACAGGATTTTGAGTTATAAAAGTCAAGATGTGTGTGTACACTGTCTCTTTGGGGACAACTTACCTGCAATTTCTGTGAGGGTCCCATGGTTAAGGCCTGGATATTACAGGGGGACACTTTCAGAGGGGATTGTTAACCTGCAAGGCAAAGTAGGGGATGTCAGAGCTCTGAGATTGTTTGGGTGGCTAAGAGACTCATGGTGTCCGGGACCTGATGACCGGCTGAGCAGAAGCACAACTTTCTCTCTCTCCCTCTCACTGAGGCAGGGGATAACAGGGCATCTAGCAATCCTGGCACCCTAGCAAGTGGACTCTAAACTTGGCAAAGTAATTTCTTTTGTACCTATTCAGGTCCATTGGCTTAGGTGCCTTGAAGGATATTTCCACAATGTTACTTCAATCTAATATGGATTACAAGAAGTGGATTATTTTATCAGTTACAACTGATAAAACAGCAGCATTCAAATTTTTAGTGTGAGCTCCCCTTCCTGTGTCTCTAAAGTTGCAAAATCACAACTGTAAGACTCAGCACAGTCCTCTGAAGGGCTGACACTGACATGTGGTGGATTCAAGCTGACACTGCTTTACGCTCTCCAGAATCAGTGGGACGCCTTGAAGCCAGACAGGAACATTTTGGTCAACAAACATCTCCAAGATTCTTACGTTTGACATAGAAAGCAAGACCTTGCTTCCTATGAGAGTGTGGGTAATTCAGATGGGAGTTTCATCACGGAGTACATTTGCTATCCCATGGAAGAAGTTGAAGGCATGTTTGGGTATTGCAGAGGCCTTCTAGCCAAGGGATTGTTTGAGGCTTTGGTACACAGTGAACAAACGTAATGTGGGACGTCGAGATTGTTCTTTAACACATACAGGATACCAACAGATGGGATATTTCTTCAGCACAGGGTGCGACTCACCTCAAAGAGCAGCGTAAAGCTTTAGTACTGGGAGACCCATGCAGGTCATGCCGCAAAATCCCCAGGGAACACTTTGAGGCACCACTGGGTGGCTTTAGAATGGGATTTTCAAAGGCGCCTAAGGGAGTTGGGCACCCAAGTCAATGGGAGCTGGGTGCCTTTGAAAATCACAGCTTGAATAGCCAATCCAGACACGCAGAACAGTTGTGAGGCCAGGTGGTTTCGTTTCAGGGCACGTGCTGTGACTTGAGAAAAGACCCGTGCGAAGCTTAAGGAGCTCAGTCTACGTTGTGCACTGTTGAAACGCTTTGATAGGATATTTGTAAGGTTTTCCACGCCCATCCACACCATGGGAGAGGAGTGGAGAGTGTATTGGGTAGCATGGCTTTAAATCGCTTGGGAGCCCTGTAATGGTTCCCCTGTCTTCCGTTGTAGAAGCCAAAGCAGCCGTGCTCACAGGTCGCCGAGCCTTGTAGATTTGTACATAGTTAATAAACACGGTTATTAGCAGGATGTCTACACGGCAAAAAAAAAGAAAAAGATCCCTGGCAGCGCGTCTCAGAGCCACACAATTGACTGAGAGTCATGAGGTGCAGGCTGTGGGGCTGAAATAGCCGTGTAGACACGCGGGCTCGGGCTCGGGCCTGGCCTCTGAAAGCCAGCAAGGAAGGGGGGTCTCAGAGCCTGGGCTCCAGCCTGAGCGTGAATGGCATCACTGCTACTTTTAGCCCCACAGCCTGAGCTAAGTGGCTGGAGCTCTGAGACTTGTGGCCGTGGGACTTTTATTTTGCTATGTAGGCATACTCTTGGAGTCCAGTTGCATCCGTATGGCTTCCCCATATTCTTAATGCTGTGTAGAGAGCAAGGACACAACAGTCTCTGTAGGTCGTCCAAGAGGAGGGTAAGAGGTGACACAATCGTGATTTATAACACGTAAGTGCGGAGAAGATTTCTGTTAATAAAAGGCTCTTAAATCCAGCAACGAATGGAACAAGTTCCAATGGCTGGAAGCAGAAACTTGACAAATTCAGATGGGAAATGAAGGCACAAATTTTTAACAGTGAGGGTAACTAACCATTGGAACCACTTATCTAGTTCTCATCACTATAATCTAGTTCAACCACAGCTATTAGGGTCAAGGTAGAAATCTCTGGGTGAAATTCAATTCGTTGTATTATACAGGACGTCGGACAAGAAGATCACAATGGTCCCTTTTGGCCTGGGAATCTATGAATCTGTGACCATGAACTCCAGATGCCATAGAGAATTCTGAAACAAAAAATAAGAAGAAAAACAAAATGATAAACACTATAGACACTTACTATATCAGTTATTGTGATTCCCTGTAATAAATTAGAGAGCCATGTGATAGACTGATGTTCTATAACTCATCATGCACATTTGACCACTTGACTACACTGTATTAATCATGATATATACTTAAAATGATACTGAAAACATGTAAAGGTGCATAGAACCGACAGAATCCCGTTAAACAGAAATGGCATGTTACCAAAAGATTCTAATTTTAGGAGATATGTGATACAACAGATATAAGCAATACATTCTGCAAGATCTTACTAACCTCTTGTGACACCCAAAGGACAATTGGCCACAGCTGGTCAGGCTTGTAGGTTGATGGGCTGGTATCTACCCAGGACCCCAAAAGTTCTGAAC
Source organism: Chelonia mydas (assembly GCF_015237465.2). Lineage (NCBI taxonomy): Eukaryota > Metazoa > Chordata > Testudines > Cheloniidae > Chelonia > Chelonia mydas. The sequence goes on along the minus strand of NC_051246.2, from coordinate 132,683,365 downwards.
CCAAATTGCCAATTGAAAGAAGTGTGACTCAGCATCGGTTCCGTAAATATTATTAATGCTGGTAATGGAACAAAAATAAAGTCAAGAACACATCACTAAAGTTAAGCTATTATTAATAAACTAAAAATAAAGAAATACGATTATCAAATCAAGATCAAATCAACAAGTTTGGGATAAGAGGGAAGGTTCTCTGATGAATTGGTAACTGGTTAAAAGATCGGAAACAAAGGGTAGGAATAAATGGTCAGTTTTCAGACTGGAGAGAGGTAAATAGTGGTGTTCCCCGGGGGTTTGTTCTTCGCCCAGTCCTATTCAACACATTCATAAATGATCTGGAAAAAGGGGTAAACAGTGAGGTGGCAAAAATTTGCAGATGATACAAACTACTCATGATAGTTAAGTATCTGGCAGATTGTGAAGAGCTACAAAAGGATCTCCCAAAACTCTGTGACTGAGCAACAAAATGGCAGATGAAATTTAATGTTGATCAATGCAAAGTAATGCACATTGGAAAACATCCCAACTATATATCTAAAATGATGGGGTCCAAATTATGTGTTACCACTCAAGAAAGAGATCTGGGAGTCATTGTGGATAGTTCTCTGAAAACATCCACTCAATGTGCAGCAGCAGTCAAAAAAGCAAACCGAATGTTGGGAATCATCAAGAAAGGGATAGATAAGACAGAAAATATCATGTTGCCTCTATATAAACCCATGGTACACCCACATCTTGAATACTGTGTGCAGATGTGGTCGCCCCATCTCAAAAACAATATATTGGAATTGGAAAAGGTTCAGAAAAAGGCAACAAAAACTATTAGGGATATGGAACAGCTTCCGTATGAAGAGAGATTAATAAGACTGGGACTTTTCAGCTTGGAAAAGAGGCGACTAAGGGGGGATATGATAGAGGTCTATAAAATCACGAGTGGTATAGAAAAAGTAAATAAGGAAGTGTTATTTACTCCTTCTCATAATACAAGAATAAGGGGCCACCAAATGAAATTAATAGGTAGCGGGTTTAAAAGAAACACAAGAAAGTATTTTTGCACACAATGCACTGTCAACCTCTGGTACTCCTTGCCAGAGGGTGTTGTGAAGGCCAATACTATAACGGGGTTCAAAAGGGAGCTAGCTAGATTAATGGAGGATAGGTCCATCAATGGCTAATAACCAGGATGGGCAGGAATGGTGTCCCTAGCCTCTGTTTGCCAGAAGCTGGGACTGGGTAACAGGGCCTGGATCACTTGATGATTCCCTGTTCTGTTCATTCCCTTTGGGGCACCTGCCATTGGCCACTGTCAGAGGACAGGATACTGGGCTTGATGGAGCGTTGGTCTGACCCAGTATGGCTGTTCTTATGTTCTTAAGTTAGTCTCAGTATTCGATTGGAATCCGATCATCAGAGTAGTTAAATCACTCAGATAAACAACAAAAATAGCAATCCCTATAAACCCTAAAAAGGAATGGTAGGCGTAGGCTGTCCATTTGGTTACAAACACCAACTAAAGAATTGTAGCAGAGGAAATCATATTCATAACTTAGAGCTGGTTAATTATTGATTCATAATCAAATAAAATTGTCTAAAATTGTCTGCCATCTACAGAACCATAATAGAGCTTCCTTTCTCTATTTCTGGTCTTGCATGGTGGCTAACCCTTTCCTCGTCCAGAGTACCCTGATAAGCAGGTGTTTGACAAGCCTTAGGTGCCAACACGTACACGTGACAGTTCAAACACAGGGCCGAGAACACACCCTAACCACTTGAACACAGCCACACTTTCCAGTGCTAAAATGAAAGGATATAAAAAGGCTTGGATGTCTTCCAGCTCATTAAAACAAAACAAAGATAGAAAAGAGGAAAAGTAAGACAGTTGAGATAACAGGGTCCTTGAAAGCTTCAGCTCTTGCAGTCCTGTGTCCTCTTGTGAAGTAGGAGCTGAGTCTGCAGTCAAGGAGCCAGACGGGGATGCTATCGGCAGAGGGCTTGTCACTAGCAGGCCTCCTTCAGGTGCAGGGAAAGACTGGCCAAGGGCTGGAGTGGCCAGGTTATTGGTCGATTGCTGGGCAGTCTCCCCTCCGGTGGCCTGCTGACATGAAAGGTGAGCCTTCTCAGCTTTAACTTTGACGCGTCACAATTTTTGCTTACTCACCTTCCAGCACCTCCCTTCAAGACATTCAGACAAATCAGGTCTGAGGCCTCCCTGGGTGTAATGCAGCATGTTCTCATCCAGTTTGAATTAGGCCATCCTTCGCTAACATCAGTGTGGGGAAAAGTTAGGGTTAAGCCAATAATTGTAAGAATATTTGATGATTTACACTGTCCAGAGACTGTCAGACTGTGATTTTCCCCACTCACTCAAATATAAAAAAATGCAGAACACAAGACGACGTCTGTGGAAGTTGACATGGCCTTAGGCTTGTGAAAAGATCTTGAGTGGACATGCTAGGTACATCTACACAGCAATAAATCCCACAGCACCAAGTCTGAGAGCACAGGCCAATTGATCTCAGCTGGCAGGGCTCCAGCTGCAGGGTTAAAAATTGTAGTGTACACTTCCGGGCTTGGACTGGAGCCTCGGGGTCTCACAGCCCAGCCTCCAGCCCAAACCTGAATGTGTACACTGGAATTTCATCTGACCCAGGCAGCCATGGTGTAGAGTTACCCAGAGTCACCAATTTAAGGAATGTTCAATCCCAAACCTTCTACAAATAACCGATCCTAGCAAGTACCAGCCATTCAACATGCACTCATCAGCAACATTAAACATTAATTTGGACATTTCATGAGAAATGTTGTCATTCTTCTCCCGTACAAGACGATGAACAGTGACCTTTGTATTCTGAAGCTGGGCTGTAAGTCAAACAGCGTATCCCTGGAAAATTTCACCTTAATAGAGAAAAGTTACTTACATGGGTTTCATCATAAGCTTACCTTAATGGACAAGCTTCCATTGCACACAAGATATCCTGACACCACTTTTTTCTAAGAGGGCAGGTGGTTCCTGAATGAATATTCCTCATTGCTTTCATGTTTAAATGAAAGTTCCCTGTCCCCACCTTTCAAAACTGTATCCAGAGAGCAGAAAGTTATTTCAAACAGTGACAGCAATCCCATGTTTAAAACCACTATTAATCCCCCGTGAGGGGCTGGAGCTGGTTTATGGTATGTGAAATGCTGACAATCCAGGGGTGATGAATGCTGAAAGAAAAGAGCCAGATGCATTTTCCTATCTTCAGCTCTTGCGCAGGAAGGTTTATCCTGCGTCTCTGCCTCTTGCAAGCCTCTGGATCCTGTGGGGGTGCCTGTCTAGGGGAGTGCAGCTTCATTAGTCAGCTGGGCTAGTATTCTGGAAGAACCATGTTTTGCACTGATTAGACTAATGGGCTAGAATGTTCCATGCCTGACAGTTCAACTTTTCAGGGAATGTAATTTCCCTAACATCAGCAGAAACGGTGCTCCTGGAGGAGCAGTAAACTATGATGTCTGTTTTGGAAACAAAATGCCCAGGGACACCAACACCTGAGACAAAACTGATGCATTCGTGCTGCAGGTTGTCTGCCTTTGCTGAGGAAAGTGATGTGCTGTACTCTTTCCAGCATTCTCTCTCCCTCTCAATAGACTCTCGCTGTGTGTCTCTCTCTCCCCCTCTGTCAAGGTTCCTCCCCCACTCTGAACTCTAGGGTACAGATGTGGGGACCTGCATGAAAAAAACCTCCTAAGCTTATCTTTACCAGCTTAGGTCAAAACTTCCCCAAGGTACAAAATATTCCACCCTTTGTCCTTGGATTGGCCGCTACCACCACCAAACAAATACTGGTTACTGGGGAAGAGCTGTTTGGACACGTCTTTCCCCCCAAAATACTTCCCAAAACCTTGCACCCCACTTCCTGGACAAGGTTTGGTAAAAAGCCTCACCAATTTGCCTAGGTGACTACAGACCCAGACCCTTGGATCTTAAGAACAATGAACAATCCTCCCAACACTTGCACCCCCCCTTTCCAGGGAAATGTTGGATAAAAAGCCTCACCAATTTGCATAGGTGACCACAGACCCAAACCCTTGGATCTGAGAACAATGAAAAAGCATTCAGTTTTCTTACAAGAAGACTTTTAATAGAAATAGAAGTAAATAGAAATAAAAAAAATCCCCCCTGTAAAATCAGGATGGTAAATACTTTACAGGGTAATTAGATTCAAAACATAGAGAACCCCTCTAGGCAAAACCTTAAGTTACAAAAAAGATACACAGACAGAAATAGTTATTCTATTCAGCACAATTCTTTTCTCAGCCATTTAAAGAAATCATAATCTAACACGTACCTAGCTAGATTACTTACTAAAAGTTCTAAGGCTTCATTCCTGGTCTATCCCCGGCAAAGACAAAATATAGACAGACACACAGACTCTTTGTTTCTCTCCCTCCTCCCAGCTTTTGAAATTATCTTGTCTCCTCATTGGTCATTTTGGTCAGGTGCCAGCGAGGTTACCTTTAGCTTCTTAACCCTTTACAGGTGAGAGGAGATTTCCTCTGGCCAGGAGGGATTTTACAGGGGTTTACCCTTCCCTTTATATTTATGACACGCCCCCCAAATCTCAGCTAGGGTGAAACACTGGCTGGGATTTCTTCCTGGAGCTCTAGGAAAAACAGAGTTAATAAGACACATGCATCTCTAAATATACTACCAAGTACATAAAGACTAACAATATTTTCTACATCTCAAGGACGATTTTAACCAGTTGATTCTGGGAAACTTTCACGGGAGAGTGCATCAGCCACTTTGTTAGAAGCTCCTGAGATGTGTTGGATGTCAAAATCAAAATCTTGGAGAGCTAAACTCCACCGAAGAAGTTTTTTGCTATTTTCTTTGACCGTGTGAAGCCACTTCAGTGCAGCATGGTCGGTTTGCAGGTGGAAACGCCGTCCCCAAACATATGGGCGTAGCTTTTCCAGAGCGTAGACAATGGCGTAACATTCTTTTTCAGTGACTGACCAGTGGCTTTCCCTCTCAGACAGTTTTTTGCTGAGAAACACTACAGGGTGGAATTCTTGATCAGGTCCTTTCTGCATTAAAACTGCTCCCACACCACGCTCGGACGCATCTGTGGTTACTAGGAACGGTTTGTCAAAGTCTGGGGCCCTTAGTACAGGGTCAGACATGAGTGTCGCTTTAAGCTTGTTAAAGGCCTTCTGACACTTTTCGGTCCACTGAACCGCATTTGGCTGTTTCTTTTTGGTTAGGTCTGTCAGTGGGGCGGCGATTTGGCTGTAGTGCGGTACAAATCGTCTGTAATAACCGGCCAAGCCTAAGAAGGATTGAACCTGTTTCTTTGACTTTGGGACAGGCCACTTTTGGATAGCATCCACTTTGGCCTGTAGGGGGCTGATAGTTCCTTGACCCACCTGGTGTCCAAGGTAAGTCACTCTGTTTAGGCCTATTTGACACTTCTTAGCCTTAACAGTTAGTCCTGCCTCCCTTATGCGCTCAAGGACTTTTTGTAGATGTTCCAGGTGGTCTGCCCAGGAATCCGAAAATATGGCCACATCGTCAAGGTAGGCGACTGCATATTCTCCTAATCCTGCTAGGAGACCATCTACAAGTCTTTGGAAGGTGGCGGGTGCATTTCGCAGCCCGAAAGGGAGTACATTAAATTCATACAGCCCGAGATGTGTGGTGAAGGCTGACCTTTCCTTGGCAGATTCATCTAGCGGTACCTGCCAGTACCCCTTGGTTAAGTCCAAGGTAGAGATGAACTGGGCCCGTCCCAGTTTCTCTAATAGTTCATCTGTGCGTGGCATTGGATAGTTGTCTGGACGAGTTACAGCATTTAGCTTACGGTAGTCCATGCAAAAACGTATTTCCCCATCTGGTTTGGGAACTAGAACCACTGGAGATGCCCATGCACTTTCAGAGGGGCGGATTACACCCATCTGTAACATATCCCGGATCTCCCGTTCTATAGCAGTTTTAGCTTGAGGAGACACCCGGTAAGGTTGGACTCTAATTGGGCGAGCATTACCTGTGTCAATGGAGTGGTATGCCCGTTCAGTCAGTCCTGGGGTGGCTGAGAACGTTGGCGCGTAGCTAGTGCACAGCTCCTGGATCTGCTGTCGCTGCATACGCCCAAGGGTCATGGAGAGGTTCACCTCTTCCACACCACCAGCACATTTCCCTTCGTAGTAGACACCTTCAGGCCACTCAGCGTCGTCTCCTCCCTGGGCTGTAAACTGACAAACCTTTAATTCTCTGGAATAAAAGGGCTTTAGAGAATTAATATGGTACACCTTAGGCTTTCGGTTGGAGGTGGGGAATGCTATGAGATAATTAACGGCTCCCAGGCGCTCCTGGACCGTGAATGGCCCTTCCCACGATGCTTCCATTTTATGGGCCTGGAGCGCCTTTAAGACCATGACCTGGTCCCCTACTTTGAAGGAACGCTCTCTGGCATGTTTATCATACCAGGCTTTTTGCTCTTTTTGAGCATCCTGTAAGTTTTCTTTAGCAAGGGCTAAAGAGGTTCGGAGGGTGTTTTGTAGGTTGGTTACAAAGTCCAGAATGTTAGTTCCTGGAGAAGGTGTAAATCCCTCCCATTGCTGCTTCACCAACTGCAATGGCCCCTTAACCTCACGGCCATATACAAGTTCAAATGGGGAAAACCCTAAACTGGGGTGTGGTACAGCTCTGTAGGCAAAGAGCAACTGCTGCAACACTAGGTCCCAATCATTGGAGTGCTCATTTACGAATTTACGTATCATGGCCCCCAAAGTTCCATTAAACTTCTCCACCATGCCATTTGTTTGATGGTGGTAAGGAGTGGCAACCAAGTGATTTACCCCATGAGCTTCCCAAAGGTTTTTCATAGTTCCTGCCAGGAAATTAGTCCCTGCATCTGTGAGGATGTCGGAGGGCCAACCTACCCTGGCAAAAATGTCTGCTAGTGCCTGGCACACCCTGTTAGCCCTGGTGTTGCTTAGAGCTACTGCTTCCGGCCATCGGGTGGCAAAATCCATGAAAGTCAGTATGTACTGCTTTCCTCTGGGTGTCTTTTTCGGAAAAGGACCCAGAATATCCACAGCTACTCGCTGAAATGGAACTTCAATGATGGGGAGTGGCTGGAGAGGGGCTTTGACCTGGTCTTGGGGCTTTCCCACTCTTTGGCACACCTCACAAGACTGGACATAGGTAGAAACATCCTTGCCCATTCCCTCCCAGTGGAATGACCCCCCCAAACGGTCTTTGGTCCTGTTCACCCCAGCATGGCCACTAGGGTGATCATGGGCTAAGCTCAAGAGCTTGGCCCGGTATTTAGTTGGAACTACCAACTGTCTCTGAGGATGCCAGTCTTCCTGGTGTCCACCAGAAAGAGTTTCCTTGTATAAAAGTCCTCTTTCTACAACAAACCTGGATCGATTAGAAGAGCTGAGAGGCGGTGGGTGGCTCCGTGCCGCCGTCCAAGCTCTCTGGAGGCTTTCATCTGCTTCCTGTTCGGTCTGGAACTGTTCCCTTGATGCTGGAGACATCAGTTCCTTATTGGATTGTGGACCTAGGCTTGGTCCCTCTGGAAGCGATATAGGGGATGGGGCTGTTTCTGTTGACTGTGAACCGCTCTCCGCTGGTGAACTATGTTGGGATTCAGGCTCCGGCTGAGCCTCTTGTGTCGGGTTATCGGCTGCTGTCGGTTCAGGGTCGGTGGGGCCCTCTGGTGTTGAGGTTGCAAGTACTGGATTCAGTGCTGGCAATGGGTCTGGTGTTGGTTGTTCGGCTGGTTCCGGTTCTGGGACTGGTTCCGTCTGGGTCTCTGGGACTGGATCCACTACTGCTGTTGCAGACATTGGTCTGGGGTCCGGATCCATCACCTCTGACCGGGTCCTGATAGAAGTTTCCGGAACAGAGCTAGGCCTCACGGCTTGGTTAGCCTGGCTGCGGGTGACCGTTCCCACCCTCTTGGCCTGCTTCACATGATTGGCCAAGTCTTCCCCCAACAGCATGGGGATGGGATAATCATCATAGACTGCAAAAGTCCACGTTCCGGACCAGCCCTTGTACTGGACAGGCAACTTGGCTGTAGGCAAATCGAAAGAGTTGGACTTGAAGGGTTGAATCGTCACTTGGATCTCTGGGTTGATTAAATTGGGGTCCACTAAGGAAGCATGGATAGCTGACACTTGTGCTCCGGTGTCCCTCCACGCGGTGACCTTCTTCCCGCCCACACTCACAGTTTCCCTCCGCTCCAAGGGTATCTGGGAGGTATCTGGGCCTGTGGACCTCTGGTGCGATTCCGGTGCAATGAACTGTAATCTGTTGGGGTTCTTGGGGCAGTTGGCCTTTACATGCCCCAGCTCGTTACATTTAAAACATCGTCCAGCTGACTGGTCACTGGGGCGAGGAGGGTTGCTGGAGAACGGGGTGGTGGGACGATAAGGGGTCTGGAGGGTTCTTTGGGAGGTAGGTGGGGCTTTGGGCGGCCCCCGGTAATAGGGTGTGGTCTGGGGTTGTCCCTTCTGGTCTCCGCTCCAACTGCGACCAGTTTTTTTCTTCTCTGCCACCTCCACCCATCTGGCTCCAATCTCTCCTGCCTCGATTACAGTTTTGGGCTTCCCATCTAGGATGTATCTTTCTATTTCCTCAGGAACACCCTCTAAGAATTGTTCCATTTGCATTAGGAAGGGCAAATTTACTGGAGATTCAACACTTGCTCCGGATATCCAGGCCTCCCAATGCTTCACAATGTGGTAGGCATGTCGGGTAAATGACACATCTGGTTTCCACCTTAGGGCTCTGAACCTCCGACGAGACTGCTCGGGTGTTATCCCCATTCTGACTCTCGCCTTGGATTTAAACAGTTCATACTTGTTCATGTGTTCTTTAGGCATTTCAGCTGCCACCTCAGCTAAGGGTCCACTGAGCTGCGGCCTCAGCTCTACCATGTATTGGTCAGTAGAGATGTTGTACCCAAGGCAGGCCCTTTCGAAGTTTTCTAGGAAGGCCTCAGTATCATCGCCTGCTTTGTAGGTGGGGAACTTTCTGGGATGGGAAGTGGTACTTGGAGAAGGATAGCTAGGGTTTGTTGGGATATTCTCCTGAGCCTTTATCTTCTCTATCTCCTCCACATACTTCCTCTCTTTTTCCTTCTCCTCCAGTTCTTTGTCCCTTGCTTCCATAGCTCTCCTGTGAGCAGCCGCTTGGTGTTGTTCTGCCTCTTTCGCTGCCTCTTTCGCTGCCTCCCTTTCTTGTTCCTTCTCCTCCTTCTTCAGCCGCATGAGTTCTATCTGTCTTTCATGTTCCCTTTGTCTTTCCTCAGCCTGAAATCTGGCTAATTCCAGCCGTAGTCGAGCCGCAGATTTTGTCATTCTAACCTCTCTGTTTTTAACTAACTTTACACCCGAGGTTTAGAAATAAACAAAAAAAAAAACTTGGCTGTAAAATTTTGCTGTGCTGGAATAGAATACCTATTCTCTGATAGTGATTGTCAGCCTACAAAAAAAAAAAAAGACAATTCCCTTGTCTCTGCTCTGGGCCCAAATCAAAGCAAAAACTTCCAGCTACTTTGAAACCTGTTTACCCAGCCCAAAGAAAAACCAAGTTTCCTTTTTAAACTTGTGCTCCTTGTAAAAAATCAAAATCCAAAAAAAAAAACCCTGCCCCTTTTGTCTCCAGGCAAATGGGTAGAACACCCCCCCTTCTATTTACTTTTAGGGAAAAAAAACTCTGGGTTGGAAGACTGTGAATTTCCCTGCAGGAGTTAAGTACCCTGCCTCCAGGCAAAGAAAACCTGCAATTCACAAAGATAATCCCCTTTTGTCTCTGCTTGGCCACAAAGCAGAGAAAAAAACAAGCTGCTTTCAGTTTCAGCTGCTTCTGGACTTCCTTTTTAAAAATCTGTATTTCTAGTTCAACAAAATCTCAACTGGATCTCAAAATGATTTCAGGTTAATCCCACCACTCTGCCACCATGTCAAGGTTCCTCCCCCACTCTGAACTCTAGGGTACAGATGTGGGGACCTGCATGAAAAAAACCTCCTAAGCTTATCTTTACCAGCTTAGGTCAAAACTTCCCCAAGGTACAAAATATTCCACCCTTTGTCCTTGGATTGGCCGCTACCACCACCAAACAAATACTGGTTACTGGGGAAGAGCTGTTTGGACACGTCTTTCCCCCCAAAATACTTCCCAAAACCTTGCACCCCACTTCCTGGACAAGGTTTGGTAAAAAGCCTCACCAATTTGCCTAGGTGACTACAGACCCAGACCCTTGGATCTTAAGAACAATGAACAATCCTCCCAACACTTGCACCCCCCCTTTCCAGGGAAATGTTGGATAAAAAGCCTCACCAATTTGCATAGGTGACCACAGACCCAAACCCTTGGATCTGAGAACAATGAAAAAGCATTCAGTTTTCTTACAAGAAGACTTTTAATAGAAATAGAAGTAAATAGAAATAAAAAAAATCCCCCCTGTAAAATCAGGATGGTAAATACTTTACAGGGTAATTAGATTCAAAACATAGAGAACCCCTCTAGGCAAAACCTTAAGTTACAAAAAAGATACACAGACAGAAATAGTTATTCTATTCAGCACAATTCTTTTCTCAGCCATTTAAAGAAATCATAATCTAACACGTACCTAGCTAGATTACTTACTAAAAGTTCTAAGGCTTCATTCCTGGTCTATCCCCGGCAAAGACAAAATATAGACAGACACACATACTCTTTGTTTCTCTCCCTCCTCCCAGCTTTTGAAATTATCTTGTCTCCTCATTGGTCATTTTGGTCAGGTGCCAGCGAGGTTACCTTTAGCTTCTTAACCCTTTACAGGTGAGAGGAGATTTCCTCTGGCCAGGAGGGATTTTACAGGGGTTTACCCTTCCCTTTATATTTATGACACCCTCTTTCATTAGTACTAACTGCCAAACAGGAAGTTTTGAGGCAAGCTGTGTTCTGTTAGAAGCTGAATATTTAATGATGGAAATAATAATGAATTAAGCAAATTTCATGGCAAGAAATTCAAAGCTTGGCAGGAATCCCTTCAAGATCAGAGCCACTCCCTGCTGAGTGCTGTATAGAAATATCACAGGGTTTTAGGAATATATTCCTATCTACTGCAGAGAGGTGCAGGGGATGAAACAGTCTACCTGCACCTTCTGGTACTGCCACATCTGTGTGACCTTTCAGCATCAGCAAAAGAGCATTTCTGGAACCGAGTGGTCAGCTCCTCTGAAACAGGATTATTATCCAGTGTGATATTTATTAACGAGCTGGAAAAGGGGCTGAGCAGTGTGATGTGAACATTTGCAGATGACAACAAAGTTATTTAGGTCAGTGAAAATCAGAGCAGACTGAGGAAGTTCAGAGGAACTGAACAAAGTGGGCAGCAGGATGGCAGGCAAAAATCAGTGCTGAAAAAGGCAAAGTAAAGCACACTGCAAGGAATCACTTGACTGTTTCTGACACATTGCTGGGTTCTAACTTAACGCAATCCCTCAGATAAAAAGATCCGCGTGTGCACAGTTCAATGGAGCTCTCTGCTCAAAGTGCGGCTCTGATCAAAAACAAAACAAAACGTTGGGATGTAGAAAGAATATAAAGAGTACTACTGAAAATATGATCATGCTATTCACTTCTCACTCTAACAGTGTTATTCAGGAAGTTGGGGGGAGGGGAGGCTTACCACTTCTGGAATCCTGTGTCCAGTTCCGGTGCCTACAATTCCAGAAGGATATTGATAAAGTGCAGAGGGCTCAGAGAAGAGCCATGAGAAGGAGTAAAGGATTCAAAAACTTGCCTCATCTAGTGATGGACTCAATCTATTTAGCTTAACACAGAGAAGGCTGAGGGGGTGACTTGATTATAGTCACAAGTGCCTGCATCAGGAACACATATTTAATAACGTCAGACAGGTCTAACATCATCCAATGGCTAGGAGCTGAAGCTAGACAAATTCAGACTGGAAATAAGGCATGCTTTTTAATAGTGAGAGCAATTAACTATTGGAACAATTTACCAAAGGCCATGGTGGGTTCTCCATCACTCACAATTTTTACATCAAGCGTGGATGTATTTTGTTTTTGTTTAATTCTGCTCTAGGAATTATTTGTGGGGGGAGCTCTATGACCTGTGCTATATAGGAGGTCGGACTCAATGATTACAATGTTCTCTTTTGGCTTTCTAATCTCTTTATCTATTAATACTGTGTTCAGTTCAGTTCTTAATACTATGTTCAGTCATCCCATCTCAAAGACGCAGGGATATAAACAGAAGGGGCCTAGAGATGGGTGATGGATATGGAATGACTTCTCTAAATAAGGAGATATGAAAAAGACTGGAAAGGGGTAATTTAAAAAGATGGCATGGACATAAAAATGACAAATGGTATACAGTCAGGAAATCAGTTAAATCAATTTCATATTCTATGCCACTGAAAGACAGCAACTTAAAACTCACAGACAGAGATACTTCTCTTACATAATTAAAATTAACCTGGGGAACTCATTTCATAGAATCATAGAATATCAGGGTTGGAAGGGACCCCAGAAGGTCATCTAGTCCAACCCCCTGCTCGAAGCAGGACCAATTCCCAGTTAAATCATCCCAGCCAGGGCTTTGTCAAGCCTGACCTTAAAAACCTCTAAGGAAGGAGATTCTACCACCTCCCTAGGTAACGCATTCCAGTGTTTCACCACCCTCTTAGTGAAAAAGTTTTTCCTAATATCCAATCTAAACCTCCCCCATTGCAACTTGAGACCATTACTCCTCGTTCTGTCATCTGCTACCACTGAGAACAGTCTAGAGCCATTCTCTTTGGAACCTCCTTTCAGGTAGTTGAAAGCAGCTATCAAATCCCCCCTCATTCTTCTCTTCTGCAGACTAAACAATCCCAGCTCCCTCAGCCTCTCCTCATAAGTCATGTGCTCTAGACCCCTAATCATTTTTGTTGCCCTTCGCTGGACTCTTTCCAATTTATCCACATCCTTCTTGTAGTGTGGGGCCCAAAACTGGACACAGTACTCCAGATGAGGCCTCACCAGTGTCGAATAGAGGGGAACGATCACGTCCCTCGATCTGCTCGCTATGCCCCTACTTATACATCCCAAAATGCCATTGGCCTTCTTGGCAACAAGGGCACACTGCTGACTCATATCCAGCTTCTCGTCCACTGTCACTCCTAGGTCCTTTTCCGCAGAACTGCTGCCTAGCCATTCGGTCCCTAGTCTGTAGCGGTGCATTGGATTCTTCCATCCTAAGTGTAGGACCCTGCACTTATCCTTATTGAACCTCATCAGATTTCTTTTGGCCCAATCCTCCAACCTGTCTAGGTCCTTCTGTATCCTATCCCTCCCCTCCAGCGTATCTACCACTCCTCCCAGTTTAGTATCATCCGCAAATTTGCTGAGAGTGCAATCCACACCATTCTCCAGATCATTTATGAAGATATTGAACAAAACCAGCCCCAGGACCGACCCCTGGGGCACTCCACTTGACACCGGCTGCCAACTAGACATGGAGCCATTGATCACTACCCGTTGAGCCCGACAATCTAGCCAGCTTTCTACCCATCTTATAGTGCATTCATCCAGCCCATACTTCTTTAACTTGCTGACAAGAATGCTGTGGGAGACCGTGTCAAAAGCTTTGCTAAAGTCAAGAAACAATACATCCACTGCTTTCCCTTCATCCACAGAACCAGTAATCTCATCATAAAAGGCGATTAGATTAGTCAGGCATGACCTTCCCTTGGTGAATCCATGCTGACTGTTCCTGATCACTTTCCTCTCATGTAAGTGCTTCAGGATTGATTCTTTGAGGACCTGCTCCATGATTTTTCCAGGGACTGAGGTGAGGCTGACTGGCCTGTAGTTCCCAGGATCCTCCTTCTTCCCTTTTTTAAAGATTGGCACTACATTAGCCTTTTTCCAGTCATCCGGGACTTCCCCCGTTCGCCACGAGTTTTCAAAGATAATGGCCAAGGGCTCTGCAATCACAGCCGCCAATTCCTTCAGCACTCTCGGATGCAACTCGTCCGGCCCCATGGACTTGTGCACGTCCAGCTTTTCTAAATAGTCCCTAACCACCTCTATCTCCACAGAGGGCTGGCCATCTCTTCCCCATTTTGTGATGCCCAGCGCAGCAGTCTGGGAGCTGACCTTGTTAGTGAAAACAGAGGCAAAAAAAGCATTGAGTACATTAGCTTTTTCCACATCCTCTGTCACTAGGTTGCCTCCCTCATTCAGTAAGGGGCCCACACTTTCCTTGGCTTTCTTCTTGTTGCCAACATACCTGAAGAAACCCTTCTTGTTACTCTTGACATCTCTTGCTAGCTGCAGCTCCAGGTGCGATTTGGCCCTCCTGATATCTTTCCTACATGCCCAAGCAATATTTTTATACTCTTCCCTGGTCATATGTCCAACCTTCCACTTCTTGTAAGCTTCTTTTTTATGTTTAAGATCCGCTAGGATTTCACCATTAAGCCAAGCTGGTCGCCTGCCATATTTACTATTCTTTCGACTCATCGGGATGGTTTGTCCCTGTAACCTCAACAGGGATTCCTTGAAATACAGCCAGCTCTCCTGGACTCCCTTCCCCTTCATGTTAGTCCCCCAGGGGATCCTGGCCATCTGTTCCCTGAGGGAGTCGAAGTCTGCTTTCCTGAAGTCCAGGGTCCGTATCCTGCTGCTTACCTTTCTTCCCTGCGTCAGGATCCTGAACTCAACCAACTCATGGTCACTGCCTCCCAGATTCCCATCCACTTTTGCTTCCCCCACTAATTCTTTACTGTTTGTGAGCAGCAGGTCAAGAAAAGCGCCCCCCCTAGTTGGCTCCCCTAGCACTTGCGCCAGGAAATTGTCCCCTATGCTTTCCAAAAACTTCCTGGATTGTCTATGCACCGCTGTATTGCTCTCCCAGCAGATATCAGGAAAATTAAAGTCACCCATGAGAATCAGGGCATGCGATCTAGTAGCTTCCGTGAGTTGCCGGAAGAAAGCCTCATCCACCTCATCCCCCTGGTCCGGTGGTCTATAGCAGACTCCCACCACTACATCACTCTTGTTGCACACACTTTTAAACTTAATCCAGAGACACTCAGGTTTCCACAAGACATTCTCAAAGGCAAGAATTCAAAAAGGTAAACAACCTTTACATGGATAATGAGACCATCCACAGACACACATTAGAGAGGAAATTGAGGTTTCTTTAGCAGAAAAATGAAGCCACAGCATAAACCAACTACTAACTGATGGAAGAAACTTCCCGTCGGGGAAGGGTATTCCATAACTGTCCATGAAGGGGCTTCTTGCACCTTCCTCTAATCTAAAGCAGGGGTTCTCAGACTGGTTTGCTGGATCCCCCTTTGAAAATATTTCAGGCTGTGACGACTTCCCCCCGCCCCAAAAAAAATGACAACCCTCCCCCATCATACCAACCTTACTTCTGTGCCACCTTCAGAGCTGGGCACCTGGCCTGCAGCCACTGCTCTCCGGCCACCCAACTCTGAAGGGAGCAGTGAAGAAGTAAGGGTGGCAATACCCTCACTCCCTTTTGGGCTGAGATTGGGAAATGCTGATCTAAAGCATCTGGTTCTTGCCACATGAAACTAGACTAGAAGGACCTGGGGTCTGAGCCAGCCTGGTAATTCCTACAAACTGAATTACAGAAAAAACAGAACAGGATTTTTACAGGAGTTAGAGATTTGATACCAGGATTTCTTTTTAAAAAGTCCCATTTATTTATACTGTGTGTGTGTGTGTGTGTGTATAATCCCGATCTGCCCTTTCATCTGAACTGTGTGTATACGAGATTTAAAATAAGTATGAAATTGCATATCTGGGTTCACAGATGAAAGCTGAAGTCATTTTTCTTTTTTATCGCCTACACCAGTGACCATGTGAATAGCTAACCTTCAAAAACAGTCATTCAGAACAGAATGTCAGCAGAGACCCTTCATTATGAGGACCTAAGAGGCATTCTCGGGCTGTACACTAACACTGAAAAGCCTAGATTGCATTTTCAATACACAGCCAGGAAGCTAGAAAAGGTGTATTCAATAGGAAGGAGCATTTTTGAATCTCATTATTGTTTAATCCCATGGAAAGCAAACAATGTTTTCTGCCATATTAGTTCAGAATGGTCTTATAAAGTGATACAAGGAAAGGATAAACATTAATATAACAGAGAGCAAGGAGCAATTATTCATCAGACCCCCTCCCTACGCAGCCAAAACTCCCACTGGCTTTAATGAGAGATTTATTTGATTGAGCCAGGCATGAGTGAAGACTGCAGGGGCTACAAATATAAGGCAAATTATGGATGGAACAGAGAAGAGCAAAAAGAGCAATAATTATTGAAGTTCAGCTCAGTTGTTCTCTCTCCCTCGTCTCCCACGCTCTGAGGCTGCAATGGGAGGACGATTTCATTAGATATAAAAGTTCAGTGTCTGCTAAAACGGTAAATCCGGATTCCCTTGAGTTTACATCTCTGTCACTCAGAGCAGAATTTGGCCCCAAATCCCTGGCAACAACAACTGTTCTTTTCCTCTGTGCTGCTCTGCTCTCTGTGCTCTCCCTTTTCTACGTAGCCACATGCATTGCACAGCCATGTGCTTTAGGCATGTTCCCTCTGTTATTTAATTATCACCCCCTCTCGATAGACAGGTGAATGAAGAATGATAAAGAAGTGACAGTTCTGTAATGTGCAGGGGGGTTATTCTCTTAAGCCAGCACCTGCTGCCATCTGAGCTGTTTTAATAATGGATTTTTGGTGTTGCTGACAATTCTGGGGGGAAAAAAATCAATATTTTGGTGATTTGAAAAATAACCAGAAAAACCTAAAAATGTAAAAAAGTTCAGTTTAAAGTTAAACATTTTGTTTCAATGTTGTTTTTTTTCTTAAAAGTTTTAAAAATAAAATTAAGGTTAATTTCAAACTGCAAAATTATTTTGAACAGAAAAGTCAAAACATCTCAAAACAAAACATTTTGACTTAAAAAATATTAAGGTTCTTTTCCAACTGAAATCCTTTTTTGACAGAATCAACAGGAATACACAAAATGCTTTGGTCAACCCAAATCTGCATTTTTTAACTGGAAACAAGTTTTGGTGGAAAATGTTGCCCAGGTCCAAGGGTGATATTTCAGAGATCAGAAGGAAAAGGCTCCAAGGCCAAAGCTTAGAAAGCAAATCGTGCCGATCCTCGGCATCTGTACTGCTGGTGTTACTGGGGAAGTGGGGGGACCAGAGAAAACACTGCTTTGGATAGTCTCAGGTGCTCACTGCCCTGGGAGGCCATGGGCAACTTCAGCATCTTAGTGCAACCTTGGGCTGCTCTAATTTAGGGCATATACACACTACAAACTTAAGTCGACCTGTGTTAGGTTGACTTACAGCCACTCCTGCAGTGGTTCATGGCCACACTACCCTCCTCCTGCCAATGGGGAGTGTCCTCACCAAGAGCGCTTCCGCTGACGAATCTGCAGCTTTTTGATACCCAGACGCTCAGCTCAGCACCAGCTCCCCTCAGGGAGCCCGGCTGCACCAAGGCTCCCAGCTCCCCGCTCCATGTCAGGAGCTTGGTCACCCCCCCGGGCTCTTGGCTCCCTGCTCACTCCCAGGAGCACGGCTGCCCCTCTGAGGGTCTTGGCTCCGAGCTCCCCGCCAGGGTCCAGCTGCCCCCCGCTCTCAGCGAGGAGCTCCGTGCCCAGAGGCTGGGCAGCAGTCTGTCTCAGAGGGGGGAACAGGGAGATCTCGCAGCAGCCCGGCATGGAAGGAGGAGCCAAGAGCCTGGGAGTAGCAGGGGGGAGCCAGGCTGTAGCTGGAGTCCCCCCGGCCCTTCCTCTATTCCCATGACAGCCGAGCTGTGAGCCCGCTTTCTTGTCAATTGCATGGCTCCGGCACCAGACTGATGGCCAACAGCTGACGTAAGTAACTCTAAACAGACACTGCGTCACCCTAACGGCACCGACATAAGCCCCACGCCTCTCACAGAGGTGGAGCTATGATGTCGGTGTAGCAGGACACTTACACAGGCAGGAGCAAGGCTGCAGTGTGGACACTGGCATCAGGAGATGGAGGTAAGCTGCCTTACGTTGACCTAATTGTAGAGCTGACCGGGCTTTACATGAGGTGCTGGCAGGCCAGGAGTCCTGGGGAGTGAAGGAGTGTCCTGAACCCCTTGGTCCCATTCTGACTGCCTCATAGCCAGAGCAGAGCGGCCAACCCCTCGCTGATAGATACAAAGGGATGATGCTGAGAAGGCTTTTTAAATACAAAATGTGATTTAGGTTAAAATTTGGACAGTGATCGGTAATTACAATTTGTGGTGTTGGTTTTGTGGAGGTTTTTAAACATACATCTGTGGGAATAAAAGGAAAAGCAATTGCTACTTTGGTAAATACAAAGCACACTCGTGCACATACCTCACACTCTCTCTCACACACACACACACACACAGGTTTGTACTCCTCTGCTGGCCTCGTGGCAGCATTCAACGAGCACACTTATTCCCAGCGCTGTTTTGACATTAATCATTTATGAGGAGACATAAACAAATATGTTTCAGCATGACAAGGTGCTATATAAACTTAGACTGTTAAGTAAAACTGTCATACTCATTTTGGCTTTCTTTAAAACATAGGAGAATAAGATTGTCATTGTTTCAAATATAAAAGGACAAGCACAGTAGGAGAGAAATCTCTTTCAGATGTCTTGTAAACCAAGAGCTGCAATGTCTTCTCAAAAAGAAAAAGGAGGACTTGTGGCACCTTAGAGACTAACAAATTTATTTGAGCACAAGCTTTCGTGAGCTACATTCATGTATCCGATGAAGTGAGCTGTAGCTCACGAAAGCTTATGCTCAAATAAATTTGTTAGTCTCTAAGGTGCCACAAGTCCTCCTTTTCTTTTTGCGAATACAGACTAACACGGCTGCTACTCTGAAAAATGTCTTCTCAATATCCTGTTCATTTTTTCTTCTTGAGAAGCCTCAATTCCCTTTTCCGTGTGGCTGGAAGATGTTTAATCTTCCTGTCTATTCTATTATATTCATGCTGCATGCACAGAAAAAAAGCCACGTCTATCTAATTGCCAGCTCTCCAGTTTATGGTACAATAGCTAGTCAGCAGGGCCACCACCTGCAAGGTTAAGAAATGTTCGCCTGGGGCTACAAGTGTTTTTGCCAAGTGATTTTCAAAGCTATTGCTGCCAATGTGCGTCAAACAGGTTCTTACCAATAATAAATGGAAAGGCTACTGGCAGTCCCCTCAGCTGGCATATATTTGTGTATCTGGAGCAATACATGGAGGAAAGTACAGAGCAAAGGTTGTCTGTTGACCCAAGCTACAGCCAGCTGAGCTTGCTTGGAATACTCTCCGACAGGAGACAGTGGATGTCCAGCCACGCCGAGCCTGCTCTGCAGTTCTGTCACCAATTCCCAGCGGTCACCTGACTCACAACAGACCAGGCCCTGTCTACTGCTTGGCATGTTGTCAGAGCAAAAGAGAGCTCCAAGAAGAGTGGATCACCCACTGTGCCTGTGACTGCAGGTTTGGGGTGACAGACCACTCGCTAACGTCCTTACTTCATGTTCATTGCTGTTATCCTCAGGTCTAGATGCACTGGGAGTGCACTGATGCCAGTCCCTTCCTGTAGTTACACTCTACTCGGTCTCTTTTTCATTGCTAATGCAGCCACCTCATCTCATTTCTTACTTAATTGTTTGCATCCTTGTCAAGGACACCCCCTCCCCACCCCCATATTGTGGTGCTACCTTTGTGCCTGTTGGTTTCTCCCTCCTGTTGAAAGATACATTGTAGCATCACACTGTGTAAGCTTTGCCTAACTTTTATCAATGCCATCCCTTCTTGACATGGTTTCGCTTTCTTATGCTCTTCATTAATATACAAATATCTTCATGTTCCAAGGGTAGATGTTGTCATGTCTTGTGAGCCATCACATTAATCTTATCCTGTGTGTCTCTCCAATATCATTTTGCCCCATGATTGCCTCTGTACCTTTGCTGTTCATTCTGCAATCAGGTCAGTATTCTCAGTTCCTCAAACACACACAATGTTTCTTATGAATTCTCCAGATGGATATTCCGCTCTGTTTCTCCACAGGGCAGGGATGGTGTCCCAAGCCTTTGTTTGCTAGAAGTTGGGAATGGGCAACAGGGGATGGATCACTTGATGATTACCACTTCTGTTCATTCCCTCTGGGGCACCTGGCTTTGGACACAGTCGGTAGACAGGAGACTGGGATAGGTGGACCTTTGGTCTGACCCAGTCTGGCCGTTCTTATGTTCACTCTCCCTATCTCTGTGTGAGGTGCAGGAGAAGACAGTGTAATAATACTTGTACATAATTTACTGTCTCCCCCCATTACATCTGGATATCCTAGTCCTGAGAGCTGGTCAACTCATTTTTGACAAAAATGAAGTTGTGATGACGTGTCAGGTTGACATGAATTTAAATGTTTTGTTGTGTCAGAGGAAATAGAAATGTTTTGTCCGAGGTCAATTTGACATAATTTTTTGCCTACTTTAGCGGCTGCAGTACCTTATGGGAGTTGTGATTTGGCTGCCTGATGCCCCCATTCTCCCCTGTGAGCTGGACAGCCAGCTGGATTACATCTTCCATGATGCACTGCAGTGTCCCCTCTGGCTGAACCAATGCAGTGCATAATGTGAGTCACATGGCCACAGTCCATCATGGAGGATGGCGTCTGGCTCAAAGAGGAGAGTGGAAGCTGTAGGCACTGCGCCAGCTCTGGGGGACATAGGTTGATGTCGAACCAAATCAAAACAAAATGTTTCTCTTCAGTTTGACAAAGGGAAATGAAATGTTTTGCCATTCGGAACTGAAGTTTTTCAGCTCTTTCTGTTCCACAAAAAGTTGGCATATTTTGACAAAACAAATTTTCAAATACCATATTTTTCCGCGGGACAGGGATTTAGATTTTTACCCACTTTACTACTCTTGTTCAGGCCTCCAGTTGCTCAGTTTCCTTTGTTGAATATTTCCTCAGTCAAAAAGACATTGAGCTTTTCATGTTACCAGGACAGGAATGAATTAAGTGAAATGATAATTATCATCCTAGTTGTCTGTTTTATCATGGCCCACAGGCTGCTGATGCTCAGCTTCTTCATGCTCTTAAATGTTGCTTCTCCTTAGTGAGCATCACGAAGAACACCACACTGCCTTGCATGTTAATATTCACAGAGCGAGAACTGTAGAGATCCCTTCTTTAATGCAGCTCTCGGTTCTGCTCCTCCACGGCTTTTCCATTCACTATAAAACATGTACTTTCAGCCTGGATGATTGTTATTACACATTCAGCCAAATAACAAACAAAGGGCACATGTATGTCTCCGTGAGTGACTGAGCACAGCTCACCCTGGGGAGAGGAGGAGAGAGAGAATGCACTGCGTGTGACAGGTGCTAGTTAAATCACTTATGCACAACTGGAAGGCACTCAAATACTAGCGTGAGGAGGGCAGCGAAAGAACCTAGATAGCACAGGACAGAATTTTACTTAGTGTGTGAAAGGCCACCTTGAAATGATTTACAGCACGTCCCCTTTCTCCCAGCCTTTCCAGATGGCACTGTTTGTGTAAGGCAAGCTGGGATGGGCTCTGCAGAGATTCTCACTGGTATGGAAACACTAGGTTCATTCCAGTTCTAGAGATGTTACGAGCTCTAGCAATATTCCCCGTTCTACACATAGGACATGCATGTGAAACTTTACTTTCTCTAAAACTGGAATCCAAGGGCAGGTCTACGCTACAGCCGGGATCGATCCACCAGCGGTCGATTTAGCAGGTCTAGCGGGTCTACCAAATCGACGGCAGATTGCTTGCCAGTCGATCCCTGTGCTCTGCCCCCAGCGAGAAGAGTAAGGTAAGTTGACCCCGCGGTAACTCGAACTAAGGTACATCCACTCCAGCTACATTATTGACATAGCTGGAGTTTATTCACGTAGCTGGAGTTGCGTAGAGTAGGTTGACTTACCGCGGTAGTGTAGACATAGCCCAAATGGCTAAAACTTGATATTACAAGGTTTTCTAGCATTTGCCCCACACGACTGAGCAAAGCTAGTGCCTCATTTCTTTATAAAAGTATTCATGAATGCTTTGAAAAAGCGTGAATAATGTAAACACATTTTGCACTTTAGCTCCTCTTTGGATTCATTATCTTAGAAATAATATCTGGACTGCCAAAGGGCATTTATGTTTCTTCGCAAAATGAAAACAGAGCTTTTCCCTGGCTCATGGCAAGCTAACATTGGGAGGAATTAGAAAACATAACCAATGAAAATGAGGCTGATGGATCTCTCTTTGTGGTGATATTCACCACTGCTCAGAGAGCCTGCACATGGCAGAGGGAACATTACTTTTACTACTTACGCCCTACAAATAGGGTCCCACACTAGGATTTTATTAGGCAGACAGTGACATAAGGATGTCACTCTCTCTCTTCTGCTTTCTGAGGGCCAGATCCTGATCTCAGTTATATCTGTATAAATGTGGCACAACTCCATTGATGGTGGTGGTGGCGGCATCATGGGCAGCTTACCCCAGGGTCACTGAGGTGCCAACTGGCCCTTTTTGAAGTGAATCTATTTACACAGAAATGTTTAAAAGAATGATTGGCAAGTCAAAGAATCAATTGGATGATTTGTTTTAGATATCTACAGATATCTATATATGCTTGCTCCCCTCCCTTAATCTACCTAGATTGCAAATAATGGGAAGCTATGGATCCAATCAGCTCAAAGACAGAACAATCCCCTCACTGTTACAATGACATCTGTGTAAGCTGAGAGGGAACAACGTATAGAGGAACTGTAAGAAATTCTACTTATATTTTATCAATAGGATTTAAAGACACATGGGATTATTCAGCTCTGCATATGCAAAACCCATCTGCTAATGTCTCACCAAAACCAACCAGCCATTTCTTTGTTTTTTAATGAGGGTTTTGTTGTTGTTGTTTTTTTTTTTAAACTGTGTGTACCACCAGGAGAAGGCAAAGAGCAGTTTCTGGCAACTTCCAGCTGCCATGAATACAAGCATCTTCCCCCCCCACCCCACTCAGGCCTTTAAAATATGGCAATATAGCATTTTTCCCAACAAAGTACCGAACGCAAAGGTGGTACCATTCCTGCATCAAACGGACACAAAGACATGCTGCAGGGGTTAGTCCATATTATTCATTTTGAAACAGCTGAGTGTTGTTTCCCATTTCCTTTTGAATTGGTCCGAATCTCGGGTTACCCTTCCTGAGACTTGGGGCATGATGAGGTTTACTCTGAACAGATGGAGCCATAACTGATGATGTGTTCCTGCTGTATCCATGCATGCTGTTCGTCAGGACTGACCTGGTAACAATAGCCACGGTGCTTTATATCCACGTCATGATGTTTGAACATGTCACTAATGCCAAGGGTGCACATAAGTGGTATTTTAGGAACAATAATCTCTGATGCATGTATATGGTGTCTGCCCAAAAAGGGTTGTGTAAGATCATGAGACGTATAAAGAGGGAAATCTCAAGTAGGAGTAGACAGGTTACTTCAACTCAATATTTGGCACTGGTGCAACCATGGCTGGAATCCTGTGACCAGTGCTGGTGCCCACAATTCAAGAGGGATGTTGACAAATTGGAGAGGATTCAGAGAAGAGCCACAAGAATGACTAAAGGATTAGAAAACCTGCATTGTTGTGACAGACTGAAAGCTCACTATTTTTTAACAAGAAGAAGGTTAAGGGATGACTTGATTAGAGTCTTTAAGTACGTAGTTGCATAGGCACCGACTTCTACTGGCACCAGTGGGTGCTCAACCCCCCTCTGCTCCTGGCCCCGCCCAAACTCCATCTCTGCCCATCCCCCTCCTGTCCCCATTCCAACCTCTTCCCCAAAGTCCCTGCCCCAACTCCATCCCCTCCATGCCCCTATTCCAACTCCTTCCCCAAATTCCCACCCTGGCCCCGCCTCTTCCACACCTCCTCCCTGAGCACGCCACGATACCGCTCCTCCCTCCAGCACTTGCTACCGCTGTTTGGCAGTGGCAATCACTGGGAGGCAGGCGGAGGAGGAGGTGAGGTGAGGTGGGGCAGGGCAGGGCGGGGAGCTTGGCTGCCGGTGGGTGCAGAGCACCCACTGATTTTTCCCCGTGGGTGCTCCAGCCCCAGAGCACCCTCAGAGGCAGTGCCTAGGCATAGCTGGGGAACAAATATTTAATAAAAGATTCTTCAGTCTAGCAGAGAAAGGTAAAACGTGATCCATTGGCTGGAAGTTGAAGCTAGGCAAATTCAGAATGGAATTAAAGCGTTAATTTTTAACAGTGAGCGTAACTAACCACTTGAACAATTTACCAGGGGTCATGGCGGATTCTCCATCACTGAAAATTGGAAAATCAAGATTGGATGTTTTTTCTGAAAGATCTGCTTTCACAACTGTTCTGGGGCAGTCCTCTGGCCTGTGTTATAAAGGAGGTCAGACTAGATGATCACAATGGTCCCTTCTGGCCTTGAAATCTACAAATCTATATTACATAAAAATGTACATTTATTGCAAATTCTGTGGTCTTTTTGCATATTCTGTCAAACGATGCAGCATCTTCCTGTATATTGTAAAAATCTGGGTTGGTATAAGCATGGTGTTTCTGGAAATACAGTGTATGTTTTTATGGACCAACTCCATAATCAGATAAGGGGTTTATTAAGTAACCAGGGTCAGGTACATAATATTGGGTTCCCAGGCACACTGGCTGCTTGGTCCTGCCTATGGTGAGTTACAGCCAAGTAACTCCCATGTCCTTTGTTAAGTCAAGTAATCCAGTACCTCTCTCCTCTACTGAGCATCAAGCAATACATGAGTTTTTCACCCTCGAGGAGACTGCACAAACAATTATTTGTAGGCTGAGAAAAAATGTGATGCTTTAAATTAAAGGGGACGGGATAGCCTTGGTAGGAGATTCATTTCCCAGTAGCAACAGTGGGAGGGATTTCCATACAATGAGATAGTCCATAGCATTGGCCAAAATAGGTACCAAGTTATATTTACACATATCCTTTAACTCCCTGGCAATCCATATTCCCAAGTACCTCGTTTTCTCTTTTCAAAGGGAGAATCACAAGAAGGAAGAATGTACCCAGCCCAATTAATAGGCATTCAAATCTTGAATAGTTTATACCCTGAGTCTGATCCAAAGTTATCTTTGATTGCCATGAAACCTGGGATGGAGGTTTCTGGCGGTGCAGTGAAAGCGCTATAGAATATCTGCATAGCTGAACAGGATTTAATAGATATGAATAATGAAAAGTAGTTTTAAAATATTACAATAGAAACAATGTGCAACATTATCCTTTTATGTGCATTCACAGAAGCCTGCCAGTGGCTGGGTCAGGCACAACTGAACACCAGGGAAAAACCAGTCTCCGCATTCCCAATTTGACCAAAATCAGGGTGAACGGAACAATGGGCCACAAAGACACTTCTCATCAGAGTTTCCAGCAGGATTTTTTTACCAAAAAGGCTCAATTTAATTTCAAATAAGCAGTGGGAGTTTGGGAATCTTCTCCAAAGTGACTGTCTTGAGGTTCTCCCATAATTAATTATGGGTAGCCTTAAAGCAAAAGAGCCCTACAAAGAACTGTATAGGCCATTTCTTTCCTTCTGTATGTGAAATCTATCTGCAGTGTCTTCTTAATGAAGTTATATAATCCTGATATATCCCCTTAAGACATGATCTCTTGCTAAGCCCTTCCACACAGATAAGAACAAGTGCAAGGAAAGGAACTCCACAAGCATTTAAAATTGTCTGTTTTCCTTTTCTTCTGTTCTGCCCCATTCTCTCTGTTCTCAGTGTGTTGTTTTTTGTTTTTTTTTTCTCTTCTACATATCTCTGGTTTTGTGGATGAATAATCATACCTCTGTGTATCCTAAAATAACCGTGTGTATAATTCTTACCCTGTGCTACTGAGTGCAGTTTATGGAATAATTGCTACAAACTGGAGTAGAAAATAACCTTAGGAATAGATTTAAAATGGAGAACATGGAATCAATTCCCATGTGTCTGAGAGAGAACTCAGCAGAGGAGAGGAGACCCGTGCTGGAAGCAGGGAAGGGAAGGGAAGGGGAGCGCGCGCTGTGTGAAGGTGACTGTTAGTGTTATGTAAGGGGAAGATGTGCAGCTGCAGAGACCAGAGCTCATTCTCCCTTCTAGAAGGGCATAAGAATGGCCAGACTGCGTCAGACCAAAGGTCCATCCAACCCAGTATCCTGTCTGCCGACAGTGGCCAATGCCAGCTGCCCCAGGGGGAGTGAACCTAACAGGTAATGATCAAGTGATCTCTCTCCTGCCATCCATCTCCACCCTCTGGCAAACAGAGGCCAGGGACACCATTCCTTGCCCATCCTGGCTAATAGCCATTAATGGACTTAAGTCTCCACGCATTTATCCAGTTCTCTTTTAAACCCTGTATGGCAAAATACCTTGTTCACCTCAGCAGGCTCAGTGATTTTTAGCCTTGGAGACTCGGGTTTGGGGCAAGGCGAATCCTTATAGGAGGCACAGGATCCTGCTACTCCTCTCCTCAGTTAGTCCCTTGTACTTGTTTTCCTTCGCTTCTGGGGAGCGAGTGCAGCCTCTCTACTGGGAGGGTCTGGTGTCTTGCTGCAAACAGCCGACCAGCAGCTTCCCTGCTCCTGCTCCTTCCACCCAGGGGAGGGTTTAAAAAGCTGCCAAGTAGTTGGAGTCAGCTAAACCTAATTGGTTCCCTAGCAACCCCTTTTCCAGCTGAACCTTATCGCCCTGTGGCTCTCTCTCCTCTGTGGATAAGGAGGGGCTTTTTAATCCCCTGGGACTAATTACTACCCCCCTTTTATAGCTGTTTGTCCTGGGTTTACCACACCTGTTATAGTCCTAGCCTTCACAACCTCCTCAGGCAAGGAGTTCCACAGGTTGACTATGTGCTGTGTGAAGAAGAACTTCCTTTTATTTGTTTTAAACCTGCTGCCCATTAATTTCATTTGGTGGCCCCTAGTTCTTATATTATGGGAACAAATAAATAACTTTTCCTTATTCACTTTCTCCCCACCACTTATGATTTTATAGACCTCTATCATCTCCCCCCTTAGTCTCCTCTTTTCCAAGCTGAAAAGTCCTCGCCTCTTTAATCTCTCCTCCTATGGGACCCGTTCCAACCCCCTCATCATTTTAGTTGCCCTTTTCTGAACCTTTTCTAATGCCAGTGTATCTTTTTTGAGATGAGGGGACCACATCTGTACGCAGTACTCAAGATGTGGGCGTACCATGGATTTATATATGGGCAATAAGATATTCTCCATCTTATTCTCTATCCCTTTTTTAATGATTCCTAACATCCCATTTGCTTTTTTGACTGTTGCTGCACACTGTGTGCACATCTTCAGAGAACTATCCATGATGACTGCAAGATCTTTCTCCTGATTAGCTGTAGCTAAATTAGCCCCCATCATATTGTATGTATTGCATGTTGGGGTTATTTTTTTTCCAATGTGCATTACTTTACATTTATCCACATTAAATTTCATTTGCCATTTTGTTGCCCCATCACTTAGTTTTGTGAGATCTTTTTGAAGTTCTTCACAGTCTGCTTTGGTCTTAACTATCTTGAGCAATTTAGTATCATCTGCAAACTTTGCCACCTCACTGTTTTCCCCTTTCTCCAGATCATTTATGGAATAAGTTGAATAGGTCTGGTCCTAGGACTGACCTTTGGGGAACACCACTGGTTACCCCTCTCCATTCTGAAAATTTACCATTTATTCCTACCCTTTGTTCCCTGTCTTTTAACCAGTTCTCAATCCATGAAAGGATCGTCCCTCTTATCCCATGACAACTTAATTTACGTAAGAGCCTTTGGTGGGGGACCTTGTCAAAGGCTTTCTGGAAATCTAAGTACACTACGTCCACTGGATCCCCCTTGTCCACATGTTTGTTGGCCCCCACAAAGAACTCTAGTAGATCAGTAAGACACGATCTCCCTTTACAGAAACCATGCTGACTTCTGCGCAACAATTTATGTTCCTCTACGTGTCTGAAAATTTTATTCTTTACTATTGTTTCCAACTAATGTGCCCGGTACTGACGTTAGACTTACCAGCCTGTAATTGCTGGGATCACCTCTAGAGCCCTAGGTGGGGCTCCAAGCTGCAGGGACAGACCAGGGGGCTCCAGCCGCCAGCGGGAATTTGTTACTGGGTTTGATAAAGCTTGAAGAAATGACCAATGTGATTGTGACCTACAAGCCCTCGTTGCAGTAATGCAAAGAGCAAAGCAGTCTCTAGCCATTTGCCAACTATTCAGAAAGAGGCAATCCTGGCCTCCTCCCCCAGGGCTGCAGGAATGGTGCGGCTCCACTGCACGGGCAAAGGGGCCGCTTGCTGCTGCAGGCCTGTGCAGCCCAGAGCTCCCTGCGTGACCAGGTGCAGGCGCGGAAGCGGGCGGAGCAGAGGGAGGCTGAGAGAGACAGGGGTGTGGGAGAGCCTGCAGGAGCTACTTCAGCCATTAGGCTGCCTTAGCTTGGGCAGAGCAGCTCCACAGATGATTTCTCAAACACACAGCACCTGGGCTGGCGGCTGGCCTCTGCATTTGCCCCTTTGCTCCCTGGTTTTACTGAAATGGGCTGTGAGCCCCAGGGGCTGCTTGCTGCACCTGCTGGAGTTGATCCAAATGTCCCCTTGGGTTAACTGGGAGCAGGTTCCAGCCCAGGGGGCGAGTTAACAGGACCCATCCCTGATGCAGGCTGTCCGTCCAGGGATGGTTCCCAGGGGCCCAGCTGTGGTGGGTTAGGTAATTTCCAGCCACAGTAAAAGGGGTAAGCTGGGAGACTGCAGGGCTGGTTGCTATCAGGGTACGTTGCTTTCTGCGAGGAAGGTGGAAATGATTAGGGAAAGGCTGCTTTTAGCTTTAACATGAGATTCAATCCTTGATGGCCTACAGCCAGGCTTTCCTGGTGAAAAGCATTCAGCAGGCAGGCTGGCTACCTTTGTGCCCTGCTTTCCTGGCTGTGGCATCTTTCAGTATGTTTGTTCTAGGCTCTGAGGAGGGCTTTACATCAGCTGAGCTGCCAGACTGGGGAGTTTGAAAAGTTTAGGGTGCCCTATGCCTCGCTATACCGCTCTCACCTTTACAGGCCCACCAAGACTGTAAAAATGTCACTGTACCAGCAAGGGTTGGTTTAAAACATTCTGTGAACTTAAGAGAAAAAGGAGGAAAAGTTGTTTAAAACCTGAAGGATCTTAAGGGAAAAATGTCACATTGACTTCCAGCCAGATTGTCCAAGCCACCCAATCTCCTGGGTATTGAGATTCAGCCAGAGGCAGGAACTGTAATGACAGGCTTGGCACTGAGGCTTCTCAACCTGATAGCGGTTTTTGTTTTTGCAAGCACAAAGGCCAGGCAGAAGAGAGAAGCTGTGAGGATTTTCTGGAGGAAATGACTGCCTTTTATTTCTCTTGTGATAGAGGAAAGAAGCCAATTCTAGCCCCCAAACAACTGTGCAAGAGGGAAGAGCTGATGTGTTCATTTATGTGCATATCCAAGGCACAGCATCACTGACCTGTGTATGTCTCTGATTTTAAACACAAGCATGCAAACATACTATGTTAATATGGTCTGTATGCCCAGCCGAGAGTAGCAGGAAGTACTCTGTGATCCTGTTCCTGGAAAGGGATCTGTCCCTGTGAATCCTAACGCCCATGGAGAGTTAGTGAAAATCCTTTGTGCATTTCCATTTACATGATCAGCACACGGTCTCGAGCTGTGTCAAGCAATGGATGCTCTGCTGTCATTCATGTGCAAAGGGGGATAGTTAGGAGAGTCCAGTATCTGCAGAAGTGTGCCTGCCCATTGAGAGGAAAAGTGGGACTGAGCTCACAGAAAAGCCTGTTTCATTTTTTAACAGAAAAAAAAATCACAATTCTGCACTTCAGCAATATTCTGACTAGAAGTGAATTGCTTGAATCAGAATATGCCATTTTCACAAGAAAATAAAAGTTTTACTCTTGCAAATGTTTCCACCTGAAAATAAACTGGTCGAAACCATGTGAGTTGTAATCTTCACAGCAATGCAGAGGCTGTCGCCACACTTCTTCCATCAATAGGAGCTAAATATCCTACAATGCTTCAACACAATTCTCAAGATGTATTACACAGCACATTCACCAAAGTTATTTCTTCTTCCTCGTTTTGCTAGGCATGAATGTTCTGCTTCTTTTCACACCACCGATGAGTTCTTTAGAATTCATCTCTTGTTCAAGGGTTGACTTGCATAACTTGTTCACGTTGTTCAAAATCTAGCCCAGAACCTAGTGAGGTGCTCCAAGGGGAAGGGAATGGCTTTCCTGTCCAGGGGGGAAATTTTGAGACATAAAAATCTTTCCCCATCATGAATCAGGAAGAGAAACCAATTTTTTTTCCCCCAAATCAAAAATAAAATAAAAATGGTTCAGGTCAATTGAAACATTATGTTGTCATAATTTAAAAACATTTCATTTCAATTTTAACCCATTTTTGTTTTGTTTTCACTATATTTAGCTTAATTTTTTATTATATATCTTGCCGTACTGCTTAGGAACCCCAGTCATAGACGGGGCCCCATTGTGCTAGGCACTGTACAAACAGACCAGCAAGGCAGCCTCTGCCCCAAAGAGCTTCCCATCTCAGCAGACAAGAAGACAACAGAGGAATGTAAACACAGGACAGCACATGAAAAGAATAAGCCAATATTGGTCAGCAAGATCAGCGGTGGTGTCCGTACACCAGCAGCCTAACTGGGAAATGGGAAATCAGGAAAAAAAAATTGAAAAAAGTTGGTTTCAGGAATTCATTGAAAACAACCTTTTCCTGCGGAAAGTTTGGGTTTCAACAAATTGGCTTCTTTTTTTTTTTTTTTTGCGCAATGCTAAGTCTCTGACCTGGTCTCAGTAGCTTCCCATTTGAAGGCTCCAGCAAGTGTTTGCCAACATGCCCATGCAGCTGGTACTGGGGTGGGATACTTCCAAGTGGTCTGTTGATTTTTGTAGAGTTTTTGCAGAAGTAGTTTTGAAATCCATCAGCTGCGGTTCTGTGCTCAGTGTCCTCTCTGATCTGAACATCGTTGCTGGCAGTAGCAGTGTTTGTTTATACTCATTTGCAGCCCTGTTTCAATATTTAATTATCTACAAGCATCAAAAAAGATTGCTTTAATACTGAGCATATCCCAGTTCCATTGTGTTTTACCACATGACATGACTTAACTAAATCCGGAAGTGCTAACTATAGCTGAAGCCGTGTTTTTTTCAAGTGATGCTATTGTTGATGAATGCTGAACAGTAAATCTGCGCAGGAAAGAAAAGCAGAAAAATGAAGGTGCACTTGATGAAGCTTAACTTGAAGACTATTGCAAAGAATTTTACATCTCAGATTGTTTCCTTGATTCATATTTACGGCTACTCAGGATCTGTTTGTTTGTTTGTTTCATTATAAAAGTTCTGACTCTATGCCCTGTCACTGCTATGAAATAGCAAGCAAATATGCAGCACAATATCATGCGTAGGAAACAATAAAGATAGCCAGGATCAAAGAATATGTCAAATTCATAACAGCAGATTGGACTGAATCTGTGTGATAAGGTATGCTTCAGACAAGGAAGAATTGATTTGGATGTTATCTACCAATATATCATCATTTGAAGGCACAGTTCTATATTTTGTCTGACACAAAAGAATATGAATTTCAGTATCAGCTTGTGATGATTTTCATATCTATTAGCTGCAAAACCCAGGAAAAGGGGCTATTGTGAACTTGTCCTTTTCAACTTTTGGCTGCTGGAGGGAAGGATGGGGACAGTGTCCAATATTCATTCTTAAACAGATTAGTTTTAAAGATTCTTTTTCAAAACGTTCTCTGGCTTTATCCTCCCCTTAGGAGCACTGGGGGCGCTAGACACCGGAATAAGTATGTAGTAGAAGGGATGCCGGCCCGAAACTGCTTATGGGCCTATCTTCTGCCCTTCTCCCAGAAGGGCATGTCAACATATCTGCCAGGACTACTAATTTCTGATGGCAGATCTCCAGTTGGTGTGGATTGACCAAAAGGAAGGAGACTTAGCCAAAGCATAAAATGTCCATATGCTGCTAGACAGCTCTTGGGCTGCCATAACAGTGTAAGTTACAGACGGGCAGATGGAGAACTGTTTAGACATGTGAGCCAAGCTTTCCCTACTTGGCTGGATACAATTGTTCAGCAAATTTGGCCCTTCAGATACTGAGGGGACCGGGTTAAAAAAACAAGCTCAGGTCCTTGGCTTCCTGCATATTCTCCAGGCCATTTATGTGGGATGTTGCAGCCTCTAAAAGGGCAACAAAAATGATTAGGGGTATGGAACATCTTCCATGTGAGGAGAGATTAATAAGACTGGGACTTTTCACCTTGGAGAAGAGACGACTACGGGGGGATATGATAGAGGTCTATTAAATCATGACTGGTGTGGAGAAAGTAAATAAGGAAGTGTTATTTACTCCTTCTCATAACACAAGAACTAGGGGTCACCAAATGAAATTAATAGGCAGCAGGTTAAAAACAAACAAAAGGAACCATTTCTTCACACAACTCACCGTCAACCTGTGCAACTCTTTGCCAGAGGATGTTGTGAAGGCCAAGACTATAAGAGGGTTCAAAAAAAGAACTAGATAAATTCATGGAGGATAGGTCCATTCACTAGCCAGGATGGGCAGGGATGGTGTCCCTACCCTGCTTGCCAGAAGCTGGGAATGGGCGACAGGAGATGGATCACTCTGTGATTGCCCATTCGGCTCATTCCTGCTGGGGCACCTGGCACTGGGGGCAGACAGGAGACTGGGCTGGTTGGACCTTTGGCCTGACCCAGTCTGGCCGTTCTTATTCTCTGACATTCTCCTCCATTAGCACAACCCTATCACAGATTTCTGTCCCAGCCAGGGTGGGGCTGGCACCATCATCTGCTGAAGGGTGGAGCTCCTGCAAGTCCAGCAAGCCTGCAGTCCCCCCATGCAGCTTCTACATGGGGGTAGTCTTACGATAGGCCCTGAAACAACTGGTGAACTTCGGCTATAGCGAATGAGAGAACTTGTTCCACATACGGTACTCAGGGGCATTGCTATAGTGGTTTATCTCTCCTTCAAGTATCAGAACAAACATGGAAAAGCTTCAGCTAATGCAATTCCCAGTTGCTATATCAGTCTGTATCTGCTTCCTGGAACTTCAAAATGATACACGTTCAATGTGTGTACCGCACTTGCCAGACCTGCACACAATCATTCCTGAAAAATATAGGGTGAAATCTGGAATAAATCCTGCTGCTCTTGTGTATATCTGACTGCTGTTTTGAAATTACATGCTCTGATATTCCCAGGGACGTAGAGATGAGCTCCTAATCCTGTTTTCCACACAGTCAGAAAACACTTCACTAATCTCTGAGAGGGGAGAACTACCTGTGATGCATATATATTTATCCTCTATCATTTCCAAAGTAAAGCTGAATTCACGTGGGTACAATATGGTTTTTACTTCAGCTAAGGATAAAATTGTCCCAGGCATCTCTGTTGTTTAGGAGTTACAGGGAATCACAGTGGCTACTGTCCTTTATTTTAATTTAATGAGATCACCCTGATAATCACATTTTCTTGGTGGCCACCAAATTTGAAATCTGAGCTGCCTGTGCATTAGGTACCAAAACTCCGCTCTTCCTCTTTGCCCTTTTCACCCCAGTCTGAGTCAGAATGGGGTAAGTGAGAGGAGAATCAGGTCCCAGAGAGCTGAATTTGAAAATTGCTCTGAAGTTGAAATACACCAATGGGGAATGAACAGAGTGTATGCAATGCATAATCACATGTTCTAATGACTGAAACCATGCAGGGAAACGGGATCCAGTGGTGCTCATGAGTACCCATGGAAGAAGAAAAGATGCCAGCTACAAAGTGGACTAGAAGCCTAGGTCTCAGACGTGGGGCCCCAATCTCAGTGCCCAAACTCCTGGGGCTCAGGAGAACAGGGTGAGCTGAAGATAACAGTGCAGTGATATCGACACAGTTTCCTCTTGGTAAAATATGAGTTGTGTAACAAAAGTTGCCCGTTTTTGCTCTGTAAAGACCCAGCGACACATCTGTCAAGGGACTGTGGTTCTTTTTTTACATATTCCAGTTTTACAACAGTGTAACTCCACTGACTTCTGTGGAGTTACTCCTGATTTACACCAATATACGAGAGAGGAGAATCACGCCATATACCTTGGGCTTGTCAGTGTAAGGATTAATCTTACGTACGTTCTTGCTCCATGTGTGCTATGTCCCAGCTCCCCTAGCCAGGCTCAGCTCTGTCAATTTGGTCAGTTATAATGCAGAGGAACTAATTATTGTTATATTTTTCTTTCTCTTTTGTTGTCAAACATCTGTCACATCGTTACATCTGTTACATTGTTCCTCTCTCATGCATGCTGATTGACGAAGGCCCATAAATGAGTTTTCACGCCTGTTAACAGACAAAACCCTCCCACCAATCAACCTCATATAAAGGAGCAGAGTCCAAAGACAAGCTCCTGCAGCTTACATCCTGTTTGTATCGATTACAAATACGATTGCTAGAATTAAAAATTTTCTTCAACGCTCCTACAGGGCAATAGGTAATTCTTCTCGACTGGCTGCAGAAATCCTCGGCAAAAGATAGCTAAACCACAGTAGATTTAATTTTGAGGAAAATAACAGTATTAAATATCCCTGAGTCATAGGTGCCTGACTATATCTCTAATCGAGTGGAAGAAACAGATTTCCCATCCACCTCTTATGCGAAGGAAGGTTCAGTCATTTGACCTTATACTTGGACTAAACACTGATCTACTGGATGGGGAAGCCATGGGTTGTTTAGTCAAATATTTAGTCAAAACCCAAAGTCCTATTTTCTAACTCTGTAAGCCTTTGACCACCACGTTCAGTGCACACTCGGAACGTCACCGTGCTTCTCAGAGCATCCACTGCATTGTGCAGCATTTCGTTTCAGGGAATGATAAACAAGACCAGAGCAGCGCTGTGGGAAGCCCTTCAGTTTAGCCACTTCATTGCTTCACAAAGCAATGACTCAACACCGCGTTCGGCGTGCAGTGGCTTCTTTATGGCCCTGTGGACATGCAGCTGGAGCCCAGAGGTTACACTGACTGCTCCATTGTATTAGACCAGCGGTTCTCAGCCTATGGCCCACGGGCCGCATGCGGCCCGATTAGCACAGAGCTGCGGCCCGGCTGTGTGCTAAAAATGGTATTCGGCATTTACTGCGCTGGTCTGGCAGGGCAGGGCTGGCTGCGGGGGAGAGAGAGCGAATCAGGCAGCGTGCAGGAGTGCTGCTGCGGCGGGGGGCTGGTGAGTGGCGCAGGGGGTGGGAGAGGGTGTGTCTGTGGGTAGGTTTGGGGGGCGTGGCTCTGGGCAGGGAGGGGGTGCTGTAGCACCCCCAGGTTTTAGGTGGGGCTCAGCTCCAGGGGTCGGATCCAGCAGCGGGGGGGGGGGGGGGAGTACTCCCAGGTCCAGCTGCAGGCAGCCTGGCCTTGCATGGGGGGTCCTGGGGCCTGGCCGTCCAGCCCCTGGCAGCGGTGGGGTCCAACTGCCTGGGCCCATGCAGGGATCGGGTCTCGGCTGCCCGGCCCAGTGCCCAGGGCTCTGCTCCTGGCCTGCCTCTGGGCGGGGGTGCTGGACATAAGGGATTGTGAAGGGGCTTAAAGGGGGGCGCAGTGGTTCTCAGCCTGCGGGCCACAGTGGTAAACAGGTTGAGACCCACCCTAGTAGGCTGTACGACGCATCCCTAAGGCACAGTATGTGCTCTTGGCCAGGTAAATCTACTGTCCTGCTGGGCAGGAGCAAAGCAGAACGTGTACTTGACTAAAGCCCGTCTTCCAGAAAGGCATCCACTCTGGGTCTGAGACAACAAGAGATGCAGAATCCACCACTTCCCTTGGGAGTGGTCAGTCACCCTCACTGTTAAACATGTCGCCTTATTTCTTCTTGGAGTTCATCTGGCTTCAGCTTCCAGACACCAGTTCTTTTTCTGCCTTTTTTTGCTCGATTGAAGAGCCCTTTAGTACCTCATATTTTCTCCCTGTGAACGTCCTTACACCTCTCACACTTCCTTTCGATAAAATAAACAGATTAAATTCTGTATGCCGCATCGTTCCCACCCCTCAAATCATTGTCTGGTTCTTTTCTGTACCCTCTCCAATTTCGCAACTCTGTTGTTAAAATGTGGTGCCAGAATTATACATGGTAGTTGTCTCGTTAATGCCATGTCCAGACATAAAATCACCTCCCTGTTCTTACTCATGACACCCCTGTTTATACATCCCCGGATCACTTAGCCATTGTTACTACAGCATCACACCGAGAGCTCGTGTTTAATTGTTTGTCCTCTATGAGTCAAAAATCCTTTCCAGAATCTCTGCTTTCCAGGATGCAATTTGGGAGGTTTGGCCTGCATTATGCTTTACAGAACTTTGCATGTGTCTGTATTAAAATGCATTTTGCTTGAATGGGCCCAGCAATCCATATCACTCCATACAACTTCCGTGGCCTCCTCATTAGTTACCACTCTGCCAACCTTTGTGTCATATTTCATCAGCAGTGCTGATATATTTATTTTCAGATGGTTGATAAAATGGTGAATGACATCAGTCGTGGAACTGATCCCTGTGAACCTCACTAGAACCCCCCCCCCCCCCCCATTCAATGATGATTCCCCACTGACAAGTGTTTTCTGAGGTCTGCCAGCTAGATCTTAATCCATTTCACATGTCCAACGCCTGACAAAATTTGAATCATATTACATCTACCCAGTTACAGTCATCAACCAAATGTGTCACTTCATGAACAAATGAAATCAGGTGGTTTGACAAGACCTATTTCCCATAAAACCAGGTTGACTGGCATTAATTATATGCCTATCCTTTAATTTGTTATCAGTTGTATCTGTATCAGCTTTTCCTTTATTTTTCCAGTTATCCACTAGCCCTTTCTGAATATTGGCACAATATTAGCCCTCTTCCAGTCTTCTGGATTTTCCCCAGTATTCCAGGACTTATTAAAAATGAACATCAGCAGGTCGAAAAGCACCTCAGCCCATTTTAGGAATCTTAAGCCTGGTTATCCTTCATAGATATTCTACTTAGTTTTCTTCTTGGTCACAAAAGGGCTTGAAAATACTTCATCCCCCTCATGTGATAGGTGTATATCACCCTGTTTTGTCCCAAATATGGAACAAAAATATTTAGTGAAAATTTTTGCCTTTTCTGCATCATTATTAACAATGTTACCTTCTCCATCCAGTCATGGGCCTATGCTCATTGCTAGGATTTCTTGTGTTCCTAATAAACTTAAAATACGTCTTTTTGTCACATAGACCATCGTCACAGGTGGTCACACAGAATACCCCAGCTCAGACTCTTCTACCTTCGTCATCAGTTAAGACTTAAATATATTGTCTTAGACCAGACTGGGGAAAGCACTAGTGAACAAGTGCAGATTAAGACCTCCTTCAACAGCAGGCTCCCACCTTGAAACATGCTCCCCTTGGTAATGCTGGTTCAAGACTGGGACTGCCCGTGTGAGTCTGATCTTTTAGTGTGTTGTTTTTCTGTTCGTGACCAAGACCTTGCATCACAGCAACTGCTGCCTCTACATAATTCTTGCCCTGTGAGCATAGTATTCATAGGCCTATAAATCATCCAAGAATTGAAGTAAGGGGCGTCAAGTAAGACAGGAAAATGAAAGCAAAAAATAAATGTAGTAAGATTTCTGGCTTAGAATACTGGTGAAGTTTTATGGAATATGTTTTGTGGAGGTAATAATCCATTCCCAAGGGCCACGGATTGTTAGCTTTGAAGGCTGGAAAAGAGAATAAGTTTAAGGCCCACTGAGCATACAGGGCTAGGGATAATGTAGCAGCAGCCAGTTTGAAAAGCAGATCATGTGCTGTTTAAGGAGCTTTCAAAACCTTTGGTCAAGCTAGAGTAAGACTTTCCATAGCTTGCATTCAGTGCAGAGCATTTGAAACAACGATGTACGTTCATACAACATACCTGTTTCTCATGTAACATGGAGGTTAAACATATCTGCTCATTTTGAAAAATTGGTCAGTGCTGGAGGGGATGCCCTTTTCTTAGTCTGAGGAATGGATGGAACAAAAGACTATAAAAACCTGTAAAAAACAAAAGAAATTTTATTTCTCTATTCACCTTATACAAGTACTGTCGTGAAATCTCTTTATCATGAAAGTTGAACTTACAAAGGTAGAATTATGTACAAAAAAACTGCATTCAAAAAATAAAACAATGTAAAACTTTAGAGCCTACAAGTCCACTCAGTCCTATTTCTTGTTCAGCCAATTGTTCAGACAAACAAGTCTGTTTACATTTGCAGGAGATAATGCTTCCCGCTTCTTGTTCACAATGTCACCTGAAAGGGAGAATAGGTGGTCGCATGGCACTGTTGTAGCCAGGGTCTCAAGATATTTACGTGCCAGATGCACTAAAGATTCATATGTCCCTTCATGCTTCAACCACCATTCCAGGGGACATGTGTCCATGCTGATGATGGGTTCTGCTCAATAATCATCCAAAGCAGTGCAGATCGATGTACGTTCACTTTCATCATCTGAGTCAGATGCCACCAGCAGAAGCTTGATTTCTTTTTTGGTGGTTTGAGTTCTGTAGATTCCACATCAGAGTGTTGCTCTTTTAAGACTTCTGAAAGCATGCTCCACACCTCATCCCTCTCAGATTTTGGAAGGAACTTCAGATCCTTAAACCTTGGGTCGAGTGGTGTAGCTATCTTTAGAAATCTCACATTGGTACCTTCTTTGTGTTTTGTCAACTCTGCAGTGACAGTGTTCTTAAAACAAACAACATGTGCTGGGTCATCATCCAAGACTGCTAGAACATGAAATTTAGGCAGAATGTAGGTAAAACAGAGCAGGGGACATACAATTCTCCCCCAAGGAGTTTA
Source organism: Chelonia mydas (assembly GCF_015237465.2). Taxonomy (NCBI): domain Eukaryota; kingdom Metazoa; phylum Chordata; order Testudines; family Cheloniidae; genus Chelonia; species Chelonia mydas. The sequence continues at coordinate 132,644,333 of NC_051246.2, read as the reverse complement.
GTCACAAATTTAATTAACATATTATTTTTTTATGAGCATCATCAGCGTGGAATCATGTCCTCTGGAATGGTGACTGAAGTGTGAAACATACCTGGCACGTAACTATCTTCCAATGCCAGCTACAAACGGGTCACGTGAATGTCTGTGTTCACATGTAGGTGCCCTTGTAAATAAGAAGCAGGCAGCATTTTCTCCCATAAATGTAAACAAACGAGTGGCTGAACAAGAAGTAGGACTGAGTGGACTTGGAGGCTCTAAAGTTTTACATTGTTTTATTATTGAGTGAAGTTATGTAATGAAAAAATCTACCTTTGTCAGTTGCACTTTCATGGTAAAGGGATTGCGCGACGGTACTTGTATGCGGTGATATCGCTTTTGTTGACCATTTTACAGTGCAAATATTTGTAATAAAAATAATATCAAGCAAGCACTGTGCACTTTCTGTTCCGTGTTGTAATTGAAATCGATATATTTGAAAATGTAGAAAAACATCCAAAAATTTTTCATTCATTTCCATTGGAATTCGATTGTTCAACACTGCGATTAAAACTGCCATGAATCGCAATTTATTTTTTAATCACGAACAACTTTTTGAGTTATTCCTGTGATTTAACTGCGGTTAATCAACAGCCCTACAATAAACTGTAATGCGCACATTTAAGATTCATCATTTTCATCCAGTCTGAATATGAAATTTAACAGTAACAAAGAATGCAAATAAAAAAGTGTCTTTTCAGCACTTCTGAAATGTGAACTGTGAGCCAAGTAAAAAGCATGGACCCTTTGTGCCTGGCTGGAGCTGAAAGGCACAGCCAGAGCTTTGGGACATCATCGTATGTGAGAACAAAGGACTCGTCCCTGTTGCTTTCATTTTGCAATAGATATTGAGTTACAAATAAGGAACTCTCCCATCTCATTTCTGAGAGATATGACAGATTGAATCTCCAGCAGGCATATTTTTACTCAGGTAAAGATCTGTTTATCTTTTGATTAATTGAAGAGTTGTAAAACAAAGCAAAACAAACTACACTTCTGTTTTGCAACAAATAAAAAAAAATCTCCTTTTCCCTTGAGCTCTGAAAGCTAATTATGTCGCATGGCACACTTAAATAGTTAGCTGCACTCCAGGTGCTACTCCAGTGACAACTCAAAGCAGAGTCCAGGTAAACTCCAGTGACTCTGTAAAGTGTCTATATCAGCTATGATTCCCTATCGGAAGCCTGCATCCCAAGAAAGGGGGGGGAAATTCATAGGCAGGAGTTGTAGACCAAGCTGGATGAGCAAGCATCTCAGAGAGGTGATTAAGAAAAAGCAGAAAGCATACAGGGAGTGGAAGATGGGAGGGATCAGCAAGGAAAGCTACCTTATTGAGGTCAGAACATGTAAGGATAAAGTGAGAAAGGCCAAAAGCCATGTAGAGTTGGACCTTGCAAAGGGAATTAAAACAAATAGTAAAAGATTCTATATCCATATAAATAAGAAGAAAACAAAGAAAGAAGAAGTGGGACTGCTAAACACTGAGGATGGAGTGGAGGTTAAGGATAATCTAGGCATGGCCCAGTATCTAAACAAATACTTTGCCTCAGTCTTTAATGAGGCTAATGAGGATCTTGGGGATAATGGTAGCATGACAAATGGGAATGAGAATATGACGGTAGATATTACCATATCTGAGGTAGAAGCGAAACTCGAACTTTATTGCAAAATAACTGCAAGACAAAGCGGACACAACAGTCCGGGAATGTATTTTGTAATAAATTTTAGTTTAGTTAATAATAAGAATTGGCTGCAGCATGTATTTGGGCAAGATCTGGAATATTCAATAACCTGGGAGGTAATGTGTCTGGTCCCTTGGGATTGGTAGAACCTGTTCTTGTATATAATAAGAAGCTGTTTTATGCTGGCTTGGTGAATCTAAGTATTGGAATATCCACCAGTTTTGTGGGGATTGTCTGCCCAATTCTTTGCAGTTCACCTTAATTGAGTGCCCACAGCTGGCCCCCACTAGGACCCCAGTCACAATACCAATCAGGACACACAAAGCAAGGATCTATGAGAGCTGCATGAAACTTTTTGGGAGGGGATGAAAAATGACTTTTCAATCAAAACAAACCATTCTGTGAAAAAATTGTATTGACATTTTTTTACCAAGTAATTTTAAAACAGCCAATTTCAAAAATGATAAAAACATTTCACTTTTTTTAAATGGGGGAAAGAAAATATTCTCCCATTTTTTAACCACCTACCCTACACCTTTTCTAGTGGAGAAAAGGAGAAAAATGTGTGGGATTTTCCCTCCACCAATATGAAACCATTTTTAAATAAAAAAAAAATCCAAAAACTGAATTGAAAAAATGAAAACATTTCATGAAAAGATTTTGAAAAAAAAAATCAGTTATTAGAATTTTTGGGTGCGGGGTAGTTAGCATTTTGACTGGTCATTGTACATTTGTGTTTTTATATATTTTCCCCTAACCCCAAACATTTCTTTGCTTTTAACTTCACTGGACAGTTGTAACTTCCTGAAATTTCTTTTTTTGCCAGCTCTTTATTATTTTAGCAACCCCTTGTCACATAGACACTCAGAGTCGGATATTTTAATGCTTGATACCATTTGAAAGCTAGCATTGTGTGTCATGAGGGATCACAGATTGGTGCGAATTCGAACAGCTTTTCAGATAATGTTCAAGAAAGAGAATTGAAGAGGTTGAAGAACAACAACAACATTGTCTGAATAATGTGCACATGGGATCAGATATCTTGTCAACTCTTAAGGCTCAAAAAATGCTCTAGACATCTTTGGAAAGTGGGGGCTCCCAGTGTCCAGCAGTGTATAGCATTAGCTCCTATCCCTGGGGGTTCATAAGTAGAGCTGGTCAAAACTGTGAATTTCCGTTCTGTGGGGATTCTGACATTTCAGGAAAAAAATGTTCAGAACTTTTTCATTGTCAGATTATTAATTTTGGTTTTATTATTTTTATATTACTTTATGTTTTATTATTTGAATTTTATTCTACATTATTTGTGCTGATTCCTGCCCTCCTCTCTTCCTGACTCACCGAGAGCAGTTCCAGACACAACAGCCTGCCAGTGCCTAACCTCGAACCTTTAGTTTCCAGAGGTGGGGAACAGGGGCCAGAGCCTAGGGACAACAGCAGCTCCCAGTGGCTTTCAGGCTTTCATGTCACTTTGTGTTTTCCCAGCATCATTTCCCCCAAAGGCTGTAAATGTCATATGTTATAGATTGCAACGCTGGAAGGGACCATCATGACCATCTAGTCTGACCTGCTGCACAACACAGGCCAGAGACTTGCCCCCAAATAATTCCTACAGCAAGGCTTTTAGCAAAGTGTCCAGTCTTGATTTAAAAAAATGATCAGTGATGGAGAATCCACCGTGACCCTGAGTCAATTGTTTCAGTGGTTAATTACCCTCACTGTTAAAAATGTACCTTACTTGCAATCTGAATTTACCTTATCAACATCCAGAGGCTTCTGAAATTGCACAAAATGAACCAGTGAGAAATCATGCATGGACTTTCGTAAAAAATAATAATAAAGAACCTGCTCCCCACCCCGCTGCCCAGTCCTAGCTGTGGCATCAGGAAGTTAGGGTCAGATCCAGAGCCCACGCATGTCAATAGGAGCCCTTCCCCTGAGTTCAGTGGGCTGTGAACAGGAACACTCAGGAATGGGAAAAGTCCTCACATAGCTCACCTGCACGTTAAATGATGCTCGAGAGCTTCCGCGTGCCAGCTGGACCACAGTCTGCTTCGTGGCTGCACCTGATGCCCCTAAGAGGGAGCTAACTGGGTGCCAGGCTTTGCATGTGAGATTGTAAAGTGTTGTCATCCAGGGTGCTCCTCTAAAGCAAAGGGGCTATGAAAGGGTTCGCTTAGCGTGGTGGTACATTCTGGCAGTGAAATGATTTTAAGAAATCTTTACAAAAATAATTTCCCCTCTCAAATTTAACTATTTTATTTTTAATTCTGTAAATGCTAAACATGTTCCATCCAGCTTTGGCCAAGGGGGTGTGTTCTATTCCTTTAAAGATCAAAATACTTAGTTTAAAAGGAAATCTTAGATTTCCTTAATCCATAATGTGGCAATGGCTTATTTAAAAAATAAAAATAATGGCAAACGGAACATGTTCTGACCTAGGCTGTGGAAAGGGCATGTTCAGTAAGTTTCATTTATCATCTTTCAGTGTCTTTTCTGTGATAAATACATGACTGTAATCAGTGCTTGTGAAAAAAGACCTACATTCACTTATTTCCTTTAAAGAGAAAAGGGGGTTTAAAGATACTTTTGTGTGTATGCACACACAAACACACACACACACTGAGCTACATTGAGCCCTTCTCAGCTAGAACTGAGCACACACACACACACACACACACACACACACACTGAGCTACATTGAGCCCTTCTCAGCTAGAACTGAGCACACACACACACACAAACATACACACACACACACCCCGGAGCTACATTGAGCCCTTCTAAACACACACACACACACCCGAGCTACATTGAGCCCTTCTCAGCTAGAACTGAGCACACACACACACACAAACACACACACACACACACACACCAGAGCTACATTGAGCCCTTCTAAACACACACACACACACCCGAACTACATTGAGCCCATCTCAGCTAGAACTGAGCATGAGGCGAAGTGAAAGCACATGGATTTCCATTCCTTGTCCAGGCAAGCGTTTCAGCCTAAGCAATGAAGAAACCCGACTTCAGATCAAGGTGATCCAATAAGGATCAAAATGTGAAAACTGGGGAACAGGAAGTAAACAGGAAACTCAGGGAGAAGTGATTCACACAGAGGAACATGGGCTGAGTTTCCAGTGAAAGTGACTGAAGCAAAGAGCAAAAGTGATTTCTACAGTTTTATTTCTGGTAAGGCAGAGAATTGGAGCACATGATCAAAAATCAGGAATGTAGAGGGAAAATACATTAATAAAGGAAAGGCGTTCTGGGCCAGATGGCTGGATCCTGTTCCAAAAATCATCTTATGATGCAGATTTGGTGACGCAGAACCATGCTGTGTATTCGTGTCAGTTTTGCTGATTTGTTTAGTTTAAAAAAATCTAAAGAACTGAAACATTTTGTTCTGACATTTCTAAAACAAAACATTTTTATTTTTTGGTTCTAAATGATTTTTCACTTTAAAATTTCCTTTCATTTATTAAAAATGATACAAAACCTTTTAAAATGGTCAAAATTGAAACAAAACATTCTGTTCAATCTGAAATGAAATGTTTTGTCTTACCCATAACAACATTTCCCCCCCCACCCACATTTTGTGATTCACCAAAATTTCTGAAAAATTCATTTGAAGGTTAACAAGAATTTGTTTTTCAATTCTGTTCAGATTTGCCAGCTAATTAAAAAAAAAAAAAAAACATACACACACACATTATTTACACAGCTGTAGCCTCCTTTTCAGTCAGACAATTTTTGGGGGGTGGGGGGGTGAGGGGAAATGGATAGAAGAAACTAATATAAAGTAAATATTAAACCACCTGGAATTCTTGCATTGCTGTTTGCTGAGGACTTCAGACGAGTGGTTGAACTAAGAAAAGTGACCCATTAGTTGTTGTGTCAATATTCTCCTCTAAGTTCAACGGGTATTGCCAGGAACTCTCACTCTCAATCTTTCCCCTGTATATAGAGGTTATTGTTGTATGATTTGGTTTGATTTTTTTTCAAGGAGCATTTTCATGACCCTCACAATGTGACACTTTACCACTGCACGACCATATCCTAAATACTGCTCACTGCAAGCCAGTTCACATTTGCTTGGGATCCATAAAGCCCCCCTGCACACTGGGTTAAACTTTTTTCCCCACTTTCTAAGATCTTTATGAACCCCTATTCATTTCCCCAGTTGTACATAACATCTATGGATGCCGTACGTGCAGAAGTGTTGCATGCTAAATGTACAGCTGCTTGCCTGTATGCTCGTCAATTCCTGTATCTCCTAGTACCACAAAAAGACGGTTTCATCCCCTAGCTAAAAGTGTGTCATTTCATGTTTGATCCATGAGGAAGTGGATTCTTCTAGCTGATGGGGACCCTGATGTACCTCCTCCACACAACACCTTATAAAGAAACACAACAGAGAATTACAAAGGGGTTTGGGTTTTTATGCAGATCTTATCCGTCATAAGATGCTTTGCAGAGGCAGAACCGAGAGAAAACACTTTATGGACCAGGGTGCAGCAGCTTCCTACAGGAAGGAAAGCCCAGCCTATGAAGACATGTGGCAGAATGAAAGACGCCAACACTTAAAAGCAGTAGAGATGCAAATGTGTACCCCAGAAGACTTGTCACTGCTCTAGCTGTCACCCTGCTCAGGCCTATGGAAATGTCTGCATGGGTGCATCATGGCTTGCATCTTCCACATGGTTAGGGAAGAGTGGGAAGGAAAACAGAGCAAGGATTGTGCCTCCCGAAGCACATTCAGACGCAGAGCTACCCCTGGGGCAGTGCAGTTCCACCCTGCCCTTAGTACCGGGCTGTCTCACTGGGTACAACCCCACCCTTCATGCCAGTCATTGGTGCACTGAAGAATAAAAATGAGAGAGTGCTAAATCTGGGATGTATTAAATTGCGGAGGGGGTTATCCTGAGGGGGCAATGGAAAGATGCGCCAATGAAAGGAAGGGAAAAGAGGATGGTGTTAACATCTAAACTTTATTGCAAAATAACTGAAGGACAAAGCGGACACAACAGTCCGGGAATGTGAGGCAGTGAAAGAAAATGTTCCAGTCAGACCGGGCAGCGGCGCCAAGGGACTGAGGGCTGGGGAGAAGGAATGTGCAGGATTCCATGAATCTTTGGAGAGGTTTGAAACCACGTGGGATGGGTCAGAAGATGGTGACAGCGACACGGACTGGGTTGGCATGAGCCTGTTGTTGGACCAGGGAGAGCAGTATTACTCCACCACTCTACACCCTCTAAAGGTTTGAGGTTAGGCACTGGCAGGCTGTTGTGTCTGGAACTGCTCTCGGTGAGTCAGGAAGAGAGGAGGGCAGGAATCAGCACAAATAATGTAAAATAAAATTCAAATAATAAAACATAAAGTAATATAAAAATAATAAAACCAAAATTAATAATCTGACAATGAAAAAGTTCCGAACATTTTTTTCCTGAAATGTCAGAATCCCCACAGAATGGAAATTCACAGTTTTGACCAGTTCTACTTATGAACCCCCGGGGATAGGAGCTAATGCTATACACTGCTGGACACTGGGAGCCCCCACTTTCCAAAGATGTCTAGAGTATTTTTTGAGCCTTAAGAGTTGACAAGATATCTGATCCCATGTGCACATTATTCAGACAATGTTGTTGTTGTTCTTCAACCTCTTCAATTCTCTTTCTTGAACATTATCTGAAAAGCTGTTCGAATTCAAATTCAATCTGTGATCCCTCATGCCACACAATGCTAGCTTTCAAATGGTATCAAGCATTAAAATATCCGACTCTGAGTGTCTATGTGACAAGGGGTTGCTAAAATAATAAAGAGCTGGCAAAAAAAGAAATTTCAGGAAGTTACAACTGTCCAGTGAAGTTAAAAGCAAAGAAATGTTTGGGGTTAGGGGAAAATATATATAAACACAAATGCACAATGACCAGTCAAAATGCTAACTGCCCGCACCCAAAAATTCTAATAACTGATTTTTTTTTTTTTAAATCTTTTCATGAAATGTTTTCATTTTTTCAATTCAGTTTTTGGATTTTTTTTTATTTATAAATGGTTTCATATTGGTGGAGGGAAAATCCCACACATTTTTCTCCTTTTCTCCACTAGAAAAGGTGTAGGGGAGGTGATTAAAAAATGGGAGAATATTTTCTTTCCCCCATTTAAAAAAAGTGAAATGTTTTTATCATTTTTGAAATTGGCTGTTTTAAAATTACTTGGTAAAAAAATGTCAATACAATTTTTTCACAGAATGGTTTGTTTTGATTGAAAAGTCATTTTTCATCCCCTCCCAAAAAGTTTCATGCAGCTCTCATAGATCCTTGCTTTGTGTGTCCTGATTGGTATTGTGACCGGGGTCCTAGTGGGGGCCAGCTGTGGTCACTCAATTAAGGTGAACTGCAAAGAATTGGGCAGACAATCCCCACAAAACTGGTGGATATTCCAATACTTAGATTCACCAAGCCAGCATAAAACAGCTTCTTATTATATACAAGAACAGGTTCTACCAATCCCAAGGGACCAGACACATTACCTCCCAGGTTATTGAATATTCCAGATCTTGCCCAAATACATGCTGCAGCCAATTCTTATTATTAACTAAACTAAAATTTATTACAAAATAAAAGAGAGAGAGAATATGGTTAAAAGATCAATATACATACAGACATGAGTTCTGTCCATTGAGTTCAGATTCATAGCAGAGACGGTGAGCTTTGTAGTTGCACAGAGTTCTTTCAGAAATGGTCCCTAGGTTATAGTCCAATGTTTACATTTCAGGGCGATCCAGTTCGAACTAGGATCTCAGTCCTTATGGCTCAAGCTTCCCCTGTATGAAGCCTCAAGCAGATCTGAGATGACAAAATCAGGACCCAATGGTCTTTTAGACAGTGTTCTAGCATCCACATGACCACACAGTCTTGGGTAAACAATATGCTTTTGATGTAACCTTCTGCATCCTAAACACCACCAGGAATTAGTTACACAAATTAACATAGGACAATGTATCCATTAGGCAGTCCATCACAAACTTCAAAGAGCATATAGACAATGACATTATTTTATCAAAGATTCATCTAAATGTTAATATTCCCTTTTGATCTCTGAATCAATAGTTGTAGTGACAGACAGGAACTGTCTGTTTACATGGCTAGAATTAAAGATACACACAACTAGTATCACTTCTAACAATAGAGAACTTTGCATTTCAAAGTTCTAGGCTTTTTAGCATGAATGGCCCTAATTTCCATTCCCACACTTTTGTAGCATGTCTTTAAAGGTTGCTTTGAGTTAGTTAGCCTGCAAGCTGTTTAACCCCTTCTGGCCATGAGTTATATTTTGTATATTTTGAGTTATATTTTGTATAACAGTCATTGCAAGTATATAACGGTGGTAGTAATAATTGCTTGCATGGTTATATTTTAATTAGACAATGTCACAGGTAGCATCTGTGTATATTATAAACTGCCCTAGGAAAGGATCAGGCCTGCCTCTGTGTCCCACAGAGCTCCAACTCACTTGCCAGCACTTAGCAAAAATAGTAATACAACTTAATGGTTGTTTTTTCATGATTTTCTAGGGAAAGAGATGAATGTTTCCAAAAGTTACAAGGGTGTGGAAAAAGGGGTTTGTACTGGAGACTGTTTTGGTGCATTAGCTATGGTACCAGCTCACCGCTACCGACTAACTCAGATAAATTAAGGAGGATCTGGTTCACTGTTGCATTATGACAGGTTTCAGAGTAGCAGCCGTGTTAGTCTTTATCCATAAAAAGAAAAGGAGGACTTGTGGCACCTTAGAGACTAACCAATTTATTTGAGCATAAGCTTTCGTGAGCTGCAGCTCACTGCATCGGATGCACTTACTGTGGAAAATACAGAGGATGTTCTTATACATACAAACCATGAAAAAATGGGTGTTTACCACTACAAAAGGTTTTCTCTCCCCCCGCCCCCCACTCTCCTGCTGGTAATAGCTTATCTAAAGTGATCACTCTCCTTACAATGTACAATGTACAATGTACAATGTAAAGCTTATGCTCTAATAAATTGGTTAGTCTCTAAGGTGCCACAAGTCCTCCTTTTCTTTTTGTTGCATTATAGAGTTAGAGATTTTTAAGGCCAGAAGGGACCATCATGATCATCTCGTCTGACCTCCTGCACGTTGCAGGCCACAGAACCTCACCTGCCCAGGCCTGTAATAGATCCCTAACCTCTGGCTGAGTTACTGAAGTCCTCCAATCTTGATTTAAAGACTTCAAATAACAAAAAATCCACCATTTAGTCTAGTTTAAACCAGCAAGTGACCTGTAATCCATGCTGTAGAGGAAGGGAAACCCCCGTCGTCGTGTTGTTCTCCCCCGCCCACCCCCCCCACCACCACCAGTCTCTGCCAGTCTGACCTGGGGAAAAAATTCCTTCCCGTCCCCAAATATTGATCAGTTAGACTCTGAGTACATGGGCGAGACCCACCCAGAGAGACACCGGGGGAAGAATTCTCTGTAGTAACTCAGAGCCCTCCCCATCTAGTGTCCCATCACAGGCCATTGGGCATATTTGCAAATAATAGTTGCAGATGGGCCATATCTCATTGCAGGCAATCCCATCATAGGTTTTTTTGCCCCCACTGCTCCCCTTGGAAGGCTGTTCCAGAACTTCACTCCTCTGATGGTTAAAAACCTTCATCTAATTTCAAGCCTAAATTTACTGATGGACAATTGATATCCATTTGTTCCAGTGCCAGCATCAGCTCTTAACTTAAATAACTGCTCTCCCTCCCTGCTGTTTATTCCTTAGATGTATTTATAGAGAGCAATCATAGTTCCCCTCAGCCTTCATTTGGTTAGGCTAAACAAGCCAAGTCTCTTCATGAGTCTCTTCATGTAAGGTAGGTTCTCCATCCTTTGATCAGCCTAGGACCCCTCTCTGCACCTCTTCTGCTTTGAATTCATCTTTCTTTAACATGGGAACCCAGAATTCCACTCAGTATTCCAGATGAGGTCTCACTGGTATAATGATACTAACACTTCCCTGTTTTTACTGGAAATACCTTGGCTGATGCATCGTAGGACTGCATTAGCCTTTTTCATGGCCACATCACATTGCCAACTCATCATATCCATCCTGTGATTGACCAATATACCCAGGGTTTTCCCACCTCTCTCATTTCCAACTGATAAATCGCCCGTTTACAGCAACATTTCTTGTTGTTAGTCCCTAAATCCATGACTTTGCACTATTAAATTTCATCCCATTTCTATTACCCCAATTTTCAAGGTCATCCAAATCTTCTTGTATGATATTCTGGTCCTCCTCCATATTGACAATACCCCCCAACTTTGTGTCATCTACAAATTTTATTATCACACTCCCACTTTTTGTTCCAAGGATGTTAATGAAAATGTTAAATAAGGTTGGTCCCAAGACTAATCCTGAGTAACTCCATTAGTAACCTCCCTCCAACCGCCTTTTTTTTAATCCTAACATTTATCTTATCTCATTTTTCTATAAATAATCTGAACAGAAGGTGAATTAGTCATTGGAAAAGACAAGCAATTTTTTTCTCAACTCAAGGTGTCATCATCATTTAAAAAAAAAATGACTTTTATTATAAGTCACAGCTCATTAAGCCTTATCAATGTTGTCATAAATATAAAGGGAAGGGTAAACACCTTTAAAATCCCTCCTGGCCAGAGGAAAAACCCTTTCACCTGTAAAGGGTTAAGAAGCTAGGATAACCTCGCTGGCACTTGACCAAAATGATCAATGAGGAGACAAGATACTTTCAAAAGCTGGAAGGGGGGAGACACAAAGCCTCTCTCTCTGTGTCTGTGTGATGCTTTTGCCGGGGACAGAACAGGAATGGAGTCTTAGAATTTAGTAAGTAATCTAGCTAGAGAGGCATTAGATTCTGTTTGTTTAAAGGGCTGAGAAAATAAACTGTGCTGAATGGAATGGATATTCCTGTTTTTGTGTCTTTTTATAACTTAATGTTTTGCCTAGAGGGATTCTCTATGTTTTGAATCTGATTACCCTGTAAGGTATTTACCACCCTGATTTTACAGAGGTGATTCTTTTACTTTTTCTTCAATTAAAATTCTTCTTTTAAGATCCTGATTGCTTTTTCACTGTTCTTGAGATCCAAGGGTTTGGGTCTGTGTTCACCTATGCAAATTGGTGAGGATTTTTATCAAGCCTTCCCCAGGAAAGGGGGTGTAGGGCTTGGGGAAGATTTTTGGGGGAAAGACGTTTCCAAATGGGCTCTTTCCCAGTTATATATCTGTTAGATGCTTGGTGGTGGCAGCAATAAAGTCCAAGGGAAAAACAAAAATAGTTTGTACCTTGGGGAAGCTTTAACATAAGCTGGTAAGAATAAGCTTAGGGGGTCTTTCATGCAGGTCCCCACATCTGTACCCTAGAGTTCAGAGTGGGGAAGGAACCTTGACAAATGCTCTGATTAAGCATTGTTTGGGAATATAGATTTATTCTTTATGACAAAAGTAACACCAAACTTTTTTCTATATTGCAAATGATCTATATAAAAACTACTGCTGAGACTTCTGTGATTTTGCTTCTGTAATGCTAATTAGCAGAACAGATATTTTTAGAACCTGATGGCATACTTTAAAATGCTCACCCTAGCTAGCTGGGCTAAAAGCTATGCTCTCTCATAAAACCAGTGTTGTTATTTTATTGCAGGGGCAACAGAGCTGCATAGGTGAGGGCTCTGGGCTGGCAGTCAGGGCAGCTGGGTTCTAGCCCTGTCCCTGCACTTTACCTGGTGGGGTGATGTTTTCGTGCACAGTGTTGCTGATGCTGTTAGTGTTGCTGTTCTTGGAGGTCTGATGTCAGCTGCGCTAGCAGACAGGGCAGCCTGTTAATTCAGCAGACCTCAGTGTTAGTCATTAGAAAGACCACAGGCTCGGTTGGGTGGTGAAGGCACCAGAAAAATACGGTTGTAGTGCACTGTAGGAGCTGGAGGTACACTAGTGCACGTGCGTGCAGGACAATGGTGCCAGCTCACTCAGCACACCAGGATCCTGTCCCCATGACCAGCGCACAGAGGCCCCTCCTAGGACTTCTCCTTTCATATGACGATACAAAGGAATTACGTATCACACTCCAGATGTGGTTAGTTACCACCCTTATCCTTGTCCCTGCTAGTTCGAACAAAACATCCTCATCCGTTATCCTGTCATCCCCTCCTTATCTTACGAGGGGTCGGTGTGTTCCTGTGCTATCTCTTAGGAATCCATTTACGCAGTTACTTGAGAGATCTGTGTATTCTTGAACCATTCTCTCCGGTCAGGATTGCTTACTTGGTTAGCTGACACCTTATGTGTTACTCTTTTGCTAAGGACAGGCTTACTCTGGTTAACAACCGTTGGTTTACACTCTTAATTATGGTTAGGGCTCCAGCAAGGCCTACCCGTGACCTTGGGCAAGATACTTCCCCTTTCTGTGCCTCTGTTTGCCCTCTATCTCTGTCTGTGTTGTTGATTTAGGTGTCGGCTTTTCAGGACAGGGACTGTGTCTTGTTTTGTGTCTCTATAGCCCCTGGCACTAGAGGGCTTTGGTCTCATTTATACAAACCATAGCCGAGACACTGAAAAGGGCAGGCCCCTTATGCTGTTGCAGCCTAACCTAGACAGAAAGAAACACAAAACAGAAAAAAAAAGTTGTGCCATGGTTAGCCCGTTGGCTGATAATTCAGACTGAAAATGGGTTACACTTCAGCTGCACTCAGCTGAGTATGAGAGCTGCTGGCACTGGTGCGGGGCAGTGGCCTAGCAGTGGCAGGCTAGAAGAAAGAAGAGAGACAGTGAAGCCTTTTATTCTAGACCCTGATCCAATGCCAAAGTCGAAGGGAGGCTGCATTCATTTCACTGGGCTTTGGATCATGTTGTTGGCACTGTTCCTTATTGTCAGAAGTGAAGGGGACATTGTAATACCCTGCTGCGACTACCCAGAACTGTGAGCCCCGTATTACCTCTCTGTCTCAGCAAGAGCGAGCTTTGCTGGAGATCAGACTGGGTCAGCTCCCTGCCACACCAGCCTGTCTCCCCCACCAGCGAACTCCTCCAGGTTCTCCCTAGCAGATAATAAGCGGTGAACTCCAGGCCCCCAGCTCCCCAGAGATGTTCCTCTGCAATGCACAGTCACTACCGCTGTACATGCCAGAGATGATATTTAGTTTGCTGCTCTTTTAAAGAGTCACTACATTGAAGCCGTTCAGTGCAACTGGGGTAAACACACCTTTCCCTTCAAATACAGCACTGTCTTGGTGTACAGTAGAAATAATAAAGTTTAATAACAAAAAAAACATAGGTTAAGTGATAGCAAGTAGAAGGAATAAAGGCAGAAATGGTTACACACACACACATACACTTTCTAATGGCTAAGACCTAACTTAGCAAGCTACAGTCTTTCTTCAAGATAGTTTTCTCACCAAACTTCCTTTTCCAGCAATGGCTGATTGACTCTTAGCCAGATCCCTACAGAGTCCCAGGCGCTGTGTCCTCAGGTGAAGGACAATCCAAAGTCTTTCTCTGTGTCCTTATCTCTCAAAGTCTGCCTTTTTTCAAGGGTCAAGTTGATTCCCTAGGGTTCAGTCTCCTTTCTGCTCTGGAGGGGAGCAGTGGGGCTAATCCATCTTCTTTACGGTGTCCCCTGGTATGTTCCAATGCAAAGCTTCCTGCTGCAGTTGCACAAGGTAAATGTTCTCCTTCTGCAGCCTCCCGTACAAAAGAACAACCTACTGAAACTGAGAAATTCCTTGCCTTTGTCTTGAGAAAACCTGTTTATATATTCCCCGGTCAAGCCTGCTTTAAACACCTTTTAGCCTCAGCCTTTAAAGCCTGCTATCAGTGAGTATCCATAATTCCACACACGGCATTGCCACCTGCATTCCACGGTGATGTTATTAATCAGTGTTTCATTAGCTTTAATTGCTGCCTCGCTAGGTACCTTCTGTACACTTCTCATTGAGTCAGGCGCAGGGTGTGAACACAGCAGTCCCCCAGTGCCACAGAAAGGCAAAGAAACTATTGAGCCCAAACGGACAGGGTATTTTTATGTGTTTGTTTATTTAGTTGAGGGGAAAGAGTCAAAAGAAACACTTCTTCCTTCACCCTGCCCTCACGCACCTCTCCCCTCGTACGTGCGTGGCTAAGGATGGGGTCTGCACTTGTGCTTGACCTGACACAAAATAATTGAGGCCCAACATTTAAAGTAGGTCTGTTCCTGGAGAGTGTACATTACCATGGTGAAGAAGGCCCCCATAAGATGCCAAATTGGAGGATTGGGCCAAACGAAATCTGATGAGGTTCAACAAGGACAAGTGCAGAGTCCTGCACTTAGGATGGAAGAATCCCATGCACCGCTACAGACTAGGGACAGAATGGCTAAGCAGCAAGTCTGCAGAAAAGGACCTGGGGATTGCAGCGGATAAGAAGCTGGATATGAGTCAGCAGTGTTGCCTAGAAGGCTAATGGCATATTCGGCTGCATTAGCAGAAGCATTGCCAGCAGATCGAGGGAAGTGATTATTCCCCTCTTTTCAGCACTGGTGAGGCCACATCTGGAGTACTGTGTCCAGTTTTGGTCCCCCCACTACAGAAGGGATGTGGAAAAATTGGAGAGAGTCCAGCTGGAGGGCAACAAAAATGATTAGGGAGCTGGGGCACATGACTTATGAAGAGAGGCTGAGGGAACTGGGATTATTTAGTCTGCAGAAGAGAAAAGTGAGGGGGGATTTGATAGCAGCGTTCAACTCCCTGAACGGGGGTTCCAAAGAGGATGTCTCTAGACTGTTCTCAGTGGTGGCAGATGACAAAACAAGGAGCAATGGTCTCAAGTTGCAGTGGGGGAGGTCTAGGTTGGATATTAGGAAACACTATTTCACTAGGAGAGTGGTGAAGCACTGGAATGGGTGCCCTAGGGAGGTGGTAGAATCTCCTTCCTTAGAAGTTTTTAAGGTCAGGCTTGACAAAGCCCTGGCTGGGATGATTTAGTTGGGGATTGGTCCTGCTTTGAGCAGGGGGTTGGACTAGATGACCTCCTGAGGTCCCTTCCAACCCTGATATTCTATGATTCTGTGCCAGCTAGTCTCAATTTAAGTTGTACATTAAGATAAAACTCTGGGATTTAGCCACTGGCCCACATGGGCATAATGGGTCCCTTAGCAACCCAGCTCATTGGGGGAGCATTAACACCCACACCCACACCCCACACTCAGCCGCCTCTCAGGGCCACTGCCACAAGCCCTATATCTTCCTGATGCCCCCTTACCCTCCGTGAGTGATTTGTGCCTCAGGGGGCTCAAAGAAGGATCAGGCTGCTTGAATCCTTCTTTCTGCCTTGTATTCACAAAGGGCAGGTGCCCCCTGGTTCTAGTCTCAAGTGGTTCAGAGGATGGGGCGAGAGTTTGCTCTGGGCTGAGGCTCCCTCCCCCTCCCCCTCCCCCCAGACAACCAGGGATGGTCCAGCTTTTCAGTGCCCACCAGTCCCCCATGAGATTAACCATTTCCACCAGGAACTGGTCAGGTCTTTCCGTCCTTGACAAACACTACAATGCTGCTACTCCAGTGCTAGGAGCCAGGCTCAGGGAACTCGAGCAAATGCTATTACCGCGCATATGCATCTGTGCGATGTTCCCTTTCAGGATGTATTGGCTATGCTATGAATGCACATAGGTCAATACGTTCCTCTGAAAATGAGGCGGGTGCAGGTGGGATGCATGTATTTGTGTGGACGTTTATGAAATCCCCCCAGCTGCCGAGCAGAGGTAGTGCTTTGTGTCCCGATGTCCGATTTGATGGGCTGGTTGTAAAGAGCTGGTACTGTGCTGACAGAAAGTCTGACCATTTCTCTTTTCTTATGTTCTTCCTAGATTATTACTGTCTATGATTTTTTTGTCTCTCTGTAGTTTATTGTTGGTTATATTAGAATCCGCAGCAATTTCCTCTTTATTATGGAGTCTGTTTGCTGAAGCTGTGCCTCCCATTACAGATCAGTCCCGTTGTCAGGTGGTATTATTAGCTGTTCTCTTGTCTGCTCACTTGGAGTTTACTAAGTGTTGCCTAGAAGCGATTCCTTCACCACCTGGAAGTCTCCATCCCTTTGTCAGAGGGGCCTGTGGCAAGGTGACAGATCCACAAGGACACTTGAGCAGTGCTTGCATACCAGTGAGGTGTAGGGCAGGGGGTCTGGCAGTCCTGGGGGCAGCCAAAGGTCAGTTTGGTCTTTGCACAACTTCAAGCTGCTCCTGGGCTGCTCTAACTCATTCCAGTTTGCAATGGCCTCCTATGCAATACACTCCAGCCCCAGTTCATCCTGTCCTGGCATGCCCTGTTGCTGCCAGGAAAGGGTTCCCCTTATGCAAGGGGAATTCCCAGCTGGGCTGTGAGGGTAGCTTTTTCTGCCTTGTATGTGCCAGGAGAAGGCCAGACTCTAACCGTTTGCACTACGGAACATGGTCTGGATGTAATCAGCCATTTATGCTGTATGCACAACAACTTCGTGTGTGCTGGTTGTTGAATACCGGACCATCGTCAATAAATAGAAAAGGAGCTTATTGTTTTACTGATGCTCCTTCACTGAGAAAGCATTGGTGGTTTCTAAAGGTGGAATCAAATGTGTGCAGCAATGCATCTGTTACTCCAGCAAATCCCCCTCCTCATTACGGATTTTTCCCCTTTCTCGATCTTTGCTGGCTGGATCCCAAAGTGTTGGTTTTATTCATTGCCTCCTGAGGCCATTCAAAAGCAAGACCTCAGGAAAGAAACGTGACAAAAATATGACACTGATTTATACATTTCCTGGCCTATGTGGCACTGAATATGTATCTAGTTTATATAAAATAAAATATTTAATATGCACCCCCCCCGGCCACTATTAGTGCAGCATTCCGGCTTGGCCCTTCTCTTCACTCGTCTGTGAGCCGTGCATGAGCAAATTCGTTCACTAGGAGAACCTGGGTGAAATTCCTCCTTGTGCAGAGGTCTAGCACGGGGCCTTTGCACCGCCCACAGCTCACTATTTGTGGGAGTAAGGGGGGCATTTCCCCCACTATGCACACCCTGTACTAGACACTGCTGCCCTTTAAAAGTCAGTCTAAATGTATGGACTATTTTACCTAAATGCATGATATGCTTTATTCATACAGCTGTAGTACTGTCATAAATCATAGAATATCAGGGTTGGAAGGGACCTCAGGAGGTCATCTAGTCCAACCCCCTGCTCAAAGCAGGACCAATCCCCAATTAAATCATCCCAGCCAGGGCTTTGTCAAGCCTGAACTTAAAAACTTCTAAGGAAGGAGATTCCACCACCTCCCTAGGTAACGCATTCCAGTGTTTCACCACCCTCCTAGTGAAAAAGTTTTTCCTAATATCCAACCTAAACCTCCCCCACTGCAACTTGAGACCATTACTCCTTGTCCTGTCCTCTTCTACCACTGAGAATAGTCTAGAACCATCCTCTTTGGAACCACCTCTCAGGTAGTTGAAGGCAGCTATCAAATCCCCGCTCATTCTTCTCTTCTGCAGACGAAACATTCCCAGTTCCCTCAGCCTCTCCTCATAAGTCATGTGTTCCAGACCCCTAATCATTTTTGTTGCCCTTCGCTGGACTCTCTCCAGTTTATCCACATCCTTCTTGTAGTGTGGGGCCCAAAACTGGACACAGTACTCCAGATGAGGCCTCACCAATGTCGAATAGAGGGGAACGATCACGTCCCTCGATCTGCTCGATATGCCCCTACTTATACATCCGAAAATGCCATTGGCCTTCTTGGCAACAATAAAGAGTATGTAAAGATAAATATGGTTTAATTAGTAAAAAAAAAAAAAAACAGAACTAAAACATGTATTTCTTTCTCTTATAATATATCTCATTTCATATCATATATATTTTGGTGAGAAATTGTGCTATTTTATTTAATTCATATTTATATTTCTCTACTATTCACTATGGGTTAAATTCCAGCTTCAGTCAGGATTTTGTCATTTACTTCACTGAAACCATGTATAGCCAGGGCATAAAAGATACAAGAATCCTTCAGAAAGAGGGTGAACGGCTGAGCATTATCATTCCACAGCACCAGTATGCAGGTGCTAAGATATTCCTAACACCTTTTTACATGTTCTAGCGGAAAAGTGGCTTAGTTCCACTAATTACATTTTGGAATCAGATAAGAAATCTATGTTTGGAAAAGGTAAAAATTGAGACATATTCTCATTCATATAATTACCCCAGATTTAAAAAAAAAAAAACATATCTGTTGTCAGCTTGGCTCCTAACGACATTATAAATTAATGTGAATTTTCTTCTTTAGAGATAACCCCCCCCCTCCCAGCAACAGCCATACTTTGAGTTTTTGCAATGATGAATGAAACAAGTTCATGCAATTGTACCACAATCGGTAAGATTGGTTTCAGAGTAGCAGCCGTGTTAGTCTGTATTCGCAAAAAGAAAAGGAGGACTTGTGGCACTGTAGAGACTAACAAATTTATTTGAGCACAAGCTTTCGTGAGCTACAGCCCACTTCATCGGATGCATGCAGTGGAAAATACAGTGGGGAGACTTATATACACAGAGAACATGAAACAATGGGTGTTACCATACACACTGTAACCAGAGTGATCAGGTAAGGTGAGCTATTACCAGCAGGAGAGAAAAAAGAAAAACAAAACAAAAAACCCCTTTGTAGTGATAATCAATGTGGGCCATTTCCAGCAGTTGACAAGAATGTGAGAGGAACAGTCTTTATAAAAAGAAAAGGAGTACTTGTGGCACCTTAGAGACTAACCAGTTTATTTGAGCATGAGCTTTCGTGAGCTACAGCTCACTTCATTGGATGCATAGCATATCGTGGAAACTGCAGAAGACATTATATACACACAGAGACCATGAAACAAAACTTCCTCCCACCCCACTCCCCCGCTGGCAACAGCTTATCTAAAGTGATCATCAAGTAGAGCCATTTCCAGCACAAATCCAGGTTTTCTCACCCTTCCCCCCCCCCCCCCCCCCACACATACAAACTCACTCTCCTGCTGGCAACAGCCCATCCCCCTTTGAAACCCCTCTTTATAATGCGCATGATAATCAAGGTGGGTCACCTCCAGCACTAATCCAGGTTTTCTCACCCCCCCCCCCAACACACCACCCCCTTTTTTTTTTCCAAAAGCCACACACACAAACTCATTCTCCTGCTGGCAACAGCTCATCTTACAATGTGCACAGCAATAATCCAAGTTTAACCAGAACGTCTTGGGGGGGGGTTTGCAGGAAAAAAACAAGGGGAGACAGGCTACCTTGCATAATGACTTAGCCACTCCCAGTCTCTATTCAAGCCCAAATTAATAGTATCCAATTTGCAAATGAATTCCAATTCAGCAGTTTCTCGCTGGAGTCTGGATTTGAAGTTTTTTTGCTTTAAGATAGCGACCCTCATGTCTGTGATTGTGTGACCAGAGAGATTGAAGTGTTCTCCGACTGGTTTATGAATGTTATAATTCTTGACATCTGATTTGTGTCCATTTATTCTTTTACGTAGAGACTGTCCAGTTTGACCAATGTACATGGCAGAGGGGCATTGCTGGCACATGATGGCATATATCACATTGGTGGATGTGCAGGTGAACGAGCCTCTGATAGTGTGGCTGATGTTGTTAGGCCCTGTGATGGTGTCCCCTGAATAGATATGTGGGCACAGTTGGCAACGGGCTTTGTTGCAAGGATAGGTTCCTGGGCTAGTGGTTCTGTTGTGTGGTATGTGGTTGTTGGTGAGTATTCGCTTCAGGTTGGGGGGCTGTCTGTAGGCAAGGACTGGCCTTTCTCCCAAGATTTGTGAGAGTGTTGGGTCATCCTTCAGGATAGGTTGTAGATCCTTAATAATGCGTTGGAGGGGTTTTAGTTGGGGGCTGAAGGTGACGGCTAGTGGCGTTCTGTTATTTTCTTTGTTAGGCCTGTCCTGTAGTAGGTGACTTCTGGGAACTCTTCTGGCTCTATCAATCTGTTTCTTCACTTCCGCAGGTGTGTATTGTAGTTGTAAGAATGCTTGATAGAGATCTTGTAGGTGTTTGTCTCTGTCTGAGGGGTTGGAGCAAATGCGGTTGTATCGCAGAGCTTGGCTGTAGACGATGGATCGTGTGGTGTGGTCAGGGTGAAAGCTGGAGGCATGTAGGTAGGAATAGCGGTCAGTAGGTTTCCGGTATAGGGTGGTGTTGATGTGACCATCGTTTATTAGCACTGTAGTGTCCAGGAAGTGGATCTCTTGTGTGGACTGGACCAGGCTGAGGTTGATGGTGGGATGGAAATTGTTGAAATCATGGTGGAATTCCTCAAGGGCTTCTTTTCCATGGGTCCAGATGATGAAGATGTCATCCGGGGGAGTGAGGTGGGAGGAAGTTTTGTTTCATGGTCTCTGTGTGTATATGTCTTCTGCAGTTTCCACGATATGCTATGCATCCGATGAAGTGAACTGTAGCTCACGAAAGCTCATGCTCAAATAAACTGGTTAGTCTCTAAGGTGCCACAAGTACTCCTTTTCTTTTTACGAATACAGACTAACACGGCTGTTACTCTGAAACAAAGTAAAACTATTTCCCCATGTTTATTTCCCCCCCTACTGTTCCTCACACATTCTTGTCAACTGCTGGAAAAGGCCCACCTTGATTATCACTACAAAAGGCTCCCCCCCCCACCCTGCTCTCCTGCTGGTAATAGCTCACCTTACCTGATCACTCTCCTTACAGTGTGCATGGTAACACCCATTGTTTCATGTTCTCTGTGTATATAAATCTCCCCACTGTATTTTCCACTGAATGCATCCGATGAAGTGAGCTGTAGCTCACGAAAGCTTATGCTCAAATAAATTGGTTAGTCTCTAAGGTGCCACAAGTCCTCCTGTTCTTTTTAATAGGAAAGATTGTCTCAGTATTTGCACCATAAGCCCTTTATTCAGTGATGAGCTGCCAAAAGCTGAAGAACCGGGTCCTTCAGTCGCTCCGGGCCTTCGGTGGCACTTCAAAGGACCCGCCGCCAAAGTGCCGCCGAAGACCCGGAGCGCTGCTGGGGAGTTTGCCCACCCCTTTAACAACCGGTTCTAAACCGACTTCAAAATTTAACAACCGGTTCGCGCGAACCAGTGCGAACCGGCTCCAGCTCACACTGCCTTTATGACTTCAGAACGTACTGTGGAATGGGGGGATCTGAATTGGTATTGTTTATAAACGTATTTATTTTACCTATCAAAGAGAGAGTGAAAAAAGAAAGAGAGAGAGACACTACATGCTGTATAACTACAGTCTGATGAGTGGACGCAGTACAGGACACCATGATCATATCTCTCCTGGTGCTGGGCTAACTTCCCTCGCCCAGCACCTTGCAAGAGAGACCTCGCTCTGATTTCTTTTATCGCATGGTGGGTGAACTTGCTTTGCTCATTGGCTTTAAAGACTCTAAAACTACTGAGCTGGTCCTTCCGGGAAATCATGCAGTACTCTGGCAGACCATGGATGCTCTAAAGCCAGAGGCTCCGGCCAGTGGAGGAGTCTCAGTCTGAAGGGCAACCCTACAGCCACTGGGGATTCGTAGGCCATTTCCCTACCCAGGCCCAGCATACGAGGCATAGTTAGCAAAAGGCAGGCTGTGGTCAGGCTGTTGGTGCATCTCTGGACATCAGGTGGCTGTTGGTCTTGAGGCTGCTCTGTCTATTCTGGGGACTCGGCTGATTGATCCCGGGACCTGGTGGGCACAAGGATCCCTCCCCTCAAACCTCAGCTGCACCTAGTGGTCATAGGTAGGGCCCTATCAAATTCTCAGCCATGAAAAATGCATCATGGACCATGAAATCCGGTCTCCCCCTGTGAAATCTGCATAGTATAGATCAAAGCACAAAAAAGAGCAGATTTCACAGGGGGAAACCAGCTTTGATCAAACTGGGGGGCCTGATCCCAAAGGGAGTTGCAGGGGCTTGCAAGGTCATGGGGGGGGTATTGCCCCCCTTACTTCTGCACCGCCTCCAAGGCGGGGCGGCCGCAGAGCGGCGGCTGTGGGCCAGGTGCCCAGCTCTGAAAGTGGCGCCCCGCCAGCCGCGGCACAGGTGAAGGGGGGCACTACCCTGCCATGCCACCCCGACTTCTGTGCTGCTCCCTTCGGAGCTGGGCGGCCGCAGAGCGGCGGCTGCTGACCGAGGGCCCAGCTCGCAGGCAGCAGCGCAGAAGGGTGGCGATACCAGACCAGGCCATCCTTACTTCTGCACTGCTGCCGGCCTGGCCGTGGCTCTGCCTTCAGAGCCGGGCTCCCATCCAGCAGCCGCTCGCCAGCCGCCCAGCTCTGAAGGCAGCGCCGCCACCCGCAGCAGCACGGAAGTAAGAGTCACAGTACCACCCCCCCCACACACACACACAACTCTTTTACGGGTCAGGACCCCTACAATTATAACACAGTGAAATTTCAAATAGCTGAAATAATGAAAATTTATGATTTTTTAAATCTTATGACCAGGAAATTGACCAAAATGGACCGTGAATTTGGTAGGACCTAAGTAATAGGGCAGAGCGGGACTTGGCCCCCAAGTGACGGAATTGTGTTAAGAGCAATAGGCCTGTTTGCCGCTTCCCACAGTAACACCTGCCTGGGGCTTCCCCCAAGACTCGCTTGAACACTCTTCCAGGTGTTGGTCCAGAGGGATGGTCAATACGGATTTATTTCAGGCTTTCCAGCCTAAACTCCTCATTTTAGGGGCTCTTAATTTATCAGCTGACTGAAATCTCAACTGACTAAACCATGGTATAAAAGATACAAGATTCCCAGAGCAACAGGGTGAATAGCTGAAGATTATCACGTCCCAGCACCGGCATGCAGGCGCTAAAATATTCCTAACATCTTCTTACACATTCTAACTGAAAAGTGGCTTAGTTGCACTCATTACATTTTGCAAATGATTAAGTCAGTTGAATTTGAAAAAGCTAAGGTACTTAACAGTAAAATACAGCCCTATTTTCCATGATATATTTCCTTTGCTGTCTGCAAGGTGGGATGAAAGGAGGAGAGATATTACTGAGGTCTGACCGGGACAATGGCAGAGGATCTGCCTCTCATCATTCAACAGAAATTTGATTTTTATTTTTTTTTTGTCCTCTGGGGAGGGTAGATGAATATTTGTGTTGTTTCTTAACCATTAGCATACTGTCAGCCTCAGTGCAAATTAATAAGAAACACATGCAAAACCCCAGAGACATTCATTCTGAAGTTGCTTATTCATTGTTTGAAAAATGCTATAGCTCCTTTATTGAGGTGGCAGAGCAGTTACAGCATGAGCCCTCATCATGAATAGATGGAGTGGATTGAACACTGCCTCTTTGCAGTTCTCGGGGGAAGGACGATATCCATGGGTGTTCCATTGCGATTGAACAATAGACTCTTCCCTTTCATTTATATAGCAGCCCCTGAAAACTCCCCTGGACATATTAAGCACTCTAAAGAATCTCTAAGGAAGGTGAGTCACCAGTTTGAGTGTGTTTCACATGAAGTCCATGTCCATAGGACTTCCATAGTAATACCAATTATACCTTTGTCAAAACACTCAGGTACAATCTTTTAGGATGGAGAAGTTGATATAGTTTATGCCTTTTGAACACTTTTGCTATACTCCTGGTGTTAAGCAATAGAGCAAGGAACAGAGGATTTTGTCAGACAACTTTTACTGTAACAGCTTGATAAAGGCAATTTGCCCACAGCATCTATTCTCTCTCTGAATGGAGATGTGGATTTGACATCAAATTCACCCTGGTGCTGAAAACCAGGAGGCCTCTGCGCCACTTATGTCTTATGTAAGCCCAAAGGGGTGAATTTCCTCCTGAGAACTTCTCTGCATGGGGGATTTATATTGGTATAAGCTACGGTGTGAATTTAAACCACTCCAGTTTTAATGGTATAGCCCCCACGTGGGCACTCTTAGTCCAGAATAAGAGTGGGGTGTTATTTTAGCTTATGAATATTGGAAGGGGTTTAAACTAAACTAAAAAAAGCCAATTTTATTCCACATTCAGAGCATCCATGTGTAGGGTGACCATATGGACTGTTTTGGCCGGGATAGTGCCTTTTTTAAGCCCTGTGCCAACTGTCCCGACTTTTTTGGCAAAACCAGGATTTGTCCCATTTCCTCTTGCCAGCTGATCATCACTTGGCAAGAGCAAACTGGACAAATGCCCAGTTTTGCCAAAAACGTGGTGTGCAACCCCTACCGGGATGTGGAGGAACATGAGGGGGGAGGGCGAGCGGCAATGCCAGCCCCCCCACAGGCGGGCGGCAGCGGGGGCTCAGGCCAGCCCTGTGCATGGGGAAGAGAGGACGGCCTCAGGCTGGCCCCGTGCAGGCAGGTGGCAGGGGCGCTCGGGCCGGCCCTGCACACGCGGGGGAGAGGGAGGCCTTGGACCAGCCCTGTGGGGGGTCCCATTTTCTCTTTGGGAAAATATGCTCACCCTGGGGTGTTCTGGCAGGATAACTAGAGCAGTTGCACTGTACCAGGTGTAAACGGAAACACTTTCCTGTTAGGACAAGCTCTTAATGAGCGCAGTGGGACATTTTCCTTTCTATGAGCACGAGCAGTGAACAGCTTGCTGGAACTATTGGCCAATGTGCTATTGTTTGGCCGAAGTTACGGGGGCCAGAAGCAAGCAGGCTCCAGGCCCGGCTGGTGAAATTCATCCCAGAGGTGAAAGGTCATCACAGTGTAATCAGCCTGTAACGTTCCTTTACGGCCTGTGTTAAGGACAAAAGTATCCAGGATGAAATTCACTAGTGTGCAGGGGGGCCATGCTGAAAACAGGCCGTACCCAGGCCCTAAGCACTTAGGCCTTGTTCTGGCCCCCTGCACAGGAGTGGCTTTCACCCCAACTGAATAATAAGTAACTACAGGGCAGGCTGACACCGGTGCAATACCAAAGCCAGTCATCAGAGAGAGGTTTTCCTTCCTCCAGGGCTGCCTGGACCTCCTAAAATGCTCATCACTTTTACTCCTAGACCCACTGCATATGGCGTATCCTTGTTAGAGCCTGGCATAGACCCCAGCGAGCGCCTCTCCTGGCCACCACTAGGAAGGCTGTGAGGGGAGTCCAAGCACCTGGGCTCTGGTTCTCCCAGGGGTGTGCTCAGATTCAAGAGCCTTGGCTGGCTGCAGTTCTGAGTCCTCCCTGGGCCCCTCTGGCCTACTTCCTGGGCACTGACTCTCAGGCTGGAAATGGAGTTCCTCTGCCCCCTTGTCTAGGCCCCCGGGCTGGCGCTGACCCCCAAGGTAGCCAAGTTATGTCAGCACAGCCTCTCCCAGAACTCCACCCTGGGCGCCAGGCTTCTGGTGACAGTGCAGCTTTCCCGGGGGCGCACAGCAGTTGTGGAGTGGTTAACCTGCGGAGAGACACTTCACGCAGAGTCTAACGAGGAAGCGCTCTTGTACTTTAAACAATCACCGCCTTCTTCTGTGCGTGAGGGATGGAGAATGCTTTGGAAATCCTGGCACAGCCACTTCCAAAGTGCCTAACTCCCACCCACCTTCCCACTGGACATTTTTCATTATGAATTGCTTGCACCACGGAGCAGCAGAACACAGAGCCCCAGCATAGCAATACCACAAACGAATCTGTTATTTGCTTTACTAATCTCCTAACTTAATCTAAAGTTTAAAGCAGCATGGACCACAGCACCGGGGACCACAGGATCAAAGTCATCTCTTGGTACAACTCCACTGGTTTCAGCAGGGTTACACTAGGGATGAGTGTGGTTCATTATCTTTGCACACTCACTCTTGGGACAGAGAGCACAACAGCTGTTGAAGTTAGTGCAGCCTGGGGCCTACAGTGAGGATTCCATGGTCCACCACCAACCGCGCAAGTCATCGCTTTCCCGGGCCATTTGCACAGGCTGTTCCCTCACGCTGAATGCAAGGTACAGGATTCAGCTCTAAGAGACAATTACCCCAACCCTGACAAGAGCTACACAAATTGTTTAGTGACGGAGGCTCAATGAATTCTTCTAATGAAGATGGCTCCAAACTTATGTACCAATTAATGATTCAGATGTGGTCTAATCTACAGTATAATTGTAGGACAACTGCATTTCTGTAAGACACCCACCAGCAGAGTGTGTCAGGGATGAGATTTTTGCTGAAGGGCTGATTGAAGGGGAATGTTGCAGGAACAATGAGTAGAAAAGTCTGATTGGGAACATGTCAGTCTTATCCGGGCTACAAGGGGAATTTTTGAACATGTCCCATGTGGCCCTGTTAAATGGTGTATCCTATGCTGTGAGTAGCCTCACTTATGTGTGTTACATATAGTCGCCTACCAGAGAGTCTCAATTTCCTGGTCTTCATCTTAATTTACTGTAGGAAATTAGGGATCAGATGCAGATGACTGAAATGGAGTAACACTGATTTACACCAGTGGATGATCTTCACCTGTATCCTCATGTACAGGAGTTGTGTGTGGGGGGGGGGAGGGGCGGAGACTTCAGGGCACCATACTCTAACCCTCTAACTTTGTTGTGGATGGGGGGGGTTGTAACCTAGTAACCAAATGGTCCATCTGTTTGAAATAAGGACTTGCTGCTGATTTAACATCTCTAAAAATGATGTCAAGTTCAGAAAAATTCATTCCGACAATTTGAATGGGCTGAGTTTTTAATAACCAGAATTATTTCCTGAGGTTTGAGTCATCCCTCATTTTATTTCAAAGGGGGTGTTCACCACTGATAAAGGGGGAAAGGAGAAGATTTACATTTGCAAAGTTACCCTAGGAGATTAGTTTAAATATTGAAGAGATTTCCTAGAAAGCTTTGAAATTAAATCTATTTGTCATCTTGGAAGCAAGTAAAAAGCCAGGAAAAAGTTTTATTTTATTAGTCACAACATTTCCCCCCATATACATAGAATCATAGAACCATAGGGTTAGAAGGGACCACAAGGGTCATCTAGTCTAGGCCCCTGCCAAGATGTAGGATTTGTTGTGTCTAAACCAGCGGTTCTCAAACTGTGGGTCATGACCACAAAGTGGGTCGCGACTTTGTTTTAATTGGGTCGCCAGGGCTAGCACTAGACTTGCTGGGGCCTGGGTCCAAAGCCTGAGCCCCACCGCCTGGCACTGAAGCTGAAGCCTGAGCCCTGCTGTCCAGGATGGCAGGGCTCAGATTACAGTACCCCCAGCCAAAGGTGAATCCCTTGAACTTTGGCTCCCCTGCCCAGGGCAGCGGGGCTCTAGGTGGGCTCAGACTTCGGTTCCCCTCCTGGGGACATGTAATCATTTTTGTTGTCATATGGGGATCGTGGTCAAGTCCAGTTTGAGAACCACTGGTCTAAACCATGCAAGACAGATGGCTATCCAGCCTCCTTTGGAAAACCTCCAGTGCAGGAGCTTCCACAACCTCCTGAGGCAGTCTGTTCCACTGGCCTGCTGTGCTTACAGTTAGGAAGTTTCTCCTAAAATTTAATATAAATCTGCTCTGCTGTAGTTCGAACCTTTTGCCTCTTGTCCTGCCTTCTGTGGCAAAAGAGAACAATTTTTCTCCATCTTTTTAATGGCTGCCTTTCAAGTATTTGATGACTGCTATCATGTCCTCTTTTCCAAACTAAACATACCCAGTTCCTGCAGCCTCTGCTTATACGGTTTGATCATCTTTGTCACTTGCCTCTGGATATTTCCAGTTTCTCTACATCCTTTCTACACATTGGTACCAAAATTGGACACAATCCTCCAGCTGAGGCGTAACCAGTGCTGAGGAGAGTGGTGCTATCACCTCCGCTGAATTGCATGCTACGTCTCTGTTAATAGAATCCCAAATTGCATTTTCTTTTTTTGCAGCAGAATCACATTGTTGATTCATGTTGAGGTTGTGATCCTCCAAAGTGCTTGCAGCCTCTCCCAGCTTGGTGTCATCTACACATATGATAAGTGTACTCTACACTCCATCATCCAGGTCATTAATGATAATACTGAATAGTTCCGGACCCAGGACTGTACCCTGTGGACCCCACTAGATATGCCTTCCCAGTATGATAGCAAACCATTGATAACTACTCTTGGAGTACAGTCTTTCAACCAATTGTGCACCCATCTTAGAGTAGTTTTCAGAGTAGCAGCCATGTTAGTCTATATCTGCAAAAAAGAAAAGGAGGACTTGTGGCACCTTAGAGACTAACAAATTTATTTGAGCATAAGCTTTCGTGAGCTACAGCTCACTTCATCGGACGCATGAGGTGGAAAATACAGTGGGGAGATTTATATACACAGAGAACAGGAAACAATGGGTGTTACCATACACACTGTAATGAGAGTGATCAGGTAAGGTGAGCTATTACCAGCAGGAGAGCAGGGGGGGCGGGGGGCGGAAACCTTTTTGTAGTGATAATCAAGGTGGGCCATTTCCAGCAGTTGACAAGAATGTATGAGGAACAGTAGGGGGGAAATAAACATGGGGAAATAGTTTTACTTTGTGTAATGACCCATCCACTCCCAGTCTCTATTCAAGCCTCAGTTAATTGTATCCAGTTTGCAAATTAATTCCAATTCAGCAGTCTCTCATTGGAGTCTGTTTTTGAAGTTTTTTTGTTGAAGAATTGCCACTTTTAGGTCTGTAATCAAGTGACCAAAGAGATTGAAGTGTTCTCCAACTGGTGTTTGAATGTTATAATTCTTGATGTCTGATTTGTGTCCATTTATTCGTTTATGTAGAGACTGTCCAGTTTGGCCAATGTACATAGCAGAGGGGCATTGCTGGCAAATATCACATTGGTAGATGTGCAGGTGAACGAGCCTCTGATGGTGTGGCTGATGTGATTAGGCCCTGTGATGGTATCCCCTGAATAGATATGTGGACACAGTTGGCAACGGGCTTTGTTGCAAGGATAGGTTCCTGGGTTAGTGGTTCTGTTGTGTGGTGTGTGGTTGCTAGTGAGTATTTGCTTCAGGTTGGGGGGCTGTCTGTAAGCAAGGACTGGCCGGACTCCCAAGATCTGTGAGAGTGATGGGTCATCCTTCAGGATAGGTAGAGTAATTTCATTTAAGGCACATTTCCCTAGTTTGCTTATGAAAATCTCATGTGGGACCATGTCAAAAGCCTTAGTAAAAATCAAGCTATATCATGTCTACTACTTCCCCCCTATCCATTAGGCCAGTAAGTCTGTCATATATAGAGATTAAGTTGGGTTGGCATGATTTGTTCTTGACAAATCTATGCTGGTTATTCATTATAACCCTATTATCCATTAGGTGCTTACAACTTGATTTAATAATTTGTGCCAGTATCTTTACAGGTATTAAAAATTAGGCTGACTGATTTATAATTCCTTGGGTCCTTTTTGTTCCCTCTTTTAAAGATAAGTATGTTTGCCCTTCTCCAGTCTTCTGGGACTTCAGCCATTCTCCATGAGTTCTCAAAGGTAACTGCTAATGGTTCAGAGATTGAATCACCTAATTAAGTCCCTAGGATGAATTTTATCAGGCCATGCCATCTTGAATGCATTTAATGTATCTAAATATTCTTTAATCTGTTCTTTCCTTATTTTGTCTTGTGTTCCCTTCTCCCATGTTGTTAATATTAATTGTGTTGAGTATCTGGTTGACATTAATCTTTTTAGTGATGACTGAAGCAAAATAAGAATTAAACAACCCGGCCTTCTTGATTTCATGCATTATTAGCTCTCCTTCCCTGCTAACTGGAGGACCTATGCATTCTTTTGTCTTCCTATTGCTCCCAAAATATTTTGAAAACCTCTTCGTACTGCTTTATGTCTCTTGCTGAGTGTAGCTCATTCTGTGCCTTAATCTTTCTGATTTTGGCCCAACATGCTTTTGTTATAGTTAGTACTCCTCCTTAGCAATTCATCCATGTTTCCACTTTTTGGAGATTTTTTTTTTTATTTTCAGGTCATTAAACAGCTCCTGATGGAGCCATATTGCCCTCTGACTATTCTTCCTATTCTTCTTTCACATTAGGACATTTCATAGAATCATGGAATCATAGAATATTAGGGTATATAATGATCATCAAGATATATCATGTCCACCACTTTCCCCATATCCACAGAGCCAGTTATCTCATCATAGAAGGCAATCAGGTTGGTCAGGCATGGCTTGCCCTTGGTGAATCCATGTTGACTGTTCCTGGTTACCTTCCTCTCCTCCAAGCACTTCAAAATGGATTCCTTGAGGACCTGCTCCATGATTTTGCCAGGAACTGAAGTGAGGCTGACTGGTCTGTAGTTCCCCACGTTCTTTCTTCCCTTGCTTTAACATTGTCTCTTTGAGAAACTGGCATCTCTGATTAAATCCATTACCCCTTAGATTTTATGCTCATGGTACGTTACCTATCAATTCTCTGCATTTTTAAAGTCTGCTTTTTTGAAGTTCATTGTCTTTTAATTTGCTGCTCTCGCTCCTTCCTTTCCCTAGAATCATGAAATCTCTTATTTCATGACCACTTTCATCCAAATTGCCTTCCATCCTCAGATTCACACCCAATTCCTCCCTGTTAGAATCAAGCTGGAAATGGCTGTCCCACTGATTACTTCCTCCACCCTCTGGAATAAGCTGTTGCCCCCACCACATTCCAAGAACTTATTGGGCATTTTGTTTTTTCCATGTTACTTCTCCAACAGATGTCTAAGTAGTATTGTATTGTATTTTTGATATTTCTGTTATTTGTCCTAGAAATGCCTCATTCAACTCCCCTTCCTGACTTGGTGGTCTGTAATAGATGCCTACCCTGACATGACCCGTATTTTCTCCCCTTTTAACTTTATCCAGAAACTTTCAGCTAGTGTGTGTCTCACCTCCTTTTGGACCTCAGAATAAGTATAACCGTTCCTCCCTTTTTTGTCTCTCTGTCCTTCCTGAACAAGTTATATCCTTCTATACCAATACTCCAGTCATGAGTTTTATCTCACCAAGTCTCCCTGGTGCCAAGTAAGTGATATTACACTATGACTGAACAGGAGAAGGAATAACAAAGAAGCTAATTTTGCTTCTATGGGGCAAATTATTTAGCCAAACATCATTCCGAAAGTGTATTAATTGTATTGAACCTCCATCCTATATATATATATATATATATATATATATATATATATATATATATAAAATACACACACACACACACCCTGAAGATTACCACCATTTTGAATACAGTCAAGCCCATTAATTGTTGAGTTCGCCAATAGAATATGTGAAGAGCATTTTAATAGCTGCTAATTTATCACAACACTATAGCTTTGATAGGAGAGTGATTGAAGAATAAATTCTCATTGCTATTAAAACAAAGGAACGGACAGTTTTGTCTTGTATTGCTCTTTAGTTACATTTTGTCTTGAAAAGCTGTTCTTCCTGCGTAAATATGTGAAAATTTCTATCTTGTTCCATTTTTTTTTCCCCAAAAGAGAGGCATTTGTATATGAAAGTTCACAAAATATGTTTACATGTAAAATATATTAAGAAAAACTGATAATTTGCTCAACTATTTGTGATGCAAAAGACTCCCACAAATGTGTACATAGAATTGCCAGTGCAACTAGCAGGGTGCAACATTCTTGTGTTTCTTCACATGGTTGTCTATAATTTGAACACACATTCGTGGCTGCCCATCGTGAGACCAGCAGCAATACCATCTCTCATCACCCTGAGGTTTCTGCCCCTTTCCTGAGGGAATGGTTGGTAGAGGAACCAGGACCCTCCCTCTCCATCAGCCCCTGGCCCAGGACTCTATGAGGGGCAGCAATAACAACCACCCAGAGTACTCCAGGACTGCCTTCTTGAGCCTCTTGCTACCACTTACTTTCCCAGTCCAGGGCGTGACCAAGAGCAAATGATCCACCAGGAGTTAGAGCGAAGGATTCCCTAGTCAGAGGGAAAGGCTAGTTCCTCTTCTGCTTGCTGGGGTAGCTGCTGCTTGCTGAGCTGTTCCCTGCAGCCAGGACTGCAGCTTTGTCCTTACTCAGGAGCTCCCAAAACAGGTCTTTCCTCCTCCTGTCTGCTCCTCTTCTGCCTGGCTCTCTTTTAGACTCATCCTTCAGCTCTGCAGGTAGAACCAAGGGTGATGTAGTGGTGGGAGTCTGCTATAGACCACCGGACCAGGGGGATGAGGTGGATGAGGCTTTCTTCCGGCAACTCGCAGAAGCTACTAGATCGCACGCCCTGGTTCTCATGGGTGACTTTAATTTTCCTGATATTTGCTGGGAGAGCAATACAGCGGTGCATAGACAATCCAGGAAGTTTTTGGAAAGCGTAGGGGACAATTTCCTGGTGCAAGTGCTAGAAGAGCCAACTAGGGGGGGAGCTTTTCTTGACCTGCTGCTCACAAACAGGGAAGAATTAGTGGGGGAAGCAAAAGTGGACGGGAATCTGGGAGGCAGTGACCATGAGTTGGTTGAGTTCAGGATCCTGACGCAGGGAAGAAAGGTAAGCAGCAGGATACAGACCCTGGACTTCAGGAAAGCAGACTTCGACTCCCTCAGGGAGCGGATGGGTAGGATCCCCTGGGGGACTAACATGAAGGGGAAAGGAGTCCAGGAGAGCTGGCTGTATTTCAAGGAATCCCTGTTGAGGTTACAGGGACAAACCATCCCGATGAGTCGAAAGAATAGTAAATATGCCAGGCGACCAGCTTGGCTTAACGGTGAAATCCTAGCGGATCTGAAACATAAAAAAGAAGCTTACAAGAAGTGGAAGGTTGGACATATGACCAGGGAAGAGTATAAAAATATTGCTCAGGCATGTAGGAATGAAATCAGGAGCGCCAAATCGCACCTGGAGCTGCAGCTAGCAAGAGATGTCAAGAGTAACAAGAAGGGTTTCTTCAGGTATGTTGGCAACAAGAAGAAAGCCAAGGAAAGTGTGGGCCCCTTACTGAATGAGGGAGGCAACCTAGTGACAGAGGATGTGGAAAAAGCTAATGTGCTCAATGCTTTTTTTGCCTCTGTCTTCACTAACAAGGACAGCTCCCAGACTGCTGCGCTGGGCATCGCAACATGGGGAGTAGATGGCCAGCCCTCTGTGGAGAAAGAGGTGGTTAGGGACTATTTAGAAAAGCTGGACGTGCACAAGTCTACGGGGCCGGACGAGTTGCATCCGAGAGTGCTGAAGGAATTGGCGGATGTGATTGCAGAGCCATTGGCCATTATCTTTGAAAACTCGTGGCGAACGGGGGAAGTCCCGGATGACTGGAAAAAGGCTAATGTAGTGCCAATCTTTAAAAAAGGGAAGAAGGAGGATCCTGGGAACTACAGGCCAGTCAGCCTCACCTCAGTCCCCGGAAAAATCATGGAGCAGGTCCTCAAGGAATCAATCCTGAAGCACTTACACGAGAGGAAAGTGATCAGGAACAGTCAGCATGGATTCACCAAGGGAAGGTCATGCCTGACTAATCTAATAGCCTTCTATGATGAGATTGCTGATTCTCTGGATGAAGGGAAAGCAGTGGATGTATTGTTTCTTGACTTTAGCAAAGCTTTTGACACGGTCTCCCACAGTATTCTTGTCAGCAAGTTAAAGAAGTATGGGCTGGATGAATGCACTATAAGGTGGGTAGAAAGTTGGCTAGTTTGTCGGGCTCAAAGGGTAGTGATCAATGGCTCCATGTCTAGTTGGCAAGTGGAGTGCCCCAGGGGTCGGTCCTGGGGCCGGTTTTGTTCAGTATCTTCATAAATGATCTGGAGGATGGTGTGGATGCACTCTCAGCAAATTTGCAGATGATACTAAACTGGGAGGAGTGGTAGATACGCTGGATGGCAGGGATAGGATACAGAGGGACCTAGAC
Organism: Chelonia mydas; assembly: GCF_015237465.2. Taxonomy (NCBI): domain Eukaryota; kingdom Metazoa; phylum Chordata; order Testudines; family Cheloniidae; genus Chelonia; species Chelonia mydas. The sequence goes on along the minus strand of NC_051246.2, from coordinate 132,609,806 downwards.
AAATTGGAGGATTGGGCCAAAAGAAACCTGATGCGGTTCAACAAGGATAAGTGCAGGGTCCTGCACTTAGGACGGAAGAACCCAATGCACCGCTACAGACTAGGGACCGAATGGCTAGGCAGCAGTTCTGCGGAAAAGGACCTAGGGGTTACAGTGGATGAGAAGCTGGATATGAGTCAGCAGTGTGCCCTTGTTGCCAAGAAGGCCAATGGCATTTTGGGATGTATAAGTAGGGGCATAGCAAGCAGATCGAGGGACGTGATCGTTCCCCTCTATTCGACATTGGTGAGACCTCATCTGGAGTACTGTGTCCAGTTTTGGGCCCCACAATACAAGAAGGACGTGGATAAATTGGAGAGAGTCCAGCGAAGGGCAACAAAAATGATTAGGGGACTGGAACACATGACTTATGAGGAGAGGCTGAGGGAACTGGGATTGTTTAGTCTGCGGAAGGGAAGAATGAGAGGGGATTTGATAGCTGCTTTCAACTACCTGAGAGGTGGTTCCAGAGAGGATGGTTCTAGACTATTCTCAGTGGTAGAAGAGGACAGGACAAGGAGTAATGGTCTCAAGTTGCAGTGGGGGAGGTTTAGGTTGGATATTAGGAAAAACTTTTTCACTAAGAGGGTGGTGAAACACTGGAATGTGTTACCTAAGGAGGTGGTAGAATCTCCTTCCTTAGAAGTTTTTAAGGTCAGGCTTGACAAAGCCTTGGCTGGGATGATTTAATTGGGGATTGGTCCTGCTTTGAGCAGGGGGTTGGACTAGATGACCTCCTGAGGTCCCTTCCAACCCTGATATTCTGTGATTCTATGATTCTAACCCCTGGGCCCAGAACGGCTTCTTAACCCCTTCAGTTCCAGTGTGGGGCTTATACACCCCCATCACATCCTACAAATTATCACCCCACTGAGTTTCTGTGACAACTGCAGCTTTTCCAACCCAAAAAGTGGAGTTTGAGGCCTACAAATGGGTGCGTCTGCAAAGGTTACATTTATAGAGACCCCCTACATATCTGACGCAAGAGAGGTCTCCTGTTAAGGAGATCTCTCATGCTTCTCTCTACTGTCCCACCTGTTCATAGCTAAAGGGATTCTCTGTTCCCATCATCCCAGCATTAGATATTTACCGGGATGAGAGTCAGGAAACCGACCTACAGGCTCCGTGTCAGTGGAGGCTGGGAGAACAATGTCCACCCCTCATGGTGGGAGCTGTAGTCAATAGATCTGCCTGTGGGGAGAGGCCAGGTTCAGTGTCCTCTTCACTGTGCTGTTACTATCCAAATGCTCAGAACCAGCACGCCAGGGCCGGCCTCAGCAGGACACGGGGGGGGGGAGGGGTGCCAGGGCCATCTCAGCACCTGCTACAAGGGGCCCTACACAGCAGGAAGAATTTCACTCACCCCTGGGACATTTTATCTGCAGCTCACAATGGGCTCGATCCTGCAAAGTGCTGAGCACTCTCAGCTGCTTCTGACATCTGGAGGGCTTTTTTTTTCCCCTCCTTGATAAGCTAAATAACCAATGGAACAGCAACGTAGAAGCAATTCCAACATCTATATAAACTATCGTTTGTTCATCGTTCATTTCAGGGCATGGTATGAAAGCTGCCTTGTCCAAATTAGACCTCTTGGATGTCTCATAGACCATAAGTTGACACAAGTCTTGTTTTCACCCCCATTTGGGACAGCACTCCCAGCCACACTTCCAATTTACACCCTACTTAGGTGACTGTCTGCTCTTCATTCCCTTTTTTTGATTTGGTCTGACTGGCTGCAGCCAGTGTGGGATAGGAGGCTGTTTTCACAGACAAAAGCCTAGGCATGGAAAAGAACGCTCTAGGTGCTGGAAAAATTAACAAAACCCACAGAGAACCAAAATTCACTCTATCAGTGGATGTTCTACTTCCCAAGAAAAAGAGGACTGCCAAATCACCTGTTTATATTTTTGCACTGTAATATCTGCTTGTAGCGAGTATCTGTACACACTTGCCATTTACTGTGTTTAGGGTATTTATAGTATTCCCTATATACATATTGAACATTATTGCTAATAATCAGTAATCATTGAAACAGTTAAAGATGGTAACGGCAGGAGTTTAAAAGTCTGATACAAAAGCCATTGAAGTCAACGGAAAGCCTTATTTTGACTTCAGTGTCTTTGTCCTTCCCCTTACGCCTGCCCAGTGAGAACCTGCTTCCTACTCATTAAGAATTGGAGATTTTAATCTTCTTTTAAAGTGATTGTTGACATTGGTGAGTCATAGAAACATGGGAATGGCCAGATTGGATCAGATCCGAGTTCCATCTAATTCAGTATCCTGTCTTTGAGAATAGCCAGTATCAGATGTTCGGGTAATGAGTCATCCAGGCAACACTTCTGTTCTTTAAGAGGGGGTGACCCACATATGGTGAAATCCAGTTAACTTTAGCCCTGTCTTGGATTCTATAGTACACAGTGGGAAAGTATTTGTGGAATTAGGGGAACATTCTCTTTAAACTTGAACAAAATCTATGAGAATTCTACATCTCATCTCCCAAAGTAACCCTTTCCTCTCAATGCTGTGGAAATACCATCAATATCTGCTAGTGATGTGGGACCCAAGCTACTTCAGGCTTTTTCTGACAGTACAGGCTTCACTAATTGAAAAGGACTTCAGTGATGATGCTGTCACTTTAATAACGCTGCCCTTATCAACACATATGCCATGCGATTTCTGTACTACCCGCAGTGAACCTTTGTGTAGCTCCTTGAGCTTTGTTACATGTCATGATTAGCCTTTAGTTGTATTTATTTTTAAAGAAATTAAGCTGTAAAGATCTCAAAATCCTTTGGAAGAGTAATTCAATAAATAAAAAAAACTTTGTGAAAAGAACATCCAGCGGGCACAGTGATCCAGCTCCACGTCCAGGCTAAGGCTGATCAATACGTCTCCAGTAGATGCAGGGTGTAACAAGTTCATTTTGCTGGTGGAACCGGAGCATGCTTTTGCACCCCTTGGCTCACGCATCGCAGTACTTAAACCTGTGTGCAGGGCCAAGGGACTCCTCTGAGAGCAGCTGCCGAGTGAGGCCCAAAGGAAGAATCTGCCATGTTGCACCGTTCTCTGCCCTGTGGGCACCACTGTGATTTTTCAGGCATTATCCCCAACTGGACACTTGCCATTGTTTTATATTGAAAATAGCTTGTTGTGGCCAAATAACACTTTCCTGCCTGTAAAAAAAAAAAAAAACATCCTTTCCTTTAGAACAGAATTTGAGGCAAAAATGACAAATGTTCATTTTTCATAAGCCCACCGTAGAGTGATCTGGTAGTTTTGGCACCAGCAAGACTCAGACAGAAACGTCAAGCCACAAATAACATCCTTTGACCTTCCTGGAAAGCAAGCCTTGACGTTAGTCAGCGAGCAGTGCCATGCTCCTCTCTGTCTCAGTGGATTTATGGGCTCTCTTATGAGCCATTTGAATTGAACCTGGCATGAGAAAAGCAAGAGCACCATCTGGCCTGCCCATTATCAGCTGTAGGTGATGTCTCAGGTGACTGAGAGCTGCCCAAATCCAAGCATATTTTGCAGGGTCAGGTAGAACATGAGTGGTTGTAACGAGGCGTGACTCACTCCTGCGGCGCCTCCTGCTGGCTGTCTGGGAATTAGCTCGTTTTCCAGCTCCGGAGCGCCCTCTGCAGGCCGGTGTCGTCACCGCCGCTGGCCCCCATGTCCCTTCCAGACCCCGGTGCCCCTTTGTCTGGGGGTTCTGCCCCAGCAGTATCCCCTCAGTCTCTGGGTCTCCTATCCCCAGGGAACCCCCAGCCCCCTAATCCCACCTTGCCTCAGTGCCCACTGCCAGTCATCATTTAGCCCCTGCTCACTGGGGCTGACTGCAGCCCGTAATGGCCACTCATCATTGGCAAGGGGGGTAGGACCTGCTGCCTCTGCCTAGTCCCAGGCTGCCCCTTTGCAGCCTCAGCACCTGGTTTAGGGCCTGCACAAGGCCCTGCAGCCTGGGGGTTGTCAGGCTGGAGCTCCCCAGCCCCTCTTGCCTTTCCCCCAGCGCTGCCCTACCTCAGGTCCCTGCTCAACTCCCAGGCAGCCAGGTCCTTCCCTCTCAAACGCTAGAGAGAGAGTCTTAAGCTCCTAGCTCACTGGCCTTTTACAGGGCCAGCTCCAACCTGATTGGGGTGTGGCCCCAGCTGTGGCTGCCTTCCCCATCAGCCTAGCCACTTCTGGCAGCCCCAGCCCTCTCCCAGGGCTAGCTTTAACCCTTTCCAGGGGTGCAGCAGGTAAGCACCCCGCTACAGTGGCATGTACGCTTCTCTGCACAGGGGCCAGCTTGAATCGAAACTGCCAAAGTTCTGTTCTGGAATTCACTTTTTCTTTTGAAAAGTAACCAGTGTGAAATTCTGGGTGTTCTTCCCTTTTGAAAATCCGGTCACTTATTTAAATGCCTAAATATGGCTTTAAGAGCCTAACTTTAGGTTCCTATTTTTGAAAATCTTGGTTTGGGTTGTCCCAAATTCCGGGTCAGGATGTGGGAGGGCTGACATGACATTCGCATACACTATAAAAGAAGTGGGGGATGCTACCTTCCAGGAGAAGGTTAAAGTGTCACAAATTCTCACAATGAGTTCAATATCATAATAGCATAAAGTTTGTCCTTTTCCTTTAGTCTCTGAGACAGCTAGTGTGAGTGCAATACAATAACTGGCTCCTTTTTAATGTAAGCCACTGTAGGTGAAATTTGTCCAGTATTTACCATAATGGAGTGGATTTCTATTGCATCTGTGCAATACGTTTTTTTAAGGAAGATCTATATGAACTGCAAATGACAATTGGTTATAATCACTCTTTCCTAATAGTTTGTATTCAAAACGTATGAGATTATCTGGAAATTATATTTTCTTTAAGATATGAAGTATTATGTAATAAGCATGGTGATTGCATGTTTTACAGTCTGACTTGTTTTATCTTCCAAGATAATATTGTGCTAAAGTCTTCCCTTATATAGCTTCTATTTCAAATGAAACAGAACAGTTCTAATCTGTTTCTTCATTTATATTAACGACTAGAAGATCAGTCAGGTACCACAGGAGTGAAAGAGCTAGAAGAGTGGACCTCTTCTTGCTGGAAACTATTAACATATTACCTTGGAGGAACTAGGATGCTGGAAAGTTATTTTTTAAAAAAAGCTCAAACCTAACCAAGATCAGCTCCTCTGGTTAAATCCAGTGTGTTTCTTATGTTAAAATCACATGCACGAGGGACGGTGCATTTTTGTCTGCCCACTGTTGCTAGGATATATTGCAGTTAACCTTTTCCCCTCAGCCTAGTTACCTTGTGTGATTGAGTTTCCCTAACAGGGATCGGGAACTAGCACAGAAAGAACAATTGGATGTTTTCGTGCTATAGCCTTATATGAAGGTGCCTCATTATTTTTAGCCACTCGTTGGTGCTGTCACCCAGCATCTCCAGTCTATAACGACTACTCCTAGCAGTCTGGTTGATATCTCAGACCACCATTGTACTTCACATGGCTTGGGGCTGCTCACAACCAGCCTTGATTCCCTTGATGTGCTAGTTGCTTGGGAGGAGGATGCCGAGTCAGGAGCACCGTCAATGCAGTAACTGGTGGTGGTGAAAGGAAGATGCTCCTAGATACTTTAGTGCCCTGTTGACCTCCCTCCTCATTAAGGCTGCAGAGGGCTCCTCAATTTCCACTTTTAGTCTCTTCCATGTTGGTGCGTGGCTGCTGTCCCGGGTCATAGCTCTGGCCAGTCCATCAGGACCTCTGAGAAGCCGTAGAGCTTGGGCTGTGCAGGATTTGATCTACTTTGGACACTCCAGCCTCACAGAGACAGGGAAAGATCCTGCCACAGACATCTGTGCCCCTGCTCCACGGTTCCTGCTCCAGCCCCACAGCAATGTACTTCCCTCCACTGGCTTAAAGTCTGTCAGGGCCAAAGTCATTTTCAGACTTGGATTCCCTTTTTAATCATTTGCATATGAATGAGTCATAAAATGCTTAACGGATTAGAAACCACTGATCCTGCTCCCTTCTTGCAGGTTTTCCATCTTCTATCAGTAGCACTAGTGTGATTGCAAAATACATACCAGGGTGCGGAGCGCAGCCTCTCGTCAGTAACTGGCCGGGTACCTTTCAGAACATATTGAGTCTTGAATGAAAAGCTGAGGTGAGATCTGCATCAACTGTGTGAGCACTGAAGAGCACGTGGTGTATATTGAAGTAAACCATTGTCTGACTCCCTCACCAGAATTACTTTACCAGTCATTCAAGTATCACACTCAACAAGGAGATTGGAGGGAAGAACGGTCTGTCCATAGACCATAGCTAGAGTTTTGGATTAGGGTACTTTTTCTGATTCAGTGTTTATTTCTAGGCAAACAACGCTTGATTTCTTTTAGGAAACTTTTATTTTTTAGCTTTGTTCAGTGGTTTTCATTCAATTATATAACAAATTCCAGTCCCACTCTCAGTAGCTTTTTCTTCTCAGGATGAGCCGTGAGCATGCAGGAAGACCTCCTCTGGTTGTAGATGTCTCCTTGTGTTGAAGGTGCACACACACAATTGATCCATTCAGTCTGTCATTCTGCAGTGATTCTGGATTCCATGCTGATGCTAAACAGCATCTGGGATTAGTGCTTTGTACCATCCCTGGTTGGTTTAGGAGACCCCATTGAATCCTGGTGATGCTGACCTGGCCTAGCTTATACACACTTTTGTTACCTGTTTGCTGCTCTGGACTTGAGCAACACAATATACCTGGGCATGATGCCATCAGCTCTTAGGAAACGCCAGCTAAGACTGCAGTGCATCTCCTCAGTAGCACAAACTACGGTGAGCATGTCACTCCTGCCCCCCACTCTCTATGCCGGCTCCCATAGAATAGTGAGTGAACTTTATCTTCAAGGTGCGTAAGGGCCTGGGCACAGTGCATCTAAAGAACCTACCACTCTAGGACGAAGACCTAAAGCTCCGATAGCTTTGTTCCTCTGGCCCAGTGGAACACTCCACAAGAAGGGTAAAGCTCATCTGCACAGGAGAACTTTCTTGGGGATCGGCCTGAGGCCAGGCACCTTCACAAACCTCACTACCTTCTGCTCAAAGTGCAAGGCACATTTCTTTCACTTGCCTTGGCTAATACAGATACAAAACAACGTGCATAGAACAAGATGTACATATTCATTTAATAAAGAACCCTCACAAAACAAAACACTCTACTGCACCTCCAGTTATACCCCTGGGGAGCGACTGATGGAAAGAATGAACCACACATGAGAGACATTAGTCACATCCCAGAATGCACTGCGGGAAGGTGACCAGACAGTGTGCTGATGAGGATGGTATAAGAACCCCAATAGAACGGAATAGTATAAGCCCCTCAGGAACGATCGTCCGTGTGATACAAACTTCATATTTGGGGCCTTTTGATCTTACCTGTGTAGAGCTTGGTGAGCATGGCTGGCTTACCGTGCAACGTGTGCTACAAACTAATAAGGGGTGACATTACCTGCCACCTGCTAATACTGGGATACGGTCGTTACACTAGCTTTGTTCTCTTGTTATGAGAAAACATTTACACTGAGGCTGGTTTTCTGTTAAGAGCTGAACACAGCACATTCCTCTTGTAGAGCCATTCAGATATGAAACAGAGTTGTTGTTGTTCTAAAAAAACCACCTCCACATGGGATGGCCCTAAATGACTCTTCACCGGTATTTGGATTTACTGCCTGTTTAAACTTGTTTAAAAAAAACCCCAAACACTCTCCTGTGATTTCACTTCCGATACAATGACTGCGGTCGACGGAACCATGGTTCCTAGCAGCCCAAGGAAAAAGAAATCAACTAAAAAAGATTTGAAAGAAAAACCAGTTGCCACTTCTCAAGGGAATGGGGCCACTGGCATTGCTCTGAGTGCATCCTGGGCAGCTGGGAGAGGCCTTCCCAGCCCACTCCATCGAGGTCCCTGCTCCCATCATTGTAGCGTTCGAGCTCCTCCGAAAGTACAGAACTAAAATCCCCCTAGGCCAGCACCACTTCCCCCCAGGCCAGCACTGTTACTCTTGTAGTCGCTGATTTCCTCTCTCCTCCTCCTCCTTGTCTTTCTTCCTTCTTGCCCCCCGCCCCCCCCCCCGTCTTTTCCTTCCTCTCTTGGTTTTGTCAGCTTTGACCTGCGGCTGTGGGGGAAGCTGAGGTGAAGCAGTGAGGGCGACCTTCGGCCCTGAAGGCTTGAGACTCGCGTTCGTTATCGTCTCTGCTGCGGAGATCCAAAGCCCAGGCCCTGCACAGCTTCAGAGTCCCCAGGGAGGGAGCTCATCCTTGTGAAGAGAGGGCCACTCTCTGAGGTATCTTGGGCCACTTCCCTGGAGGGCCTTGAGGGTTAACCCCTACAATCTATGGGAGCCAGTGCCATGAGTGGGGATATAGGGGTGATGAGCTGCCCATAGGTGGTGTATCTCAGTCAGGACCCCATTCCCAAACTGCCTGGAATTGTGGTGTCTTTGCTGCCTGTGACACGTCCCTTTCTGCAGCCCAGGAGTTACTCCCGTGCACGCCCTCTGCCTCAGTTCCCCTGCAGCCCAGAAGAACATGAAAGTGCTCCCAGTCTCTCCCCAAGAGACCAGGATAAAGAACAGGGAATCCCCAGCCAAAGTCGCTCCTCTGACCCCTTACTCACAATGGGATTTCACCAGAGGGTTGTGTCTGCACGTCCCCTTGGACACAGGTGCCCTGAACTAGCTCTGTTCTGACTCAGCCCTATTGCGCTCATATTTGGGCACAGCCCAAGCCCACAACCCAGACATGACCGTCCCTTCTACCCACACATCCCTGGGGGAGCCGGCCCAGGGGACTCTGGCTTTGCATTGCCAATGACAGGGAAATATAGCAGGTCATGGTAGAAACTAACTGAGCAGGAGTTCCGAGCGTACTGTGGCAGCTCAGAGAGTAACGTGATTCTCAGAGGTACAAACGGGAACGAAACGCAGGAGCGGGGAAATCTTATTACTGCTCCATACAGCACTAGTGAGACCACTGCTGATATCTGGGTGTCCGCACTGGTGTCCGCACTTCAAAAGGGATGTTGGAAAATTGGATAGAGCTCAGAGAAGAGCTGCAAGAATGAGTCAAGATCTAGCAAACCTGACTTAGTGAGACTAAAGATGCTCAATCTCTTTAGCTCACCAAAGAGAAGGTTAAGAGGTGACTTCATTATGGTCTAGAACTATTTATTTGGGGTGAAGGTTCTGACAGCAGAGGGCCCATTAATGTAGCAGATCCAGTGGCCGGAAGCTCCAAAAAGACAAGTTCAGACTAGAAATCAAGTGTACATTTTTACCAATGAGGGCAGTTAGCCACTGGAATGACTTACACAGGACATGGGGTGGATTTTCCATCACTTAAAATATTTAAATCAAGACTGGATGATTTTCTAAAAGATACACTCTAGTTCAACCCGAAGTTCTGGGCTGGGTGCAGGAATCACCTGATGAGCTCCTCTGGCCTGTGTTGAACAGGAGGTCAGACAAGATGATCACAATGGTCCCTTCTGGCCTTATAATCTATGAATAGTTCCAACATTTTTCCAATCAGTTCTGTAAAATATTTGGCCGACGCTGTTTCACTTTCTCCAAATGTACTGGTCTTCCCACTTCAGCCTAAACGAGAACCAGGCTGATGCTAGTCAGAATTCAGGCTAGCAACTTTGAAGATGAAGAATGAAAACACAGAATACATCTTTATAAGTAAATGCTTTTGAAACATGGGGAACCATAGCTTGGAATAACTTGTAATGGCGTATTCATATTTGTTCGTGTATAAACAAACAGGATGCCACATATTCATAAATAAAGTACTTTTTTCAGTGTGATACTTAAATATCTTGTTTCTTATTGTATTTTTAAGTTTTATTCTTAGACCATAAACAGTTTTTCTGTGTTGACTATAACCAGCAAATTAGTGTTAATAGGCATCGAGCCTGCATGCAGTTGACAAGAAGGGCATTTAGTTACCTTTGGCAACTCACAATTACTATTAAAAAAGACATTCCTAATTTATGATTCAACACACTCCCAGACCGAATGCACTGCATCTAGTACGTAAGTTACGTCACATGGAAAAACCAAAACAAAACCTAATCATAAACTGCTGGGAAATGGCACGTCTGTGCTTTTGCCTCAGGAGCAAAGTAAATGATTTAAAATCCAACAGGTAGGAAGGAATAGGACATAAGAAAAATAACACAAGTTCAGTGTCACCAGCAATGCTTTTCCTATGCAGTCTTATGCTAATCTCCCTTTCAGCTGTCTGGAACGTGAACCTTTTTGTGTGTTCTTACCCCTCTTCCCAGAGCATGAATGAACCGTCTATAACTCTGCCCTGGTGGACATCAGCCTTCAGTCTTTGAAAAATTATTCATAATCTGAATGTGAGATCCCTTGGGTGCAAAACAAAATAAACTTCTGATGAGTAGCATAGCAACAAAAGTCGGATACAAGCACAAGACAAATTCAGGCCCAGGATGTGTGCAGATTTGGCTCTGTACCTTTGACTCTATTTCAGGCTAATATCATTGAGGGAGGTGTCCCTAATCTCCTCTCTTCCAACTAAATCAAAGAAAGACAACTGAGGCCGTAATGTTGCTTTGGTGGTGTTCCTTTGTTCCTCCATTTTCTGGCTAGCAGCCTCACTTTGTATATTTTGGGATTACCTTGGATTCTTGGATTTTCACCCTTCATGGTTCCAGACAATGACTCCAAAATAAAAGGGAATTAAAAATAGTTCAATATAAGCGACCAAAGACTGCAATTAAAATGTCACATCCGTCACCCATCTGTGTGCGGCCTTCGTTTGGGACCCCAGGCTATAAAGGGTAGCTTCCTGGTTGGCTGTAAAAAGCAGAATGGCACGTTATCTCTTATAGTCACTCCCGGCTCCCTGGAAACTATGACTCAGTAACGGTCTCTGCAGCTGGGGTGGAATGGTTTCCCCACCCAAGAAAATGTTTGAGATTCCTTTTTTTTTTTTTTAACCCTTCCACATTGCGGGTGGGGAAAGAAACCCCAGAAGAACCAGCAGCTCAGTGTAGACACAGGAGGGGGTGGGCTTCTGAGTCTGAGCTGCAGTCTCAGCCACACCGGTACATTTAGCACCGTAGCGTAACATCCACAAGCCTGAGTCTGCTGACCAGGACTCTGAGACTCATTGTCATTCGCTGTGCAGACATACCCAAAGTGGCTGTTTTCACATCTCCAAGGCATTCTCCTTCTCCAGTTTAATTTAGACCAGGCAGGAACTGTTTCTCATCTTGGAGTAAACACCTTATATTTCCCTTTCCATAAAAAGTTCTTCAAATAAAGTTCTAGAAGTTATAATATAATAAAGTTCACAAAAGCAACGTCTAGACAGATCCTTTTGGAATGTTCTAGAGGAAACCCTAATTTCTTTAGGTTCTCCTTATTCCCTAAATTCATTGCAGTAAAAAAAAAAAAAAAAAAACCCATGATGAGCTCATTTAATTTTATTTCAGTATGAGCCTCTATATGAATATTTATAATATTCAGTATTAATTAATAGTTGAAAAGTTCCAGACTCACAAAATGTTATGGCAACCCGAGGGAATAGAAACTGGGTTTTTTTGTACCATTTCAAGCTAGCGCCACACACCCTGCATTCCTAATGTGAAATCTTGCACTGAATATTTAAACAGTTTAAAATACTTTATGATAGGTTTTGTATTAGATGAACTCAGAAAACAAAATCTGCATGCAAAAATGGAAGATTGCAAGAGGAATTCCCTATGAATCTGTGCAGAGAAGATACATTTATCACAGTAATTTTCTGTTCACATCTGCTTTGCATCATGTCCTTATCATTTGGAAACACAAATGGAAATATATATTTATTTTTAGCTACTTTCACAATCACCAATTCAACCTCTCAAACCTATTAATTCCTCTCTTCCCCTAAAAATATTTTCCTTCAACAATTAAGTGCAAAAGTAGGAAGCATTTCCTAGAATGCACGCAAACCATTCTGCAGGTGTGAAATCACAGGGGGCCGTTCTGTGAGCTCACTTTCAGCAGGCTAGCTCAGCAGCAGTACCTCTGAAATCCATAGGGTTACCCCATCACCAAGCAGATGTACGTGGCGAAGAGTTGTGACCTGGGCACTGCGTGTTCAGCAGACACCATCATAGGACCTGCTAACCGTTGAAGGGCCACATCCTCGGCTGGCGTGGATCCACGTCACTCCTTGGGAGTCAGAGCAGCTCTTCCAGCTGAGGATAAACTAATTTACTCCAGCTGAGGATCTGGCCCCTGGCTTGAACACCCTGCTTCAGAAAACAAAACAAGCCCAGAGGGGGAAAAAGTCCCAGGCCTGGGGCAGATGGCTGGGGGAGGGGGCTGGGAGCTAAGACTGGAGGGGGGGGGGGATTCTAGGGGGTTCTACTGCCTACCCCAGCTACCGCTCTGTGCCTGGTGACTGCAGGGCACAGCGGGAGCCTTCGTGCAGCACTTACGGCCCGGCTGTGAGGCGTGATGGGGGCTTTGCTGTGCCCACACCTGAGGCCGCGCAGGACAAGGGGTACCTCAGACCCTGACTCTCTGGAGCTCAGGGCAAGGTGCTGAGAGCACTGCTCAGCCTCTCAGCTCCCATCCCTAATTCATGGGCGCTGTCCCCTCCTGTCCCTGCCCACTGCCCCCCTGCCCGATGCAGCCGGGCCACAGGGGCATACAGTCCAGAGCTCTTCCTTTGAGGGAGAGAATGGTGGCGGGTGGCTGCAGAACAGCTCTGTAGCTGCTTCCCAAGAGAGGCCTCCCTCTCCAGGCTGTGACAGAGGCTTAGAGCCCAGCCAGGCTGCAGGGGTGGGGCAGGGCTCTGCACCCCTGGAGCACCCAGGGTGGGATTTGTCGCGCTATTATTCTGATGAATAACTGAGAGCGCACCTTACACAGGCAGTACACAGCAAGAGATACAAGACCGAGCATCACCAGCCATGTCTCTTCTGGGATAGGCTCCCTGCCAGGAACAGATTTAGCAATAAAATTGCTATCACAGGAAATACTTTAAAAACAAAATAAATTGCTTTGAATATGGAGATATAGTTTAAGTGATTATACAGTGTGCAGTTATACTATGTATCTCTGGTTCTTCTGCAACAGAAACATCCTTGTGGATCTTGTTTTAAATATAGGAATTGCCAGACCAGATCAGCCCGGGGATCTATCTAGTCCCATATCCTGTCTTCAGCAGCGGCCAGCACTAGGTTCTCTAGAGGAAGGTGCAAGAAATGCCATAGTGGACAAGCTGAAAGCAAATGATCCTGAAAGCTTATGGATCAATGTCCTAACAGATAAAGCACAAGATGGGTTATTCACTGGTGTCTGCTACAGACCCCCAAATCAGACTAGAGAAGAGGATGGCCGCCTGCTTAAGAAACTGTCTATAATAAGTAGGGGAAAAAAGCTGTGTGATCATGGGTGGTTTCAATGTAAGTGACACAAGCTGGAAGTCTCATGTTGCCGGTACTAAAACATCCTTGGAATTTCTATTTATAGAAATTTCCTAACTCAAAAGGTGTAGAGGTAATTATATTAGACCTGGTCTTCACAAATAAAGAGGAACTGATCACAGAAGAAAAAATGAGTGATAGTTTAGGTACAAGTGATCATGACTTGCAATGTTATCTGCAAACAGAATGAATTCCAAACTGCTAATACTGTATATATAGTTGATTTGAAACAGAACAATTTCATTAAGCTGAAAACAAGTGTGAGCCAAATCGGCTGGGAGAGATAATTTAAACAGAAAAATATAAATGATAATTCGGAATTGTTTAAGAACATTTTGTTGGATGCTCCAAAACCACAATCCCACATTCAAGAAAGAAGGCTACACTGGTTAAGAAAACAACCTGGCTTAGATGGGAAGTAAAGGCAGCAAAGGAGAAGCTGAGAGTAATAAATAAATATAAATCCCAAGCTAAGAATTGTAGAAATTTGTAAGGGAAGCAGAAAGACACAAGGAAACACCTGTGGATAGCAGAATTAAGGACAGCAAGAAGGACTTTTTAAAGTGTATTAGGAACAAAAATATTCCTAACTAGTATTGGTCCATTACTAAATGGAAATGACAGAATTATCAGTTACAATGCAGAAAAGGTAGTTTCAGTAACTTCTGTTCTGTATTTGGGAGAAAAAACAGATGATATAGTTTCATCATGTGGTGATAACACTCTTTCCATTCTGCTAATATCCCGGGGGGCAGTTAAACAGCAGCTACTAAACTTTAGACATTTTTAAATCAGTAAATCCAGACATCTCTCATTCAAGAGTTTTAAAAGAGATGGCCGAGGTGTTTATTGGCCCAGTTCTGGTTGCTATAATTCAAGAAAGATGTTGATAAGTTGGAGAGGGTTCAGAGACGAGCCACGAGAATTATTAAAGGATTGGAAAACATGTCTTATAATAAAAGATTTAAGGAACTCAATCTATTTAGCTTAATACAGAAAAGGTTAAATGTGACTTGATCACAATTTATAAGTACCTACATGGAGAATGAAAATTTGATAATGGGCTCTTCAATCTAGCAAAGGCATAACAATATCCAAGGGTGGGGAGCTGAAACTAGTCAAATTCAGACATGTGAGGGTAATGAGCCATTGGAACAACTTACAAAGGATTGTGATGGATTCTCCATCACTGACTATTCTTAAATCACAATTGAATATTTTTATTTTCATCTAAAAGTTATGCTGTAGTTCAAACTGGAATTATTATAATTACACAGGAGGTCAGGCCAGATGATCACAGTTGTCCCTTCTGGTTTATAATCTATGACTCTATGAATTATGCAATAATGTGCTGCCAGGGGAAATGTTTTCACAAGTCCCATTAGTTAGAGGTTGGTTTAAGCCCTGAAGTATGAGGATGTGCCTGAGGCTAGGATCATCAGGGTCTTTTCCTAGCTAAACTCATCTGCACAGAGGGGTTAATGCAATGACCTGGTGAAGCAACCTGCACATATTTGTTTCCCACTTACAGCAGTTTCCAATATACACAAATATGGATACTTCTGGGTTTCCCTTTCTTTCATGTGTCATTTTTATTCAGTCTACTGCACACTGAAATTAGAGTGGCTCAGCCAATCACAGAACAGTTCTTTAATACTTGAGCATAAAAGCCAGCTATGAGGCACATTTGAAACAGCCTTTTCCCCTGTAGTTGGCTGTGTTGTTGCCATGTTGGTCCCAGAATACGAGAAAAACAAGGCGGGTGAGGTAATATCTTCTATTGAACCAACTTCTGCTGGTGGAAGGTACAGATTTGTCAAGCTACAGAGAGCTCTTTTTCAGATCTGAGAAAGGAAGACGAGTGTCTGAGCTTATTTGTCTTTCTAGGTCACTTAGAAGAAATAGACTGTAGAAAAGAAGAAAGGGAAGAGAGAGGCTGCCCAGTTCTGTAATTCTGGTGTCAGAAACAGAGAGACTCGTGGGAAATATTCAAAGTAGTGCATGCAAGTTAAATGCACAAATCCTGTTAACAAATAATGGGATTGTGCATAGAACTCTTAAGTGCTACTTAGAGCTAAAATTCCAAAGCAACACATGCTCTGATGCAACCAAGCTCCTTAATGTAAGTACATTTGTATGGTAGGTGCTATTTTTAGTAGCACTCTACGGTATTGTAATGTTGTCAGGGTTTTCCTCTGAGGCACACAGTAAAAGAAAAAAACGAATTACTTTAGGAAACGTGTCACCTTTTATCATGTTTCAAAGGTTCAAAGTACTGTAACTGCAGCTCCACACAACCCCCCTTTGGAGAGCCAGTGCACCGTGGCCATGACACTGCGACACTCCATGTGATTTCATTGCGATTCCTGTTCATGCAAAGCATGGCAAGGCAATTGTCGCATAGACCCTCAATGGCAGCTTCCTGCCCACTTACGCTGCAGTTCAGCAGGGCAATTTCATTTACTCTCCAGTCCCTGAGACTGGGACTATATTCTGCACCGGGGGGAAACAGGACCCTTGTTTACAGCCCTGCCCGGGATACCCAGGCCTTGAGTCCAGGTGTGATGAGTACAGAGGAGGTGATGGGAGAGAGGCAGAGCTGGGGCGTCCCCTCACCCACCATACTGGGTCGCGCAGCTGAATGGGTGTAGGAAGCATCATGATCCCTTGTTGCTACCCAACCTTATTGCCCCACACAGGGATTACAGGAGATGAGGGGTGATCACAGCACTTCCTGGTGCTTTCACACCATCCAGGTGGACAGCATCTGTGGTAGGAAGGGAGCCTGAGACATGTTTGTATCGGCGTATGAAGAGGTATCTCAGAGGGAGAGTCTCTGGCTGGCCTAGGGGATAGTGGAAGGTCCCACCACTAACTGAGCTAGTCCATTGCAATGGGCATACATGTGTTAGTGTACCTGTAACCATTGAGCCAGGGCATTTGGACCGTGCTTCGTTGACAATAAACCTGACCAAGCGCCTTCATGACGGAAACGGATCTTGTGGTGATTGGGTGGGTTGCTCGAGGTCTGCCGTGCCAGCTCTCTGTGCAGAGGTAGAGCGGCACGCAGGGAGAACACACACATGCAGCCCACATCTGACAACAGCATCTAGCCCTCATTGTGCTGCTTTGTGACTATCCTGTAGGAGAGAATCAGCCAGAGTGGGAGTGCCCCGCAGCCGATTCACTACAGGGCAGTGGCATCTCTGGCAGACGCAGCCCCACGACACATTTCCTTCAGCGCAGTCCTGGTCTGGGGTGAACCCCTGGGCCACTATGCTCTGCACCCTGCAGGCTGATGACGTTCTCTGTTTTCTGCTCTGATGCCCAGAGGGGCAATGACCCAAGAGCGGGCCCCTTTCCTACATAACTTCAAAGTGCCTCCTTCCCAGGCCCTGCCTCACGTATGAGAGATCCCCGAAGCTGTCATAGCCCGGGCCACCTTGTCCCCTCCTCTCCTTGTTCTCCGACGACTCCTCTTAGTGTTTCCCAGCCCAGCCTAACCCCACTCATCCCACCCCCCGGGTTCCCTTATTGTCCCTTCAGTGCCCGACAGCTCCCCATCACTCCCTCCTTCTCCCTGGTAGCTCCATGGGGGACCCTCCCACATCCCCCACCTACCATGTCCATGGGTGGCTCTCTAGGCAGAAGAGCTTGGGAGGCCTAGGGAGTCATGTACTCCCAGCACGGAGGAGGCAGGGAGCTGCCTGCTCACAGATGCTCGTCCCATGGGTGGAGGGAGGCTGCTTTGAATAAGCTACCTGCTCCTTCCCTCCTGTTATGGCATCAGCCCACACATGGGTTCATTTGTGAAGTGGGAAAAGACCTTCCCTGCTCTCACTGCCTCTCCCCACGATTGACACCTCACACCCTGGTGGTCCAGTCTGGCCTCTTGGCCTCCACTCGTCTCCCCCAAAGGAGGCAGCCCTGCAGGACCCTTTTACACCTACAGGCCCAGGAAGGCTGACAGGTGAATGCAATGCCATTATTCTGCACCTCCTTGGAAAGGAGGGCTTCAGGAAAGTAAAGGGGATCAATAGAAGCATTGCTGTATAAGAGCCAAGCACTCCAGCTCCAGTAATCTTGTTTCCTTCTCTCTTCTCTTCTTTCCATTAGGTCTAATTGCCTGATCTATAGTTCCAAATAAGAATCAATACAAATATATTACAGCAAATTATTTTTAATACTCTTTTTCAAAGGATCAGAAAGTGCTATTTAATATGACATTTCTAATTATGTAAAGCAAATTAACTTTCTGTTGGAGCTTGTGAGCTAGTAGCCAAACTGATGTTTCAAATTCATATTCTGGAAAGGGGATTCCGTCTTCCCACTCTCCAAATATTTTAAAACATTAATGAGAAAAAATGAAGCGTACACATTTCCCAGTTAGGTAGTGTATGCTTAATTCAGTACCTAGATACAATCTCCATTGAAAGAGTCCACACACGGTGATAAAATTTATTAGTTATATGTAGGATATTTTTTTAGAGGAATCTCTTCACAGAGTGTGCTATTGCTCTGACTTGCAATGTGCACTATTAAAATAATTCTGTATTGATGTATTTAGTGTCCATTTCTCCTAGTACCCACCCGTGCTCATCAAACACAACAGACAGCACAGTGGCTTCCCTAGAGCCCCGTTCCTGAATTGAGACCTGTGGGGGCATAGCAGGGGGCCTAAAAGACACAGAAAAGGATAAAAGGTAGGGGACATAAGCATAACATAATAGTAAAGTGGCAAAACTCCTGCAATCCACAATCTTTCCACAGCAACATTGTGGCATATACCAAGACACACCCACTACAGGAGTAGCTGCCTAAAATGTAACAGATGGTGATTACCATATGTTATAAAAAGTAAGAATGAGCAGTTATCTTTAATTACATTCAGTATGGCACAGAGGGTCCCTGATCTGATATTGGTCCTCTCGGCTTCACTAATGTACAAAGAATATTGCATGCAAAGCACTGTGTTATGTAGTCTTGGATTAATTTAAGTGCACCTGTCACAAATAACACATTCTTTCTCAGGCAGCTACTCAGGGTCAATTAAGAAGATGAATTTGGTGAAGCACACACAGACACTTTATGATCTTTAGTTAATAAAGACAAAGTTAATTGAAATCATAGAAAAAATCAATATAGAGAAGTATAAGAATAAGTTAGGTACAGTAAAGTGATTTCCTGCATTGTTCATACTTACAATCTTACATTGTGCGTACCTACCACCTTATGGAGACCATTAGAAGCAAAGATAGAAGGAAAAGGGGAGACCACCCCAAAAGGAAGGTGCTGCGCCAGGCTTCCTACCCAGTTGTCCCATGTTTTATTCTGCTAAATTTTATAACACTAGGTCAAGCACATAATATTCATGCTAGCTTATGCCAGCTGCCAACTTTTAATGGGCTTCTCTCTAAGCCCTTAACACTTAATGCTTAAGACATATGGCAAAGCCTATTTTTAATTCCTATATTTTGGTTCTTCTACTTGCTGTTACAGCTTCAATAATGTCCATTATTATTGCTATACACGTGCTTGGCAAATAGATTATTGTTACCCCAGAGCATATACCCGCCACAGTCAGGTTGGGGTCAGTGGTCAAAAAACACATCATGGTTGGAAAGCACAGGCACTAAAAAGTTAGGCAATTCTGTAATTAAATCTCCGGTGTCTAAGTTACCCGTGCACACACAGAGCCTTCCCTCCAACCCACCTGCACATCCTGGGCACAGGGCGCAACCTACCTTGTTCCCCCAGGTCTGGCTCTTTTGTAAAATTATCCCTACAGGACAGGAAAACAATGCGGCCTGTACATAATCAACTAAAGTTTAGTGTCAAAGATCCTTGCAACCCTGCAGCCAAATCCTTGCCCTGCTGTGCACAGCAGTAAGGAGTGAGCAACCCCTAAGCACCATAGGTATTGGCCCCAGGCTAGCCTGACTTGGCCCAGGGCAGAAAGGGATGGGGAGGGAGCCCTCCATGCATGATGGCCTTGCTCTCCATGTTGGGAGAGGGACTCTGGGCACAAGGAGAATCCAGCCCTGTGTCACTGGCAGATTCTATCAGTAGCAGAATATGGTTTATTTCAGTAAAGAGACTGGCTCACGGCTGGTGCCGGCTGGGCAGCGTTGTGGGCTCATGGCTCTGGACTGGGTGTGAGGAGCTGTGGGTTCTGTTCTTCATTAGGCCACTGCAATACTTACCCTCTTGGTGTTGCCTAGAAGTCGCAGGGTGGGGCGGGGGGAGCATGGTGCTTGCCCACCTTTGTAAAGGACCCTCTGCTGAAAAGTGCCGTAAGATCCCCCTCCCCTGCTAGCACTTTACTCACTGGACTCCAGTGCAGCTACTCACGTGAGTAAAGTTAAGCACAAATATGCCGTGCTGGGGAATGTCCGTATTATTTGTTAGGAGTATGGTGCTTAGGCTGGTATTTAGTCTGGAGTTAGACCACGAGAGGTTGTGAGGAGCCGGGTAGGAGGGCAGTACGATGGCCTCGAAACAGAGCCACAGCAAACGCCCAGACACCCAGCCCAGCTCCTAGCCCGAAGGAAAGGCTGGTCCACCTCGACCCCGGAGGCGCGGCTGTTTGGCCAGGGCTGAGATGAGAGCGACCCGGGGGAACCTCAGAGGACTGTGGAGAAGAGGGGGGCTGCGTGAGGGTCAGCGAAAGCTGGCAGCCTGGAGAGAACACCGGGAGACCGAAAGAACAGGCCACAAGCAGGATAGTCTGTGCCTCCCAGCCAGGGACGCAGTGTTAGGCGCTGTACACCTTGTGGCCATGACAACAGGCATCCAAAGACGACTGGTGCCTCCCCATACTGGGGGGCACCAGCTAAAGGGGAGGACACGTGACCTCCCTACGTGACTCCTCCCCATCCCGCCCCCAGCACTGGGCCCCCGTGCTCTCCCCGTCCCCTCCCATCCACGTTACCTGGCGGGGGGGCTCTGTCCTCTGCTGCGCCGGCTCCCCCGGCATGTTCGGCTGCTCTTCCTGGCAGCCAGGCCCCGGAGCCACCCCCGGATGCTGCCTGGGGCAGTGCAGCAGCTGCCTGGGAGAGTGTCTGGCTGCGGTAGCAGAGGGATGCCTCCCGCCCGGGCTTGTGGGACTGCGGCTGAGCGAGTCGGAGCCCCCCGGCCCTCCCCGGCATGCTCAGAGTCGGCTCCTGTCTCATCCACCTGCTTTGTCTTGTCTGTTAGAACGTGAACTCACTGGGGTGAGGACTGTCTTCACTGGATGCTCGTACAGCACCTACCACAATAGGCTCCAAGCTGACTGAGGCCTTGAGGGACTACGGCAATGTAATTGTTAAATAATAAACAGAACAGGAATTTCTGAAAATCCTTCGATCTCTTGAAATATTGGCCGGAATAAATTGGAACAGGAAAATGCCAGCCTCTGCCATGTATCGGTTCCAGTCCAGAATCCAAAGCAATGGAGTGCATTGGGTCTGAATCCGTTAAACAGAACCGGGCAGAGGCAGCTGGTTCAAATCCCATCTCATGTCTATTATCCTATCACTGCTGGCTCCTGGTGGAAATGGGAGGGAATAAAATGGACCCTCAGCTCGGCAGCTTTATTCTGAAAATTGCTACAGGTGGAGAATAGGGAAGCAGTGGGGTTCTTGCGTCATTTACCCAGTTTGACCATCCCCGGCAGGGAGGCTGTTTGCAGGACGAGGTCCAAAGGTGTTTAGGCACCTAAAGAAGCAGAGGAAACTGGTAGAATTTACAAAAGTGCCTTAGCAGGCAGGGCTTCCACACTTACATCTAAATTTCGACTCCTGTTTAAATTAAAGCAAGTTGTGCACTAAGTGGTTTAGGCCCTTTTTACAATCTGACCCAAGCATTTGATTATTGTGTCAGGGCGGGGTCTGATCCTGAGATTCATATTTTAAGCGAAGAAATGTCATTATTTGTGTTGTTTGTATGAATATGCTATACCATCTTCCGAAGTTTCTATAAACCCACCCATTTTGCTTGAAGATCTGACACAGCTGGGAATCAGTACATAGGGAGAGTTCCAGTGTATGTGCATCCTATAATCACAAGGTAGCTGTAGGAAGAGAGGTGAGAAAAACAATGGGGAAAAAAATCACAAAAATAACTGTGGTTTTAATGCGTGGATGTGAAGGGAGTGTGATGCATGCACAGTGGTGCCTCATTTATTATGCATAAGATAAAACATGCTGAGCTGCTAATGAGATTGCAATTTGGAGGTTTTGGAAGTACTAGCTATGCTTCATTCTTACAAGAATCAATGAAAACTGAGGAGTGAAGTTTAGCAAAATTTCAATTAAGGAATTATGCAAACTGTTGTGTCCAAATTGAAAGTTTAGATCTAGTAATGTAGGCTCAGTTTTTCCTGTGCTCATAACTGCATGGTGCTTGGCATATATGAGGTTTGTGCAGTACTTCAGTATGAATAATTGACAATAGATTGTCGGGCCAATCCATGCTTTTTATGTTTACTTGGTCCAATGTGTGTGTACTGAGAAAAAAAAGAGGAATTATGATTGGAGGGAATGAGAGAGACAGGAGGCAGATAGATCGGACCACCAGCAGAGCATATATTACGCGTCTTGGGTAACTTGCCTGCTCAAATCAAAGAATGAGAGTAACTTCTTTGTTGTGGGCTGGGGTATAGTTGTCCTTACTTCCCCATATCATCCCCTGGGAGGCTAATATGGGGAGGGAAAGGAGAGAAAAGCCTTACTGAAGGCACAGGAACAAACCATCCCAATATGCAGAAAGAACAGTAAATATGGCAGGCGACCAGCTTGGCTTGACAGAGAAATCTTCACTGAGATTAAACACAAAAAGAAAGCTTACAAGAAGTGGAAACTTGGACAGATGACTAGGGAGGAGTATAAAAATATTGCTAGAGAATGCAGGAGTGAAATCAGGAAGGCCAAAGCACAATTGGAGTTAAAGCTAGCAAGGGATGTGAAGGGTAACAAGAAGGGTTTCTACAGGTATGTTAGCACCAAGAAGAAGTTCAGGCAAAGTGTGGGACCCTTACTGAATGGGGAGGGAACCTAGTGACAGATGATGTGGAAAAAGCTGAAGTACTCAATGCTTTTTTTGCCTCAGTCTGAACAGACAAGGTCAGCTCCCAGACTGCTGCACTGGGCAGCACAGCATGGGGAGGAGGTGACCAGCCCTCAATGGTGAAGGAACAGGTTAAGGACTATTTAAAAAAGCTGGACGTGCACAAGTCCCTGGGGCCAGATGCAATGCATCCGAGGGTGCTGAGGGAGTTGGCGGATGCGATTGCAGAGCCATTGGCCATTATCTTTGAAAACTCTTGGTGATTGGGGCAGGACCCAGACAATTAAAAAAAGGCTAATGTAGTGCCCATCTTTAAAAAAGGGAAGAAGGAAAATCTGGGGAACTACAGACCGGTCAGCCTCACCTCAGTCACTGGAAAAGTCATAGAGCAGGTCCTGAAGGAATCCATTTTGAAGCACTTGGAGGAGAGGAAGGTGATCAGGAACAGTCAACATGGATTCACCAAGCACAAGTCTGGATATGAGTCAACACTGTGCCCTTGTTGCCAAGAAGGCTAACGGCATTTTGGGCTGCATTAGTAGGAACATTGCCAGCAGATAGAGCTAAGTGATTATTCCCCTCTATTTGGCACTGGTGAGGCCACATCTGGAGTATTGCATCCAGTTTTGGGCCCTACACTACAAGAAGGATGTGGACAAATTGGAGAGAGTCCAGCGGAGGGCAACAAAAATGATTAAGGGGCTGGGGCACATGATTTATAAGGAGAGGCTGAGGGAATTGGGCTTATTTATTCTGCAGAAAAGAAGAGTGAGGGGGGATTTGATAGCAGCCTTCAACTATCTGAAGGGGGGTTCCAAAGGGGATGCAGCTCGGCTGTTCTCAGTGGTACCAGATGACAGAACAAGGAGTAATAGTCTCAAGTTGCAGTGGGGGAGGTCTAGGTTGGATATTGGGAAACACTATTTCATTAGGAGGGTGGTGAAGCACTGGAATGGGTTCCCTAGGGAGGTGGTCTAATCTCCATCCTTAGAGGTTTTTAAGGCTCAGCTTGACAAAGCCCTGGCTTGGATGATTTAGCTGGTGTTTGGTCCTGCTTTGAGTAGGGGGTTGGACTAGGTGACCTCCTGAGGTCTCTCCCAATCCTAATCTTCTGTGATCCCATTGCATATAGAGAGCTTTTCCTACAGCTGAGAAAATAAGGCAAAAAACCTCTTCAGGGCTATTTGTTTGAATTTCCAAATTAATTGGCTGTGCCATGTTCACGCCATTTTATGGTCACTTTCCATGGGCATTCATGTGAATCAGCTTTTGGCGCAAGACGCTCACTGATAAATTCTGGCAGGCTTGTGTGCTCATCCCACTATAGAGCAGAAACAATGCCATGTGACTTATCTTCCCAACCAACCCTTCTCAGATTCTGAATATTCACAATCAATCCACAAAGTTAAATAGTCCCAGATTTTTTGTGTTGGAGGAACTGAAGTTCTGCTCACAGTTATTAATCAAACAGAAAATTAGGTCAGATTTGTTGAACAAATCATTGGCTATGAATCATTCACCCAGCTCTGATGTTCTCCAGTACTGGGTCTCATCGGAGTAAGATTGGAGAGAGAACTTTTACCAGGTTCTCCTGTTTAATTTAGACTCCATGGAAAGCCTTTGATCTGGTATTCACGTGAAGGTGAGTCACAGAGCTAACGCTGGGAAATGAAGATAGGACAGGGACCAAAATCGCAAACGTTCAGTTGATTTTCATGGTTATTCAGCTGTCAAGAGCCCTTACAACAAAAAGCGCAGCCGCCAAAGACCCAGAAATGCATCAGCAAAGCGAGAGGTGGAAAACAAAAAGGAACAGGAACTGTCTCTTAGACTCCGTCCTCCTCTCCCTGCCAGATCTGTAAGCACCCTCCAGTGGTGCAGAGTACCACTTATTTCCCTGCCCAGGCAAATCTTACAGCCACACACAACCACTTCAGCGGATTCCCTGCTTACATGGTATAGCCTTGCCCTCTGGGAACAGGAGCGTGCTGGCAGGGGATTGGTGAAAAACATAGTTTAAAGTCACCTTTGCAACCCTCTCCTCACCTGAATAGTGCTGAGCACTGCTAGGACACATGTCAGAACCTGGGCTGATCTATGTCTTTTATCTCTCATGGACCCAGAATACAGAAGTGCCTAAAAACTCAGCTCGTGGTAACTGCCGGGGTGACGATGCAGCCTCAGAATTGGAGGGTGTCTGTGGCTACAGAAAGCTTTTGTCAGAGACGTATTAACTTCACAATGGTGCATTTTATGATGTAACAAAGAGTCTTCTTGGTTCTGTGCCTTGCAGGAAAACAGAACGGTATTTCAGCCCTCCTTATTCAGTTGTCCAAATGCACAGAGCAGCTTTTTGCAGATAGGGATTTATGTTCCCTTGTCAGCATCTAATAAAGTAGAGCGATTGAGTCTGCCATTTATTTTGGTGCTGTTGCCTTTATCTCAGTGTCCTTGTGTATGCTGTAAGGGTGCTTGCCCTCAGGTTTCACTGAACAGTACGGCTTCCCTTGGTGGTTTTGTGACTGTGTCTGATTGCTTTGGCTGTAGTGCCCAAACTTCAAGGATTTAGTTATGTTTGATTAGTGTGTTCACTTTCCAGCATAGCCAGTGCTTAGCTTTCTACTTGCATGGCCTGGTCTGAACAGAGACTGTCTCTGCCCCTTTCAGAAGTGAAGATAAATGTCAAGTGAGTCTCCATTTGCCTAAACTAACCTATAAAGACCTATGTTTATGTTCCTCTTTTATCCTTTCCACTACTGTGCAGATGGCCTTCTATAGTCCTGTTGCCATCTCTCAATGCAGGTCACCTCAGGAGCTGGAAAGACCCTTGGAATCCTCCAGAAATGGGCCCAGACTAGCACATACTGGGTCTGAGCTCCAGCAAACTTCAGTTAAGTTTAGAGCCAGACCTCACCACTGAAATTTGGGAACCTCTCCGGATTCCACCATAAACCAGACAGCAACGGTAAGGACTTGTTGCTTTTGACAATCATTTTCACCATTACTTCAAGGTGCTAAGGACTAACAGTGAGTTTATTTATTCTATTTAACATAAACTAGAGCATGAACACTCATTTCCAACAGACAAAAGTGGCCAACTTTTCAACTGAAACCACCAGGCAGTACCTTGAAGTGAACTGCTCACCTGTTGCGAAGGAGTTTCTCCATGCTGGGAAAGTTTGAGCTGAGCACCAAGGCCCAGTCAAGAAGCAATGGCTAGTGAGTGCAACTTTTAAGCACATGGTTAAATTCCCTATGAAGTCAATGGGATTTCAGCACTCACATAAAGTTAAACACACGCATAAGTGCTGTTCTGAACAGAGATGAATTTAAGCATGTGTTAGTGCTATTCTGAATCAGAGCCTAAATGAAGAGGAAGTGTCTCTTCGGAGTCTGATGTGTAAATACCTTTCATATTTTAAACTGTAAATACCTTGGGTCAAACCCGGTACCCTAGATAAAGGCCTAGAAACAGGCTCCACGTGTGGTATCTTGGTGTAAACTGGATGGAGCCTCCTCCGTCTCCACAGGAGCTGGAACACCAGCACAGCTGCCCTTGGGCAGTGTAGAGAAGTCGCTGCTGTCCCTGCTCAGGGCCTATATAGAGTCATGGCAATGCTAGGCTGGAAGGACCCTCGAGGAGTCACCCAGGGCTCCAGCCCCCTGCTCTGAGGCAGGACCAAGTAACCCAAGACCATCTTGGACAGGTGTTTGTCCAACCTGGTCTTAAAAACTCCGAATGACAGGAATTCCACAACCTCCCTTGGAAGCCTGTTCCAGAGCTTAACTCCCCGAGAGTTAGAGAGCTTTTCCTGATATCTAATGCAAATCTCCCTTGCTGCAGATAAACCCCTTTGCTTCTTGTCTGAACATCAGAGGACATGGAGAACAATTGATCACACTCTTCTTTACAACGGCCCTTAACATATCTGAAGACTGTTCCCGTGGGATGGTGCTACCTGTAGGAGCCAGCTGAGGTCACTCAAGCAGGGTGAACTGCAAACAGACCGGGGCAAACAAACCCCCAAAGCTGGTGGCTATTCCACTACTTAGATTTACCCAGCCAGCCCAAAACAGCTTCTCTAGTACCTCCCTGGGTACTCAGACGTCCAAATAATGCAGTTCCCTTAAAGTGCCCAGCCGCAGGCCTCCATCCAGACACACACGTCAAACATATGATGATAAATTCTGAAAATCTTATTTCATCATAGAAAAGAAAAGGTTCTCCTGACCCCAAGGGACCAAGCCCCAGACCCCGGTCAAATAATAACTCAGATCTTATCCCAAATACACGCTTATAGCCAATTCTTATGAACTAAACTATGTTAGGATATAGATATTCAGGCCTGTCTGTAAAGGCCAAACTCTAAGAATTTAGGTGTGTTCTTATCACTTGGCTAGTTCTAGAGGTATAAAAGAAAGAATCAAAATCACTGTCTGCTGGTGTAAGGGCCTTCTCTTACTGTGACAGTCTGAGGCCCTGTGCTTAGGCTAAGGCCTTTGGCTTAAGCTGGGAAGCGACCGGTCACCTCCTCACATCCCGACCTAGTCACATTGAAATCAGGTGCTATTGGGCTGTTAGGCCAGGATTGTATTCCTATCGCCTCCAGAGAAAGGGAAGGGCCTAGAAAATGTAAAAGGAAACTTAGTTTGATAGCAACCTGTCTGGCAAGAACTCACTTATCAATAGCTGGGATGTGAAATCCTCATTTCTGTATTGTTTTGTCATTATAGTTCCCACTTTGCTGTTGTTTATTTGCATTGTCTCTGTCTGGTTCTGTGATTGTTCCTGTCTGCTGTATAATTAATTTTGCTGGGTGTAAACTAATTAAGGTGGTGGGATATAATTGGTTACATAATCATGTTACAATATGTTAGGATTGGTTAGTTAAATTTCAGGAAAATGATTGGTTAAGGTATAGCTAAGCAGAACTCAAGTTTTACTATATAGTCTGCAGTCAATCAGGAAGTGAGTGGGTGGGTGTGTGGTGGGGAAATGGGAACAGGGAATGGGGATGGGGATGGGGAAATTGTAATCATGTTTGGCTAAGGGCAGGAATGGGAACAGGGACACAGGTAATGCTCTGTGGTGTCAGAGCTGGGAAGGGGGACACTAAGGAAGGAAACTGGAATCATGCTTGCTGGAAGTTCACCCCAATAAACATCTAATTGTTTGCACCTTTGGACTTCGGGTATCGTTGCTCTCTGTTCATGCGAGAAAGACCAGGGAAGTAAGTGGCTGAAGGAATAAGCCCCCTAACAAACTAAATTTTATTAAAAAAGAAAAGAGAGAGAGTGTTGGTTAAAAGATCAATATACAGACAGACTTGAGTTCAATTCTTGAGGTTCAGGGATGTGGGAAGTTGGTCATAGGGATGGGTGGAACCAGGGAGTGAAAGCTGGAGAAGAAAGGGCTCCAGTGGGTAGAGTTGTGATCAGAATTGTTATAAGCAAATTCTGCAAAGGGTAAAAGTTGGCCCCACTCATCCTGGTGATAACTAAAAATGAATTAATTAATAATATTAATAAATAAAACAGCACAAATACAAGAGCTCAGTGTAGCAGTCTGTGCAACCGGTCAGGGGGGCTCTTGTTTGGGGATTTGACTGCATTTAAATATGGCTCTTGAAGCTCTATGTGAAGCAAAGCTAAAGCTTGGCTGGTATCATGATGCCAGCCTTACAGAGCTGGGGCCACCTGGTGCCTGTTTCTCATAATTAGGTGTAAATTCAACACTAGATTGGGGTCACATGTGTTTGATTCTATTACTGTATCTCTTCCAAACAACTCAACTGCAAACGGTTCCATTTAAGATGATCACAAGCCGCCCAGGGAATAGATAATTCTGAAGAAAAAATACAGGTAATGGGACAGAATGCTTCCGGTGCGTGTGCTTGGATTCCAAGGGTTGCAGGGATGCTGACTGCATCATTTCACTTTGCATTTCAACGTTGATTAAACCTGCTTTTGTCCCCAGACTCCTCCACAAATCTGTCTAATTTAGACCATTGTAACAGGGCATTTCTACACGAGGAACAGTGGGTCCAAAGATCAAAGGGAATATTGCATTAATAAGAAATTCAGGCATGTTGAGGTGTTTGTGCAGAGGTCTTATAAATAGCTTCCACGAAATATTTCCTGATTTTGCCCCAGATTCCGAAAAGCATCTCCATTCAGGAAGAGGAGTTTAGACATTTGCTTAACTTAAAGCACATGCTTAAGTCCAATTAAAGTCCACAGGACTTAAGCATGTTCTTCAAGTTAAGCCTGCACTTAACTGCTGTCCTGAATTGAGGCCTATATGAAAATGGTGCATGATGCCTGAGTGACCAGTGCATTACTCGAGTGTTATGGTGGTGTAAATCCCTTGGCTGATATGGATCTACCTCACCAGACAGTAGCGTCCTACCATGCTAGCCGGGGAGTTGCAATTAATGTGAAAAAAGGCATTAAAATAAAACCTCAAAATATTCATGGGAGAAAGTCAAGCCTTCTTTTGCAGAAAGCTGCTGCAGATGTATATATGTTCTCATTACTCTGTCAGCCTCCCCTCCTCCTCCCATGCTCTTAATTATCTATGCACCATGCAGTGTGGTGCAATGTGTACCAATTCCACGATGCAGCCCCCGAGTGACTCCGTAGCTTCTCCCTGTTGCATATTAGGTTACTGACCACACAGTGTCACGTGGCGCTGGAGAATGTAATGGGGAGGAAGGACAGTCTTGGGACTCTGGAGAGCTGGGTTCAGTTCCTGCCTCTACCAGACATTCTGTGTGACCCAGAGCTATTGATCGTCCTTTCTCCCACCGTTGGTCTGTCTTGTCTATTTAAACTGTAAACTCCTCAGAGAGAGGACTGTTTCTTGCGGTGTCTATGTGAAGCGCCTAGCGCTATGTGGTTCGGATCTCAAGTATGGCCTGCAGATGCTGATAACAGCATACAGACGTCTTCTGCACAAGCTTACTCCACTGTTTCCGTACTGATGGTCATACCCAGGGCAAATCAATCACAACAAGCCGATAATAGAAAGGCAGCATTTTCATTTCTAACAATGATAACTGCCAACTACGACGCATAGCTGGACGACCAGTCCCATTCATGTGACATTTTTTTGCAGGATGAAGGATAGAAAATTTCTAATCCAAAATTAATCAAAAGAATAGATGGCAAACATGCACAAAGTGATAAGAACTGGATTTCATATTTCGAAGGGAGAGTTTGAACTAAAAGTCACTCATAAATGATGCCCTAGTTGAAGCAAGAATTAATTCAGGGAAGTCCAATGGCCTGTGTCAAGGACAAGATAGCCCCCCCCCCCCCCCCCTCCACTGGAGAGTCCTCGTTCACAGGAGTGGTCCCATTGACTCCAAAGGAGTTACATGGGTAAGTGTTCACCCACATGTCACACAAACTTGAGATTAAGGTCTTGCTCAAGGAAATGGGCATTGCTAGGGATTAATAATATTAAAATTAGGATTCTTCAATCCTGCATGTCAGAGATTGTTTTCAGGTAGCATTGCTTCAGACTCATGAATTCTGTGTTGGAAATAAATGAATCTGGAAGGAAATCAAAAGAGAAGGAGGGGAAATAAAAATGGTCAGTTTGAAAGCCATTTCCCTGTTCTTTTTCCCTTAACTTTATCTCACAAATAAAGACGCCACACAGGTGTCAAGTGAGAAGGCTGCTCATAATTACCCTCCTTAAACACTTAATAACATTTCCATAAGTTAATACACTCCCTGTCTGTGTAGCATTTAAGACATCCAGCTCATAATATTGGCTAATTTATCAATGTCAAATGACACATATTTAATCCATTGGAGAATATTATGAACAGATAGAGGCCTAATGTGCATCACTGCTCATTCAGCTAATGAGCATGACTGGAGCCGGTACTGATCATTAATAACAGAACTGAAAACCAATGATAATGCTAATGATAATTGAGGCCATGTTTTCATGGGGCAGCTGTGCAGGTGTTGTGAGAAAACTGATAAGGAGGGACCTCTTGTGTATGTTGGAGGGGAGCCACTTTATTCCGGATCTGTCACCATGCAGAACCTCATCGGAGCTGATCCAGAGCCCAATCCCGCTCCCAGTGAAACCAAAGGCAAAACTCCCTTTTTGGTCACTGGGAGCAGGGCCGGGCCCTTAAACAGCAAGAGAGAAGGCTGCCACAGAGGACCAATAAAATATTAAATTGGATCATGCATAATAAATTAATGGGGGAATATCAGTGCCCATGTGCGCACGCATGCACAGGGGTAGTGGTGAGCTGGGCAGACTCCTAAGTGACTGTCTGGACACAAAGGAAACTTGTTCATAGATCCACAGAGCTTTAAGGCCAGAAGGGAGCACTGCGATCACCCCCTCTAACCTCCGGCAGCACAGGCCAGAGAACTTCCCCCAGGAATCCCTGCAGTTGGGGTGGGTCTGTGCACCTCTGAGGGGTGATTCTCACAAGGGGAGCACCTGCAGGGCTGGGTGTTCTGTGTCCCACAGGGAAAGGGCTGAGCACACGTCGCACAGGCAAAGGGCGGTCCCGTGTATCGGAAGTACTCACCCCCCAAAGTGTGATGATATTAGAGAACGGAGGGAGCTAGTGATGGAGCAGACATCTGCGACAATCAGAGGGGCCTGAGGTAATCACAGGGGCCCACTCACCCTGCCTGCACTGGAGGGTATGAGTAACTGCCCCTGGAGCCAGACTGTCCTTAGCCCTGGAGCGCAGTGAGGGCAAAAGCGCATGCCTGGGACAATCCAGTCTCCTGCACTCACGAGAGCACAGGGGCTGTGTACACCCCCGGGGCTATGGATTTGCCACGAAGAGGGCAGGGAGATGCAGGAAGGAGACACAGCAGTTAGCCTGGAACTCTAGGCAGAGCTGTCTGCGGTGTCCCCAGGGAGCATGCACTGTGCTTGTTCCCACGGTGTGGTGTTCAGTAACCACTCAGACAGCTCTGCCTCATTCAGTAGCTGTGCACGATAAGACAGTCACAGATCCCAGCCCAGGCTTTATGTTTGGGAAGCTCAGCCCTTAAAGGTATCATCCCCCACTCTCTCCTAGAAAGGAGTCACTGACCATCACCACCCTTTGTTTCCTCTTGGGAGTGGTGGTCACGATCCTCCCAGCCTTGGGGTACATGGCTTCTCCTCCTTCACCTTTGGGGGCAATATCTCATCCCTCGTTCGCAGGGCAGCATACTGGGTTTTTCTCTCTCTGCAGTGGGTTGGGAGCAGGAGTGGAGCACTGCCTGCCACCAGGAGTAACTAGCAGCCAGCTTCCTCCCTGTGCACTAGGGAGGTGTTGGGGGGATCGTGATTCTTGGCCAATGTGATCCTCATTAAAGACACACTTCTCTGAAGCCATTTCTCTGCCACTGTTCCTGAATGGGAATGACCATGGACTTTAAGCACACATGTCCCCACTGCTTTGGTAATGCTGTATATGGGCATGGCTTAATGCTGTCAATTTTAACCCTTTGAATTGAGGAAACAGGGCAATTGGTCATACACCGCAGAGGAAAGGGCTGCAGTATTGGTATGAGTGAAACTCCCTTCCAAATGCCCTAGCGTACTTAGATATTGCCAGAGGCACACATCTGCCTGGCTGGGTTGTGGTCGAGCCACACAGCAGGGTGTGGTGTGGAGAGAGAATGTCTTTCTTTTGGTTGGTTTGCTTTGGATGCTCAGTGTAGCAAAACCTTAATGCATTTGTGTCCTTCATTATTCATACATTGCTTTGCAATTAAAATACATCCTTCATTTACAGCATTTCCATCCAAACTGCTCCAGCTCTGTGTCAAACACAAACAGAGTATCATTAAAATGTTCACTTTCTTTTCCGCACCCACTGGCTTAGCCTCTGTCCTTCCTTCTCCATTACAGAAGATATAAATGTCGGGGGTTCAAGTGGTCATGACTCCCTGGCAGGATATCGGACTACATTTCAACTCAGCAGTCCTTCAGCTGAGATTAATTTGTGTCTGTGGAGATGCTGTGCTTGCACTTTCAAACCAGCTGGGAGCCAGCCTATTTGATTCTATTTCGTTTCCCAATCCCTTCAAGGGTTTTTTGTTTGTTTGTTTTTTGTTGTTGTTTTTTAAATCAAGTCTTCAGGATTTAATGCTAAAACAGACCAAATCCAAGCACTTTGTTGAATAGCATCCCATTGTCAGTTGCCCTGCTGTCTATGCTTTTAGAATCAGAGGCCCCATCATTGGCTATATAGTTGTCTTCTTTGGTTCTTTGCTTTGCTATTATGAAACATCCTCTCAGCTTCCCTTTGGACAGTTAATATTTAATTGGACCTTTGCTTCAGCTTAGAAAACAAAAATAACCTTTCTTCAGGATGGGATGGGGCATTTTATAGGAAACAAGCAGTTTATTGCTTTTGATCCCATGAAACTGTTGGCCTGAAGATGTGTTTTTGCTTTATTTCTAGTGAAATCAAATTTCCTCTCATTTCTCTGGTAACACTATGATTACATGGCTCCTTTATTAATAATTTTTATTATTATTTGTATTGCACTAGAGGTCCCAAACTCATATTGGGGCCCCATTTAGCTTGGCCCTGTACATACGTATCATGCTACATTGTCTCTGCTCTGAAAAGGTTATGTTCCATATAGCCAAGAAAGAAAAACAGTTTGAGAAAGGGAATATAAACTCTAGTTTATAGCTGGGGAGCTAGCACTATCCCTGTCTGACTACATTGCACGGAGAGTTATAGTCACACTCGCCAGAATTCAATTTTAATTTAATTCAATATAATTTATATGGAAATATTGATGTTTGCTTTTCAGTAATTTTTTTAAAATTACTGATTGTGGGAAATTATGGGGGTCACACAATGGGGGAGTCAGTCAATTGTTTAATGACAGTAGATGTTGAGATTCAAAGAGTTAAAGCTTTAAACACAAAGCATCACATGTCAAAACATACAGAGTAAATATCCTTTAGGCCAGTGTTTCCCAAACTTGGGAGGCCACTAGTGCAGGGAATGCCCCTGGCGGGCTGGGCTGGTTTGTTTACCTGCCGCGTCCGTGGGTTCGGCCGATCGCGGCTCCCACTTGCCACGGTTCCCTGCTCCAGGCCAATGGGGGCTGCGGGAAGCTGAAGCCGGTACGTCCCTCGGCCCACACTGCTTCCCGCAGCCTCCATCGCCCTGCAAGGGCAAACCATGGCCAGTGGGAGCCGCAATCGGCCGATCCCGCGGACGCGGCAGGTAAACAAACCGGCCCGGCCCGCCAGGGACTTTCCCTGCACAAGTGGCCCCCCAAGTTTGGGAACCACTGAGGTCTAGGCAAACTCTTATAAGTTCTCAAGCAGCATTTCTCTTACTTTGTCTCGCAGTACATTTTGATTATTATCGATTGAAATTTGCTTCGTCAGTTTGTGTGTATGCAGTGAAATCGACGTTTAATGACATTTACCCTTAAAAGTCTAATCCTTCTGAGCCTCGTTATATCATATAACATATTACACTGCTTCCAGCTTTGGAAGCAAGAATGTAATTTTATTTTATTTTTAGAAGCTGTACTCTTGTTTCTCCAGCCGAACTTATGAGAACAGATCTGTGTAGGTGACTGATGGTGTTTAATAGCCGAAGCTCAGGAAATGTGTTGTATTAGCTGAACAGTCTGCTGGTAACATGTAACCCCCAAAATGACTGACCATTGGAAAGGTGAACTAAGAACTGTCTCTCTCAGTCAGTCTCCTACGAGTGTTTAGCTGCTGAACTCGTTATAAAGCTGGGGCCTGTCACGTACAAGGTTGTATTATAAATCAAACTGCTTCAAACATTTGTGTTAACCACTAGGGAAAACCCAGGATGCTTTTCACTTGCACATCTGAGTCTTCACGTTGAGCTAACCCTGCAGCTCCACACGAGAGAATTGACAGGAGGATTCCACCCCAAACTCTAACAATAGCCTAGCTTCTTAAACGTACGTTTATGCACCCTGGCCATTGATTTCTCGCTGCAATCATTTATAACAATAGAAATTCTGGCAGGCTATCTATAATCTGCTTTGATTTGGGGTTTGTTGGAGGGAGGGAGGAACAGCAGTGTATTTTTGACTCTCTCTCTTTCTTTTTACACTGCTTCTCTCTGACTGACAAATAACAACAGGGAAGATTCTCAGGGAAACTGGGGGAGGTCTCTTTTTTGGTGCTGTAATCACAGACACTTCTGCGGCAGAGCTCAGACTCCAAGCCAGGCATCACTCCCTTTTCAAACCAGTAAAAAGTTCATGTATCTGTCTGTGGCTCCAAGGGGAAAAGTTAAACATAGTCAGGGTCAGGAAAGTTATCACTCAGAAAATGCTGACTGGACTCTGTTCCTGCCAGAGGACAGACGTTACTTCACGACGCACAAGTCCTAACAAGCTGAAGAATTGCTCCATTAAGGCACTGCTATTAAGTAGCCACTCGGGAGACATTTCATAGCACTACTGGCACCCCCAGAGATCCTTTGTGCTGATGATAATTAATATGAAATCTGCACTCCGTGAGATTCACTGTGGAGCTCATTTGCTGTTACCAGGATGGTGTGAATTTCAATGGATACCTGTTTCCCCCAGGGGATCTGATTTTGTATGTAAGTGGTGGTATTTTCCCAGACCCTGGCCACAGCATGAGTTCCACCAAAGGAGACACTATTCCCCACAGACTGAGCAGCTCTTAATCATGACGTGTTGCTTCTTCCTTCCCGTGGGCTTTGAAAAATAGTCACCCATTGCAGTTACTAGGTTTCAGAGTACCCCCTCACCCCCGAGATAAAGGAAGGCGCGCATCCTCAGAACCACAATTTCAGGCTCTCTGGACATCCAGGCAGGCATTAGTGCATCTCTTCATCCTTAGCTCACATTGTGAAGGGTGTTTTTTTTTTTTTTCTCCAAAGCAATCTTGGACTCTGCAGCACCAGTGAAGAGCAGTTTCCAAATAAGAACTGCCCCAACATGACACCTTTTGGCCTGTCTGTTTTTCTGGCATGTCACTAGATTTAGGAACATTGCAGACAAACCCACAGGACTAAAGCAAAGGCAAATTATAAAATAATCAGAGAAAAACTGTATTGAAGACAAGGGACCTGATTACACTGGTGCAAATCAGGGTTAATTCAGTGAAGTCACTGGCATCATACCAGTGCTGCATGGAAAATTCAATTTGCCTACGAAATAGGCACTGGGGGCCAATGGACAGTGTATTGTCTTGGAATTCAGGTGACCTTGGCTCTATCTCATACCTACTACCGACCTGTGGCAAGTTATTTCACTTCTGTTTCCTCTCCCACATCTGGTCTATTTAGACGGCAAGCTCTCTGGGGCAGGGACTGTCTCTTACTATATGTTAGTACAGCACAGCTTATGTATCAATCTGTTGCTCCAAGGGGAAAAGATAAACACAGGGTCAGGAAAACTATCCTTATCACTCAGCGCTGGGCCACAATATCATCTCTAGACACGACTGTAATAAAATAAATAAATCACCCTCGTCATCTTGCTCTCCAGCCCTGCACTTGCTGCAGTGGGTTATTTGTTATACTTCACTAAAGCCTTCTTTACTCTTAATTTAATTGAAATCCAAAGGGTATTTCCCAATCATTTTTTCTTTGTATGGCCTTTAATGCATAATAACTGACATTGTGAGTGATCACTGGTTGAACCCCCTGACTACTGGACTAAGAGGGGCTACAGATTTAATTAAAATGGAGTTTTCACCTGGGAATTAATAGAGACTTGTCAAGAATATGCATAATGTCAATTACTTGAAGCTCTGGAGACTCTCTCTGATTTTAACATGCACGTTAGAGCAGCGCGGCTCACTGTGTTATCTATTTACAGTGCAGGATGTTTTAAGCTCCTCTGTTTTATGCATTAACAACACTAAGAAAGTGAATCCTCAGAGAGGCAGGGATCTAACAGCATGACTCCCATTTACTTAAATGGGAGGATTAAAGCTAAAATCTCATTCAGTGCTTTGAGGATGTACATACATAATATCTTCTGTGCCACAAGATGGCTGGCCCTCCTTTACCCCAGAACCTGCCCCCCATCTTGGTGCCCTCTCTCCCCCACACACATACACCTTCTGCTCCTGCCAGGGTCTGTCTCCTACCCTCCACCCCACACATACACACCCTCCCCAACCCCGGATTCTCTCCCCTGACCAACAGTGCATTCTTGCTCACCCCTTTTCAAGAACACTGCAGAACTAGAGAGAGTTCAAATAAGAATGATGAGAATAATTAGGGGCCTGGAGAAACCTCTCATAGAATAGAATCACGGAAGATTAGGGTTGGAAGAGACCTCAGGAGGTCATCTAGTCCAGCCCCCTGCTCAAAGCAGGACCAACACCAACTAAATCATCCCGGCCAGGGCTTTGTCAAGCCTGACCTTAAAAACCTCTAAGGATGGAGATGCCACCATGTCCCTAGGGAATCCATTCCAGTGTTTCACCACCCTCCTAGTGAAATAGTTTTTCCTAATATCCAACCTGGACCTCCCCCACTGCAACTTGAGACCATTGCTCCTTGTCCTGTCATCTACCACCACTGAGAACAGCCTTTGTTTGGGGATTGGGGGGACGTCTGAAATAGTCTTTTGTCACAGAGGGTAAGAAGTTGGTGAACAAGCTGATGGCCTGGATATGACAATACATGGACACGGCCTCTTTATGACTAAGACTTACAGTGACGAGAAATCAAAGCGATGCCCAGGAATTCAAGCTGAAATTTCCGAAACCCCAGGTCAATAACAAAAGAAACTTTGAAAGAGAAACCGCCTGCAGAGGAGCATTCTGAGAGGAGACACGAGAGTCCTGCCCTCTGCAGAGATGCAGCTATAAATGCAATGGCTTGTGTCTGTGCAAGATCTTCCATCCTCAGTGCGCCATCGCCAAGTTGTGCGGGAAAGAGGCAGGCCAACCCCCCCTTTATTTGCTGAGCTGCTGTGGTACAAAGATCCACAGCTAAAGAAGGGTTTGATGTACCGTCCTCTATCAAAACCAAAGCATTTGGATTGGGATCATGGTCACATTTTTACTGAAGTGTAGCAAAAATAAATACAATGGAGACGCACACACACATTACAATTAGCATTGTATAAGAGGGACCTCGGTAGGTTCATTTAGTACATTTCCCTTTGCTTTTCCATGTGGGATTCTAGGAAATCAATAGGTGCTACATAACTGAGTGAAAACATTCCTTCAGAAGCAGAAAACAAGCATTTGGCATCAATTCCCAGCATGATGCAACTTAAAGTGGAGATAAACTCATCCCAAAATGTGGAATGAATTGCTAGCAATGCTGTGCAGTGTTGTTAGCTCTGTTATTCTAGCAGCAAATATGATACTCTCAGGGCTAAATTATTTCTGAGTTACACAAACATAGGTCCTATTGGATAGGTGCATACAATTCTCACCGGCTTCAAGAGCCAAATTTGGCAATAAATTATTAAAGGTCGGCTAGACACAATTCTTAGGCCAAGATCCCTCTAGATGGACACACACGCTTCAGCGTAAGCTGTCTTGCTGACTCAGAAGTTAAACTTAGATTTCACATTGAAAACTTGAAGACACTACATCACAGTCCTTCTAGAAGAAGACACATTTGGCGAGCCGTGTCATGACCTACACTGATTGTCCAAGCCTGGTGACATTCCAGTTTGAGCTTCATGATGGCAGGAGCCCTGCTGAAGAAGCTTTTGCCTCAAGTGGAATAAGTTAGCTCATGATGGATGGAGCTGTGAGTATAAAATACAAGTTAAAACATTCTAATTGGAGAGAAAACACGATTGCAGTGTTGAACTAGAATTGCAGGTGGTAATCCGTTTACAGAGACATGAAAGGATAATAAAGTCAGGGAACACTGGAGTCAATAGTGTCTGTTCTGACTATTGAAAACACCCTGTTAAATGTTTAAACTTCTGCAGCCAAATTCCTCTCCACAACCTTGACTTGAACGAAATGTCCTACACCAGCCATGTGTCTAGCTCCTGTTGTAAATTGGGCCCAGAGGAGCAGTCTCAGCTGGCAAGCAGTGAAAAGGTGAGAGACCTCCAGGTGGACAGAGAAAAGAGCAGCACAGGCTCAGCGTGGTCTCTGTACACATAATCCTTGCTATTGTTTTGATCAGACATGGACAAAGAGTGAAAAGCCCCCGCAGAATTTGCATATACTTAGCTCAAGCAAGTAGTGCTCAGGGCCTCAGCTGTGGCCATTATGCACCAGCAGCATAGGGTTCAAGGACAAGGCAAAGTTTGTACCTTGAGGAAGTTTTTAACCTAACCTGGTAAGAATAAGCTAGGGGGGCCTTTCATGCAGGTCCCCACATCTGTACCCTAGAGTTCAGAGTGGGGAAGGAACCTTGAAAACTGCATACATAAAGGTTGTTACCCTTCCCTTTATATTTGTGACCAGCCCTATCTGGGACCTTCCAGATACCCAGGGTTCCCCAGTGCAGCCAGCCCCAGCTGCAGCCAAACACACATGGGAGATGGTAGGACATCCAGCGCATGCTCCCAGATCTGGGGAGCAGCCGGAGTCTCCTTTTCACATGCTGCATTGCCATTGGTCACTGGCCCCCCATCAGGGCACCCCCCCCTCTTTTAACACGGGAGGTCTCCATCTCCCCAGCCCTCCACTCCCTGCTCATCATGCCCCACACCCACCTCTCCATCCTTCCCTCTTCCGTCTCTATCCCATGTCCCTCTCCCTTTACCCACGCTGTCTCTATCAGCTTCCATATGTGGAGTGAGTAATAAGACTGGGACTTTTTAGCTTGGAAAAGAGACGACTAAGGGAGGATAGGATAGAGGTCTATAAAATCATGACTGGTGTGGAGAATGTAAATAAGGAAATGTTGTTTACTCCTTTGCATAACACACAAACTAGGGGTCACCAAATGAAATTAACAGGCAGCAGGTTTAAAACAAACAAAAGGAAGTATTTTTTTCACACAGCACACAGTCAACCTGTGGAACTCTTTGCCAGAGGATGTTGTCAAGGCCGAGACTAACAGGGTCCAAAAAAGAAAACAAACAACCCCCCTCCCCTTAGATAAGTTCAGGAAAGATAGGCCCATCAATGGATATTAGCCAGGATGGGCAGGGATGGTGTCCCTAGCCTCTGTTTGTCAAAAGCTGGGAATTGGAGACTAGGGATGTATCACTTGATGATTACCTGTTCTGTGCCTTCCTTCTGGGGCACCTGGCATTGGCCACTATTGGAAAACAAGACACTGGGATAGATGGACCTTTGATCTGACGCAGTATGCTTAGGGTTGCCAATTTTGGTCGGATGTTTTTCTAGAGATTTCATCACATGACATCATCTTTAATTAAAGATGAATCTTTAATTCCTGGAGACTCCAGCCCAATTCTGGAGGGTTGGTAACCCTAAGTATGGCCATTCTTATGTTCTCCAATAAGCCTTCTTCTCTCCCTGCTTCAACCCCAAACAAAAACCACCCCTCCTCCACACTCAAGCTAGCCCCTGCTTAAGAAATAGCCGATCCACAGTTAAGGAAAGGCACAGAATGTCCTGCCATTCTCACCCTCCACCCTTCACCTGAGTTTTGCCCTTTTAGACTGCAAACTTTGAGAGGCAGGGACTGTGTGTCTGCACAGAACCTAGCATAGTCAAAGCTGCATTCCAGCTTGGGCCCCACAGGAACCAATGCGACTGGGCTCCCTTTTCATGACATTTAACATCTCCCTGAGCAAAGCAATCACCTCCGCATACATGTTTTGTTTCCGTGCTGATATACATATTTTTTTCCTATAGTGAATTACCCTAAATATGTCAAATCCCATCTGCTCTTCTCCACTCCAGGTTTCTAACCAGGTTAAAAAAGCAGGCACTGCTTAAAGAAGAGACAATGAGATCAATAAGTGCCTCTGACAACTTTGCAGCCTGGAGAGATAAATAACCCTTGTGCAGGAACTGTCAGGATGCTCTGGAGATTTGTGCTGACCTGAGGATACCTGTGTCCCTTGTTTTGCCGTAGGATTGGAGGAGGATACACTTCACAAGAGAAACAGCTCAATGCAACACTAAAGCACAGGGCTTGTTTGTCCCCATTTTTGCACCTTTCACATATATGTGGGCGCATTGGTCAGGGACAAAATCCAAACCCTTCCAGTAGTTCAGGTACAAAGCGGCTGTTTGCCCATCGGCGCTGCTCTTGTCCTGAGCTATGTTTATGAGAAGGCATTTCGGAAAATGAATGAATGGATTCCCTGTCTCCCGCTCCCCCCTCCCCGGCCTTCTCTGCAAACACACGGAGTTCATCAAAGCCTCAGGGGCCATGCCCATGTAAATATATTGCAGCATTTCACGCTGTAGTCTTCAGACAAGCCTCCCTGTTTGTTTCCAGTCCTCTGCAGACTCCCTAGCAGTCAGGTTTCAGAGTAGCAGCCGTGTTAGTCTGTATTCGCAAAAAGAAAAGGAGGACTTGTGGCACCTTAGAGACTAACCGATAAGTACTCCTAGCAGTAAGGCGTCTAACGTGGCATTTCAGCCTGACCTTCATTTCTCTTTGCAAACGGCAGTAACAATGAAACGACGGATGCTGTCACAGCCCTCATTGGTCTCCCCCGGCACACGCCACCAGGCTGCTGTGTTTGGATCCCAGCACTGGACCTGGGTACTCTTGGCTTTCTGAGCCTGGGAAGAGTCCAGGAACTGCCTCTGTTGTGGATCGCTAGGCCCACTCCTGGGGTGCAGATACTTCATCTAGCAACCTCTTCTAAGAGATGGGACTTGGCAGCCCCACTGCCTAGCCCCCTAGACTAGAGCTGGCTCCCGCAACTCCCCAGTAGCTTAAGCACTCTCTCCCCAGGGCTCCATCATGTGGGCACTCCGGATAACATTTTACCCCTTCAGGGACACATCACAGTTAAAGCAAATAGACACACACTTTGCATGGGGTATTTAACAAAGTCACTCTTTGCTTGAGACAGCAGAAGAGAGATGCAGCTCTAGGAAAACAAGAAACACCTGCATGTGGCTCCCTGCCTCGGGTTCTCACCACTCTTGAGCATTTTGTGAGTTAGGGTCATCGTCCTTTCAAGCTGCAAGTGCTCGTCCAGGCCTCCAGGCCTCCAGGCCTCCAGGTCCAGCTTTTCAGTGGAATCATGGTGTTATTCTTGGACCTTTTCAGTCAGCTTCCTCGAGCCTTGGTTGGCCTTGAAGTCACAAGTTCCTTCTCCCTCCACAAGCTGGTCTCTTTGCTCCTTTCCCCCTAGACCTTGGAGAGTCCCTCTGAATATTTTCAATGCTAGCACTAACACCTGTTTTGCTGGGGCAATTCCATTGCTTCAAGCCACCCCCTGCAGACAGCTTTGGTCCAACTGCTTTCCCGGGGTTTCAGCTATCCCATTGTCCTAAGGTGTTCATTCCCTATTGAATGGCAACTCTTCATGTTAATGACTATCCATTGTCCTTGGTATGGAAGGAATGTGATGCCAGTCCAGATGGCAGATGAATGACTTATACACTGAGACATTCAATGGTACAGCAATTTAATAAATCAACCAGAACACATAAATCGTACATGGACAGATCCACCAAATAGTCACAGATGGTATAGCTGATCATATCTCATTACGTGTTGTTAATGGGACAAACCATTGTGCAGGGATCTCTCTTGTGCAAGTACACCTGCTCTACTTCACCTGATTCTTAAGGGCCAGATTGTGATATTTTTATCCCTGTTGAATAGCATGTTATACCTTGAGCCATCCATTGAAGTCCATAAAGTTCTTGATGGAGCAGAATACTTCTGAGTGTGAGTAATTGTATCACACTCTAGCATGTTGTCATTAAGGTTTGCTCATAACTGGAAGCAGACCCGTGAGGATGTGAAATAAAATGGTCAAAAAAAATTAACAGCATTGAACTCCCTAATGGGTTCATTATGGGTTCATAATGAACAACACACCACCTACCCATTATCATCACCAGGCTAGAATGTTTAACAGAAAAACTCTTTCCCAAACTAGCTTGGGAAGAACAAATATTAAAACAAATATTCTGCATGAAACCTGCCAAGGCTTCCCATTGGCTGAGGTCCTAAACCCCCTGTAAGAGAGCTTCACAGATTATCATTGCAGGTTGCCTCTGACATAATGGATAGAAAAGTCCCAGGATTTTCAACATTATTATTGGTATCACCATAGGACCTAGGAGCCAAATCGTGGACCAGGACCCCACAGGGGGAGAAGTTGCACAGATACAGAACAAAAACACAGTGTCTGCCCCAACGAGCTCTCTATCTAAGAATAAGACAAGAGACAACAGATGGACACAGACAGACAGATGAGGGGGAACACAAGGAAATGATACTGGCCAGCATGATGGGCAGTAAGCTTTGCACACCAGCCACCTAACCGCTCATAAAGGCTTATACAAATGGGATAAAAAGAATTTCTAAAGACAAGTCCGTTCCTGGGGTTCTGTTAAAACAATAGATATATATTTTTGAGGGGGATGGTGGTGAGGATTGTTTGTGAGTTGGGGTATTTTCAGCCCAAACCTGCTCTTGTTCTCTGGAAGGAAAGGAGCAAACTAGGGTAAGACAAGAAGAATACAGACGGACATTTTAAAATAGTGGCCCTAACACTCAGCAGTGTGAATCAGCCTCTTCCTTGACCTCCACAAAGCTGACACCGGCGGAGAGCCTAGCTCAGTATTTTTGAAAATGGATTCATTTCGGCACTGCTGCTTCACTCTATTTTTAACGTTCAAGTTGTTGGTGCTTGTGAAAGATGCAGCAGGTGCAGCA
Organism: Chelonia mydas; assembly: GCF_015237465.2. NCBI lineage: Eukaryota > Metazoa > Chordata > Testudines > Cheloniidae > Chelonia > Chelonia mydas. The sequence goes on along the minus strand of NC_051246.2, from coordinate 132,566,443 downwards.
GAGAGTAATCAGCCACCGGAATATATCTGAGACACGGGCTACGTCTTCTGTAGTTCTTGTACAGGGCCGTGCACGCTGTAGGGAGTCAGAGAGTAATAACGGATTATTACCAAGCCGCTGCACTGCTACAGCAGTCCCTTCAATTGACACGTCTATGCCTGAGGAATTCCTGTCGAGCTATGTCTGTCCTGAGCTAAATATTACCACCGTGAGCAGTGAGGGGGAAGTCCCTGGGGTGGGCAGGAGTATTTAATTTCATACATCATTTGCAGTACACTGAAGTCAGCAGGCTAAGCAAAGTTAATGAGACAGAAGAGTCTGTGGGTAAATATTAAGTGTGGTGCACAAAGATTTAGCCACATGGGTATAATTAACATTAGATATTTTGGCATGGAGTTCATTTCTCCCCATTGCAGCATACTGACATCCGAGTTATTTCTCTCTGAGGTGTTAAGGAGAAAGAAAGAAAGAAAGAAAGAAAGAAAGAAAGAAAGAAAGAAAGAAAGAAAGAAAGAAAGATGTTTGTGGTTGGCATGAACATTGATTTGATTTTGGACTGTCACTTATCTCAGGTTTCCCGGTTGCACTGTTCAGACAGCACCCCCCCCCACCCCTTTCTCTTCCAGGGTCTACATAAGAAATATCTGAAACCACTAACATTTGAAAGGGTTATTCATGTATTTATCGGAACCTATCACATAATTCTCTCCCTCTCTCATTCTAGGGGATGAAGAAAGGAGGACTTGTGGCACCTTAGAGACTAACAAATTTATTTGAGCATAAGCTTTCGTGAGCTACAGCTCACTTCATCGGATGCATTCAGAGTTACACTCACAGATCCGGGTGCAGCTTCAACCAGGAGCATTTGATTACGTTTTCTGACAGAAACAAATAAATAAAAAAAAACAGTTCACCCAACTTGCCCCAGCCCCACCTGGCAGTGGTTTCCAGGAGCTTGATGGGATGTTAGATGGGGTAGGATCTGAGTTACTACAGAGAGTTCTGTCCTAGGTGTCTGGCTGGTGAATCTTGCTCACATGCTCAGGGTTTAGCTGATCGCCATATTTGGGGTCAGGAAGGAATTTTCTTCCAGGGCAGATTGGCAGAAGCCCTGGGAGTTTATCGCCGTCCTCTGCAGCGTGGGGCACGGGTCACTTGCTGGAGGATTCTCTGCACCTTGAAGTCTTTAAACCATGATTTGAGGACTTCAGTAGTTCAGACATAGGTTAGAGGTTTGCTACAGGAGAGGGTGGGTGAGATTCTGTGGCCTGCGTTGTGCAGGAGGTCGGACTAGATGATCATAATGGTCCCTTCTGACCTTAACGTCTATGACTCTATGGCACTCCGCTGCTGCAGCCACACCTTGCCCACCAGATCCAGGTCCTTTTTGGGCACCGGAAAACCTAGCCTTGGCATTCCATCCAGTTCTGTTTAAAACAGAATCTTTGCACCCCCCAAAACAATGCATTGAGACTAAGAGAGACATTCTCTCTCGTGAGTGCTACACAGGCGCAATGCCCACATTTAATAGAAATGCCTGTAAAGCTAAAAAAACAAATCTCAAATAAATTGTTAAAAAAAATACAAGCAAGGACTAGCTGTCCCAAATATCTCTGATTCTGTTTCCAAATATAATGAGATATCTTTATTCCAAATAATTTCCATGTATGTTTGTTTTCATAACTTATAAATCCAGCTTCATTGTTTTATATTGTTTATGCCCTGAGTATCATCTATATATGAGCATCTGCTCACTGAACAAGGGGGATCTAGCAAGATAACGGCAGTCCCAATCCTGGAGCTGGCTCTGTATGCCTAGGAGCCTTGGCCTGGCATCAGGCATCTGCCTATCATGGACTAGTTGCAGGATCAGGGCTTGTGAGTTTGGGAAGATGAAAAGACGTGCAATGTTCTCCTTTCTCAAGGAAGAAGAAGAGAATTCTGCTGTCTGAAAAGTAAGCTGATGGCCACAGTGGCGGAGAAAAAACGTGATGTGGAAACACAAGTTCAAACACTGTGCGGTATGCAAGAAAACAAAGACTTCTTGGACAATCACCTTCAGAAATTGTTGCCACGCATGCCACAAGGTGAACGATCACCAACAAGGGAAGGGGAGAGTCTACAACAAAGAAGCAGACCTGTGTTCTGTGGCTGTGAAAGAGAACCAGGAGCCATTCAACCCAGCTAAAAATATCAAGTCATTATCAGACATTCAGCAAGTCAACTACGGAGGAGCCTGTCTTTGGAGGAGCACAACACAACGCTATAGGCGACATATCTGATGGGTGTCCTTGTGATATGAAGTAATCAGCTGCCAAGAGAGGTTCTTCAACCATCCTAAAAAGGCAAGCAATCACCATTGCTGACTGCGTATTAAGGAGAGTGGATAGAACATTCACAAGGGACACAAGGACACAGGACAATGTGCTGTTTCCCTGGAGTAAAAAAAGCAAGATGTAAACCCAGGACTGGATGGAATTATGAAGTCTGGCAAATCTCTTTGGTGATGAAATACAATGGAACCAATGGTTTTACATCACACACAATGACAGAGACTTCAGGGACCTTGGAAGGGAGCTGAAGAAGCAGAGAGTCCAGGTGGCATTCTGGGAGATCCTTTGAGTCCCACAGCTGAGGGAAGGGAGAAGGCAAAGAATACTGATGCCCAATGGCTGCAAAGCTGATGTGAAACTGATGGTTTTGGTTTGGCGGCGCAATGAGCCACACTGCAGTGGGAAAGAGGGCTGCACGAATGGGACGGGTTCCACCTCTCAGGTAGGAGAACTAATCTCATTGATTGAAGACGAGCTGGAACAGCCAGGAAAGCGTTAAACTAACAATGCCAGGAACAGATGATAAAAAGGCCAGTGTGGTACAAACTCCAACTCAGCATGTCGTGAACAAATTGATCTGACGTAACAAAGGATGTAAAGTGAAGAATCTTCCGAGTTGCTTCTATACTAGTGCTGAGAGTCTGGGAAACAAGCAAGAGGAATTGGAAATTCTCACCGAGGAGAAGAAATCTGATATAGTTGGCATTACAGAAACCTGGTGGGATGATTCACATGTTTGGACTGTTATAATTGCCACTTATAAACTGTCCGTGAAGGATAGAGTGGGTAAAGGGGGGGTGGCACTCTATATTAAAGGCACCATTACCAGTTTTATAGTTACTGGTAACTGAGAACCCACCGGATCTTGAATGCATATGGATCAATGTTCTAACTAACAATGTCCAGGAGGGGGTACTGGAAGGGATGTGCTAAAGACCATCAAATCAAACTAGAGAACGGGATGTATTACTCTTTAAGCACCTGTCTGTAAAGTGTGGAAAGGAAATTTTTGTTTTTTTTTGGGGGGGGGGACTTCAATCTGGGAGACATATGGCGGGGGTTGCATGCAGCCAGTAGTAAAACATCATTTGAATTTCTAAATATTATGGATGACGATTTTCTAACACAAAGGCTGCACTCAACATGAAGTAACTATCTGGGACCTCGCTATGATGGATAAAGATGAATTCATCATGGGATGGGGTTGCCTGTGAACCAGTGATCATGACCTGATTATATCTAATATGGACAAGCAGAGGACAGTCCCAACCAGCAATCTATACACTGGGTGCATCAAAAGGGATAATTTCCCAAAGCTGGGGGAAATTATGAAAGAAACTGATTGGAAGAAAAAAATTACTCAGAGACCTATGAATGACAGTTGGGAGTTCTTTAAGAAGAATTTATGAGATGGCCAAAAATCCATGAGTCCATAGTCAAGAAAGAGGACATCTTTAACTGAAAGGCCAACCTGATTCAGTGGTGATGTTGGTTGGGGCAGCAATTATAAATGAAAAAGTAATATATAACATGTGGAAAAGTGGAAATTAGATATCAATCAATGTCACTTATAAGTTACAGGTATAAGGTGTAGAAAATTGATATTTGAGGTGAAAGGCATCCCAAGATGAACTGCCAGGGCCATGCTCTGCAGGAAGAGTCAATGCAAACTTTGGATGTATAAACAGGGCAGTAGTGAGTGGGTATGAGGCGGTGATTATACTTCTCCATGCAGCATTGGTGAGATTGACACTGGAATACTGAGTCCAGTTCTGGGGGGCCACGTCTGAAAAAGGACACTGAAATATTGGAGAGGGTGCAGAAAAGAACCTCAGAAATAATTCAAGGGTTGGAGAAAAATACCTCACAGTGAGAGACATAAAGATCTCAATCTGTTAACTGATCACAAAAGTAGACTGAGAGGTGACTTGATTCCAGTTTACAAGTACCTTCATGGAGAGAAAACACCAGGTACTAAAGGGCTCTGTTATGGCATGGAGAAAGGCACAGTTAGAAGCAATGGCTGAAAGCTGAAACCAGAAAAATTCAAAGTAGATATAAGACATTTTTTTTTATGAAGGTGATTAACCATTGGAACAAACTACCAAGGGCAGTGGTGGATTCTCCAGCTCTGGGTGTCTTCAGATCAAGTTTTGATGTCTTTCCGTAAGCCATGCTTTAGTCAAACACAACTTGTTGGGATCAGTGCAGGGGTAACTGGGTGAAGTGTAATGTGTTATACAGGAGGTCGCACTGGGTGATCTAATGGTCCCTTCTGGCCTTAAACTCTATGAAACTCTATGAATCTATTAAAACAAAAGCTTCAGAGTTCCTGAGGCCTCTCGCTCCCCCTGAGGTACAGCTAGCAATGAGATCAGGGCCCCACCATCTCTCCTTGTGCCCCGCAGCAGCAGATACAGCCTTCCCACTTTCTTTCTCCACTCCTTGGATTTTTTCTGGATGCTCCAGTGCCCAACCCTGTACCAAGCAGGGGATTGACCCATGGTCCCTGGGAAATGCTTTGGGTCTCCCTACTGGCCAGGCATGCCTGAGAAAAGCCCTACCATTAAAATAAAATGTTGGGGTAGAGGAACTAATGTTGCTCACTTGGATGAAAACGTCGCAGCTCTGGGAAAACAGAGGCTTTTCTGTTAGAGGTGAGCACCTTACAAACACCATCGAGAGGTCACACCACTGTCAGCAAAGTATGCTGTGAGGAGAACATGGGAAAACTGAGAGAAATTGAAAAACAAGATCGCAAGTTTCATGATCTCAAATAAATAAATAAAATAAAATCCTGCCCTGGAAATATTACTTTCTTCCCCAAATGATGCTGGCCAGAATCCCAGCATAGGTAATATCCAGTCTTCAAGCAGTGACAAGTTTGAGGTCTCATATTCATTGACCCTCAATTAGGATTTGTAAATCATTAATTGCCCCTCAGCATGTGACAACATTTACTCAGCCCTGGGAAATCCTGCAGTACTGAAGCTTACTTGTGGGGCACTTTTATGTGTATTTCAGGTTATTTTTTTTCAAACATCCTCCAAGATCTGGACAGTTGGTTTCATGTTGGCTAAGACACAGTTTTATAGATGGAGAAATACAAAATAAAGTCACAGGTGAAAATTTGGGGAAAAACAACAACTCACTGTAATTTACGTGAAGAATGGGAAAATATGCAGTTGAACTGGGCACACAGCATGGGGAGGAGGTGACCAGCCCTCTGCGGAGAAAGAAGTGGTTTGGGACTATTTAGAAAAGCTGGACGAGCACAAGTCCATGGGGCTGGATGCGCTGCACCCGAGAGTGCTAAAGGAGTTGGCGGATGTGATTGCAGAGCCATTGGCCATTATCTTTGAAAACTCATGGCGATCGGGGGAAGTCCCGGATGACTGGAAAAAGGCTAATGTAGTGCCCATCTTTAAAAAAGGGAAGAAGGAGGATCCGGGGAACTACAGGCCGGTCAGCCTCACCTCAAGGAATCAATTCTGAAGCACTTGGAGGAGAGGAAAGTGATCAGGAACAGTCAGCATGGATTCACCAAGGGCAAGTCATGCCTGACTAATCTAATTGCCTTCTATGACGAGATAACTGGCTCTGTGGATGAGGGGGAAGATGTGGACGTGTTATTCCTTGACTTTAGCAAAGCTTTTGACATGGTCTCCCACAGTATTCTTGCCAGCAAGTTAAAGAAGTATGGGCTGGATGAATGGACGATAAGGTGGATAGAAAGCTGGCTAGATCACCGGGCTCAACAGGTAGTGATCAATGGCTCCATGTCTAGCTGGCATCCGGTATCATGCAGAGTGCCCCAAGGGTCGGTCCTGGGGCAGTTTTGTTCAATATCTTCCTTAATGATCTGGAGGATGGTGTGGATTGCACCCTCAGCAAGTTTGCAGATGACACTAAACTTGGAGGAGTGGTAGATACACTGGAGGGTAGGGATAGGATACAGAGGGCCCTATACAAATGAGAGGATTGGGCCATAAGAAATCTGATGAGGTTCAACAAGGACAAGTGCAGGGTCCTGCACTTAGGATGGAAGAATCCCATGCACCGCTACAGACTAGGGACCGAATGGCTCGGCAGCAGTTCTGCAGAAAAGGACCTAGGGGTTACAGTGGATGAGAAGCTGGATATGAGTCAACAGTGTGCCCTTGTTGCCAAGAAGGCCAATGGCATTTTGGGCTGTATAAGTAGGGGCCTTGCCAGCAGATCGAGGGACGTGATCGTTTCCCTCTATTCAACATTGGTGAGGCCTCATCTGGAGTATTGTGTCCAGTTTTGGGCTCCATGCTACAAGAAGGTTGTGAAAAAATTGGAAAGAGTCCAGTGGAGGGCAACAAAAATGATTAGGGGACTGGAACACATGACTTATGAGGAGAGGCTGAGGGAACTGGGATTGTTTAATCTGCGGAAGAGAAGAATGAGGGGGGATTTGATAGCTGCTTTTAACTACCTGAAAGGAGGTTCCAAAGATGATGGATCTAGACTGTTCACAGTGGTGGCAGATGACAGAACAAGGAGTAATGGTCTCAAGTTGAAGTGGGTGAGGTTTAGGTTGGATATTAGGAAAAACTTTTTCACTAGGAGGGTGGTGAATCACTGGAATGTGTTACCTAGGGTGCTTGTGGAATCTCCTTCCTTTGAGGTTTTTAAGGTCAGGCTTGACAAAGCCCTGGCTGGGATGATTTAGTTGGGCATTGGACCTGTTTTGAGCAGGGGGTTGGACTAGATGAGCTCCTGAGGTCCCTTCCAACCTGATATTCTATGATTCGATGAATAAAGCTTTGTTGACACTTGTTTAGGTGGACATTATTTTGATTTTGGCACTCATGAGAAAGGATACGAATTTGTCGTGGAGGTCACGGAAGTCATGGATTCTGTGACTTTCAGAGACCGCTGTGACATTTTCTGCTTCAGCCCCGTGCCCTGGGGTGGCAGGAGTGAAGCTCTCAGTCACCAGGGGTGATGGGGGCCCTGGAGCTCCCAACTGGGGCCCTGGAGCTGTCATCTGCCTCCGGAGCTCCCAGCTGCTGCAGGTGACATACTGCACAGCTCTCAGCAGTCTTCCCAGGCATTGAGGGATGGAGCCATTAGTCCTCCCCCCAGCAGTCAGCCTCCCTCCTTATTTTTAGTACAAGTCACAGGCAGGTCATGGGCTTCTGTGAATTTTTATTTATTGCCCGTGACCTGTCCAAGACTTTCACTAAAAATAGCCATGACAAAATCTTAACCTTACTCATGAGTAATGTGTCTCCAACTCATGCTGAGACAATTGTTATCCCTCAGCACCATGTATTACATGCAGTGTGCGTGTGTCTGTGTCTGTATGAAAACAAGGTACATACGTGCACATGCATGAGTAATTACTGCTGACTAATGCTATGACCTTTGTCTTCCCCTTTGAAGGGAGAAGCCCAGTAACGCACTCGTGGGGTGTCATTCTCCTGCCTAGTATACAGTCTGCAAGCAGGTTGCACATAAAAGGGAAGATGCAAACCTGTTACTTGAAAATTTTCTCTTCATGTGTTTATGTACTTAAATCATTAAAATGTAATTCTATTTCCAAACGGCTTTCTCATTGTGCAATCAGATAAGCATGATTGTAATCGCATAATTCATTTTTTTGGATTGTGCACAGCAGCGAATTAGCCTCCTAATGGGATTCTCGGGTTCAGAATCAGTGCCACAATATGTTCTCTCCATGATCACCTAAAAATGCATTTTTTAATTTCTCAAAGGAAATGCAAATTCTGTCTGAAAGTAACAATAATTTCTTCACCGCTTCCAATACAGCATCTGAGATTGCAGCTGCTGGTCTCTGACAGTGCAGTCAAGCAGAGGGGTGTACACAGCCAGCAGCCACTGGAATTGCGTTCAGCCATGAAATAGTAGCTAGTCAGCACTGATATTTCACAGTAGCGACACTGTCAGCAAATGCTCCCCTGCAATGTGGCGGCAGATAGCAGCCAGTGACTGGCCTCCCACCGGGTATCAGCATATCTGCAGTAGCAGCCCTTGCACTGCTAATTGATAACTGGCATTAAATAAAGCTAATTGGCATGTACCGCTCCATGCTGTATTATCCTGGCATAAGTAGGCAAACTAAACCATTTCTTTCTCAAAACATATGCGCACATAGCAACAAGCAAGAAAGGTCTTATTTTCCCTCTCACAAGAAAATCATTCATTATTGCAAAATCCTGCTTGGCACTTGCGGTGCAGCTAGCCATGGGCAAAAGGAAGGAGTCAGGTTCAATCCAAGTTTAATTGCTACAACTGCTACTCTAGGACCCCGTGAAAACAAGGTGGTTCATGTGTACTGCAAAGCTTTCCAAGCAATCACCATCCTAAATGAATGAAATAGATTTAAAAATGAAAAACAACAAAGCAGAAAGTTTAAACCCAAACAAAATGTCAGGCACCAGACTTTGATATCAGTTATGCTGGAGTAAATCCAAAGCAACTCCTCTGATTTTGCATTTACTCAGGTTGAAGTGAGATCAGAATCTGGCCCTATAATAATTACAATGGAGACTCGCCCCCAACTCCAGCTTGCTGTACGGTGAGCAGTATCCTCCAGAGAATCCCATTGGACAGAGAGCTAAATGAGCACTGTGAGGATGGTAATGTTAATGTTACAGTGACATGTGCAGGAACAACTGGGAAAATAAAATGAATTTTCCCTGGTCTGTGGTAATGGAAAAAGGAGAGTGTATTTCTTCAGAGCTGAGAGTGAAGAAAAGAATTGAGAAAACCAGGCATGCCAGGCAAAATCCAACAGAAGAGGTGGAATTGGACTGAACAGAAGAGCAGCAAAAGCCATATTGTGCAATCAGTTTTGAAGCAGAATTTGCCATGATCAGACCCAGAGTATTCAGTCATGAAAAACAAATAAAAGCAGACAAAAAGGAAATCCAGGAATTCATCTGAAGAAAGAGGTGTCCCAATATAAGAGGGAAATACGGAGGGGAAGGCAGCTATATTTGGAAACGGGTCTGTAAACGTGAAGGAAAGAATAGCATTTTTTTCTTGTCACATGTTCCGTGAAAATAGCAAGAGAGAGGGAAACGCTCGGCTTTGCATGACCGTGAAAACCGCATTCCTTGCTGACTTCGTAGCGCGTGGCTACTGACTCAAGTGAAAAATGTGGGCTTATGTTTATACACCCAACATAGAGAGCGAGAGCGAGAGTACTGTATACAGCTCAGACTGGCTTTTATAGACCTGGGCAGTGGACAGACATTCTGATTTGTGAAGGATTTTGAGATTTCAGCGTTTGACTTTGTTGCAAATGGGAAGAAAATCTCAAAAATTATTTTTTTTTTCATGAAGGAAAATTCTAGAAGGGAAAAAAACATTTTGGACCATTTCAAAAGTTTTGTTTCAATTTCAACTTTAATAAATAAGTGTAACATAATGTAATATAATATAATATATTTAAAATTTTAAACAAAAAGTGATTTCAAAATTAAAAAATAATCAAATCTTTTCTTTCTAAAAATGTTTGTGCTTTTCATTATTTCTGAAACAAAATTTATGTGCAATTAACATTAATTTCATTTTCCAACAGAAAATATGTGGATGGTGTAAAATATGTGAATGTATGCTGTAGCAGGAAGCCCAGAGGTGCTATCGGCCTGTTCATCTGCAGCTCAGGCAAATACGTACAATAAGTAAAAGTGACCATTATGCTCTCTCAGAAGATGTACTGTTAATTGCATGCTGTATTTGTGAGCTCTGTTTTCCTAAGGATTTAAACACCTGGGTGCTTCAGCTTTAACTACAAGAAAGAATCCAGGCAGGAGTCTGTCTGTCTCTCATATTTTTAAAATGCCAGTCTCCACAAATGTGCCAAAATACAGAGTTGCATTAGAATATAATTAGACGGAGACACCAAAGACAGGAGAGGAGACAGCTCCATAGGACAGGTGGTGCCTAAGATACTAGTAAAGATCCAGAATCCAGGTCAAATCTTTTCTTTTGGGAGAGAGTCTCTTATAGTGAGGAACTGTGTGATCATAAAAAGCTACAGAAAAACTGTCCTGTCTTCTTGAAGAGGGGATTGTGACAGATAAAATATGCTTGAAATTTGAAAGAAAGCAATGCTGGCAGCAGGCTTGGCTCTCGCAGCAAATATCAGATGCAGCGAGGTACATTTGCGTAAGGAGTCAGATTATCTGGGATTCAAGATGCTTTTTTTGAGAAGCCAAAGGTGCAGCAGAAAGGACAAAGGCATTTGTAGCTGTAACATCTTAGCGTTCAGAGAAGAGAGAAACAATCAGTGGGGTATCACAGACATCAGCCGTAGGATGGATGCTTTTCACTGGCAATGGAGAGCATCGCCTCTGCAGATGGCACAAAACTAAGCAGGCCAGCAAATGAGGAAGAGGAAATGGATCCACGAGAGGGGGGACAAAAGTGTGGATGGAAGGACGGCTCAGAAGTTACACCCTTTGTAACCATCGGGCTGGAACGCAAAAGAGGAGAGAGAGAGAGGCAGGCCTGGGATGAGCAGATCCTGCCGGACAGAGTGGGGGCACCCTGGGCCGGACAAGAACAGATCAGCATCAGGGGCTGCTGGACTCGAAAGTGGAAGGCCAGATACCAGGATGGATGAGACAAGGCACAGACAGTGCAGTCCATGTTCCCCTGAGAAGCTGATAACGCAGCTGGAGCAGGATGGATCCCTGTGGATGGGGAACAGCCTTCCCTAATCTTACAGGGCAATCGTGTCCCTGCTCTCGGGGTAGCTCAGAAGCTGCCAAACTCCACCTTCCTGGGAACCCCAGACTGGAATGAAGAGAGGAGAATGCTCTCCCCCCACGCCAGCGAAGTGTGCTGCCCCCTTAAAGAGATGACACATATCCCTGCCCTCCTTACCTCCCTCCATCCCCGGGGGGGCTGCCGCTGCGCTGTCGCCATGTCAGGCCTCTCACTAGATGCCTCACCATTAGTCACCTCCAGTAGCCTCTTCTCGTGTGAGAATTCAACGGAGCTACGCACAGAGAAAGTTACTGAAATCCTGGCCCCACTGACCCCAACGGCAAAACTCCCCGGGCCATCGACAGGTCTGGGAAGTCACTGCAGGTGAATCAGGGGGGCGCAGCAGAAAAAGGCAAAGTAACAGCAAAATAAAATAATAATGCAAGGGCTGGACAAGTCAACGCATGTAAAACACTTAGCAGGAAGATGTGACCGAAATCTTCAGGGAGTTACAGGGAACAGTGTGGAGCTAATGATAATGAGAGAACCACAACGTTTAAATAGAAGGAACTAGCAGGAGAAGCAAGATTCAAAGTAGAATTTAATGGATCTGTTTTTGGAGAGAGTCCAGGACATCTCTGCAAAGCCACCAAACAAGGCAATGTTCAAAAATGTGACCAAGAAAATGTACTACAGAGCCAAAGTTTTCAGTCTACAGAGCAGATCCTGAGCTGGTGTAAATTAGTGAAAATCAGTGAAGCTAGGCTGGGTTGGCCATGTTTTGGACACTAACTAATAAAAGGGCTCACAAGCCGCTCTTTCACCAAGTGTTTCCTTATATTCTTAAAGAAAACCTGTACTTTTAAAATAAAAATTAACAGAAAATACAGGAATCAGCCTTAAAAATCACCATTTCCTTTCTACAAATAAATAATTAAGATTGCCTTGTTATTTCCAATATTAAACTCTCCTCTGCTTTTTATGGAGAATACCTAGAATATTGAAAGTAGTAAAGCAAAGTTATTTATTCCGCTAAGGCATGAACTAAGGCAACTGACAAGTTTTTAAGGGCAGGGTTGCAGTGATGCATGTAATGGAAAAGAATCCCACTCTGAGCCTGTCTTGTGCTCACACATGAACCAGAACTGCTTCAGAGACGGTGTGGTGATGAGCTCTGGTGGGACTGGAACACCTGTCCATGATTTGCTGTGGTTTGTTCCGCACAGATGTCAGTGTGATGCAGGGACGTCTGGTGATTGGATGACACTACGTCGATGTCAGGTTGTGATCAGCCTTTATAAACATATATATATTGAAACAGGCTTCTGATGAGTCCTGGCAACCGATGATTTGAGACACAAACACCTGGATCCTTTCATAGTCACAAGCTACTGAGCTACCCTGAAGTACAACAGACGCCTGGAATAAATGGCTTAATTTTAAAATGGCCAGGAGAATAAAGTGGGTATTAGAGTAGCTGGCATTTCCCGCTGTCTTCTTGCTGTTTCACTGGTTCCTTTTCCTTGTGCCGATGGCTTCGCTTACACTTGGATTTTCAGAAGAAAGGAAGCAGAGAGGAACTATACTGAGAAGGCCTGAATTGCTTGATACCTAGCACATGGAAAAGATGGTGTTCTTTTGATATCTGGGTGGCGATCAGTCTTCAAGCCCCCGCTGCAGAGCACATGCTACTGAAATACCGGTATTGCTATTTAGATAATGTGGCGATCACTCACTCAGTCGCGTGTTCCACTAGAACACAGATTTGCCGCATAATGGTACCGAAAGCGCGACGAGTGCAGCTTCTGCCACACCTCCGCAGCCGTCGTTTCTCTGTGTGCGACTTATGTTGTTATATTTCTGCTCTAATGACTTGCATAACCACAGCAAAACAACTTCAGCTCTTCTGTCACAGCGACCTTGCAGCTACGTCAAAATCATGCGGAACCATGTGGCAAATCTCTCTGTGATCTGCATCTTTCTCAGTTTGCTGTTATACATCATCAGGAAATGACCATTTGTTTTTGCTCAAGAGGCTGCCTGGGGGATGTTGGTGCCAGGTTAACTCTTTGGGAAAACAATGTTTTTCTTGACCACAGTTTCGATAATGGAGAAACACTTCTGGGCTATTGAAAACCAGGGACTCATGGGTAGGGGAGAGGTATATTCTTAATGCAAAATCCTTGTGCCAGTACCCAGAGCAAAGATCTGGGCAGAGGGGATGAATTCCCTCCCCAGACAGAAGAGTGTATCTGGAGCCTCCCCCCTTTACCTCTGTGGCACCCCCAATAGGGCAAAGTGCACCGCTCCCCACGACCTGCACAGCACACAGATTTGCACTGGTTCTGTTGCTAGGACCACGTTTGATCCCAGAGCCAAGGGCAAGATTTGCCTTAATGTGTTTGCCAGCAGAAATAAGGAACAAGCCCGTTTTTGACATGTAAACTGGGTAACTGCATTTGCAGATTGGCCTTGAGGTGCCAGAACGCTCCACGTCCATGTTACCCTCTGGTCAGTATGTCTCGCTCTGTGCCCGACCACCGAAGCTGGTACCGCGATGTGACTCTGTGACAGCCCCCAGGCACAAAGCCTGGCTCTTGAGCTGACCTTGCAGAGGGCTCATGCACTCAGCTCTGTAAATGTGGGTTTTTAATCCCTGGCATTGGCCAATGTGCTGGCTGTCACACATGCACCCAGCTGGCTGATGCGTGCAGAGAACTGTCGGGTCTCAAAAGCAGGCTTACACTAACTGTCCCATTTGGAAAGTCTGGCAGCGTATTCTCTGAGCCAGGAGACGCAATACAGCTGATCAAAATGTATGTTTCATGAAAAATGTGAAAACAAATAGGGGGAGACTTCAACCTGTGTCATTTACTGATGGAAAACTTTGAAATTATTTATTTTTTTTTCTTTGAATCAAATGCACAGAACTGGCAATAGGTATATCCACAACACCCTCACTGACGTTATGAGTTTGTCTCTGATGCATTTCTACGTGTGAACCCACAAGTTTTGTACTGAGGCATTTGAATTTGTTTGGCCCAAAGAAGGGGAGAGAAGCAGTGAGGAGGAGACATGGGGTTTAGTTGGATACTCTTTGACTCTGCACATGTGCTGAGTACAGGTCACAGTAACTCATCTACAAGGGCCAAGAAACATCCGGAAATAGGGTGTGACCATTACTCAGTAGCTGTTTCTGAGGCTGTATAGAAAGTTTTCATCGTGGGCAATCTGCCTGGCAGGTCCCACCCAGTCACCCTCTGAGCGCTCAGCCAATCAGAGTATGGGAGGGGGGCAGGGGAGGTTAATAAATACAGGCATTAAAGACAGATCTGTGCACTTAATGGCTGATCTACCCAGGTCTGCTGTCAGGGCTGGGTCCCAATCCCTGGGCCATGTTGGAAACCGGTGAGTGCTGCTCCAGCTTTACATGCCAGGGAAGCGCTCCGTCAGAAGAAGGCTTGCTCCACCATGGTGTGTTTTGTAGACCTAGTGGGAAAGCTGGGGGGCTGGGACGTTTGTTACCCCTTGAGCCGTGGAACTTACGTTGAGCAATCTGCTCCCTGCTCTCTACTGGGACGGCGTCTCAGGTAAAGAGTGTGAACGGGGCAGCACTAAGTGAGGGGAGAGTCTGTAAATTCTTGCCTGACTTAGATGGGCTAATGGGCAGAAGAAAGGGTCCTTTTGTGTGAGCCGCATAGAGATCCAGGGAATGGATGTTCTGTACACTCATCCCAATCCCTGCATCACTTTGGATACAGGCATGTTACCTGATCACTTGATTATATTGATTACTTAAGAATCCCCAACTAGCAAATTAAACATCTGAGGTTTGATAAATTCTAGTCTCAAAATCAGACACAGTAGTGTTAGAATTGCTCTTTGATTGGGAACCCCGACGTGCACAGTTGCAGCGCTCACAGTTAGGAAAAAGCTTTTGAATTTGCAATAGTTTCATTTACATTGCTAGTAAAAAATAAACAAACAAAGGTTCTGATCCAAACAAAAATGTTACAATAATGCAATACTGATTTGATGACCAGTGTCATATCATACGCATACTCACACAATTCTTGTGGCGACCTAGAGGTGTGAAGGCAGGTAGTGGTCCACGGGGGTCCTACCCTGTCTCTGGCCTGCCAGGTGAGTCCAGTGATCAAGGTGCGGTTGCACTAGACTGTGGTTGGCCCTTTAATAGGATCTGATAGCTACCATGAATATTCATAAATCAGGCTGCGAGTCTGTCACAGTTGTCACACAAGTCACAGATTCTGTGACTTTCTGGGACCTCTGTGACTTCTGCAGTGGCTGGTGCGGCTGGCCTGGGGGCCATCTGAGCAGCTCGGGTGACCCCTGGTCCAGCCGCACCAGCTGCTGCTGGGGCAGTCTCAGGCCACCGCGCCCCTCCCACCCAGCAGCAGCAGGAGTTTGGGTGTGGGAGGGGGCTCAGGGCTGAGGCAAGGGTTTGGGGTGTGGGAGGGGGTGAGGGCTCTGGGCAGCACTTACCTTGGGGGTGGGAGGGGCTCCCCAGAAGTGGCTGTCATGTCTGGCTCGTAGGCGGAGGAGCAGCCAGGTGGCTCCGCATGCTGCCTCCATCCACAGGCACCACCACCCCCAGCTCCCATTGGCCACAGTCCCCAGCGAATTGGAGCTGCAGAGCGGGCGATCCAGGCAGGGGCAGCACGCAGAGCTCCCCTGGCTGTACCTCTGCCTAGGGGCCACAGGGACATGCTGGCCACTTCAGGGAGCTGGGTAGGAAGCCTGACAGTCCCCCCCCCTTTCAGCACCAGGTCACGCACCGCCCCCCGCACCCCCCCAGCAGCAGCGGCAGCCCCGGGCCACCCCCTCAGAGCACCCACAGTGTCCTCAGGCTGCCCGACGCCACCCCAGAGCATCCAAGTTTTGGTCAAGGGTATATAGTACAAGTCATGGACAGGACATGGGTCGTGAATTTTTGTTTACTGCCCGTGACCTGTCCATTACTCTTCCTAAAAATACCTGTGACTAAAATGTAGCCTTATTTATAAGAGTGTTTGGCCTCCTTGCCCAAAACTTCCTCACCCCCTAACGTTGGGGTTTCATTTTCCTATCGATTGGTATGTTAAGTATCCCAAATGCATGAGCATATAGATCACTTGGTTACTATGGCAATCTTGCCGTTATGCATCTGCTGATGTTCTTATCCCCAAATACCCAAACTAGCATCAACTGTCTTGTTGTTGTTACCTGTCAACATTGTATGCAAAAAATATTTCAAAATAAGCAAAATAATATCTTCTGTCATCTTGTGACATAGCATGAGTAAGTTGACCAGCAATAACCCCAATGGCTACGGGCCTGACATCCTTATGCTAACTGCTTAAGCTAATAACCTACAGGCTTGGGGCTGCAGATTCCTTGCATTACTGCTGTCTGCTATATCTTATCTCTGTACTTAAGCTAAATTAAAATCTTTAATGTATCCCATATGCTACAGACTTCGGTTTCACCAATAACTGAGAGGACCAGTCAGCTCTTAACCCAAGGGCTGGAATGCTGATAGCTGTGGAAATTCCAGAGTATCTGCTGCCTTTTTCCTAGCTTTGAAGAGCTCAGGTGACACACACCACACATTGTTATCATGCTATAAAAATTAAGAAATCATATCTGAGAGAAGATCAGAGGGGAATGTGTTGTTAGATGGGTGTGCTAAAGTATAGAAAACACTAAGCACAAAATACTATGTTGAAAGCTTACATTTGCTCTGTAACAACAACAACAACAAAAGTTTGTATGAAGAACACGTAGATTTACTAATTTATTTGAGCATGAGCTTTCGTGAGCCACAGCTCACTTCATCGGACGCATACTGTGGAAATTGCAGAAGACATTATATACACAGACACCATGAAACAATACATCCTCCCACCCCACTTTCCTGCTGGTAATAGCTTATCTAAAGTGATCATCAAGTTGGGCCATTTCCAGCACAAATCCAGGTTTTCTCACCCTCCGCCCCCCCACAGACAAACTCACTATCTTGCTGGTAATAGCCCATCCAAAGTGACCACTGTCTTCACAATGGCCCAACTTGATGATCACTTTAGATAAGCTATTACCAGCAGGAAAGTGGGGTGGGAGGAGGTATTGTTTCATGGTGTCTGTGTATATAATGTCTTCTGCAATTTCCACAGTATGCATCCGATGAAGTGAGCTGTGGCTCACGAAAGCTCATGCTCAAATAAATTGGTTAGTCTCTAAGGTGCCACAAGTCCTCCTTTTCTTTTTGCGAATACAGACTAACACGGCTGTTACTCTGAAACCTGTAGATTTACTGTTTAGTATATTTTGTTTAAAAGGTTTTCATAGTATTCCAGATACTATTTACAATGTTTTCTGTGAGCATTAAATGTCTGTTTACTAGGGGAGATTTTGGAACCAATTTAATAAATTAAACAGCAATAAGATACCAGGACCAGAAGATATTCCCCCAAGAATTGAAGAAAATCAAACATGAAATTGCAGAACTACTAATGGTGGAAGGTAACTTGTCACTTAAATCAGACCCTATAACAGGTGACTGGAGGATAGCTAATGTAATGCTATTTTTTTAAAAAGGTATCAGAGGCAATTACAGGCCAGTTAGCCTAACTTCAGTACCAGATAATTGGTTTGAAATTATAGTAAAGAACAGAATTATGAGACATCCAGATGAACATAATATGTTGGGGAAGAGTCAATGTGGCTTTTGTGAAGGAAAATCATGCCTCGCCAATCTATTAGAATTCTTTGAGGGTTTCAACAAACATGTGGAAAAAGGGGGATCCAGTGGATATAGTGAACTTGGACTTTCAGAAAGCCTTTGATGAGGTCCCTCACCAAAAGCTCTTAAGCAAAGTAGGCAGTCATAGGGTAAGAGGGAAGGTGGTCTCATGGATCAGTAGCTGGTTAAAAGGTAGAAAACAAAGGCAGGAACAAACGATCAGTTTTCACAGTGGAGAGAGGTTAATAGCAGAGTCTCTGAAGGATCTGTACTGGGACGAGTGGTGTTCACCAAATTCATAAATGATCAGGAAAAAGAGGAAAGCAGTGCCGTAGCAAAGTTTGCAGATAATAAAAAAAAAAATTTCTCAAGATAGTAAAATACAAAGCTGACTATGAAGAGTTACAAAGGGAACTCACAAAACTGGGTGACTGGGCAACAAAATGCAGATGAAATTCAATGCTGATAAATGCAAAGTAATGCACATTGGAAAACATAATCACAACTTTACATACAAAATGATGGCGTCTAAATTAGCTGTTACCACTCAAGAAAGAGACCTTGGCGTCATCGTGGATTGTTCTCTGAAAACATCCACTCAATGTGCAGCAGCTGTTAAAAAAGCGAACAGAATGTTAGGAAACATTAGAAAAGGGATAAATAATAAGATATAAAATACTATAATGCCATGACATAAATCCAGGGTATTCCGACACTGTGAATACTGCATACAGTTCTGATCACCTCACTACAAAAAAAGATATCTTAGAATTAGAAAAAAGTACAGCGAAGGGGCAACAAAAATTATTGGGATATGGAACATCTTCCATCTGAGGAGAGATTAAAAAGACTGGGACTGTTCATCTGAGAGAACAAAAGTGTTATTTACTCCTTCACAGAACCCCTGACCAGGGGTCACCCAATGAAATTAGTAGGCAGCAGGGTTAAAACATACATAAGGAAGTACTTAACGCAACACAGAGTAAACCCCTGGAACTCATTACCAGGGGATGTTGTGAAGGCCAAAACTTCTACAGGGTTCAAAAAGAATTAGATAAATTCATAGAGGATAGGTCCAGCAATCGCTATTAGCCAAGATGGTCAGGGATGCAAACTCATGCTCTGGATGTCCCTAAGCCTCTGACTGCCAGAAACTGGGACCAGACGACAGTTGATAAATTACCCTGTTTGGTTCATTCCCTCTGAAGCATCTGGCACTGGCCACTGTTGGACGAGAGGATATTGGGCTAGAAGGACCATTAATCTGACCCCGTCTGGCTGTTCTTATGTTTTATGTACTAAGAATCTGTGTGGTACTCTGTCTTTGAAGTTGGCTGGGAAGCATTAACGCTTTCTTCTCAGGATTTTACATACAATAATCCTGAGATTTAATTCTGTGTAATGCTTTCTAAAAAGTTTGAAAAGACAGAACTCTGGCCTATGCCTTAGGAAAGAGTTAAGATTTCATGCAGGAAGATGGGGAGTGTAATGGTTATATATAATGACAGGTTTCAGAGTAACAGCCGTGTTAGTCTGTATTCGTAAAAAGAAAAGGAGTACTTGTGTCACCTTAGAGACTAACCAGTTTATTTGAGCATGAGCTTTCGTGAGCTACAGCTCACTTCATCGGATGCATAGATGAAGTGAGCTGTAGCTCACGAAAGCTCATGCTCAAATAAACTGGTTAGTCTCTAAGGTGCCACAAGTACTCCTTTTCCTTTGGTTATATATAATGTTACCTTAGTATTTCCCTCCTGCATTACAATCTTTGCCACCTTTGTCTCAGACATTATCTAAACTAAATGTCATGGTTTAAACTTTGTAGTAACGTAGCTCTGTTGGTCCCAGAATATTAGAGAAAAGGTGTGTGAGGTAATATATTTTATTGGACCAATTCCTGGTGGTGAAATTGGCAAGTTTTCAAGATACACAGAGCTGAAGAAAAGCTTTCTGTAGCTAGAAAGCTTGCCTCTTTCACCAACAGAAACCAATAAAACCCTCATGGTTTAAGCTTTCATTTTAGACCAATTTCATATTGTTTAAAAACTTTTTATTGATATTTTACAAATGTGGATCATTGAAGTTTCTCACTTTATTGAACTTAAAATTAGCTACATCCACCTCTTGTTTTGTGCATACATATGAATTAGGAGGGAATTATATCTTCTCTAAATATAATCTTCACAACTCAAATCTACTTTGCATTTAGTTTTAAGTAGCAAATTGAAGAATTCTTGCTTTGGAATCACAGGGTACACAGAGAAATCCTGAGAAAACTCCCCACACTCTATTTTGCCCAAAGAATAGGCTGAAACAGCCTCAAATAGTACGATCTATGGGGTGTCCTTTCTTCACTTCACCTGATATGTGAGCACATTTAGTACATGAAAGAAAGGGGAAATGCTAATAGTAATAAAATGGTAGCAGTAGTAGGGGACATTAAACCAGCTTTGAGAGATTAACCCTGGATTTGTTGTGGTCCCTTGAAAATGATGCTGACTGATGGTGTCAGCGTTTAGTTTCAGGAATACAATTAGCACTGAAAATAGGACTTTATACAAATGGGATTATGATGGATTAAGGAGAGATTAGCATTTTGTATTTAACCGCTTTCAAGAAAATAACATTTAAAAAAAAAGAGTGAAGAAATTAACTTGTTTTCAATGGAAGTAGATTTTTTTGCCTTCACTGCCATCTGGCAACTGTTGCCTCTTCTATAACCGGGAAAATAAAACAATAACACAAAAGTATTACCAAGCAGCAACTTGATTGCAAAACTTATTATGCAGGTGCGCACATGAAATGGCAGGCTGGTCAAAGACCTGTCAGCTCTTATTACCCTTCACTGGGCTTTGTAACCCTCCACTCTGCAAGTATATCGAGTTCTCTCTTCAGCTTTCCAAGAGCGACCACAAGATCAAACACTCAGGTAAAGAGTCACCCATCACTAACGTGAATACTGACCTAGTTAATTTTTCAGGTAGTAGGATTTGGATATTGAGTTTAAAGGCAAGACAAAGGACTCCGTGTACTCTACCATGAAATGACTTTGTGAGCTTCTCAACATCTCCGACGTTAAGCAGTTTTGCTGGGTAATTTCTGCTTTGTTATTTTTAAATAATCTAGTGTCCACAAAGACTACAGCTGATGGGGAGCGGGGAATCATAAGGAATAATGTACTGGGTGAGTCTTTTCTATTTCTGTTCCCAAATTGGCCAGAAGCAAATGATGTTTCTTATTTTGCTCAGGTGTATTTGAAATTATTACAATCATCTTGGTGAATAATGCTTGTTCTAGAGATGATTTGCAAGTTGGTCCTAGTCAGCATCTGCTGTTCCATATCTGAGCCAGGTTGGTTACTTCAATTGTCTAGAGAGGTTGAATGCTCTCCTTTTGGCCCTTGATTGGGTGCACGTAACCTTCCTGTGCAAATACTGGTGCCTTCATAATGAAGCCAGGGGAACCCTCCCCCACACCCCGCTTTATGCACGTGCACAGGTCACCCAGACCTTAACTCTGTATGTGCAGGAGCAAGTGAGCACTCCCCACCAGCAGGGAAGGGGAAGGGCAGCTAAGCCGGCGCAGGTGATTACATTTGCTGATATAGGCAGCTACAAATTGCTCCAGCCATCTGCACCCCCTGGTCAATGGGGAGCCAAGAGGGAAGTGTGGGTCAGAGGGTGTCTCTGAATCCCCATTCCCCTCAGGGCTGCTCCGTCATCCCATGCTGAGGGCAGGGCCTAAAGAAACTATCTAGGCCTGAAAACGTGCTGTGTCTGTGAGCAACCCTCCCTGCAACCTCCTGGTCCAAACGGACCCTGGGAAATGCACTCACTCTCTCACAGGCAGGGCACTCGGCATGCCTGTCTCTAAACTATCCACAAATTCCTGGAAAGACATTTGCAGCCTTTGCCCAGCTCCTGTAGGGTTTGCTAGGCCTCAGTAGATGCTGTCGATACAAACTCTTGCATAATGACGGATCCGCTGAAGTGAGCTGTAGCTCACGAAAGCTTATACTCAAATAAATTGGTTAGTCTCTAAGGTGCCACAAGTCCTCCTTTTCTTGATACAAACTCTGTGTCAGCTAAACCGTGGCAGTAGATTTCCTCAATGTTAAATCTTCCCATCCCTTTCTTTTGATACTCCCTAGTCAGCCACCACTGTTCAGACCAGACCTCTCTTTTTAAATACCCCCCTGTATTCTTGTCTCCTGGGGGGAAGACAAAATCACACAGGGGTTCAAAATTCCCCTTTGGAAGAAGCCACAGAAGTTTCACAGGTAACCTAAGCTTTTCTTTTCTCACCATGCGACACAAGGATTACTGGGAAGTGTTGCTGATCCTCTCAGAATATAACTTGCAAGTGCTGGGTGGGAGGGAATTTATATTCTCGGTAATGCATTCATTTTAATTATGTTTACCTTCCCAGTCTCTCTAAATCAGACTTGATTGTATTTAATATGGGTTTTAAATGTGTCTTAATAAGGTTTGTAATTAATACTGGTATGTGAGAGCCTGAGTATGCCAGGGCCCCAGGAGCCCCTCTGATATCTCATTGTGATAAATAATCAGAAGCAGCCACCTGATGGGAGTAATATTTCACATTTCCCCCCATTAATTTGGTCTCTGATAGGGCCCTTATTGTGGCAACAGAGCAGAACAGCTCTGGCAGCAGCAGGTAGGGTAGAAAAAACAGACTCTTGTCTACAGAGTAAACTCTCTTATAATATTTGTGCTTCCTCTGTGTTACCACCAGATGTGGCCTTTCCTAGCAACGCCTTCAGCATCTTACAGTGCTTCATCAAAGAGTGAGGTGGTTACAACAGTGTTTGATAAGTCCCCTCCTCAAAGCAATGAGGGCAAAGCATAGCAATTACTTAATTTCTAACCTATTCAGTTAGCGCCAGACCCAGATCCGACTGAACTCAGAGGGAGTCTTTTCATGGACACCCCTGTATTCGGATTATGATAGTAAGTGGAACCACTCAGCCAGCAGCTGGCAATGCGGGCAATGGGGGAAGACGGTGCAGCCAGGGTTGTTCTTTCTGTTTTATACAAGTGCTACTGTTCAGCTCTGCAGGTACCTGACACTGAGGGCTCATTCCTTAGCCCCGGTGGAGGCCTTTTCCCACCACCAAACAAAGCTCTTTGAAGAGGGCACTGCTCCTTCTGTGGGAAAGGGGGCAAGAGAGACCAGGCAAGAAAGCTTCAAATTATGAGGGGAAAAAAGTCCCAGAACAATTTTAAAATTAAAATAATTTTAAAACAAATCCTTACATTTTAATAAATGCCATGTGCATCAGTCAGCCTGATATGCTGGTTTTGAGACATATTGGATAGGTAATTGTAACACTAACGCACTCCATTCAGGGGATATACGGTGCTGTGTGTCATATAGATTACTGGGGTTTACACAAGCAGTATGACTGCTCTATAGACAGGGAGTGTGCTGTTAAACAATACAGACTTTCCCTTCACAACTCCTCTCCAACACAGTGCAAGGAATATGGAGAATAAACAGAAATAAGTGGAAGTCTAAGTACACAAGCTAAATTGGAACCACTGAGACGTAGTGAGACAAATCTCATCAATGAAAAATTGGTGTAGAAGAGTATAGCTTGTTCAGAAAGTGAAGGGGGAAAGGGAGGAGGTATTACAGTATACATCAAGAATATATACACTTGTTCTGAAGTCCAGAAAGAGGTGAGAGGCATGGCTCCTGAAGGTCTCTGAGGATAAAAGGGAGAAAAAAACAGGAGTGACATCAAGGTAGAAGTCTACCATAGATGACCAAATAAGCAGGGGCAGATGAGACATTTTTAAACAAATAAGAGAAATAATCCAGAACACAAGACCTGGTAGGAATGGGGGACTTTAACTAAATGAGTATGAACCAACAATGTGCTGTATCTGTGAAAAAGCTAATATTCTGAGGTATATTAGCAAGAGTGTTGTATGCACGACACAGAATTTAATTGGCATTGGCTGGAGTGCTGTGTCCAGTTCTGGGCACCACACATTAGGAAGGATATGGACAAATTGGAGAAAGTCCAGAGGAGAGCAACAAAAAATGATAGGTTTAGAAAAACAGACCTATGAAGACAGGTTAAAAAATCACCACGTCCAGTCTTAAGAAAACTGTGGGAGGACCTGATAATAGTCTTCAACTGTGTTAAGGGCAGATATAAAAAGGATGGTGATCAACTGTTCTCCGTGTCCACACAAGGTACAACAAAAAGTAATCAGCTCAATCTACAGCAAGGAGATTTAGGTGAGATATTAGGAGAAAACTTTCTAACTATAAGGATAGTTAAGCTCTGGAAAAGGCTTTCAAGGGAGGTTGTGGAATGCCGGTAATTGGAGGTTTTTAAGATGAGGTTGGACAAACACATGTCAGGGATGATCTAGATTTCCTTGGTCCTGCCTCAGAGCATGGTATGGACAAGATGATCTCTCGAGGTCCCTTCCAGCCCAGCAATTCTATGATTGCCAGCAAATCGAGGGACGTGATCGTTCCCCTCTATTCGACATTGGTGAGGCCTCATCTGGAGTACTGTGTCCAGTTTTGGGCCCCACACTACAAGAAGGATGTGGAAAAATTCAAAAGAGTCCAGCGGAGGGCAACAAAAATGATTAGGGGACTGGAACACATGACTTATGAGGAGAGGCTGAGGGAACTGGGATTGTTTAGTCTGCGGAAGAGAAGAATGAGGGGGGATTTGATAGCTGCTTTCAACGACCTGAAAGGGGGTTCCAAAGAGGATGGCTCTAGACTGTTCTCAATGGTAGCATATGACAGAACGAGGAGTAATGGTCCCAAGTTGCAGTGGGGGAAGTTTAGGTTGGATATTAGGAAAAACTTTTTTCACTAGGAGGGTTGTGAAGCACTGGAATGGGTTACCTAGGGAGGTGGTGGAATCTCCTTCCTTAGAGGTTTTTAAGGTCAGGCTTGACAAAGCCCTGGCTGGGATGATTTAGGTGGGGATTGGTCCTGCTTTGAGCAGGGGGTTGGACTAGATGACCTCCTGAGGTCCCTTCCAACTCTATGATTCTATAATACTTCATGTCCACCTAAATTAAATACAGGTGCAGTCTCTCCTCACAGAATACCTAATACCAGGTACAAATAACAGAGGAAAATATTATTTAGCAGCTCTAACTGAAGTGTGATCCTACTTGTTTACACTGGAACTGGCTTTTATAGAACAAAGTGAGATCAATAATTGATGACATTAGAGTGGGTGTTTAAGAGGAACTGATATACAAATACATTCCTGGGCAGAACGGAAAGGCCTCAGGAGGAAACATAGGCCGTGAGAATGATAAATACAACTGAAGCACACTTCAGGGGCCTTGTCGGTGAGAAGGATGGTGGAGGGGATAAGACAGTGGACAGGGCTCCAGAGACCCAGGTTCAGTTCTTGGCTCAGTGACAGCTCCCTGAAAATCTGGTGTGACTTGTCGCCACAAAAGGAATTTCAGGGCCAGGTTCACTTGTGCACAGAGTCCAGAAGTGGGGCTGGGTTTCTCAAAGAGCTCTGCTCCAAGTTAAGCTCCTGAAGAAGGGTGAGATTTCTGTAAGTGCTAAACACCCACAAGTTTCCCCTCTGACACCAGCTGGCAGGTTTTCAATGGAGCCCCACACCCACTGTGCACCCAGTGTGTTAAGATCCTCTGGAAATCTCGTCCCAATCTGGGGGCTGAGCCTTTCCGAAGGAATTCTGGCTTCAGTCTGCAGGGATGACTGCAGAAGAAGGTTGGAATAACAATGAGTAGAAGGAGACAGTGATGTGAAAATGTCATTCTCATCTGCACTATGGGCGGGTGGCATGTGTGTGCATTTGGTACAAGGAGCTCCTGGCCCTCAGAGACCGTGTACGGGCTTTGGAGACCAGGCTGGCTGAGCTGGAGGAACTGAGGGAGACAGAGAGGTACATAGATGAGACTTTCCAGGACACAGCAGAACGGTCCCAGCCCCCATCTGACAGCCTCTGTGCTGTTGAGGAGGATGAAAGTCTCAGGCAAGGAGAACATTCAACTGGAGCAGAGGGAAACGATCCCATAGTCGGGACCCTCCTTCCAGATGATATGGTGGTATCCTCTTGAACTGAGGATACCTCTCCAGGGGAGGGAACTCCAGTTATTGGGAAGAGACAGTTGTTAGTAATGGGAAATTTGATCATTAGAAATGGAGAGCTGGGTTTGCAATGACCAGGAGAACTGCATGGTGACTTGCCTGCCTGGTGTGAAGGTTGCAGATTTCTTGAGACATCTACACAGACTTATGTGTAGTGCTGGGGAGGAGCCGGTGGTCGTCGTACATGTAGGTACCAATGACACAGGGAAGGAGAGGAGAGAGGCCCTGGAAGCTAAATTTAGGCTGCTAAGGAAGAGACTGAAGTCCAGGACCTCCATGGTGGCATTCTCTGACATGCTTCCAGTTCCACGTGCAGGGCCGGTTAGACAGGCAGAACTGCAGGGTCTCAAGGCATGATGAGACGGTGTGTAGGGAGGAGGGGTTTAGATTTATTAGGAACTGGGGAAAGCTTTGGGAAAGGGAGATTCTATATGGGAAGGATGGGCTCCACCTAAATCAGAATGGAACCAGATTGCTGGCACTTAACATTAAAAAGGTCCTAGAGCAGTTTTTAAACTCAGGGCTGGGGGAAAGCCGACAGGTGCGGAGGAGCACGTGGTTCAGACAGAGACATCCCTTAGGGGAGGATCTATTAATGGAGATTCTCTATGTCCTAGTAAGGAGAAGAGGATGGAAGATGATAAAATACAGGTAGGCTCTGATGAGAAACAGTCTAATGAAAGCAGCAAAGAGTCCCAGGGAACCTTATAGACTAACAGACATACTGGAGCAGGAGCTTTCGTGGCTGAATACCCACTTCGTCGGAGGCATGTAGCGGAAATTTCCAGAGGCAGGTATAAATATGCAAGCAAGAAACAGGCTAGGGATAATGAAAAAAGTCCCATTCAATTACATTATGTAATAGCAGATAGCTAATAAGTGACAAGTTTTTAAAGTGCTTATATACTAATGCTAGGAGTCTAAATAATAAGATGGATGAACTACAGTGCCTAGTATTACATGGGGATATTGATGTAATAGGCATCACAGAAATTTGGTGGAATGCGGATAATCAATGGGACACAGTAATACCAGGGTACAAAATATATCAGAAGGACAGAATAGGTCATGCTGTGGGGGGAGTGGCACTATATGTGAAAGAAAGTGTAGAATCAAATGAAGTAAAAATCTTAAATGAACCAAACTGTGCCATAGAATCTCTAGGTATAGTAATTCCATGCTTGAGTAATAAGAATATAGCAGTAGGGATATGTTACCGACCACCTGACCAGGATGGTGATAGTGACTGGGAAATGCTCAGGGACATTAGAGAGGCTATTAAAATAAAAAACTCAATAATAAATGGGGGATTTCAACTCTCCCCATATTGACGGGATACAGGTCTCCTCAGGACAGGATGCAGAGATAAAGTTTCTTGACACCTTAAATGCCTGCTTCTTGGAGCAGCTAGTCCTGGAACCCACAAGAGGAGAGGCAGTTCTTGATTTAGTCCTAAGTGGAGCACAGGATCTGGTCCAAGAGGTGAATATGGCTGGACTGCTGGGTAATAGTGACCATAATATAATTAAATTTAACATCCATGTGACAGGGGAAACACCACAGCAGCCCAGCACTGTAGCATTTAATTTCAGAAAGGGGAACTACACAAAAATGAGGAGGGTAATTAAACAGAAATTAAAAGGCCCAGCACCAAAAGTGAAATCCCTGCAAGCTGCATGGAAACTTTTTAAAAACACCATAATAGAGGTTCACCTTAAATGTATACCCCAAATAAAAAAAAAAACATAATAAAAGAACCCAAAAAGCACCACCATGGCTAAACAATAAAGTAAAAGAAGCAGCGAGAGGCAAAAAGGCATCGTTTAAAAAGTGGAAGTTAAATCCTAGTGAGGAAAATAGAAAGGAGCATAAACTCTGGCAAATGAAGTGTAAAAATATAATTAGGAAGGCCAAAAAAGAATTTGAAGAACAGCTGGCCAAAGACCCAAAGTAAGAGCAAAACATTTTTTAAGTACATCAGAAGCAGGGACCCTGCTAAACAACCAATGCAGCCACTGGACGATGGAAGTGCTAAAGGAGCACACAAGAACGATACGGTCATTGTGGAGAAACTCAATGAATTCTCTGCATCAGTCTTCACAGCTGAGGATCTGATGGAGATTCCCAAACCTGAGTCATTCTTTTTAGGGGACAAATCTGAGGAACTGTCCAGATTGAGGTGTGGCTGTTCTAATGAGTACAACGGGAGGTTCTGAAAATGTCCAAGTGGCAGTGTTACATGTTTTAGCCTATGTTGCTGATGGACTCACTTAGGTTTGTTTCATATAGTAGCCTATCAGAGGTTCTCACTTTCCTGGTCTTAATCTTAATTTACTGGAAGAAATAAGAAAAGGAGGACTTGTGGAACCTTAGAGACTAACCAATTTATTTGAGCATAAGCTTTCGTGAGCTACAGCTCACTTCATCGGATGCAGCTCACGAAAGCTCATGCTCAAATAAATCAGTTAGTCTCTAAGGTGCCACAAGTCCTCCTTTTCTTTTTGCGAATACAGACTAACACGGCTGTTACTCTGAAACCTGGAAGAAATAAGATGCAGATGATTGAAAGGGGGTAACGCTGACTTACACCAGCGGCTGATATGACCCGGTTTGCTCACGCACAGGAGCGGGGGTGACGTCAGCACACAATACTCCAGCCCTGATACACAAGCTTTTTCTGTAACCCTACTAACCAAGAGTTCCGGGGTTGTTAAAATATGGGCTGCTTGCTGGTTTCAAAGCCTTTGAAATGGTGTCAGATTCGGTAACATTCATTCCAACAACCTGCATTTGATGAGTTTTTAATAACCAAACATTTTCTGACATTTGAATCATCATTTATTTTAATTCAATGGGTTGTTCACCGCTGATACGGGGGGGAAGGAGATTTACATTTGCAAAGTTCCCCTAGGAGATTCGTTTAAATATTGAAGAGGTTTCCTAGAGAGCTTTGGAATTAAACCTATTTGTCATCTTGGAAACAAGTAAAGAGCCAGGAAAAGTTGGAGTCATTTTATTACAGTCAGAACTTTACTTTTCCATCTTCATAGAATGACAGAACTGCTGGGCTGGAAGAGACATTGAGAGGTCATCAAGTCGAGCCTCCTGCACTGAAACAGGACCAAGTAACCCTAGACCCTCCCTGCCAGGTGTTTGTCCAGTCTGTTCATAAAAACCTTCAATGATGGGGACTCTCAGACTCCCTCAGAAGCCTATCCCAGAGTGTAACTACCCTTAGAGTTAGAAAGTTTTTCCTAATATCTAACCTAAATCTCCCTTGCTGCAGATTAAACCCATTACTTCTTGTCCTATTTTCAGTGGACTTGGAGAACAATTTATCACTGTCCTCTTTATAATAGTCTTCACATGTGAAGGGCTGTTATCAGTCCCTTTTCAGCCTTCTTTTCTCAGCGTCTGCTGGTTTGTGGGGTGAAACCACCTACATATTCCGGGGTGGTGGAGTGCTGGCAAACCCCGCTGTCCAACAGCCGGACAGGGACAAAGGTTCAGGAGTGAAACCTGAGGAGTCTCCAACCCCTTTTGCAGGAGAAACCAGTCCAATATCACACCATAGTACCATAAATAGTTATTTTGTGCAGAACACACAAAGCCCTTTTTTTTTTTTTACCGTTCCACATTTTGCAGCACTTCTGTCCGCAGTGGAGCAACTGGTACCAGCCCATTGCAAGGAATGAATTGTCGGGCTATTAATAATTCTGACAGCAAAGCAAATTGCTCAAGCAGACAGTCATTTATATGTACAATCCCATATGACCATCAGACATGGACTGATGTGGGCGCGGGGCACTGTGGAGACCTTTATCCCGGTTAACTGGATGTATGGACATTCCTAATTTTGGGAACACAGGCCAGCACATGGGACCTACATTTCTGACAAGCTCTGGGGCTAGAGATTTTATTCATGCAGAGATAAGAGGCAGTGTATTAAGTGAAAGTTCTGTAGTCTTCTGATATAAATGGTACTTTAATATGGCAAAATAGTTCAAGCAAATTTACTTTAGTGTGGATCCTGGTATATCTCTGCCACACAGTTCTCAGGTCTGGTAAAACTAATCAGTGACAACAGATTTTCCCCAATATTGCGTAAGCTCTCAAAATGCAGTAATTGGGGCATATCTTTATTGTCATTAGAGCTAGAGCTGGCTGAATAGTTAGAAAATAACTGATTTTCAAATAATTATGTCAATTAAAGTTCCAAAAATTAAATCTCACTATGATTATTCACAAATATTTGGGCAGCTTCCAGTTTTAAGAATTTTATCATGTAATTATTTATCTGAAAATTTGTACCAAAGATATGTTTCTTGTTAGTTATTCTGTAGCTTTGAAAATTGTTAGTCAATCAGTGAACAGAAATAATACCATGCGTCTTATGTAGCCAATCACACAACACTATTAGAAAAGCTGGACATGCACAAGTCCATGGGGCCGGATGCGTTGCATCCAAGGGTGCTGAAGGAGTTGGCTGATGTGATTGCAGAGCCATTGGCCATTATCTTTGAGGACTCATTGCGATCAGGGGAGGTCCAAGATTATTGGAAAAAGACAAATATAGTGCCCATCTTTAAAAAGGGGAAGAAGGAGACTCTGGAGCACTACAGACTGGTCAGCCTCACCTCAGTCCCTAGAAAAATCATGGAGCACGTCCTCAAGGAATCCTTGAAGCACTTTGAAGCACTTGGAGGAGAGGAAGGTGATCAGGAACCATCAACATAGATTTACCAAGGGCAGGTCTGACCAACCTGATTGGCTTCTACGATGAGATGACTGGCTCTGTGGATATGGGGAAAGTGGCGGATGTGATATATCTTGACTTTAGCAAAGCTTTTGACACGGTCTCTCACAGTATTCTTGCCAGCAAGTTAAAGAAGTATGGGCTGGATGAATGGACTATAAGGTGGATAGAAATCTGGCTAGATCGTTGGGCTCAACGGGAAGTGATCAACGAATTGATGTCTAGTTGGCAGCCGGTATCAAGTGGAGTGCCCCAGGGGTCAGTCCTGTGGCCAGTTTTGTTCAACATCTTCATTAATGATCTGGAGGATGGGATGGATTGCACCCTCAGCAAGTTCAAGGATGAAATGAAGCTTAGGGTTAGTAGTAGTAGGGGAGAGGTAGGTACGCTAGAGGGTAGGGATAGGGTCCAGAGTGACCTAGACACATTGGACGATTGGGACAAAAGAAATCTGATGAGGTTCAACAAGGACAAGTGCAGAGTCCTGAATTTAGGAGGGAAGAATCCCATGCACTGCTACAGGGTGGGGACTGAGTGGCTAAGCAGCAGTTCTGCAGAAAAGGACCTGGGGACTACAAAGGATGAGAAGCTGGATATGAGTCAGCAGTGTGCCCTTGTTGCCAAGAAGACCAACGGCATACTGGGCTGCATTAGTAGGAGTATTGCCAGCAGATCGAGGGAAGTGATTATTCCCCTCTATTTGGCACTGGTGAGGCCACACCTGGAGTATTGCGTCCAGTTTTGGTCCCCCCACTACAGAAAGGATGTAGCCAAATTGGAGAGAGTCCAGCGGAGGGCAACGACAATTATTAGGGGTCTGGGGCACATGACTTATGAGGAGAGGCTGAGGGAACTGGGATTGTTTAGTGTGCAGAAGAGAAGAGTGAGGGGGGATTTGATAGCAGCCTTCAACTTCCTGAAGGGGCGTTCCACAAAGGATGGAGGTAGGCTGTTCTCAGTGGTGGCAGATGACAGAACGACGAGCCATGGTCTCAAGTTGCAGTGGGGGAGGTTTAGGTTGGATATGAGGAAAAACTATTTCACTAGGAGGGTGATGAAGCACTGGAATGCGTTCCCCAGAGAGGTGGTGGAATCTCCTTCCTTAGAGGTTTTTAAGGCACAGCTTGACAAAATCCTGGCTGGGATGTTTTATTTGGAGTTGCACCTGCTTTGAGCAGGGGGTTGGACTAGATGACCTCCTGAGTTCTATTCCAACCCTAATCTTCTATGATTCTATGAATTAATAATTTATAGTCAATGAGAGTAATTCATAAACAACCCAAAGATAGTACACATTATGTATACTATTTGACAAATACTTACAAATAACAGACATTCCTAGAAAATGAGGTACTTTGTAAGGAATATTATTAATAATAATCAATATTTTGACCAACTCTAAACCAACCTGAATTTAAATTCATAGGGCTGGATACCTGTTTGTATAGAATTCTCTTAAGAATTTTAAAGACCTTGTTGGGTCTTCTCAGTTGAGTAAATGCTCTCCAGTGTGTGGTAATGATTCCTCAAATGGGCCCTAAATGACAGGCTTGAGGCTGTGTTAGGAGCTGTAAACTGATTTCTAAATACCTAAGAAAAAGGTTTATTAGAAAGTGTGTTTATGGGTCTGAGTTCTCCAGGCAAGCACAGCTTGCAAAGCACATCAGTTACATGCCCTTTAGTCATGAATTCTCACAACATCTCAGAATTTGATCACCTCTAGTGATGTGAAGGTTATCAAATAAAAGCAAGGCTGACCTCTGCTTCATTGGGGTCTTTCTTTTCATGAGCATCTCCTGACAGAACGTTACCAAGTGTCTCATTACGTAGCTATTTGGGTCCTTTTTACTGTTGTCTAAACTGTTGATGGGCCTCTCAGTGTCGTAAACTTAGCTGAAAGGGCACTTCTTCAGGGAATATCCCAGGTTTTTGGCATACTTCACACTGCATGGTGATTGGCATGTTTTGAGGTTTAGAAATGCTATTCCACTTTTCTCTCCAGATTGCTACTATTCTGCTATTTACTTGACCTAACATGAGGAAACGTCATGTCCTTAATTTCTGAGGTTCATTTATGTCAATATACTTGACTTGTGGTCTATTGAGTGGGATAAAGTTAGGCTCTCTCATCTTTGTGGCAGTTCATACTGGAATAAACGAGGTTTTCTTCCGGCAACTCGCAGAAGCTACTAGATCGCAGGCCCTGGTTCTCATGGGAGACTTCAATCACCCTGATCTCTGCTGGGAGAGCAATACAGCAGTGCACAGACAATCCAGGAAGTTTCTGGAAAATGTAGGGGACAATTTCCTGGTGCAAGTGCTGAAGGAACCAACTACGGGCAGAGCTCTTCTTGACCTGCTGCTCACAAACCGGGAAGAATTAGTAGGGGAAGCAAAAGTGGATGGGAACCTGGGAGTCAGTGACCATGAGATGGTCGAGTTCAGGATCCTGACACAGGAAGGAAAGGAGAGCAGCAGAATACAGACCCTGGACTTCAGAAAAGCAGACTTTGACTCCCTCAGGGAACTGATGGGCAAGATCCCCTGGAAGAATAACATGAGGGGGAAAGGAGTCCAGGAGAGCTGGCTGTATTTTAAAGAATCCTTACTGACGTCACAGGGGCAAACCATCCCGATGTGTAGAAAAAATAGTAAATATGGCAGGCGGCCAGCTTGGCTTAACAGTGAAATCCTTGCTGATCTTAAACACAAAAAAGAAGCTTACAAGAAGTGGAAGATTGGACAAATGACCAGGGATGAGTATAAAAATATTGCTCGGGCATGCAGGAGTGAAATCAGGAAGGCCAAATCACACCTGGAGTTGCAGCTAGCAAGAGATGTTAAGAGTAACAAGAAGGGTTTCTTCAGGTATGTTGGCAACGAGAAGAAAGTCAAGGAAAGGGTGGGCCCCTTACTGAATGAGGGAGGCAACCTCGTGACAGAGGATGTGGAAAAAGCTAATATACTCAATGCTTTCTTTGCCTCTGTCTTCACGAACAAGGTCAGCTCCCAGACTACTGCACTGGGCAGCACAGCATGGGGAGAAGGTGACCAGCCCTCTGTGGAGAAAGAAGTGGTTCGGGACTATTTAGAAAAGCTGGACGTGCACAAGTCCATGGGGCCGGATGCATTGCATCTGAGAGTGCTAAAGGAGTTGGCGGATATGATTGCAGAGCCATTGTCCATTATCTTTGAAATCTCATGGCGATCGGGGGAAGTCCCGGACGACTGGAAAAAGGCTAATGTAGTGCCCATCTTTAAAAAAGGGAAGAAGGAGGATCCTGGGAACTACAGGCCAGTCAGCCTCACCTCAGTCCCCGGAAAAATCATGGAGCAGGTCCTCAAGGAATCAATTCTGAAGCACTTAGATGAGAGGAAAGTGATCGGGAACAGTCAGCATGGATTCACCAAGGGCAAGTCATGCCTGACTAATCTAATTGCCTTCTATGACGAGATAACTGGCTCTGTGGATGAGGGGGAAGATGTGGACATGGTGTTCCTTGACTTTAGCAAAGCTTTTGACACTGTCTCCCACAGTATTCTTGTCAGTAAGTTAAAGAAATATGGGCTGGATGAATGCACTATAAGGTGGGTAGAAAATTGGCTAGATTGTCGGGCTCAACGGGTAGTGATCAATGGCTCCATGTCTAGTTGGCAGTCGCTATCAAGCGGAGTGCCCCAAGGGTTGGTCCTGGGGCCGGTTTTGTTCAATATCTTCATAAATGATCTGGAGGATGGTGTGGATTGCACCCTCAGCAAGTTTGCAGAGGACACTAAACTGGGAGGAGAGCTAGATATGCTGGAGGACAGGGATAGGATACAGAGGGACCTAGACAAATTGGAGGATTGGGCCAAAAGAAATCTGATGAGGTTCATCAAGGACAAGTGCAGAGTCCTGCACTTAGGACGGAAGAATCCAATGCACTGCTACAGACTAGGGACCAAATGGCTCGGCAGCAGTTCTGGAGAAAAGGACCTAGGGGTGACAGTGGACGAGAAGCTGGATATGAGTCAACAGTGTGCCCTTGTTGCCAAGAAGGCCAATGGCATTTTGGGCTATATAAGTAGGGGCCTTGCCAGCAGATCGAGGGACGTGATCGTTTCCCTCTATTCAACATTGGTGAGGCCTCATCTGGAGTCCTGTGTCCAGTTTTGGGCCCCATGCTACAAGAAGGATGTGAAAAAATTGGAAAGTGTCCAGCGGAGGGCAACAAAAATGATTAGGGGACTGGAACACATGACTTATGAGGAGAGGCTGAGGGAACTGGGATTGTTTAGTCTACAGAAGAGAAGAATGAGGGGAGATTTGATAGCTGCTTTCAACTACCTGAAAGGTGGTTACAAAGACGATGTATCTAGACTATTCTCAGTGGTAGCGGATGACAGGACAAGGAGTAATGGTCTCAAGTTGCAGTGGGGGAGATTTAGGCTGGATATTAGGAAAAACTTTTTCACTAGGAGGGTGGTGAAACACTGCAATGCATTACCTAGGGCGGTGGTGGAATCTCCTTCCTTAGAAGTTTTTAAGGTCAGGCTTGACAAAGCCCTGGCTGGATGATTTAATTGGGGATCGGTCCTGCTTTGAGCAGGGGGTTGGACTAGATGACCTCCTGAGGTCCCTTCCAACCCTGATATTCTATGATTGTATGATTCTATGGTTTTATCCAATGTATTTCATAGCCTCAAAGATGGAAATTCATGTATAATACCGAAAATTTCCCGAAGCAGCTTCTCAAGATGCTGATTATATAAAGCACATCATCTGCCTGTGATGCTAATACCAATATTGGCTTATTAAATTAAGCCCAAGTCCAACTATAGTCCTGTAAATTAGGGGTCTGACCCACCACCTAAGTTTTAACTGTTTTTCACTTATATCAAAGGAGCAGCACTGGTGTGAAACTGCAAGCTTGCAATGCTGAAACAAGCCCATAGTTTTTATTCTGAGTGTTGTGATATGTGCTATCAGATGCGTTATCTCTGACACTGTCTTAAGTACTACAGATTACACAAAAATAAAATCCGTGCCCCAAGAGTTTACAATTAGCCCTCGTGCGTTTGTTAGACTTTCTTAGAGCTACAGCCGGTGGCTCAAGTGTCAGCATGGAGACCAATGGATGCAAACTGGCTATTTTGTCATGTATGCAGGACCCCAGACAAGGTTTTGTTTTGGAGTGCAATTAAGCAGAACCTGGAGAAGGACGAAGAGAAGTTCCTTGGAGCTCATTTAGCTGACACTATAGATATGGCAACTGGATGTGCTGGAAAAGCTAAAAATCTGCCACCGCAGGTGCCTGCTCTCAGTAAATCTCAGAAAACAGACAGTTATTCAGTCTAGTTAAAGATGAGTCTGTCCCTGAACTGACAACTCTATGAAACTGTCTGCTCACATCCGTCTCCTAACAGTCTTGCTCATTGCAAACTTCAGGACGATGATTGTAACATGCTCCGGACAATACCTTCTATCCATGTCATTATATTTGAATTGCTCAGGTCTGTGCAATCTTTCCAAAAAACACGTTCCCCCTTTGAAAATGCTGTAATAACTCATTTCCTGTCAAATTTAAACTAGTAACTAGACCACTGTGATGCTAAATTAAGTTGTCTCATCCAGCTGCACTGTTAAAGGGGGAAAAAGGCTGCATAGTTCTAGAGCTGAATATGACTGGCATGGAATTCGCTGCCGTCCACTTTTCCTGCAGCCATCTTAGT
This sequence comes from Chelonia mydas, assembly GCF_015237465.2. Lineage (NCBI taxonomy): Eukaryota > Metazoa > Chordata > Testudines > Cheloniidae > Chelonia > Chelonia mydas. The sequence continues at coordinate 132,530,052 of NC_051246.2, read as the reverse complement.
TTCTCACTAGAGGCCTAATCCAAAAATACATTGAAATAATTGGCAAATCTCCTATTGACTTTAAAAGGCTTCAAGTTGGAGCCTTAATTCACACCACCCGAGTGTATCTCGTGTTAGGAGTGTCTTCTTTTTCCTGTCGGAACCTGAGGAATAAATTTGCCTTCACCAGTTTAAATATACTGTATAATAACACCCATTTCTAACTGAAAAGCCACATTTGAAAGAAAAAGTGAAACATTCCATTTCACCCTGATTGAAATGCTTCATTTAATTTTTCTTCTAAATGAAAGTTTGTGAAAATAGGCACATTCCAGCAGCATGTTTCAACTTCAACAATATGGTGATTTCTGAGGGTAAAAACTTTCCACTGGGAAATTTTCAACCACCTCCACTAATAATATTTCCCATCGCTTCTCTGACTTCTCAGACAAGAGGGGAAAATCTTTGTATCAGCTTTTCACCTTTCAATAGGCATCGTTTGTAAGTGTTTTCTTTTTTTATTCCTTTCTAAGCCTTTATGTATCTCATTTAAGATGTGCCTTGAAACTGCAGTATTCAACATAGCTGCAAGAGATGAATCCAGAGGGACAATTCTGCAGACAATTTCCAGGGAAGTTTAAACAAAATTTTCCTGTACTCTGTTTGCAGTCCTTGTGTGTTCCTTTTCCATGCACATTTTAAGAAACAATGTTACAAGCAGGAATGTTCACCGACACAGTGAATTTTAAATAAATATTGGAGATACTTGGAAAAATTGATTTCTAGTTTTCCAAAAGTGGAAATGTGCAGAAGAACAGTAATTCTAAGAGTTACATGTGGCCTGTGGGTACAATCAGCATGAACAATACTTTACATACTTGTTTTATTTTACTACCATGAGTAGTCTCATTAATTTCAATGGAGCTACTCACCGAAGAAAAGTTAAGCAACTGCATGAGGGGTTGCAGGATAAGGACCTAATGCAGCTGAAAATAGCAATTTCAAGTATTTAATACTGCATGTCCACAAATTATTTGCAGATCATAATTATTTAAACAGGTTTTAGTGTGGTAGCCGTGTTAGTCTGTATCAGCAAAAACAATGAGGAGTCCTTGTGGCACTTTAGAGACTAACACATTTATTTGGGCATAAGCTTTCATGGGCTAAAACCCACTTCATCAGATGCATGGAGTGGAACATACAGTAGGGAGGTATAAATATACAGCATCTGAAAAGATGGGAGTTGCCTTACCAAATGATGGGGGGTGGTCAGTGCTAATGAGCCAATTCAGTTCAGGTGGGAGTGAGATATTCTCAACAGTTGACAGAAAGGGGTGGAAACCACTTTTGTAGTGCTAATGAGGCGAGAAACACACACACACTCGTTCACTCACTCTCTCTCTCTCTCTCACACACACACCAGTCCCCATACTGATTGACATTAAGACATAGCAAAAAATAAAACGAAGTCTGAATATACTTGGCCACCAAACAGGAATGTTAACTCCTGTGGTTGTTTCTCTGGGTACAGGACCAGCAGCCATGTTTCCAACAGGCAAAGGGGGCGAGGAGAGAAACGTTGCAGTATAGTCTGTTGCAGGGCTAAGTTCAGCAAAGTCAAAAGCAGCAGCATCTCCCGGTGATTATTCTCTTTAATAACAGAAGCCGAAGGTGGGAGCAGTGATGCTGGAGCGCACTGTCAGCACATCCATATGTTCTCACCTCCCACATTAGGACTGTGTCACAAAGAAGGCTCCCTCAGGAGTTATTATCGTTCTGGCCCTTAACCTGCTGAAAGTAATCATGTGTAGAGCATCCAGGCAAGCCACTGCATTTCCTGAGCCCAGCGCGGGAGCCGCCTTGCTTAGAGAACACTGCCCTTTGGTAATCTCCTGTGGCAAACCCAGGGGCGTACGTGTGTCATCTCTGAGCTGACCTGACAATATTTCATTACCAAGACACTCACAGAAGAGCTCTTTATCCTCAATTTCACATCCTGCCCCACCCACATCAAGGCTCCCAGCTACCGCTTCCCAGCATTCACCTGGGTTGTGATGTCACAGCTAGAATAGCCACCATCACAAAGCCAGCACCTAACATGCACTGACTCCAGAGCCCCACTGGCCCCACCCTGCAATGAGCACATTGCCCAGAGCCCAGACTTATGCTGTGTTGTGTCTGCCAGCCCGGTGTTCCTGCTGGGCCCCCTTGAGCACTGGTCACCATGACCGAGTCCAGGCTGGATCAGGCCCAGCATCCTGTCTCGGAGAGTCACCAACATGGAACGCTTCGGAGGAGGTACCAGAAACCCCCTCACTGGCAAAGAAATAGCTACCTGCAGGTTTTCCTCTCACCTCAGGCAATTAGCAACAGGGTTGTACCTTGAAGAAGTTATTAATGTAGATCTATATAATTTCTTTATTTTGGATTCCTACAGTCTACCCCGGGCTATAGGCATCTCTGACATAGGTTATAAAAAATACAATAAAATGTGCGTGTCAAGGATGCACCTATACTTACAGGCTGAAACTTGCCAGCCTTTGCTCCCCATCCTTCAGATCATTGCCCTGCAGATAGTGCAGAGAGGTGGCCATTGCTGAATGAGTTGGGGATTATTGCCAGTTTTTTAAATGAGGATGGTTGTGGAATGAATAGCAGTTGCTTCAAACTCCAGACCCGCTGTGTCCACTCTGCTGGAGCTTGTGCACTCATTTCCGTTAGTCGTAGGCTGAGGGGACCCAACACACTTCCACTCACATGAATCTCTCCTGGGGGCTGGCCTTCTAAGCCTGAGACCAGATGCAAAAATGCTCCTTAGCTCCTGCTGGGCTTGTGCTTAACTGAGTACCAGGTCTCAATAAGCTGCACCAACACAGGGTTTGCAGTCAGCCCACACGCCATGGTAATGGAGACAGGAGCGCATGCTGCAACTGTCATCAGACCATGGCTCATGGATTCATGAGAGTGACCGTTTGTGCACTAAACACGAGCTGAAGGAGAATCTATTCTCACTACTGCATCCTGAGAGGAAGCCAATAGTGAGACCAGAAGTGCAGATAAATGACAGGCAGCTGCTGTTCTATTCGCTAACAGCCTGTTTCCAACTCGCTGCCCCAAACCAGTATCCCCAGCGATCACGGATCTCACCTTGCTGATCCTCAGAGCCCCCAATGTTCTGCCATCCCCTTAGCTTCCATTAGCAGGTGCTGCAGCTGGGAACCCAAGTTGCAGGCTGCAGAACAGAGCGCATTGGGCATAACAAAAACCACGTCCCCCGACAAACAAGCCAATCCCTCTATGACACATGGGGGATTCTCTTCATGCGCCATCTGCACACCAGGTGCTAGGTAGGCCGCCTAGCTACGCACTTCATGCACTGCCACTCACATGAAAACATGCATCCCACCCACTGGGCACTGTCCCACTCCTGCCTTGCCTGGTCATAATGGGCGGCAGTTTCCAACTGACCACTCAGACGCGGAAGCCATGATAGGTGTGAGAAGGCCAGAGATCAGGTCACCACCCAATACTCCCCCTCTCTCATGGGAGTTCCCAGGGACGCTGTGAACGAAGTCAACCCAAGCCCAGGCTTGGGCTCAGTTGGCTGGAATCCAGCAAAGGAACCGACCAGCAACATGATGTCAGCACAACAACGCTCCCAGGGCAAAATCAACCTCTTCCCTCAACCCTGACAACCCTCAGCCTGCTGGTTAAGGCATTCCCCGCAGTGTGGGGAGCATCTGGTCAGTCGCCTCCCCATCCAGAAAGCAGGGACTTGAACAGGCTGCTGCTAGCTCTGAGCTGAGTGCCCAGACCCCGGGGCTGCAGGACAGGCCGAGGCAGAGTTCTCTTCCTGAAGCTGCTCCACGGTGTGTAAATAATTCAGTATTAATTGGGCCCGAAAAGGAGAGCGAATAACTCTACAGTACAGGGGCTGGTAGTGGCACCTGAAAGCGGGCAGACCCCTGTTCAAGCCTCTTCTCCCCAGCAGGCAGAGGGGGGACTCGAAGTCGGGTCTGTTAGCACCCGACCTGAGCCATGGGCAATACCAGCCCCGCTCCCAGCTGTTAGGTGTGTTCTGAGCACACCTAGTGCATGGGGCTCTGCAGCAAGAGAGGTGCTACCCTGCCTATCTACATCTGCTCTGAGGGTTTCACAGGGGCATCGGTGTGAGTCAGAGGCAGCAACGGGGTCGGGGGGGGAGAGGAACCTTTTGCAGCAAAAATGTTGGCAGCAGCTGAGTGGGGGGTTGGTGGATCGCAGCAGCGCCGATGTCCCTTTGTGCATCGAGCCCTAACTCCTTCCAGCCACTGTCACCCTGGCAAGATTCACATTGGTCATCTGCAAAAGAAATAGCCCATCCCCCAGCCCCCTGGTAGCAAAGCATTGATTTGCCCTGCTTGGGTGTATACTCTCCAGTCAGCTACTGATGGGGGGAAAGGGAGGATCACAACTAAAAGCTATCGGTGCAGAGGTCAAAACCCGCTAATGAAATCCCAGTGGCTGGACGCAGCTGTCGTGAAGAAGGTCATTTCGCCAGGACACTGTAAGAGGGGCATGTGCTCAGGGCAGTCGCTCTTAGCTCTGGCTGAGAGATCGAGCCTTCCATGGGGAAAGAGAAACTGTTAACGAGAGAAAGCCTGGTAGAACAAAGCCAGTCTTTGACTGATTTAGCAGGGGCTGGAGGAAGCTTTCTTGGAACTTCTGATTTGAAGCTCGAGCTGAGAGCCACTCTTTTCTCTTCAGCACCTGGGCTTTTGGTTTCTAATATCCCTACCTTAGATAGTGCGTCAGACTGTAACCAGCCAGATGAATAGTTGCTATCCATACAGGCCCCTGCCTGATTCATGCAGATTAATTTATCTGGACAGCCGGCTCTAACTATTTCTAACAGAAGAAATATCATGCACACAGGGAGACATAAAATGTCCTAACCTATATTAGAGAATTTACCCTTTCACTTTCAGAATGATTCAGAAGTTATAATCCAAAGTGCAGGTTACAGATACTTTAGAGGGCCTTTTATATATTTGCCATCCAAAGTATAATCACCAATCTAAACAGCAGTTAACTAAAAATATCTTTGTTTATGCTCTTTGATCATTAATTAGAGTGGGCTGCATTATTTAAATAGAATCACTCCCATAAGCACCAGGAATACAAGCTGCCATTCTGGCACTAGCGTGTGTCATTAAACACACATTCCTTTAAAAGCCCACCCATACCATCAGCTCTGGAGTCCTTCTGCAGGGGAGGAGCTGCTTGCCTGAGTTTATGAGGTGACAGCTGTTTGACTCACAGATGTCTGCGCTGGAGTGGGGGGGGGGGGGTGCAATTTCATTCTAATGAAGCAAACGTTCCTAAAAAGAACTTATTCAGCTGTTCAAATAGAATTAACCACATGATTATTTTAAAGGTTTTAAGGCTGTTACTCAATGAGCCACCCGCTCTGTTAATGTGAAACAACCGGATGAACAAGTGATAACGGCATTAGTTGCTGCTATTTAGGAGATCTACGCTCAGGAGCATAATCAGAACATCTCTTCTCTAGGCTGGGGAGGGGTGGCACCGGCTTCACTCCTGAGCACCTCCTTGGGAGTTGCAGGTGCCCTAGACCCATCCAGATCCCACCCCTAAATATCTACTCTGCGGAAAGAGACAGCACAGCTGGAGTTAGCTTGGTGACTTGCTAATGAGAGCGCCTGGATTTACTGCCCAACTGCGGCATAGACAAGACCTCAGCTGCCATGAAGAGGTTTCCTGATGTTTTGCCACAATGAAGGTGAAGCTTAGAATTGTTCTTAACTAGGAAAGAGGGTTACCCCTCTCTGATAACCTCTACTGCTGCTGACATATCTCTGGGTTCGAGCGGCTAGCAGGCTCTTGTCATCATAAACCTGTGAAAGTGCAGACCCCTGCCTCACAGCCATGGGTCGTGTCAGTGGCTGCTTCCGAAAAGGTGAAGCCAATATTCAAAGGGACTAAGAAGCCGGTGCAGTGAAAGGCCGTGCCTGCAGCCCTGCTCTAGATGCAGCTGCTGATACAGTTTGAAGGGATAGCGGAGTTTAGAAAAAACTTGCCCTCCAGTTAACAAAGGAAATACTGGATAATAATGTTGCTTAAGAAATGGAATCGTAAGCTGATAATTATATTGTTTCATTTAACACCTTAGGTGACACTTGGGTTTTCATGACCAAAATGAAAGCAGAGGTTGGTTCTGACCGTGCACTGAACTATACTAGACACTTTGGCGACATGGCAGTGCCCGAGGAACATAAGGCAGAGAGTCTGCCTGTTGAGTTGGGAAGTGTTAAGCTTCAGATCCCTCTGCAAGGTAAAGAGATTGAACAGACAGAGCTGCAAAGCAAACAAAGGGATTGGGAAGTATATTTAACTTCTCAGCAGGTGAAAACTAAACTACACATTTTCTTCTGAGTGCTTTATAGCCTCAATTTCTCAGTATAATCTATAACCTAAATATGCTGAAAATATACAGAAGGAAGGATCAGGAGGTAGGTGCTAAATTTAAGATCATGGGTCAGAGTTTTAGCTATAAATCAGCATGTTTCCATTCCCCATTCTAGTCCTATATTACCACAGGTCTGTGGGGGCAATATGGAGGTAATAAGAGAGAAATCTTGAATTTCTTGTGGCTTTCTATAGGTACCAAGCCCTTGACTACTGGCTTCTTCAAATAGCCTTTTATGTGCCTCTTTAAATTGACTTTTCTGCTCTGTTAGCAACATTTTAAGGGAGAGTTTTTGTTGCTTTTATTCCAAATCGCTAGCCCTCACAGAAAACTCATCTCCAATCTGGCAGATCTGTGAGAATGATCTTTTCATGTGAAGAATGGTGCTGTGTCTGTGAATATTTCACCATTTCTGGCAGTGAACAGCACTTTTAGGAATGTGAAATTTCACTTTCCACCTCTCTCAAAAAAACCCTGAATTTGTTGCTAGCTAAAACTTGATTTTCATCGATAAATTTAATCTTCCTCAGCAGAAAGAGCTTTGTGAAGCAAAATGGCATATTTCCACTAGCAGAAATTGCCTTTCATAAGTGAAAAAAGGTTCAAGGCATTTTTGTGCCCTAGCTCAGCTGAGATTTCCCTACAGCTGTGCCAGCAAGGAGAATGTGTTAATTCAGTAAATGGATGCTACGTGCAGGTACATGGAGTGAAAGGAGCAAAGCACGTCCCCACTCTCCACTTTGTGGTTCTCATCAGATAACCTGTGGCATTGCCATCCTGCTTGGCAGATTGTAGATAAACCAGAAGGCATGGTGCTTTGGTTTAGGCACAGAAGTGGGCCTCGGGAGATTTGGATTTAATCCTAGTACTGACACAGACTTCCTATGTGACCAGAGGCCACTCACTTAATCTTTCTAACCCTCAACTTCCATCTGTTAAATGGGATCATCATTCCACTGAGATTGTAAACTTGCAAGTTTACACGTACGTACAGCACCCAGGGCAAGGGGTTTGTGTCGGTCCCAAGTGGGGGCTGGGACACACTCAGTGAAGCCATGCCAGGTACATAAGAATAACTGGTTTTATTGCCAAAGCATAATAAGCCTCCCAGCCTTCATGCATTACTAAATACATGCTTTCTAGCCAGCAAGCAAGCAATGCTTACGCCCCTTCTGCTACGGACAGTCCTGGACCCTCCTGCCTTGTCCTTGAGGGCTCGTAGCAGGCGCTGCTTCAATGTGGGGAATTCCTGGGCACCCACAAGGCCAGGGTCCACAGGTGAGACTCTTCATCTAAGGCAATTCACATAGCTGTTTTATCATCACCTCCTTCTAACAGGGGAGCGTATTCACCCATAAGCAGGCTCTGGCAGGAAACGCTATTGCTTCCTATTCGCACACTTCACAGTGTTGGTCCTCGCTTATCTCTCCACTTGTTTACCCAGTCGAGTGGCTGCAAGCCAGCTTGGCGGGTCAAAGCCAGTTCACGACTAGCTCCCCTCGAACCATGCTGTAACAGCCCAAGGCAACTTGTGGTCAGTCCCAACACTCTGCAATCTTGATTGGTCCCTCTAGGTGCTACCTCAATATACATACACAAAATAGACACACCTCAAGAGCATAACATTATTTGTATTTCATAATCAGCTGTGTAAAATGCACCAAAATGCTGCCCTGTCCACTGCTCTTCTTTTGAAGCATTACTTCTTGGTGACAGAAAACATGACTCAAGAGAGGTCCTAGGAAAGGTGATACGTGATCTCTGGCTTGCCTGTAATTTATAGAATATTGTTGGAAAACAATGAGTGAAAAATCTTTTGGCTTAATAGTTGTGGCCCCATCACAAATATATGTGCACTCCGGGTGATGTAAGTCCTAGCTAGAGTGCGTTGTGTAAAGGGGGGTGAGCAGGAAGTGACTTGTGTGTTAGCAACTCTGAACAAGGCATCTTGACAGAAGAACACATGAATTAACTTAGCCCCAGAGTGGTGTTAGCTGATGTTAAACTCCCACAGTTCTTTGATAGAAAACTGGCAGAATCTTTTGTGCATGAACCAAAGTGCTGATGATCTGTATCTATAAGTGCGAAGTGCCCTGAAATTAGGTTGAACCTTAGCATGTGACCAAATGATGGAATGTCTGTAATCTTTTCCTCTGACCCCATTGGCGCATGGAGATTGTGTTCAGAAAGGGACCCCTTGCAATGTGATCTGTGATTGATCAGATAATGAGTTATTGAGAGACGGTTTTAGTGCAACAGGAATTACCTGTTAGCACAGGTGCTTCTGTAATAATGATGGGTTGAAGATGTTTATCTTATAGATTATGTAAACTGAGATAACATAAAAGGAACTCCTGGGTAGATCACTTATGGGAAAGGAATATTCTTGGCCTAAAAATATTGGATGCCTTGCAGAGAGTTTCTGTTAGTTACTTGGGAGCAAACTGAGCTTCAGGAACACATCTCCAGTTTGGTTTAGTAACGTATAACCTCCCTTTCTTGAATTCCTGATTTAGTCCTAAGTGGATCACTGGCCCTGGTTCAAGAGGCGATATGCTGAACCACTCAGTAATAGCGACCACAATGTAATTAATTTAACATCCCTGTAGGGGGGAATGCCAAATAAACCCACCTCCGCAGCATTTAACTTTAAAAAGGGGACTACACAAAAATGAGGAAGCTACTTAAATGGAAATTATGAGGAACAGTCACAAGAGTGAAATGCCTGCAAGCTGCATGGAAACTAGTTTAAAAAAAACATAATAGAAGCTCAAACTATTTATTTGTTTATGTGTGGGTATATATTTAAAGTAAGAGAACCAACCAAAAAATGTCACCATGGCTAAACAGCAGAGTAAGAGAGGGAGTTAGATGTAAAATGCACCCTTAAAAATTTGGAAGTCAAATCCTACTGAGTAAAATAGAAAGAAGCATATATTCTGACAAGTCAAGTGTAAAAGTATAATTAGGCAGGTCAAAAAAAAAGAATTTGAAGAGCAACTAGCAAAAGACACAAAAACTAACAGTACTTTTTTTAAAAAAATTATATCAGAAGCAGGAACCTGTCAAACAATAAGTGGGGCCGCTGTTTAGAAGCACTCAAGGAAGACAAGGCCATTGCAGAGAAGTTAAATTAATTCTTTGCATCGGACTTCACTGCGGAGGATGTGAGGGAGATTCTCCCACCTGAGCCATTCTTTTTAGGTGACTGATCTAAGGAACTGTCCCAGATTGAGCTGTCAATAGAGGAGGTTTTATGAAATTGCAGAATTACAGTCTGGGGTATGTAACCTTGCATTTAAATCAGCCTATGTACCAGGTGACTTGAGCATAGCCAATGTAATGCCATTTAAAAAAAAAGTTTCCAGAGGTGAGCTTGCTAATTACAGGCTGATAAACCTAACTTCCGCGTAAGGCAAATTGGGTGAAGCTACTGTAAGGAACAAAATTATCAGATGCATAGAGGAACATGATCTGCTGGGAAAGAGGCAACATGGCTTTTGTAAAGGAAAATCCTGCCTCACCAATCTATCTGAATTCTTTGAGGGAGTCAATAAGTGTGGACAAGGCTGATCCAGTTGCTATAGTGTGTTGGACTTTCAGAAAAGTCCCTCACTAAAGGCTCTTAAATAAAATAGGCTGTCACGGGATAAGAGGGAAGTTCTTTCATTGACCAGTAACTGATTAAAAGACAGGAAACAAAGGGTAGGAATCAATGGTCCGTTTTCAGAGAGGAGAGGTAAACAGCAGGATGCCCCAAGGATCAGTACTGGGACTTGTACTGTTCAACACGCTCATAAATAATGTGGAAAAGGTGATAAACAGTTTTGTAGCAAAGTTTGCAGATGGTACAAAATTACTGAAGATCATTAAGTGCAAAGTTGACTGTGAAGAGTTACAGAGGGACCTCAGATAACTGGGTGACGGGCAACACAATGGCAGATGAAAATCAATGCTGATAAATGCAAAGTAATGTACATTAGAAAACATCCCAACTGTTCATACAAAATGATGGGAGCTAAACCAACTATTACCACTCATGATAGAGAGCTTGGAGTCATTGTCACTAGTTCTCTGAAAACATCTGCTCAGTGTGCAGCGGCCGTCAAAAAATGCTAATGGAATGTGAGGAGCCATTAGGAAAGTGATAGATGATGAGACAGAAAATATCATATTGCCTGTATATAAATCCCTGGTACACCCACACTCAAATATTTCATGTAGTTCTGACAGCCCCATCTCAAAACATTAAATATTAGAATGGGGGGAGGGGAGTGCTGAAAAGAGCAGCCAAAATGATGAGGAGTATGGAATAGTTCCCTTAATCAGAGAGATTGAAAAGACCAGGGCTGTTCAGCTGACAAAAGAGGCGACTAAGGGGGGAGATGATGGAGCTCTATCAGATCATGACTGGGGTGGAGACAGTGACTAGGGACATGTTATTTACTCCTTCCCATCACACAAGAACCAGGGGTCATCCGATATAATTAATAGACTGCAGATTTAAAACAAACATAAGGAGTTACTTCACATAACATACAGCCAACCTGTGAAACTCGTTTCCAGGTGGTGTTGTGAAGGCCAAAAGTACAACTGGGTTCAAAAAACAATTAGAGAAGTTCATGGAGGACAGGTCCATTAATGGCTTTTAGTCAAGATGGTCAGGGACACAACCTATGCTCTATTGTCCCTAAACCTTTGACGGCCAGAAGCTGGGGATGGGCGACAGGGGATGGATCACTTGATAATTGCCCTGTTCTGTTCATTCCCTTTGAAGCATCTGGCATTGGTCACTTCAGAAGACAGGATACTGGGCTTGATGGACCTCTGGTCTGACCCAGTCTGGCCGTTCTTATGTTCTTTCTGTATTATGCTGTATTAAACTTTGATTAATAAATGCTGCTTGAGGCTGGTTATTTGAAGTCCTTATTTATAATCCAGTGATCCCTAAGCAGAAAGACTCAGGTTCAGGGAAGGGAAGATGTGGAAACCCTTCCCACATCCAGTTCCTACCACCTAGCTCCAAGTGGCAGACCGAGAAGGAGAAACAATGAGATCTATCACCTAGCTCAGGTGAAAAATCCCTGCTTCACCTGTGACCTTGATCACCTCTTCCTACTATATGGTGAAAAATGGGTACAGTCTCAATACCTTACCTCCCTTAGGATAGAACCAATGCTTGGGGTAGTATTTACTCCTCCAGGCATGGGAGGAGCTCTACATAAACATGTGCAGAGCTACCTCGTTGTCCTTCACATCTCTCCTTAAAACTCTCCTCTGCCACAATGCCTACAAAGAACTCAACCATGGCTAGGCAGCCAATGAGCTGTGACTGCTTCCTACCATGTGACCGGTATTGTCTGATTGTGGCCTTGTGCTGGCCCCAGAGTCATATTACAATTACACTGTACGCACTTCCAGTCAGGGGCCCCGATCTTTGATTGGGTCCCCTACTGCAATACAAATAAATTGCAACAGTAGTTTTGGAAGTATTACCAGATGCACATCATGCCTGGCATCAGCCTCAATGCTGTTTATATTGGTCAGGAAGGGATGGAAGTTGTATGGCTTCAGTGCACTCAACATTGCCGGGAGATGCTGTTTCTGCCAACCTTACTCACGTGACTTCACACATGAGCGTAATCTTGCTGATTTCAATGGGGCTATGCCACTGGTAGAAGGTACCTCATACCACTCAAGAGCACTGATCAGGATAGAGAGATTCAAGGGTACTCATAGGAGGAGAAAAAGGGAGAATTTCTTGTACTCCATAAGAGGGACAAGAGGCTCCTACTGCTGTATCTTTATTCCACTTGCAAGAGTCCAGTGTCCAGTTACGGATTAGAGCCCCATCTCACTAGACTGGCACTGTAGAAACAAATAAACCAAAGACAGTCCCTTCCCCAGAGAGATCACAATCCCCTTCCAGGAAAAGTAAAAATAATAGTACAGTAAATGTTAAGAAAAGCAACTGCTCTGCATTAATTGCTTGCTTACAAGCCTTTAAAAATCACAGGGGTTTCATAACTTTAACCCTACAAAATATCGTCTTGACAAGTTCTACTGTCTCCAGCTTCCATATATATCAAACTGAGTTGACAAATGGAATAAGCTCTGGAGCTCACAAAGCAGTGCAGTGACTTTCGCACTTTTTTTAATAAGAAAGAAAAACTAACATCATTACATTCGGCAATTTCTAGGTTTTACTTTCTGCCAAGTGTGATTTGATACAGAAAGGAGGTCCAAATTCTGCTCTCAGACAGATTCCAATCCCAAGTACCTCTATTGACACCTCCAGGGATGAATCAGTGAGTGAGAGGAGACTTTGCTTTGAAGTATTTCCAGTGTTACTCCACAGACACATACACACACAATGAGGGTTTGCAACAGAAAAAAACAAATCAACTCTAACTATAGCTGTACCATCCACACAGCTATAATTTTCAGAATGGTACAGAGTTCTGTAAAATTGCTCTTCACCGGGGGAGGTCTTCAGGTCGGGGGAAAGGCAGTTCAAGTACCCAGAAATGCAGTTAAAAGAATGAATTTGTAGCTTGCTTCTGTCGAGCAGAGATTGCTAAGGAATCTAACATTATGATAAGGGCTATTAATTATCTATATATAAACACACATGCATACACAAAATCCCACATTTTCTCTGTTTTAGCCTTCTCTCTTCTTTCTCCAAACAAAAAAACAAAATTTGCCACTTAAAATGCAAGTGAGAAACAGAGCATAAATGATGGGATTTTAAAGGTAAAAAGGGTTTTGCCAGAATATTTGGGCAAAGAGAGCATGTTCTGAGTATTTTCTTCTGAATCAAAGTCCATACAGGTCTTGTTTCTTAACACCCATGCATGGGCCTCTGCTGGTTATGCAAATTCCAAATTCTGAAAGCCCTTTTATTGTCCTTCAGCACTGACCTGGCTCTTCTTGATATGTAGCAAGGCTCAGATAGTATCATTGAAGATTAGGGGTGGAAAGGACCTCAGGAGGTCATCTAGTCCAACCCCCTGCTCAAAGCAGGACCAATCCCCAACTAAATCATCCCAGCCAGGGCTTTGTCAAGCTACAGGAGCTAGAGAACTCTCATCCATCTGAAAATCTCTGCAAGTCCCAGGGTGAAGAGTGGCCCTATGGGAGTTGTGGGCTTTCTCCAAGCCGGGCCAGAGCGGGTTGAATGCTGCAGGAACCGTGCTCAAAATCCCCAATGCAGCTGTTCAGTGTGAACGTGTTCCCATGCCTGTTTATTTTCTATTCACAGACCACCACAGAGGGCTGAGGTGCACGCCTGCTACTGTATGAAGCACTCGCACTTCGTGACTCAGAGGAGGTGGAAGATGGGAGGCCTGCTCTGTGGATCTTGCTGAGGCCTTGCGTAGCTTTACAGGCAGGCAAAGATGCAGTTTGGGGGAGAAGAAAACCTTCTTCTGATCAATATACTATTATTTTTTTATATTTGAGTTTCCCCTCTCCGGGGGTCAGTGCCGTCCGGTGAGGGGCACTGGCATCTCATTTATTTTAGGTGGAAAAATTCAGGCTTGGGTTCAAGCTTCAATTTTATATGCTGCATGGACTCTTGTAACCTCATTAAGTACGTAGGAGCCTAGTGCATGTTTGGTGTTATCTCCACCAAGGTGGAGAAATGTCTGTAGATAAACTAAAGGGCCAAATGCTGCATGCCGAATTCCCCTGCACAGTTCCATGGAAGTCAAGCGTGTTGTCCATGGGAGAATTTGGCTCAATGAGCATTAATACCAAACTGACTAGAAACAGAAAATAAGATTGAAGGTAGAAAAATATTGGCAAAGAGTCTGCCTTTGTCTACAAATAGGTTTGTTACCTGCCCAAATTCTTTCGGTCTCACAGATGAAGTTAGACTGAATTTGGAAAATAGGAACTGGGCTGATATTTTCCATGTACACAGTTGCAATGGACTGAAAAAAATCCATATACTTATGTAATTTCAAGTGAAAAAAATAACTCTAGGAATAATTGAATTTTCAATCCATATACAATGATGCCTTATATGTATTGAATTCTCATTGTAATTATTCTGTTTTCTTACAATATCCACCACTGCAAACTATTACTACATCTATTTACTGAAATGTAACATTAAATGCTGCAAAGAATAGGAATGGCATTTACTGAAGTTCCTATGTTATTCATTACTCTTTTCACAGGCTCCAAATTCACGGGCTTCAATTTCATTTCCCATTGCTAATACAGAATGGTTACCTGTGTATCACACCAGTCACTGCTTACATGTTGTTCTCCAGTTGCCTTAGAAAATGTGATATTATCTATCTCCATTACTTAAAAAACACACTAACACATATCAGACATTTCTGTGGCATGCAAAAGAAAGTATAGTTTTAAATTATTTTGCATTTTGTCCTGAAAGTTTGTGTGAGAGAAACTCAAACTAAACCATTAGAAAAAAAATAATTAAAAGAGGATCTCTCTAGTACTTGGGGAGAAAAATCATCTTAGAGTATTTTTGTCAATATGGAAACAGGGAGAGTTATTTCTCCATAAGATATTAGTTGCTGAGGTCTTTTAAAGAGTGGAGCATGAATCAGGAATGAATTCTCACACCTGAGCAGTGCAACAAATCACCAATATAATTTATTTCCTCTGGTTTCAGTGGGATATTGAAGGCTCTGTAATCGCTGCAATTAAAAGCGCTAAAAACTAATTACACAAATAATTACCAGAGAACAGAGGCTAAAGAAATGTGATTACAGAGGAAGTGATAGGGGATCAGACCATGCTAGGCTTGTTGGGCTTCTTCTTTATAGCTCTTGCCACGTCTAAACATGCTCTCCTGCCTTTCCCATTCTGTCTCTTCTTTGAACAGCGCTGCATCTGACTCCTTCCTCTCCCCTCCGTGTTGCTGTGATCTTCCATCCACCCAGATCCTTCTTCTGTGACAGACGGCTCCCTCCCCCTCCTCACAGTCTCCCACACTCACTCAGTGACTTCAACTTCCACCCCAATCAGACCCCGACCCCTGAGCTGCATGATTCCTCTCTCTCCCCTCTTCCTTCTCCCTGTAGCATCGGTTCAACTCTCCCACTCATCAAAAGGGCCATTCACTGGACCTGGTCTTCACCAAACACTGCTCTCTCTCTGATCCCTGTATTGCAGAGTTCCCCGCTCCAATCATCACCTGGTCTCTTTCAGCATCATCTACCAGCCCCTTCCTCTGCCCTGTCCTTTGGCCTTTCCATAACTTCCATTCCATCGGATAACTTCTCATCTGGCCTCTGGCCTCTTCTTCCTTTCTTCCATTGAGATGGTTCTTGATTGTCTCCATGCTTCACGCTGCTCCACTCATGAGCCTTTGGGCCATCTCTCCCATCACAAGGTCTCTGCCCTGCCAAACCCCAGCCCAGGCTCTCGCCCCCAGCATCTGCTTCCTTCACTCCTGCTCTTGTGTGTCAGAGCACCTCCGGCAGAAATCCAGCCACTAGGCTGATTTCAAACTTGAGTTCCTCTCTGCCTATTCCATCCCAGGCCCCCCTTAGCCCGGCATTCACCCTTCGCATTTCACTGAAGCTGCTCTCGCCAAAGTCTCTAATGACCTTTTCCTAGTTAAAGCTCCAAATCCATCCTCCATTTTCATCCTCCCTGACCTGTCCCCTGCCTTTGACACAGTCAACCATGCTTTTCTGGAAACCTTGTCCTCCCTTGTCTTCCAGGACTCTGTTTTTTCCTGGTTCTCTTCCAAACTCTCTAATTGCTCCTTCAACCTGTCTTGCAGAGGATCCTCTTCATCCATCCTCTCAATTTCTGTGGTCATTCTATAGGGCTCTGTCATCAGTCCCCTTTTCTCTCTACACTTTTCTCTGGGTAATCTCCTCCGCAAGCAGAAATTCAACCGCCATCTCTGTACTGACGACTCATGGCTCTACCGCTGAACTCCAGGCTTGCGTCCCTTCTGTCCAAACTACAATATCAGCTGTTTCTCTGACACCTCCTCCTGTCTGTCTAGCCATAGGCTCCAGCTCAATGTGGCAAAAGCAGAATCTTAATCTCCCTTTGCCTCACCCCAAACCCTCCTCACTACCTTTTTTCCCTCTATCATTGTGGACCCCACCACCATCTTGTGTCACTTAGGCCCACGACATGGTTTCATCTGCAACTCAGACTTCTCTCTAGCTCCTCATGTCCAGCCTATGTCTAACTTTTACAGACTCTTTCTGCATAACGTCTCTAAAATACAGCATCTCTGATCCATCCAGATAAACTACTGTATAGGCTCTCATCATTTCACATCATGGTTATTGCAACGTCCTGCTCTCTGGCCTAGATAAATGCAACCTCACCCCGCTCCTATCCATTCAGAATGCTGCTGCAAGGATTGTGTCTCACTGCACCATCTGTTTCTTGCCTTAAGCTCTTTGAGACAGGGGCCATCTTTTTGTTTGGTGTTTGTACAACCCTTAGCACAATGGGGTCCTAGTCCAGGGATTGGGTGCTACAGTAATACAGATAAACAATCAGCTGTGCGAGTTGTATATATCCCATGTTTACAATTGCAACTGTGTGATGGGGTTGCTTGTGATGGTAAAGGGCAAAGTTCAACAGCCCTGGTTTTCATTTCTGGTTTGTCATATGTTCCTAGAAGCTCATGGTTTCAGCTGGCCAACAACATGGGTGAGGAAGGGATTCTCCCCACCAGCAGTATCTTCTGGGAGGGTTTTTTTAATCTCCTTCCTATGAAGCATCCGGAATGGCCATACATGGAGATGGCACATTGAGCAGGATGGGCCAGGGCTCCGAGGTGGCACTGAGCATTGTCTCTTTCTGGTGCTTGGCTTGCTCACATGCTCAGTGTCTGTCCGATTGCCCTAGGGGGGGTCAGGAAGGATCCCCCCCCCCAGGTGAGACTGGCAGTGACCATGGTTGTTTCCCACCTTCCTCTGCAGCATGTGGGTGCGGGTCGCTTGCCAGGATTATCTGGGTATAGCTCATAAGAACATAGGAACTGCCCTACAGGATTAGACCAAGGGTCCATCTAGGCCAGTATCCTGTCTTCCAACCTTGGTCAATCCCAGGTTCCCCAGAAGGAGTGAACAGAACAGGGAATCAAGTGATCCATCCCCTGTCGCCCATTCCCAGCTTCTGGCAACCAATCATTTCCCTTCCATCGTGGGGCCTCGGGCACCGGTGCACCTCGAAGAACCACAGGTTGGAAGGGACTGTTAGGGTCATGTAGTCTAACCCCCGCCAAGGTGCAGACCTCAGTCGCTCCGAGTCTCTGCTGTGGCACAGAACAGTCCAGTGTCCAGTGGGCTGTCGCACTTAGGACCAATTTCAGTTGTTGGGGTTAGTGTGCGGGGCTGGGTGGGGTTGGTGGTCAGTGCTTTAAGGAGGTCAGACTAGATGATCTAGTCATCCCTTCTGGACGTAAACTCTGACTCTATGACCTTCACGGGGAGAAACCGCAGGGTTTGAAGGGGCTCTTTAATCTCACAGAGGAAGGCATAACGAGAACGAATGATCAGAAGCTGAAGCCAGACCTATTCCGATTAGAAATAAGGCTCTGTAATGGCAGGCCCTCACCCCTGAACCAACCCCGGTGCCAGTGTGGAACTGCAGTTGCTTCTCTGCCTCAGGTTGCCCTAGTGGACTTTCAATAAATTCAGCAAGACTTGTCGTGTACATTGAGCAATTCCCCTTGTTGGGTCGATCTTACTAAACCAAACCCCATTGTATGTAAACAAGCCCTCTCCTTCAGCAGTAAGTGCCTAGGCTTCTCCACTGGCTGGAGCTCTGCAGTCTCTTCTCTGTTAACTCAGCACATCTCCCAGGCTTCCCTGCCTGGAAAGTTCTCTAGTCTCTCTGTGGAGCTTTCTCGTGGTGTTCTGGGGGCCATTCCTCTCTCTGGGAGCCTCTCCTCCACTGCAAGGAGCTTCCGACTCAGCTGGGGCTTCCTGACCCTTTGAAAGGACCAGGTTTTCCTTAATTAATCAACTACTGGCTAGCCACTTATCCAGTGAACCATCCATGGATCTGAGTTGGCTTATTCTCCTGAGCAGAGTCTGTCACGGGGAGGCTGTATGCCTGACCCCTCAGAGGGCCAGCCCCCATGACAGGCACAAATTGAGGATGAGGAGGGTGATTTAACCATTGCAGCAAAATACCACAGGAAGTGACAGATCCTCCATCTTTTGATGTCATCAAATCCAGACTGGACACCTGGAAGATGCTTTAGCCAAACAAGTTCTGATTTAGTCAAACCTAAGTTACTGGGCTCAATACAGGACTACCTGGGTGAGACTCAATGGCCTGTGATCTACAGGAGATCAGACTAGATGAACCAACAGCCCCCTCTGGCCCTAAAATCCATCAGCCTCTGAATGTCTCTCAGGTTTCCAGAAGGGCACTTACATTTAACACACCTCAATCTCTAACCAGCTGTATGCCGGGTGGGTAGAGAGAGCAGAGCAAAGAACTGCCAGAAAACACGTCCACCATGTAAAGCGGCAGGCCAGTGGTACTCTGCTTTCACCGGCATGTAACTTTGCAAAGATACCGGATGTATTGAGTGTCAGCGCACAAAGGCGGCGTTGGCATTAATACGGTCTGCCACTTCCGAGGCCTCGATTCAAACACAAACGATACACCAGGCCAGATCCTCAGCAGGAACCAGCTCCGCTGACTGCACGTCACTGGTGCCGAGCCAGTTTACACAGCTGAGGATCTGGGGCCTATATTTGGATTCCCTGTAGTGTAATTTCATGCAAAGTGGGGGGAAATAAACACATATTCAGGATCTCCGCTTTGCAGAAGCTAAACACACATTTATTGTGTAGAATTTTGTCCTCAGGGGGCAATCTGACTTAATTTCAATTAATAGTCTTCCTGCAGGAAACTCTGCTTTTCAATTGCCCGTGCACGTAATGAGTGGCTTCCTTTTGGATCCATTTTGTTAAATGGTGATGATGCCTACAATCAATATCAGTAATACTAACTCCAAAACGACTTGTTCTTAGAGCTCTCCCAGAAACATGCTGGATTTCCTGACCATCTTATTTAATTAGAACACACTGCACAGTCAGTTATCGTGTAAAAGAGTAATTGACAAGGGAAATGTACTTAAGTAGAACTTTGGGATGAAATCATCACACTAAATCGCCATAATGTTATGACACGTTCAAGTAGATGAAAAATTATCCCTTCTCAGTTTGGTTCACCGTACAGTACACTGCCCTGAAACCCATCCCAGCCCTCAGAATACACAAAACACCACCATTCTGAGCACCTCCGTAATGCTAAGGGATGACACTCCATGCTGTGAAATACTGTCTAGATCTCATCTGAACATCCCTACTACATTGAGGCCCAGACCATGGTTGGGGTTTCTAAGAACTACAGTAAAACATATAATAAGTATGGAGACATTAGTTGCAATTCCATTGTTAAGGTTGAGGTTGATTCTCTCCCCCTCCCCCCCGCCAAAAAAGCAATGATTCAACCTCTTTGTTAGACATGGACACAGCTTGTTCTCCCCAAACATCTGCTCTCACTCTTGGAGTACACAGTGTATTTTCTGAGAATTTACAAGAAAATCCATTCGTTAGTTTGAGTAAAAATTAATGGAAAACTGGGTCCTTTAAGCAATTGAGCATGCCAGTGATTTCTCTGTCCCAGATGAGCTTTTTAAAAAAATATAACAGAGTTTTCAAACTTTCCATAGAGTTAAAGTTAATTGAAAACTTATTTATAGGCTATATTTGAAGAAATGAGGTTATTAATAAGGCTGGTCAAGAGTTTTCTGTCAATTGGTTTTGATGGAATATTGAGGTTTTCACAAAATGAAGTTTCCACAGACATTTTGTTGTGCTTTTTTTTGTTTGTTTGTTTGTTTTTTAATTAAAAAAATATTTAAAGTATTTGGCTAAAATGTTGGTTTGGGTTTTTCAACAAAAAGTAAAAATGTCCTGCAGGCATTTTTCTCCCAGCTAACTCTGGTTATTAACAATTGTTATAATTAATTATAGTGATTAACTTTGCTACAGAGAAAGTCATGTAAACAGATCAAATCCCTTAAAGTCGGGCTATTATGACACCAGTGGTAACCCAACCTATCACCTGGCTTCCTCCTAATTTGCATGCAACAATTCTATTGTGATTATTCAATGGGGTAAGGGAGACAGAACACAGGTATCTAGATCAGTGATGCTCAGACTTCAGTGGTTCGGGAGCCAGTTTAACGATCAGCCTTACCCAAAAGAGCCACAGTTATGTGAATTCATTGTTTCACTTATTAGATATAAATTCTTCTCATGGCAAAATGACTGACCAAGTATTCTACAATTGGTTAATAACACAGTGAAAGCATCCTGAGAACTTACACTGTTAACAATCAAATCACAGTGTTTTAATATCCTGTGCTGCAGAGAGCCACAGGAGATGCAATAAAGAGCCACTTGCAGCCCCTGAGACTCAGTGTGAGTATCACTGATCTAGCTAGAGTTTTCATTGGCAGGTTACATGGCTCAACGTCACAGTTTAAGGGTTCACACTGCCTTTTTAGGTCACTGGAACCGTGGAGTCTGGAACCTTTTCTTTAGCTTGCCACTCACCACTCTTCTTCTGCATTTCCCTCTTACACCTCCCAGTTTAATTTTTTCTTCAACTTCTGGCAATCGAGATTCTCAGTGCTTATCTACACAGGAACGTTTTACCAGTTATACTGGTATAATTAGAACACTATAGTTATACAGGCCTGACCATACCAAGTCCCTGAAGCTATTTTAATGCTTTTTTAAATTCACCTTCCTACCGGTCTTGAATCGTGGACCTTTATACAGAAAACTTATCGTCCCAGGATTCTGGGCTAAGAGCATAGGGCTGCATTCGATTTTTAATGAAACAGATTCTATAAAAGCTCACAGAAATGTAAATAACTTTGCTGGGTTTTTTTGTTAATTACATTTCTATGCCACTCCTGGCTTTCCAGAAGCTGTACCTATCATTTATGGCTGTGTATGTGTATGGGATTAGACACAACATTTTGCATTTTTCCTGCTTCCTATTCAAGTTAAACTCTGTTCTACCAAGAGGCTGATACTGTCCTTTGGCTAAAATAGCAGCTGCATTATAATGACGAACCGCACAACGGGGAGTATCTCTCTAGCTTCTAGGAAGCCAGCCTTGCTGTTCTGACAGCTTCTTAGACAGCGTGGACTGAGAGGGAGAAAAAGGGTGGTAATCGCTGCCTGCATACCCATGGATGATACACCAGCAATTGATCTGCCATGTCCTTATCTCCAGAAGCAGGCCAGGCCAGGTTAGCCGTATGATTTTTCCTTGCCCCATGTCCAGTGGGTAGGACATTAGACTGGGACTTTGGAGACCTAGTTTAAAAATCCTACACTGCCACAGATTCCCCATGTGAACTGATACATTTTGAATCAAGATTGGATGTGGTCAGGTTTTTCCCTCCAAAACGTCTGCTCTAGCGATTATTTGGGAGAAGTTCTCTGGCCTGTGCTGTACAGGAGCACAGACTGCGATCCTCTAATGTACCTTCTGCCCCTGGCATTTATGAATCTACAAATGCTGTGCAAATACATGCGTCTACCTTCTCACGGATTCTGCCCAGAGTGTGGCTTCCTTTCCTTTGAAGATGTCCCTTTAAATTTCCAGAGAAAATAAAATGACAACATAGACTACAATTTTGGATCTGAAGAAGGAAGAAATAACAAATTCTTTTGAATGTTAATGTGACACATTACTGTTACTGTTTTTGTGCCAGGTAGAAGGATATAAAGTTGTGTTAGTGAATGAGTAATATGCCAGGATTTCCTCGAAAGTGTGTCTACGCTAAAAGATAGAAACATCAGTCAGTATCAAAAATACATTTATTTCAGTAATAAGCCTTTTAAGGAATAAATTATGTCAAGAAGTTTCCCATGAATAAACTAATTTATAGGAATGATATAAGCCAAGTTATTTATTCTAAAGCATAGGGTAATTCTTCAATTTATCACAGTTATGAAAGAGTTTTTTCAATAATCTTTCATCAACAAATACATATATCCAATACATGGTAGCTTTTCTTAGAGTAGCATGCCCATTTACAGCCTTTCAGAGGGATGTCATTACTTAGATTCTCATTTACAATGGGCCAGATCCTCAGCTCATCAGCATGGCTCCACCGAAGACACTTTGATTTACACCAGACGAAGATTTGGCCTGCTGTGTCCACACAATGTAGGAAAGCCGTATTTTCATTTTTTTTTCTCTAGGGGATGTTAGTAGCAATTAGTAATGACACTGCATTTATATAAAACATTGCAGCCTCAAAGATCTGTGCAGATATTCACTAATACCCTTTTATGAAGGAGGCAAGAGTGTCTGCATTGTGCAAGGAGGGAAGCCAAAGCCTCGTCACCACTGGGAATTTGCCCTACTCATAGCTAAGTGCCTGTGTAGCTGTATAGTTGTAAACCCCTGCTACGAACAAGGTATAACACTACAACTAGGCTTGTACGCAGTGGTGTTGTAGCTGTGTCCATCCCAGGATATTAGAGAAACAAAGTAGGTGAGGTTGGAGAAAGTCCAGGATATGCACCTTAACACAGTCAGAACTGCCTTCACCAAACAAGGGCACCCCACCAGAGAAGTAGATCACATCCTGAAATGGGCCTCCCAAATACCCCGAGAGAACCTGCTTCAATACAGGGAAAAACAGCTTCTGACCACATACCCTGAGTTGTCACCTACCACCCTGCACGGGAACCCACATGGAGTATCAAACAGCTTACAACCTATGCTTGATGGGGACCCCATCCTGAAGGAAATCTTTCTTGAACCCCTTCTTCTGGCCTTCAAACAACCTTCTAATATCTCCAAGCTCATCATCAGAACAAGCTCCCAGACCAGGATACATCAACTTAAAGCGGCACCAGACCCTGCCAGGACAACAGATGCAAAACCCGAGGACATTTCTCCACTGCGACTGTGATCAACACCCCTGCAACACACCTTTCAAGATCCAAGATCCACGTGCCTATCACAACATGTGGTGCACCTCAGACAGTGCGCTAAATGCCCCAACAGCAACTGTATGGGTGAAACCAGACAATCCCTCTGCTCCAGAATGAACACACACAGGAAAACGATAAGAGAAAAACACCACATCAGCTGCGTGAACACCTTTCACAAAGTGATCACTTTCTGACAGCTCATCCTCAAAGGAAGCCTGCACCACACTTTCAAAAGACGAGCCTGGGAGCTGAAATTCATATTTGCTAGACACTAAAAATCATGGACTGAGCAGAGACACTGGATTTATGGCTTATTACAACAATCTATAACCCACTAACAACCTCTCCGCAGCTGTTCACCACCCCCTTCCTTTCCTCCCTATGACTGGAGGGGTGTTAATGGACTACTTCACCTTGACTGGTCCCTTGAAATGTGTTAACTCCTTTTGCTAAACAATCTGTTCCACCTTGCATTCAGCTGTGACGCTCTGCCTACATGTCCCAGCCCTGAAGAAGAGCTCTGTGTACGTTAGAAAGCTTGTCTCTCTCACCAACAAAAGATATTACCTCACCCATCTTGTCTCTCTAATAAGCAGGCTGGCAGAATTCAGTTTTATTTTGTTATAATCTCAGCAGCTAATACTGGTTAGTTTTTAACCATTTTCCCAATATGTGTTTGCTTTTAATTATACCAGTGGCACAAAATTAGGGGGTTTAGGCATATTTTAAATTTTACCTATTTAAATGTTCAGAGTTGCGGGAAATTATGGAAGGGTGTCAGACAAAGGGGGCCGCAGACAACTATGTAATGATAGCAGACATTGATTTTAAATGTTTGTGTGTCTGAAACAATGGTTTATAGCAAGTTGGGCCCAAAGCCAGCCCCTGGATACAAACGCCATGCAAACTTTGCAGTTGAGTTCAGCCGTGAACTTCCGAGTCGTACAGATTCGACCCTGCCCTAGCAGCGTGTTTAGAGGGGAGCAGAGGAGCTCTTTGGGTATGTGCTATAACATTGTCCTTGATAAAGGCAGGGCCTAGTCATGATCCATTTTCAGGAACCTTAAAAAATGATGATTACTAGGGGCTAGATTGTGAGGTGGCCCACCTGCCTGCACAAGGGTGTAAGATTCCCCCCTGGATCTGGGCATGTAAGTCTGAACAGAGCTACCCACTCACCACTGCTGCCCTCTCTAGAGCAGGTGGCCAGCTAGCTGAATGGCCAGGGTCCAGGTTGCTGAGCCAGCGTGAGGTGGGTGGTAACACGTTGTTGGTCCAGGACATCATTAGATTGCTCTCCCCGCAGGCAAGGAGGGATCCAGAGAGGGATTGTGGTTCAAAGGTGAGTTGGAAGCACAGTGCCTTCAGGGACTAGTCCTGGGATGGTGCAATTTACCCCAGCCCTTGCTTGGAGCTCTGCCTGAACTCAAATCTGTCCAGGCAAAGGGGAAGTTGGGAAGGCCAAAAGTATAATTGGATTCAAAAAAGAATTAGAGAAGTTCATGGAAGATGAGCCTATCGGTGGCTGTTAGTCAAGATGGGGACACAAGCCCATCCTTCGGGTGTTCCTAAGACTCTGCCTGCCTGGGGCTGGGAATATCTGCCAGGGGATGAATCACTCAATAATTGCTCTGGTGGGTTTTTTTTAATTCCCTCTCGAGCATCTGGCACTAGCTGCTGTCGGAAGACAGGTCCCTGGGCTAGATGGACCATTGGTCGACCCGGTCTCGCCGCTTTTATTCACTTACAAACACCATTGACCTAAAGGCTGATTTTTTGCGAGCCCCTTTGGTACTAACGTGGATTTCATTAATTGGCGACATTATGTGTGGCAGCCCAGTCCCGCATGCCTTAGGTAAAACACAAGAGAGAGGGCAACACTGATAAGAATTTAAAACCTACACTAAAGATCTTGTTTGGAAGTGTGAAAAATATCTCAGAGGTTTCCAGTACAATTTAGTTTGACTCTTTATTTCAAGATCATCTCTACTCTTCAACCAGTTTTTCCTGGTCGCTCATGTGGATACTTATGTCGAACGGTCAACACCAGACATGCATGCCATGGAAATTCCACCATTCAGCCCAGATTTAGAGCCGGATCCTGTGTCTAGCAGAGTCAATGGGAGTCTTTCCATTCTTGGCTTTGGGCTGGTCTCTCCATGAATGTCACTGTTGCCTTTCAGGTGCTGGAGGTGCTGGGTTTGTGTGTTCAGCTCAAGCGGGTTAAATACCGGCTGCCTGAGACCCAGCATAACTCATTCTGAAAATGTAGGAAGCAGCCTGATCTAGGACCAGACTCAGTGTGACTCTGCATGGAGGAACACGCTCGTCATTGGGAGTAATATGGCAGACCTGGGCTGTTAACGGATTCAAATAATTGGTTCTCAAAATCTGTGCTGAGTTTGGAATGGATGAAGTGTTAGCCCAATGACATGTCTGGTATTCATTTTCCCCAAATAGAGGTTTATTATAAACACATTCAACTGATTTAGCATTAACTGTCTTCCCTCATAGGTCAGCAGAGTGATGATAGAATCATAGAATATCAGGGTTGGAAGGGACCTCAGGAGGTCATCTAGTCCAACCCCCTGCTCAAAGCAGGACCAGTCTCCAATTTTTTGCCCCAGATCCCTAAATGGCCCCCTCAAGGATCGAACTCACAACCCTGGGTTTAGCAGGCCAGGGCTCAAACCACTGAGCAATCCCTCCCCCGTTCCGTGGTAAATGGGGAGCTAAGGAGGGAGATCTGGAATTCTCAGATGGAGTCGTTTTGCTGGTTTTCCTGTGAAAGGGCGCATCTGTGTTGGAGCAAACACCTTATATCTGATATTGCCATAGGGAACATGTTCATTTAACTTCATTTTTTAAAGCAAAGGACTAACGAATCCTGGTGGTGTAATCCTGCCCCACTTATTCACCAGAACACCCCCCCGTTCGCGTGGGCCGTGTCTTGCCTAACAGCGGTGCAGCTGCACCAGTGCTGCACTGCAAGTGTAGACCGTGTCGTTAGGGCTTCTGCTGGTGACTTTGCTGATCCACGGCCACTGTCACCGAATGAAACACAATTCGCAGCTTCACCTTTCGGCACAAACTTCTACCTGAATGCACAAATCGACTTTCCTTTGAATGCACCTATCCTCCCAGCAGAATACTCTGATACCCATCGCTGCTCCTCTGGCCAAGGGCAGCACCCCTGCTCCAGAGTGGGGAGTAGTCTCTCTTCGGCCTCAGCTCTCCAGAAGCAGAGGTGGGAACCGCATTGCTATGTCTGTATTGGCAAGGCCAAAGGAAAGTGCATCCACTTTCAAAGTGCAACCCCCATTCGTTTGGATTTTTATGTTCTTTTGTCCCATTTCAGGGGGTGGTACCTGCTTTAATTCATGCCATGATCATTTTCTAATTTGCTGTGCACCCTGAATTCACTTGCCGAGTGCTAAAAGGGCAAGGCGTCTGGGCAGTAATTTGCAAGCAGCCAGACGTGTGTCTGCTCCCATTCTGAGGCACTGTCACTGTGGAAAGGCAGAGAGGTGAATACACCGAGGGCAGTTAAGAGTATGCAGACTCCTGCAGTTTGCTCATGGCCAGGCAGTGAGAGCTGTGACCCTCAGCAAGAGCTAAGGGGCAGGCACAACCGGCTGTATTTGCAGTGCCCAAAGGGCTCTGAGTGCCCTTTCTGGTCCCAGTAGCCGACAGGACGCTCTGCCAGAGCATTTCTGTTCTCTCTGATGCTGCCTCCTGGGATGGAAACTGAGCCGGTCTCCTGAGATTTGAATCGGTTCCGGTGCCCCCAAAGCGCAGCGTGCTGGTCACGTGTGCAGCTCCTGACTCAGGCTAGGCCTGGGTGCAGCTCTCCTGACTAGAACAGCTTGGGCTCAGGCTGGCAGGTGCACACACATTACAACAAATTTGAAACTAAACGAGGGAGGGCAGGGGCCAGCCCAGCACATGGACACCCAGGGGGTGGGGAGAGGGTGCTCCGTCCCCAGTGAAGACTGCAGACACTGCTGCTAGCTAGCATTAGCATCCCAAAAGGGGGCTTTGTGAAGATGGTTCAAAACAAGATCAAACTGGCTAGGGACATAAAGGGTAACAAGAAAACATTCTACAAATACATTAGACGCAAGAGGTAGACCAAGGGTAGGGTAGGCCTGTTACTCAGTGAGTGGGAAAAGACAATAACAGAAAATGTGGGAATGGCAGAGGTGCTTAATGACTTCTTTGTTTCGGTTTTCACCAAGAAGGTTGGTGGCGATTGGACGTCTAACATAGTGAATGCCAGTGAAATCTCACATCCCTGGCCCCACCCCAGAGCCTGCACCCCCAGCTCAGAGCTCTGACCCCCTCCCACACCCCAACACCCTGTCCCAGCCCTGAGCTCCCCAAAAACCCTCATCTCCGGCTCCACCCTAGAGCCTACACCCCCAGCCCAGAGCCCTGACCCCCTCCCACACCTGACTCCCTCATTTCCAGCCCCACCCCACAGTCCTAACCCCCACAACCCAACCCTCTGTCCCAGCCCTGAGCCCCACCCACACCCCAAACCCTTCATCTCCAGCTCCATTATGTCACGGGCATCAACAATTTTCTTTAACTGAGTCCCCAGGAAAAAAGTTTGAAAACCACTGACCTAGATGGAGCGACTATAAGGTGGGTGCATAACTGGTTGGAAAACTGTTTCCAGAGAGTAGTTATCAGTGGTTTACAGTCATGCTGGAAGGGCATAACGAGTGGTGTCCTGCAGGGATCAGTTCTGGGTCCGGTTCTATTCACTATCTTCATCAATGACTTAGATAATGGCATAGAAAGTACACTTATAAAGTTTGCGGATGATACCAAGCTGGGAGGGGTTGCAAGTGCTTTGGGAGATAGGATTAAAATTCAAAATGATCTGGACAAACTGGAGAAATGGTTTGAAGTAAATAGTAAATTTGTCAATAAGGACAAATGCAAAGTACTCCACTTAGGAAGGAACAATCAGTTGCAAACATACAAAATGGGGAATGACGGCCTAGAAAGGAGTCCTGCGGAACGGGATCTGGGGGTCAGAGTGGATCACATGCTAAATATGAGTCAACAGTGTAATGCTGTTACTAAAAAAGGAAACATCGTTCTGGGATGTATTAGCAGGAGTGTTGTAAGCAAGAACATAAGAACGGCCCTACTGGCTCAGACCAAAGGTCCATCGAGTCCAGTAACCTGTCTGCCGACAGTGGCTAGTCCTCGGTACCCCAGAGGAAATGAACAGAACAGGGAATCATCAAGTGATCCATCCCCTGTCGCTCATTCCCAGCTTCTGGAAAACACAGACGAGGGAAACCATTCCTGCCCATCCTGGTTAATAGGCATTGATGGACCTATCCTCCATGAATTTCTCTAGTTTGTTTAGTTTTTTTTAACCCAGTTATGGTCTTGACCTTCACAACATCCTCTAGCAAGGAGTTCCACAGGTTGACTGTGCGTTGTGTGAAGAAATACTTCCTTTTATTTTTTTTAAACCTGCTGCCTATTAATTTCATTTGGTGACCCCTAGTTCTTGTGTTATGAGAAGTAGTAAACAACACTTCCTTATCTACTTTCTCTACACCAGTCATGATTTTATAGACCTCAATCACATCTCCCCTTAGCCATCGCTTTTCCAAGCTGAAAAGTCCCAGTCTTATTAACCTGTCCTCATACGAAAGCCATTCCATACCCCTAATAATTTTTGTTGCCCTTTTCTGAACCTTTTCCAATTCCAATATATCTTTTTTGAGATGGGGCGACCACATCTGCACACAGTATTCATGATCTGGGCGTACCATGGATTTATATAGAGGCAACATGATATTTTCTGTCTTATTATCTATCCCTTTCTTAATTATTCCCAGCATTCTGTTCACTTTTTTGTCTGCTGCTGCGCATTGAGTGGATGTTTTCAGAGAACTATCCACAATGACTCCAAGATCTTTCCTGAGTGGTAACAGCTAATTTAGACCCCATCATTGTATACATATAGTTGGGATTTTGCTTTCCAGTGTGCATTACTTTGCATTTATCAACATTAAATTTCATCTGCCATTTTGTTGCCCGGTCACCCAGTTCTGAGAGATCCTTTTGTAGCTCTTCGCAGTCTGCCTGGGTCTTAACTATCTTTAGTAATTTTGTACCATCTGCAAATTTTGCCACCTCATTGTTTACCCCTTTTTCTAGATCATTTATGAATATGTTGAACAGGACTGGTCGCAGAACAGACCCCTGGGGGACACCACTATTTACCTCTCTCTATTCTGAAAACTGGCCATTTGTACCTACCCTTTGTTTCCTATCTTTTAACCAGTTACCAATCCATGAGGAGCACCTTCCCTCTTATCCTGTGCAGCTTATTTGTGTAAGAGCCTTTGGTGAGGGACCTTGTCAGAGGCTTTCTGAAAATCTAAGTACACTATCTCCACTGGATCCCCTTGGTTCACATGCTTGTTGACCCCCTCAAAGAATTCTAGTAGATTGGTGAGGCATGATTTTCCATTACTAAAACCATGTTGACTCTTCCTCAACAAATTATATTAATCTATAGGTCTGACAATATTGTTCTTTATTATAGTTTCAACCAGTTTGCCCGGTACTGAAATCAGGCTTACAGGCCTGTAATTGCTGGGATCACCTCTGGAGCCCTTTTTAAAAATTGGCGTCACATTAGCTACACTCCAGTCATCTGGTACAGAAGCTGATTTAAATGATAGGTTACAGACTACAGTTAGTAGTTCTGCAATTTCACATTTGAGTTTCTTCAGAACTGTTGGGTGAATATCATCTGGTCTTATTGACTTATTGCTGTTTAATTTATCAATTTTTTTCCAAAACCACTTCTAACGATACCTCAATCTGGGACAGTTCCTCAGATCTGTCACCTAAAAAGCATGGCTCAGGTTTGGGAATCTCCCTCACATCCTCAGCCGTGAAGACCTATGCAAAGAATTCATTTAGTTTCTCCACAATGGCCTTATCGTCCTTGAGTGCTCCTTTAGCACCTCAATCGTCCAGTGGCCCCACTTTGGTTGTTTAGCAGGCTTCCTGCTTCTCATGTACTTAAAAAAAACAATTTGCTATTACTTTTTGAGTCTTTAGCTAACTGTCCCTCAAATTATTTTTGGCCTTCCTAATTGTATTTTTACATTTCATTTGCCGGTATTTATGCTCCTTTCTATTTTCCTCACTAGGATTTTACTTCCACTTTTTAAAGGATGCCTTTTTGCCTCTCACTGCTTCTTTTACTTTGTGGTTTAGCCACGGTGGCTCTTTTTTAGTTCTTTTACTGTGTTTTTTAATTTGGGGTATGCATTGAAGTTGAGATTTCACTTTTGGCACTGGACCCTTTAATTTCTGCTTAACTAACCTCCTCATTTTTGTGTAGTTCTCCTTTCTGAAATTAAATGCTACAGTGTTGGGCTGCTGTTGTGTTTCTCCTGCCACGAGGATATTAAATTTAATTATATTATGGTCACTATTACCAAGCACGACATGAGAAGTAATTCTTCCGCTCTACTCCGCGCTGATTAGGCCTCAACTGGAGTATTGTGTCCAGCTCTGGGTGCCACATTTCAGGAAGTATTTGGACAAAGTGGAGAATTTCAGAGAAAAGCACCAAAAATATTAAAGGTCTCGAAAACATGACCTATGAGGGAAGATTGAAAAAACTGGGTTTATTTAGTCTGGAGAAGAGAAGACTGAGAGGGGACATGATAACAGTTTTCAAGTACATAAAAGGTTGTGACAAGGAGGAGGGAGAAAAATTGTTTTTCTTAACCTCTGAGGACAGGACAAGAAGCAATGGGCTTAAATTGCAGCAAGGGCGCTTTAGGCTGGATTAGGAAAACTTCAAGAGTCAGAGTGGTTAAGCACTGAAATAAATTGCTTAGGGAGGTTGTGGAATCTCCATCATTGGGGATTTTTAAGAGCAGGTTGGACAAACACCGGTCAGGAGTAGTCTAGATAATACTTAGTCCTGCCATGAGTGCAGGGGACTGGACTAGAGACCTCTCAAGGTCCCTTCCAGTCCTATGATTATGGAGTCATGCCCACCTATGTACCGATAGGCCTGTAGGTGCTACCAGAATATAGATCAAGGTATTAGCCCATGTGTATAGGGAGGAGAAGGAAGGTCAGTGCTAGGGTGTGTTGCAAGCTGACAGCACATACTTGCTGAGATCAAGGCAGCTGAATTCCCTGGATATTCGTAAACTGCTTCTTAGAGTGCTGAACCGCAGCAGCTCAGTGTAGGCACTCGTAAGAGATGCCCTCTGTTTTTCAGAAAGCACCGTGCTCACTGACTGTCCCTCGAGTAAATCTGCAGCAAAACAAGGTGTAGCCTCACCCCAGAGATTAAAATATTTCCTTCTCAGTATGGCTCTGTAAGGACAGCCAAACAGACTTAAACTTTCAATCTTACTGTATCTGTGGACGTTCAGGTTACCTGGGTTTTAAAGCTACATGCAAAGAACATGTGTCCTTACATGCAATGTAATGAGGAAAACGTAACCGGGGTCACATTAGTATGCTGTGTGCTACATGTCTACAGCCTGAAGAGGGCCTTATAGTTCACGTTGTCTGCTATCTTCATTTCTATTCCTGGCATGTACCCTCACAAATACCTTTTGGTTAATCCTGGCAGGGGGCTGGGCCCGTTCTGAAATACCTGCCTGTCACCTGCAGCCCTTCCGCAGGTACCCATGTGTGTCTGGTCATATGACCTACCCAGCTGAAATGTCACTGCTGGATCTCTCACAGGCCTGAAAGTGTATGAATGGCACATCTTTATTTTCTATTGGAGTCTGCTGTCAGAGGTGATGGTTTTTCCATACTTTTAGCAAGCTTGCTCTGATACAGGTTGCTTCGCAGATAAGTCCCCAAATACTTCGGTGTGTGAGAGACATTCAGACATGCTCTTGTGATCTGATCATTATTCCATGTAACAGTAGTTTCATTTGGTCTTTTATACCTGCTTCCCCACACACCCGTCTATCTTGTATTGACAGTAGTGGGTGATACAAATGTCACAATTTCAGGTGCCTATCTTGGAAAAATTGGTCTGGAAATCTTACCAGATCATGTTATTTCCAGAGATGTATGTTCCTTCCTTGCTTCTTGTCCAGGAGGAAATATGTTGGGGACATAGAGGTTCAAACAACTGAAACGAATGACAATGACATTTTGAATGTCTCCAGAGAGTTTTGGTGTGAGTCCAGATTGAATTCTGAGTTCAGGTCTGTGTTTCTTATCTCAATTGGCAAACCAGTCCCAAGTTACATTATCTAATAATTGGCATCATCCCATAAACCAAGCTTCTTATCATTTTTGTTGTGTTTCTTGCAGAGCACCTCTCACTTGGAGACCACCAAAGAGTCAAAAGGCCGGTGTTTCCTCGTGGCTGAAATGACTGAGCCTGTAAATGTGACATGCATTTGATTTACTCTCTGCTCCTAGACTTCAGAGCCCTTAGCTCCAGAGTCTATTTTTTCTGCACAAACGTACTCCTTTCAATGCAAGTCATTCATTAATCCCTTCACAAGCACCATTACAGCTGTGAGCCAGAGCCATCAAAAAACAGCAGCAGCCACTTTGAGCATTTGCGGTCTCACAGCCAGAGGCAGGTGCGCCTCAGATTACTTACGTAACATCAGTAGAATACAAAAGCAGCAGACCAGCTCTGAAATAAGTAGTGCACCAACTAAGAAAAATAAATTAAAAAAAAACAACAAACAAACAAAAGTACCGATTGCCAAGGAAACAAGGCCACAGCTGTGGCAAGGGCACTGAGTGCTACTGCTGAGTGTGACAGCTGGTAGCTACTGGCCTTTTCCAAACAGTACTTCACAGCACTGGCAAGCCACCATCTCCTTCCTTCTCCAAAAAAGCCACCAATTAAAAAGGCATTACCAGTCTGCTCTAGTGCAAAGCCAAACGTGCCACACGTTTATTTTGCCAGCACTCAGAGGAAGTTTTACAAAGACTTTTTCACATCACGTATATTTAAGAATTAAACGAATTAAATTGATCTCACCTGTGAAATGTCAGTAACGAGTGAAAATCTTTGTTTAGGAATAACAGTGTCTCCTTCTGCATGAATAGCTACTAAGGCTACTTCTGGCACAGGGCTGATAAACCCACAACCCTTTACCTTTTGATTCCTCTTCTCCTCTTTGTTGATTGAACTGTGGTAATGCCTAGAGGCCCCAAGCATTGTTCTCTGTTGTGTACAAAGTAATGAAAAGACAGTTCGAGCCCCCAAAAGCTTACGGATGGGACATCCACAGCACGAACAGGTGGAGAAAGATGTACAGCTGGGTGTGAGGTGAGGACAAGGTACTGACAGTGTTACCCCAAGAACTGATTCAAGGATCCCAGAGTAGCCCTCATATTGCTTACTTCCAGGTTCCGTAGATGCTAACCTATTCATCTGTTCCCGCAAGGTGAAAGGAGGGGGCCTGCCCTAGTGAAATTTCCAGGGTTTACCAGAGATCTCCGTATGCCCTTCAGGAATCTCCCCAGAACAGACTAGGTCTGTTCACCCCTGGGAGGACATGGATACAGCCTTCAGCTCAAAGGATTGACACCCAGGCAGTACTTTTCCAAAACAAAGTGTTTTTTTTAATGTATTGTAACCAACCTTTCCTAATACAATTAATCTAAACCTAAATTGAAACATAAACATAACCTCCTTAGCACAGGTATACAAGCTAACGTACCCAAGACTGTAATGTCATACAGTTGGAATGATTTATGTGATTATGTTCTGCACATGGTGACCAATCATATGCGGGACATTGACAGCAATCTTAATAAACTGTAATCTTTAAACATAGTAACAAACATGCACATCACTGACACGCATCTTTCTTACCCCAAGCATACACACTCATTCACCCTGTTTCTGTTCCATACCCCATACTCTGTCTAGCACGCTTACACTCCATAGGGTTCTCCCCCTCTGCTCTTTCCAGGTCCTTCTGCTGTGTCTCAGCAAAGCCAATGCTGCTGCTGCCATCCTGCAGTTGCTTCTTCCTTCAGGTCTTCTTCCTCGCTGTTCTTTCTCTGTTCTTCTCCTCCTCCTACTCCTAATCAACTCACTTTTGCCTGCCTGCTCTCTGTCTTATAGACAGTTTTTGGCCTGTTCTGATTGCCTTATTTTTCAATCCCAACATTAGCACACCCCAATCACCTTCATACCACTTCTGATTTGTCCATACTTATAGACCAAGCACAACTGCTGACACCTCCCTGTAACTGTGGAGTGACCTTTACCCAACCTCAGTCTACACCCCGTCTACCAACAGACCAGTCATTGGCTGACCTGCTTAGAACCACCGTCCTACTCTCCGTGGCTGTACATCAGTGTGCCAACATTGATTGCATACTTAGAATTACCAGACTTTGAAACTATAATCCATCACCTTATGTATATATATATATATGTATGTATATACACATGCTTATTTGTTAACTTATGCATTTTAATATTATAGTCTACTGTTGCCATCCTATTTCTTACCAATTTAATTAATCTTATTTCTGTTTTCTCCCTATTTTCAGTTAATGCTGGCAAAGGAAGCATAAACTCTGGCAAATCAAGTATATTTGGGCAGGTCAAAAAATAATTTGAAGAGTAACTAGCAAAAGGCTGAAAAATGAAGAGCATTTTTTAAATTACATTTGAAGAAGGAAGCCTGCCAAAAAAAACAGTGGGGCCCCCGGATTCCCAAGGTGCTAAAGGGGCAGTCAAGGAAGAAAAAGTCAGTGCATCGGTCTTCACTGCAGAGGATGTGAGGGAGATTCCCACACTTGAGCTATTATTTTACATGACAAATCTAAGGAAATGTCCCAGATTGAGATATTAGTGAAGGAGGTTGTCAAGGTTCCTTCCCCACTCTGAACTCTAGGGTACAGATGTGGGGACCTGCATGAAAACCTCCTAAGCTTACTTTTACCAGCTTAGGTTAAAACTTCCCAAAGGTACAAATTAATTTTACCCTTTGCCCTTGGATTTCCACTGCCACCACCAAACTTTACCTGGGTTCCTGAAAAAACGGAGTTTGGACACGTCTTTCCCCCCAAAATCCTCCCAACCCCTGGACTCAACCTCAGGCTTTACACTTCTACATTAGCTAAATTCCCTTTTCTCATATGAGTTACCTATTGCCTCTGAACCATTTCCCAGCATGCCCTCTGTCCTTGAGGAGATCCAGTGCTTGATGGACAACACCCCGCTTAGATGCTGTCCCTCAGTTTCTGGCTAGTCTTCACTTCAAACCCCTTCCATTTTAGCAGGCCGTGCAGGGTTTCCCCCTCCCTTTTTTTCTCAGACTATGGTAATTCCTGGTTACACAGAGAAGGGGAGTTTCCCAGACTGAGGGTTTGTTTTCAGTTTCAAGTTGTTTCAGTGTTCAACTTTAATGGTCCACCATTGTCTCTTCCTGGTTGGTCAAGGCTAGGTGCTTGGAGCCCCTTTCCTGTGAACACCCGGCCTAGGATGTGCCCTTACCGCCTCACTGCACTTCTGGGAGATGCTGCTGTAGTTCCACGATAGTTACAATTACAGTTTTCTATACACAGATACAGGCAGATCCGCTGTGTGGCCATCCCTATGTTGGTTAGGGATTCATAACCTTAACCTGTATACTTACCGCCTAATGAGCACGAAGTTCAGGACATTACAAGCTCTCATAAAATGCCTTACTTGACATATTTTAATACACAATCACATTATCTACAACCAGTTGATTCAGTTGCTTATTTGGGGGGTTTAGGGTCCCACTTCCCCCCTTGGGGTCCCTGGACCCTGACTGTCACAACCATCGTATAGGTTTGTGTTTCATTTCAGTGGAGAAGTCCCTAAACCAAAAGTCTTGATCCAGGTTTCCACAGATTCTAGGGTACTTTGGATCTGGATTGGGTTCCCACACATCTCCCCTATCTCTGTGGGCTGAGTTAAAACACCGAATCTGAAACCATGATCCCCAAACTTTGGGAAAAGTGGGTTCCAGCCCACTCCTGTATGCCACCTAATTGTGGAGCTCGCTGGAAAATTTCAATCATAAGTAATTTAAATGAAAAACAGAAGTGACAATTTGTCAGGGTTTTTTCTTCTATTTTCCAACCAGCTCGACATAAAAGTGTAAATTATATTTCCCATGAGTCCCCTGATATTAGTCCAATTCTAATAAATATCTCCCATCTCACAGATAAACTGGGCTTTTCTGGGGAAAACATCCATGAACACTGAAATCAATATTGTCACTGAACCATCAAACTGCAACCTCAACAGTGACAACAAGCTACCAGAGAAATTAAAAATATTGTTCAGTTTAAAGAATCATCATCTGCATTACGTAGTGTCAAAGAGACTGTCACTTCAAAGGCCATATTGTATAGAAGAAACACGATAAAGAAAGCAAACTAAATAAGTGACACTGGAAGTGCTGTATTTATGCTGTTGTTTAGGAATTTGCTTTCACACTATGATTCCTTTAGTACTGGATGTGTGATCTGCATTAACTAAGAATTTATGGGTCAGATTCTTTGTCACACCAATTTAACTCAGTATAGTTTAATTAACTCAGTCCTAAATCTCAGTGCAAAATTAAATAAATTTGCAGCACACTGTAAGAAGCTATATGGTGGATCCAGAAATGTACATTTTATGTATTTTTATGCAGTTTAAAAACAACAGTCTTTTGAAAAAGCTAAAAGTATGTTACACTGGCAACTGTATTTGAAATTCAGCAGTTTTTCAAGGCTTAAAGCTACTTACTTCTTTCTGTCATTCAAGAAATAAAGTATAGTATGACAAAATGATCTAGACAAACTGGAGAAATGCTCTGAAATAAAAAGGATGAAATTCAATAACGACAAATGCAAAGTACTCCACTTAGGAAGGACCAATAAATTGCACAGATACAAAATGGGAAATGACGGCTTAGGAAGGAGAACTGCAGAAAGGGATCTGGGGGTCGACCACAAGCTAAATATGAGTCAACAGTATAACGCTGTTGCCAAAAAAGCAAACATCATTCTAGGATGCATTAGCAGGAGTGTTGTAAGCATGACACGAGAAGTAATTCTACCGCTCTACTATGCGCTGATTAGGCCTCAGCTGGAGTATTGTGTCCCGTTCTGGGCGCCACATTTCAGGAAGGATGTGGACAAATTGGAGAACGTCCAGAGAAGAGCAACAAAAATGATTAAAGGTCTAGAAAACATGACCTAGGAGGGAATATTGAAAAATTTGCTTTTATTTAGTCTGGAGAAGAGAAGAACGAGGGGGGACTGATCACAGGTGCTGACTTTCCAATGTGCTGAGGGATGCTTGACCCCTGGCCCTGCCCCAGGCCCCGCCCCCACTCCATTCCTGCTCCCCAATTCCTGTCCCGCATCTTCCTGTGACGGAGGAACCCCCGACCCCGCCTCTTCCCGCCCCGTTCCACCCCCTCCCCTAAGCGTGCCACACCCTTGCTCCTGTATCCTCCTCCCCAGATCCTACTGCATGCCATGAAACAGCTGATCACAGCAGGTGGGAGGTGTGGGGAGGGAGAGGTGCTGATTGGTGGGACCCGCTGGTCAGTGGGAGGTGCTGTGGGGGAAAGAGGAGCTGATAGGGGGCTATCCCGGGAGCACCCACGGAGTCAGCGCCTATGGACATGATAACAGTTTTCAAGTACATGAAGGTTGTTACAACGAGGAGGGAGAAAAAAAATATTCTCCTTAACCTCTGAGGATAGGACACAAAGCAATCGGCTTACATTGCAGCCAGGGTGGCTTAGGTTGGACAATAGGAAAATCTTTCGAACTGTCAGGGTGGTTAGGCACTGGAATAAATGGCCTAGGGTGGTTGTGGAATCTCCATCATTGGGGATTTTTAAGAGAAGGTTGGACAAACACCTGTCAGGGATGGTCTAGATCAGAGCGGGGCATGGCGAGACCTTCGGAGGCGTGGGGGGTTGGACCAGGCCATACCCCACAGGGGCAGGGAGGGAGCACCACCCAGCACCTCTCCACCCCCAGCTCTGCTCTGGTCCTTCTCCCAGCCCCAAGCCCCAAACGTGGCCCTGTCCCCAGCCTCGTTTGGCTCCACACCCTGATGGGGGCCCTGCTGCCGGCCCCCACCATGGGCTGGGTGTGGCTCCAGTCCCACCCCCAGCCTCGGTGCTTGGCCATGGCTCCATTTCCGCTCAGGGTGGGGGCCGGGCTGACAGTGGAGCCTCTCCCAGCTGCCAGCCCCCAACACAGCCTGGTTGTGGCTTCACTCCCTCCCCAGCCTCAGCCCCTGGGTCCCCTGCCCCATTCCCAGAGCCAGCCCCACCCCCAGCTGTGGCCCCAGCCTTGGCCCCCTTACCCCTCTCCATGTCCTGCCCCCAGCCGTGCCCGGCTTTGGGGGGGACAGGGTGCACAGACAGCGGTAAGGGGAGGCATAGCCCTCAAAAGTTTGGGGACCACTGGTCTAGATGATACTTAGTCCTTCCATGAATTCAGGGGACTGGACTAGATGACCTCTCCCGTTCTCTTCCAGTCCTACAATTCCAGGATTCCGTATTAAGAGACAATGCTCAAGCTAGAGACAAGTGTGAAGGCAATCAGACACCGAACGTACATCTCATCCGGGGTGCACAGACAGCAAAGCTAGCCTTGCAGGAGCGGCGTCACCACTGCTGAGGGCTTTAACAATTGTGAAAGGACAAAAAAGAAAGAAATTGGGTTATGTCAGACGTTGCTGGCAGGAAAGTTAAAAGTGGGACCGTCCTGTGTGGAGAAGGACTTCTTGACAGCTTGCTGAAATGGTGGTGGCTGAGAGACAAATCGGGCACTAATGCACTTACTCCTACTCAAGGGTGGTGCATGGCACTGGGGTTACAATTCTACAGGCCCCCCGGTCTCTTGCCCACATGCATATATGGACAAATGATGTAATCCTGGTGTTAAGCTATTTGGCATGACTGCCAACCCTGGAGAGCTATGGCAGTTGAAATAAATAAAAGTACTGGACATATGAGTATACTTAAAATGTACATATAACTTGGACGGCAAAAGTTGTCTGAGAGAAGAATCAGAATCAAAGCTGCTATGCAAACTGACTAGTGAGTAGTACAAAATGGGATGTACAGAGGTGTCAGAGTGCTTGAAATTCACCGGGCTGCTGTTCTGAGCTCATGGCCCCTGTTCAGAATCTGGGGATCCATTTTTATGCACTGAACAGCCAGGCATGTGGGTTTCAGATCTCACAGAGAGCGACAGAGCTGTGTGTACCATAACCACCCTGTTACTCTTCCCCGGCCAGAACTGAATACAGAGCCCCAGCACAATTCAGAATGAGGCTGGTGGACAAAAAGGCAAAAATCTGCCCAGCTTGTTGTCTTTTCCCTGACCCTGCTGGCTGGATTGATTCCAAACATTGTGGCAGGAGTTCATGTTCCAGGATTCATTTGTTGGCTCAAAATGTGCACTCTCAGTTCAATCTCACAAGCCCCTCCATTTACACTGATGTTCACTGTGTTAGTCATCCAATAATGGCTAAGATTTTTGATGAAAATTGATACCAAAAAGCACTTAATGCTTAGGTCATTGCTGTGCTTTCTGTTACTGTCTTTCCCGTCTCATCGAGTAACGGGCCTGCCCTGTCCTTCTCATTTATTTGAAAAAGGTTTTTCTGTTATCTTTTCTGTCCCTAGCTAGTTTAATCTTGTTTTTGCACTGGCCTTTCTAATTTTGTCCTGACATGCTTGTGTGTGTGTATTTTAATATTCATAATTTATAATAATAATTATCGTTTGACCTAGTTTCCATTTTTGTATGACCCTCTTTTGCGTTTCAGACTGTTGAAGATCTTTCTGTTAAGCGAGCGTGGTCTCCTACTATATTTCCTGTCGTTCGTATGCGTTGGGATAATTTGCTCTTGAGCCCTTAATAATGTCTCTTTAAAAAAACTGCCAACTCTCCTGAACTCTTCTTTCAATACATTTGCTTCCCAGGGGATCTTTCCTACCAGTTATCTGAGCTTGCTAAAGTCGGCCTTCTTTATTCTGTTGTTTTCCCTCCTACCATCCCTTAAAATCATGAACTCATTTCAAGATCACTTCCACCCGCGCTGCCTTGCACCTTCAAATTCTCAACCAGTTCCTCCCTATTTGTCAGAATCAAACCTGGAACAGCCTCCCCGCAATCCCTTTCTCCACCTTCCGTCATAAAAAATCGCCTCCAATACTTTCCAAGAACTTCTCGGATACTCTGGGCCCTGCTGGGTTATTTTCCCGAACAGATGTCTGGCGAGCTGAAGTCCCCCATCGCCACCAAGTCCTGGGCTTTGGATGATTTTGTTTGTTGTTTAAAAAGGCCTCATCCACCTCTTCTTCCTGGTCCAGTGGTCTGTAGTAGACCCCTACCCTGGCATCACCCTTGGTTTTACTCCTTTTATCCTCACCCAGAGACTCTCAACAAGTCTGCTTCCCACTTCTATCTCAACCTCAGTGCAAATATATATACAAGGCAACACCCTCCTCCCTTTTCTCCCTACCTTTCCTTTCTGAATCAGATGTACTCTTCTATATCAGTATTCCAGTCCTGTGAATTATGCTACCAAGTTTCTGTGATGCCAGTTATATCATAATCGTGATTATTCATTTGCATGTCTAGCTCTTCCTGTCTATTTCCCATACTTTCTGCATTAGAATACAAACATCTAAGATGTAGATTAGATTTCCCCTCTATATTGTACTGGGTCCAGTTTTGGGCCCCACACTACAAGAAGGATGTGGAAAAATTAGAAAGAGTCCAGCGGAGGGCAAGAAAAATGATTAGGGGGCTGGAGCACGTGATTTATGAGGAGAGGCTGAGGGAACTGGGATTGTTTAGTTTACGGAAGAGAAGAATGAGGGGGGATTTGATAGCTGCTTTCAACTACCTGAAAGGGGGTTCCAAAGAGGATGGATCTAGACTGTTCTCAGTGGTAGCTGATGACAGAACAAGGAGTAATGGTCTCAAGTTGCCGTGGGGGAGGTTTAGGTTGGATATTAGGAAAAACTTTTTCACTAGGAGGGTGGTGAAACACTGGAATGCGTTACCTAGGGAGGTGGTAGAATCTCCTTCCTTAGATATTTTTAACATCAGGCTTGACAAAGCCCTGGTTGGGATGGTTTAGTTGGGGATTGGTCCTGCTTTGAGCAGGGGATTGGACTAGATGACCTCCTGAGGTCCCTTCCAACCCTGATATTCTATGATTCCCTCTTGTCCATGGCATGAGTCCAAAGTAGCCCTGCATGGTGCTCAGCTTGTTAAGTGACAGGCCATTCCTGAATGGGACCATCAAGACTGAGTTCCATGTGCACACATAGCCCCACCCTCTGCTTCCCCTGTTTATTGTGCAAGTTATAGAAGACAAGGAGACAGTAGTCCTAAACAAGCACTTCTTGTAAATATCGATGACAATTTCTATTAATCAATTCTTTAGGATTATATGTGAAATTAAGAAACTAAAACCTGCCATGCTATGTCAGGATACTGGGCTAGATGGACCATTGGTCTGTCTTCCAACAGTGTTTGTGCCAGATGCCTCAGAGGGAACAGAACAAGGCAATCATCAAACGATCC
The DNA here is from genome assembly GCF_015237465.2 of Chelonia mydas. NCBI lineage: Eukaryota > Metazoa > Chordata > Testudines > Cheloniidae > Chelonia > Chelonia mydas. The sequence continues at coordinate 132,487,986 of NC_051246.2, read as the reverse complement.
ACCCCCCACTGCTCAGTCCCAGTTTCTGGCAATCAGAGATTTAGGGATACCCAGAGTATGGGGTTACTTCCCTGACCATCCTGGCTGCTAGCCATTCATGGGCATAATATCCATGAATTGGTCTGGTTCTTTTTGTTTTTAACCCAGTTACAATTTTGGCCTTCGCAACATCCCTTGGCAATGGGATCTACAGGGTGACTGTGCATTGTGTGAAGAAATACTTCCTTTCATTTGTTTTAAACCTGCCAGCTGCCTATTGATTTCATTGGGTGACCCCTAGTTCTTGTGCTGTGTGAAGGAGTAAATAACACTTCCTTATTCGCTTTCTTCACACCAGTCATGATTTTATAAACCTCTATTATATTCCCCCTTAGTTGTTTCTTCTGTGGGAGGAACCTTCCCAGTCTTATTCATCTCTCCTGGTATTGTAGCTGTTCCATATCCCTAATCATTTTTGTTGCCTTTCTCTGTAGTTTTTCCAATACTAATGTGTCTTTTTGATCTGGAGCCATCAGAACTGCATGCCCTATTCAAGGTGTGGGCATAAAATGGATTTACATAGTAGCATTATGATATTTTCTCTCTTATTTTTTAACCCTTTCCTCATGGTTCCTAGCATTGCTTGCTTTTTTGACTGACACTGCACATTGAGCAGATGTTTTCAGAGAGCTATCCAAAGAATAATGTTTCCAAATCTTTCTTGAGTGGTATCAGCTAATGTAGACCCCATCATTTTGTATGTATATTTGGAATTATGTGTTCCAATGTGCATTACTTTTCATTTATCAACATTGAATTTCATATGCCATTTTCTTGCTCAGTCATCCAGTTTGAGAGATCCTTTTGTAACCCTTAGCAGTCAGCTTTGGACTTAACTATCTTGGGTAACTTTGTATTGTCTTCAAACTTTGCCACCTCATTGTGTATCCGTTTTCCCATGATCATTTATGAATATGCTGAACAGCACTGGGCCCAGTACGGATCCTTTGGGGACTCTGTTATTTACTTTTGTTTTCTCTCTTTTAACTATTTACTGAGTTACAGGACCTTCTCTCTTTTCCCCTAACTTTGCTTAAGAGCCTTTGGTGAGGGAACTTGTCAAAAGTTTTCTGGAAGTCCAAGTACACTGTATCCACTGGTTTCAGAGTAGCAGCCATGTTAGTCTGTATCTGCAAAAAGAACAGGAGGACGTGTGGCACCTTAGAGACTAACAAAATTATTTGAGCATAAGCTTTCGTGAGCTTGTCCACAAATTTTTTGACCCCCTTAAAGAATGAGAATAAATTAATGAGGCATGATTTCCCTTTACAAAATCCTTGTTTCCTTCTGTAAGCACCACACCAAGACTACTTAACATGTCAGGGAGCTTGTCCTGCAGATGCGCACACACTTCAGATCACACCAAAGGAGAAGTCAGTCCATCCTGCACTTGGTACATGCTTGTGGCTCACAGAGCAAACAAAGTTGCCAATCACAATTTCTCAGTTGAGGCTATATAACTTTTGTATTTCTACCTGCAAAACTTGGATCCTGGAATTTCTGTTTAAAATTAGGACCCTCAATAACTATTTTAAAATGACAAGGAAAATATTACTCTTTGTTCATCACTCCTTTGTTTGTGTGTTTGGTTTGTCCTCTGGTTTTAGCACATCAGTTCCAATGGGTAGTTTTTCATTTATTTTCGAAGTTGCTTCCCCAGTTTTACCTGGTGTATTTATAACTAAATGACTTGTCTAAGAGTGGAAAAGCTGTGGTACTGTCTGAGACTCCATCTCCCTTTAAACATATCCCAATTTAAACCAAATGTGAACTGATCCAGAGAGAATCCCAGAGCCCCTCTGAGTTTGATCTCAGTTCCTGTCTTGTTTGTTATCTGCTGATGATTTTAGAGAGAAATCAATAAAGAGTCTGTCCACCTACATGGAAATGATCAAGAGCATCTTTAAACTCAGTGCAAGGGGCAGGAGTTACTTTTTAGTGTCAAAGGTATTTTGTACTTCATTTATTTTACACCTACCTTATTGCAGAGCTGGCTGTGTGTGCAGTGTCAACAGCTGTTTGGAAGTTCAGAACTGCCTTTCAAGTCATCCTCACATGTAGATGAAGAATAAAAGAGTCCAAACTAAGGCAGAAATATTAAAAACAGAATTATTAGGCCCCTTCTATTTTGCTATTTTAAAAAAATTCTAATTGATTTAGATGGTAAGCTCTGTCTCTTACCCGGTATGTACAGCACCTGGCTCAGTGGGACTATGATCTCAGTTGGGGCTTGTAGGCATGAACGTAGCTCAAAAATAGTCACTATTTTAGAAAAAGCAAAAGCCATTCACCTGCTCTGTGCTCTGGGGTGCGGAAAACACGGTTCTGCAGTAATTGGAGGACCCTTCCCTTTTCTTCAATGACAAATTTGATTCCTCTCATGAATACTGATGAAAATCGGAGTAACTTCACTGATGTCATTACAGAGTTACACCAGTGAAGAACTGGTTTTCTTGGGCACGGAATCAGGTCCTTTTAGGCTCTTAATCTCTACAGTTGTACTTTATATGTGTAATTTTAGCTGGATAGAGCAAAGCCTGCTAATGAAGTCTGATAAAAATCTATGACACTAGCACCAGAACATCTTCGTTTGCTGTTTGATTATTACAGCTAACGAAGGCCACAAGCAGCCTCTTTCAATGGGAGTGTGGGGTGAGTAGTGCAGGGAGCTCACGCACAGGTTATGAGTTGGACTGAATTCTAAATAAACTAAGAAGCAAATATTACCAGGAGGAGACTGCTGGAGATTGCTTTCTATGAAGTTACTGGCTGTTCTAAAATAAACACCTGATTCCAGGATATTGCTCTAGGTTTTTTATTGTTTTGAGAGAATATGTTCTGTATTTATTGTATTCTGCTAGGGGAGTATTATGGCACCGTCTGAAAAATAACAGAAGAATCATATTTGGCCATAACTATAATCAGGCAGGTTGCTCCAGACCACCCCCCGCCCCTCTCTCTCTGAACATACACAACGCCTGTGCATATATACACGCACACCATTAAAATGTGACTATGTACTCTCAGTTCCCACATAGCCTTAACAGAGAAACTCTTGTAATTCCTGTACCACGTAGAGGAAATGCTGTGGTATCTAAGGCCCATGTCAGACCAGTTGCATGGCAGGAAACATTCTGGGAAGAAGAATGGTTTCATAGTCAAGGCACTGGCCTGGGACTCCGGAGATCTGGTCTCGGTCCTTGGTCATGTCACTTAGCCTGTCTGTGCCTTAGTTCCCCATCTGTCCAACGAGAACAATAGCTCTGCCCTGCCTCGCAGGGGGGCAGTCGGAATAGAGCCATTGATGCTTGTGAGGTGCTTGCATGCTCTGGTGATGGAGGACGTAGCTGTAGACAAAGAGTGGTAGGAGAAGAGCCCAGGAGGGCCAGTTGAGGGGAGGGTGGTCCATGAGTTGAGGTGCTATTGAGACCAGTCACAGGATGTAAATAAGTCACATGACGGGAGGGAGCTGAGTAGTGACTCAGGCTGTGTTGAAGGCAGGTATCAGGTTCAGTCCCGAGGGCCTTGTCTTTGCTCGTGTCTTTCTTGGGGTACAGTTGCGTGTGTGCTCTCCACATGCTTGCATTGCAGCCGTTAGTGGTGTAAGGAAGTGGGCAGGATGCCCAGTTTCTCGTGTCTGTTTTGGGGACTCTCTGTGCCTGCAGATTTGCCAGAGCTGGGTGGGGTGCATGTGCCTGAATCATCCGCAAATAGGGTGTCACAGGAACTAGGTGTGCCCATTAGCTGTTTGAAGCAACTTGGGTGATTTCCACTGAGGTCAACAGCCTAGTCGGACACTCCTAAAGTCACTGTCTGAGAATGGGACCAATGGGAATTCAAGGGGTGGGAGGAGTTGATAAATAGGGAGGAGCAGGAGTCACTCTCAGACTGACAGAACCCAGCCGTGCAGCGGTGCAGGGCCCGGGGGCTCCGCTGCGAGGATTGTGTTGCAGGGACTGGGCCAGCTTGTTGGATTTAGACCGCAAGCTCCCTGCCCCGCTGGAGAAGACGGGGACTCGAGCTGCTGCAGGCTGTGCAAATTGCCGAGTGTCATTGCAAAGACTCAAAGGGAGTTTCAAGGAGACTGTGGGGCTTGTGATGGGTTCAGTCACAGAGACCCCCTTGGGATTGTCACCTGATGTGCTGAAACTACCTCTGAGCCCATTTTCCCTGTGGGCCTGGGACTCCAGAACCCTGCCTTGTTGAGCCAGACACGCCAGCCTGCTGCAAGAGAGACCCAGGGTCTGAACCACGCTCCCAAAGCTGCAGACTTAACTGAAAACAGCTCAGCAAGCACTCCTGTCTCCAGCACCCAGGCACCCAGCTCCCAATGGGATCCAAACCCCAAATAAATCCGTTTTACTCTGTATAAAGTGTATACGGGGTAAACTCATAAATTGTCGACCCTCTAACACTGATAGAGAGATGCACAGCTGTTTGCTCCCCCAGGTATTAACCACTTACTCTGCGTTCTTTAATAAACAAAAGTGATTTTATTAAGTATAAAAAGTATTCTCCAGCCACCACACTTAAAACTCACTTAAAATCACGATCAGTGTCTCAAAGCAGTCAGCTGTGCACAGATCCTGCTCAACTACGCCACTGCGACGGGTTCGGTCATAGAAACCCCCTTGGGACTGTCACCTGATGTGCTGAAACTACCTTTGAGCCCGGTAGTAACAAATAATAAAACTTAAGGAAAACCTCCCTGAAAGTGTTGTCTTTACAAGAGGTGTTAACAATATTTAGCTAGTTCATGGATTACAAGTAAACTGTCATTCATTTTTATATAGAGATTTAATGAAAATTTTCCTTTAGAGATTGTGTCATTCCCATTCTCTCTGAGATTTATATAGGAGAATAGGGTAATATCGATACTTTGTTCCCTTTCCTGTATATACAAGCTCTGGTCTGTACCACAGCAGAGAGGTAAGCTGAGGTACAGGAACGGGAACAAAATATCTATATTAGCCTATTCTCCAAACCCATTACCCCCAGGCATAGAATCATAGAATCATAGAATATCAGGGTGGGAAGGGACCCCAGAAGGTCATCTAGTCCAACTCCCTGCTCAAAGCAGGACCAATCCCCAATCAAATCATCCCAGCCAGGGCTTTGTCAAGCCTGACCTTAAAAACCTCTAAGGAAGGAGATTCTACCACCTCCCTAGGTAACGCATTCCGGTGTTTCACCACCCTCCTAGTGAAAAAGTTTTTCCTAATATCCAACCTAAACCTCCCCCACTGCAACTTGAGACCATTACTCCTTGTCCAGTCCTCTTCTACCACTGAGAATAGTCTAGAACCATCCTCTCTGGAACCGCCTCTCAGGTAGTTGAAAGCAGCTATCAAATCCCCCCTCATTCTTCTCTTCCACAGACTAAACAATCCCAGTTCCCTCAGCCTCTCCTCATAAGTCATGTGTTCCAGACCCCTAATCATTTTTGTTACCCTTCGCTGGACTCTCTCCAATTTATCCACATCCTTCTTGTAGTGTGGGGCCCAAAACTGGACACAGTACTCCAGATGAGGCCTCACCAGTGTCGAATAGAGGGGAACGATCACGTCCCTCGATCTGCTCGCTATGCCCCTACTTATACATCCCAAAATGCCATTGGCTTTCTTGGCAACAAGGGCACACTGCTGACTCATATCCAGCTTCTCGTCCACTGTAACCCCTAGGTCCTTTTCCGCAGAACTGCTGCCTAGCCATTCGGTCCCTAGTCTGTAGCTGTGCATTGGGTTCTTCCGTCCTAAGTGCAGGACCCTGCCCTTATCCTTATTGAACCGCATCAGGTTCCTTTTGGCCCAATCCTCCAATTTGTCTAGGTCCCTCTGTATCCTATCCCTACCTGCCACCGTATCTACCACTCCTCCCAGTTTAGTATCATCTGCAAATTTGCTGAGAGTGCAATCCACACCATCCTCCAGATCATTTATGAAGATATTGAACAAAACCAGCCCCAGGACCGACCCCTGGGGCACTCCACTTGACACCGGCTGCCAACTAGACATGGAGCCATTGATCACTACCCGTTGAGCCTGACAATCTAGCCAACTTTCTACCCACCTTATAGTGCATTCATCCAGCCCATACTTCTTTAACTTGCTGACAAGAATACAGTGGGAGACCGTGTCAAAAGCTTTGCTAAAGTCAAGAAACAATATATCCACTGCTTTCCCTTCATCCACAGAATCAGTAATCTCATCATAGAAGGCGATTAGATTAGTCATGCATGACCTACCCTTGGTGAATCCATGCTGACTGTTCCTGATCACTTTCCTCTCGTGTAAGTGCTTCAGGATTGATTCCTTGAGGACCTGCTCCATGATTTTTCCGGGGACTGATGTGTTGCTGACTGGCCTGTAGTTCCCAGGATCCTCCTTCTTCCCTTTTTTAAAGATTGGCACTACATTAGCCTTTTTCCAGTCATCTGGGACTTCCCCCGTTCGCCACGAGTTTTCAAAGATAATGGCCAATGGCTCTGCAATCACATCCGCCAATTCCTTTAGCACTCTCGGATGGCATGTCTGACCAAGGTGGTTCTCAGAAGCTGGACTCAGTCTCAGTCCCAGCAGATGCTGCAAAACTGCTGAGGAATGATTCACTAGGGAGCGGTTCACATGATGCACCTTGAGGAATGGGCACATTTAGATTCAGAGGTTGACATTCTGAAGCCTTAAAAATGCATCAAACATCCTTTAGCGTCAGGAATGATGGTTCTGTATTTCATACATTTGCCCATAGGCATCTTCAAGTGCACACAGATTTAAGGTACTATTAAAATCAAAGCACTTTTGTCTTCACACAATCAGCTTCTGAGCCAAGAAATATAGTGTGCATGAAATCTGAGCATCATCTTTAACATTCTGTAAGCTTAGGGCTTCAAGTGTGGTGGAACTCACAAGAACAGATGCTTGACATAATTTTGTACCAGGATCACAGCACCTAACCTGTTTAACTCATACCTCCACACATATAAAGGCAATATCTCTGTGTGAGAACAGGGATAAAACAATGCAAAATAAAACATAATTGATTTATTCAGGCTTTTGTCATAGTGTTGCTGTAAGATACATTTCCTCTTATGTTAGAAAACTGGTACATGATGAGATAGTGATTGGTACCTTACGTCAGGCAATAACACCACGGAAGTCAATGAAAACAGTCACATAACAAGGCGGTACTCAGACAACTAAAGGCATCAGAATCTATAATGATATTTTTTCTATTCTGTGCTGTTCCAGGCACTTATATTGTGACCAGCTCTGAGGTGTCCGACCACTTAACGTACCTAAGATATTTTCATGAAAAATGTAGGATTTTTTAAAATTAATGTGTTTATTTTTGAGAAGGGATTTGAGCCCTGAAAACATCTTAATTAACAAGGAGGCAGCTCAGACACAAAGTAAATGTCGTTCATTTTGTCACTCTCTGTGGGTCATTTACAGAGAGCTCTTGCTATGTTGCACAAACCGGATCCTGTGCCATCGAGTGGAGTGATTCTGAAATTTACCAAAGAATGGAAAGTCCGCAAAATGTAAAAAAACCCTGATTTTGGAAGTACTGATATCTGCAGAGAGATTATTTGATCTCACTATAAGATAGATGTACAAATCCCATGGTTTGTTCAACTCTAATATCTGGCTACAGCTGCAGACTACCACTGTGTTTAGCATCCTGCTTGCTGAGCCTTCTTTCCTCCCCATCCTGTACCTCTGGCATTCCCAGGAGGTTAGTGCTCCATGCTTAGATTTGGGATGTTTAAGAAACCTAGGACCATAGGTTCAAATTCTGGCAGGGTCATTCTCTGGTAGTAAATTGCATGGTAATCAGATTGTCTGTGTGGGGATCTATTCCCTGATCATCTCAAAAGCCTGGATCCTTTTGCGTATACATTGGCAGTCCCACAGCATCTTTCAGCAGAGAGGGGCCTGCCCCACCCCTTCTGTTTGATGCGTGACGTTGCATTGCAGACTGTCTACCTTTTGGTGGGGTATGGAAGATTGTACCCTTTATAATTGTCTGAGCCTTCAGGACAAAGCATGTTCTAATTCATTGCTGTGCTATGTGACAGTTCCATTTAAATAATACCACTCCTTTCATTTAGCTGAAAAAAAAATCCCATATATTTGTTCTCATAGAATCATAGAATCATAGAATATCAGGGTTGGAAGGGACCTCAAGAGGTCATCTAGTCCAACCCCCTGCTCAAAGCAGGACCAATCCCCAATCAAATCATCCCAGCCAGGGCTTTGTCAAGCCTGACCTTAAAAACCTCTAAGGAAGGAGATTCTACCACCTCCCTAGGTAACGCATTCCAGTGTTTCACCACCCTCCTAGTGAAAAAGTTTTTTCCTAATATCCAACCTAAACCTCCCCCACTGCAACTTGAGACCACTACTCCTTGTCCTGTCCTCTTCTATCACTGAGAATAGTCTAGAACCATTCTCTTTGGAACCACCTCTCAGGTAGTTGAAAGCAGCTATCAAATCCCCCCTCATTCTTCTCTTCTGCAGACTAAACAATCCCAGTTCCCTGAGCCTCTCCTCAGAAGCCATGTGTTCCAGACCCCTAATCATTTTTGTTGCCCTTCGCTGGACTCTCTCCAATTTATCCACATCCTTCTTGTAGTGTGGGGCCCAAAACTGGACACAGTACTCCAGATGAGGCCTCACCAATGTCGAATACAGGGGAAACGATCACGTCCCTCGATCTGCTGGCAATGCCCCTACTTATACATCCCAAAATGCCATTGGCCTTCTTGGCAACAAGGGCACACTGTTGACTCATATCCAGCTTCACCTCCACTGTCACTCCTAGGTCCTTTTCTGCAGAACTGCTGCCTAGCCATTCGGTCCCTAGTCTGTAGGGGTGCATTGGGTTCTTCCGTCCTAAGTGCAGGACCCTGCACTTATCCTTGTTGAACCTCATCAGATTTCTTTTGGCCCAATCCTCCAATTTGTCTAGGTCTCTCTGTATCTTATCCCTGCCCTCCAGCGTATCTACCACTCCTCCTAGTTTAGTGTCATCCACAAATTTGCTGAGAGTGCAATCCACACCATCCTCCAGATCATTTATGAAGATATTGAACAAATCCGGCCCCAGGACCGACCCTTGGGGCACTCCACTTGATACCGGCTGCCAACTAGACATGGAGCCATTGATCACTACCCGTTGAGCCTGACAATGTAGCCAACTTTCTACCCACCTTATAGTGCATTCATCCAGCCCATACTTCTTTAACTTGCTGACAAGAATACTGTGGGAGACAGTGTCAAAAGCTTTGCTAAAGTCAAGAAACAATACATCCACTGCTTTCCCTTCATCCACAGAACCAGTAATCTCATCATAGAAGGCGATTAGATTAGTCATGCATGACCTACCCTTGGTGAATCCATGCTGACTGTTCCTGATCACTTTCCTCTCATGTAAGTGCTTCAGGATTGATTCCTTGAGGACCTGCTCCATGATTTTTCCGGGGACTGAGGTGAGGCTGACTGGCCTGTAGTTCCCAGAATCCTCCTTCTTCCCTTTTTTAAAGATTGGCACTACATTAGCCTTTTTCCAGTCATCCGGGACTTCCCCCGATCGCCATGAGTTTTCAAAGATAATGGCCAATGGCTCTGCAATGACAGCCGCCAATTCCTTTAGCACTCTCGGATGCAACGCGTCCGGCCCCATGGACTTGTGCACGTCCAGCTTTTCTAAATAGTCCCTAACCACTTCTTTCTCCACAGAGGGCTGGCCACCTACTCCCCATGCTGTGATGCCCAGCGCAGCAGTCTGGGAGCTGACCTTGTTCGTGAAGACAGAGGCAAAGAAAGCATTGAGCACATTAGCTTTTTCCACATCCTCTGTCACTAGCTTGCCTCCCTCATTCAGTAAGGGGCCCACACTTTCCTTGGCTTTCTTCTTGTTGCCAGCATACCTGAAGAAACCCTTCCTGTTACTCTTAACATCTCTTGCTAGCTGCAGCTCCAGGTATGATTTGGCCCTCCTGATTTCATTCCTACATGCCCGAGCAATATTTTTATACTCTTCCCTGGTCATTTGTCCAATCTTCCACTTCTTGTAAGCTTCTTTTTTATGTTTAAGATCCGCAAGGATTTCACAGTTAAGCCAAGCTGGTCGCTTGCCATATTTACTCTCCTGCTCCCCAGGTTCCTCCTGCACTGAAGTCTTCCTAGGACAACAGTCAGTTGTGAATTCATATGGAGCCTCAGACAGCTTCTCTAAAGCAATCCAAGAAGGTTGAGATCCCCTTTGAGCCTCGTATAGCCAGTGAAATTCTGTGTGCCAGTCTATCTACAGAAACTAGCTGGCAGATAAGATGATATTGTCAGCCTGCAGAATGACTTGAACCCTTGACTCTTAGCGCGGGCTTAAAGAACGTTGTCCCTTCTCATGAAGTATGCATCAGTTCTTACAGATCAGCCTCCATAAGCCCTGTTAATTCTCAGGTCTCAACAAGCAGATGGTTTTCTTGCTCTTCTGTGACCGTGCGCAGGAATTCTTCCACTGGCTTGTTTGCTCAAATTGTCATTCCAACCTTTGCTCAGTGTTGTGCTGCTGGCCGCTTGATTTTTGTTTCTCTAGCCGATATCTGAGTGGGCTGAGTGACTGCTTCCACTCAGCAATCAGACTCCTGTCTCCCATCACTGGGCACTCCTCACTCTCTTTTCTACTCTGATTCCCAGCCCTTTGTGCATGCACACCCACACACCCCTATTTTAAACCAAGGTCCCTCTTGTGGTGGTGGTTTAATTTTTCTGGCCATGCAGCACAGACCCTGGCCCTCCCTCTTGCCACACGTGGATTGGTTCTGCGCAGCCAGCCAGGTCAGCATTCTCCTTTTCATGCCAGGTTGGTGAAAAACAGGTATCAGGAGCTATTCACCATAAAACACAGAGTAGAAGAGCAAAGGTTGTAACGGGTGTATGGAGGGCAGGAGTGTGGTCCAGTGGTTAGAGCCCTAACCTAGGTCTTGGGAGACCCAGCTTAATTTCCCCACTTGGCCAGACTTCCCATGTGACCTTGGGCATGTCACTTAGCATCTCAGTGCCTCTGTTTCCAATCTGTGCAATGGAGCTCATAGCTCTGCCCTGCCTCACAGAGGTGCTGTGAGGGTCAATACATACAGACTCTGAGGTGCTCAGGTACCATGAAAATGGGGTCATACAAGTACCTTAGACAGACTCCCATGACACAATGAGAAACTAAACCCCTCTCATGAGGAGACATTTGTTTAAATTAATTCCAACGCTTTTCCCAGTCCCTGCGTGCCAAGAGCCAAGTCAAACTTACTTCCTTTGCTCCTCGGCTTCTGTCATGGCCCTGAGCTCTACATCCTGCATCAAACCTTATCCACCTCCAAGGCCTTTCTAGCAAACAGTAAAATGTCTGCCATTACATGGAAGGCTTTCATAGCCAGAAAAACTCAGGACTTCTCCTGGGGGTTCCCCAGCTGGTAAGCCGAAGAGTCCCATTCCTGAATGATTTTATGCTTCTGATGGATTCAAAGGGGAGAAAAGCCATGTGGTTGTCTGGGAAGAACTCTGGGATGCAGAGTTTCAGGTATTCTCTGTACATGCTCATTCCAGGGCACCCACTCACACTCTCTGACTGCCAGCCATCACCTCTCCTGGGCAGGGACCCATGTCCCATTCCCTCCTGACCGGGGGTTTTAAGGCTGCACAGCTCCTGGCCTTACACTTTGATACTCTCAGGAAACCAGGCTGCACTTTGCTTTCTCTCGAAGGGCTCTGACCAGCGTATTGCCAGCCATTACAAGTGACCACACAGCTCTTTCTAAGCAAGCACATTTATTCTTAGGGTAAAAGCATTACAAAGGAAACCTATAAAAACAACAGAGGACCCTGTACACATGCTAAACGCTCACCAGAACTCACCTATCAATCTTAGGGCCCTACTAGCCCAAAGTCTTTCCCACCCTTCCACAAACGTTGGGGCCCCTTTGATGAGAAGGTCCTGTCCATTTGCTGGAACAGAAAGAAGGCCCTGGGGCAGTTTATCCAAAAGCCCTTTTGTTGTCTCTTGATCTCTGGAAAACCCAGTTTCAATCCATATGTGCAAGCTGAGGGGCACTGAGGGGCAGCAAGAGGAAAAAGCAAAAAGTGAAAACTGAAATGCAGTCATTTCTTTCTTTTTTTTTCTTTTCCTTTCCATCAAATAAACCCATTTTTTCTTTTTAATGAAAAAATCTTCATGAGGCCACTTAGCGAGAGAGAGAAATTGTTCCGTTTTTTTCAACCATTCTAGCTGGTTTATACCTAACTTAAAAACATTATTTTATGACTTTCAATCCACATGTGCAAGCTGCCCCAGGGGATGGCACCTCTCTGGAGGGGATTGTAACTATGTGATTCACTTTAGTTACTCACCACTGTGATTAATTCCTGGTGGACCTGTGGTAACCCTCACTTCTGGAGTGTCATACAATCCCTGGCCCTCAGTGATACATAGACCATTCAGAAATGTAATACAATATGGTGCTCAATGACTCTGCATGGGGTTGCAATATCTGTCTCACAGATCAAACCCTCCCACCAGGCCTTTAATCCAAACTCCTTCTCCACCTCCCAAGTGGCACCAGGAGTATTGGCAAGAGACCCTGTCTAGCCTGCAGAAAGGTCATTGGTACTCTGTTGCCAGACACAGACAGAGGAGAAATGACCTTGAAACCTGAGCATGTCAGAGACTGTCAGTTAAAGATACCAGTGCAATCACTGGCAGTACTAGGGAAGAGAGAATATTTCACATTCACCAGGAACATACACTGTGCAAAGCAGGTGCACGAATGGGAAAACAGGAACAGGCTGAGGAAAGGCAGATGCTGCAGTTTTCTTTTGTCACTCGATTTTCAAGCTCTGTTCTAAATAAAGTGTTCTAACAAACTAATGTCTGTGAAGTGCTGAAGAGTTCGGCTTCTTAGCTTGACTGTCAATGTTTTTCTTCTACTTCTGTTGTTCTGTGGGTTACAAACATACAAAAATCCACAACAACCCAGGAAGGTAGAAAAGTCTTCTGAACATCAGAGAAAACGTATAAGACAATGAAAGCATTTTGCTTTTGTCTTCAAACTCCAGACAAAAGCTTTATTTATTTCCCAGAATTGTAACCTGACATTGAAAATATCTGTAGTAAACAGGGTCACAATAACTTTGGTAAAGTACTTACATTCAATATAAGAGGTCTTCAAAAATGTATTTCTCCATTAGCTGCAGTGTATCAGCACCGAGACTGAAAGATTATTGTCTTAGGCCATTGGCTGCGTTAAGCTTGGTCATCAGAATCAACGTAATATACTTTTTAAACATTTTAAAATATCTAGTTTTTGCTAGCGGACATCCCCACAATGCCGAGGCAGTAACCTCAGCCCCAAATTGTCACTCTTATGGCTCAGTCTTGTAGCTTTTCTGCCTGCAGAATTTCCATGGAATCAATGGGATTTTAAGACATAAGGATTGATCCAAAACCCACTGAAGCCAATGGGAGTCTTTTTCTTCTGATGTTAGGGGCCTTTGGATCTGAGCCCCTGGTGTGAAATTAAGAGGTCCTCCCTGTAGATCTCTCACTGCTTAGACCCCATGTTATCTCTGCCTGGGGGGAAGGTGTGGATACATGAGCTTCACATTTTCTGCATGGCACAGAAAAGCATTGTGTGCCAACTCCAAATAGGCTGGCACAGAAAAGGCTCTGGGGTGGGTAGTTGGGCTACTAAATCTTTCCATACCCTGCGCTGCAGAAAGGATGTGCTGGTTTATCCAAGCACTGAGAGCTGAGCTAAGAACATACGAACGGCCAGATGGGTCAGACCAAAGGTCCGTCTAGCCCAGTATCCTGTCTTCCGACAGTGGCCAATGCCAGGTGCCCAGAGGGAATGAACATAACAGGGAAACATTATCCCCTGTTGCCCATTCCCAGCTTTTGACAAGCAGAGGCTAGGGACACTCAGAGCATGGTATTGCATCCCTACCCATCCCAGCTAATAGCCATCGATGGACCTATCCTCCATGAACTTATCTAGTTCTTTTTTTTTGGAGCTGGTATAGTTTTGGCCTTCAGTGATAGTGAGGAACATAAACTATGAGCTTTATTGACCATGTTGGAACAGTAGCAGTCTTCTCACAACACTGAGTAAGCTCCCATACTCCTGTCCAAGCAGGATGAACTGGGCTCAGTAAAAACCCTGGAGTGGCATCTCGTTTTTGGTCCTACACAGGATGTGGAGATGATGTTCCTGCAATGAGTCCATGAGGGAGGTGGGGAGAGCATGGAACCCATGGTTCTCTTCCTCTGTAGTTGAGCTTTGCGTAGGGAAGGCAAGTTTCTCCCATAGTTGTGGCCACGAGGATGTTACTAAATGAAAAGTATGCCCAGAAAAGACTGGCAAAACTTTAGAGAAACATACTACTCTTCTTGAATTGAATGTCAGTGTTGTGCCTTTGATCGTTCAGTAATGCAATGGGTTTGTTACTTAGGGAAATGGTTTCAATCTGTTTATGTCCGTCTGATAAAATGTAGTCATGGCGCTTTAGCTACAGTTGTACAAATCATTGTCTGTTCTTTTTCCATATGCTTGTGCATTAAACACTATATGATGTGCAGTAATGGGCCCCTTTCTGGGTGTAGAATGATGCTTCAGCAGGGTAACTCCCCACGCAATAGCATTTTGCTTCGACTGCAGGGTCTGGCATCGAGTGCTGATCTCTGCATTGGAGATGCTGCCATTTCATTCCGATTTGCACAGAGCACATTGTTTAAGCAGCATGTTTGCGAGAATTGTGACTTTTCCTAGCAATAGAACGATTGGTGAGGGGAACGGGGTGGAATGGAGACACAGCCACTGCTTTTAATTCTGGAGGCGGTGGGTTGTGGTGGAAATGAAGAGGGTGGTGCTATGACCCCTAAGTAACTGCTCATGTGTCCTAGCAGCAAACACCAAGAAGGCTGCAGAGTGCCCTGGGAAAGGGGCAGCAGCATGTCACTGCCGGCCTTGCCTATATTAAAGGACGTTCTGTGCATTTCTGGTATTTAGGTACCTTTTAGGGAGTTGTCTGTGGATTTTGCTTCATGCCAATGTTGTTAGTATTTAGAGCTGGTTCAAAGCTGGTTATTGTTGGTGTTGATGAGGATTTTTAGTGAAACTTTTTTAAAAATTGATCCATAATTTTCATTGTGCAGGTTTTGGAAGGGGATGATTTTTCATTTATTAAAATTACTGTGCAACAAACAATTATCAGTTTATTCTCTTTGTCCCCCGGGCCCACCAAACCCTCCCTTATCTCCTGTTTTTTTCTCTTTCAATTTTACCTCTGAGAAATGGGTGGGCACTGAGGGGCAGCAAGAGGAAAAAGCAAAAAGTGAAAACTGAAATGCGGTCATTTCTTTCTTTTTTTTCTTTTCCTTTCCATCATATAAACCCATTCTTTCTTTTTAATGAAAAAATCTTCATGAGGCCACTTAGCGAGAGAGAGAAATTGTTCCATTTTTTTCAACCATTCTAGTTGGTTTATACTTAACTTAAAAACATTATTTTATGACTTTAAAAAATTCTTGACTCCACCCATGTAGTGCTTCAGCCTTCAGTATTCTCTGACTCCCCTGACCCTGGCCTTGCCCTCCCACATCCCTCACTACTCTCCCTGAGTCCTTCATCATGTCTGCTCTGATTTCCGGTTGCAATCTGTTTGGAGCAAGGGTCGTCTCTCTGTAATTGGTCTGTGAGGCACCTACCAAAGCTTGGGGAAGCGAGAAGGAGTGTGGCCCAACTGCAATGCACTCAGCTGTTCACAGTTCCTGGGTAGCATGGACCCCCGGGGTGTAAATTAGAGCCAACCCAAGGCTGCTCTAATTTAGAAAGGCTAAGCAGGTGCCCAGATGTACTGGGAATACAGATGACAAACGTGGTTCAACAATGGAGGAGGATGTTGAATAGGGCCCTGCATCCCTTTTATTTATCTACCAATGAATTTGGCTTAGTGTCTCATTTGAGTTTCCTCAGGAAAATGAACGTGAAGAAATGAAGCTGCTACATGGAGGGAAACCTCTGTAGCATGGCTCCCCTTATTAGAGGTCAGGAACTGATTTCAAGAGAATTGAGTGAATCCCAGGTCTGAGATGGCTAATCAATGCCTTGCACACAAGGGGTTTCAGTGATTTGTTTACTGTGCGCAACCTGCCAATGGTGACTTGTACCACAAATACCCTTTTAACGTCCATGCAATCTAAATAAAAGGTTTACTTTTCAAATGTATGTGAGATTTCATGGCCATCTGACTGCCCTCCTCCATCTCCTGGATTGCTGCCAGTCCATTGCCCATTACTATTGCTTTGACAGCTATCTTAAAAGCCACTCTGAGAAACAAAGAAAATTGACTAATACGGACGCAGGAGTAAATACCAACACATGAGTGCAAAGGAGGAATGGAATAAATGAGCATTGAAATATAGAGTAGCAAGTCCCATTTTACAGCTGATCCCATTTTCAAAATCCACATTTTTAATTTTAAAGCAGTGTTAAGGAATAAACAGCCTCACAGCCATTGTGACGTCCTGCGATGCCAAGAGTTTGGAACATATTTCTGTAAACGATACAATTATATTTTTTCTCCATTATTTGTACTGCCTCCTAAATAATTTAATATTTTAAAATGAGGACGAGGGGGATGTGTGCAGAAAACAACCTAAAATGCAATATGGGAAAATAAGACGTGAGAAAAAAAATGGATTTTTTTCTGAATATAGCACCTGATTCCCAGAGTGCTTTTCCATGGCATCTGTACTGTTAAAATTATATATTTCTTTTTCTGATCTTGTGAATTGCTAATGAACAACGTGTATCTGTGAGGTATGTTTCACTAATCAGTGCCATTCGTCCTTGTGAAGGATTTGGGCCTCTCTTATAATACCCTCCTCCTCCCTGACCAGGTGTTGCTCTTGCTGAGCCAGGTCACCCCTGGGGTAATTCTGTGTGAAGCTCTCACAGAATTCAGGGAAGCAGTTTCCAGCAGGGTTAGTTGTTTTATTTCAAGCCTTTTTAAACAAACTGAATCAAAAACCTCACAGACTCTTCCCTCTGTGCAGGCTGAGTAGTCCCTTCCCCGTATCTGTCCCCTACACCAGAAAATTCAGCAACCCAAACTTTCCTGGCTCTTACCTTAGAGCCTCTGTGTCACAGCCAGGACAAGGGTGGTCAGACCTGGTGTCAGAGCGAGCGTCGGTCCGAGGTCAGAATCCGAGGTGAGCCGGGGGGGAACCGAGAGGCAGACGACAGGCTGGGTCAGCTTACCAGGAGATTGGGGTCAGGCACCAGGTTACAGTGATCGAATAGCGAAGTCGAGGACAAACCAGGGTCGGAAGCCAAGTCTAGGGTCTATCGCAAGCAGGCAGGGTCTGGAGTGCTGTTGCTCAGACAGCTCCCCTTCGTGGCTTCCTGGTTTATATACTGGTATCGGCCAATCAGAGGCATGTGAGGGGCTGCCACTCTGGTCCTGATGGGTGGGACTTCCTGTTGAGCCCAGCCTCACAAGGTCGTCCCATGGGAGCCCAGCCTAAGCTAAAGTCTTTGTCCCTCATACAAGACCTATTGTCCTCTCATCACCTCTGGGACATTCCCCCATGTCTAGCTTCCAAAGGCCCCTTGGTCTTAATAACCTTCTGATGGTCACAACAACTGCCAGATTGAGAGCCCCTAAGACTCAGCTGTGCATATTGTTAGCCTGCATATTATTATTGTAAATCTAACCCTCTTCTCTTCTCTTCTCTTCTCTTGTGTCGTACGCTGGACCCATCACCATGCTATGGGAGTGCCATTTATTTGTTACTCTCACTTTTTCCATCTTGTCTCTAGCCAGCCTGTGATCTCTTCACGGCAGGGACCGTGTCTTCTTCCATGTTTGCAGTGATCTCCACACAGAACCCCATTAAGTCACTGGTTCCAAAGCCTGGGGTTGTTCCCACATCCTGGTCTTTAATCTCGAGGTGCTATCCTCAAGTTATCACCGCCCCTTTCTATCCCCCATTCCCTTCACATGGAGCTGTGGGGTAGGACAGCAACTTGCCGGAACTATTTACATATTTGAATTACAGAATCAGAGACGAAGCCTGATCTCTGAATTCAGCAGTGCCCATTTTAGCAGAATAACTGTACAAAAGGCAGGACAGATTGCAGTAGCTCCTACATGAGACCACACAAATTGTGCCAAAAGGCATTCTGTAAATGTAGACATCATACAAAACCCCACTCTAATTTACCACTTAGAGCATTATATGGCCTCCTTTACAAAAAAGGTAATGTATATGAATATGTGTAGCACTGTATATGTATCAATATACTAGCAAAGATTATGCCTGCGTTCCTTACAATTAAGATGCACTTTACAAAAAGTAAAAGCTTGCAACAGCTGTGCTAGTTACATGCTAGTTCTGTAATGAAATCAATTATAGAGAATTAGTTTCACTTGGCTCTTTGCCTCTCACATTAACAGAGCAGAATATCTGTCCCCAAGTGACCGTGTATCAGCAAGATGAACAAAACAATCCTTTCCCCATCCAAATGATGATCACTAACACCATATTATCACTTGGCTGCGACTGGACTGACCTGAGCGTAATGTCAGGATTCACACACTTCTCCTGTGTAGGAGCTGTGAGAGAGTGGGACAATGAGGAATCTTCTCATACACATTTTTGCATTTTCCCACACAGGTTGGTTTGGGTATTGGAAAACAGAGACTTTCACAGATGTTTATGTATAATTCCACCATTTTTTTTCACAGTAACACACTGTGGAGTCACAGCTAATGAGATTTTGATTACTTCACAAGTGCCAGCAATAGGCATATTTACATAGAGGGAGGGTGGAAAAAGAGAGTAATTATTAAAAATGTTTTGACAGGAAAAAAGTCTTAAATAAAGCCAATGGTACCAAATGCGGTTTGACATTTTAGTTCTGGCATTTGTTCAACAACGTACAATGTTGTGTTACTGCAGAACATGTCAACTCGATAGTTAATTTTTTTTATAGGTAAACAAAATATGGAGAAGTTACAGGAGTAAATGTTTCCCAGCCTCCCATCTCCTCCCATTTAAAGTCCAAGTTACATGAGTTTTGGGAGACTAGGTGCTGAAGGGACAGACTATTCTCTCCATCCCAGAGGCAAAGTGCAGGACGACAATGGTTGCCTAGCGCAGGATTGAACTACGAGGTGTAGCCGGCTGCGTGCGCACATTTTGGTGTGTTGGTCCCTGCAATGGCCATCCTCTAATCCCCTTATTCGTAGATTCCAAGGCCAGACGGGACCATTGTGATCATCTTGTCTGACCTCTTGTATCATCGAGGCCACAGCACTGCTGTGACTCATGGAGATGGAGCAGCACAAGGGTTAATAGCCAAACCAAACAAACCAGGGAGCAGGGAAAGGAACTGTTAAATGTTTCAGGTCAACCTAAAATGATATTTTTAACCTTTTTAAATTTTTCGG
The DNA here is from genome assembly GCF_015237465.2 of Chelonia mydas. Classification (NCBI taxonomy): domain Eukaryota; kingdom Metazoa; phylum Chordata; order Testudines; family Cheloniidae; genus Chelonia; species Chelonia mydas. The sequence continues at coordinate 132,468,439 of NC_051246.2, read as the reverse complement.
TTTGAACATTTGGTTTTGTTTTTAATTGGGGGAGGAGAGGTTCACTTTTTTAAAAACAAATTTGCAGTAAAATCCTAAGAGAAAAGGCATTTTGAATTGAAAAATCGTAACACATTTTGTTTCTAAAATGTCAAAACAAAACAGATTTTCTTTCTCTTCCCTGTTTTGTTTTTTCATTTTGTTTCGTAGTTTGACTGAGGGAATTTGACCCAAATATGTCATTTGTTTTGGTCAACCCACATCAGCAATTTTGGACATAAATAGGTTTTCCATGAAAAATTTTGCCCAGCTGCCTCCATGGGACACACCCAGTTCCCCAGAGAGGCTTCTCCAAAGCCTGGCCCTGTGCAAAGCGTAACAGAGCTGGTGCTGCAGGCCTCCAGGCCCTGGACGCCTGCACGTGGGTTGATGGACAACGTTTAGCCCAATGAAGATGTTGTTAGTTGCACAAAGCAAGAAAACACAATGAGGCTCAGGGAGTCTGGGGTAATGGAAGCACACATACTGTACTGCCATGATAAGCGGTATATCAGAAATTCACTTGGATTAGCTCTTCTTATCTGCTCCAGTTTTCCTGAAGAACTCAGATGTTCAAGCATGAACAGGCCTACAAGAAAATTTCTCAGGCAGCCCCGGGACTTGGATATCTCCCAAGATGTTCCCAGGTGATTCCCAGAAGAGATGAGGAAGTACCATGGCGCCGTGCTCCGATTTGAGGAGGATATTGTTATGCAGGGGTGGCATGTCAGAATATTTAATCATAATCAGTGCTGTGCAAACACTTTCTACTTTGGACTGAAATGAGTTAAGAAATGTTTGTTGCAATTTCTCTGCAAGGGCGCATGGGCCTAGAAGTTCAAAATGGCCTGAGTCCAGGGAGGGGGATTTGCAGAGGATACCTTTGCAGCAGGTGCCTCGTGACATTCTGTCTGTCTCCTCCAGAATTCCTCCTAGCTCTCTGGAGGATTCGATTTGGAAGCATTACTGGGTCTCTGCCTACCACTGCATAGTTTGCCACCCTCAGACGGGTTCTCGAGTTATGTCATTTCAGCAGAGTATCAGTAATCAAGCCATAATGCTTCATCATTTCAGATAGCTCTGTTATTTGAAGGGGGCGGGGCCCTGTGAATAAAGCACCAGAATGGGACTCAGGAACTTAGATTCAGTTCCTGGTGCTACCACAGACTTCCTGTGACACTGGTCAAGTCACTTAGGCCTCAGTTCAGCAAAGCAATTAAGCACACAAGCACTCTAAGCCAACGGGACTACTCACACCTAACTGCTTTGTTGAGTGAGAGTCATAATCTTTGTGTCTCCATTCTCCATCTGTAAAATGGAGATAACAATATGTAATTTGTCTGTTTAGATGGTGAGCTCCTTGGGGTAGGTACTGTCTGTTAGTATGGGCATGTACAGCACCTTGCACAAGAGAGCCATGAGCCCTGGTGTCAGCTGGGTCCTGTAGGTGCTACCGCAGTACAAGGAAATAATAGTAAAAAGGGGTCACATGCCCATCTTGTTTGTCCTTCCCTCGCAAAGACTGATATAGTGGCAGTCTTCCAATTAAGCAATTACTATCTATGAAGTCTATAACTCATTTGAAGAATGAATGGAGAGTGCACCTTTAAAATTCATTTTAATAAGGTTATCATTCTATCCCTAATAGCTTTGTACAATGTCTCTTAAGTGACTGTGTAGTAATGTCAATTGTGCAACGTTTTGCTAGGGATTTCAGCTTTCTACTTGTGTTTATCTTTCTGCTGCTTTTGAGGTTATTTTGACAATGTTCTCTGATTTATCCTGTTCTTCTGCACAGAATTTTAGTAAAACACAGCAAACGAGGCAGAAATGGTTTAAATGTCTTCTTTTACTTAAAATGTTTTATTTTCCTTTCCACTTCAGATGCCTATTACTTCCTTAATTGGTAGTCTGAGAATCTGCTGGTTTTGTTGCCTTAGTCAAAATACCTTTATTTGCTACATATCTGATTTCAGTGACACTGGCCAGTGCAGTGGATAATTGGTTTCTATAGCATATTTTTGTAACATAGAAGAACATGGTTTCAGGACGACCAAAAGCCTTCTCTCTTTATATATGTGCAATTTAGTTAAGACTTTCTCCAGTTCTTATTTATATTTCTTGTTCCTGGTGATGTGGGGGAGTTTATCGACCTAATTATCATATGCCTGCTTCACTCTGCCTGGCATCCACTCTGTCATGTGTGAATGGGGAAAACACATAAGAAGTAGAGCTCATCCACAAATGTTTTTTTTCCCATAGAAGTTTGCAAAATAACAAATAAATCCAAACAAACAGCTCCCATAACAACAACAACAGTAAAAACAAACTGGTTTTCATCCAAGTTTTCCACAAACATTTTTGAGTTTTCAGCACAAACTTGAAAACCAAAAGTGTTTGTCCCAACTGTTAAGTAAACCAAGCTTTGCTCCAAAAGAGATCTCCAACTGTTCAAGGGAGACAGACAATCCTTGCTGGCTGGGGTGTCAATAGTCAGAATAATCAAAATAACATTCTGCAAGGGATAGGAAGACAAACGGATGGTGTGCCTTCTAGGATATATTTTCCCTCATAAGCAAATGCGGGAGATATAGACTACTGTAAAGTGGTGCACAACTGGTTGGAAAACCGTATTCAGGGAATGGTTATCAACGGTTCACAGAATGAAAGGGCAAGTCAGGTGGGGTCCCGCATGGATCTGTCCTACATCCGGTTCTATTCGATATCTCCATAAGTGATTTGGATAATGGCATAGAGAGAGCATTTCCAAAGTCTGTGGACAATACCAAGACAAGAGGGGTTGCAAGTGCTTTGTAGGACAGGATTACAATTCAAAATGTTCTTAACAAATTGGATCGATGGTCTGAAATAAATAGAATGAAATTCAATAAGCACAAATGTAAAGTACTCCACTTAGGAAGAAATAATCAATTGTGCCAACACAATATAAGAAATGGCTGACTAGGAAGGAGTACTGCGGAAAACCATATAGAGGTTATAGTGTATCACAAATTAAATATGAGTCAACAGTTACAAAAAAGCGAACAACATTCTGGGATGTATTAGCAGGAGTATTGTAAGCAAGACACGAGAAGTAATTCTGCCCCTGTACTCAGCATTGATAAGAAATTGAGATGTTGAGAACCAAAGACATGAAGAGAAACAGAGACCTTAAATGGGTAATGCTAGCTTCGATGTAGCGTGCTGCTCCTCCTCCCCTTTTGCACACTCGATCCTTCCTAAGCAGTTTATTCCCGATAGCACGAATGATTCCACCAGGTCACAGTAACACCAACTAGGTTGAATTTATGCTCCTAGATAAGCAATTCCAATTTCTCCTGTTTGGTTCCCAGGCTCCTTGTATTGGTGAATAGGCAAAAGCCAAGCGGAGCTGGGCCTTCAAAATTAAAACCAATAGTTAAAAAGCTCTTTAGCTGTACATATACAAAGAAAACAAGGAGAGAAGAAGTGTAACCACTAAGCACTGAGAATGGGGTGGAGAATAAAGATAATCTAGGCCTGGCCCAACACTTTAACAAATACTTGGCTTCGGTTATTTAAAGAGGAGCTTGGTGACAGTGACAGGGTGGCTAATGGGAACGCAGATACGGAGGTATAAATTACCACATCTGAGGTGGAAGCCAAACTCAAGCAGCTAAATGGGACCAAATTGGGGGCCCCAGATCATCTCCATCCAAGAATATTAAAGGAACTGGCAAGTGAAATTGCAAACTCAATAGCAAGGATTTTTAAGGACTCTGTAAACTCGGGGATTGTACCCGATGACAAGAGAATTGCATATATAGTACCTACATATAAGAAAGGGCAGAAAAGTGATCATAACAAATGTTATTACTGTAACAGACATGCTGCAAGACTCAAAAGACTCATCTGGAATACTGCGTGCAGTTCCGGTCTCCCATGTTTAGGAAAGATGAATTCACACGGGAACAGGTTCAGAGAAGGGCTACTAGAATGATCAGAGGAATGGGGAACTTACTGTACGAGAGGAGACTTAACGAGTTTGGCTTGTTTAGTCTAACCAAACAAAGGCTGAGGGGGGATTCGATAGCTCTCTATAAATACATCAGAGGGATAAACGTGAGGGAGGGAGAGGAGTTATTTAAACTAAGGTCCAATGTAGGCACAGGAACAAATGAATATAAATTGTCCATCAACAGGTTTAGGTTTGAAATTAGATGAAGGTTTCTAACCATCAGAGGAGTGAAGCTCTGGAACAGCCTCCCAAGGGGACCAGTGGGGGCAGAAGACCTAATTTGTTTCAAGACTGAGTTTGATAAGTTTGTAGAGGGGAGGGTACGATGGGACTGCCTATAATGACGTATGGCCCAATATTCAACTGCTATTAGCAACTACCTCCAACAGCTGGCGATGGGACAATAGATGGGGCGGGCTTCGAGGTACTACAGAGAATTCGTTCCCAGTTTTATGGGTCATGGGTCTCGCCCACATGCTCAATGTCTAACTGATCACCATATTTGGAGCTGGAAAGGAATTTTCCCTTCTGGGAAAATTGCCAGAGACCCTGTTTTTTTTGTTTGTTTGTTTTCCTTCATCTGCAGTATGGCAGGTCACTTGCTTGTTTGAACTAGAGTAAATGGCGGATTCCCTGTAATTTGAAGCCTTTAAGCCATGATTTGAGGACTTCAGTAACTCAGCCAGAGGTTATGGGCCTATGACAGGAGTGGGTGGGTGAGGTTCTGTGGCCTGCGATCTGCAGGAGAACTGACTAGATTAGGTTTCAGAGTAGTAGCCGTGTTAGTCTGTATTCGCAAAAAGAAAAGGAGGACTTGTGGCACCTTAGAGACTAACACATTTATTTGAGCATAAGCTTTCGTGAGCTACAGCTCACTTCATCGGATGCATACTGTGGAAATCGCAGAAGACATTTTATACACAGACACCATGAAACAATGCCTCCTCTATCTAAAGTGATAGATAAGCTATTACCAGCAGGAGAGTGGGGTGGGAGGAGGCATTGTTTCATGGTGTCTGTGTATAAAATGTCTTCTGCGATTTCCACAGTATGCATCCGATGAAGTGAGCTGTAGCTCACGAAAGCTCATGCTCAAATAAATTGGTTAGTCTCTAAGGTGCCACAAGACTAGATTAGGGGTTCTCAAACTGTGGGTCGGGTCCCCTCAGGGGGTCATGAGGTTATTATGTGGAGGGTCGCGAGCTGTCAGCCTCCACCCCAACCCCGCTTTGCCTCCAGCATTTATAATGGTGTTAAATATATTTAAACGTGTTTTTAATTTATAAGGGGGGGTCGCACTCAGAGGCTTCCTATGGGAAAGGGGTCACCAGTACAAAAGTTTGAGAATCAGTAGACTAGATGATCATGATGGACATTAAGGCCAGAAGGGACTATGAGTCCACGAGGAATTAAAAGCAGTATCTAAAAATATTACATTAAAAGGAAAACACACATTATTGATTTGCCTATTTCTTCAGGCTAACGAGCACTAAAGAAAAAAAGATGTTCTCTAAAAACAGTATAATGAATTGTTTAATTACTTAGAGTTTGTTCAGTGGTAAACATCCCTGAAAGAAAATGCAGAGCTTATTGAGTGAGGGGAAACTTTTTCAGTAATGAATGTGCAAAGGGGAGAGAAAAGGAAACTTAAAGCAAAAGAATAATCTGGTGATTACAATGTTTCCCCCTCTTCAGGGCACTTTAACCCTTTAGGACTAGTAGCTTTCTATGTAAATGTGCACAAGGGTATGGTCAAGTGTTTAAATTATTGGCTTTATACTGTGCTTTAATTTATGGGAAAAGTGCTCAGAGGATGAAATGAGCACATACACAGAATCTTCTAATTTTGAATAAGTTAGATGTTGGAAAGTCTTAAGAAGTTGATAAAAATGGATATAATTTCAAGAGGGTTTTTTAACCATCTCACCTCATTTAATATAGAATTATTTGGTTTTTAAGGTCAGAAGGGAATAGTACAATCATATCCTGCATAATACAGGACACAGAATTTCACTCCGTAATTGCTGTCTCCAGCCTAATACCTGGTGATAGAAGAAGAGCCTCTTTTTTGGAGAAACAGCGAGTCCTGATTTAAAGATTTCCAGAGATGGAGAATTCACCACAACCCTGGGTAAATTGCTTCCATAGCAAATTACCTTCAATGTTCTATGCACTTGTTTTCAGTCTGAATGTGTCAGCCATCTTGTTTTGCTGTTTTGTGTTATATCAAGGATCCCTCCATAATTAGAAACCTCCCTGTGCTGGTAGACACACACTGTTTTTAAGTCACTTCTAAACCTTCCCTTGGATAAATAAATAGATTGATCTTCTTTAGTTTCCTACTATAAGGACCGGTTTCCAGAAATCAAATTATTCTTGCAGCTCTTTTCTGAAACCTTTCCAGTTGCTCAGTTGTGGACCCCAGGGCTGGACCAAGTACCACAGTAATGGTCTCACTAATGCTGCACACAGAGCTCATGCTGCCTCCCTGCGCTACTCCGTTTGCCCCTATTTGTACACACAGATATAGAGCGAGCCCCCTTAGCTGCCGCATTATGCTGGGAGCTCAGAGTCGCTGCTTTCTTGATCCTGTCCTCCATTCTGTAAGTATAACCTGCATTCTCTTTTCTTAAATGTGTGCTCTGACATTTGGCTGCATTAAAAGACTTGTTTACCAAGCAATCCAGATATGTCTGGATAAACTACCTGTCCTCATCATTATTTACCACTTCACCAATCTCTATCTTCTGCAAACATTACTGACAAGAAGAAAAGGAGGACTTGTGGCACCTTAGAGACTAACCAATTTATTTGAGCATGAGCTTTCGTGAGCTACAGCTCACTTCATCGGATGCATACTGTGGAAACTGCAGAAGACATTATATACACAGAGACCATGAAACAATACCTCCTCCCACCCCACTCTCCTGCTGGTAATAGCTTATCTAAAGTGATCATCAAGTTGGGCCATTTCCAGCACAAATCCAGGTTTTCTCACCCTCCGCCCCCCCCCCCCCAAACTCACTCTCCTGCTGGTAATAGCCCATCCAAAGTGACCACTCTCTTCACAATGTGTATGATAATCAAGGTGGGCCATTTCCTGCACAAATCCAGGTTCTCTCACCCCCTCACCCCCCTCCAAAAACCACACACACAAACTCACTCTCCTGCTGGTAATAGCTTATCCAAAGTGACCACTCTCCCTACAATGTGCATGATAATCAAGGTGGGCCATTTCCAGCACAAATCCAGGTTTTCTCACCCCCCCGCACCCCCATACACACACAAACTCACTCTCCTGCTGGTAATAACTCATCCAAAGTAACCACTCTCCCTTTAATGTGCATGATAATCAAGGTGGGCCATTTCCAGCACAAATCCAGGTTTTCTCACCCTACCCCCCAACACACACACAAACTCACTCTCCTGCTGGCAATAGCTCATCCAAACTGACCACTCTCCCCACAATGTGCATGACAATCAATGTGGGCCATTTCCAGCATAAATCCAAGTTTAACCAGAACGTCTGGGGGGGGGGGGGGGTAGGAAAAAACAAGGGGAAATAGGCTACCTTGCATAATGACTTAGCCACTCCCAGTCTCTTTTTAAGCCTAAATTAATAGTATCCAATTTGCAAATGAATTCCAATTCAGCAGTTTCTCGCTGGAGTCTGGATTTGAAGTTTTTTTGTTGTAAGATAGCGACCTTCATGTCTGTGATTGCGTGACCAGAGAGATTGAAGTGTTCAATCTCTCTGGTCACATCACAGGGCCTAATCACATCAGCCACACTATCAGAGGCTCGTTCACCTGCACATCCACCAGTGTGATATATGCCATCGTGTGCCAGCAATGCCCCTCTGCCATGTACATTGGTCAAACTGGACAGTCTCTACGTAAAAGAATAAATGGACACAAATCAGATGTCAAGAATTATAACATTCATAAACCAGTCGGAGAACACTTCAATCTCTCTGGTCACGCAATCACAGACATGAAGGTCGCTATCTTACAACAAAAAAACTTCAAATCCAGACTCCAGCGAGAAACTGCTGAATTGGAATTCATTTGCAAATTGGATACTATTAATTTAGGCTTAAATAGAGACTGGGAGTGGCTAAGTCATTATTCAAGGTAGCCTGTTTCCCCTTGTTTTTTCCTACCCCTCCTCCCCCAGACGTTCTGGTTAAACTTGGATTTATGCTGGAAATGGCCCACCTTGATTGTCATGCACATTGTGGGGAGACTGGTCAGTTTGGATGAGCTATTGCCAGCAGGAGAGTGAGTTTGTGTGTGTGTTGGGGGGGGTGAGAAAACCTGTATTTGTGCTGGAAATGGCCCACCTTCATTTTCATGCACGTTGTAAGGAGAGTGGTCACTTTGGATAGGCTATTACCAGCAGGAGAGTGAGTTTGTGTGTGTGGTTTTTGGGAAAGGGGGGGGGGTGAGAAAACCTGGATTTGTGCTGGAAATGGCCCAACTTGATTATCATACACATTGTGAAGAGAGTGGTCACTTTGGATGGGCTATTACCAGCAGGAGAGTGAGTTTGTGTGAGTATGGGGGTTGGGGGGTGAGAAAACCTGTATTTGTGCTGGAAATGGCCCACCTTCATTTTCATGCACGTTGTAAGGAGAGTGGTCACTTTGGATAGGCTATTACCAGCAGGAGAGTGAGTTTGTGTGTGTGGTTTTTGGGAAAGGGGGGGGGGGTGAGAAAACCTGGATTTGTGCTGGAAATGGCCCAACTTGATTATCATACACATTGTGAAGAGAGTGGTCACTTTGGATGGGCTATTACCAGCAGGAGAGTGAGTTTGTGTGTGTGTGGGGGGGGGGGGGGGCAGAGGGTGAGAAAACCTGGATTTGTGCTGGAAATGGCCCAACTTGATGATCACTTTAGATAAGTTATTACCAGCAGGAGAGTGGGGTGGGAGGAGGTATTGTTTCATGGTCTCTGTGTGTATATAATGTCTTCTGCAGTTTCCACGATATGCTATGCATCCAATGAAGTGAGCTGTAGCTCACGAACGCTCATGCTCAGATAAATTGGTTAGTCTCTAAGGTGCCACAAGTACTCCTTTTCTTTTTGCGAATACAGACTAACACGGCTGTTACTCTGAAACCTGTCATTACTGACAAGCTTTCTATATTTTCTTCTAAATAATTGATAAGATAGTGAATAGGATTGATCTATCAGTTAACAAGTTTTTAATCCATTTGATGTGGGTCACATTGATTCTGTACAGTGCTAACTTTCGTCAGTATTTCAGGTGGTGCTGAGTCAAACGGCTTTAAGTGCAGTTATCTTTATCAACCAAACTTGTAATTTCATCCAAAAAAATATATCAAGTTTGTTTGACAAAGTCTATTTCACACAAAACCATGTGACTGGCATTTATTACATTCCTGTTCTTCACTCAGTGGAGCCAGTTTCAGCCTTTCCTTGATTTTGCCGGGTGCTTCAGAGAGAATGAACAAAACAGGGCAATTATTGAGTGATCCATCCCCTGTTGCCCATTCCCAGCACAGTACCACTTCCTCATACTCACCCCTCGCTGCTTTAACCGTGTTTCATACATCAGAGCAGGGCACCTTAGGTAGGTGTTTTATCCCTTGATTTCTTTGCTTTTGCTGTATTTGCAAATATACCTGTCTCCCACCCCCATACTCTTCTCATCCTCTTTATAAAAGCTCCATATTTTGGGTCCCTAGTTCTCCATCTCCACAAATAAATATTCTCCCACACTGGGAGCTATAAGGAGACCTCACAGCTGAGAGATTGTCTATAACTTTATTTTCTCTTTCCTTGCATGTTATTTATCAAGCTCTTTTTATGTTGAAGCTGACATGCTGATGCAGCATCAGTTGTATTTACAGATTTCAAGAGCAAAACAAGATTTGCATTCTGCATCTCAGAGCTCGATTCCCTACTAGTTATTTTTATCCACATTCAAGCAATAACAGCACTGCAGCCACAGTGTATCACTGCAAAATTTACTAGCACAATTGATTGAAGGAAAATACAGAGTCTAGAAGAATAAGAAAAATAACTAGGCACAAAGGTTGATTTACATCAGACGTCCTTTGTTACTTTTCAAACCTTGATTTATGTTATTTTCAGAAATTATTTGTTGTTAAAACTACAGCCCTGTAATAGATTCAGTATCCTGTAAATAGTCAACTTATCTGAAGCAACATATTCTGCACATAAGGCGTTTTGAAAGAAGTATCAGGCCGGTGGTTGAATTGTGAGAAGACAATAACGAAACACTAAGGATTTTAGTAGGTCTGCATTTACCGAATGACTCCAGTAAACAAGCATATGATGGCTTTGTTATGTGAGTTATGTTTGTTTTGTTAATTGGCGATTGAAGCAGAGAACTCACTAAACTTTTAGTTCTTGAAGGAGCATAGTAAGTGATACTGAGATATACATTTAAACAGTTCTAACTGGAAGCTAGACACGGGAAGCATGTGAATGCCTCGTTGGAGGAGGCTTGCTCCTGCCCTGCCCCTTCTGCCGAGGCCCTGGCCCGCCCCTTCTGCCGAGGCCCTGCCCCTTCTGCCTGAGTCCCCGCCCCTTCCACCTGAGGCTCCGCCCCACTCTGCCCCTTGTGCCCACTCTTGCCCACTGGGGCCAGAGGAGCCCCGAGCCCACCACTGCAGCTGGAAGACCCCAACTGGCCTGTCCAAGCAGCCCTAAGACTCGGCCCACCATCCTGAGCTACCCCGAGCCCTGGCTGCCTGAAGGAGCCCCAAACTCTGGCCACCTAGAGGAGCTCTGCGGCCAGCCACAGCCCAGCTCCAGTCCACAGTGGGGAGCATTAGCAGAGGTTTGGGAAGGCTTAGCCTCCCCAAGCCTCCATTATGTGCCACCCACGAAAGTAAACATCTCTTGAATTGCCAGAAGTGAAAAACAAAACATTCTTTCACCAAGAAACCAGAAACAATTTGAATGATTCTGCAACAGTGTGATCCCAAATTGTGGCCAGCACAGGGATGACAAGGGCCCAGATCCACAAACAGACTTAGTGGTGCTTAAATGTTGGGTTTAGGCACCTGAGATCCAGCTGCTACTGGCTGGTTTAGGTGGCCCCCTGCTCAGAGAGCTGGCTTTTGTGGATCCCATTCCGACATGCCTATCTCCCACAATGCATTGCATAGGCAGCCAGTCTACTGTGTGCAGTGCTGGTCACTGCATCTCAAAAAGCAATTGCAGAAATAGATGGGGTCCAGAGAAGCATGATGACAATGTTCAAGGGCCTGGAAAACTCCCCTTTGAAAAAAGATTGAAATGAATGAGATTGTTTGTTTAATTTAGAAAGAAGACAAGAGGGAACATGATACAAAGATATCAAATAGTGAATGGTCTACAAAAGGTAAAGCAGGAGCTTCTGTTTTCCCTCCATCTCGTAACACAAAAATGGGGTGAGGGGGACATTAAATGAAATGAATTATCACAAATTCAAAATTCATGAGAGGAAATATTTGTTCATACTAATTAGTCATTGGACTGCAGAACTCATTACCATGGGTAGTATTTGAGGTCAAGACTTCAGCAAGATTCTGTAAGAAACTGGACATTTATATGGATATCAAGAATATCCAGAGTTATAAAAGTTAAATTTTGGAAGGGTTATTAACCCTTATTCCTCAGATCTTAAACTAGTCTTTAACTATTAGAGACCAGGATGAGACTTAATGTAAGGGGCAGATTATCCTACATCTGCTATTGTGGGATTCTTCCCCCTTCCTCTAAACCATCTGGTGCTAGCCAGTGTCAGAGACAGGATACGGGCTAGACAGGCCTCAAGTCTGAGCCAGTTCAGCAATTCCTATGTTCTTATGATTGCAAACCTCTTTTGTTTTCCTTTTCTGCTGCGGATGGAAATAGCCCCGGCGTACGTTGGTCTAAGTGTGAGCATAATGCTCCGTTTCTTGTGACACAGTGTTAAATATATATATTCAGGATATTAAAATTTAATATCAGAAAAAAAAATAACTCCCCTGGATTACATGTTTCAAGGGTTGCTATGATTATCCCAGAGTGCAGCACTGTCACTTCCACTGCTGCCATCTGTAGAAAAGAAACTTTCAGTCGGAGAATTATCGACAATTGATGCAGTTCTATTTCTTCCGTTATACATCATCTTTTCCCCCTTGCTTTTAAGATAATCAAAGTTTTATATATGATCAAATTCAGTCCTGCCTTTTAGGGTTTCTAAATGCAGTGAGTTCTGGGATGAGTAGATTTTATACAACTGAATGGCAAGGAAGTCATTTAACTTTGGAGAAAATTCTTCTGAAGAATACACCTAGTTTTTATAAACCAAACGTACAAGTGTGTGTGGTTGCCTTGGAAGGGATATGTGAGGATATGCGAATAGAGCAACCTTGGAATATGCTGTGTGCTGATGGCTAATGATACGTGCAGAAGATTGTGGAACCCTGCAAACCAGCTTTGAATGGTGGCAACACCATTTTGAGCAGACGGGACTTAGAGCGAATGGTGGTTCGACTGAGACTATGATAACTGAGGCCAAGGAGGACTCACCATAAATGATATTACAGGGAGAGAGCTTAGAAGAGTGAAAGAGTTTAAATACCTAGGACCAATGGTTGCCCTCCTGAATGATGCCTGGCATCATACCAGAACTGTGTGCTACAAATGGTGGGGGCTGACCCCAATTCTCTGTGATTAAATGATGCCAGTAGAATTAAAAGGTAGAGTGTATTGTAACCACTTAGTTCATTTTATCACCCATTTATCATTGTGTTATGTGGTGTTATGGCCAATTCATAGCTATTATATAATCAATATATGCTAAATAGCTTTAAGAGATAGGATTATAGAAGTATAAGATTGACAAATATTTAGAGTGTGGAGTATGTATTAGTTATATAAGTAAAGCATGACTGGAACACAGGGCCTACAGGCTGAGACCTGTAAGATTTTAACTTGGCCAGACTAGGCCATGAGCTTAAGAACACTTGACTTGAGTCAGTGACTGAGAAATAACCCTATGCCAGTAAATCACAAGATTACTGTAACAGACGTGCCAATAGGTGATGTTACAGAAAAATAGATTGCAATAGACCACAATGTATTGTCCAAGACCAAAAGACACCCAATTGTAAAATCTTTGACTTTTCTGTCTTGATCACAGGTTGTGCATAGATGCTAATGAGAATAAGAGGAACTAAGAAACAACCTATGAAAAACAGGGTACCCCAATATTCAAGGGGTGTGGAAGCACAGATAAAGAAAAGAGAGTTGAAATCTTCATGCATACGCATAAGGTGTTAGATGTGGTCAAAAATTACAATATAAAAAGAGGTTCCCTTGTTGGGTAAGAGTGGGAAGACCAAAGGGAAGACCCATAGAAAGCCCCAACAGGAATCATCTCTCTACTGATGATTATCTGGTGAAAGATCCATCTGACTCTAGAATCTCTTTGAAGATGTGATTATGAATTATGAATTCTTGCCTGGGTTTTATAGGATTTATATGTGCGTTGTTAATTATCATTTTACTTATTACTTTAATAAAACTTGTAGGACAGAGAAGACTTTTTACTTATGATTGTGTCAGCGATCACTCTCCTTGGACTTCTAATGTTCCTAGAGTCTCCAAATCTGACACAAGTACCAAAGGTGATTTTCACTCGGTTGAGCTTGAAACTGTAGCAACCGGAGCTGAACCCACGGTGGTGTAATACAAAATCACTAAATTAAATTTAAATAAAATAAAGGGCTACGGTATAAACCTGAAATTCAACCAATCTTCATGTATGGAACAGAAATCCGACCAGTCACAAGAGAAGAAATCAGGATGCTCTCCACCACGGAACAAAGATGTTGAGATGGTCAAATGATTGGACTCTCCATGATAGGGAAAAATGAGGTTGTGAGGGATCTAATGTGAGTTGTCCCAGATGAAGACAAGTTGAGGGAGGCTAAGTTGCACTGGGATGGATATGTTCAGTGGAGACCTGAGCTATATTGATGGGATGGACCTTGCAATGATGCATGGAAGATGACCAAGGGGGAGAATAAACACTTGGTACATGGACCGGATATCAGCGGGCCTTAGCTCAGTTTGCATCACAGTTAAACCTACAATCATGAGATTTGGAGAAAGGCTATAAAAGTCATTGACCCTGAATAGGGATATTGACCACTAGGCCAAAGGATCCATTGTTAAGTAAAAACCTGAGACAAGAGAACCAAACACCTAGCAAGCTTTAAGAATAATTTGTAATAAGAGTGTTAATAAAAGTTACATAACTTAAGAATGGAAAATTTTATCTAGGGGGAATGGAAAGTTTAGTTGCCTAAAGTTTAGCGTAGTGTCCTAGTTAACAGAACAAGTGTTCTAATCACAAAATGCACTAACCATATTAATATGGGTAGTTTAAATATTGTAATATGTGCTTGGAAATTTTCAGCATGTACCGAACAAAAGGGGATATGTACATTTGTCACATGTGCAAAAAGGGAATTTACAGATTGTCAAGAGACTGGCTATAAAAGACTGTAAAACTGATTTATTAATCATACCAGACAGTACTGTGACCAGACTGTCATTCTAGTCATCAGCTGCAAGTTTCAGTTCCAAAAAGATTGAGTATTGTATACCTCTCCTTGTTATGTGCTATTCTTAAATAGTGAAGACAACTTTATTAATAAGGCAAACAAGTTTGACAACCCCTTGTGACTGAGTGCCTGGGATGGACCACACTGGAAAGTCTGCAGTCAGGGAAGACTGCAAGAATCAGGGCAGACAATCCCCAAAAACTGGTGGTTTATTCTATAATTAGATTCACCAAGGTTCTGCAGTACCACACTGGTTAACCAGAAGCCAAACACAGTCCCCATTAAACATTCCAGCCCTTGTCCCCCATCCAGACAAACAGGTCTAATATAGTGAGAGGTTACTGAAAACTCATTTCACCATATTTAAAGTTATGCCAGTCCAAAGGATCGGACACTTACCTCTAGCTCAATATATATTTCAGATCTTAACCAAATATCACGCTGTCAGCCAATCCTTAGTAAACTAACTAAAGATTTATTAATCAAAAAAAAGAAGAGAGTTATACATGGTTAATAGATCGCATACATATAAATGATTGCAAAGTCCTTATTATCAGGTTTATAGCAGTGATGGGATAGACTGCGGCCTTGCAAAAGTCTCTCTGGTAACTTCCAAAAGATTGGAAGGTCCTCAGTCCAAAGTTCAAATAATCCTTTTTAGTTGTAAATGCACAGTCCAGAGAAGTTGGAGCAGGAAAAGGCAAAATGGAGTTGTCTTGGGTGTTTTTTATATCCTTTGCCATGTGGAGGGAAATTTACTGTCCCAAACAAAGCCCACAGCCCCTGTGTATGGGAAGTTACTGGCCCAAGATGGAGACCAGGATCACTTGAGCATCTCACACGTTTTGCTGAATCACAGGGGGTGGTCACTGGCTCCTTGCCGTCTAAGGCATGCCCAGGAAAGCTCAACTGCAGGGGTAGTCAGTTATTTTTGTCAAGGTCCAGATTTCTTGGTCAAGGTCCAGACTCCAGAGAAACATTTTTCACATCGCAAGTGCCCCGGTTCAATGAACACATAAGGTGCCGTGTTCAGGGCCTATTGCAGGGGCAGTCAGTAGGTGAATCGTGGGCCAAATCCAGACGGCTAGTGGCTCTTGATTGGACTGCAAAACTCTGCAGGGCTGTGGACAGTAGTGTGGGGTGGGCTAGTCTAGGTAGAGGAGTGACTGGCTGCATGCTGGTGGGCTTGGGAGAGCTGGTCCCCACGCTCCCCACCCCCGCGGGACTGACAGCATGAGCCCAGCAGGCTCCCAGGGCTGATTCATAACTCTGGAGGGACAGGTGTCCCCCACACCGTTCCTAAATGGAGCTGGGGTGTGGGGCTTCAGCCCTGTGAAGTTGCTTGGGGTTTGGGGTTTCAACTGAAAACCCAAGCCTGGCATGTCCAGCAGGTGCTGAGGCTCAGATCCCCACCATGCCTGGCTGGGCTCTATTTTGGGAGGCTGGGGGGGATACTTGCCCCCTCAGTTACAAGTCAGCCCTGGACTCCATCTCCCCCAAACCTGCCAGTAGGAAGCCAGTCACTCCTCTACGCGCACTAGCCCCACTTGCACTAACTGACTACAGCCTCCCAGAGTTTCACGGTCTGACCAAAAGCCTATGGCAGTCTGGATTTGGCCCACGGTCTGCCTATTGACTACCCCTGGTCTACTGGATGGGATGAGATTCTTTGATGGCCCCTTGTCAGAGTGGAGTGTCATTAACGGGCCATCAACACAACTGTCCAGCCTTAATGTAAATCTATCTGGTGTGTGTCAGCCAGGAATAAAACGTATGTTTAAGGTACAAATACATAGACAATATTCATAACTTCAGATACAAAGATGACACATGCATATAAACAAGATAATTATACTTAGCAATTCACAACTTTTCTTACATGATACACTTTGTACAAGATTTATGGTAATTGTATAACAGTGACAACGGTGATATAAATGATCACCTTTCTTATACACAGCATCACACCCCTGTTTCATTACTTTATTGTTCCTGGCTAAGACTGGACCACTAAACCATTATACAGAGTTACGGACACCTCAGGAATGGAGGCTGTTCGTAACTCTGAAATGTGCGTAACTCTGAACAGGACGTTATGGGATGCTCCTCAGGGCAGACTGCTCAAAGCTGTGCCTGCAAACTTCAGCGTCTTCACCTCCTATCTGTAAGTGGCTGCCCGGTGAGTGGGAGTGGGGACAGGCAGCTGGTTCTAGCCCCTTGGTGGCAAGGATGATGAGTGAGACACCCTGTGGCCCTTTAAAACTGAGCTGCTCCTCCAGAGTGCAGCGTGCAGGCAGGAGCTTGGACTCCAGCTCCAGCAGCAAACACTCTGGGACAGGTTCCAGCAGGAGCTTGGGAAATTTCCTTCCCGGAGGGGGGTGAGCAGGAGAACTCTGCTTGTGGCTCCCAGGAAAGCTGCAGATCCCAGAACTGCTCCTGCTCTGCCTGCTCAGGGGATCACAGCTCTGCCTGTGAAACTCATAGACTTTAAGGTCAGAAGGGACCATTACGATCATCTAGTCCGACCTCCTGCACAATGCAGGCCACAGAATCTCACTCATCCACGTCTGCAATAAACCTCTCACCTATGTCTGAGCTACTGAAGTCCTCAAATCATGGTTTAAAGACTTCACGGTGCAGAGAATCCTCCAGCAAGTGACCCGTGCCCCATGCTTCAGAGGAAGGTGAAAACCCCCCATGGCCTCTTCCAATCTGCCCTGGAGAAAAATTCCTTCCTGACCCCAAATATGGCGATCAGCTGAACCCTGAGCATGTGGGCAAGACTCACCAGCCAGATACAGGTAGGAGGCGAGGATGCTGGGTAAGTGGCTGCCCGCCGTGTGGTGAGTAGGGGGTGGGGGTAGGGGTAGGGACAGGCACAGAACGGTATTTGCTGGTTTTGTTTTTGTTTTTTATCTCCGCTGCTGCCTGGCTGCTTACTTCCTGTTCCACATGGTGTCCGGTTGACCTGTCAGTGCGAAACTCTGGTGTTCGTATCTTTGAGGTTTTACTGTCTATAGAAAGGTAACAGGGAAGTGTCAAGGAAGAAAAAAAAATAAAAGTGAGTCTAACCTGCGTGTTTCATTGTAGATTACAAATTGGGTACTATGAGAAGTATTTCCTGCAATTTGAGATTATACCAGCCACTTTTCCCCAAATTCATAGGCACTAATTTCCCTGGAGTATAGGCCCCTTCATTATATATGCATGCCCAAAAGGCTTTCAGTTTGCTAAGAGGATTTGCCTTCAATGAACAATACCAATTAAGGTGGCAGAATGCTTAATAATGGCCAATTATAACCATGGCAATAATCTGACACAGCATTGCTATAGTCCAACTATATTTAGCTTGAGATATTATTAATACTCCTTCTCAGAGACCTGGGCAACACTGAACAAGGAGGTATTTAGTGACCTACGAATATCTTGGATATTTTGATACCAATCTATTTATTTGATCAGCGTCAGTGGGCAAACTCATTAGTAGAAGCAGAGCTGCATGAGGCATGGAAAATAATCTCAGAATATCCTTTCAAATTTGAAAGTGACTTTTGGTTCAGCCTTGTTCACTAACCAACACCTTCTGAATTGTGTATATTTCAATCTAATATACAATTCAAGATTTTAAGACAGCTACTACCAAAGCAAATATGGCACTCACCAGCAGTTCATGATCCTCCAATATTAACTCACCAGTTGCATCACCCAGCTGAATCACACATGAAGAATATACAGTACAGTGTGTGAGTAGTTCCACCAGATAATGGACACTTAATTTGTCTAATTTGCTAGTTCAGTTCATCAGAAGTAAAAGGTGACTTCAAAAGCGCACACCACCCTCATTGCACAGAAGCTACAATCTTTAATGTGCTCAATAAACCATCAAACATGGCTATTAAGTGTTCGTGGTATATTAATGTTATCAGCCATGCATGTTCATTACTTTCATGTCATATATTACTTTCCCTAAATGATTATGTATTCAAATGAGCTGACTAATTAAGGCCCTGAGCCTGCCACCCTTGGCTATGTTGGCTTGCACCAACTCTTACAACTAGTTCCCTAGAAATCTAATATTTCTAGTTTCTCCAGTATTACTCTTAGTCTTATATAGTGTCTTCTCCCAGTTCATGAAGTAACAATTCAAACTAGACACACTATCTGTGACTTTCACCTACAAAAGTTGTATGAAATTTATGCCCCCAATAGTCTAAAATAATCAACTTCTTCCCAAATATAGTCATGGGACTATGTGTCCAAAGTGAAAAAAGGGCTGCAAATTCAGACCATAGGAATGGCAAACCAGTTGGAACAAAATAAGAATGTTATACAATAAAATAAAAACCAGCAGGATCTGATTAAAGGGGATAAGGCAAAATGCATATATTGTGAATACAGAAGGAATCATAGAAAGCAGTTAGTTATAGCTATAATGTTCAATTCAATTTCATATTTATTCACACATTCATTCATACACACACACACAGGTTCTGCAAGGTTGTTATCATAGTTACCAGCCTTAGAGTTGCTCATGCCAAGCCACTGGCCAGATGGCCTGGACATGAGGGAGCAGGGCCTTGTCAGATGCACATCTGATGCTCCTGGAAGTTGGTTTGCAGAATCAGACCCCAAAGTTCTCACTTTCTAGAGTCCATTTTTATAGGAATTTCTTCCTATGCCAGTCTATGGGAATTGCTTCATCATGCTGTTGCTGAATCTATCAACAGATGGCACATTCCTGACGGCTCTGTGCTTCCAGATGTCATCTTGTTCTTCAGTTCTCCCATCCTTGAGGCTGTTGGGTGGATTCCAGTCTGCCCCCCAGGGGTCCTCTGGTTATTTCCACTTGACGCCTTCTTCAGCCGATCTAGGCTGGATTCTTAGGCTGGCACCTCCCTGATCGTTCATTTATTATGCACACCAAACACCCATCCACATACATCCTCTATCTCTATTTTAATCACAATTGTTAACAAAGCGAGATAAATACAACAAAAGGGTGGGGCGTCTCTGTGTGCTGTTTCTGTTGTTACAAAGTATTGCTTTGAGAACAGACTCTGTCTTAGGATGTACGAACACAATTAGCAGCTTGCAAGTTTCACACAGAGAGGGAGAGAAACAGTAAAAACAAGAGACCAAAAACCAAGAGACCTCTTAATTAGTAATACCCTGGAATTTAAACTATGGGGACTCAAACTCATTTGTGATTTTAATACAGAACTTCTTTAATATGATCCAACAAGAACCCAACTAAACCTTTGACTCAAAGACAAAGTCAGTCTTTTAGAGGGTTCAATAAAGTTTGATTGACTTTTCACAAACTATTTATCCTCATGAGTCCGTGCTCTCGCTGTGGTGCCTTTGCTCTTTATTTGGAGGCGTTTTGAACAGAACACAAAATGGAAATACAGCATCGTCACAAAAAAAGCATCCTTTGAATAAACAAAGGTTCATCCAGTTCAGCTAAAGTATGGAGCGATAGACTTGATGGTCAGAACGGACTGCTGGATCAATTATTCTGATGTCCTGTATATCACAGGCCAAAGAATATCATCCAGTTACTCCTGTTTTGTGAGCAGTAACTTATGTTTGGCCAGAACATCTTCCAGAAATTCATCAAGTGATGGAGACTCTACCACTTCCCTTGGTAGTTTGTTCTAAAGGTTAATCGCCCTCACTGTTAAAATGTATGCCTTATTTCTAACTTGAATTTGTCTCTCTTTAATGTCCAGCCGTTGGTTCTTGTTATGCCTTTCTCTGCTAGATTAAGGAGCTCATTGATACCTAGGATTTTCCCCCTTGAATTCATGTATACACCGTAATCAAATTACATCTTGATCTTCTTTTGGATAAGTTAACACCTTCAACCCCACATTGGTACCTGAACAGAGAACCCAAGAATAAAACACACAACAGAGTCTCAGTGAGTGGACAGTACCAGTAGCACTCACCCAGCACCTGTTTCTGCAGGCCTCCTGCTATCCGGACCACAAACTCACCCTCCCTTTATGACTGGAAAGCGATGAATAGGAAAAAATATTGCATCTTTCCAGCCCACCCACATTTATCTCAGGAGACCTAGTAACGCTACTGGAGTTGAAATATCTTGACTTCTATTTATTCCTAAATGACTCTGGCAATCTTTGGAAGCTGGGAAGGTGAGCTAGTGTAGAAAGAGGCTGAAAACTGAGCTATGGTACCTCCAGGCCCCAAGTGAGGAAGAAGGGGTGTCTCGTTGAGTCCACTTGAGGCTCTGGATAGCTGTTGCCTTCTTTGATGTTACTTTACTAGACTTCCAAAGCATCCTCTGGAGTTGATATTTCTAAGATCCATCTAATTCTTATATTGGCACTCATCGCGGTAATAACTGAACACCTCCCATGATTAAAAAGGACAGCAAATGATCACATTCGCTTCTCTCCTTGCAGGCAATAGACAGGCTTGATTTATTACTATTTATTTAAAAGCATGGGTGAAGTTACTATTAGGGAAAAGTTTGGGCAAGGAGACGGGTTTTACTGGGAAAAGAAAGGTAGGAAAAAGTAGGTGTGGGGTTTTTAAAGTCTCTGACGCCATCTTTATACCATATAAAGGAGCAGAAACAGGCTGCTTTTATTATTATGGCACTTCACCCTAGAGGCATTGGGTCTTTAAAATTCACCTCCAGTAATTCCAAACTGTATTTCAGCACAGCTACCTCTCGCTTGAAAGGGGAAAAAAAGCCAAACCTGAAAGAACAAGACAGTCTCCAAATCCAGGAAAAGGGCTGAAGAGGACAGTGAAGATGAGAAAGAAGACCACCAAAAACAGGTCACCAACAGCAGGCAGCATCCAAAGCAGCTTCCAAGCAAAGAGAGATGCATTTGGATGATGTGGGCAGTGAGGAGGAAGACGAGGAGACACCATTCCAGGAGATGAAGTGATGAAGACTTCCTCATGGAAGATGATGATCATAGTGACTACAGCAGTTCAAAAAAGAAGAATAAAACAGTGGCCAAGAAATCCAAGTCAGAGAGGAAAGAAAAGAAAATGCCAAATCCCAGCTAAAGGCTACCATAGCACCCAGTCGAGTGAAAGGCAAAGGGAAGGCAGGCCGCTCCGCAGCTTCAAAGGCATAGAAAGAGAAGATCCCATCCCACACAAAAGAGGATGAAGATCCTGAAAGTCCCCCATGGTCTGATGGTTTTGAGGACCCTGATTCTGGAATACTGTGTCTAGTTCTGGTGTCCACATTTTAAAAATGTTGTTGAAAAATTGGAGAGAAAGCAGAGAAGCAGCCACAGAAATGATTTGGGGGCTGGAGAAAATGTCTTACTGTGAGAAACTTACAGAGCTCAATCTGCTTAGTTTATGAATGAGATCACAAGGTTACTTGACTACAATGTGCCATTACCTTCATGGGGAGAAAATCACAGGTACTACATGGCTCTGTAATCTAGTGGGAAAAGGCAGGAGGGCAATCATTTCTTTACATCACTTGATGCTTAGCCTCTTCTTGACCTTCGCCAATCACCTCTTTCTTAATTTAATTTAATTTTATACATAAGGGTAAAACGTGATTCTCTCCTGAATAAGATGGCAACTCCTAGAAACTTTGGGGACACTGCTGCTTTCCTCCTTTCTTCTTTCCGTTGTGCTCATGAGCACTGCAGCAGAGAGTCATTATCTATCTCACAAACAAAAATAATCCCAACATTAATCTCTCTCTGACGTTCCTCCAGCTGCTAAAAATTCTTTGTGAATGTTGTTAGTGAGACTTGAAGGAAAAAGTCCCTGTGCACTGTTATTGCACAGGGAAACTCCAGAGCACAGCCTGGATTGTTAATTCCTGAACTGTATTATGTTACTAGTACACGTGTTTGGAAAATGTTCTAAAAGAAAAAAAGAAACTCACTGCTGGAGTGCGAAACTGAAGGTCTCACGTACCAGCTGGTATAGCACCACTGTGTTATGTGTGCCGAGTGACCCACACCAAATGTCCTGTGAAGCTGGTTGGCCACCTGTGGTTTCCATTATTCCTCATATGGTAGAGTGAATGCTTATTGAAATGAAATCCAATAGCCTGAGTCCAAGTTCAGAGGATCAGCTAGCGAGAAGAACAATCAGACTCATCTGATTAATCTCGGATTTGTACATTCATGTACATTGGAAATGAAATATATTTTTCTCCATGACAATTACAAGGTATTCAAATATGACTATTTTGTGTGCTTGGGTTTCACATCTGAATTCTGCTTACAAACACCTACCCAATCTTCTGCTGTTGTCTGTTGCCTTGGTAATCCACACATCTGGGCAGGCACTGATTACCCATGGATGAGATTGTTATTGCTCACGCGACAATATTTCTGCAACTTAGTCTTCTTTTTCTTCCTCGCTTTTACAATTCATAGGTCAGTGGCTGCTGCAGTGTTTGAGTTCTGCTGAAAACCTCTGTGGAGTTCTCTGCTTTTGAGACAGCGGTTACAGAAGCAAGTGCCACTGCACAGAAACACAGAGTGCCATGGTTTGATCACCAAAAGTCAACATTTGAGTAGAGTGTGATGGATTCACTGCCTGGCAGGAAGGTACAGAAAGACCATTTAAAAACTTGGAAGAGGAAATATCAGTGTATAACGTCTATAGACCCGGGCTTGGACTGTTTTCTGTGGTTGGATGCTGGTCAGTTTGAACCACTGAAGTAAAGTGATGTAAGTGTATCATGAAAACTGCCTGCAGTTACTCCATTTTCTTCTGAAGAGACGCTGCATTTAAACGAGCCCCAGGGGCCGGATTTTCATCTGTGACAGAATCTTCCCCGGCTTGTGGAATCGCACTGTAGTTTAGCCTTGGTAGAAAGGGCACGTCTGACAAACTTCAGAGAGTCTCAATCTCTGGCTAATGTCCGTGTTTTCACTGTGGAAAACAGACTTCCCTGATATGTCAACACAGAGCAGAGAGAGCACAGGGTTCCATAAGCCCCCCAAATCTACTGCATCTGAGCAACTGCTGACTCCAACTACATGTAAGGAGGGTTCCGTGCGGGGCACAGACTGTATTAGTCGGCTTTCCCATGACAGAGGGGCCTGCAGACTAGTGTAACGGCCAGCTGTGTTATTACCATTATCATTCAATTGTCCCCAGCAGTTAGGCACATCCAAACCTAGGTTATGTATCATCGCCCGCACAGCTTCAGCCAGGCTTGCACCCGTGTGGTTCTCAACCAGCTCCAAGCAGAAAAATCAATCAGTTATTTACCCCTCTGAACTGACAAGTCGGAAGATATGAGGTGGTCTATATTCCTGACACCAAGTGCTGAATCAACAATTAATTAGAACTATTTGGCTTGCTGTGGCCGGGTCATTGCACGTATTAAATCTATTTCCCCATGTTAAGTAGCCTCACACCTTCTTGTCAACAGTCTGAATGGGCCACCTTGATTATCACGACAAAAGTTTTTTTTCTCCTGCTGATAATAGCTCATCTTAATTAATTAGCCTCTTACTCCACCTTTTCATGTTCTCTGTATGTGTGTGTATATATATATATATATATCTCTTCTTACTCTGTTCCATTCTATGCATCGATGAAGTGAGCTGTAGCCCACGAAAGCTTATGCTCTAGTAAATTTGTTCGTCTCTGAGGTGGCACAAGGACTCCTGTTCTTTTTTGCAGATACAGACTAACACGGCTGCTACTCTGAAATCTGTGGTATTTTAAATTTTCTTTCCCATCAATGCAATGAATTCATCACATATAGCTGAGGACAGGTAGGAAAGTTTACCTTTCCTCTTCTGTCCAGATTTAAACAGGTGGTCAGCCAGAAATGGATCAAACTGTGATATTGGCTCCAAAATCTCCAAATCATTTCCATTGCTTTTCGATCCTAATACTCCACCATGCCCGCGAGCACATGAAAACTTTATAACTGTCCCACGCACGGAAGAACGTGTCATTCGGGATGTTTCTCATTGCTAAATCCTTCTATAAAAGCATGTGATCTACTGGAGTGAAGTTTATATGCAAAGCAGTAAACATTTCCAGTAGATGGAGAGTAAATAAGCTAATCTCATGCAACAATTTCACCATTGTGCAGATAAAATAAAAAATGTTCTTTAGAAAACAGGTCTCTCTTCCACTGCTTAATTTGTAATGAAAGAGGTGCCAGGGCTCAAGCAATAGTGTTTCACTTTCATAACTGATGGGGCAAGCCCAGAGGTGCTGGGGCTCAACCCTGGCAAGTCCTGGCACAAATTAAGCACTGATCTCTTCCCTGCAATCACTGATGCAGAAGTCAGGAATTTTTCTACATCCATCCTCCTACATGCAGCTGAACCTTTAGGAACCCCAAACTGCCTGTTGTTTTCATCACATTTCGCCACAGTGCAGGATCTGTAGGAACTTGGTCAGTGACAGATCCTTGTGTCTTTTCTTCTCACACACCTTGGGATGCAGGAATACCCGGCTGTGTTGCTACCGCCTTTAATTCTGCTTGCAAATTTCCAGCATTGCCAGCTCCCGACGTACTGGGTTGGGTTTTTTTAAGCCACTTCACAACTCTCTTGTAGGGGCTTCTCTGGGTTTTTGACAAAACACGCCAAGCTTAAACGTGTGGATTTTTTTCTAATAAATCTGATTCTTTTAAACATTTTGGTTGGTTTGTTTCCCTGTAGTACCGCCACCTGAGACGGGTATACAAAGCCCTGATTTGCAAGCGAGCATGTCAGGAGCAGTTAAAATTTGTCACTCATGAGCAGACACAGAGCCGTACACACATTCATTTTTATATTCAGGTTGCAATTCAAGCACATTGGTGTTTGTCTAAAAACAACCAGGTTCCGTGTCAAAAACACTCAAACTATTTGTCAAGGGAGGAGGGTGTCAAATGTTGTTAAATTAAAATGTAAAAGGAGGAACAGTATTTCCTACATTTACAGAGATGTATGCAGGACAGATATATGTTTTAGGGCTCTGTAAATAAAAAAAAAAAAAGGAAGATCTGTAAGATCATAACTAAGGGCCCCCTCGCCTTCAGAGGCCTATGGCTCTGGGCCCTGTAGGCCAGTCTGTTAATACGGCCCTGGACCAGGGCTGCAGCATGCTGGGGCTGCCTGCAGCCGTAGTGCATTTCCTGCACTCTTGCTGCGGCTTCCATGAAAGCAAAGCTAAGAGGAATCTTCATCCCACAAGCCAAGGCCCAGTGCGCAGAGAGGCCATGTCGCCAGCACCACAGAAGGGACATTCGCTGCCCGCAGCACCCGCTGTAGAAGGGTCATCAGTTGATCGGCGAACGCCTCTCCGGAGACAAAGTGCTGAAATGAATCCGACTCCCTTTGTCAGCTAGGAGCCGGGGCTGCCATCGGAAGCCGGCTGCAGCTGCACCATTTGAATGAACTGCTCTGACTCCGAGTCTGAGTTGAGCCTCTCCCATGCAGGCTGGGGCTTCACTGCAGTCAGCTCCTGCCCTGGCTGCTGCAGGCTTCTTCCAGAGAACCGGCACTCTGCTGGCCTGCGAGCTGCAGCCACCTACTTCCAAGTTTCAGAGTAACAGCCGTGTTAGTCTGTATCCACAAAAAGAAAAGGAGGACTTGTGGCACCTTAGAGACTAACCAATTTATTTGAGCATAAGCTTTCATGAGCTACAGCTCACTTCATCGGATGCATTCAGTGGAAAAATACAGTGGAGAGATTTATATACACAGAGAACATGAAACAATGGGTGTTACCTTACACACTGTAAGGAGAGTGATCACTTAAGATGAGATAATACCAGCAGGAGAGCTCGGGGGAGGGGGGGGGGGGGGGGGGGGTTTTGTAGTGGTAATCAAGGTGGGCCATGTCCAGCAGTTGACAAGAATGTCTGAGGAACAGTGTAGGGGGTGGGGGGAACATGCAGAAATAGTTTTTCTTTGTGTAATGATCCATCCACTCCCAGTCTCTATTCAAGCCTAAGTTAATTGTATCCGGTTTGCAAATGAATTCCAATTCAGCAGTCTCTCGTTGGAGTCTGTTTATGAAGTCTTTTTGTTGTAATATTGCGACTTTTAGGTCTGTAATCGCGTGACCAGAGAGATTGAAGTGTTCTCTGACTGGTTTTTGAATGTTATAATTCTTGACGTCTGATTTGTGTCCATTTATTCTTTTACGTAGAGACTGTTCAGTTTGGCCAATGTACATGGCAGAGGGGCGTTGCTGGCACATGATGGCATGTATCACATTGGTGGATGTGCAGGTGAACGAGCCTCTGATAGTGTGGCTGATGTTATTAGGCCCTGTGATGGTGTCCCCTGAATAGATATGTGGGCACAGTTGGCAATGGGCTTTGTTGCAAGGATAGGTTCCTGGGTTACTGTTTTTGTTGTGTGGTGTGTGGTTGCTGGTGAGTATTTGCTTCAGGTTGGGGGGCTGTCTGTAGGCAAGGACTGGCCTGTCTCCCAAGATCTGTGAGAGTGATGGGTCGTCCTTCAGGATAGATTGTAGATCCTTGATGATGCGTTGGAGAGGTTTTAGTTGGGGGCTTGCTTGTCACAATGAGACACATCCCAGGGTTGCTCAGAGCCTGCTGATTCCAGGGTATGTTCCCCTGCTCCCTTTGGAAGCTTCCTGAACATGTAGCACCCAGCTGCAGACAGAAGGCCAGGCCTGCCTGCTCCGGGATGGGAGCTTACAGGGGCTGCATCCCAACTCTCACTGCAATGGGAGCACCACCTCCCCATAGGGCCCCAGCCTTCAGGGTCCCACTGGTTTGTACGGCTGGTACAGTCCCAGTGAGGAAGGCATCATTAGGGCTCGGATTCTGCACAGTGCAGGTTCTGAGAGCCTGCGGTGATGAGTGGGCTAGAAGAGTCGACAGTAGCTATAGGGTAGGGAGCGCAGCATGCAGGAGTGAAAGGAAAAAGCGATAAACTAGAGAGAGACAGAGATGATAGAGGAGACCAGGTGTGCATTAATGACACCACGGCTGCTGGGCCACCAGTGTATTCCTACCCCATACCACGAGCCAGGGCTAAGTGCTTGGTCCTGTGCCAATTAAAGAAAATGAGAGTCATTCCATGCATTGGGAACTCAATAATACAATGAGGATAACACTCAACCCCACGTCTCCTCAGGGATGCTCATCTCTGGCCATGCCCAGCTTCTCTCTCACCCTGGGCACTTCCAAGCAGGTGGAGGACTCTGCCCAGGGCTTATCCTTTCTCCCAGACACACTCAGTCTCCACGTGCATGCACACCTGAGCACAGATTACCCTGCACACCCTGAGAGCAGTAACCGTGGCTCATTACCACCCGCTGTTCAGGCTAATGCTGAAATGCTGCGGTTCGTCTAGGCACTGCACACCTGGCGATTTCTGGTTTTTATCTGATATAAAAATAAACTTTCTTCCCCACCCCCGTTCTTGATAAAATTAACAATCAGCATCTGGATGTGAGAGCTTTGCGACACAGCACATTGTACAGGCTAGAAGCTGGCAAGAAGAGCCGTCACCTGACAGCTCCAGCATGGCTTAGGGCAGTCGCACCAGCGGAGCATTTCTCATTTATACGGCAGTCTCTTGCACAGCATGAACTTCCCCATTACACACAACACAATTTGCTTTTACATAAATTCAATAAATGAGAGGAATAACTTCTAGGACAGCCGTTCAGTGCTTAGACTGAGGGTTGTTTCTTGCAATATATTCTTCCTACAAGAAGCTTTAAGGCTCTGGGAGTTTACCAAGTTTTTTGGCTCGGAAAACATGGCGTTGGTCTTGTCAGCATGGTGGGAAAAGGCATCAATGTGGCAAAATATTTCCCCACTGGATTTATCATGACGACAGCATAAGTTTGTCCCAGACCATTTTCTGTCAGCCAACGGCCAACCATTCTCCTGGGTGTTGTTTTCTCTACTCCCATTACTGAGCAGCAGTTAAATAGTAACATAGTCTCTAATGGGATTTTGGGACACAGGATGCGAGTGGGACTCTGAGGCTTTAATGCTGCATAGAACTGGTGGCTCTGCCCTAGAGCGAACTTCACTCTTTATGGAAAATGACTTGTCCACCTTTATCAACCTACTTGAGAAAGGATTGGACAGCACCAACTAGTTTACGTCTTTCTCTGTGTAGAACCCAGCAAACAAAGGGTTTGCTGCTGACCAACAGTGGGTTTGCACTTTTATTTAAAGTTCCACACTTAACACCAAGGTCAGAAATTGGTGTGTACTTTCTGTGTGTGTGGGGGGGGGGGTCCAAGATATTACAAAGAGCTACGGCATCACATCATTTGGTTCTCAGGGGAGTGGGAGTGTATGTCACCATGAACCTGTGTCTGCTGATTTGCAGAGCAGGGTAGAGAAAGTTGAGTTCCAGACATTGCTCTTCACTCACAGACTGTCTAGCCAGGCACTGTGCTGTTAATCATCTCTTGGAGATGAAGTTTGATTTGTGGGCATTGAAGAAAGCAGAGCCAGCACTATGTCATTGCTGTTAACAGGTCATTTGCTGCAGAATTTATATATAAAAATATATAGCTATAAAAGTTGTACATCCTTTCAGTTTTCATCATGATGTACGTATACGATTGCTAACAACTTTAGGACTTTCAAACACCATTAAAAGTATTTTTTTAAAATAAAGATAAAATTGCTTGAAACACCATAAAAGAAGAAGATGCCAAATCCATAGGTACATAAATAAATTAGGGAAATTATAGATTATTAATTAAAATCAAACACTGAAAATAAAATCAAATTAAAAATATGTACACCAGGAAGAACAAGTTGCACAAGATGAGATCGTGCTCCATGTGAACCATAGAAGAGTGATCTGGTCTAAAATAACATCCCAGCGATATGAGAGAGAATGTTGAAACCAACTTGTTACCTTACCAAAAATAAACAAAATAAAAAGAGCAATCCCAAAATGAATAGAAGCTAATGTCCCAAATACCTAACTACTTACACCTAATTACTGAAAAATGGACAATAGATCTTGGAAGGCTCCAATCCACATAAGATGTCTACATGAGGACATTCAAGGTAGCATGTGGACAATGGCTGCTGCCTGTAAAAACTATGTCATGCATGGACATGTGACTTGCCCATGTGACTCCAAAACTCCATCTTGGAGCTGGGCTTTGCATAGGAGAGAGGAGGGGTCTCCACCCACAAGAGAAAGTCTATTTAAACCCTTGGGAGACCCCTCCATTTTTTCTTCAGCTGGTTCAAGAGAGAGCCTCTCCAAGGATATCTGAAAAAAAAACTGGAACAAAGGACAGTAACTACCGGGGGTGTGAGTGATTGCTGGACCCAGACTAGAAAGAGACTAGTCTGTAAAAGGAATCTTACTGGAATTCCTCTGAGGGTGAGGTTTTTGTCTGTATTCAGTTTTCGCAGTGTATTAGCCATAGACTTGCGTGTTCTATTTTATTTTGTTTGGTAATTCACCTTGTTCTGTCTATTACTACTTGGAACCACTTAAATCCTACTTTCTGTATTTAATAAAATCACTTTTTACGTATTAATTAACCCAGAGTATGTATTAATACCTGGGGGGGGGGGGCGAACGCAAACATCTGTGCATATCTCTCTATCAGTGTTATAGAGGGAGAAAAATGTATGAGTTTACCCTGTATAAGCTTTATGCAAGGTAAAATGGATTTATTTGGGGTTTGGACCCCATTGGGAGTTGGGCATCTGAGTGTTAAAGACAGGAACACTTCTTAAGTTGCTCTCAGTTTAAGCCTACAGCTGTTAGGGGGCATGGTTCAGACCTGGGTCTGGGTTTGCAGCAGGCTAGCAGGTTTGGCTCAAACCAGGCAGGGCGCTGAAGTCCCAAGTGCCAGGGCAGGAAAGCAAGGACAGAAGTAGTCTTGGCACGTCAGGTGGCAGCCCCCAGGGGGTATCTATGATCAACCCATCACAGATGCAATTAGGGTAATATTGTCTAAACAGGAGAAACATTCCAGTTTGCTGAGTGTGGTTCTAGGTGTTCTGAGCCACATGTGTACACACGACTTGTCACCTTTGCATTTGTACTCCACTACAGTTGTGAGGCACAGGGAGGATTGTGATATGCTGCTGCTGGGACAGGAGAGTGTGTTTTGCCCAGCTCTACATTGTGGGTTCTACATTCAACTCTGAGCTGGGTCTCTTTAGAGTGTGAGTTCAAGTTACCGCTGGCAAATGGAACAAATGCCCAGTTTTGCCAAAAAAGTCAGGACAGGGCTTAAAAAAAGGGACTTTCTCAGCCAAAACGGGACGTATGGTCACCCTAAGTAGAAGTGATATATCCTGACTTTAGTAAGGCTTTTGTACCATCTCATAAGCAAACTAGAGAAATATAGCATAGATGAACCTACTGTAAGGTGAGTACACAACTGGTTGGAAAAGCCTGCTTAGAGAGTAGTTATCGGTGGTTCACCAAGCAGGAAAGGCATATTGAATGGGGTCCTTCAGAGATCTGTCCTGGGTCCAGTTCTATTCAATACCTTCATAAATGATGTGGATAATGGCATAGAGCATACATGAATAAAGTTTGTTAACAATACCAAACTGGGAGGGGTCTGAAGCACTTTGGTGGTCAGGATTAGAATTCAAAATGATCTGGATAAACTGGAGAAATGGTTTGAAGTAAGCAGGATGAAATTCAATAAGAACAATACAAAGTACTCCTCTTAGGATGGAAGAATCAAATGCACACATACAAAATGGGAAATGACTGTCTAGGAAGGAGTAGTGTTAGGAAGGATTTGGGTGTCATAGTGGATCACAAACTAAATACGAGTCAACCATCTGGTACTGTTGCAAAAAAAAATAAAAGACCATCTTTCTGGGATGTATTAGCAGGAGAGTTGTAAGCAAGACATGAGAAATAATTATTCCACTCGATTCAGCGCTGATAAGACTTCCGTGACAGGATCCCCAGGGTGCAACCTGGAACTGGGATATTGCTGTTCCCCCTTAACTCTCTCCAGCCTGGGCTGTCTCTCACAATGCTTTGCTAGTGACCAGCAGCAAACCCCTCCGGGTGCTGTTATCACCCAGCTAGATTGCATGTTGCCCCACACCCAGCTAGATTGCATGAATGCTCCCAGAGCCACTCGTGACTCATACAGAGAAAGGCACCAGCCAGTTCTCCCCTGGCACCGCAGACCTTGTCAGAAGCCTGACCAGTGTAAGTTTATTAGCCAGTCCTGATTAGGCCTCAACTGGAGTTCTGTGTCCAGATGTAGACACCACGCTTGGGAAAGATGTGTACAAATGGGAGAAAGTCCAGAGAAGAGCAAAAAAATAGTAAAGGTCTAGAAAACATGACTTATCAGGAAAGATTGAAAACAAGTGGGTTTGTTTAGTCTGGAGAAGAGAAGACGGAGGTCGGACATGATAACATTCTTCAAGTAAGAAAAAAGCTTGTTAAAAAGAGGAGGGTGAGAAATTGTTCTTCTTAACAACTGGCAGCAGAACAAGATGCAATGGACTTAAATTGCAGCAAGAGAGGTTTAGGACGGACATAGGAAAACTTCCTGACCATAAGTGTAGGTAAGCACTGGAATAAATTAAATAGAGAGGTTGTGAAATCTCCATCACTGGAGGTTTTTAAGAGTAGGTTAGACAACACGTGTCAGGGATGATTTAGATAATACTTAGCCCTGCCATGAGTGCAGGGGACTGGACTAGATGACCTCTCAAGGTCCCTTCCAGTCCTATGATTCTATGACTTTATGAATACAGGGTGACTGTGATAAAAGGAGAAGGGGGAGAGAGAGGCACAGGAGAAACAAACAGAGACATCTCAGTAGGACCCAGAACGTTGAGTGTCAGTCAGGTTTCTTCCACTAACTTGTGTGCTTTCAGGTGAGTGTGTCTGTATCCTCAATGTAATGGGGAGCCGGACACTTGGTCATTTCCCTGTGTCACGGGGCTATGGGGAGGAGTGCTACTTACTACTGCCTTAGGCATGTTCCAAACACAGAGGAGGACCCCACCCTTGCCCCGGTGTGTATTATCTTAGTATTGTTGCAGTCCAAAAGGCAAAGCCCGACAAATGTCTGGGAATGGGACACAGCACACAAGCAAAGCATTCCAGGTGCAAGAGCCCATTGTCCTAGTCACACTTTAAATTTCCCTCCTCTGTGGAGAGTGGACAGAATGGAAGAAGACACAAATTAAGCACCGGACCTGATCCTGCAAAGTCTTATGCACGTGTTTAACTTTACCCACAGTGAATAGTTCCATTCAAATCAATGCATACAGCTAAACATGTGCATAAGTCTTTGCAGATCTGGGACTTAAACACGACATTCTTTGGGGCAGGAACATTCTCTCACTGTGTCTTTGTAATACACCTAGCACTACAGCTGTGTGAATAACAGATTCATAGCAATTTAGAAAAATCATTATGTAAAAATCATTTCAGGTCAAGCACAATGTTCTGTTAAGATCATAGATCATAGAATTCTATGACGCGATGATCTTAACAAAAAGGAAACATTTCATTTAGGTTCTGACCATTTTTCAATGTTTCTGGTTTTAAAAATAATAATAAAGGGCATTTTGAAATAAAAAGTCATTTCAAACTGGAAAAAAATGACACATTTCATTTAAAAAATGTAAAAACAAAACATTCTGATCTTTTTGTAACTTGCATTTTATAATTTTATTTTTAAATAAAACAATTTGATAAAACTAACACAAAGTCACCAAAAGTTTTGGTGTCACGGAATGTCTTTTTCGCTGAAAAAAGTTTTGGCTGAAAAATTTCATTCAGGTCTAACCAGCACAATGGGGCCCTGATGATGGCTGAGGCTTCGAGTTGATTGATGTTAATTGGAAAAAAATATTGTTCTGCTGGTGTATTTATTGTATGCATTGTTTGTTATTATTTCGCCTACTGTGTCTAGTGGGGTTGAATCTTTTTATCTTGGTGAATCTGGTGGACTTACTGATAGCAACATATATCTGGCCTGTGCCCATCCGATGTGCAGTATAAAATGCTAAGTTCTGTTTCACATAAAATTGTGCCTTTTTCTTCTCCCTAATATGAAGTGAATGTGTTAGCGTAGGCTCAGAATGGGAGTGGTGGCAGCCTGCCAACGTTTGGTTGATTTGCTCTTTATTCTTGTTTACATTGTTAGGACACGTATTCTTCGTTGTTGAGACGCTACAGAAAGCTAAGGAATAACGTGAAAATATGGTGCTGTTCGTTGAAAAAAAAACCCTCCCTAGATGATCAGTTTTTCACAGAAAACCCTGCAAAAGTCAAATAACCTACATATCAAACTCATCATAATAGAACTATTTGGGGCTGGGCTGTGGGAGTCTGGAGGCCTGCAGTGTGTCAAGTCAAAGGGAAGTAGTGTACTCACGCAGGTGCCTAAATGATTTATGTGAAGCAGAACCTACAGCTGCAGGTGCTGGATCATAATGGGAATGGTGAGCCAAATTTGCAGGATGCAGGTTTATCAAGATTCTATTATTCAAGACATTCATCACTTTGTTTCATGTTTTCAACTCTTGTAATAAACACTATACAACTAATTACAGAATACATGTTCTTTAGACTCAGCGCCTTTCCAATAAAGGCTTTGTTTAAAACAATACAAATAATTACACAGACACATTCACCACTAGGGAATGATTGTTACCGGAGTGGATGTGAGAGGAGAGACCGGAGCCCCATTGTGCGGGGACTGAGCCCACTGTCTCTGCCCTGGAGAGCGTATAGTCTAAGTGGAATGGAAGTACCATTTTGGGGTTGGCAAACTGACACGAGCAGTTGCAGGGCATGATTTGGAAGAGAGCTCTTCATGTGGGATGTCACAAGGAGACTTGGGCACTTCTGAGTTCTGTGAAAAGCGGCTCCATTTGACTTGTCTCGTCACACTGCGAATGTATAGTCAGGAAAGTACGAAATCTCCATTTTTGACCAGCTCTAAGACATACATATACACACACACTGATGTAGATCTCGCCATAAGTATTTAATACATGCCATACATGAGGATTGGATATTTCCGTATGGGAAACCATGGCATTGCATGCATGGGAAAGCTAGCCTAGCTATTTTGGGGGTTCTCTATGGTTCCCTCTGTGACTTGTACAGTTGATCTCCAGGTAACTAATGTCACTCTCTTTCCAGATAGAGGGGTGTGAAAAATAGCGAGTGCAATTGTTAAGAACGTTTTTAAAATGTCCCTACCTTCCTTTTTCTTCTTGCAGCATCTGAGGCACGTGCCCAACCTCTGGAGTGTTTGTCACTCGGTTGGGGTGGCCGGGCTGCTCATGATGAGGAGAGTCTCTCTCTCTCTCTCAGGGTTTTCTGTTGCTGCCCATCACCGTGGTATCTGAGAGCATTTCATGAAAAATCCATAGCAACTGTGAAGTTCCTAGTAGGCTTCCTGGAGGCTCTGGCACTTCTCCCCCGCTGGAGTCAGGACTCTGCTTAGGGAACAGCTCTGTTAAAAGATTTTAATTTCCTCTGTGTCTCTCTCTCCTTCTGTTGCTTCTGTTGTTCATGGGGGCTTATGGGAAAAGTGGAGCCAGTGTGTGTGTCATTGTGATGAAGGGAAGGCTCCTTTGAAGAGAACAGAATAGGGAAAACAACGAGGAGTCCTTGTGGCACCTTAGAGACTAACAAATTTATTTGGGCATAAGCTTTCGTAGGCTAGAACCCACTTCATCAGATGCATGGAGTGGAAAATACAGTAGCAGGTATATATGCACAGTACATGAAAAGATGGGAGTTGCCTTACCAAGTGGGAGGTCAGTGCTAACGAGACAATTCAATTGAAGTGGGCTATTCTCGACAGTAGAATACCAAGGGAGAAAAAATACTTTTATAGTGGTATTGAGGGTGACGCATTTCAAACAGTTGACAAGAAGGTGTGAGTAACAGTAGGGGAAAATTAGTATGGGGAAATTAGACAGACAGCCCCCCAACCTGAAGCAAATACTCACCAGCAACTACACACCACACAACAAAAACACTAACCTAGGAACCAAACCCTGCAACAAACCCCGGTGCCAACTCTGTCCGCGTATCTATTCAAGGGACACAATCACAGGACCTAACCACATCAGCCACACCATCAGGGGCTCGTTCACCTGTACATCTACCAATGTGATATATGCCATCATGTGCCAGCAATGCCCCTCTGCCATGTACATTGGCCAAACCGGACAGTCTCTACGCAAACGAATAAATGGACACAAATCTGACATCAGTAATTATAACATTCAAAAACCAATAGGAGAACACTTCAATCTCCCTGGTCACTCAGTAATAGACTTAAAATTGGCAATTTCTTCAACAAAAAAACTTTAAAAACAGACTCCAGTCAGAAACTGCAGAACTGGAATTAATTTTCAAACTGGACACCATCAAATTAGGCCTGAATAAAGACTATGAGTGGATGGGTTATTACAAAAACTAATTTCCCCATACTAATTTTCCCCTACTATTACTCACACCTTCTTGTCAACTTTTTAAAATGGGCCACCCTCATTACCACTACAAAAGTATTTTTCCTCCCTTGGTATGCTACTGTTGAGAATAGCCCACTTTAATTGAATTGTCTCGTTAGCACTGACCTCCCACTTGGTAAGGCAACTCCCATCTTTTCATGTACTGTGTATATATACCTGCTACTGTATTTTCCACTCCATGCATCTGATGAAGTGGATTTTAGCACACGAAAGCTTATGCCCAAATACATTTGTTAGTCTCTAAGGTGCCACAAGGACTCCTTGTTGTTTTTGCTGATTCAGACGAACACAGCTACCACTCTGAGAATGGGGAAAGTCATCCACAGTAATGTGCTGATAAAATCCGCTCCCAACAACAGCATGGGTGCGCCCTTTCTCTCTCTCGCAATGTATTTTTCAAACTTGAGCACCTAAATAAATGCCCTGCTATCCTGCTGTCCTGTGGAGGAGTCCCAGGGTTGGGGAAGGGGTCCTAGGTGCCAGCCACGTACCTCTGCACAAACATCAACCCTCCCTGCTAGAGGGGCCAGAGTTAACCCCGGAACAAGCCCCACAGCCAACAGCCAGGAGTAAGCCAGAGAAGGATCTATCCAGACTCCCTGGCCCCAGTACAGTGTACAGAACAAACCCGGGGGGGATCTCTGGTCACTCAGACTCCCTGGCCCATGGCACAGTGCCTAGCACAAACGAAGGCACACGCAGACTCGCTGCTCCCCATCAGTGCAACCCGCCATGGGTCAGGCCAAGGGGCCCATGTGCTCAGACGGGGGGGTCCTGCTGCATGTTCTCTGCTGTCCAGTTGGCTCCAGACCGCGAGTCAGGAGGAGTCCCCTTTGCATTCGTCGCTGCAGCAGCTGGGTCTCCCACTGGCAGCCCTGAGTTCTGACTTCCCACCACTGTATTGAGGTGTCCCTCTGCTCCTTGTTGCCATGGGCTTCTCCTTCTTTCTCTCCAAACTTCACACTTCCTTCTTGCCCTCCCCACCCCCTGTGTGTTCATTGGCTGGGGGGGAGTGCCACTCCAACACATGCCAGTCCACCTGCAAGGTTTTAAGTCAATCAGGTTTGGTTGCCTTGTGGGCCAGGTCAGCACCGTGGATTGCAGAGTGGCGGAGGAGGGGCTCGACCTTGTCCCACCCCACTTCAGTGCAGCCTGAGGTGCTCAGCAACCAGCATTTAAGAACCTGAGACCTGGATTTTGGTGTCTAACCCAACTCTGATGATTTGGTTGCATTTGATGGAGAGTCTGCACCCATTTCATCAAAACTGTTCACTCCAAGTTCTGTGATCATGGCTACTGATTGATCCAAAATAAAACATGCAGTGAACTTTTATACCTGCCATCAGCCCAAATAATGTCGGGGACCAGTGTCTTTTCATAGATGCCGAGCTAGAAGTGTATTTAACTAACTCCATGTCATGCAAGGTTTTAGGCAGGTTAGGGTTTGGACTTTTAATTCATGAAAAGACTCAAAAGCCCTTTTAACTTAATTCCAGTCAAATACTGCTGAAGGGCAACTACGCTAAATGTTTTGACAGCTCAAAGAAAAAACTGAACAAGCAGCTATGTTTCACACGTACAAACTGGCAAATGGGATTCTCCCCTGGGCTTCAAGCTGAACAAAACAGGATGGATGCAAGAGATTGCACAATGTAAGAGGCTCTTGATGTAACCCTGAGGCTGCTCTAACTTGTGCTAAGAGCCAAGCTGAGCCCTGGATTTGGAGAGGAATAAAGGCTGCATACAGCCACCTTTGTCCAAATCACTCCCCCCAGCCCCACTGCCTTGGGCCCGGCATTGAGCACAGGTGGGCTGGGCCCAGGGTGACCAGATGTCCCAATTTGATAGGGACAGTCCCGATATTCGGGGCTTTTTCTTATAGAGCCATTATTACCCCTCACCCCCTGTCCCGATTTTTCACACTTGCTATCTGGTCACCCTAGCTGGGCCAGTTGATAGTTGATAGTTTCAGCAGGGAGGCCAAGGATACAAAGGAGCACAGAGAATTAATTATCCTCTAACTCCCAAAGATTCCCAGTTCAGGTCAGCGCTAAGGCTCATGGGTAGTGCAGCGTGTGGAAACCTGCCCTGCCCTGCTGCCTCCAACGTTCCTGTCTCGATGGTGGTCTATTTGGTACTTTCCCTAAGTAATCCCTTCACATAAAGTATGTTTGAAGTGGGATCTCGCCTTGTGTTGATCACTAGGAAATGAAATGAAATACAGGTGGAAGCTGTGAGCTTCTGGAGTGAAAGCACATTCCGTAAAGAGGGTGCAAAAGTTCTCAGGGAAAATTTGCAAATGGACTGAATGCCCGTGGCTGTCTTGCTGTTCTCTCTATTCACGAGGAGCAAAATTCATCCCTCTGCACAGGGCCAGTGGGAGAAAGCAGGTCCGTGGTACACAAATCTTGTGCTACCTCTCTGCAAATGAGTGAATCACACTTGAATTGAGCAGATGCCCAGTTTGGTGCCACTACCACACAGAAATGCCAAGAAATAATCAATAATGAAATTTGTTAAATACTATTCTTCAATATTGCAATCTTGCTAATTTGTTATTTGTAACGATTTGGAATTCTAGGTCTATAACATTTTTGGATCACTAAAAGCATTCTTGTTTATGAGATGTCTGCTGAAAAGTAGCCCCTGGGTATCACATATGATGCATGACTTCATGATCAGTAGCTGAAAACTCTATCATATTTACTTGTATTTGAAAGTATGGGCATGTTAAACCGAATGATATATTGAAGGAAACTTCTTCCAAAAGAACAGTGAAGAGTTAGTTGCAGTCTTTAGGGACAAAGGCCTTGTCTTCTCAGGAGGACAGTGTATATAAAGCTAAAGAGTGATTTATAGGCAATCATCTTACAGAAAAAACTTTTGACATATATTCCATAAATGTCACAGTGAAGGAAGTCTTCTGTTTTATGTGGGTTTTTTTCTTCTTTTTCTCCCTGATCTGTATGTACTGGTATGGGGGAGGTGGCGAAGACAAAGCTGATAGTACTGAGGAAAGAATACTTGATAAATGACTTTCATTCAGATCACTGGGGGGATGAAAAGCGGTGTTTGCCTGACATTACACAAGAGTTTGAGTTTTGAGGTGATAACTCTGAGAGGATCTTCTGTGGGGGTGTCAAGGCTGATTCCCCACTCTGGCACTTTGAGTGCAGAAGGTGGTGGGCCCACAAGGATTCTAAAAATTAATACTGGCCACTCCAGGCTGGTATTAAACTCCCAAGGTTACAGCTTTTCTCTGACCTTGGATGGGCAGATGTTGCTACCACCCATGTACAAAAAACCCGTTTTGACTCAGGCACGAGCACTTTGGAATTCCTCCCTGTGGGCACCCTCAAGTCCTTTCACGCCCCCCTCGGGGGAAGAGCTGAGAAATAAAACAAGGAAAATCAGCTCTTGCCACCAGCTAATTAAACACTTTATGCACAAACCTCTTAGGACACAAAACCCCCCATCCTGTTCTTAAAAAAGGTTAGTTTTATTAAAAACAAAAAGAAAGAAAATACATCTGGAACTTAGGCTATTGCTAGATTTTAAAAGAGAAAATATAATAATCAAGCATCAAGAATGGTTTTCTTGAGGTCCAGCTTCATGGTTACGAAGAAAACAAGAGCATTTGGGGGTTAGCACAGAGGAGTCCACAAGCCACAAAGAAATAAAAGAGATAAACCTAGTCACGTCTTCCTAAACATTCTCTGATCTATTTACATATCTGGGGTTTCAGATAAATAAATTCTAGGTATGATTTGATGATTTTTCATACCTGTTTTAAAGCTTCTTACAGTATTGCTGCTCTGTGTCTCCTTTCTCCAGAGAACAACAACAGACAGACAAAAGGGGAGTCTTGTTTCAATTTTTAAAAGTTCTAGCCTTCCCATTGGCTCTTTTGTCCAGATACCTACTCACTTCCTTTTACCTATGCATAGCAGTGAGACTGTTTAACCCTTTACAGGTAAAGCAAGTAGAGAACAGCTACCAAGAAGGATTTTGTAGCTCACTGGCTGGCTTGGGTGTCCATAACAGGGAGCTACCCCCTCCCCCACCCTTCTTTTACCACAGGGAGTTTGAGGTACTCTCCCTGATCCCAGCTGCAAAAGGAGAGTATTAACGGGGTGAACATTTCACTTTGTACTATAAAATCACAATTTTTTATAAAATTCACAGTCAGCAGACCATGGATGGACCTAATGCCTCGGATCCTGCTGGTCTGCTTCCCTGAATGCAGAAGAGTTCGCGCTTGACATCAGCTGTTATCGTTACCAGTGATGGAACTCAGAGAGTCCAAACCCGGAAGGGACCATTGTGGTCACCTAGTCTGACCTGCTGTATCACACAGGCCAGAGACTCCCGCTCCAGCAGAGGGAATTAGCCACCCCTGCCGCATAATTGGATGCTCTCCAGTCCGGTTACAAGGAGGAATATTTCAGACAGACATCACATCTAGATTTAATGACACCAATAGGTGACGGATTTACCAAATCCCTCAGTCAATTGTCCTAAGGGGTTAATTTCCAGGCAGAGAAGAGGGTGCTTACTTGAGTTTTTTTTAAACCCAAATGTGTCACCCTTTAACGCTGTTCCACCTGAGCCTCTCTCTGACTGCATCATTTTCTCAGGGATAGCTGCTGCCTATGGGTTACCCCCAAGTCAACCAATTATAGAATTGGGTGGGCCTCAGGGCCTCGGGCTCTGCTGTTCATAGAGAGACAGAGAGGGAGGGACTGCCTGAGCCTGTTATTCTATCAAGGAGAGCACTGGGCCCTCCCTCTAAGCTTCCTGAAAAGAACCATGTGGTAAACACACCCCATATTTTCACCACATTTTGAGAAACTGGTGCCAGGCACCTGCAACATGCTCCCTATCTCATCACAAGTTGATGGACAATGATGCAGAGAGGACGAGTATCCTGCTTACTCCCAATTAAGGCACTGTCTGAGGAATGGATTCATATCCTTTGTTCTTGTCGTTACACTCATCATGAAGGGATGTAAAGTGGTTGAATAACAATGAACCTGGAATTTCAACAAAATTATCCCCCAAACTTTCGGTTCATGCTGAAGGCAGCAGCGAAAATGCAGAAAGCCACCTATGTGTGCAGGAAGGACATTAATATATGTTATAACTGCAATCCTTTGGAGAAGGATAAAATTTGATGGTTCTGACCAGCACTTAACCTACTTTCTTTCCCTAAATTTCAGCTTGATTAGCTCACATTAGGAAGGGAGAGGTGCAAACTCTTTTCAGAAGAACCACTGGTTGTTGACTACACAATAAGGACATTCCCGCCAATAGCTGAAAATAAAACTGGGGCTCAGGATGGCATCTGCACACTACACTCCTCTTCCACCCCAGCCCTCACAGGACTTCCTATCTGCTGCTTCCAGCACTGGGTGTTGCCTCTCATCATTACACCACACACCAACATGACTTTGCCACATGGGCTCATTTTGGGGCTGCTCTAAGAAACAAGCTTCGTTTTATTTGATCATCAGCAGTTGGTATTGTTTCTGTCCATGCGTTCTGTGTGTACTCTGTACTGAGCTCCAGGAGCTTTTTCATTGCCAGTCTCACAAACCAATCTTACTTTGTACATTTATTTAGATACCCAACAAAAACTTTGTTTTGCATTTTCCCTGATGCAATTCTCCAGAAATGTTTTGCTGCATTTTTTCCATTTCTTTGTAATCTGAGCAGAGAGCAATGCCTTCTTGGAAAATGATTGTTTCTATTATATGCATGATACTACAGACACAGCAGAGTTGTGCTATCCTACAACGGTTTTCACACACATGGCAAAGAAATCTGGTCCTGGCATTTGTTGTATCCATTTATTGTGCCTTGGCATGCATTTTTAATTAGATACATTTGAGTTTATTTACTACTCATTAACACTGTCCTTTGGGATGAATGTTTCATTAGCTTTGATTATACCCAATGTTCTTTGCATAGTCAAGTCCAGGGTTCACAATAATCCTGCTTTGACCTGGTTATCAAATAACTCCTTCTGTGATTAGTCCATCTGTTAACTTCTAATTTCACATGATTTAGCAAGTCTGTAATATATGAATGGACAATGGTCTCATTTGGCAGCCACTGGTTTCCTGGGGGGGGGGGGGGGGGAGCGTCTTTCCCTAGTGGCTTTATTGTGTGGATCACAGTTCTCTTGACATCGAACAGGCTTCAGTCCCATTCATGCACTTTCTGGATATTTTATTTTATTTAGCATAAATAAAATGCTCCCATCCCCATGCTCTGGGCACCCTGCCAGTTAGTTAAAATTACAAAACCAAAATGCAATACAGTCAGCTCACCCCTCCCACCAAGCCGCAGCTCATACTCAGATACTAGTGCCCCCAGGCATTGGTCTGTATCTCAGTCCACCCAGCC
This sequence comes from Chelonia mydas, assembly GCF_015237465.2. Lineage (NCBI taxonomy): Eukaryota > Metazoa > Chordata > Testudines > Cheloniidae > Chelonia > Chelonia mydas. The sequence continues at coordinate 132,425,974 of NC_051246.2, read as the reverse complement.
TTCTCCAAGGGCCAGAAAAAACAAATGGACCATGCAGCATGCGCTGAAACAAATCAAATCTGGGCTATTTTGGACTGGGGTGGGAGAGGTTTCCAGGGCCCTTTCAAGAGCACCCTCACTTATATATTAAGGAGGGTCTAACATCAGCATTTCCACTGAAAGCCACCATGGCAGTAAGAAGAAAAGGAGGACTTGCGGCACCTTAGAGACTAACAAATTTCTTTGAGCATAAGCTTTCGTGAGCTACAGCTCACTTCATCGGATGCATTCAGTGGAAAATACAGTGGGGAGATTTATATACACAGAGAACATGAAACAATGGGTGTTACCATACACACTGTAACGAGAGTGATAAGGTGAGGGGAGAGAGACGGCTCTCAGGTAGGACTGCAGATTTCTGGGACCTGCCAGAGACAGGATCCCACCCTCTCTGCTTTCTGTGCAATGCCACTTGCTTCTGGGAAAAGACCTGCAACAACCTTCCCCAGTTCTCTGCCATATCTAGACAGCCACTCATTGCAGTGCTGGGAAGAGATTGCTCTGTATCTCCTGGCCCCAGTCACGTGAAATGGGCTGGGGGGGTACAAAAGATTCGCTTCTAGTGTCAGTGGATCCTGACCCCTGCTGTCTGACGGGGGCATGGCATCACAACAGGCTTCAGGAGGGGAAGAGATGGTCAGGCAGCAAGTTCTCTCTCCTAGACAGCGTCGTGATCTGGCACCGTGTAAGAATACAAATGCTCTTCTTTACTATTCCCCTTTACAGACAGAGAATGTCCTTGCTAGAAAAAGAACGGTCGTCAAGAACGAGCAAAACACAGAAATAGTCACATGACAAAGAACAGTTCAAATATGCTCATCATAGCATCCCGTGTTCAGTACATGTCATTCCTCCTAAACACAGGGGCTATTTGATTTACTGTGGACAAAGACAAGCAATAAATAACTGTAGCCAGAGCTGGTGTTGTTGTTCACATTCTCCATTCTGTCTGCACTTCTAGTATTATTGATTGTTTGTATTATCTGTGCCATGTCTCACTGTTTTTAATTATGAATTAAAACAAGAAGAGAACATGGGATGAAACCCAGTTTGGTCACATGATGGCCCATCTCTCCACCCTGAATCCTCTTTTATAAATCAGCACCAGTTCTTCAGTGTGGGTGTCCTGGTGGCTAGGTCAAAGACAATGGGGAACTTTCAAACTTGCCTCAAGCCAGTGCTTATGGAAATTCCCTATGAGACAGGCTCATTATAATCTAATGTGTCATGTTCCTCTCAGAGAGGATGGAAGCAGTGAGAAAACAATGCAGGCATTTAGAAGGCTGTTCACCTGATATAGGTTCAGATGTCAACTTCCTTTTAAATACAAAGGGACCCAGTGCCCAACCCAGAGATATGTTGTAGCACTGATGTTTCTGCAGGGGAACAGAAAGAGTCACAGAAACACAGGGTTAGTGATTCCAAGAGAAAAGGTGACTAGAGATGTATCTTGGCTGCTTTGTCTATCGCTCTGCCTTTGGCATATCGTCCTGAACACTAATGAAAGGGGAGTCCTGTTCAACTGTGACCTTCACATTAAACAAGCATTCCTCTCTGGCTTTGCTCATGGTTACAACTATGGCTGGTTACAAATATGGCTGCATATTTCTTGAAGGAAGCTAGAAAACAGCCTGGCTATGGAGCAAAGTTCTGTGTTTTTCTGGAGTCTTATATAATGCATGTTTCCTCTGGAAACCTTTTCTTGTAAATAGTGGATTCAATTTTTTATACCTGGGAAACAAGGACTGTTTGAAACCAATTTAAAAGTCATGTTTTAAAAAAGCAAACCCTACCTCTTCATTCACTTCTGATTTATCACCACCTTAGGTGAAATGTTACCTTTATTTATAACACTACATCATGTGCTACAAATGACCTGTTCAATGTGATTCATTCCAACAGAGCACACCAAGTAAGAAGCTGGAAAAATAAAATGGTTCTCTTGAAACTTTAGAGAGTAAGTTACTCTGGTTGGGGAAGTCAGCTAGTAAATACTGCATCCTTATTCCTTGGGTGGAAAAAAAAAGGCAAAAAGAAAAGTCTGTTGCCCCCTTTCCACAGAGAGAGGTCCTAGTAACATGATCAATCCCTTTTGTAAGGATAGGTACCCAGTGACTAGTATGGGAACAATGAGAAGATCTATTCTATTTGTGTTCTCAGACCGTGCTCATCACCCTGGTATCTGAACACCTCATTAGCTCGTTACGCAACTCTGTTCTCTCATCCTGTTACCAGGAGCAGTGTGTGCAGTGGAGTGTCTTGTTTTGGAATACTCTGTGTGTGTGTGTGTGTGTGTGTGTGTGTGTGTGTGTGTGTGTGTATTAGTTAGAGGAAAACCGGCCAAAAAACTTTGTACCTTGCACTTGGAGCAGAAGGGGGCAAAGTTTGCAATGGTCCTTAGTCCCTGGGGATTTCATTCCATAGTCTGGCCGCTGCCTCCTGCACAGATATGGTAGAGATCACCTTGGTGCCAGAGGAGCAAAGCTGTCAACTGCAGCCTTCATCCTGGAGCTTTAGTTGATCATTTAGATTCTCTGGTCCAGGCCATTGGGCACCCCTAGGTAGGGATGAAGACCTGGAACTGTATTTGATATTCTCTGGGAAGCCAGGGTAGAGAGGACAGAGCAGGTTTGGTTGTTCGCAGTAGCCATTGTTGCTGAGGGGACGTGCTGCAGCGTTTTGTACCATTTGGCATTTCCTAAGTGCTGAAGGCTTCATGCCCAGGGATGTCACGTTGCTGTAGGGCAGATGGAAGGTGACAAAGGCATGAATAACGGAGAATAGGTCATCGTCCGACAGGATGGGGCAGAATCTCCAAGCCAGCCGGAGTTGATAGAACTCATGGATGCTGCTACATGAAAGCTTAGTGCTAGCGGGGAATCCAGAGGCCTTGCAAGCTACAGATGGAATTGAACAATTCGCTCCCCCCATGGCTGAAAACTCTTCAGAGTGCTGTCCTCTGCCACCAGCTCCCCTCTGTCTTGTGATGGGTGTAAGATCAGCGAGAGGGGCGCTGCTAGCTATCTGTTAAGAGTGGAAATACAACACTTTGCACAAGACGTTCCCCAAAGCCTTAGCACAGTCAGATGGGCAGGGAGCTTGGGCAGCAAATTTTTAAAGAGTTGTTTATTCTCTCCTGGCACCCCTGAGTGCTGCTTCTTGCCCATTACATGGGCGGGTTGTGCTGCCTGCTGGCATTTGTTGAGAGGTGCAGTGGCTACTGGAAAGGAGTTTCTTGTCCCCCAGAATATTCCTGGGGTCATGTAGTCCCCAATTCAGCAAAACAGCCCTACTAAGCACCACACGTAAGGACATGCTAAAGTGCTTTTCTGATTCAGAGCTGAATATAGTGAAGCAGTATTGGATAATGTTTATACTATGGTGTTTAGTGCATAATAATTCACGTTAATAGGACAGATTTTAAGATGTCCCTTCCCTGACAGGTGCTGTCCACAGAAAGGTGACAGCTCCATTGAAAGTTTCCCCTGGGTCCTAATGTGACCATCCAAACCAGCCAAGATCATTCTTTGCTTTTGGCAGTACTATAAATTCTGGTGAACTGAATATGGATCTGCTGTAGCAATCTAATATTTATTCAGAATCATGCACAATAAAGCATTTATGAGCCTTTAAAAATGCTAAATTGTCTCAAGACAAGGTAAATGTTGCTGTTTTATAACCTGTATTATAATAAATATCTGCTTTGGAAAATACGAGATGAAAACTGAGGTCTTTCAAGCAAAATAATGACTTACCTCCTGCAAATAGGTTTACAAGTCATTTTAATCAATCGCCAGTTTATTACACAGCTACTGACCAGCACATTTAAAGCACTTCTCTCAAGACAGAGCAGTGCTGGCTGGCAGAAGGAGACGTGTAAAGAAGCTCCTTGGTATCATTGTTGAGCATGGGATTGGAATTCTGGGTTGTATTTAGATGAAACTAGTGTCCGGAATGCTAAAGGGCTCAAACACCAAATCACCTGCTGGAATAGTTCAAGGAAATTGGGAGAAGGGCTCATTGAGAGGCTATTTCTTCCCTTTGTTTCTACCTCCAGCCTAAAGGAAGAGGGGCAGAGACCCAACCAGCTTGGGATTGATGTGTTTGCTCTTCTTTCTGCTGCAAAGATACAGTGGCGGTTGGGGTGGCACCTCCTGTCCTTGCCTCATGGACTTGTGACAGGATGAGGCTTGTTAATGTCCGTGGGCAGTGGGATGGGAAATTAAGCTGGTGGGGGTAGGAAAGTGTAATATTAGCAGTTCTCAATTCCCTAAGAACCGGAGACAAGCTAAGGAAGTACTGATAGAACATGGTGATAGGTGGGAAAAGGACCAGCCGGTTCTCAGAAATCCAGCCAGTAGGGAAAGCCAGGTGTAGTGTGTTTGAACTAGACATGGTCCAGGTCACAATGTGACTAGCCCGGGCAACATACCTCCCACCCGGGCATAATTTGACATTGGCTGGAGGATTTTACTCCAGTTCAGTAAATGCATGAACACTGGACTCAGGCTGGACAATTTCATCCCAAACAGAGAGCTTCTCCCAAAGTTTCCATGAGGCTGTTATGTGAAAACAGGACACTAAAATAGCAGCCTCCAGTGGATCCTTTAGAGCGGTGTTTAGAAACGCTTTGATAATAATGTGTAAGAGGGGCTGGTAGTGGAAGTATAGACAGACTCCTAACTACAACAGCATGAGCAATGCCTCTATAACGATGCTTTATAATTAGTTGCTTTTATTAGACATTATCATGTACTTACGTTTGCCCAAGTTTAATAACAATTGGAATTTAATTACATCTGCTGTACAGTAGTTGGATTCTATGCAAAATACCCTGCAATTACTGCTAAATGACAGCATTGCTGTAGATGTCTGCTCTTCTTCCGCTCAGGGTACTGATTAATTGCTGACATAATTCAGCGACAATTGATGTTTGGATATTGGTGTATAACTAAGAATAATGGCTTCAGACAAGTGCCTCATTCCTAGCCCTGAAATTTTGCCCATAGAAATGAAGTTCACAGTGATAGCAAGTGCCCAATGATCGAACATCGGCAGCCATGTGAAAGGGGGATGTTTAAGAACTTACCATAAGAAAATGCAGGTCTCTGTCCTGTTGCTCTGTGGAGAATTTCTTGGCTCCGTGAAGCAACGTTCTACAATTACCTCATGCAACCCTGGGAGGCGCGCAGTGTGTACAGAGCGTTCCACAGGAGGATGGGCCGGGGGATCAGGCTATGATTAGGGGGAGCTGGTTGTGTTGGTTCATATTGTCCTGGAAGAAGGGTGCGAGTCCCTGTGACTTTTCTAGGTCTGGTTGTCAGCAGCCTTCTATAGGCTCACCTGTAACCCCAAATTGGGGGGCTGGAGTCATTTCTGAGGGGTTCAAGGCCACTTTTCAAAGCCAATCGTCCAGGCTCCCCACAAAGTCCAGAACTCCCAGTACAACCACAGTGCCTTACTTCCCTCCCCACCAGCTCCCATCCTCTGGAGCTTCTCAGACCCTGAATGGAGGCAGGGACTCATTTACCCTCCATCCCACTTTCCAAAACATTAGTAAATATATTAAACAACACTGGACCTAGCACAGAACCTTGAGACCCCTGCTGTTCCCCTATTGCCTGAACCAGAGTTGACCAGTTAACCCTCCCCTTTGTTTCCCCTCTCCAAGGCAATGCTTGGTCTCTCTCCCTATGACTGCTTCGGTTCTGTAGTAGTCCTTTGTGTGGGACCTCGTCAAAGGCTTTTTTGGAAATATAAATAAAGTTTATCAACCAGTTCTCCTTTATCCACTACTTATTAATGAAGCTACAGTTATGTCACACAGAGGTCACAAAAGTCATGGAATCCATGCCTTCCCGAGACCTCTGTGACATTTTCTGCCCCAGAGCTGGAGCTGTCAGCAGGCAGCCCCACAGCTCTCAGCCACTGCTGGCAGTGAGCCCCAGGCAGCTCCTAGCCTCCGGGCAGCACGGGGACCCCGGAGCTCCCAGCCCCCATGGGTGGTGGGGGTCTCCCAGAGCTCCCATTCACTGCAGGCAGCAGGGGGAGGACCACGCAGGTGCCCAGCCGTGGTGGGTGGCAGGGGAACCCCAGAGCCCTCAACCGCTGTGAGTACTGGACCCTCCTCCCTCCCCATGTTCTTAGGGATATTTTTAGTAAAAATCACTGACAGGTCACAGGCCTCCATGAATTTTGTTTATTGTCCGTGACCTGTCGGTGATTTTTACTAAAAATATCCATGACAAAATCTGAGCCTTACTTATTAACATGTTCAAAGCATTCTAATAGATTAGTGAGACACGAGTTTCTTTACAGGATCCATACTAGTCAGACCTTATCAAATCACAATCTTCCACACATTGTTTGGTTTTATATTCTGTTTTTAATTGTCATTACAACCAATTTGCCAGATAAAGCCGTAAGGCTCACTGGTCTGTAATTTCCCAGATCACGCCGAGAGCCTTTCCTAAACACAGAAACAGCCTTTCTTCTCCCCAATTTTCTGGACCAGTGACTGGTTTTTTAATTTGACAGATTGAATGTTTGTGTTAGCAGCTCAGCCACTTCCTGATCTAGCTCCAAAATCTGGGATGGATCATCTGGACCGGGTGACATTGCATTTTAGTTTTCTGCTTGACCTCTTCTTCTAACACCTCACTCTCTTAAAGATCCTCATCTGTCTTACCAAGGTAGAACTCTCCCCACCATCCTCATCGGTTAAGAATGTTACAAAGAAATCATTCAGCTTCTCAGCAATATTCTTATGAGAGGAAAAAGTAATTCCATTTTGCAGAGGATTTTTGACTTTTCAACATTTGGTTTCATTCTGATTTGGAAAGAAAATCAAACATTTGGAATTCTCCACACAAGGGGATGGAACCCTGGCCCCGGGGCATTCCTCCCCATAGGCTGCCCCAGAGCAAGAGAGGCCAGATTGCTGAGACATTGTGCATCTGAGTACATGGGACCCAGGACTTCTGAGCTCCCTTCTCCCTATCAATACAGCAGGTGAGCTGCTGAGGAGCTGCGAGGAGCTGGGCAGATGCACAGAGGGGAGGAACCCTTCTTCCTTCCCCTCCCTAGACTATGGGGAGGTTGCAGAGCTGTTCAGAGAATGCTGCCTTCGCTGTTGGGTTAAGTAGCTTCCGTGTGCTCTTATCCGCCACCCTGCCCATTCCCATTGCAGTGGTAAAGATGGGCGGATCTGGGTAAAAGTAGGTTCTCAATCCCCACCTCAGCCATTACACTATCCTGACCATCTCCCACCCCTTCCTGTTCCCGCCACACTGCAGAGCAGTGACCTTGCCTGGAGCTAGGTTTCACGCAGCAGAATAAGACCAGCACCCCTGCATGGGCCCCTCGGCACCCAGCACCCCCCTTGCACAATGGAACCCTGTCGGTAACTTTGCCAAGGGGCTCGATTGTCCCCACCTAAGCTCTTCCCTACAGTTTTTGTAGGTTCATTGGAGTTGTATTCATGGCTCTGCTTAGCTGCATCAATACTAGCTTCACTCTGTATGGATGATCCACCCCTCAGGGCTCATTGCAATCTGGTTCACTTTACATCTCCAGAAAAATGATCCCTGAGATTCAGAAGTACATCAAGAACCTGCCACCATCAGTAATGTCTTCCTTCCATTCAACAATAAAGGTCAAGAACTAGGATCACTCTGTCACAGCCTTAGTATATGATTCTTACATGGCCTCCCGTGTTTCTCAGGGCCTTGCAGTCTTATCTGTAGCTCTGCAGAAGCATGTCCACTCCAGTTACTCTCTGCCAGGCGTGCTCTCCAACCTGGGCTCAGATTACATCCCAGCTGCTAGTGAAATGACAGCTGAGATTCAGAAGTCTGTTAGCTGCCATTACATTTTCCCAGGCTTTGTTTTTCATCTTTATTTCAAGGGGAGAATGGAAAAGATTTAGCCAGGAGATGGAAACCAAAACAAAACAAAGGTCATTGAGGTCGCTAGGCCAGAGCCTTAGCAATGACACAGGTGTTGTGAAAATAACGAGGACTTGATTCTCCTCTCATATATGCCCGTGTAAAGCAGTAACTCTCCTGGTGTCAGTCAGGTTACACTGACATAAATGGGAGCAGAATTAATTTCTCTCACTGAGTGTATCATATTCTGAAAAAGTTTCCAGCATCTCCCATGCTTAGGTATCTCTGCTCTTTGTCTCTAGCTTATTTTTCCCTACTCGATATACAGGTATCCCAGGTGTCTCTGTATGCCAGCTGATTGTTCCAAGGATGCATGCTAGACTTCTGGCAAGAGAGTCTGTGTCTGCCGAGTGAGGGGTGGGAAACGGTTTTCCCATCCCTGGAATATTTTTGAGAGTGCAAAACTTTTTTTTTTTTTTTTTGCTTTGAATCAGAACAAAAATTCAAAATCTCAAAAATATTCATGAATTGAAAACCTGAAATTTGGCCAGGACAGGGTGTCGTAGGCTATTTGAGGCCCCCTGCTGGAGGCTTTGCAGTCCAACCACATCGTGCCCTAGCAAAGGAGCAGTGAAGGTGGGTCCTCCAGGCCTGCCTAGAGAGGCTGGAAGGAATCAGCCAATCAGAGTCCAGCAGGACTAGTTAAAAGGAGCTACAGGGATTGAGTAGGTCAGTTGCTGGCTGGGACCAGAAGGGTAAGAAAGGGCTGGAATACGGTGAAACACTCCGAGCAAGGAGAGCTGGGAGAGACCCAGCTCAAGCAGGGGTATGAGAGAGAACCCCAGGACTGGGACCCTAAAGTAATGGGTGAAGGTGATGGGACCAACTGGGAAGCAGTCCAGGGAAGACAGCAGCAGCAAATATTAAGGGAAGTGGTATGTGACTGCTGTGTAAAGGGTCCCTGAGTTGGGATCCAGAGTAGTGGGTGGGCCTGGGTCCTCTCACCAGCCACCGGGGAAGTGACCTAAGTCCAGAAAAGGGGACAAGACTTTTTACTAAAAGCCCAAGAAAGGGGCTGGAATTTAAACAGACCCAGAGATGGGGCTGAAAACCCTGGTGAGGGCCGACCATTTGTTGAGTTTTGTTACCCCAGGAGGGGTTTATCCGTTCACCTATTAACTGTGTCACTGAAAACCCATCTAGTGAGATCAACAGCGGGTGCCGGGAGCAGAAAAGATTGCAGCTCCACACTCAGTGGACAGGAAGCAGTGATGAGAGGCGCATGCCCCATCACACTGAACATTGAAACATTGGTTTTTGATTTTGACCTTTCCTTTCCTTTCCTTTCCTTTCCTTTCCTTTCCTTCTTTTTTTTTTTTTTAAAGGATTTTAGTTTAATCAGGTTACATTTCTAAGGGAAAAAACATTTTGGATTAAAAAACCCTGAATTTTTAATTTAAACAATTTCAAAATTTTTGTTTTCAACTTTATTTCCCCCAAGCTGGAAAATTCATCATAACCAGCCCTGATTCATAAACAGTTTCAATTTCAATAAATCAGCATTTTTGACAAAACAAACTCAGCAAAAATTTCCCAACCGTTTCTAGTTACATTCCTAATGACAGTTTCTCAAAGGAGGCCATGGAGGATCTGAAGAGAATTGTTCTCCATATGTAAAACTGCAGAAAAAACCTCCAAGAAACATTTGAACTTGTAATTTCTTATGCAAAGCTGACATATTTAACTTTAAAAATAAAAGGCAAATTCTTCTGTCTTAGGTTCTCTCTCAGCACTCCATCCCAGTGTTGTGTTCATTGTCCTCTGTCTGAATAGGGTGACATCCTCCCCGTACATACAGCCAAAAAGGGCTGTGCACAATTTATTTCCTACGTACACCGTATAGCAAATATTTTGTAAGCTATAATATTGGGTGATAAATGCCTCTATGTTTTCCATGTCACAGGAGGATACCCTGCCCTCCATCCCAATAACACTCTTTTAAAGAACACCCTGTTTCCCCTCAGCTCTGAAAATTAGAGCTGAAAATACGCCCGTGTTCAGTACTTCTAACACATGGGTTTAGAGGCCGCAGGCTGTTGGGGGAAGGATGTTAAGTGAGTTAGCTGATAATTTCTACAAGGCTCCAATCCACTTCTATGTCTCTTCAAACCCAAACCTACTTAATTGTTTCACAGTAACAGCCGTGTTAGTCTGTATTCGCAAAAAGAAAAGGAGGACTTGTGGCACCTTAGAGAGACTAACCAATTTATTTGAGCATAAGCTTTCGTGAGCTACAGCTTATGCTCAAATAAATTGGTTAGACTCTAAGGTGCCACAAGTACTCCTTTTCTTTCTACTTAATTGTGATGATGGGCGGTCAGCACTTCAGCACCTCTCTGCTATCCTTGTTAGCTTTCTCAGCTAGATGTGTGTGTTGTTCCCTCATTAGAGCTTTTAAAATATCTTCACTGATATTTTCCTGGCTGCTGTTATAACTCTACTGCACACACCAAGCTGCAACGTGAGAGGTTCCTGGGGTCAAAATGTATCCTGGCTCTCTTCTTTGATGTGGCCTTTTAAATTTCTCCATGATCAGTTTCCTGATCACTGGTAAATGTTGTAGCCATTTCAGTGTCTGAAATGTATGCCGGGGATCTTTTATACTGAGTTTACAGACGGCGTGCAAACAAGCGAATGTTCATGATGGGGCCCCCCTGGGTGTGATGTACAAGCAAAAGTAGTATTTTGTTCTCCGGGCTAAAATACAATTATCACAAGCTATTGGAGTAAAATTTGTAATATCTCCGGGTATCTCCTGTGACAACTGTTCAGTTTCTGCATTAATAAAGCCCAACCTGTATAACAAACATCTCATGATACATTGTTAGCCCGTCAACATCCCTGTGTGAGGTGTAAAACAGCCTGTTTCACCAGCACTAAATCACCACACACACACATATACAGGGGAAAGTTTGACTATTAAACTTGACATTGGATCCCCAGGTCCAGCTGTGTTGGGGGACAGTGGATCGAAGCAACATTCCTGCTCCCCTAATGTAGAACAGCCTAAGGGTCACTCTGAGTTACATCGGCTAGAGTGATCAACTAGGATCCTGACAGCCAGATCATACTCTGACTCCACCACCTCCTGCTTTAGACTCCTCAGACTTTAAGGAGGAGTGGGCTAATGGGCTGGTTTGCTGTACATCCCTGTGTATATATGGCCAATGCTGGATTTGCATGTGTTTGATTTCAATCCCCTTAGATTTAGGGAAACAATTAAAGTGGGCAGGAGATTATTTTAGTCTGAGTCTGTGATTAGGGAACTTGCTCACCCTGGAGAGAATAAAATATTCCATATTCCTCTAGGCTGCTTCCAAACCTGGGGGTGGTTTTGATGGTGTGCGTGAAAAACGAAGGTCTCAAGCAAGGCTTTTAAAAAATCAAAATGTGGCCATGCTTTCCTGTTTCTTCTTTAAGAATCTGCCTCTTTCTGTGTGTATTCACTGTCTTCATGTAGAAGAGGGGCAACAAGTGTATCGTATGTGAGTTGTAATGAACTTTTCATCAAAGATCTGAACTGTAAAAAACAAGATTCAGACACGCATAACAAAGACAAACATAGCCCTCTGCTTGCTCATGAGAATCACCTCTGACTTCTTTTATTTGGCTGTGACTTTTTAAATTTATTTTACTTATGATACAAGCCTCTGACCATGTAGCTTCCCAGGATCACCTTTTCTCTGAGAAAGACACTTCAGGAAACTGGAGAGCTTTAGTGAGAGAAAAACAAAATACCTCACCCTTACCTTCCATCCTTTACAGTAAAATCCTGGGGATCTTTAGAACTGTCATTTAAAAATCTGTCTCCTCATGATTTCTCACCCAGCACGGTAGCAGTCTGCTCTTCAGGGACCATCAGAGTAGGAGTGGATAGATTTTAAACTGGCAGGTGTAACTTCTAAAGAGAGACTTAGCATTTCTAACTGAGATCATTATTTGGAGGACTGAATGGATGGATAATAAGACACTCTGCAGTATGCAGAATTCCTCAGTAAATTATATTTCTGAAGGCTTCTCTCAATTAAAAGGGCACCTGTCCTGAACCCAGCATAGTTTAAACTAACGTCAGTCTTGAAGAGCTGCTGGGTTCTCCTGGAGACCTTTGAAAACATTTCCATTTCCAAACCACTGTCTTTATATTCCAGTAATTTTCTATATTTATTTTCTATTCTTCTTAAAGAAATAGCTCATCGTACAGTAAGTATTACTTGGGAAATTAGGAAGACACGAGCATGTTAGAATTGCCGAGCTGTTGCCAAGACATAGTGCAAACCACTAATTTCATGGGTAGTGCCTGGCTTCCCACTGCTTTGTCCTGTTGAGCTCTGAAATTCAAAGATGCCTTGGGTTCCTGTCACTCTCTCTCCTTTCACTCATTCTTCTCCCCAAAATATGAGTAGGCATTATAAAACACTGGGTAGGCCCATGCACATTGGTAAGGCATGCATTGCTATATCATAGCATACATGCCAATTTCTGTAAATAGGTTATATCATAGACTCATAGAAGATTAGGGTTGGAAGAGACCTCAGGAGGTCATCAAATCCAACCCCCTGCTCAAAGCAGGACCGATCCCCGACTAAATAATCCCAGCCAGGGCTTTGTCAAGCCGGGCCTTAAAACCTCTAAGGATGGAGATTCTACCGCCTCCCTAGGTAACGCATTCCAGTGCTTCACCCTCCTAGTGAAATAGTGTTTCGTGATATCCAAACTAGACCTCCCCCACTGCAACTTGAGACCATTACTCCTTGTTCTGTCATCTGGTGACACTGAGAACAGCTGAGCTCCATCCTCTTTGGAACCCCACTTCAGGTAGTTAAGGCTGCTATCAAATCTCCCCTCACTCTTTTCTTCTGCAGACTATATAAGCCCAGTTCCCTCAGCCTCTCCTCATAAATCGTGTGCTCCAGCCCCCCAGTCCTTTTCGCTGCCCTCTTCTGGACTCTCTCCCATTTGTCCACATCCTTTCTGTAGTGGGGGGCCAAAATTGGATGCAGTACTCCACATGTGGCCTCACCAGTGCTGCATAGAGGGGAATAATCACTTCCCTCGGTCTGCTGGCAATTCTCCTACTAATGCAGCCCAGTGTGCCATTAGCTTTCTTAGCAACAAGGGCACAGTGTTGACTCATATCTAGCTTCTCATCCACTGTAATTCCCAGGTCCTTTTCTGCAGAAATGCTGCTTAGCCAGTCAGTCCCCAGTCTGTAGCGGTGCATGGGATTCTTCCGTCCTAAGTGCAGGACTCTGCACTTGTCCTTGTTGAACCTCATCAGATTTTTTTTGGCCCAATCCTCCAATTTGTCTAGGTCCCTCTGGACCTTATCCCTACCCTCCAGCATATCTACCTTTCCATCCAGCTTAGTGAAATTTTCGAACTTGCTGAGGGTACAATCCATCCCATCATCGAGATCATTAATGAAGATGTTGAACAAAATCGGCCCCAGGACCGACCCCTGGGGCACTCTGCTTGATACCTGCTGCCAACTAGACATCAAGCTGTTGATCACTACTCGCTGAGCCCAAAAATATAGCCAGCTTTCTATCCACCTTATAGTTCATTCATCCAATCCATACTTCTTTAACTTGCTGGCAAGAATACTGTGGGAGACCATATCAAATCTTTGCTAAAGTCAAGGTATATCACATCCATCGCTTTCCCCCTATCCACAGAGCCAGTTATCTCATCATCGAAGGCATTCAGGTTGGTCAGGCATGACTTGCCCTTGGTGAATCCATGCTGACTGTTCCTGATCACCTTCCTCTCCTCCAAGTGCTTCACAATGGATTCCTTCAGGACTTGCTCCATGATTTTTCCAGGGACTAAGGTGAGGCTGACCAGTCTGTAGTTCCCTGGATTCTCCTTCTTCCCTTCTTTAAAGATGGGCACTTTATTTGTCTTTTTCCAATTTTCCGGGACCTCCCCTGATCACCACGAGTTTTCAAAGATAATGGCTAATGGCTCTGCAATCATATCAGCCAACTCCGTCAGCACCCTCGGATGTATTAGATCTGGACCCATGGACTTGTGCATGGACTGGTTTTCTAAATAGTCTTTGTCATAACCATACAGCTAAGGGTAGCTTAGAATTCCTCCTTACCTGTAAGGGGATAAGAAGCTCAAATAACCTGGTTGGCACCTGACCAAAGGGACCAATGGGGAAAGAAGATACTTTCAAATCTGGGGGTGGGGGGGAGAGGAGGCTTTGTGGTGTGTTCTCTGGGGAAAGCAGAGAAGCATCAGGTCAAAAAAACTCCTTCTCCTATAAACCATCCTGTACAAGTCTCTGCTATTACAAAGAGTAAGTAAATAAGGCAAGGCGCTTTAGGTTACCTTTTGTTTTCAACTTGTGAACCTTCCCTTTGCTAGAGGGAGGTTTATCTCGTGTTTTTTGTAACTTTAAAGTTTTGCCTAGAGGGGAATCCTCTGTATTTGGAATCTGATTACCCTGTAAAGTATTTACCATCATGATTTTATAGAGGTGATTCTTTTACCTTTTCTTTAAATAAAATCCTTCTTTTAAGAACCGGACTGATTTTTCCGTTGTTCCAAGACCCAGGGGTTTGGGTCTTTGATCATTTTTGTAACCAATTGGTTAGGATATTATTCTCAAGCCTCCCCAGGAAAGGGGGTGTAAGGGCTTGGGGGGATTGCTGGGGGAAGAGGAACTCCCAGTGGTCCTTTCCCCTGGTTCTTTGTTAAACCACTTGATGGTGGCAGCGTTACTTAAACCCAAAGTACAAGGGGAAATTTGTGCCTGGTGATTTTTTAACCTAAGCTGGTAGAAATAAGCTTAGGGGGTCTTTCATGTGGGTCCCCACATCTGTACCCTAAAGTTCAGAGTGGGGAGGGAACCCTGACAGTCCTTAACCTGTTCTTTCACTGCTGAGTGATGCTCACCTCCTCCCCATGCTGTGCTGCCCAGTGCAGCAGTCTGGGAGCTGACCTTGTCTGTGAAGACCGAGGCAAAAAAAGCATTGGGTACTTCAGCTTTTTCCACATCATCTGTCACTAGGTTGTCTCCCCCATTCAGTAAAGGTCCCACGCTTTCCCTGATCACCTTCTTGTTGCTAGGGTGACCAGATGTCCCGATTTTATAGGGACAGTCCCAATTTTGGGATCCTTTTCTTATACAGGCTCCTATTAACCCCCATTCCCTTTCCCAATTTTTCACACTTGTTGTCTGTTCACCCTACTTGTTGTAACATACCTGTAGAAACCCTTCTTGTTACCCTTCACATCCCTTGCTAGCTGCAACTCCAGTTGTGCCTTGGCCTTCCTGATTACACCCCTGCATGCTCGAGCAATATTTTTATGCTCCTCCATAGTCATCTGTCCGAGTTTCCACTTCTGGTAAGTTTCCTTTTTATTTTTAAGCTCACTGAAGATTTCACTGTTAAGCCAAGCTGGTTGCCTGCCATATTTACTATTTTTTCTACACATCGGGATGGTTTGTTCCTGCGCCCTCAATAAGGCTTCTTTAAAATACAACCAGCTTTCCTGGACTCCTTTCCCCCTCATATTAGCCTCCCAGGAGATCTTGCCCATCAGTTCTCCGAGGGAGTCAAAGTCTGCGTTTCTGAAGCCCCGGGTCCATATTCTGCTGCTTTCCTTTCTTCCTTGTGTCAGGATCCTGAACTCGACCATCTCATGGACTCCAGCACATGCCCCAGGAAGTTGTCCACAACACTCTGTAAAAACTTCCTGGATTGTCTGTGCACTGCTGTATTGTTCTCCCAGCAAATGTCAGGGTGATTGAAGTCTCCCATGAGAACATGTGATCTGGAAACTTCTGTTAGTTGTCCGAAGAAAGCCTCGTCTACCTCATCCTCCTGGTCTGGTGGTGTATAGCAAACGCCCACCACGGCATCACCCTTGTTGCTCTCACCTCTAAACTTAACCCAAAGACTCTCAGCAGGCTTTTCTCTAGTTTCACACTGGAGCTCTGAACAATCATACTGCTCTCTTACATACAGTGCAACTCCTTCACCTTTTCTCCCCCACACCTCCGACCTTCCTGAAAAGTTTATATCCATCCATGACAGTGCTCCAGTCATGTGAGTTACCCCACCAACTCTCTGTTATTCCAGTCACATCATAGTTCCTTGACTGTGCCAGGACTTCCAATTCTTCCTGCTTGTTTCCCAGGCTTCTTGTGTTCGTGTACAGGCACCTAAAATAACTAGCCAATTGCCCTACTTTTTCAGCATGAATCAGGAGGCCTCTTCTGTTGCACCCTCGTCCATGTGTTTCCTCTCGGTATCCCACTTCCCCACTTAGCTCCTGGCTTAGGATCACCATCCCCCAGTCAACCTAGTTTAAAGCCCTCCTCACCAGGTTAGCAAGCCTGCCTGTGAAGATACTCTTCCCTCTCTTTGTTAGGTGGATCCCATCTCTTTCTAGCAATCCTCCTTCCTAGGACAACATCTTGTGGTCGAAGAATCCAAAGCCCTCTCCAACACCACCTGCACAACCACGCATTTACCTCCAGAATTCGATGGTCCCTAGCCTCGCCTTTTCCTTCAACAGGGAGGATGGACGAGAACACAACTTGTACCTCAAACTCCTTTATCCGTCTTCCCAGAGGCACATAGTCTGTCTATCTATCTATCTATCTATCTATCTATCTATCTATCTATCTATCTATCTATCGATTAAACCATGAACAAAATGATAATAGTGTTTGTATCACTTTACATAAAGTTAAACAGGACCCTTCTTTAATTAGCAGTCACCACCTCTCTCTACATTCCTTCTGAAAAAGTAACTCCAGGTAAAGTTTTTGAAAAGTGTAATTTTCAAGCATCTCTCATTTTAAAAGACTTGGACCTTTGACCTTCAAACTTAGAAATAATTCTCCTGTATCCTGAAAGCAATTACAGTATTTTTAGTGGAGAACAGTTTACCAGTGCAAAATGATAAGGGAGACAAAATTAGAGTTTGTGATGGACATTGCTTGCTATTGAGTGACTTCCATATGGAAAGTACGAGGTGTGAATAATGTGCTATTCATAGCTAGAGCCCCTGTAGTGAGGGGCAAGATACAGACAGTACAGGACAGAATAGTTTCTATTCACCTGCATCTCCAAAACTCTTGGCCGACTTTCTTCAAACTTTGCAGTTTCAAAAAAAATCTGGGCATTTTTCTTCAGTGCTTCCATCTGCACAATGGACTCCTTCTCCTCCTAAATCACACACATGTCTGACCTGGGAATAGAACCTGGGCCCTCCATCTCTAAACCCACAGACCTTCTCCATGTGGAATGAAACAGAACCTGCAACAAAGTGCTTGTCGAAAACACGATTCACATCCTGAGCTCCGTATAAAGCACCCGTCTGTCTGCATTAGCGCATCCCCACTCATGGCAGTGGGAGTCTGCACTGGGTGCATGGAGCTCATTAGTTGGTATCATTTATACCATAACTCACTCTTACTGGCTCAGTCTTGCAGCTCAGCATCATATCTTCCCAAAGTTTATTTGTTTTTGTTTATTAATTTATTTATGAGTGGTGCCATTTGGTCTTGACAGTAATGCACACATCTCAGTAAATGCAAGGAAGCAAATACTTGAGTTTACAGTGATGAAAAACTACATACAGCTTACTTCCCACTTGCATATTGCACCCCCTTGCCTACCATATAGGGCTTTGAAAAAGCTGGGCATAGAAAAAATTAATAAGTTTGATAGTTCTGAAACTTTTCTATTTCCATTCGTCTTCTGCAGTAATTTTATCTTTCCAAGTGTTATCAAGTTCAAAGTTTCCATGTGGCAGATAACATTTTAATTAGTTTATTCTCACCCCACTTTTGAATGTTACCAAGATCGACTGCACTGCAAAGAAGATAAGATATTTATCAGCCCTAATTTTCAGGTTTTCATGCCAGACTTTTAAATAAGACAGTTAGAAATATTGAAGGGAATACAAGGTAAATTAAAAAAAAAAATCAGTTTGGCTACCTCGAATGCGAACCGAGTGCATCATCAGAGAACCGGTCCACGGCTCTCAAGCTACTTGATGAAAGCACGGATAGTCTTGTGGTTCGGGCACGGGCTAGGCACGCAGGAGAGCTGAGCTCAGTTCCTGGCCTTGCTATCAGATCCCCGTGGGGCCATGAGCCAGCCAGTCTGTATTTCTGTACCACAGCTGCTCATCTGTAAGATTTCCTTGGTCTGTCTCGACAAGTGTTTTGGGGCAGGGACTCTCTCTCTCCAGGTGAGTACGGTCCAACTCCCATTAAAGGTCTTGGACAGAGCCCCATTGGTTACAGTGGCACTTGGATCGGGCCCTGTGTGTTTGCACAGCACTGAGCAGAATGGTGCCGTGATCTGGGCTAGGCCTTCCAGGAACTATGGTGATATGGATAATGAAGAAGAAGAAGAACTTGGATACTGACAGGCTGAGAATTAAAAATAGGTCCTCAGAGCTGACATCTTGTGGTCCTGTACAATATGCGGTCCTGTAACAACTGAGCATTTCTAGATAGCATTTCAGTTCATGAGTGGAAAGGTTACGGATACCTGTGGGGCAGTTGTACAGTTCATGACACAGCACAGTCCTCACACATGGATAGACTGTGGTATGGCGCACGCTCCTGATTCACGCAGGCTCTGCAGCAGTGTCTCCTGGACACCCAGGGGTACGTTCACTGCTCTATCTCTAGGGATTGTGCAGCCTGCTCCCCTTTCTCTGCTTTGTACTCTGCAGATGGGGACGAGCAGCCCACTGTTCTGCCAGGGACAGTCTGGGCTGTGATGTTATCGTGCATGCCGCAACTTTGGAGGCAGACTTTGAGTTTGTTAAAGAGAGAGAACAGCATGTTATTTGCCCAGTGGGCTCGAGCACACATTGCCTACACAATACATAGCAATCTATCCCTCTGCCTTTGCTTGACACCTCATATTAACTTATTCAATTCAGCTTGGAAACTAGGACAAAGAAGACTTGAAACCCTGACAGGTGTCAGTCAGTTTGGGATGGCCTCAAAGAGGAATAACCAATATTTCCTTAAGATCATTGCTAATTGTTCCTGGCTTAGCGTGGGATCATCCCCGGTCGATCCCTGAGAGTTGATTCTGAAGGAATGGAGCTGCCAGGTGACTGGGGAACGGGCGGTAATGCTTTGTTTGTAAGTCACGATGCTCACCGTGAACTCCGCTGCCTTGTCTGCTAGCTGCTGTTTCCCAGCACAGCACTGAGCACATGTTCAGCTCCTTCCCATCCAACGGAGCTGACATCCAATGAGCAGTGTGCAGATATTGAAATACCTGAGCCATGGCCATGCCCCGCAGGTACCGCGAGACCCGGTGTGGATTCAGGCTGGGAGTAGATACGGGAAGGGCTCTACTGCGTTCAGCATCCCCCGTGGATCCACTCCATGCAGGCTGGAGCAAGGCAGCAGCGGGGCAGACAGAGACCTGGTTACTTGCAAAAGTTGTTCCATGCGGCCAGCAGAGCTGCGCTTCCCGCTGCCCCCCTTGGCCCCTCCACATGACCGGGGGAGTGACGGGGAGAGAAGCAGCGAGGAGCGTGAGGCTGGCTGGCTGGCTGACATCAGGTGCGTATAACACTGATCGTCATGGCTCCCTGACTTTGCCTGGCTCTCTTTCTTCTTTCGGCTCAGTCTCCTGCTCTCATCCTCTGTGGCCTCTCGCTTTCTCTCCTTACCCTCCGGCAATGTTCTCCCCTCTGCACTGACTCTCCCATGTGTCCCCCTGGCCTGGCCTTTGCCAGACCCTCCTCTTTCCCCAGCACGGCCTCTGAGCTGCTCTTTTCTTGTCCTTCAGTATCACTGGCTCTTCCACACCCCACTCGTGATCACCAGCCCAGCAGCATCTCTGATTTCTCTGCTCTCAGCCCTCACTTCCCTTCCCCATCTAGCTCCTAAGCCAGGGACCCAGAGGGAGCAATTCTCCTTCGGGGCTCATTAGCTGCTGCTCAGACATGTGCTGGGTCGCCATGGGGACGCATACAGGATCCTTGAACCTGACTCCTACTCTTCGCTGGGCCTCGGCACTGCCAGGAAGAGCAGATGGAGAGTGGACGGTGAGTAGCAGCCGCAATAAAACCTAAAGTGACAAAATCTTCTAAGGGAAGTCTCTAAACCAGGGAAGCCCGGACGCCAGCTGCATCCATCCCTTTTGGTCTTGTCACAGGAAGCACACATACTTCTAGTACTTCTAACACTTCCTGACCCAGTTGCCAGTGGAGAACGCAGCTTCTCCAAGCTGACGTTAAAAAAAACACATCTACGCTCCACAGTGACACAGGAGAGGCTGGTCGGCCTTGCAACTATCTCAATAGAGCATGAGCTGGCCCAGACTGTGGACCTTCAGCAGGAAGCAGTTCAAATCTTTGCAACCAAGAAGGCACGGAAAGCCCCACTTTGATTATTCAAACAGATGAAAATGCCGGTGTTTACTATGCAGACAAGAACAGTTACGTTTGCTGTTCAGGAGTTTGAAAGTGAAGTGTTACTTAAAATTTTTGAACAACGCATTTTAAGTTGTTAGTTCTCCCTTATCGGGGTAGGTAGCAGAGCAGGACCACGAGACGAGTAGAACACGAAGAAGGCAGAATTGAGACCTTTCAAAGTTTTGGCCCAAGTGAGGGAGTATGGGGGCATCATTTGAGCTTCCTGCCTCAGGTGCCAAAATGTTGTAGGCCAGCCCTGAGCAAACAAGAGTGAAAATACCCTTCTAAGACTAAAACTTAATCTCAGCAAGTTACAATCTTTGCCTAGGCACATTTCTCACCAAAACTCAGTTCCAGGGACTTCAACCCCTTTGGCTGAAGTAGTTAATTTCAAGAGGTCTGGTCCCTGGAATCCCACAAACGATGGACAACTCAAGTGTCTTTTGTCTCCCTTATATCACCCCAGTGTTCATTGCCCCGTTACAAGAGGTAAGAAGACTTCCTGCTCTTCGTCCATTCTTGTGGACTCCTGTCACGGAGTGTGGGGGAGTCAGGGCCCTGCACCCCCCTCTTCCTGCGATTCCCCGTGACTCTCAGCCAGCCAGTAAAATGGAAGGTTTATTGGATGACAGGAACACAGTCCCAAACACAGCTTGTAGGTACAAACAGGACCCCTCAGTCAGGTCTCTCTGGGGGGCAGGGAGCTTAGACCTCAGCCCTGGGGCTCCCTCCGTTTCCCCAGACCACTCCAAACTGAAACCCCCTCCAGCCGTCTCACATCACCCTCCCCCTGGCTCCTCCTCCAGCCTTTGTCCAGTTTCCCGGGCAAAGGTGTCACCTGGCTCCAACCCCCCTCCTGGCTCGGGTTACAGGCTCAGGTATTGTCCCTCAAGTAAAGTCACGCCCTGCTAACCCATCCCCAGTGCAGACAGTCCCAGTAAAACTCCCCTGCGACATTCCCAGGTCAATCCACCCTGCTCCCTAGTGCATCACAATTCCCCAGCCCCCTTCTGATTTGCATGTAAATGAGGCTTCCCTTGGTTTGATTTCATAACGCTTAATTTACATTGGAGACAGTTGGATAGCTGCCTTCCCTCCTGTCTGGGGTAGAACCTTTTTCTCCCTGTGTTTGGTCCCAGACTTTAAAGGGTACTATCAGTGAGCATCCATATTTCCTCACAGGGTGTTAATGCATGCATTTCACAATTGTATTAATCACCAGTGTGGAACAGACTTTCATAAAAGACCATACTCAATACACTTTGATAGTACAGTAATATTGCATACAATCAATTGATTCAATTGCTTATCACTTGAGGTTCAGACCCCGCTGTCTTTATAGACCGGTAAACCTTTGCACTGATACATTTTCCCTCTCCTGTTGGGGTGCAGACACCATGCTGTCTTCTTTCCTGCTGGTTAGCTTGATAGCTTTGTTTAATTTATGTGTAAATGGACCTTCGTTGTCTCTGCCAGATGACCAGGCCGGTCAGACAAGCAAATACACCTTCCTTTGTCTAAGGCAGGCTGTGCGTATGCATTGCTTGCCAAACACATTTTAAGAACATATTTCTAGAAATTTTTTATAACACACATTGGTATTTTCATTGGAAACTTTGTGTGTCTAGCCAAAGCCTGAGTATTTCCCGAAATGATGACAATACTTATCTTATTGTTTTCATTCATAATAAAGCAGTTTAGGGGTCTGTAGTTCAATACTACATAATCTAGCAGGTATCACAGTAAGTGTGTATGCAGGCAAATAGCTTAGCATCAAACCACAAACATGAGTGTTCAAGTTAATGGAAAACATTTCTGCCAAGCAAGGAGAGAAGAGAATCTTTAGTAGTAAATAATAGAAACAAATATGTAAATTGACAGTGCCAGAGACACAGCTCCCCTGAGGCTGTGGTAGTTTAAATAGCCTTCTCTCAGTCGCATGGAACTTGGAGGGAGGAGCACAGGTTTGGAGAAGATGCTGGGAATTTAGTCTGTGTGCACATGGCTGGAATGCCAGCTGCAGTTACAGCATCTCAGGGTATAGTTCTCTTAAAAATGAGCCAGTTTAGTTTTGGAAACATAGAATCCTATTAGCCAGCATGGAGGCATTTTAGTTTTAACATTTTTATGTAGAATGTATGTTGCATACATCATAATCTCTAAAGTTATTGACTGCTGCTTCTCTTCATCCTGCTCTCCCTTCTCTTCGGACTCACCATTTGGTGATTAAAATCCCCCAGATCTCTGAATAAACCACAGATGCATAGAAAATACCTTGTGGAGATCGAGTGGAAAAGCTGCATTACATAAAGGGTCTGTGGGTTATAGTGGATCACAAACTAAATACAAGCTAACAATATCATAGGGTTTGTTTAGTCTGGAGAAGAGAAGACTGAGCAGAGCACGTGGTAAGACTCCAAGTAAATGACAAGTTGTTATAAAGATGTGGGTGATAAATTGTTCTCCTTAACCACTAAGCACAGGGCAAGCAGCAATGGGCTTAAATTGCAGCAAGGGAGGTTTAGGTTGGACATTAGGAAAAAAAAAACTTCCTAACTGTGAGGGTAGTTAAACACTGGAAGAAATTACCATGGGAGGCTGTGGAATCTCCATCTTTGGAAGTTTTTACGAACAGGTTAGACATACACCTGCCAGGGATGATCTACATAATACTCACTGTGGGGGACTGGACTAGATAATTTATCAAGGCCCCTTCCAATCTTACATTTCAATGATTCTATTATAATCCTGAAATTTAAATATTAAGAATACATATGGAAACGAGACAAATGAACTGAAGTATGAATTGAATGATTAAGCATTTGAAACTCAGCAGAAAAGATTGGAAAACTTTCAAGTATTATGCAAAATACAATACACAGCAATCCCCCACCCCCCCCCCGCACCCTGCCAAGCATAAATCATTTTGCAGTAGTCTCCTCATTACTGCAGCTCTCTTTGGCTAACCATCTCGTCTAGTCACAGTTCTAGCAACTTTCAAAATCTTTTGATAATTTAGTATTAACATGCTGCAAACTGACGACAGCCACACCATCCATATTCATTATGCTTTTACATTGGAAAACATGAGTGCTTAATTGTTCAGAGAATTTCCAGTCACATAATGGCCTTTTAAATGTTGAAACACAGACTATGGGAAGAGGGAGATAAGATCATTCACCTGAACTTTAAAGACGGCTTGTTAAAATGGAATCAGGCTGCTCCAGCGAAGTTCCTCTGACGGGCACCATGCGGGCTTGACCCTGGAGGATGCCAAGTTATTCCCGCCCCCAGGAGACAGGAGGAACTAAGGCTGCTCAGCACCTTGCAGGGTCCAGCACACACTCTGCAGCTGTAATTCACGTTCTCCACAGACCCCTGGTTCATTAGCAAGCAAAGGAGGTCTTAGTTTGTGGGAAGATGTATTCAGAGTCCCTAGAGGAATTGCAATTAACTGGCGTTTTTCTCAGCCGCGATGAAGGAGGTCTGCCTGCCTGTCCTCTCTGTGATTCCTCAGCATAGGTCCAGTGGCTCAGGCCTGATTAAAAAGCTTCTCTTGTGTTCTATTAATAATGAAGCCATTTTCAGTGTTGATAAAATAGCACCATCCCGGGGCGGGAGTCTGTGTGTGTGAAGTGGATTTTCTGGGCTCTTCTGCCTTTCATCCCACAGAGAGGGGAGTGCAGGCTGCCCACGCAGCGAACAAGCATCATGGGTGGTCTAGAAAAAGCCTCCTAGCATGGGTGGGGCCCTACGTGAAGGAGGAAATTTTTGTCTGCTTCATTTCAGAATTGTGTTTGGTCAGTGCTAGCAGGGAAGGACTTACTGCACCTTGCCTCCAGTGAGTGAGTGCAGGTAAAAAGCAGAGCTGGTCAGACCATCATCAGTTCTCCTGTGCTACATTTCCAATAGGAGACCAGCAACAAATCATGAAAAGTGTTATGGGGGGGGTCATACTTTTGTACACTTTCTTACCATCCCCGTCCCCTTTTACTCCCCCCAGGAAAAGAAGGAGTTTGTGTGCATGTGAAGTGGATTTTCAGGGCTTTTCAGAAAGTATTGGGGTGGGGGAGGTGCAAAAATGCCCCCACAGGAAAATGAGAAACCAATTTTGTCTTCAAAAAAGGCAACACAGTGACATTTTAGGTAGAAATGGAAAGGGAATTTTCCTCTCACATCACAGTGACAATCCAACACATGTTTTTGTTTCATTCTTTTCAATCAGGACATTGAAACATTTCTTCAAAATAGAAATATTTCACAGAAAAACAGTCCGTTCTGATGAAACCACATTTGCTGACAGAAATGTTTTTCAAATGAAACATTTCAATGAGCTTGAGTAAAAACCAACCCACCCACAGTGATAAATGGGAGAAGTGGGCTTTATTTACTGTCTTGCCAGTGCACTGCTGGGTGAACTTAGGCAAGTCCCTTCCCCTCCTTGTGCCTCAGTTTCTCCATCTGTAAAATGGGGATAATGGCCCTGCCCTTTTAAAATGCTTTGAGATCTACGGATGAAAATCACTATATTAGACTGAGGAATTATTAAACTGTGTCCATTACCATGGTATCTGCACCTCTCCTACAATGACAAGGAGACGGGTTTTGAAGTTAAGTGTCAGTAGAGAAGTGTTCTAGCAAAGGCCTAATGTCAGGATCCCCAATTTATGCTCCCAGAACTGGAGATTGATGTGAGATTGGCTGAAAAGTTGGTCCTGAGGGTCTCCTCCCTGGGAAGGTGCACAATGAAGTTTGTCCCTTCTGCTTCTCATTTCGTTTCATTCCCAAACCCTGTAGTGTGGTTTAATAAATTGTTGTTCTTGTTCTGAGGGCATTAGTGTTAGGTCTGGGGGAAGAAAAGATGTTGTAAATTGGGGTGGGTGGTGGGGTTCGGAGTCAGGAGCTGACTCAGTGCCTGTCACTCAGGCCTCTGTCGTTTGGGGCCTAAACAGAGGTTCAGTGAAAAGTAGGGCCACCGCTGATGGACTAGCTAGAGGGGCAAGCAACCGCAGCAGCTGGCTGGGAGGAGATAAATAGAGAGGAAGGAAGCCCTGGAAGGGAGGAAGAGCTGGAAGTAAGGCAGAGCTGGCGGCTGCTAGTACTGCTCCCTTCCCCTCAGAAGCAAGGGGAGAGCTGGCTGGGACTTGTAAATAGCATCGCAGCCTGCTAGGAGAGCAGCACAACACAGTGGTGGTGAAGATGGCCTGGAGTGAACGATCTGTACTTAAGGTGAGAAAGACTCAGAGAGGACCACCCCAGGACACATGTGGGGGCTTATCTGGGAGCAGTGTCTCTCATCCATGTGGGAAGCCAGAGAGGGAACCCGTGTGAGGGCCGCTGGTCCAGGAACTGGAAGAAATCTGGAAATGGATTGTGGAGCTGCAACTGTCCTAGAAGCAGAGCAGAAGGTGTGGCAGGCAGAGCCCCAGATAGCTTTCCAAGACTTGACCAAGGAACCAACGGTGGTAGAGCACCCGATGCTGCAGGGTGTGGCGACTCCCGCGGCCGGGGCCAGCAGTGGAGCCCAAGGAATCGGCCTGCATAAAGTGGCTCTGACAGCTGACCCAAGGCTTTTCTTTGAACTTTGGAAAGGGTGGCTCTAGATTCCAGCTGGGATAAGGCTTCACGGGCTCTGCGAACGGCTCCCCATCTGAAAGCAGCCTAGAATCATAGAATATCAGGATTGGAAGGGACCTCAGGAGGTCATCTAGTCCAACCCCTTGCTCAAAGCAGGACCAATCCCCAATTAAATCATCCCAGCCAGGGCTTTGTCAAGCCTGACCTTAAAAACTTCTAAGGAAGGAGATTCTACCACCTCCCTAGGTAATGCATTCCAGTGTTTCACCACCCTCCTAGTGAAAAAGTTTTTCCTAATATCCAACCTAAACCTCCCCCACTGCAACTTGAGACCATTACTCCTTGTCCTGTCCTCTTCTACCACTGAGAATAGTCTAGAACCATCCTCTTTGGAACCACCTCTCAGGTAGTTGAATGCCTACGCATCCCCAAGTGAAGAACACGCCCAGGACTCTGATGCAGTCAAGGCAACCATCGCAGATAGGATGAGAGCCAGCAGAGAGGTATTTCCAGAAATGTAGGTAACATGGATGGAGGGAGTGAGTCCCAGAGCATGTGCACAGTGGCTGTCAGACTGGGCCACTCACTGCTTGTGACCAGGGAGCCAGGGGGTGGAGGAAGTGATGCATGCGGTGATCCTAGAACAGTTCTTGCAAGGTGGAGAACGTATGGGTGTGCCAGCACCAACCCTCAACATTGGACAGGGCCGTGCAGCTGGACTTTAATCACTTACCTAGCAACCTAAATTTGGCCTCCAGAACCTCTCTTGTACCTTTCCCAATGTCAGTGGTACCTTCCTGTACCACAACCACCAGCTCCTCCCTAATATTGCACCTAAGTCTAGCTAGATGTCTGAAAAGGTCCCTAATCTTGTCACTTGGCCGGCAATTCACCATGCCCTTCTCCTGGTCATCACAAACCCAACTATCTATATTTCTAATAATCAAATTCCCCATTAGTATTTCCTGTCCTTAATAACTGGGGTTCCTTCCCCAAGAGGGGTATCCTCATACCATGGCATCATCTGGAGGGAGGGTCCCACATATGAGATCACATCTCTCTGCTCCAGCTTTTTACTTCTCTTCAAGGGAATTTGGAATAATTTACTAGCATTTATAGTGAAATGTCAATTGTCGTGGAAAATTAACCACATGTTGTGTTTGGATCAGAACAAACCTGAGGTTACTTTATTCAAGCATGCGCATACAGGGAGAGTCAACCGGAGCTGCTCTGGTGTAAACAGAAAATACAGGAGATTATATTGCTGAAAACCACAATTTGTTAAACTCACTTCCTTCAACAGCATTTTTCTTATTTGGCATATAGTGCAAGCTTCAACAGTAGCCTTCCCTTACTTGGAGTTTAGCAAAAGCAAACTTTTCCTGTTATTGACAGGTGTTTCCTTTGTGGTTAATGGTTTTTCTAACTTCTGGCAGTTATGGTTACATTTCTTAAGCTGTGCTGTTTGCAATTTGCCCCTTAATGGAATTTTCCTCACTTTCTTCTTATGCTTCTACACACAGTTAGCTTGACCAAAAATGTAGTCCTAGAAGTTTAGGCCTACTAGATTTTCCTTCACACAATGAAATAGAAGACAGGCTAGAAGTGGGGCATACTATGCATTTTACCAGCACTTCCATGGGAAACTAACTGAAGAAAAACAGCTTCTTCCATTAGTATCAATTCCAATTAAAAAAGACCAAGTTAACACATATGCATGATGTACTAGCTCATTTAATGTCTATATACAAAAATATCACATTCTATGACCTCTCCCAAAGACCAGCAGTACGATTGTTGCTCTATAATTACGTAGATCTATAGCATTTAATTCTGTCTGCAGGCAGAAAACTAGCATAAATGTCCCCAACTCCAAAAAGACTCACATTAAAGTTGCAAAAGTAGCATTAGCAGGAGCCTCTAGTCAGTCTTCCCCAGTTCTGGCTTTGCAGTTATCTTCTATTTGTAGATTATTCCTGCAAGCGTAATATGAGGAGGAAGGGGGGGGCGGGGTATGGGATCAGGGGTTTGTTAAGAAATGAAGAGGTGACTCCCTGACTCCTAAGCCCTGCCTCTGGTTATTATGAATAATGCATCTCTGCAGCACCAGAAAATCATTTGAATTAACAGATGCATGCATGGATACCAAAGCCAAAAGGGACCATTGTGGTCATTTATTCTGACCTCCTGTATAACACAGAGCATAGAACTTCCCCAAAATAAAGTCTACAGCAGATCTTTCAGAAAAAAACATCCAGTCTTAATTTAAAAATTGTCAGTGATGGAGAATCCACCACGAGTCTTGGTAAGTTGTTCTAATGATTAGTTATCCTCACTGTTAAAAACTTATTTCCAGTCTGAATTTTTCTAGCTTCAACTTCCAGCCATTGGGCAATATATTTGGTCCCTGGATAGGTACTTGTAGATTGTAATCAAATCACCCCTTAACCTTCTCTTTGTTAAGTTAAATACATGGAGCTCATTGAGTCTATCATTATAGGAGATATTTTTCCAATCCTTTAAGCAGCATTCTCGTGGGTCTTCTCTGAGCCCTCTCCAATGTATCAACATCTTTGTTGAATTGTGGTCACCAGAACATGACACTGTATTAGAGCACTGATCATACCAGGGCCAGATGCAGAGATAAAATAACTTCTCTACTGCTACTTCTCGTCCGCTGTTCAGGCATCCCATGACCACAGTAACGCCTTGGCCACAGAATCACGCGGGAAGCTCATATTTCAGATTATCCGCAAAGACTCCCAACCGTTTTTGAGGGTCACTGCTTCCCAGGGTAAAGTCCTCCACCCCCGCATGCTCAGTGGTCAGCTGATCGCCATATTTGGGGTCGGGAAGGAATTTTCCTCCAGGGCAGATTGGCAGAGGCCTTGGGGGGTTTTCGCCTTCCTCTGTAGCATGGGGCACGGGTCACTTGCTGGAGGATTCTCTGCACCTTGAAGTCTTTAAACCATGATTTGAGGACTTCAATAGCTCAGGCATAGGTAAGAGGTTTATTGCAGGAGTGGGTGGGTGAGATTTGGTGGCCTGCGTTGTGCAGGAGGTCAGACTAGATGATCATAATGGTCCCTTCTGACCTTAATATCTGTGAGTCTATGAGTCCATAAGTAGTTCCTATGTTCTTTGTT
Organism: Chelonia mydas; assembly: GCF_015237465.2. NCBI lineage: Eukaryota > Metazoa > Chordata > Testudines > Cheloniidae > Chelonia > Chelonia mydas. Next base: position 132,396,849 of record NC_051246.2, on the reverse strand, counting down.
CCTAGAGGTATATATTTACATTTAGCCATACTGAAATGCACATTGTTTGTTTGCACCCAGCTTAGCAAGTAATCAAGATCGCTCTGTTTCAGTGACCTAGTCTGTTCGTTATTTACCACTCCCCAATTTTTGTGTCATCTATACATTTTATCAGTGATGATTTTGCTTCCTATTGGCTCATTGCTAAAAATATTAAATAATGCAAGTCCAAGAACCGATCCCTGTGGGACCTTATAGAAACACACCCACTCAATGATGATTCCCCATCTGTAATTATATTTATGATTACATTTTAAGGCCTCCCACACAGAGCACATTAAAGCAACCCAATCTCCAAGAACAAAGTCTTGGGGAACTGTGGCAAGCGCTGAATCCAGAAGAAAAAGCAGAACACTTGCTAGAATGTACATATAGTCAAAAGGGTTCTTGTTCACCCAGAAGTCTGGACTTCCAAGAATACCTGGGGATCTTTAAAGGTCAATGTAGCCATAATGGCAAGGCACTTTTCCTAATTACTGCATCTCTGTCATATTCATCACATTGAAACGGGCTGTTTAGCTCTGGGGAAGTGAACAAATCATGCTCTGGAAGACATTCAGTAGCTTCCCAGAATCAAAAGGAAAAGTTTGATCGAATCAATGGGCTTTGGTCAGGCTCAATAGCAAAAATTTCCCCTAACTCCTGGTAATTTTCAAGTGGTTTTCATAGATTTGTATATTATAGTTGTCCCTTTTGTCCTTGGAATAACCTAGTTTGACCTCCTGCTTAACACAGGTCAGAGACTTTCCCAAAAATAATTCCTAGAGCAGATCTTTCAGAAAAAAGGACCCAATTTGATTTTAAATTTCTAAGTGATGGAGAATCCACCACAAACTTTGGTAAAGTGTTCCAATGATTAATTACCCTCACACTTAAAAATTACACCTTATTTCCAATCTGATTTAGTCTAGCTTCAACTTATAACCATTAGATAGTGCTATAGATTTCTCTGCTAGATTGAAGATCTATCAAAAATGTTCCCCATGTAGGTACTCATAGACTGTGATCAAATCACCCTTTAACCTTCTCTTTAAGCTAAATAGATTGAGTTCCTCGAGTCTATCACTATAAGGCAAGTTTGTTAAATCCTTTAATAATTCTCATGGCTCTTCTCTGAGCCCTCTCCAGCATATCAACATCTTTCTTGAATTGTGGGCACCAGAATTGGACAGAATTTTCCATCAGTGGTCACAGCCATACCAAATACAGAGATAAAATAATCTCTCTACCCCTACTTAAGATTCCCCTGTTGATGCAAGAGTCTTCTGTTTATTCACCAGTCAGAGATTCTTCCTGTCCCGATAGGATAATTTCTTCTTTATAGAAATGCCACTAGGGGCCCAGCAGCCCAAGAAAAACTTTTGAAGTATGCATACAGCAAAGGAAAGATGCAGCTAAATTAGAAAGAGGAGGTCAGTGAGGCCAGCGTGAATTTTGTCTTTACAGTGTACACAAGGGACCGAGGGTGAGACAGCCATAATTGCAGTCCCCTTGCTCTCCTGCATGGTAGCACATTGCGTGCACCCTCTTGAAGGGAGAATGGAACTACCATCCACCCCAGCATACATAGGATGGAGGCAGTAGAACATAGGCTCCCTGCCTCAACTCTCCACCGAAACAAGTTTGGGTGCTGTGATGGTTGGAGCATGGTCATGATAGGGAGATTCAGTGAGGCCTTTTGGGGTCCTTCATATGTTCAGTATGGTTCTTCAAGTCTTTGGACTTATCCCAGCACTGGTTTCATATGTGATTTTGCACTGTTGATTGTTGGGTTCATTTTTGAGCTGGAGGTGTTTTGAGGTGTTGCAGCACTGTGGAGACCAGTTCTACATTGAGGAGACCAGTTCTCTACTTAGTTCTAAGTGGGGGGTGTTCCATGGTTTTCCTTGTCCATTGATGCAGTGAGCTCCATAGTATAAGGTCAGCTCCTATGACAGATCTGTGTCCCAAATATGTGAGGTTCACCAAGCTGGTGGAAAATGTCACAGCTCCATGCCACTGGAACTATTAGAGAAGGCAATATTTGTTGAAGGAGAGGAGATGACTTGGAGTGTGTGGTGTTCATGGCGTACACACAGACGTTAGAGTATTTTTGTATTTTCTCTTTCTGGAAGGATGCAGCATAATATTTAAAATCCAGACACCTGACACACACAACCAAAAAAAGAGAGACAAAGCAGGCTGCTCCCTAAGGCCTGGTCTACACTGGGGGTGCGGGGGAGGGGCTCAATCTAAGTTACGCAACTTCAGCTACGTGAATAACGTAGCTGAAGTTGATGTACTTAGACCTGCTCACCGCGGTGTCTTCACTGCGGTGAGTCAACGGCTGCTGCTCCCCCCCTCAACTCTGCCTACGCCTCTCACAGTGCTGGAGTACAGGAGTCGACGGGAGAGTGCTCAGGGGTCAATTTATCGCGTCTAGACTAGATGCGATAAATCGACCCCTGCTGGATCGATCACTGCCCGCCGATCCGGTGGGTAGTATAGACATACCCTCAGGCAGAGAAGCACAACTCAGCCCTACTTACTCCAAGCTGGCTCTTTGCAGACTACCTGCTAAGGACCCAGATGACACTGCTGCCATCAGAGCCCCCTAACCTGCAAGCAGAACCAGAAAACCCTTAAAAATATTAGCTTCTAATTTTAACAGTCTTCAGCACACCAGTGTATGGGGGACATTGAATATCAGGGCAGAGTCCTTCTCTGGCCACTCCTCAGTGAAGAGAGAAGAGCACAGAGCCAGAAAGAAAGGCAGAGCTGTAAGGTCTTAATGCACAGATGAGAGGTTGGTGTAGGGACAAGGGTTTTAGGTTTATTAGAAACTGGGGAACCTTTTGGGAAAGGAGGTGCCTATACAGGAAGGATGGTCTCCACATAACTAAAACAGAACCAGCTTGCTGGCATGTACAACTAGAAAGTTTGTAGAGGAATTTAAGGGCTAGGGGAAAGCTCACAGCTGTGGACATCACTAAGGGATGACTTCATTAAAGGGTGAAGTCTCTATTCTGGTGATGAGAACAGGAAAGATGTTGGAAATGTACAGGTAGGGGCCAATGAGAAACACTCACACAAGAGTTTCATTTAAATAGAAATCATGAAAGCAAGCAACTGAATATTGACAAAATTCACAAGTGCTTGTACAGAAATGCTAGAAATCTAAATGCAGAGATGAACTAGAGTGTGTGGCATTAAATGAGGATATGGATATGATAGGGAACATGGACACTTGGTGAGAGGAGGATAATCAATAGAACACACTAATACCAGGGTACAAAATATATAGGAACAACAGTAGTTCGTGCTGTAGTTCGTGCTGATGGGGGAGTGGTAGTATATGTGAAAGAAAACAGAGTCAAATAAAGTAAAAAATCGTAAATGAATCACAGTGTACTATAGAAATTCTATGGATAGAAACTCTATGACTGAAAAATGAGTGTAGCAGTAGGAATATACTATCGGCCACCTGAACAGGATGGTGATGGTGACTGTGAAATGTTCAGGGAGATTACGGAAGCTCAAGGCAGAAAATGCAATATTAATGGGGATTTCAACCATCCTCATATTAATTGGATACAAGTCACCTCAGCAGGCGATTCAGAGATAAAATTTCTAGGCACCCTGAATGACTGCTTCTTAGAGCAGCTTGTCCTGAAACCTATAAGGATACAGGCAACTCTTGCTTTACTCCTAAGTGGTTCACAGGATCTAGTCCAAGAGGTTACTATAGCTGAACCACTTGGTAATAGCAACCATAAAGAATTAAATATAATATCCTTGTAGAGAGAAAAATACTAAAGAAACCCACTGCAGTAGCACTTAACTTCAAAAAGGGGAACTACACAAAAATGAAGAAGCTAGTCATACAGAAATTAAACATGGAAAGTCAGAAGGGTGAAATGCCTGCAAACGCATGAAGACTATTTAAGAACACCATAATAGATGTCAAACTAAATTTATACTCCCATATAAATACACCAAAGAAAGTAAAAATATCTAAAAAATGCCACCATCGCTAAAGAACAGATTAAAAGAGGTGGTTAGAGACAAAAAGGTGTCCTTTGAAAATTGGAAGTCAAATCCTGGTGAGGAAAATAGAAAGGAGCATAAACCCTGGCAAGTCAAGTGTAAAAATATAATCAGAGAGGCAAAGAAAGCATTTTTGTATTTAGCTAGTTGCTCTTCAAATTCTAACAGCAGGATTTTTTAAGTACATCAGAAACAGGAAGCTGCCAAACAATCATTGGGGTCACTGGATGGTCGAAGTGCTAAAGGAGCATCCAGGGAAGACAAGGCCATTTCTGAGACACTAAATGAATTCTTTCCATCAGTATTCACCACAGAGGATATGAGGGAGATTCCCACATGAGCCATTCTCTTTAGGTGACAAATCTGAGGAAATATCTAAGACCGATGTGTCATTAGAGGAGATTTTGGAACAAATCAGTAAATTAAACAGTAATGAGTCACGAGGACCAGATGGTATTCACCCTAGAGTTCTGAAGGAACTGAAATATGAAATTGCAGAACCGCTAACTCTGTTATGTAACCAGTCACTTAAATCAGACTCTCACCAGATGACTGGAAGGCATAGGCCTTGCTAGAAGCCTAGGCATAACTAAGAGTATGAACCAGAGTAGGCCAAGCTTTCGCAGAATAGTAACACACTAGGTATCAGCTAACGAAGTGAGCACATTCCTGACCAGAGAGCATAGTACAAAAACACACAGATCTCTCAAGTAATTACCTAAACTCATTCCTAAGGAATGGTGCAAGAACACACATCAACCCCTCCTAAGATAAGGAGGGAATGACAAGGAGAATGAATGAGGAAGTTTTCTTTGAACTAGCAGGTAGAAGGTCCAGAATAATAACAAAAGGCGTGTTAAATGTAATACGTAACTGGTTTGTATCAATCTATAAAAGGTGAGTGGAAGGGGGGTGGGGGCATCTTTGTACTAGTCTAGGGGACAGAATCCTGGTGTGCTGATTGAACAGGTTCCTTGTCACAGGCACACATATTCATATCTGTGTTTGTTTTTATATTTCTCTTTTTTCAATAAACCAAATTCATAAACAGATTAGCTTCGTTTCTTTACAATGTAATAGGGACTGAGTCTTTTATAACGCAAGTGGTGCTTTTCTTCTGTTTTTCCCCAGTTCTTTAGCACAAATATACCCATTTTAGATTCTCTGGCAGTTTTTGCATAGACGTTCATTTTCACTTGACATGCGTTACTATTTTTTTCATAATGAATGTAGTGCTCGACTGCTAAAATAGACGCTCTCCATCTTCTGTGAGAAGGTGTATTGCCCTCCCCTCCTCCCCCGAGCACTCAATTTAGCAGGGGAGTTCGTAACAGAATTATTGCCAAGCTTTTTAGAATTAATTTGTTTTTGACAGCAAATAAACTTTGGTTATATATGTGAAAGCACTAACCTTACTAGCCAGTACTTTTGTTAGCATAACTCAAAAGAAAATAGCTTAATATTAAACCTAAATAAAGTTTTTAATTACAGGTTATGCAAACACTTGGACATTTTTGCTATAACATTCTGATAACTTTAATATTTAAGGTAATAAACAAGTTTTTAAAGATCCAGAACAGAAAGTGACATTTTGTTTATATTATCTTTGCATTAAAGTTGAAGATTTTTTCCCTTCAGTTTTTTTTCTTGGAGTAAGAAGCCTTTGATTAATTTAAAAAAAAAAAAAACACTGTTTGCAATTGCTTTAGTTACTGAAGCAGAAATGTGCAAATATTAATAACCGAGGCCTTTTGGGCTCTGCAAAAGAATTGGTATTCCAATGGTTATAGCCAATCATAATATTACAATACTGTGGTACCACTTATATTTTGAAAAATGACTCTGAAATTAGGTTTTGTTGCAACAAAATAAAAACAAAAAAAATCGTCACCTCACACAACATACAACAACACAGGACAACATACAGGACGAACGTAAAATTAAAGACGAACAGTGCCAGACTAGTATTTATAACTATACAAATAAGGCATTAAGAGCTTAAAGTTAAGGCAAAGCATTTTAAAAACAAACAGGTAAATAAAAGTTAAATATTTCAATAAGCAAGTTATTACCTTTTCATGTAAAACCTTGAATAAGAATTGGTGAAAATCCTGTTATGTGCCCACTTTGTTGTATTAATTTAGTTAACTTAATGCAGTTTCCATTACTTTGTTACCTTTACTTTTACGGATACTGCTATATAGAAATAAGGAAAAGCCATGTTGCAAATATTAGTTAGTTGGTAGGATTAGAAGCAGAATTAACATCTCTGTTGCTTGGCAACCATATCTTCAAGAAATTGAATAGTCTCTTCAGTTGTTGCATTATTGAAGGGTTAAAATAATTAATTTACTTCACATATTTAAATAAAGTTGTTACATGAAGCTTCTTCTTTGTTTTTTGTTTTTTTCAGTGGCCTCATCTTTCTGCAGTGGGGTTTCTGGACTAGCTATAACTTTTAAACAAAGATGGCAGCAGGAGGGGAGAGAGCAACCTAGGAAACAGGGCAGACAAGAGCCAAGAGAAATTAATTACTCTGAGGTCCATTTAAACTACAGGCAGGAACAATTAACTAGTATGCAAAAATACTTGAAAAAGAAGGTTTTATGAGCTCTGAGAGGGGAGTGGGGCTCCCTGGGTTAGACCAAGGGTTTACATTTCTACTGCTGTGAGATTCACGGGCGAGAGTCTCAGAAGAGACAATATTTAAGGATTACTCATAAAGGCCCATATGCTTCTCTCCTGCATGATGACATGTGGAGGGGAACAAACCAATGTGGAAACTTTCCGTTTCCTTCAGCTTCAGAATCTGGACACTTTCTGCCTGGGGCCCGGTGGGAACAGCGAGCTCTCCTGCCTCCTGGCATGGCAGCACTCCCAGACCAAACCGTATGGAGCAGGTGCTGGTGCCACGGGGGGAAGTGGGATATGACTGCAAAGCCGTTCCCCTTCTCGGAACGTGGAGCTGGGACAGATGGACGAAGTGCTGGCTGCTGTGGACAGCGGTTTTGATTGCTCGACCCTGTTCAAGTAACGTAATCGAATCATTCAGTCGATGCTCTCCAGAACTTACTGGGAAGAGCCACATACAGGTGGAAGCTCTGCTGCCATTCCCTGGTACCCTGGCTTGAATTCAGCAAAGTCCTGGGGCTGCTTCTTAGGAGCCACCTACCGGAAATTGCTCACATGCACTATGTAGCATGGGGCACCAGAGTAGCTGGCCCATGTGGATCCTTCCTTCAGAAGAGCCGTTCTGTTGCATGGACAGCTGTGAATGGCCCATAGAACCAGGATAAAGGTGCACTCATTCTTTCTTTTCCAGAGGGGGCCAGTCAGTTAGATGCCCCAGACAGCGCCTCCTCTGAGTAAATACCAAAGTGTTCTTCCCCGTGGGGGATGCCTGTGCTTCTCGCAGTCCCATTGATCATGACTTGAATGGGGCTCTGTGCAGGTGCAGGGGGTCAGCTTGAAGGATCAGGGCCAGCCAACTCATTAGTTAAGAGTACGGTCATTAAGGAGCAGCAACTGCACAAGGTTCAACCCTGCTGGAAGGAGGACCAGACCAATACTGGGTCACTATTGCCTAATCTCAGTAAAGTACTCTTTAAGATACATTCCTCAGCAGTCATTCCTCAGCAGTCACAGAGCTTTCGCTAACTAATGCAGCAAAATACATTCATTTGAAATGAAGACCTATCCCCCCAAAGCTGGATAATCAATACCATGGTATCTGCACTGACCCCTGGGTGATCCTGCACTTAGGACGGAAGAATCCCATGCACCGCTACAGACTAGGGACCGAATGGCTTGGCAGCAGTTCTGCGGAAAAGGACCTAGGGGTTACAGTGGACGAGAAGCTGGATATGAGTCAACAGTGTGCCGTTGTTGACAAGAAGGCCAATGGCATTTTGGGATGTATAAGTAGGGGCATTGCCAGCAGATGGAGGGACGTGATCGTTCCCCTCTATTCGACATTGGTGAGGCCTCATCTGGAGTAGTGTGTCCAGTTTTGGCCCCCACACTACAAGAAGGATGTGGAAAGATTGGAAAATGTCCAGCAGAGGGCAACAAAAATGATTAGGGGACTGGAACACATGACTTATGAGGAGAGGCTGAGGGAACTGGGATTGTTTAGTCTGCGGAAGAGAAGAATGAGGGGGGATTTGATAGCTGCTTTCAACTACCTGAAAGGGGGTTCCAAAGAGGATGGCTCTAGGCTGTTCTCAGTGGTAGCTGATGACAGAACAAGGAGCAATGGTCTCAAGTTGCAGTGGGGGAGGTTTAGGTTGGATATTCGGAAAAACTTTTTCGCTAGGAGCGTGGTGAAACACTGGAATGGGTTACCTAGGGAGGAGGTTAAATCTCCTTCCTTTGAAGTTTTTAAGGTCAGGCTTGACAAAGCCCTGGCTGGGATGATTTAGTTGGGGATTGGTCCTGCTTTGAGCAGGGGGTTGGACTAGATGACCTCCTGAGGTCCCTTCCAACCCTGATATTCTATGATCCATGAGCATCGGAGATTGTATTCCTACTGCAGAGAAATGATTTCTCCTCTGTTGTACAATACCAACTCATAAAACATATCTACTTGATCTACGGGATAGCAGTCCCCCAACATACCATTTCAGAGGCTCCCTGTCTGTGGGGGATATTTCTATTGAGCTATCTTTGCAGCTGGGTGGAAATGCTTTGATGGCAGGGCCCTTAATCTTTGCCTTTTTCATAATATTCATGAAATAAAAGAGGTAATTTATTATCTCTCTGAATGAAGTGACTAAGATTCAATCTTATTTCGAGAAGGTTTTCAAAAGGGGCTCTTTTGTATTCATTCTTTTATACGTTTACATTCGTAAAATATTTTAATAACCAACATAGTCTTAGCTTTATCCATTATCCAAAAAATGGCCAAGGCTTGTATTTTTTTGAGATTGTAAATGTTGTACTCTGACTCATTCATTTTGCTGAAAGCCTATTTTCCTTCGCCCAACTACTTTGGAAGCAGTTATATCAATTGCCTTTTTTTCTTTAACAATTTATTACTATTACAGCTCTTTTCTCTGGCTTTGAAATGTCTCTAGTTAATGATGCAGGCTATTAGAAAGCCACTTTGCACAAGTAGCTGAGAACATCTGGCTTTATTAGCAATGGTGCAATAATTTATATCACTTTGAGTTAAGGAAAAGCTTTATGTACTGTGGTAGAGGTCAGAACCATGGGAGAACCTTAGCGCCCAAAGTGAAAGCCACCCTTAGCTCTGTAGACAGTGCCTCAGGAGGAGGGGGTGAAATCTTGGACGTTCCCCCCGACCCCAATGTTAATAGTAGTGAAAGCAATTTCTTTAAACTTCTGAACTCCCTGGTAGGCCCCACAGATGGGCTGAATCCAGCACAACATCTCGAAGGGCAAAGCAAAATCTGGCAGGTGGCACAAAATCTGCAAGCGTAACATTCCCGGACTCAGAGCACACTGTCTTTCATGCTGCAGAATGTAAGTAGTGAGTGTGAGAGAGAGAAGCCCAGCTATTGCTGGGACTCACGGACTCTAAGACTGTGTCTGATCCCAAGACTTTGTATCTGCTTGGCATTGTGGAGACTTATCCCCACCCGGCCAGTGAAACATGAAGCAGACAGGAGAGCTGGCAGCAGTGGGAAGGGGATATCTGGGGTCATTGCCATCTTGTCTCCAGCTGTTCACAAGATCAAGAGGAGTTTTTGTTTCAGCTGACACAATCATTAAAGCTCATCTGGTTTAGTGGAATTACAGAAACTGATATCTTACATGCTGCTTTCAAATAACCCTCCTTTTTTTTTTTGTTTTTTGTTTAAGTTCTGGAACTTGAGCAACACAATTTAAACAAAAACTGCATCATTGATCATCTCTGGAAGTCTGTTTTTGCCAACAGTTGTAAATTATGATTCATTCTAATGAAGGCGGTGTGGTAGAAAAAGAGAGCCTGAGACACGAGGCCTCATATAAGAGTCCTAATGTAAGGCCTAACATCCAAATGCAGTCAAGCCCTGCTAATATAAAGCAGATTTAGCAACAGTCAGGCTGAGTCGGACCCTGCCCTGTTACAAAGCAGAGGCCTGCTTGCAGGGTCACTATCCGATACATGAACTTGGCAAGAACAAGGTGAGTGTCGCAGAAACACAAGCACTCCTAAGCACTAAGTTTTCCTGTAAACACATTCCAAAAGGATCGTGCCAGAACACCCCAATATCAGTTTATGGTGTAAACACACTCCCCAAAGATGATACAGGGACACGCTAACCTCTCTTAAAGATAAGGTCAGGACTACAGGATGATGGATAGAGATGTTTTGATCCAACCAACATGTACAAGGTAAGGGGTGGTAACTAACCACGTCAGAAGGGCAATATGCACCTTGTCTGTATCAGTGTATAAAAGAGGGATTTCAGAGGGGGTGTCTTTGGGCAGCCATGAGGGGACTGGAAAGTCCCTCCACTCACTGAGCTAGTCCATTGGAACAGGCGTACATGTGTTAGTGATCCTGTAGAGTTTACGGGATACTAGGACCGTGCTTCGTTGACAATAAACTTGGCTGGGCGCCTTCGCTACTGAAACGGGTCTGTGGTCTTTTGGGCAGTTCGACTGGAGTCTGCTGTATGGGCTTTTGGGCCAGAGCCAGTGCAGCACACAGAGAGGGAACACATATGGGGAGGGATAGCTCAGTGGTTTGAGCATTGGCCTGCTAAACCCAGGGTTGTGAGTTCAATCCTTGAGGGGGCCCTTTAAGGATCAGGGGCAAAATTGGGGATTGGGCATGCTTTGAGCACTGGGTTGGATTAGATGACTCATTAATAATCTGGAGGATGGTGTGGATTGCACCCTCAGCAAGTTTGCAGATGACACTAAACTGGGAGGAGAGGTAGATATGCTGGAGGGTAGGGATAGGATACAGAGGGACTTAGACAAATTAGAGGATTGGGCCAAAAGAAATCTGATGAGGTTCAACAAGGACAAGTGCAGAGTCCTGCACTTAGGACGGAAGAATCCAATACACCGCTACAGACTAGGGACTGAATGGCTCGGCAGCAGTTCTGCAGAAAAGGACCTAGGGGTTACAGTGGATGAGAAGCTGGATATGAATCAACAGCGTGCCCTTGTTACCAAGAAGGCTAACAGCATTTTGGGATGTATATGTAGGGGCATTGCCAGCAGATCAAGGGACGTGATCGTTCCCCTCTATTCGACATTGGTGAGGCCTCATCTGGAGTAGTGTGTCCAGTTTTGGGCCCCACACTACAAGAAGGATGTGGACAAATTGGAAAGCATCCAGCAGAGGGCAACAAAAATGATTAGGGGACTGGAACACATGACTTATAAGGAGAGGCTGAGGGAGCTGGGATTGTTTAGTCTGCAGAAGAGAAGAATGAGGGGGGATTTGATAGCTGCTTTCAACTATCTGAAGGGGGGTTCCAAAGAGGATGGCTCTAGACTGTTCTCAGTGGTAGCAGATGACAGAACAAGGAGCAATGGTCTCCAGTTGCAGTGGGGGAGGTTTAGGTTGGATATTAGGAAAAACTTTTTCACTAGGAGGGTGGGGAAGCACTGGAATGGGTTACCTAGGGAGGTGGTAGAATTTCCTTCCTTATAGGTTTTTAAGGTCAGGCTTGACAAAGCCCTGGCTGGGATGATTTAACTGGGAATTGGTCCTGCTTCGAGCAGGGGGTTGGACTAGATGACCTTCTGGGGTCCCTTCCAACCCTGATATTCTATGATTCTATGATTCTATTTTAGATGACCTCCTGAGGTCCCTTCCAACCCTGATATTCTATGATTATATGATACTGCTTAGAAAGTCACTCATTTGGTTGATATTTCTCTGAGAAAGAGTTAAGGGCCCATGAAAATGCCAAAGAGATTTGTCTTTGACTTTAAAAAGTTTTAGCAAGTTTCACATGCAGATATGTGATCTAAAACAAAAAGCTTGAGGTCAAACATTGCTGTGTGAATGTTTGTGTAATTAAATGGGCCACAGAAATACTTTCTTTACCAGAAAAAACTGTAATTAATACATCAATTCCTTGTGAATTTTTTGCCTAGACAAGAAGACTCTGTTAACACACAGCCCTCTGTTCCCCAAAAATCTAAAATTACCAGTGAGGATATGTACAATAACATGCAAATCAGAGCTTATTCTGAATTTCCTAAAAGTGCTAGCTTCCACAGCGCTGCTTGATAAGCCAGTGTAACAGCATATTGATACAGGGAGGGCCCCAGGATATTCAATGAGAGACAACTCTCTGAGCAGGTGCCAGAAGACCCAGAGGGATGTGTCCAGATTTCTAGCTGCAGTCATGTGGTTTGAAGACCAGGCCTCACACATGCATAACCTCTCCCCTCAGGGGAGAAACTCAGTTTTCCTAGTGAACTTTCTGCTGCTGTGGATTTGGGTGGTCTATCTGCACAGGAGATTGTGAAAGCCAGTCAATCTGTATGATAGCTGCAAAAAGCAAATATTTCCCTAACAAACAGTGGTGGCAATTCAGCCATTTCCAGGGGCATCAAATTCCAATCCCTCCCCGAACCCCCAGCAGGGAACCTGTTCCAGTCCCTACACATTCCCTCCCCCGACAGGGACCTCGGGTCTTCTACAGCCAGGGTGTCTTCCCTCTCTTTTGCCCGTACAAGGCATGATCCACCAGGTCTCAAGATTTCAGCAGATTCCCCGTGCTCCACCATATAGGACCAGATTCCAAGTGAATCACATCGCAACATCATTTGGCCCATCTGTATGAAGGGGCAGCAGGGCCAAATTTCAGTGAGCGGAGCTGTCAAATTTCAGTGGTGTTGTGACCACTCATTTGGAATGACACTCCACACTGCTCCAGCAGCAGGCGTCTGACCACTGCTTAAAAGTCAACTGTTGGGAATGGGGGATGTCCACCTTGATTGCTTTGGCCTCGTTAGCACTATGAAGGTAATTTTCCTTCTGTTAATATTCACCCCTTCTTGTCAACTGTTGAGAATAGGCCACTTCCACCTTAATTGAATTGGCCTCGTTAGCACTGACCCCTCCACTTGGTAAGGCAACTCACATCTTTCCATTTGCTGTATATATATACTGCTTATTGTACTTTTCACTCCATGCATCTGATGAAGTAGGTTTTAGCCCACAAAAGCTTATGCCCAAATAAATTTGTTAGTCTCTAATGTGCCACAAGGACTCCTCGTTGGTTTTGCTGATACAGACTAACACGGATACGCCTCTGAAACCTGCTTAAAAGTGTTTGCTATGGCACAAGGGCTAAGCCAACTAAATAAAGATAAAAAATATCCTCTGGATTATTAAAGTTTCTGTTCCTACTTTCAAATTTGAATTCAGAAGAAAAGTTTCAAAAGTTCCACATAAAAATTGAGAAAATGACTGTCTAAATCATGGTCGTTCTACATAATGATGTGCCTCAAGCAGGAAGAACTATAAATGGTAAAAGAGCAACATTAGAAAGTACCACCTACATGTTAGAGCAAATCTCTGAAGATAATTAATATATAGGGCCACTATGAGTCATGATTACATCTTCCAAATATATTGCTGGTGCGACCAGGAATGAAAGGCTTATATTAAAAAAGAAGCAACCAGGTGCTCTGAATTCTCTTAGAAGTATAATTCTGACATTTACTTTGAAAGTACTGAGAGTAATGAGAGGTCATATGGTCAGCATGCAGCTTTCATCAGTGATAACTATATAAAATGGCAGGCTGTTTTGAACAGTGTAACCGTTGCTTTTATTTTAACTGAGACTACTTCCAAACCAAAAGGACAGGTGAAAAAGTTTTAAAACTTTGCTCCTTTTAAAACGACATGCTCTAGAAGTCCTGAGAACATGCCACTGATCGGTGGAAAAAGTAGTTTGCAAATATACTTTTCTGAAAACTGATAATTGTGCATTAAGTTCTCCTGTAGAGTGCTGGATTGCTTCCAGTGGGGATGGAAATCGGATCAGAAACAAAGGTCACCCTGGGCAGTAGTAGTTTCAATTCATTCAAGCTGCACTACCCATGTGCCTTAATCACACCCCTGTTGTCAGAAGGTTTAATTTACCAGTCAGGACTGGGGCGACATTGTGCCAAACTTTCTTTGGAAATAAAAATCACTAGGGAAATTTGCTTATAAAGAGATTAAATGATCTGTCCAGGAAAAGGCATGAGGACATTAGGATAGGATGCAGGGAATATAATTTCTGCAGCAGCTTGCCGCTACTGTAGAAAATAGCAGATTAGGAATGGAGAGTGAGCCACTGAGATGCTGGCAGGCCATCCTTAGGCTTGGCAGAAATTGATTTTTATTTTTAAGTAATTTTGACAGAAAATATCAATGTGTATTTTAAGCATTTTTTACTATTTTTATTGATTTACATTTTCATAGTTGCATCAAATTCTGGGTTTTAAGATTTTATTTTGATTTTTCAGTTGCTGGAAATCATGGGGAGGGTCAGATAATAGTTATTTAATAACAGTAAATGTTGAGATTCAAACAGTTACAACTTTGTAACCATTAAAACACACCATATGTCAAAATATACAAAGTAAACCTCCTTAAATCAAACTCTGCAGCTCTCTAGAAGCATCTTTCTTACTTTGCCTTCCTGCAAATTTCAGTTATTCTAGCAGGAACTGTTTTGTCAGCGGTTGGTGTGTGCATGCTGTAATAGATGTTTTCCAACATTTACCGATAAAATGTAAACCTTCCGAGCCTAGGCAAAATAGCACAGGACGTGCCGAATGCTTTCAGAGCATGGAGTTCTCTGACTGCTATTATTATGATGTTTGTTATAGTTCTTATATTATTATTTTTGTGAGTTTCATGCTGAAGGCAGGGTCAACAAGCAGTTCCTAATGGGGAACATTCACTACTGCCTCCAGAGTGAAAAGCTTTGGAAACATTAAATCCTGAATTCTCCTTAGATTGCTGACTTTCCATTTCGATGCAAGAGCGAGACAATTGAAAAGATTCTCAGTTTCTCTGAAAATAAGGAAATGGTTTGTCAGAAAAGTGAAAATAATTGTGTATGAACTAGAGGTTGGAAGTAGCCAGTTATCTAGGCATGCCCTAGACCCCTGCGTGGTGCATGAAGGCAATTCTGTATGACAGAAATGGCTGAGCTAGTGCATGGCTCTCTGCCAAGGCTAAGACTGATGATGGAAAACACAATTCAAACCCTGCTCTAGGTGACCATGTTTTAGTCCAGGTCTCGACAGTAAAGGTGAGATAAACTATTTCACTCACAAGTGAGTCGCAGCAGAGAGGTTGCATACTACAATAACTTTGCCTGAGAGAAGTGCCCTGATTTGAAAATCATATTTGAAACCAATTGAGTCCATTTCTTTGAAATTAAGAACAAGATGTCTTCAGAGTACATAGATTTCAGAGTAACAGCCATGTTAGTCTGTATTCACAAAAAGAAAAGGAGTACTTGTGGCACCTTAGAGACTAACCAATTTATTTGAGCATAAGCTTTCGTGAGCTACAGCTCACTTCATCGGATGCATACTGTGGAAAGTGTAGAAGATCTTTTTATACACACAAAGCATGAAAAAATACCTCCCCCCACCCCACTCTCCTGCTGGTAGTAGCTTATCTAAAGTGATCACTCTCCTTACAATGTGTATGATAATCAAGGTGGGCCATTTCCAGCACAAATCTAGGGTTTAACAAGAACGTCTGAGGAACAGTGGCGGGGGGGGGGGGGGATAAACAAGGGGAAATAGGTTACTTTTTATAATGACTCAACCACTCCCAGTCTCTATTCAAGCCTAAGTTAATTGTATCCAATTTGCAAATTAATTCCAATTCAGCAGTCTCTCATTGGAGTCTGTTTCTGAAGTTTTTCTGTTGTAATATCGCAACTTTCATGTCTGTAATCGCGTGACCAGAGAGATTGAAGTGTTCTCCGACTGGTTTATGAATGTTATAATTCTTGACGTCTGATTTGTGACCATTTATTCTTTTACGTAGAGTCTGTCCAGTTTGACCAATGTACATGGCAGAGGGGCATTGCTGGCACATGATGGCATATATCACATTGGTGGATGTGCAGGTGAACGAGCCTCTGATAGTGTGGCTGATGTTGTTAGGCCCTGTGATGGTGTCCCCTGAATAGATATGTGAGCACAGTTGGCAACGGGCTTTGTTGCAAGGATAGGTTCCTGGGTTAGTGGTTCTGTTGTGTGGTGTGTGGTTGCTGGTGAGTATTTGCTTCAGGTTGGGGGCTGTCTGTAGGCAAGGACTGGCCTGTCTCCCAAGATTTGTGAAAGTGATGGGACGTCCTTCAGGATAGGTTGTAGATCCTTGATAATGCGTTGGAGAGGTTTTAGTTGGGGGCTGAAGGTGACGGCTACTGGCGTTCTGTTATTTTCTTTGTTAGGCCTGTCCTGTAGTAGGTGACTTCTGGGAACTCTTCTGGCTCTATCAATCTGTTTCTTCACTTCCGCAGGTGGGTACTGTAGTTGTAAGAATGCTTGATAGAGATCTTGTAGGTGTTTGTCTCTGTCTGAGGGGTTGGAGCAAATACGGTTGTATCGTAGAGCTCGGCTGTAGACAATGGATCGTGTGGTGTGGTCAGGGTGAAAGCTGGAGGCATGTAGGTAGGAATAGCGGTCAGCAGTAGGTTTCCGGTATAGGGTGGTGTTTATCTGACCATCGCTTATTAGCACTGTAGCGTCCAGGAAATGGATCTCTTGTGTGGACTGGTCAAGGCTGAGGTTGATGGTGGGATGGAAATTGTTGAAATCATGGTGGAATTCCTCAAGGGCTTCTTTTCCATGGGTCCAGATGATGAAGATGTCATCAATATAGCGCAAGTAGAGTAGGGGCGTTAGGGGACGAGAGCTGAGGAAGCGTTGTTCTAAGTCAGCCATAAAAATGTTGGCATACTGTGGGGCCATGTGGGTACCCATAGCAGTGCCGCTGATCTGAAGGTATACGTTGTCCCCAAATGTGAAATAGTTATGGGTGAGGACAAAGTCACAAAGTTCAGCCACCAGGTTAGCCGTGACATTATCGGGGATAGTGTTCTTGACGGCTTGTAGTCCATCTTTGTGTGGAATGTTGGTGTAGAGGGCTTCTACATCCATAGTGGCCAGGATGGTGTTATCAGGAAGATCACCGATGGATTGTGGTTTCCTCAGGAAGTCAGTGGTGTCTCGAAGGCAGCTGGGAGTGCTGGTAGCGTAGGGCCTGAGGAGTGAGTCTACATAGCCAGACAATCCTGCTGTCAGGGTGCCAATGCCTGAGATGATGGGGCGCCCAGGATTTCCAGGTTTATGGATCTTGGGTAGTAGATAGAATACCCCAGGTCGGGGTTCCAGGGATGTGTCTGTGCGAATTTGATCTTGTGCTTTTTCAGGGAGTTTCTTGAGCAAATGCTGTAGTTGCTTTTGGTAACTTTCAGTGGGATCATAGGGTAATGGCTTGTAGAAAGTGGTGTTGGAGAGCTGCCGAGCAGCCTCTTGTTCATATTCCGACCTATTCATGATGACAATGGCACCTCCTTTGTCAGCCTTTTTGATTATGATGTCAGAGTTGTTTCTGAGGCTGTGGATGGCATTGTGTTCCGCACAGCTGAGGTTATGGGGCAAGTGATGCTGCTTTTCCACAATTTCAGCCTGTGCACATTGGCAGAAGCACTCTATGTAGAAGTCCAGTCTGCTGTCTTGACCTTCAGGAGGAGTCCAGCTAGAATCCTTCTTTTTGTAGTTTCAGAGTAACAGCCGGGTTAGTCTGTATTCGCAAAAAGAAAAGGAGGACTTGTGGCACCTTAGAGACTAACCAATTTATTTGAGCATAAGCTTTCATGAGCTACAGCTCACAAGTACTCCTTTTCTCTTTTTGTAGTGTTGGTAGGGAGGTCTTTGTGGGTTAGTATGTTGTTCAGAGGTGTGTTGGAAATATTCCTTGAGTCGGAGATGTCGAAAATAGGATTCTAGGTCACCACAGAACTGTATCATGTTTATGGGGGTGGAGGGGCAGAAGGAGAGGCCCCGAGATAGGACAGCTTCTTCTGCTGGGCTAAGAGTATAGTTGGATAGATTAACAATATTGCTGGGTGGGTTGAGGGAACCATTGCTGTGGCCCCTTGTGGCATGTAGTAGTTTAGAAAGTTTAGTGTCCTTTTTCTTTTGTAGAGAAGCAAAGTTTACAACACACACAAAGTGTGTGTGTATAAAAACATGCTCACTTTTTTTCATGGTCTGTGTGTATAAAAACATCCTCACTGTATTTTCCACTTTATGCATCCGATGAAGTGAGCTGTAGCTCACGAAAGCTTATGCTCAAATAAATTGGTTAGTCTCTAAGGTGCCACAAGTACTCCTTTTCTTTTTTCAGAGTACATAGTATTCTTCAGATGTTCAGTTTCGATAGTGATTTTATTTTTAAGAACACATTGAGAAAGAATAACTCAGTTTTTTAACCTGTAGGTACATTTGTTTCTGTAATGGCTGTGATGAAGTAGTTTGTGAGTTTGTTTTGTTTTAATTGCAGCACACATTGGTTGTATGGCAAATCTACTGGCTCTTGCAAGCTTGGTTGGTCCGAACTTTTAGTGCAAAGTGCCTGGAGGGATCTGCCCCTAAAGCCCGTGTATCTGAACCCACGAGGACCATGTCAGTGCAAAAGAGTTGTAGAGGCTTCTGCTCCGTCTCTTCTCCCTGGTGAAAGGGTAGGTGGCATGGCCTCTTGGGGCTGTCATTAGCTGATTAAATTTAGAGGAACAGTGAGGCTACTGTAGATTATGCAGGGGCCTGGCACTGCCCAGAGAGTCCCCAAGATTGAGGGAGTGCAGGCCCATGCTATGTGCAGTTCAACTAGATCCCAGATATGGGCCAACATAACTGGTAAAGAAGAAGTGAGAATTTATTATTTGCTAGTGCAGTTTATTACCAGGAAAAATCTATAGTAAAGGGATACATTCCCTTGTGTGAATGGATGAGACACTTGCTGTGACAGGGCTAATTAGGCTCTTGGGAGAATTTATGCACAGCTAATAAGAAGCAGATCTAAATGTTGTCTTAATTTACCCTCAAGCGCACAAAAAAATGTTGTTCATTCAAGTTGCACTAATTAAGCCAACATTCATTAACCCTTCCTTCCTAGATAGAGACCCAGGGCAGCAGAGAAGAATGAAACCACATCTTTTCCACTGCGTAATTCCGCTTTTCATGAACCTTCAAACGCTGATCCCAAATGCGGTATTTGGCTACCAGTGGTCCTAATCCCCTTTAACAGTAGCAGTTCTTCTACCTTCCGTACCATCAGTTGCCAGATTAGTCTTTGTCAGTTGTTCTAAGTCACTATTATTCAAAGCCCGTGTCTGGAGTAGAAGCTGGGACTGCGATCTTTGGATAGCTACAGCTCTTAGGAGCTTTTCTTATGTGCTGTGCCTCTTCCCACCTCATCTGTGCCCGCTACACAGAATTCCAGAAAAGAGGCAGCAGCCTGCATGTCCGGGTTAGTGTGTTAGCTCTGGGCTGGTCTGGAAAACATAAGGATTCCCCCACCCAGACTCACTTGAATCTTCACCATTGTTAGAGCTTAACTCCTCTCAAACGGTTAGATTTGGATTTTTATTCCCAGTTTCCCCCCACAACTGATATCAGAAGTGCCATAAATCTTGTTGTGAAAATCTGCTTTCAAGAGATCTCTGGTTCCGTTCTTGAGACTCGTGTTTTGGATCGTTCAAATAAGGCTTGGGGCAGCATCTGGATTTGTGGATGTTTATCCAGACTGAACCTGAACTCTGAACCTTGTGCGGCTCGCCCATCACGAGTGTACGAGCAATGGATAAGATGGGAAGTGCTGCAGTGAGCTTCCTAATGCGGAGAGCTGGCAGGCGAGGCGGAGACATCCTGCTGGAGTGCTGTGGTGCAGCACAGGCTTAGGAATCAGCTGGAATCAGCCAGGCCTTCTCCTCCATTACAGCAACAGCATTGCTCCTCCCCGCTGGCTTTGTCATGACCTGGGCTAGCTCAGCTCCAGGCAGCGATCCTCATTAAAATATGTGACGAATAAAGAACTGGCTGTTAAATGAAAGGTGAATTAAAGGGATGCAAACTGCTAAAGCGGGAGGAAGGGCAGAAAATGGCACTTGCTGGTCTTGTGCTTTGAAAAGCAGGGATGAACCACAGGATTAAAATGTAACAACACCAATTTACACAGGTATCAGTAAGATCAAAATCTGGCCCTAAACTGGATTTTCCTCTCCTCTCTTCATGTGAACATTTCATAATTGAGAAAGAACGGCATTGTGTGTCGGTTCTGCTAACTGCAAATTCCTTCCTCTCTCAGCATGGCTGTGCAGAATGTCGCTTGCATGGACGCCGTTTCTTGCACAGCACACGTTACAACTGTTATGGGGAGGAAGGGACATCTGCTCAAGCTGTCATTTCAATGCCCCCAGGTTTATCAGCACTACCGTGTTGCCTTTGTTTTAAATTCTTACTGCTCGGAGTAAGAGCATCATCAGATCCCATTTTAATATGGTCTCCATAGTGATTTAATTTGAGATTTTTAATTTGATTCTGGTTAGTTGTTCTCAGGTAGGAACGCTGAGCAGAGCCTATGCATATGAGAGCAGAATCTTCAGGAACTCGGGCAAACCGGTACATGGTGGGTCAATTCTGGCTACCGTTTCTTTCCCCGGGCAGAATGATATGCTGCCTTTTACACCCTAGGTTATTCATGGCCATTCCAATAGGAAGACAATGGCCTCACTTGTTTTACCATTGCCTTCTTCCCATTTTATTCTCGAGTATCATTACAAATAAGAACAAAAATTGTTTGTTTGTTTTTTAAGCCCAAGATGTGTTTTCTGTCATTGCCCTGGAAATCAGCTGCATTGTCCTGGTGCCGACCCAGAATGCTGGTCACGCACAGCCTTTGCACCGGCAGCTCATGCCCCCCTCTGCTGTCAATGGGGTGCTTTTGGCTTCAGCTCGATGTTATCATGTCTTCATCCAGGAGATAAAAGAGTTAGGAGAAGAAAACTGTGGCTCTCAAGCTATTGAGTCTTTAGTTCTGTGAATAATGGAAGGGACTCAACCCCTGATGTGTGGCCTGCCCTCAGTCTAAGCATAATGCCCGGGGGTTGATCCCTGATGTGTGGGCTGCAGCCATCCTGAATAACATAATTAGTGACGCTGGGCCCCTGGGATTTGTAAGCAAACATGTGCTGTGTGGCAGAGCCTCCCTCCCTCACTTCCGCATGTCCTAGCTTTCCTGAGCTGGCACTTGGAAGAAAGACTCATGTCAAAAGTAAAGCCCAGTATATATAACACCAGCCTTGACACAAGCAAAGGACAGTATAAAGGAGCTAATAACAGCTATGGTGGAATTCAACAAACACCCACCATCAGGTTGTTTAAAAATGTTTAAAACCTTTGAAAAGAGCCTTCTGGGTTCCAGGGACTCCCTTCAAGGCATGACTCCTGAGATCTGTCCTGGGAAGTAAATGACATCCCTGCACGTTGTGGTTTATTGGGACCACACAAAACTTTCTAACACAAGAGAAGTTGTCACATTCCCCAGGCACAGAGAACAGGAATAGCCTGAGTCATTCTGCGTGGCCCTGTGGTGACTATCTCCTGCAAGAGGTACCTGCCGCTGTCAGAGACATCTGGAACAATAGTGCAGTGCTGAGGGCTGCGTTCTCCAGGAAAGGTTCTGGGTTCTGCTGCTGGTTGTATTTCCCCCTGTCTTCGTGAGGGTTAATAAAGCTATGCTGAAATGGCTCTGCACTATTTGGATATCCAGGTTGGATATTAGGAAAAACTTTTTCACTAGGAAGGTGGTGAAGCACTGGAATGGGTTACCTAGGGAGGTGGTGGAATCTCTTTCCTTTGAGGTTTTTAAGGTCAGGCTTGACAAAGCCCTGGCTGGGATGATTTACTTGGGGATTGGTCCTGCTCTGGGCAGGGGGTTGGACTAGATACCTCCTGAGGTCCCTTCCAACCCTGATATTCTATGATTCTATGATTCTATTTTGGGGCTCCTGGTCATCCCAGACTACGGTTCCCATTGCCAGGAGGTGAAAAGTCCTACCATGTACCCACTCATATCCCCTCAACACCATCCCTCAGACTCATAGCACTTACACTGCACTGAAGGCCTTGTGAGATCCCTGTGGCCATGGGTGAATTTCACCCTTAAGAGTAAAAGGGAATGAAACTGTGCTGGTGAAAAATCCAAAAGGTAGCAGGGTTTGTTAGAGAGCTTATTCCTTCACTCTCCCACTTCCCTGGTCCTTCTCGCATGAACAGAGAGCAACAATACCCGAAGTCCAAAGGTGCAAACAATTCGATGTTTATTGGGGTGAACTTCCAGCAAGCTTAAATACAAGTTCCTTTTCCTTATTTTCGAATCCCAACTTACTTCCTGTTTGCCCCTAATTTATATAGTAATATTCTTAGCTATACCTTAACCAATCATTCTACTGAAATTTAACTAACCAATCCTAACATATTGTAACATGATTAGCTAACCAATTATATCCCACCACCTTAATTAGATTACACCCAGCAAAATTAATTATACAGCAGACAGAAACAATCACAGGACCAGACAGAGATTATACAGACAAACAATAGCAAAGTGGGAAAACAATACAGAAGTGAGGATTTCACATCCCAGCTATTGATAAGTGAGTTCTTGCCAGACAGGATGCTATCAAACTAAGTTTCCTTTTACATTTTCTAGGCACTTCCCTTTCTTTGGAGGTGATAGGAATTATCAGGACAGGATTGTATTCAGGACAGGATTGTATTCCTAACAGCCCAATAGCACCTTCTTTCAATGTGGCTAGTTTGGAATGTGAGGATGTGACTGTTCGCTTCCTGGCTTATGGCTGCCTCTGCTGCTTAGCCAAAGACCTTAGCCTAAGAACAGGGCCTCAAACTGTCACAGTAAGAGAAGGCCCTTACACCAGCAGACAGTGATTTTGATTCTTTCTTTTATACCTCTAGAACTAGCCAAGTGATAAGAATACCCCTAAATTCTTAAAGTACAGGCCTTTACAGACAGGCCTGAATATCTATATCCTAACACTCCACCCCTTTTTTTTCTTCTTTTTCTTTTTGGGATCCTCCTGCCCAGGTATCCCTGGAAAAGCATAGGACATATGGCGACACATTTCCTGATAGGGCCAGGCATCAAGGTGGAAGGTGTCGACGCTCCATCTGTCCCACTGCCCCTTGTGTAGTACCATGCCCTGCACCTTCTCTCGTACGGGCATACTACACCTATTCCAATTAGTGTTCCAGACTTCCCAGTATAGTGGGCCCGAGAAGGTTGGGTCCGGGTTGTCTAGTACACTTGGGGGGGCTTACTACATTACTTATAGGTTATAATTAGTGGCTGTTCTCTAGGGGGTTGTGCCCCCCTTGATCGTTTCCATATGCAATGTAACACACATATAATTAACAATACAACAGCTGCTATGATAATCCACAGCAACACCGAGAGTCCTGACCCCTGCAGTATGGTCCAACATCCTGGCCACCACCAAAAACACTGCTTCTCCTCCTTTGATAAGGTTAAAATTTTGTCAGCGCCATCCTGTAGTGTGGATTGTAAGTGTGTCCAACTGTTGGCGCTTGCAGCAAGTTGCTCTTGTAATCTTTGTGTACTTTTGTCCATATTGTGTGTCCATTGAATATCCACAGTGAAATTTGGTATTGTCCAAACCAATTCAACTACTTGGTACGGTATGGGGTAGTAGGTGCTGGTTCGATTGTTTACAACGATTAAGTCCACTGATCCATTGGTGCACCATAGTCCAGGTGGCAGTGTATAGAAGCTCATAATTTTGTCATACACTGGAAGGATTTTGCCTCCTAGTGTTATATTGCAGGATTGGATACATTCCCAACAGAATACACCGTACCCCATATACATTACCCCTAAATGCCCCCCCTTTGCAATAGGCCATTGATCCTGCTCCTCCATAGTCATAGGAGAGGGGCACATCCATATTCCTCCTCTGGATATACAACTGCTTAATGTGATGACAGTCCAGTTTACCCCATTCCATCCCCCCCACCTATTCCCTAGTGGCTCCCAACGTGCTCCCCCTTCCCTACTTACTCCCATAGGGGTCAAGGGAACCACCTTATTTGCATTTCCTTCCCATGGTATCATAGTAACAATTACACAAGAACTCTCCCCACAGGTCGGGGATATTATTTTCCAGGTAGATGGGTATGTTTTTGCAATTGTGGATAGATATGGGCTAGCCTCCCGATTTAATACTGAAGGCCATTGTTCTGACCAAGCATCTCTCATAATATCCATTAACATTATTAACTGAGCATTTTGAATACCTACGCACACTTCTCCCCATGTTAGTCTTCTGAAGCCATCCTCTACCCATGTCACCAGGTCCCCTGCCCAATGAGTTAACTGCAGGTTTACCTCTACTGCTGTCCTCCACCCTGTGGCAACTGCTGATAGATGCTGTGCCATTAATTCATTAATTTGTTGTTGAAATTTCACATTTTGGCTTACTAATTGTTTGGTTACCCACT
This sequence comes from Chelonia mydas, assembly GCF_015237465.2. NCBI lineage: Eukaryota > Metazoa > Chordata > Testudines > Cheloniidae > Chelonia > Chelonia mydas. The sequence goes on along the minus strand of NC_051246.2, from coordinate 132,372,243 downwards.
CGTCCCCCAGATTCCATGTACCCAGCATAGTGTTCCCAGCTGCCCACAATCCCCTTTTCCGACGACGATTCCAGGTGTGTCCCCTCACCCATGCATTGAATTGTTGTTTCAATCCTCTTATGTACATACTACAGTTAGGATGGATTTGGTCCACCCACCATTCCTTGGGGCGTACCACCCATGTAATAGAGTGAAAGGACACGTTAAAAAGTGCTGGCTGCACCTGCTCCCACAATGGCTCCCAGACATTTGCTCGTCGGGGAATATTCTTGGCTCCAGGCTGTGGCCACTTTAAATTTGGATTCTTCCAACTTGGCATCCATATCACCTGTAGGGTTACATTCTGTAAAATGGTTAACTCATCCTACACCCAGCGTCCCAAAGGGGATTTTACACCTAATGTAATATGTACATAACAATCACACCCTCGGGGATTATCTTCCATGGAAGTACCATTGTGGTTACATATGGTAACATCACACCCTAAATGTGGGGCCCTATTTTCCCAAGAGGGTTCATTTGCTCCAGGGGACCAGAGGGTTATATTCTTTGGACCCTCTGTAACAAACCACATAGCTGGGTAACTGTGTTTTCCACTATCGTTAATCATGGCAGCACCCAGGGAGTACCATGCGATATTTCCTGATAAATTTGATATTCTCCACTTGGTTGGGATTCCCCCATCTAATCCATAAACCATATACCGACACTGCCAAATTCCTGTTGGAGTATTAGTGGTACATCTTTCTATGGGGAGATTCTCATAGTCTTCATTAGCTTTATTACCACAGGTTGCATGTGTAGCCGTCCATGTGTTTCCTCCTTTTGACACTTCACATCGTGGGATCTGAATAGAATTTGTAAATGTGACAATTGTGATTAGCACTAGTAATTGTTCCATCCAGGGCCAGGGAATTTTCATCCTTTTCTCCTTTTTGAATTAACCTGTAATACACACATAACAAAATTTACACATCCCCTTTCCCAATCCCCTGTTTGTACCTTTTTATTTGCGTGCAGTGAACCCACTCCCGTCCTCCATTCTCTGTACCCAGTAATAGCAGACTGGGCCCTAATTGGTCAAGGACAAGATAGGGGCCCTTCCATTTAGGAGCTGGGAATGGATGGTGTTGACCTGGAATCTTGTACATCACTAGATCTCCCACCATGGGTAGATTACGCTCCCCAGGCAGGTCATACCATGCTTTGACTCTTGCTGCTCCTTGCTCGTCTCACCAGGCCACCGCCTGCTGTACTTGTTTTACATGTTCGATTAAAGTTAAAATCCATTCTTGTGTTAAGCCATGTGTAGTGACTTCCCCAGGTACTGGGGTAAGTAGATTTTCCCACCGTTCCATAGGCCTTCCCATGAGAGCTTCATATGGAGAAAATCCTGTGCCCTTTGATTCTCGGGCCCTTATTCTCATTAAGACAAAGGGCAGTAACTGTGACCAGTTTTTTCCTCCGATTTCCACTCCCTTTCTTAGCTCACTTTTAATGGTGCGGTTCATGCGTTCCACCTGCCCCGCAGCCTGGGGGTGATAAGCAATATGGAACAACTGTGTGATTCCAGTGAGGGCTGATAGCTCCCCTAACAGATCTGACCGAAAAGCAGCTCCTTGGTCTGAGTCAATCACCTTTGGGACCCCCCAGCGAGTGAATACCTCATTTACCAGTATTGCAGCAGTTACCCGGGCAGTCTGATACTTTGTGGGGAAAGCTTCCACCCACCGGCTGAAAGCATCCACTACCACCAACATGAATCGGTTTTTCCTGTGATCTGGTGGTAAGGGTCCTGTGTAATCAATCTGTATTCTTTCCCGTGGTCCCCTTGGGGTTTGTCTCATTAATTCTCCCCTTAGCACCTTGTGAGGTGGGCTGTGCCTGGCACAGTCCAAACAACGTTCCAGATGTGATTTTAAATCAGCTGCCATTCCTGGCCACCAGCACAACCTTTTTAAAGTTCCCAGTGCCTCCTCAAACCCAGGGTGTCCCCCTGCCAAGCTTCCATGCACCCAGCTTAAGAAAGCCGTCCGACTTCCCTGAGGGCACAACATTACCGGTCCCTCAATTGTTAAGACACACCAAATCCCTTCCATTAGTTCCACCTTTGGCACATGCCTGTCCCCAAGTTTCATGATGCCTTCCAGTCCTGGGTCGGATTCCTGCAACTCTCGAATTCGCCCTCCCCGATCTGTATCCACCCCGCTTCTTGTTATCACTGCTACAGGCACTCTCTCTTCTGGCTCCCAGGGCCATGGGGGTGCCTCTGTTGCAGCCCGCCTGGCCTCTACGTCAGCCAGATTATTTCCTTTGCTTAGGGGTCCTGTTTTCTTGTGTGCCTTTACCTTTACCACATTGATCCGTGTAAAACAGTGACTCAGCTCCTCCACTCGCTTCCACCAGGTAGCATGCTTGATTGTGGAGCCGTCTGTTGCCCTGAAATGATTATCTGCCCACCATCTCAGCATTAATGTGGCACCACGAAATACATAATCTGAATCTACCACCACCCAACATTCTGGCTCCAATTTGGGATCCACTTCATTTAAAGCTGTTAGCAAGGCTGCCAGTTCTGCCTCCTGAGCTGACTTTGCTTCTAGTGAGAAACCAATCGTGCTGACTGTCTCATTTCCTCTGATTCCCACAACAGCTAAGCCTGCAGTTTTCCGTCCCCCTTGATACCTACAACTTCCATCCAAAAACCATACCAGTGTCCCCTCTTTTACCTGATTGGGGTTAGCCGCCCGAAACACCTGATGTTGGGTTTTACCTGGGCTGGCTTCACATTGGTGTGGGGTGCCAGCCAGATGTAATCCAGCTACCCAGACTGTGGGTTCCTTTAACACCTCTGCTGTAATGTTTTCTGCCTGTAGAGCCAGCAACCATTTAGCAATACGCTGCCCACTCACTTGTCCCTGTAAGATAGTGTGCATGTTTAACAGCCGCAGGGGGTCATGATGAGATCGGACTATTACTTTCTGCATTCCCGTAAGGTATTTAAATTTCCCTACCCCCCAGTAGGTGCACAACAGCACCTTTTCACACCATCCGTACTTCAATTCCACAGCACTCAAAAGTCGAGAGGCAAAGGCCACAGGTCGGTCCTTTGCTCCATACTCCTGTGTTAATGCACAACCAATGGTAGTGTCTGATACCAAAGGGTACAGATAAAAGAATTTCTCCCCATCCGGGGAGGCCAGCACTGGAGCACTGGCCAGGTTTTCCTTCAGCACTCTCACTGCCTCAGTACACTCTTCTGACCATTCCCAAGTTGAGGCTTGGGTTAGATCAAATAAAGGCTGGGCTATTTCTGCATAATTGGCCACAAAATCCCTGCAAAATCCAGTTAGACCCAGAAAACTTTGCAAGCTTTTAACATCCGTAGGCAGTGGCAGGGACTGGATCAGTTGCACCCGTCCCTTATCGATTTCCCTTCCCATCTGAGACACTTCCACTCCTAAGTAGGTCACTCTTGTCTGTCCCATCTGAGCCTTTTTCCCATTGACCTTCAATCCTGCTCTTGCCAAAGCTTGCAGGACCTGCTCAGTTAGTTCCCTGTCTTCTTCCTCTGTCCCTGATATTAGCAACAGGTCGTCTACATATTGTATGCACCTTGCTGAATCCACCCCCTCCAGAGCCTGTCTCATGTATCTGTGAAAAATTGCAGGGGAGTCCCTATATCCCTGGGGTAGGACTGTCCAGCAGAATTGTCTGCCCTCCCATGTGAATGCAGTTTTATACTGACATGAGGTAGCTAGTGGCAGAGACCAAAACCCATTAGCTACGTCCAAAACAGTGAAAATTCGGAATTGGGGTCCAATACGGGCCAACATTTCAGGGTACGCTGCCACCACTGAGGCTGGCGAATTGGCCAGAGCATTTAGTGCCCTGTAATCCACAGTGAGGCGCCAGCTGCCATTTGGCTTCCTCACGGGCCACACAGCAGCATTACAAGGGGATGCAACTGCCCGAATCAGTCCCCTCTGTTCCAATTCCCCAATAGTTGCCCCCACCTCTGCCAATGCCTCCCGAGGAATAGGATACTGTTTCTGTGGGGGAGGGTCCCCTCCCTCCATCAGTACCTCCATGCTGCCCCTACCACAATCCAGGTTATCCTTCGCCCACACAGGGATGTGTTCCCACCCAGCCGGGGGTGGTGGGAGGGCATGTGCTGCTTTAATGGTCATAGTGGCTATCCCCATGGGAATGGTATAGCCCTGACTGTCCTGCGTTTGCCCCAGTAAACACACCCAATTGGCTAAATCCAGTACAAGTCCCAGTTTGTGTAAATCTCCTGCCCCCAACAGATTAAGCATATCATTACAACCCCACATAATCTCCCCTTCCCCCCAGATTCCTTTGATTTGTCCCCGCCTCAGGGTTAACTGTGTCTCCCCTCCTGTTGCCCCTACAATTGTCACAGTCCCTTCTGAGGGTCTCCCCTGTCCCCATGTGGTTAAACTGATGGCTGCTCCAGTGTCTATCAAAAAATCCCTCATGGGACTCCCTTCGATTGCCCCCTGGAGCGTGGGGCGACCAGATGCATCCCGTCCTAAACTGAGAACATGGACAGGACGCCTCCCAGGGCACCCCTAAGTTGCAGCACCCACCTCTGTCCCTCCCACTGGTTCATGGGGGGACCGGGGGTCCTGGCACCGAACACATTCCTGTCTCCATGCAAAATTGTGTGTCTGGCATTTCAGGCAGTCCCAGTCCCTTGGCCTCCGGGACCACTTTCCCCCTGATCTGGTAAAATCATGGGTAGTCAGTTTAGCCTGCAGTCTCTGGATCTGTTGCTCTATAGCTGCCCGCTCGTCCCTGACTACCCTCCCAAAGCCACGAACTCTCCCTCTACCTCCTCCTCTCCAGGCTGACCCACTCCTTTCCACCTTGTATTGATCCCCCGCAGTAATAGCGTGGACTGGCTCTTCCCCCTGATGCATCTGCCTCCACACGTCTGCCTGTTCCAGAAACTGGGGTAGCTGATTGGGAGCAAGTTCAGGGTGCTGCAACCTTAAATGCCCCACGAACTGCGGATTGCTCAGCTCCAACCATTTCTCCAGCAATTCCACACCCCTACCCTGCTCCACACCCCCACCAGGTCCCGGTGCCCCTGCCTGTGGCAACACCCATGGACCATCCAGGGGATTCACCCAGCACCGTGCCCATGCCTGTATGCGATTAAGTGTATCCCGCCCTGTTTCCCCAGGGATTCGCTTCATCTTATTCATCCCCGCAGTACGAGAATACACCCCAAACAAGTGTTTTGCCACCTGTCCGGGGATTAGAAATGTGTGTGCCACTCCTGCCACATCGATTCCCAAGGTACCTCGTCCCAAAAGACTACGCCATAAGATCACCTGGTCCTCACGAGTTAGACCCTCCATCTCCCTGTCCACCTCCACTAGCCACAGCACAAACTGATCCCAATCATTCCGGGGTACCTTTCCCAAACGACCCAGTACTGCCTCCCGGTCCTTCAGGGACAAGGGGCGGATTTCTGCCTGTTCTACTACTTGTGGGGCCTGGTCCCCCCACCCTGCAACCGGGGCCACTATTCCTGCCTCCTGCAGCTCCTCCCGGGTAGCCTCTCTCGCAGGGGCTGTAACTGTGGATCGCCGGCTTACAACATCCACTGGCAGTGGTGGGTACAGTGTTTTTTCAGGGTAGGGTGGTGGAGGTGTCTCCTTCAGTTCCATTAGTGGGGCGGATGGTTTGGGGTCCCCAAGTCCATTGCCCCCACGTTTACAATGATACAATTCCTCCTCTAAGTCTCCTACTCTCCCCAGCAGTTCGTCCCTCTCTCTCCGGATTGCCTCACAAGACTCCTCTGTCCGTGCAGCATCCCGTGCCTTCAAATCTGCTACCTCTACTGCTAACACAGATTTTTCTGTTAAAATGCGTTGCTGATCCACAATCCCCTCCAAATCCTTAATGTGTTGGAGGAGATCAGCTTCCCTTTTTACCCAGTATGCCATCCCAGCACACAAACCTTGTAATACCATTCCCTTTTTCCTACACTCCTTTCCCTTGGGGTCTCCCAAAACCTCTCCCATCTCCTTCTCAATCTCATCCCAGGTGAACCCCTGCACCTGGTATGGGCCCTGATTCTTCCTTATCCATTTGTTCAAAAAATCCGTTACCCCAGCTTGCCAGAACCCGCAACTACCATCACGAGAGTTCGCCATACCCCCTCCAAGCAGCTGCGCGGACTGTTGGGGAGGGGGACTTACAGGCTGCCACTCACCTATCCAATGCGATGTATCCAAGTCCCGGCACCAAGATGTTAGAGAGCTTATTCCTTCACTCTCCCACTTCCCTGGTCCTTCTCGCATGAACAGAGAGCAACAATACCCGAAGTCCAAAGGTGCAAACAATTCGATGTTTATTGGGGTGAACTTCCAGCAAGCTTAAATACAAGTTCCTTTTCCTTATTTTCGAATCCCAACTTACTTCCCGTTTGCCCCTAATTTATATAGTAATATTCTTAGCTATACCTTAACCAATCATTCTACTGAAATTTAACTAACCAATCCTAACATATTGTAACATGATTAGCTAACCAATTATATCCCACCACCTTAATTAGATTACACCCAGCAAAATTAATTATACAGCAGACAGAAACAATCACAGGACCAGACAGAGATTATACAGACAAACAATAGCAAAGTGGGAAAACAATACAGAAGTGAGGATTTCACATCCCAGCTATTGATAAGTGAGTTCTTGCCAGACAGGATGCTATCAAACTAAGTTTCCTTTTACATTTTCTAGGCACTTCCCTTTCTTTGGAGGTGATAGGAATTATCAGGACAGGATTGTATTCAGGACAGGATTGTATTCCTAACAGCCCAATAGCACCTTCTTTCAATGTGGCTAGTTTGGAATGTGAGGATGTGACTGTTCGCTTCCTGGCTTATGGCTGCCTCTGCTGCTTAGCCAAAGACCTTAGCCTAAGAACAGGGCCTCAAACTGTCACAGTAAGAGAAGGCCCTTACACCAGCAGACAGTGATTTTGATTCTTTCTTTTATACCTCTAGAACTAGCCAAGTGATAAGAATACCCCTAAATTCTTAAAGTACAGGCCTTTACAGACAGGCCTGAATATCTATATCCTAACAGGGTTTTTTGGCACAAAGCATCTTTCCTGAAAATACAGCAGTGCTTTCTGCCAGGAATGGCTGCAGATCATTTCAAATTGTCAGGAATCACATTTTATAATGGCCAGGGTTCCTTCCCCATTCTGAACACTGGGGTACAGATGTGGGGACCCACATGAAAGACCCCCTAAGCTTATTTTTACCAGCTTAGGTTAAAAATTTCCCCAAGGCACAAATTCCACCTTGTCCTTGAACAGTATGCTGCCACCACCAAGTGATTTAGACAAAGAATTAGGGAAAGGACCACCTGGCGTCCTATTCCCCCAAAATATTCCCCCAAGTCTACACCCCCTTTCCTGGGGAAGGCTTGAGAATAATATCCTCACCAATTGGTACAGGTGAACACAGACCCAAACCCTTGGATCTTAAGAACAATGAAACCTCAATCAGGTTCTTAAAAGAAGAATTTTATTTAAAGAAAAGGTAAAAGAATCACCTCTGTAAAATCAGGATGGTAAATAATTTACAGAATAACAAAAGATTGAAAAACACAGAGGAACCCCCTCTAGCTTTACTTTCAAAGTTACAGAGGAAAAAAAAACAGGGATAAACCTCCCTCTAGCAAAGGGAAAATTCACAAGTGGAAAACAAAAGGTAATCTAACGTGCCTTGCCTTATTTACTTACTCTTTGTAATATCAGAGACTTGTACAGGATGGTTTATAGGAGGAGTTTTTTGACCTGATGCTTCTCTGCTTTCCTCAGAGAACACACAAACAAAACCTTCCCCTCCCCTGCCCCCAACATTTGAAAGTATCTTCTTTCCCCATTGGTCCTTTTGGTCAGGTGCCAGTCAGGTTATTTGAGCTTCTTAACCCCTTACAGGTAAGGAGGAATTCTAGGCTACCCTTAGCTGTATGGTTATGACATGCCCCCCAAATCATAGACAATGCTGGACAGCCTGCTCCACACTGGCTGTGATTTCTTCCTGGAAGTCTAGGAGAAAACAGAATTAATAAGACACATGCACCTCTAGATATACTTCTGATTATATAAAAACTAACAATAATTTCCACATTTCAAGGACGATTTTAACCAGTTGATTCTGGGAAACTTTCATGGGAGAGTGCATCAGCCACTTTGTTAGAAGCTCCTGAGATGTGTTGGATGTTGAAATCAAAATCTTGGGGAGCTAAACTCCACCGAATAAGTTTTTTGTTATTGTTTTTGACAGGTATGAAGCCACTTCAGCACAGCATGGTCAGTTTGCAGGTGGAAACGCTGTCCCCAGACATATGGGCATAGCTTTTCCAGAGCGTAGACAATGGCATAGCATTCCTTTTCACTGACTGACCAGTGGCTTTCCATCTCAGACAGTTTTTTGCTGAGAAACACAACAGGATGGAATTCTTGATCTGGTCCTTCCTGCATTAAAACTGCTCCCACACCACGCTCGGATGCATCTGTGGTTACTACGAAAGGTTTGTCAAAGTCTGGGGCCCTTAGCACAGGGTCAGACATGAGTGTCGCTTTAAGCGGTTAAAGGCCTTCTGACACTCTTCAGTCCGCTGAACGGCATTTGGCTGTTTCTTTTTGGTTCGGTCTGTCAGTGGGGCGGCGATTTGGCTGTATTGCGATACAAATCACCTGTAATAACCGACCAAGCCTAAGAAGGATTGGACCTGTTTCTTTGACTTTGGGACAGGCCACTTTTGGATAGCATCCACTTTGGCCTGTAGGGGGTTGATAGTTCCTTGACCCACCTGGTGTCCAAGGTAAGTCACTCTGTTCAGGCCTATTTGACATTTCTTAGCCTTAACAGTTAGTCCTGCCTCCCTTATGCTCTCAAAGACTTTTTGTACATGTTCCAGGTGGTCTGACCAGGAATCCGAAAATATGGCCACCTCGTCAAGGTAGGCGACTGCAGAGTTTCCCAATCCCACTAAGAGACTATCTACAAGTTTTTGGGACGTGGCGGATGCATTTTGCAGCCCGAAAGGGAGCACATTAAATTCATACGGCCCAACATGTGTGGTGAAGGCTGACCTTTCCTTGGCGGATTCATTCAGTGGTACCTGCCAGTACCCCTTGGTTAAGACCAAGGTAGAGATGAACTGGGCCCGTCCCAGTTTCTCTAATAGTTCATCTGTGCGTGGTATTGGATGGTTGTCTGGGCGAGTTACAGCATTTAGCTTATGGTAGTCCACGCAAAAATGTATCTCACCATCTGGTTTGGGAACTAGAACCACTGGAGATGCCCATGCACTGTTAGGGGGCGGATTACACCCATCTGTAGCATATCCTGGATCTCCCGTTCTATAGCAGTTTTAGCTTGAGGAGACACCCGGTAAGGTTGAGCTCTATTTGGGTGAGCATTACCTGCGTCAGTGGAGTGGTATGCCCATTCAATCAGTCCCGGGGTGGCTGAGAACATCGGTGCGTAGCTAGTGCACAGCTCCTTGATCTGCTGTCGCTGCATACGCCCAAGGGTCATGGAGAGGTTCAACCTTCTGCACCACCGTCACTTTTCCCTTCATAGTAGACACCTTCAGGCCACTCAGCATCATCTCCTCCCTGGGCTCTGAACTGACAAACCTTTAATTCTCTGGAATGAAAGGGCTTTAAATAATTAACATGGTACACTTTTGGCTTGAGGTTTGAAGTGAGGAATGCTATGAGATAGTTAACAGCTCCCAGGCGCTCTTGGACTATAAATGGCCCTTCCCATAATGCTTCCATCTTACGGGCCTAAAGAGCCTTCAAGACCATGACCCGGTCCCCTACTTTGAAGGAACGCTCTCTGGCATGTTAATCATACCAGGCCTTTTGCTCTCCCTGATCGTCTTTTAAGTTTTCTCTAACAAGGGCTAAAGAGGTTCGGAGGGTGTTTTGTAGGTTGTTTACAAAGTCCAGAATGTTAGTTCCTGGAGAAGGCGTAAACCCCTCCCATTGCTGCTTCACCAACTGTAATGGCCCCTTAACCTCGCGGCCATATACTAGTTCAAATGGTGAAAGCCCTAAACTGGGGTGTGGTACAGCCCTATAGGCAAAGAGCAACTGCTGCAACACTAGGTCCCAATCATTGGAGTGCTCATTTACGAATTTATGTATCATGGCCCCCAAAGTTCCATTAAACTTCTCCACCAGGCCATTTGTTTGATGGTGGTAAGGGGTGGCAACCAAGTGATTCACCCAATGAGCTTCCCAAAGGCTTTTCATGGTTTCTGCCAGGAAATTAGTTCCTGAATCCATAAGGATGTCGGAGGGCCAACCTACCCTGGCAAAAATGTCTCTAAATGCCTGGCACATACTTTTAGCCCTGGTGTTGCTTAGAGCTACTGCTTCTGGCCATCGGGTGGCAAAATCCATGAAAGTCAGTATGTACTGCTTCCCTCTGGGTGTCTTTTTCGGGAAAGGACCCAGAATACACACAGCTACTCGCTGAAATGGGACCTCAATGATGGGGAGTGGTTGGAGAGGGGCTTTGACCTGGTCTTGGGGTTTTCCCACGCTTTGGCACACGTCACAAGACTGGACATAAGTAGAAACATCCTTGCCCACTCCCTCCCAGTAGCATGACCTCCCCAAATGGTCTTTGGTCCTGTTCACCCCAGCATGGCCACTAGGATGATCATGGGCTAAACTCAAGAGCTTTCCCTGGTACTTAGTTGGAACTACCAACTGTCTCTGAGGATGCCGGTCTTCCTGGTGCCCACCCAGAAGAGTTTCCTTGTATAAAAGTCCTCTTTCTACAACAAACCAGGATCGATTAGAAGAGCTGAGAGGCGGTGGGTTGTTCCGTGCTGCCATCAAGCTCTCTGGAGGCTTTCATCTGCTTCCTGTTCGGCCTGGAACTGTTCCCTTGATGCTGGAGATCTCAATTCCTCACTGGATTGTGGACTTGGGCTTGGTCCCCCTGGAAACGATGCAGGGGAAGGGGCTGCTTCCACGAACCGCTCTCCGTGGGTGTGCTAGGTTGGGGTTCAGGCTCTGGCTGAGCCTCTTGTGTAGGTTTAGCTGCTGCTGCCAGGGCGGTCTCGGTGGTGCCCTCTGGTGTTGGGGTTGAAGATGGGGTTGCAAGAGCTGGATTCAGGGCTGTCAATGGTTCTGGTGCTGGTTGCTTTGCCAGTTCTGGTTCTGGGACTGGCTTTGGCTGGGTCTCTGGTAACACAGACTGGGCCCTTGTCCAAGGCTCAGGGACAGAGCTAGGTGTGAAGGCTTGTTTAGCCTGGCTGCGGGTGACCATTCCCACCCTCTTGGCTAGCTTCACATGGTTGGCCAAGTCTTCCCCCAGCAGCATGGGAATGGGATAATCATTATAGACTGCAAAAGTCCACATTCCTGACCAGACCTTGTACTGGACCGGCAACTTGGCTGTAGGCAAGTCAAAAGAGTTGGACTTGAAGGGTTGAATCGTCACTTGGACTTTTGGGTTGATTAAGCTGGGGTCCACTAAGGACTGGTGGATAACCAACACTTGTGCTCCGGTGTCCCTACATGCAATAACCTTCTTTCCGCCCACACTCACAGTTTCCCTTCACTGTGAGGGTATCTGGGAGGCATCTGGTCCTGAGGACCTTTGGTGTGACCCCGGTTCAATGAACTGTAATCTGTTGGGGTTCTTGGGGCAGTTGGCCTTCACATGCCCCAGGTCATTACATTTAAAACATCGCCCAGCTGACTGGTCAGTGGGGCAGGGTGGGTTGCTGGGGAATGGTGTGGTGGGACAATAAGGGGTCTGGGGTTTTCCTTGGGATGTAGGTGGGGCCTTGGGCTGCCCCCAGTGGTAGGGTGTTGTCTCGGGTTGCCCCTTCTGATATCCACTCCAACTGCTACTAGTTTTTTTCTTTTCCTCCACCTCCACCCATTTGGTTCCAATCTCCCATGCCTCGATTACAGTTTTGGGCTTCCCATCTAGGATGTACCTTTCTATTTCCTCAGGAACTCCCTCTGAGAACTGCTCCATTTGCATTAGGGGAGAGACAGATCTTCCTGAGATTTAACGCTTGCTCCTGATATCCAGGCATCCCAATTTCTTACAATGTGGTTGGCGTGTCGGGAAAATGCCACGTCTGGTTTCCACCTTAGGGCTCTGAACCACTGCCGGGCATGCTCGGGGGTTAGCCCCATTCTAATTCTGGCCTTGTTTTTAAAAAGTTCGTAACTGTTCATGTGTTCCTTAGGCATTTCAGCTGCCACCTCTGCTAAGGGTCCACTGAGCTGCAGTCTCAGCTCTACCATGTACTGGTCTGTAGGGATGCTGTACCCAAGGCAGGCCCTTTCAAAATTTTCTAAGAAGGCTTCTATATCATCGCCTGCCTTGTAGGTGGGGAACTTTCTGGGATGGGAAGCGGTACCTGGAGAAGGATTGCTATGGTTGTCTGGTATATTTTGCTTAGCCCTTGCCATTTCTAACTCCAGTTCATGTTTCCTCTCTCTTTCTTGCTCCTCCATCCTGGCTTTTTCTGCCTCCATCCTGGCTTTTTTTCTGGCCATCTGTCTATCATGTTCTTTTTGTCTCTCTTCAGCTTCAAATCTGGCTAATTCCAGTTATGAAATATTTCCCATATTTCACCTTGCTGTTTTGTTTTTGCGTAGTAGCGTCAAACAGATCAGACATTTCTCATTACAAAGCTCATCTCAAGAACCTGAAAGAAATGTACATGGGCCAGGCCAGTGGGTCGATTTTAAAAAACAAATAAAAAATTATCTGAAATTGTGTGACCGGGTGATCTGGGCCTTTCTTTGGGGTGGTATTGAGAGGTGATGTAAAGAGGAGGCAGAAGAAGCCATCTGTCACCCTAACAGGAAGTTTTATTGCTTTTTTTTAAATCCAGGAACTACGCTGCATATTCTTAGGCACCATTGACTGGCATCTTCCCTATTACCTAACTGTTTACACCTGTATAAAGAGAACTGGTATAAGTTCTGCTTCCCCCACCTCCCACAGATCACATGACTGACCCACTGAGAGACAGGTCTTCTGGGAGACATTAAGGGCAGTCTCAGCAGTGGGGAGAGGCTAGAGATGGGGACCTGAAAAGGGGCTACTGAAGGACCCCAGGGAGGGTTTTGTGTATGGAGGAACCAGGCTGGTGTCCATTACAAACTGAGCTCACCCCACTTATATCAAATAACATATTTTCAGCATTATGTCAGTTAAATGGATTTCTACTTGTTATGCCAGTTTGTAGTGCAGCTTTTGCTGAAATACCCTTGCAAGGAAATAGCATTAATCTTACACCCGGAGCTGGAAACATGGAATGATATTGCCAACCAATCTTCATCTTGCCTATAGGCATATACCCTGAAATTCTCCAGTCTGCTACCTGTTAGAGCTTGTCCTTAATGAGAGGGAGACTGTGGGTGCTTTGAACTGTGCTTTAGAACTAACCTCTCATATCTTGTAGACTGAAAAAAATGACAGTAACCCCAGGTCAGGGTAATAATGTACTTTAGTGCTTGAAAATAATGTAGCTATATTAATTTGAGGACAGAAATAGCACTCCATTTTCAAATGCTGTGGATGTTCCATTTTCTCAAGAGATGTCTGCTTTATAGGATTGCTTGCCCAATGGAGGTATTATTCAGTATTTGCTAAAGCATTTGCATACTAACCTATCCCGTTGCGAAAAATAGATCCTCGGTTAACTATTTTATAGCTTGCAGTAGTGAGCTGGGTGTGTGCTTTATAGGACAGCTATGAAGTTACAGTCTCTTCCCCAGAGAATATGCAGTCTAAGTTGAGATGAGACACATTTTGGTAAGATGGTGTGGCATCCAGCCAGTCGATAATGGCGCTGCTTGGTTTTTCCATTCCCCAGGATTGGTGATGACTGGAGCAGTTTTCAAAACAAAAAGCAAAGCTTAAAAGAGCCAGGTTATGCGTGCTATCAAAGACAAACAAATCTGAGAGCTGTTACTTGATCCAGAGTGCTAGGAAATGTCCCCCACCAAATAACAATAATAAATAATATTCAATGTTCATTGGCCATTTCAGCTGGCCATTAAATCAGTTCTTCATAGATTCAAAGCCAGGAGGGTCATCTGTAACCCTGTAGTTTGACCTTCTGTATAATACAGGCCACAGAACTTCCTTAAAATAATTCCTACAGCAGATCTTTTAGTAAAATATCCAATTTTGATTTAAAAATTAACAGTGATGGAGAATCCACCACAAACCTTGGTAAATTGTTCCACTGGTAAATTACTTTCACTGTTAAAAGTTTCCATGTTATTTCCAGTCTGAATTTGTCTCGATTCAACTTCCAAACATTGGATCATGTTACACGTTTCTCTGCTAGATTGAAGAGCCCTTGGTTAAATATTTGTTCCCTGTGTAGATATTTTAGCCACGGTGGAACTTTTTTGGTTCTATTACTATGTTTTTTTTTAATTCGGGGTATACGTTTATGTTGAGCCTCTATTATGGTGTCTTTTAAAAGTTTCCATGCAGCTTGCAGGGATTTCACTTTTGACACTGTACCTTTTAATTTCTGTTTAACTAACTTCCTCATTTTTATGTAGTCCCTCTTTTGGACATTACATGCTACACTGTTGGGCTACTGTGGTGTTTCCCTTGCCACAAGGATGTTAAATGTAATTATATTATGGTCACAATTACAAAGTGGTCCAGCTATATTCACTTCTTGGACCTGATCCTGTGCTCCACTTAGGACTAAATCAAGAACTGCCTCTCCTCTTGTGGGTTACGCGACTAGCTTCTCCAAGAAGCTAGTTAAGGTGTCAAGAAACTTTATCTCTGTGTCCTGTCCTGAGGTGACATGTAACCAGTCAATATGGGAAGAGTTGAAATCCCCCATTTATTATTGAGTTTTTTATTTTAATAGCCTCTCTAGTCTACCTGAGCATTTCAGAGTCACTATCACCATCCTGGTCAGGTGGTCGGCAATATATCCTTACTGCTATATGCACAATCTCCCCAAGGAGCTCCTGGGTGTACAGGAAAGAGGCTACTTCTGGTGGATGTCCTAGGAAGTATGGCACCCAGTATTCCTGACCTCTTTAGCCAAAGAGCAAAATGGAATGAAATTTATGTACATGTGCTAGTACCAACTCCTTCCAGACAGCAGAACTCTGAAGTGAACTAACTTTCTTTCTTTCTTTTTCTTTTTGTTTGTGTGGTTAGTCAGTCAAAAGTCAGGGAACGGTAAAGTTAAGGTTCGTTGCTCATGCAACTTTAACTATGTCCTCATGTGTGTAAATATTACAGTTTAATTGTTAGTTACATGATCACTTACTAGTTCTCAAAAAATATATACTATCAGATTTGTTCTAGAAAATTAGATTAGTAACAACTAATTTGACTGTGTATTAATCTGTGGGACACTGTCCATGACGTCATTTTATCAATAAATTAAACTGTACTGACACAGCTCGTGAGTACACAATAGAGTGGCAAAAAAACCAGAAAAAACACTTTATGAAAACGTCAACATTTCAAAGTTGTTTCTTTTTGTTTTCTTGGTTTTCATTAACTCTTTTAATTGAAATTTGAACCAAAACCACATTCAAAATGGTTATTTATTTTTTTACTGAAAACCAGATTTCTGTGAACCATTTACCAAAATCTTAATACATGAGAAAAGAATGCTTCTATTAATTATTAACTTTTTTAAAAAAATGCAACTCAAAGCATTTTCCAGTCTCCCCTCCCCCCCGCAAATGGTCATTTTTTAAAATGAAAACTTTCCAATTCGTAAAACTTCAAACAGTTCTAGTATGCAATATAAAGTTAGAGTAAAAATGTGTGTGTGTGTGTACGTGTGCGTCTGTGTGTGTAAATGTTTCTGGCATATATTTGTGGCCTAATTTAACAGGTTTGTTACCATTTTAATAGTTGTTTCTTTCCTGAATTACAGTGAAGAAAATCTATGTTGTGCATGTATAAGCAGTTACATTAGATTTAACTGGTTCATCACTTGAATTGCATCGGAGGCCTGTTCTGCTTCTGGGGAGAAAGTTGTGTAGCGTATGGATGCTGACACAATTACTATTGTAGGTCCCTTACAGAAAGAATTGATATAAACGCTAAACATATATACAATAACATTCTTTTGGAAATGTAGAAAGACTATGGACCAGGGTAGCATAGTGGAAAAGCCAACAGGAACTTCAATGTCCTAATTCTGACGAGTGTCAGCATGCAGCCTTTAACATCCTACTAGCGTAATTTCCACATGGATTTTTATATTCTACTACATTCAGTTAAATCATTTGTAGCTGAAACATTTTCTGATACATTCTACATTGCGAAAAGAACATTCACATGAATGGCAATAGTAATCCAGCTATGTGATATCCCCTTCATAGGAATATGACTATTATATTCAGTATAAGGCTTTCACAGCCTCTCTCTCAATATGGGGAACCTTCACTCATGTGAAAATTATTCTGCTGTCAACTTTATGGATAATAAACCTCTGTAGCAGAAGGTTGAGTTGCACATCATGGAAATCCTCATTTTCTATAATTTTGCAAGCGTTCTCGTGTGCGAGAGCCTTTCATTGTTCAGCTACAGTCTCGCTAGACCAGAATGAAGTAAACCTGTCCCAAGGCCTGTCATTATAATAAGCCATTGGTATGCGCTGCACTACGTATATTGTCAGATGGACTTATCATTTAGTCCAGTGTTTGCCAATTTATTTAACAATGTTCTGTTATTCCTAAAATGTCCATTAATTCTGCAGCAGAGGATATGAATGGTGTTAAAAGCCTCCATTCAGGCAGGAATGGTCTTACTTACTCCCTGGTTAATAGATACCCAGTCTTAGTGTAAATTAGACCGTCTGAGTTTGAAACTTAATTAAGAACAAATATAGGAAAAATAAACTCTGCTCCTGCCAGCAGTCACGCGGGGCCAGTTCATCAGTGGGTGTAAACGGACAGAGCTCTTCTGATGTCAAATGAGTGAGGCTGACTTACAGCAGCTGAGGATCCGACCCACTGTATTTTCAAGGCACCAAGATAGCAAACTGCTCTCACACAAAGAGACACCTGGAGGTAGATTTTTGAGGCCAGAAGGGACAATTAGATAATCTGGTCCAAGCCTTGACACAGGCAAAGAACCGAGCCCAATGACCTTTGTTTGACTAAAGCGTATCTTCCAGACAGGCATCCAGTCTTGATGTGAAGACAGCCAGAGATGGAGAATCCACCACTTCCACTGATAGTTTGTTCCAGAGGTTAATCACCCTCCCTGTTTTTTGCCTTATTTCTAATTTGAATGTGTCTGGTTTCAATCTCTATCCATTGGAAGTCACCTCTTGAAATTCTTTCTGATAAACTAAACCAACTGAGCTCCTTCATTTTCTCCAGGCCTCAAATTATTTTTTTGGCTCTTCTCTGAACCCTCTCCAATTTTGCCCCATCCTTTTGGAATTGAGGACACCAGGGCTGGGTACACAGAAATCCGGTGTCATTCTCATCAATGCAATAAACAGAAGTAAAACTCACCTGTCCGCTCCTACTCACCACACTCCTGTTCATACACCCAAGGATCGCATTAGCCCTTTTCACCACATCCCTGCACTGGGAGATCCTGTTATGCTGCTTGTCCACTGTGACCCTAAAGCCTTGGTGTTTAAAATGTAAGGGCCACGTTAAAAATTGAACCTGACCATTAGCGGGGAGATAACTCACCTGGAAGCTGATTAGCAGCTTTAGCATGGAGTTACCGCAAAGGAAAGGGAGACTGTGAAAAAGGATCCGTCATAGATTAAAGAAAAAGTGTATGAGAAAAAGACCAAAGAAAAGTGCACACGCAATGCAGAAAGTGGTGTCTTGTTTTCTGGATAGACCTAAGTCCCTCAATCGGAAGTAGAGGCAGGCAAGAGGGACAAAGACCCATGCTTTGCTAGGGTGGGTGACACTTGTCTAAATCTCAGGCCTGCTGGGAGGTGCCCGGGGTGCAGCGCAGCAGAGAGTAGCTGAGTAGCTCTGTGCAGAATCCAAATGTCTGGGACGCCACAGTGGGGTGTCTGAGCTGAGGTCTCTGTACGGCCTCTGCAGCAGGGCCGGTCTGCTCACTGTGCATTTCAAAGCAAGGCAAGGTTCCTAGGGTTGCAGGCTCTGATGATATTTTGGAAGTCTTGTGATATCAGGTAGCTTTATCCAGCTTCCCCTGTTGTCTGTGAGAAATCCCATGAACTTTTGCCCCTACTCAAAATGACCACCTTTCCCCACCACTTTCTATGGCAAGGGTTCTCGATCTTTCTCTTTCTGAGTCTCTCCCTCCCACCCCCACACATGCTATAAAACTCCAGGGCTGGGGTGGGGTGGCTCAGGGTTTCAGCCACCAGGGGCATGGGAGTGGGGGGTCCTCAGGGCTTCAGCCACTGAGGGGGAGGTCTTGGGACTCCAGACTTCAGCCACGGGGCATGGGGTCTCAGGGCTTCTGCCCTGCAGGATGCCGGGCCTGGGAGGGTGGGGAGCCAGGGCTCCAGTCTTCAGTTCCGCAGCTCCAGTCCTGGCTTTAGCACTGCGGGGAGTGTCAGGGCTCAGGGCTTCAGCCCCACAGGTAACACTGAGGCTCAGGGCTCCCCACAGCTCTGCTTCTGGTTTCAGCCCTGCAGGGGCTGCTGGGGCTCCGGACTTCAGCCCCATGGCTCCACTCCTAGCTCCAAACCTTAAAATATAAACAAGGACCTTTTTCTTTCCCTTTTTCTAAACGCTTAAACTGAAATAAACTTTGAAATTGTAATGTTATTAAAAAAAATCCAATCCTAGGCAAAATTTACTCATTAAAAGAAAGATTATGTTGCAACAATTGGACCTGAATATTTATCCAAATTGTGAGCTCAACTGTAAAAAATATGTAAAAGTGATAAAATGTTAAAACAATAATAACAAATATTAATACAAATACAAAAGAAAGACAGAATAACTAAATTATTCTCTACAATAAAACTTTAAAAACTGTGTTAAAACTATGCTTGTTAAAAACAGGAAATATAGAGCCAAAAATTAATGAGTCAAAATTAGTAATATTAGGCCTAATTAGCAGACAAAATAATAAGGGGATAGGCTATAGCACCCAGCTTGCCCCTTTTGGGGCCTTCAAAAAAATACAACCCAAAAAAAAGGAAGAAAAAACAAAGGCTACTGGAACGAGCTTCACCATCACGGCTCCACCCTGACCTTTTCCTGGGACCCAAGGACTTCATCATGCCGTTCCTAAAAGGTGTCCTGACCAGAACAGGCCAGAGAGAGGGACCTCGTTAGCACTTCCACCCATCCTGGCTCCAGCTGCATTCCAAATATCACCTGGGATGAGAGCTGTTATAATCTTTAATACCAGGTAAGCGACTGTCAAACTGGGGAGCTTTTACTTCTAAAAATAAATGTTAACAACAGCATCAACCACATCTCCAGCCCATCCCAACCAGCTTCTCGTCTTTTCCCCAAAGGACAGTTATCGCCGTCTAAGAGACTGTCAAACAAGAGGGTATTGTCTTTTTAAAAAAAATATCTGCAGGGAAAAGAAATAAGAAATGCTGTTAGAATAAAAGCCTTATTTAACACTTTACATTTCAAATGCTTTCCCTGTTTTTCCTTCTTCTCTGCATCTTTAATAAAAGATGGAAAACAAATTAATTGTGAGTTTGCCATGGTGCTAAGCAGGCTGAAGTCTGTGTACACCGAAGCCCAGATGTTGTTTACCACCATTTAATGTCAGACAGTGACTGGGTTATGTTAACACTTTTAGCCCATTGATTCCACCTACATTAATACACCAGTGCCCACATATTTTGAGCAGCGTCTGTTCTTGGGAGGTAGCAATTGCTTAGCTATGCAGTCTATTGATTTTTTCCGTATTATTATGTTATGGAATTATTCTCCTCTTCGATTCTAACCACTTGACTTGTTTGTTGAATTGATTTGGGTTCCAGCCCTGCTCCTCGTGCAGTGATTGACTTCACTGGAGCACATGGGCCGTCTGCAAGGATTTGGGAGTCACAACTAAAGCCAGCTAAGCAGGTGTCACTTCTTCCAGAGTTGTTTTATTGTCACTTATTCACCTTATAAATGCTGAATAATTATGCTGAAGTAATAGAAACCACTGTTTGTTTCAGAAACGAACCCTGCATCATTACATTTCCTGAGCTCCAGTCCCTGGCTAACCCCAAGCGTCTCTGTACACGATTTTGCAGAGCAGCTTTTGGTTTCTTTGGTTGCTCCGTGAATGGCGCTTGTCTCTCCTAAATATAAGCAGCGGCTAAAAGCTATGGGCTGGACCATGCTTTCAGCATGCAGCACGTAGCACAGGGTTGTGGGGTGGCAGGGATGCACCTCCAGAGGTGACAGATTTCTGCCTTCCCACTGCACCTAGAGACAGCCCAGGACCGGGTGGGCTGAGACCCACTTCACTCAGAACAACTCAGCACCTTCCCCTCTCTGATTTCTCCACTGGGGCATAAAGCAGCCAGTCTAACGGGACTGCAGTCCAGGCTGAACCCCCTCCTCCTTCCCTCGCTCCCCTGGTTGGCTCTCTTCCACCTCTGCTTCCAGGCCCATACACCCAGGGAAAACAGGTCCTGACAGCAGCCTCGCCCACCTCCCCCAGTCAGCCTGCTGGCTGGGCACCCCGCGGGATGAGGCTTCTCACCTGTGAATGGCTCTGCTCCAGCTGCCAGCAAAATCAGCAGACAAGTTTCAACTTCCCCCCCACCATGTCTCCCACCCTCCCAGAGGCGATGCATGGGGTGGTCACATGCCCCCCCCAAAACCTTTAAATTGTGCCCCCCACAAACAATTGTGCATCATATCCGTGCACCTCCCAGGAGAAGAACTCACACAATGCCCCATAGGGCTTCCCTGTTGCTTTGGGGCCAGGGGAAATGACTGACTGACTGTGCTATCTGTGCTCAAATAAATAAATCTACTGACTATGCTCAAATAAATTTGTTAGTCTCTAAGGTGCCACAAGTCCTCCTTTTCTTTGTGCCCATTATGTGGACAGCTGGATCCACTGTCTGGCTCAGAGGTCAGGTGCACCTATCGGTCTATCTAATCCCTGCCCTCGCCTGCCTTCTCTCCAATCAGTGGCTCCTGGGGGAAGCCCTGAGGGAACAGCCCCTGTGCTCCCCTGAGAACGAAGTCTGTGATTGTTGCTGGTCTTTATGCCTTGTGCAAAGCTGGTGGTAGGGGCAGGGCTTACTCCCATTCCCCCTGAGCAGCCACCTAAGCACAGCAGACAGCCCAGGCCGATCTGTGTGAGACCTGACCAGGAAAAATCAGTGAGTAAAACAACCTCCCCCCCCCACCCCGTACCCTGAAAAAAATGGGAGAGATGGACAAGGTTAACACTAATCATAGAATCATAGAATATCAGGGTTGGAAGGGACCTCAGGAGGTTATCTAGTCCAACCCCCTGCTCAAAGCAGGACCAATCCCCAACTAAATCATCCCAGCCAGGGCTTTGTCAAGCCTGACCTTAAAAACCTCTAAGGAAGGAGATTCCACCACCACCCTAGGTAACGCATTCCAGTGCTTCACCACCCTCCTAATGAAAAAGTTTTTCCTAATATCCAACCTAAACCTCCCCCACTGCAACTTGAGACCATTACTCCTCGTTCTGTCGTCTGCTACCACTGAGAATAGTCTAGAACCATCCTCTTTGGAACCACCTCTCAGGTAGTTGAAAGCAGCTATCAAATCCCCCCTCATTCTTCTCTTCTGCAGACTAAACAATCCCAGCTCCCTCAGCCTCTCCTCATAAGTCATGTCTTCCAGGCCCCTAATCATTTTTGTTGCCCTCCGCTGGACTCTTTCCAATTTTTCCACATCCTTCTTGTAGTGTGGGGCCCAAAACTGGACACACTACTCCAGATGAAGCCTCACCAATGTCGAATAAAGGGGAACAATCACATCCCTCTATCTGCTGGCAAGGTCCCTACTTTTCAGCCCCAAATGCCATTGGCCTTCTTGGCAACAAGGGCACACTGTTGACTCATATCCAGCTTCTCGTCCACTGTCACCCCTAGGTCCTTTTCTGCAGAACTGCTGCCGAGCCATTCGGTCCCTAGTCTGTAGCAGTGCATGGGATTCTTCCGTCCTAAGTGCAGGACTCTGAATCATGTTGTAAATCATAATGTAAATGCCTAGGGAGAAAAGACAATGAGCCAAAGGACAACTACAAATTCATGTGATTGAAGCTAATAACCTAAAGCCGGCACAATCTCGATTCAGGCCAGGATGGGTTGGAAACAGCTTTCATGGTGCTGACGGATGATGTCCTGCTGTGAGTGGTTCGAGGCCAGACATCCATTCTCATTCTCCTGGCCCTCTGCGGCACTGGACACTGCTGACTACAAGATCCTGCTGTCTTGCCTGAGAGAGGTGGCAGGGATCCAGGATAATGTGTTAAAATGCTTGGAATCCTTCTTGGAGGGGTGCCCCCGAAGAACAGTGATGGGAAACTGCACCTCCACCACTAGACCCCTTGATTTTCGAGTCCCGAAAGGATCAGTTCTCTTTCTGGTCCTATCAACAACTGCATACCACCACTAAATAAACTGGCCACAGGACACAGATCCCAGTGTCTGCAATATCCTGTAACACTTCTAATTCCATCTCTTATCACCTCATCTGCTTGTGGGCAGATGAAACAAACAGTGTCTTTGTTCTTTGTTCACACATATTACTGTCAAAAATCAAACCCAATGTTCTATCCCAGACTAACAAGCAGGCCGATATACTAACAGACCCGAGCAAGACAGTGGTGATAGTCATAGGCAGAGGAAAGTATTTTGAAGAATTTGCAGCTGCAGTGCATGCTCCTTTGATTGAAGGTTCACACCCACAATATTCTTGGATTCCTTGTTGATGCTGAGCTCCAACAGAGCCGCATCTCTGAGTACTGCTTTCTGTAATCTTCGGTAGGCTAGGAGACTCCACCCTGATCTGGCCTCAATTATTCACACCATCCTCACTTCTTGTGTGGACTCCAGCAATGTGATATGCCTGGTCATGAAGCCTTCAATGCTGGAAAACTCCAACTAATAATGAATGCTCCAGCACATCTCCTCTGCAATATGGGTTACCAGGAACTCATCACGTCAGTCCTCCACTCTATGCTAGCTTCCCATAGATTTCTTGGTCCCTATCTTCATAGTACTTGTTGGCTGGGGCCCAGGGTATCTGAATGTTCAACTAAAGTTTTGGGATAAGGAGAGTGGTCATCGACTCTGCTCCTCAGACACAATGGAACTTTCTGCCACAAGAGTAAAGCTTGTCAGTGTGGGAGACAGAAACAAGAGTTCAAAAAATGAAAACAAAACACTCCACTGCACATACAATTGTCCCTGTTAGGAAAGGATGAGAGAGCTCAACCTCATGTGACAGATGTTAGTCGTGTCACTTAATTCCTGCCTGGAGGGTGTTTGGATACTATGGTGATGACGGTGGTAAAAGAACCTACATAGAGCAGAATGAAAAAGGTTTTCTAAACAGACTGGGTAACCAATATTGTAATGTGGTGAATTGTATTGCCATCTCACTATGCTAATCTTTATTAGATAGCATATAAAGTAGAATCATAGAATCATAGAATATCAGGGTTGGAAGGGACCCCAGAAGGTCATCTAGTCCAACCCCCTGCTCGAAGCAGGACCAATTCCCAGTTAAATCATCCCAGCCAGGGCTTTGTCAAGCCTGACCTTAAAAACCTCTAAGGAAGGAGATTCTACCACCTCCCTAGGTAACGCATTCCAGTGTTTCACCACCCTCTTAGTGAAAAAGTTTTTCCTAATATCCAATCTAAACCTCCCCCATTGCAACTTGAGACCATTACTCCTCGTTCTGTCATCTGCTACCATTGAGAACAGTCTAGAGCCATCCTCTTTGGAACCCCCTTTCAGGTAGTTGAAAGCAGCTATCAAATCCCCCCTCATTCTTCTCTTCTGCAGACTAAACAATCCCAGCTCCCTCAGCCTCTCCTCATAAGTCATGTGCTCTAGACCCCTAATCATTTTTGTTGCCCTTCGCTGGACTCTCTCCAATTTATCCACATCCTTCCTGTAGTGTGGGGCCCAAAACTGGACACAGTACTCCAGATGAGGCCTCACCAGTGTTGAATAGAGGGGAACGATCACGTCCCTCGATCTGCTCACTATGCCCCTACTTATACAACCCAAAATGCCATTGGCCTTCTTGGCAACAAGGGCACACTGCTGACTCATATCCAGCTTCTCGTCCACTGTCACCCCTAGGTCCTTTTCCGCAGAACTGCTGCCTAGCCATTCGGTCCCTAGTCTGTAGCGGTGCATTGGATTCTTCCATCCTAAGTGCAGGACCCTGCACTTATCCTTATTGAACCTCATCAGATTTCTTTTGGCCCAATCCTCCAATTTGTCTAGGTCCTTCTGTATCCTATCCCTCCCCTCCAGCGTATCTACCACTCCTCCCAGTTTAGTATCATCCGCAAATTTGCTGAGAGTGCAATCCACACCATCCTCCAGATCATTTATGAAGATATTGAACAAAACCGGCCCCAGGACCGACCCCTGGGGCACTCCACTTGACACCGGCTGCCAACTAGACATGGAGCCATTGATCACTACCCGTTGAGCCCGACAATCTAGCCAGCTTTCTACCCACCTTATAGTGCATTCATCCAGCCCATACTTCCTTAACTTGCTGACAAGAATACTGTGGTAGACCGTGTCAAAAGCTTTGCTAAAGTCAAGAAACAATACATCCACTGCTTTCCCTTCATCCACAGAACCAGTAATCTCATCATAGAAGGCGATTAGATTAGTCAGTCATGACCTTCCCTTGGTGAATCCATGCTGACTGTTCCTGATCACTTTCCTCTCATGTAAGTGCTTCAGGATTGATTCTTTGAGGACCTGCTCCATGATTTTTCCAGGGACTGAGGCACCTTCATACGAGAGTCTTGGTGCTAAAGACTGTTAAATGCTTATGTCATATCAGTGTCCTTCAGGGGTTTTATTCAGTTTTAATTGATGAACCGGACAGATATAAAAAATGGGACTTACAATACACTTTAACAGGGTCCCTTCTCATGTCAGCTGGCTGGTTTGAAACAGAGTGAAGAATCTAGGCATATCAGCCAATGTAAATGATGTCCATAGGTAAAAGAAATCTCTGAGTGTGTTCAGTAAAACTTTCCTGGCATGGTGAAAGGTAAACCGAGTGCAGGCTATTCCTTCCCCTTGTCCTCTCCTGCACAGAACAAAAGACATGAAGGCAAATGCCTGCTCAAAGCCAAGTCGAGGCACTAAAATTGAAAGGCCGCACTCTGCCACCCATACATTGAGTAGTGCTTTACTCCATGAGTGAAGTCAGCAGGACACTCACAGACGGAGGCTTTACTCAGTGTCAGGAAGGGTGGTAGAAGAAGGGCTATGGTCTAAAGATTTTGCCATCTGAAAGACCCATCTAACAAGAATTCTGGGCCAGATTCTGATCTCAGTTATACCATTTTAAATCTGGAATAACCCCACTGATGTCAGTGGTGCTGCTCCAGATCCAAATTGGTATATCTGAGAACAGAACCTGGCTCAGAATTTCTGTTAGCATCCCTGCTGACAGTCAACCTGAGATGGGGTGGACTAGGCCCAGTGCCCCCCTGCTGGAGGCCTCATCATAGAATCATAGAATATCAGGGTTGGAAGGGACCTCAGGAGGTCATCTAGTCCAAGCCCCTGCTCAAAGCAGGACCAATCCCCAATTTTTGCCCCAGATCCCTAAATGACTTCCTCAAGGATTGAACTCACAACTCTGGGTTTAGCAGGCCAATGCTCAAAGCACTGAGCTATCCCTTCCCCCACACTTGTCCCAGGAAAGAAGCAATAGAGAGGTCCTCCAAGCGGCCTAGAGTGGCTGCAGGAGAGGCAGCCAATGAGTGATGCTGCAGGGAGCAGCCAATCAGGGCCCAATAAGGCCCATATAAAAGGAGCTGTTTCCCTGTTTTGGCTTCATGCACTCACAAGTTTTATAATATGTGCTTTCATAGAATCATAGAATTTCAGGGTTGGAAGAGACCTCAGGAGGTCATCTTGTCCAACCCCCTGCTCAAAGCAGGACCAATCCCCAACTAAATCTTTGTGGTGTTGCAAGGACGTATAGTTAGCACCTGATTTAATCTGAATTTGGAAGTTTATCTTTGTAGGCAGAGGGAGCTCTTCACCATCATGTTTCTTTCTCAAATATTGTCCCCTCCAAGAGTCTTTTGAGGTCAATGACAATCTTCCCATTGATCTCAATGTACTAGAGATTGGGGCCTTAGGCAAACTGGAAGGAAGTTTTCTGTAAAGCCAGCTGTGTCAAGGTATTAATCAGGACCTGCTGAGTCAGCCCTCTGTCACGCCAGCTCCAATTAAGGGAGGTAAATTGGAGCTGGCTAGAGAAACCTGTGTGTGATTGACAAAGGGGAAACAGCTGCCATCCCAATTAGCCTGGGGCTATATACAGGCCTAGAGGAAGGAAGCAGGGGGGGAGCCAGAGAGGGAAAGGAGGGGGGTAGTTCTTCCCTTGTGGGTGCAGAGGCTAAGGAGCCCTCAAGGCTGAAAACCCCAAGCTGTATAGGGTGAGAAGGTGGTGGGATTGCACCCTGTAAATAAACTGCACTCATGATTACTGAACCTGAGGGTCTCTGAGTGGTTTTTGGAGCAGAGCAGAGGCAGGACCAAGGGGGGACCCTTTATAGAAGTTGCCAGCTGGTGTAACATGTTTTAGCTTCCTGACCAGCTCAGCCCTTGGGTACATTGGGTTTTGGTGCCTGGTTGTTTTCATACCTACCTCCACTATCTCTGTATCCTGGAGGGCTCTTCATTGGAGGCAAGAGTTATGCAGGAGGAGGCTCTGACTCAACTTGATACAATCTATCTAAAATAGAGAAGATGCAGCAATAGGGAAAGGCTGAAAGGTGACTGCTCGATATTGCCGACGCGAAGTGGTGGACTAAGTGTAACTGAATGAGTCAGTATATCAGCATGAAAAACAATGGTTTGTTTAATGGAAAGTTGAGAGATTTAGTACTTCCAATCAATAGGCTTGTTATCATAATCACTTGCATATCCTGATCAATAATTATAAGAACATAATCTGCTCACAACTGAATGACAGACACAGGGATGAAGTTAAGTGGCAACTTGCAACTTTATTAACATTACACTGGTGAGCGGTGTTATTCATGCCTTCCCCACCCCGCCCCCTTTGCCAGCCATTTAACTGGGCCCAGTGCAGGGTCACAGACCTTCCACCATATAACCAATACTTGGGGTAGACCCTCCTCAGCCAGACCCCAGGACTCAGCTCACTGCTGACTCCTCTCGTCCTTTACCCGCCCCATCAGGGACAGGATACATGGGGGGTCTTCAGTCTGCCAAGGTCCAGGTCTCTCTTTCCCCTTATGGCAAAGGCCCCCCAGCCATATCCCAGGCCCCATTCCCCTTTGGGAGCTGGCCCTGGAAGCCTCTATCCGCAGGGGACACCAGACACAAGTGAAAAGAAAAGGAGTACTTGTGGCACCTTAGAGACTAACCAATTTATTTAAGCATAAGCTTTTGTGAGCTACAGCTCACTTCATTGGATGCATACTGTGGAAACTGCAGAAGACATTATATACACAGACACCATGAAACAATACCTCCTCCCACCCCACTCTCCTGCTGGTAATAGCTTATCTAAAGTGATCATCAAGTTGGGCCATTTCCAGCACAAATCCAGGTTTTCTCACCCTCCGCTCCCCCCACACACAAACTCACTCTCCTGCTGGTAACAGCCCATGCAAAGTGACCACTCTCTTCACAATGTGTATGATAATCAAGTTGGGCCGTTTCCAGCACAAATCCAGGTTTTCTCACCCCCCCCCCTTTTCCAAAAACCACACACACAAACTCACTCTCCTGCTGGTAATAGCCTATCCAAAGTGACCACTCTCCTTACAATGTGTATGAAAATCAAGGTGGGCCATTTCCAGCACAAATCCAGGTTTTCTCACCCTCCCCCCTGTTTCCCAAAAAACACACACGTACACAAACTCACTCTCCTGCTGGTAATAGCTTATCCAAAGTGACCACTCTCCCTACAATGTGCATGATAATCAAGGTGGGCCATTTCCAGCACAAATCCAGGTTTTCTCACCCCCCCCACTCCCATACGCACACAAACTCACTCTCCTGCTGGTAATAGCCTATCCAAAGTGACCACTCTCCTTACAATGTGCATGATAATCAAGGTGGGCCATTTCCAGCACAAATCCAGGTTTTCTCACCCCCCCCAACACACACACACACACTCACTCTCCTGCTGGCAATAGCTCATCCAAACTGACCACTCTCCCCACAATGTGCATGACAATCAAGGTGGGCCATTTCCAGCATAAATCCAAGTTTAACCAGAACGTCGGGGGGGGGGGGGGGTAGGAAAAAACAAGGGGAAATAGGCTACCTTGCATAATGACTTAGCCACTCCCAGTCTCTATTTAAGCCTAAATTAATAGTATCCAATTTGCAAATGAATTCCAATTCAGCAGTTTCTCGCTGGAGTCTGGATTTGAAGTTTTTTTGTTGTAAGATAGCGACCTTCATGTCTGTGATTGCGCGACCAGAGAGATTGAAGTGTTGTCCGACTGGTTTATGAATGTTATAATTCTTGACATCTGATTTGTGTCCATTTATTCTTTTACGTAGAGACTGTCCAGTTTGACCAATGTACATGGCAGAGGGGCATTGCTGGCACATGATGGCATATATCACATTGGTGGATGTGCAGGTGAACGAGCCTCTGATAGTGTGGCTGATGTTATTAGGCCCTGTGATGGTGTCCCCTGAATAGATATGTGGGCACAGTTGGCAACGGGCTTTGTTGCAAGGATAGGTTCCTGGGTTAGTGGTTCTGTTGTGCGGTGTGTGGTTGTTGGTGAGTATTTGCTTCAGGTTGGGGGGCTGTCTGTAGGCAAGGATGAACTCAACGTTCCCTTGTTATTCCTAAAGTTTGCATTCCTATTCGTACCCCTCCGGACCGGAGCTGAGCCTCCACCATACTGCCAGGAAGGTGAAAACCCTCCAGTCCCCACCAGTTTATCCCACCAGAAAAAAATCCCTTCCTGATCCCCAAACAGGCACTGGATCAGCCACCCTGAATCCTGCAAAAGCAGCTCGGTATCCCCCAGCCGCAGGGTGGGGGAGGGGAGCATCATGGCAAGATGCCCCATGGAAGCCTTGGGAGGCTTTACATTTTGGGGGGGCATGAGAGCCAATCCGCTCCCCTCATACCCCGCTCCGGCAGGCTGGCCAATGGGGGCAGAGAAACCCTGGCTACGTACAACCTGAGGCACAAGGAGGGACTCGGCTCCAGCATGTCCCAGGAGCTAGCCCACTTCCTGTTGGTCCAACCAGCTCCCCCTTAGCTGAGACTGGAAGGGAAATGCATTTCGTTTACTCCCAGCAAAGGTCTGTTCTACCCAGCTGAATGTAGAATAGCTCTAGGGGAAGAGAGATCAGCAGGCAAATGCACCTCCTAGGATTTTAAACATTATTTCTAAACAAAAAGGGCATTTTACTATCACTGCCGAAATGTTTATAATTCAAATACTAATCAGTACCTGTACTCGCATTGTGAATACAAATAATGTCTCCTTTCCCCTCATTGGTGGTCTATTTACCTTATGACTTGCACCAGTAACCTTAAATGCTGTTAAGAATTTTGCATAGAGATTGCATATCAGATGTGCTAGAATGAGAGAATGTAGAAAGTTTTTCAAGGTTTTATTTTTACTTTGAGTTTGAACTCACAGATGCATTAAACAAATCCTATCCAAGTATGGGAGAATACTCTTGGTTCCTGCTTTCCATCAAACCTATACATTTACAATTTATTTATACATTTAATACAAATATTCTCCCTCTGGGGAGGGGCAAGCTGCTTCTTCCCTCAGGCACACACCCAGCCATCCCCACCACGTACATGAAGACAAAGGCAGCAATGTGAAGTAGCCACTTATTTTAGACTTTCACAAAGTTTGAATCATTTCAAATGATGTTTTTCAACTGACATTTCCCAGTTGGGTGAGAGGCAGACTTGACTTATAGCCTGAAGTCCTGGGATTTCAGAAAGCACTCAACAGAGGAGACTGTCTTCTAAGGCAGGAGGAAGTCTCTTAGTGAAGACCTTTGTCGTAAATCCTTGAGGGCTTTTACCTGCTCATACCGAAAACAACATATTGGGCTCTGCAAAGCCTCTGACTTCCCTGCTCCAAGCAGCTCGTGCATTCACTACATGTATTTAGCCTCTTTCACTGAGAGTATTTTTTCATACTTTTTGTCTTCATCTCTCCTCCCTCCACCTGGCTTCTTCGTTTTTTGGAATCTATCACTGGAAGCATGGGCGTAGTGCCAATGATTTCAAGGAAGACAAAAAAAGAGAGCTCATTTTTAAAGAGAATTCCATTTGGATTTACATTTGTTTCCTCTTGTGTATGACAAATGAAGGATCATTTACATTTTTCAAAGGGAAGCACAAACAGTCAGTGGTTGTTCAACAGAGTGAAACACATCTGCCAGGCTGCATTGAGTCAAGACTTGCAAACCAATCTCCTGGTCTCAGCCTTCTGCCTAATGCAGGAGCTCTTTTCGTCTCGCTCAGCTGCTGGTGCTGCTGGAAATATCCCAGTTGCTGCTCTACTGATCATGGCGGTGAAGGGAAGACTCCCATCACTCCTTTTTTTTTTTTTTTTTGACAAATGCTGCTTCCTCCTCTGCCTTTCATAAAGGCTTCCCAAATCTCTGGGGCATTAGTTATTTAAACCTATGTGACAGGGTGGGGCCAGATGGCTACAGGAGAGTGATAGAAGGCAGATATATTAGCCCCAGGTTAAGTAGGTCCCTTTTTCCTGGGTAAGGTAACAGGGAAGGTTCCAGAACGGCAGATTTGAGCCACAAAAGTCGCCAAACTGAGGGCTGCTGTGAACCTCTGAGGCGAGAAAATCCACCAATAAGCACAGGACCCACCAAGACAGAGGAGGAACTTTGTCACATCTACTAAAACCAGGTGTCAAATTCTATTAGAAATAAAGGACCTTACATGATACAAATCTTCAGAAGAGTAACTCCCTGTGCCCTCCCTATACATTTGCTCATATATATATAAAGCAATAAACCATATTTTGACAGTATATTTCCTGTCTTCAAGGTATATTAGCACCTCCAACTAGCTTTAAACTCTGATAAAAATATGAACGAATCCTAGCCCTCCAATTTCACATTGGCAGCAATCAAGGACAGTGGCCAAGTGACAGTTCTCTAATTCCTCTGAGAGTGGAGAAGCGGAGACCGTGAAGAACCCATATTCAGTTTCTCAGTCTCCCAGTGGTAATTTCTCAGATGCCTTCAACTGCCAACAAAGATACTACACTGTTCTACTTGTGACAGGTTTTTTCCGGTGCAGGCAGGTTTTTTATAACTGTGAGCTTTTACTTGCAATTACTTCATTGCATAATGTTGAGTTTGGCAAATACTCTGCAAGGCTGAAAATGACCTTGTGACACGATGAGCAAAGAGAGCCATTCACAGCCACAACCTTTGCACATGCTTGGTTCCAGGCATTGAAAATGTATTACCACAATGCCCTTAGCTTTCTGGTTGTGTCTGCCTTCAGTACCTCCAACTAGAGTGGCTTTGTGACTACCCAGAGAGACTTATTATTCAAAGGTGGACTTTCAGGAGTCTCCTTTCAGTGCCAAGGGGCCATGGGAGGCTCTCCCTATGTTCCCTGAAAGGCGGGCATCTGTGGGCTCGTTCGACCCCCCCCGGTACGTGATGGTTGAGTGCGTAGGTGGCGATGGAAGGGAGGGCGAAGGAGATTCTCTTAGAACAGAGCGCTGGGAAAGGGCACAATGAGGGGAGGGAGGAGAGGATAGAAAGGAGCACAGAGTGAGATTGAAGAGAAGAGATTGCAAGGTAGCAGAAGAAAGCAGCCAATCAGGCTAGGAGATGTGTCCAGAGTAAAACCTGTAGTAGGTCTATCATGCAGACCTCATGGCTGTCCATGGTGACTCACCCTGCCGCTGTGTCGGCACCTGCCAGCTGGAGTTTCTGTCTTGGGGTATCTGCTTTCTTTAGGCTCCCTGGCTGGGGATGGAATGGGCCCCCATGGGACCTGGTGCCTCCTGAGGGAGGGTTTTCATTCCAGCACAGTTCTGGTTGTGGGGAGTTGGGAGGAGGGATCGCCCCATCTCCTCATGCCCCAGGAGATGCTGTTGAAATCCCCTCTCTGGCTGTGCCTGCCTGTTTGATTCTCTGGTCCCTGGGCTGCCTCCACCAGTCTTGTGTTGGTAGATATGAGGACACGAGGTGCAAGCTCAAAGCAGAAAGCCAGCTTCACTGCATCTACCGCACCGAGACCAGTAAGTGTTAGGTAATGAGGATCGGAAGGGAACAGCAAGTGGTAGGCGTTTGCAGTTGTTAATGCACAAGCACTGTTAAGGAGGATATTTTCCATGGGGAACATTGTAAAATGAAATATCATTCCACAGAATTTCGTTGACATTCAGGGTTCGCTGCCAAATCTCAGGATACTGCCAAACTTGGCCGGGACCAACAATGCCCTGAGAAAGTGAACCAAACCATCTGCATTAGCAGAGCAGTCAGCGTCTAAGTGAATAATGGGGGTCTGAAAAGCCTTTTTCTGATACTTACAAGAATATTGAAAATAGAATGAATTAGTTCAGTAAAAATTTCATTTCCATACAAATCAGCTTGTTTCTATGCAGCATGTGAGAAAAAATCTAGACAATGGAGATACCAGTACCTTCCACAAAAGCTGTATCACTTAACTGTAAGATTGCCAATATTAAACCTTGCCTTGTCTGATGTGCTTTATAGGAGGACATTTAATTGCCGTGTTAAACCCTCAGACCTCCCAAAACATAAAAGCACAAACCACAGCCAAATCACTACAAAGATTTCCTTGGAAGGAAAAAAAAGACCCTACTAGATATAAACCTATAATTTTCAATTGCAGAGAACAGAACGCTACCTGGGTGAAAGAGTCGGCTTATATTTGCAAGAGAGTCCATTGATTCTGCTTAAATATATTCAGACATCAAGTATCTTTTTAGCTCTAATAAATTAAATTTCAGGTTAAATGCAAATATCCTAGCTTTTAAAAATATACATATATATATATATATATATATATATATATATATATATATATATATATATATATATATATATATATATATAAAACCTGGAGATTGACTCTGGGGAGTTTTAAACTTTACTAGAAAAAAGTATTTTTGTATTCAAATGCCCAAAATGTCTTTTTTTCCTTCTAGTCAGTACTTCTAAGAATAGGACACATTTTCAAAAAAACCTTTACCACTTTTTGGGGTTTATTGTCCAAATCAGCATAGTAAATATCCATATTAAAAAAATCATTTTTTTAAAAAAGATCTAGATGGATGTTACAGTAGTAGCTGCATACAATCTGAATCAGTCATTAGGGTAGATCTTTACAATTTGGGTACAATAAAATTTCTCTTCTGCCAATGGTTTTCAGATCACAGCATTTGATTTTCACTTTCAGTGTTTTGATCAAATGAATCTTTCCTTATCCCCCTCAACCTCTCTTTCTCTCCCCTCACCCCCGCAATCCCATGCACACCGTTCTTATGTGGCTTGGTGTGTGGGATTTGTAGCTGTTTTTTCGGGGGGGGTGGGGGGGGAAAGGAGGGGTTGTGTTTTTTGTTTGTTTTTTTTCAGGGAAAAATGTCTTTTTGGTGTGTGTGTGTGTGTGTGAAATGAACAATTTTCTCTTTCACTTGGATATAAAAGAAATAATCTAAAGTCACTTCAATTAATGATAGGCAAACAACCTGCCCAGAGAAAGCAAAATGGGCAGCCCTTGTCTGCACTTTGTGCAGCTTGTGATGCTCCAAATTATGTGATGCTCTCCAAATTACGTTGGAGAACCAGGATAAAACTGCCCTAGACCTGTTCAGCATGTTAATGGCAGCACCTCTGTGCCCCAGCTGCCCCCTGATTTTAGTCCAAGTGTTAGACAGCATGACACCAACGCAGAGGTGAGGAATGGACAGATTAGGGGTCTGCCAGGCAGCCGTGGGCTAGTGTCATTCAGTGATACAGCTCAGTGAATTATTCCATTTGTCTGTTACAAATAACCAGGGGAAAAGTGATATCCAAAACCATTGGCCTGGTTCCACGTTACAATATGGGAAACCCTGTTTGTAGTACAAGTTTAGGGCACTCTCTCC
Source organism: Chelonia mydas (assembly GCF_015237465.2). Taxonomy (NCBI): domain Eukaryota; kingdom Metazoa; phylum Chordata; order Testudines; family Cheloniidae; genus Chelonia; species Chelonia mydas. The sequence goes on along the minus strand of NC_051246.2, from coordinate 132,337,873 downwards.
CTGGGAGAATGGAGACCTTGGGAGACTGGGCTCACTGCCCAGGCCGAGATCTGTCTGCGACTTCTCACTTGCAGGTTTTGTTGGTGGAGAGCTGAAACATGAACAGCAGTGGAAATGGCTCCAGAGCTGTGGTGTCCAGGTGACAGTCCGGAGGGTGGGTGAGATGTGAGCTAAGGAGATTCATAATGCAACCGCTGGAAACGCCCTCTACTAACTCACTCTAACTAACCCACCAGTCCTGGACCCCTTGTTCAGGTGAGTGATCCTCACTCCTGTGAGTGCTGCAGCTGAATGAATGCAGCCGCTTGGAGAGCGAAGGGCTCTCAGAACCAGCCCAGTCACTGCTACTGGTATTCAACAGGTAAAGCAAGCAAGGGCTGTGCTCGCAGAATGGCCTGTGAGTGAGGAGAGCTAGGTTCTATCCAAGCCGAGCTACAGACTCCATGTCACTCTGGACGTGTCACTTCGGCCCAGGGTTTTAAAGGTCTTTGGAGGTCTTTTTTTTTGTTTTTTTAACGTGTTTAGGCATTGTTCTGCTCAGCCCTGTCTCACTGAAAGGCACTTTGGAGCTCAAGTCCCACTGACTTAATCACTTTTGAAAAGATGTGGGCTCCTAGGTCTCATGGGCCTTGCAACACTCAGCAGAGCAATACTTAAATGCAGGCCTCAGTCCTCCACTATACCATGTGGATAACAATGATAATAATAATTAATTAATACCTGCTTTCTCATCCTCTGTCTTGTCTGTTTAGCCTGTAAGAGGTCGTCCCCACCCCGAAGAGCTATCTCCGTGTATATATGGATGTTCTATGCGTGGTGCACGATGGGGCCCTGATGTCGGCGGGGCCCACCAGGTGCTATTGTAAAGTCACGTTTTGGGGCTGATCGCAGATTTCTTGTGTGCCCAAACTCTTAACTGCACTCATGACAATTTTACATGTTCCATAAAAGGAAGCTGGGCCTTTGTTTATAAAATAAGCTTAAGTGTAAAACTGGGATGTGTACACATTTAGGATGGGATTTTCCAAAGCTAAGGTTAGCCTAACTCTGCTCCGGAAAATCAACTGTTCCAACACACGGTGCGTTCCAAGATCCAACCTTTGTGGTTCTTTGCACTGTCATCTTTGAAAGTGCACAGCCTGCTGGACTAGATTGCTGAAACCATGCAGCCATCTGCAAGGAATAAAGCATACTTGTCTACAAGTAGTTTATGGGAATGGTTTAACTTTTCACCGTTCTTTGTTTGTTAATGTGGATTACATGATCTTTGTTTTTGTGGCTCTACACAATAGCTCAAAGTATTCATATGTCCAAACCAAAGTAATATACAGTACAGCTGAATCATAGAATATCAGGGTTGGAAGGGACCTCAGGAGGTCATCTAGTCCAACCCCCTGCTCAAAGTAGGACCAATCCCCAACTAAATCATCGCAGCTAGGGCTTTCTCAAGCCTGACCTTAAAAACTTCTAAGGAAGGAGATTCCACCACCTCCCTAGGTAAGGCGTTCCAGTGTTTCACCACCCTCCTAGTGAAAAAGGTTTTCCTAATATCCAACCTAACCTCCCCCACTGCAACTTAAGACGATTACTCCTCATTCTGTCATGACTATTTATGATTGGATCAATCAACATGTTTCATGTTGATTTCAAACTTTTTAATTTTTAACCCCTTTTTAGTATAAATTCACAACATTTTGAAAAAGAAAATAGTTTCCAGTTGAAAAAATGCAACTTTTCAGCTAGAATATGTTGGAACAGGCCATTTAGACATTTTTGTTTCCAATTTTTTGTGTGAAAATCAGTACATCTCACAGTTTTAGTTTTAACAAATTGATATTTCCCAATGAAAAAGTGTTTCAAAAAATTCCCGACTAGCTAAATAGAGATTTAGCCAGGTTCAGAAAAATGTGATTGAAACTGCCGTATATGGTTACCTGCTCACAAAACCACCGCTGGATGCAGCAGAGTGAGGTGGCGCACCATGCAATCCATGTGGTCTCAGCTTCTCTGGCCCTGGCCAGCTCTAGTCACAGCTCCTCTATGTCCAGCCAGCCCCGCCAATCCCTATATTCTGTCCTGCGCATCCCAGCTCGCTTTCAGTGATGGAGCTGCCCCGGTCCTCCTGCCAAGGGACCTGCACAAGCAGCCATCATATCTGACCCAAAATCATTTTTACCCTTAAGTAAAGGCCGGCTTCTGAGTTGGTTTGAGCATACAGCGTAAGTTCAGGGTTTTGTTCAGGAATTATCATTTCTGCATAACACTTATTACATGCAGAGGCCAAATCCTGCTCTCATTGCCAAATGCAGTGGGGTATCATTAACATATTTCAGGGCGGGCTTTGGCCCTCCATATGAGAGACCTCCAATGATGACCGTCCAGGGCCACTGCCAAACTAATCCTACCAGGTACTTAACGATACCGCTAGAGCATGTGTCTTTGTGCACAGTCGAGAGAGGCCTGCAGGAGTCATGGGCAGCACTGCGGGCCAGGCCTTGTTGAAGTATGTGACCAATATTGGCTGGGCTTTCACTATCAAGGTTAACAATGAAGAGTACCCTGCTAGGCACAAGGCAACTCAAAGGACATCAGCTGGGCCTGCCTAATGGCAATGGGAAAGGAAGAGAGAAATATCCCCATCAGAGTTTCTATGGCTGTGACGGACACCAATAACATCAGAACCAAGATGAACATTATTTCTTACAGGGAGGCTGGGGTGAAGGAACTGCAGGAGCAAATGTAGAATGAGGAAAGAAGAGCAGAGAGGAGAGTGTGTGTGTGGGGGGGTGAAGATTCCCTCATGACCTTGTGGCCTTGACAACACAACTTACTGAGATGTCAGGACAGTAGATTAGGGAACAATGTCAGATGGGTGCATCATAAATGTAAGGAGAACTGGATAGGGGGCAAGGACAAGCTCTAAGAAGTTATTTTAGAATCAGCTCATACAGGTACATGCAGTCTGAGTGGTGCAGCTTTGGAAAAAATGTGGATGAACCAAACTGGATTTACCAACAAGAACTGGCCAGAAAATAGGGCCAGCGGGGGTTTGGAGGGTGTCATAGAAAAAAAATGGACACAAACTTTAATTTTTTTTTACATTTTCTACAGAAATATTCGTCTTTTCAAATGTTCAAAATATTTTGGCTGAAAACTGAAATATTTTGATTAAAAATGGCACTCCACTGCCTCCTGGGAGCTGTAGTTCAAGGCTCAGTTCTCTGTCTGGACTGCATCTCTCAAGATGCATCACTTTATTCCCTCTTGGTGAGTCCTTAGCCATGTTGCATCATGGGAGAAATAGTCTGGCCAGGGAGCCTAGCCAATGGGGCAGGGTGGGCGCATTAGGCACCGCAGCTCTCCTGAGGGGGCACAGCTTCACTTTTAACAGAAATATTTCAGGTTTTGGACACTCTACCCCCCCGCCCCATGTTCAATCCTTTGATGAAACATTTTCTGTAGAACACCACTTTTCGTGAAAAATTTCATGGTGTCAAAAACCCCCATTTTTCACTGAAAATTTGTTTTGATAGGAAATGTTCACCAGCCCTGTTACCAGCTACGGCAGTTACGGACACCCTGATTTTACTGAGGTGACCGTGGCTCAACACATGCTTAAGTGAGTACAGGCCTAGGGCTGGCCGCCTGCCCCGGGGTGCATTTCACTCGACGGGAGCGGAAAAGCCCGTAGCGCTGAGATCCGCTGTGTTAGTTATCGAGCAGCACAAATTCAGTTTGGGTCCAATGTGGAAAGACCTACACTCCATTTATTTTTCTGTACTTCAAAAACAGATTAAAGGCATGATAGCGAAAATCTTTATTACTAGCTTTGTGAAAACCAGTTGGACATTGACACATGCCTGATAAACAGCCTGGCCAGGCTGTGACAACAGTTTAACCAATCTCATAACTATTTTCCAGCAGTCTGGCCTCTAACACTTTCTTAAATGACAGTATTTCTCTATCCTAAGTATTCATTTCCAACTCCTGCAAAGCCTAAGCTTTGCGAGTTGTATATATCCCATCATTCCAGCCCATCTGCTACTACTCCGCTAGAGAAAAATGCTGCTTTTTAATCTGACAGTCCATAAATGAAGCAGTTATGTGTCAAATAACATCTTATGACAAACTCGCCAGAGGAAAGACTTATTTCTTTTGCCGGTGGTTTCACCACATCTTCTTCTCAATTATTTCTGACATTTTGCCCACGAAATTATGAGGAAGTTCTTCAGAGGAAAGGAAGTAATATCTTCTTCCCATCAAGAGCACATTGCAAATGTAATACAATGAACATTAGACAGAAAAAGAGCTAATTCTGCAAAAGTAATGTAAAACTGAGTGAGGGTTAGTGGATCTATTATACTGCTAATGAATGTGCATGATGACTGTTTGTGTACCTTTCTCTGGTTATGCTATAGTATATGTTCCAAGAAATTAAAACCATGTCAGTACTCTACTGACCACATTTTCCAGAGGTTGCAGGTGCACGCATCTTTGGGTTTTTGGTTTTCTTTTTTTCTTTTTCTTTTTTTTAAAGACTCTCACCTCCATCCTCTTGTAAATGAGTCAAATTCTGCCATCTTGATGCAGTCAGTGGGAGTTCTGCTTGCATAAGGACAGCAGAACTGGCAGTTGGCGGAGAGAGAAGGGAGCGAGCTACTGCTAACTCGTTGAATGGAAGAGGAATACAGTGCGCCCTTTGGTTACCTGGCCAAGGCAAGCCCTGTAGGCGCTACAAACACAACCACCGGCAGGTTCTAGCAGCTGGTGGTTCCCCAACAATCCTCACCTGGGAAGCTCTGGAAAGAGTGGCTCTTCCTCAGGCTGGCAGAAGGGAATGAAGCAAACAGTCGACATGCGCAGACGTGCTAGCTGCCTGAAAGAAAGCTTCTCAGAGGGGAGTCCCATCGGAAGCTCACAAGTGCTCCCAGGAGCCCCACAAGTGACGGGGGAGTTACATTTCATAGCAGTAGTCCAAAGAGTTTTAAAAAAACAAAAAACAAAACAGCCAGGAGCATGTAAGAGCATTGTATACACTGCCAGGGCTCCTACAAACCAAGTGTTTCTCAGCAAAATGAAAGGAGGAAAGTTGTACTCTGAGTGCTCCCACAGTGAAATCTCCCCAGTGCCAAACACTCACACTAGCCCAGGTGCATCTCTTAAGCCTCATATTAAGGGCTTAAGTGGTACACAAAGCCTTGTGCTGGCTCTCTCTGTTGCAGTGTATTTCTCCCCATCGAGCAGAGCTGGAGCACTTCAACTCATTTTTTCCCTTTATAAAGGTGAAAGTCAGCCCAGGCACTGCCCTAAGGAATGTAGACACTTTCTGCTTTCCTCTTTATTTAAAAAAAAAAATCCCCTGCACTTTGCAACTTCCTTATTATCCAAGAACTCTTTTCTCTTAACAAAGCAAGTGTTTCCTTTGCTTCTCTCTCTTAGGGCTACCCAGGTTCTTAGAACAGGGATGAAGGAGTTCAACAGAGACTGGGGAGAACTTCCTGATCCAGCTCCATCAGCCACTGTCAGCTGATGCCGAGGCAGCAGGCATTCAGGCTCCCGGAATGAGCTGCTGACAGATTTCCCCCTGTCACTTAACAGATGTGCCAGTAAGCGTGAGCTTTTTCTAGGGCTCACAAGACCTTGGAGTAGGTCTCTCACTCTATTTTTTGTTGGGGTACGTAAGGGTTAAGTAAAAACCTGGGTAACTGCAATAGGGAGGAAGGGCACAGGCAGGCAGGTGTCTCCGCTTGATAGACAGAGTTGCCACCCTTTCCCCTCCCCTTCTGCTTGTGAAGGATAGATAAGCGTTGCAGCTGCATGAGGAATGAGCTTGTCTGAGGGATACCCTTTGAGTGAAGAAGTGTTATCTTCTCCCTCCCTTCCTTTCCCAGCTACATAAACGAGCTCTGGGTCATGGCTCCTTCCTCCTTCCCCTGTGAATTGCTGATTAAGGGAATGTGTAGCTACTGCAAAGAAATGTATCTTCAAGGTAAAAATGTCTGTATAATATGCTTAATGCTGTAAAGAGGGGCGGGGATAATTATATTCAGTGTAAAGCTATTAATATTCATTATATGAGCATTCATATTACTAAATAAGGGTTTGGGGAGTGTTGTAGTAGATGTGAGTATTTACATATTAACTTTAAAAAGTATGATGTAAACACGTCAGTGCTTATTCGACAAGTGGGTCGAGGGGAACAAGTACCACAATAAAGAAGCCCATTTACTCAACCCGCCTCTGGGTCAGCTTGCTCATTCTTTTCATCTCTAACATTTTCCACCTCTGTGGGTTGCTGCAGGCAGGTAGAAGATAAGTGAAAAAGAATAATCGTCTCTGGCTGGCTGAAATAGATAGAAGTCAGAAGATGATGCTCTCCTGCCAGGATGCCTCCTTATCCATACTTCCTGGCATAACCCATCACCTGCCCAATGCCCCTCCCCCAGCAAACCCTCTCCTTCCTGTTGTCTTCTTTGGGAGATGGCTAAGCAGACCCATTCCCCATCCACAATGATATTTGTTTCTGGGGGTGACTGGTGGGCTCACTCCCTCAGTCTGGGTCAGCAGAACCCTTCAGTCAATGATTCCTTCTATGGCTCATGCTGCTCCCACTCTTTATTAGCTGAAATACTCAAATTTCTGCCTGAGAGGGAACCAGGAATTCGTAAAATCGCCATCCTCACGAGATCCTTCCATTCCCTGTTCCGACAGTATTACCTTTGGTCTAATATTCATCACATACAAATCACAGCAATTACTTAAAAAATGTTTTGTGGGTGGGCAAGTCAAGCACTAGAAAGAATGGAAATGCCAATTTGCGGTTGCCCGTGCAATCTTAATACTTCCCTTTTTTTTGCATCCATTCTATGCACTGAATGAGGTGGAGGGCCTGTGGGGAAAAACAGTGTGTGATTGTGTTGGTAAAGGCTATCACAGTGCTTGCATACTGGACATCTTTCCCCATTCAACATAAACTCTCACACCCACGCTCGAAAGAATAAATCTAGAGTATGCCCCAAGACAATGCAGATGTCTACATGGTGCAGGGCAGTAATACTCCTCATTCTCTCATATACTAACAGGGATTAGGCAGATTTTGGGCAGAGACAAGGTGGGTGAGGTGATATCTTCTATTGAACCAACTTCTGCTGGGGAGAGACAAGCTTTCAAGCCACACACAGCTCTTCAGATTTTGGACAGATCCACCAAGCTTCCATTCTAGTATCAGATCCTTCTCCTTCTTTGGTGATGGAGCTAGAGCCTTCAGCAACCTCTTCCTTTTATCCCAGCCTATTAAAGCCACCTGCTTTTCAGCTTTTGAAATCGTTGCTTTATATTTTGTAATGAAATGTCTTGTGAATGTGAGAGGCAGGAAAAATATGACTATAGATTTTTATGGGTCTTTTGTGTGAAAAGAAAGAGGAAGAGCTCTGACTCTAAAGAAATGATGTGGTTATTATTTCCCTCTGAATTCAGAATGGTGACACTGCTTTTTGCTTAATAACTTATAGCTATTAGGTTATGCTTCCACAAAGCTAGCAGTGGCGGTATTGTAAACCAGTCCTGCAGGTAGGCATTGAGTCTCTAAGGTTTTCTTTCATGTGTGGAGCTCATGGGAAAAAATTAGACATCTGAAAACTGCACAAAGAATTGGGTCAATCCTGTCAAGTTTGAATAAAAAAGACACCACCTCCCAAGTAAATACATTGACTATGTGCGTCTTGTGCCACAGGGTATCTGGAAACATGCACTGTACTGATGTCACAGCAGCAATCATTTAATACAAAATCATCCACAGTGCAGTCTTCTTCCAGCTTCCAACTCAGGGCACTGCAGTCAGGTGCAGGTCACGATCTGTCACACTTCAAGTGGCAACACAGGCTCCCTTACACTTCCAGTTTTCACTCAATGGTAATTTTCTGAAACTATCCCTAGGGGCTTTCCAGGCTTGGGGTCTGCACAGAGGTAAATGATTTTGTGTGTGTGGAAAGGTTGGGCAAGAACAGTTCAGCTCCTTCTGAGTATGAGCATACTAGGTTTGAGGAAAATGCACACCCTTTCCCTAGATATGTGATTCTTGTGACTTTTTTTTTTTAAAGAACAGCTTCACAGATGAAGGTTTCAGAGTAGCAGCCGTGTTAGTCTGTTGAAGTGAGCTGTAGCTCATGAAAGCTTATACTCAAATAAATTGGTTAGTGTCTAAGGTGCCACAAGTCCTCCTTTTTCTTTTTACAGATTAAGGAGACATTGTCAAAGGCTTCCAAGTGACTTTCAAGTGGAAGTCTCACTGACTGTGAGTCTCAATGAAACTTCCGAGTGCTTAAATTATCTTGGAATATGAGACTTGCCTGCTAAGTCACTTAATTGCTTTCAAAAAGTTCCCTCCAAACAGAATGTCTGGGAGTTGCACATTGAGCTCTGTGCTGGAAATAGCCACGGCTGAGGACTAGCTCGGTGGAGCACGGTGGTGAGAATCGGTTTGATCTGACTGACTCCACTTCCGACCATCTCCTACTCTGCCCATGCAGAGGGTCTGGCACGTTTTCTCCCTAAAGGTAAAGTGCTCAGCTGCAAATGACTGTACGAGATGGCAGAGGAGCGGAGGCATCAGTGCAAAGCAGCCCATCCAGAGTAGCCTCCTTTCCCCTCCACGTAGATGGTCTCCTACGGGCCGGATGGACAGGAGGTGATGGCTGAGGAAGGGAAGCAATGTGGAGACACTGTCCGCAGCTCCGTAGTTAAGGCGGAGCTGAAGTTTGCACAGAAATCAGGCATCCAACCTCTTTGTTATGGATGAAGACTGCAACGTATCCTCCTGAAAACTACCGCTCTTGCTCAATAGATGTATTTAAAATTAATACAATTTTATTTTAAGGGTCTTTTAAGAAATTGAGCTGTGGACTCCTCTGCTACGCACATACAAATGGGCGTGACCTGGAAGTTACCTACTACCTCTCATTCACTTTCCTGTGTCCAGTAGGCCCATGATGGCAGCCTCCATCATAGAATCATAGAATCATAGAATATCAGGGTTGGAAGGGACCTCAGGAGGTCATCTAGTCCAACCCCCTGCTCAAAGCAGGACCAATCCCAAATCAAATCATCCCAGCCAGGGCTTTGTCAAGCCTGACCTTAAAAACTTCCAAGGAAGGAGATTCTACCACCTCCCTAGGTAACGCATTCCAGTGTTTCACCACCCTCCTAGTGAAAAAGTTTTTCCTAATATCCAACCTAAACCTCCCCCATTGCAACTTGAGACCATTACTCCTTGTCCTGTCCTCTTCTACCACTGAGAATAGTCTAGAACCATCCTCTTTGGAACCACCTCTCAGGTAGTTGAAAGCAGCTATCAAATCCCCCCTCATTCTTCTCTTCTGCAGACGAAACAATCCCAGTTCCCTCAGCCTCTCCTCATAACTCATGTGTTCCAGACCCCTAATCATTTTTGTTGCCCTTCGCTGGACTCTCTCCAATTTATCCACGTCCTTCTTGTAGTGTGGGGCCCAAAACTGGACACAGTACTCCAGATGAGGCCTCACCAATGTCGAATAGCTGCATGTGTTACGTTCTCTAGCAAGCACTTCCTGTTTTCTCCCACACTGCCTCTCATGGTCAGGAGATGCTCTACAAAAACGTCCACAAAACTACTTCATTTTCCTCCTCCTCAACACCCTCTTCAAAACTCTTCTTTGCCATGGAGCCAAACCATTGTCAACTTTTTTTTTTTGGGGGGGGGGGGAGGCTACTCCTGAGAATGCTCCAGACAGCCACTAAGTAATGGCTGTTACATTTCTGCAAAAGCATGTGACCAGATCACATGACTCTGGACTCCATTTTGGGTACCTGTATTTTTCCACAAACTGGGCTGGGAGCTGTTTTTGAAACAAAGGGTTCCCGCCATGTGGTAAAGCTAAATATGGCCGTGGTTCTTCACTCCCCCACAACTCAACACCTGAGAGAAGCTCTGAAAGAAACGGACTTGGAATGGTGGTAGGGATTCCAAGAGGCAAAGCAACTGCAGCTTGTGTCTCGAGAATCTGCGAGCTTGCTTGTATCATCAGTCAGGGTGAGAAATTGCTAATTCATTTCCAATCCTTCTAGTATTTTAAGCTTTAGTGAGCAGGTTTTTTTTATTTACTAGCTAATCCATTTTGATCTGTTTGGCATAATTTATAATTACTTAAAATCTATCCCTTGTAGTTAATAAACTTGTTTTTATGTTTTAATCTAAACCAGTGTGCTTTTAAGTGAAGTGTCTGGGGAAAAATCTCAGCCTGGTTAACACAAGTCATAGAATCATAGAAGATTAAGGTTGGAAGAGACCTCAGGCCTTAAAAACCTCTAAGGATGAAGACTCCAACACCTCCCTAGGTAACCCATTCCAGTGCTTCACCACACTCCTAGTGATATAGTGTTTCCTAATATCCAACCTAGACCTCCCCCTCTGCAACTTGAGAATGTTGCTCTTTGTTCCGTCATCTCCCACCACTGAGAACAGCTGAGCTCTATCCTCTTTGGAACCCCCCTTCAGGTAGTTGAAGGCTGCTATCAAATCCCCCCTCACTCTTCTCTTCTGCAGACTAAATAATCCCAGTTCCCTCAGCCTCTCCTCGTAAGTCATGTGCCCCAGCTCCCTGATCATTTTTGTTGCCCTCCGCTCGACTCTCTCCAATTTGTCCACATCCTCTCTGCAGTGGGGGGACCAAAACTGGACACAATACTCCAGATGTGGCCTCACCAGTGCAGAATAGAGGGGAATAATCACTTCCCTCGATCTGCTGGCAGTGCTCCTACTAATGCAGCCCAATATCCCGTTAGCCTTCTTGGCAACAAGGGCACACTGTTGTCTCATATCCAGCTTCTCATCCACTGTAATCCCCAGGTCCTTTTCTGCAGAACAGCCACTTAGCCAGTTGGTCCCCAGCCTGTAGCAGTGCATGGGATTCTTCCATCCTAAGTGCAGGACTCTGCACTTGTCCTTGTTGAACCTCATCAGATTTCTTTTTGGCCCAATCCTCCAATTTGTCTAGGTCACTGTGGACCTTATCCCTACCCTCCAGCATATCTACCATTCTGCCCAGCTTAGTCTCATCCGCGAACTTGCTGAGGGTGCAATCCACACCATCCTCCAGATCATTAATGAAGATGTTGAACAAAACCGGCCCCAGGACTGACCTCTGGGGCACTCCGTATGATACCTGCTGCCAACTAGACATTGAGCCATTGATCACTACCCGTTGAGCCCAACAATCTAGCCAGCTTTCTATCCACCTTATAGTCCATTCATCCAGCCCATACTTTTTTAACTTGCTGGCAAGAATACTGTGGGAGACTGTATCAAAAGCTTTGCTAAAGACAAGATATATTACATCCACTGCTTTCACCATATCCACAGAGCCAGTTATCTCATCATAGAAGGCAATCAGGTTGGTCAGGCATGACTTGTCCTTGGTGAATCCATGTTGACTGTTCCAGATCACCTACCTCTCTTCCAAGTGCTTCAAAACGTTTTCCTTGAGGACCTGCTCCATGATTTCCAGGTGCACATTGCCCTCTCCACATTGAGAGAGGGTCAAGCTTTATTAATGAGTTTACACTGTACAGATCCCTGTGCAGTGCCAAATGGTAAAATTGTGGGTTTATACTCCAGTGTGGGTGTGTGTTTATACTCAGTTTTGATGTGTGGTGCCACCTGCTGGTGTGTTGGGTGATAACTGGGCCTGGAAAGGCTGAATCTCCAACATAGCAGGGTGAGCAGGCCAACCCAGCTCAGGGGTTAAAGCCCATATCGGTTCCCAGACTACACCCAAGGGTGACAACCTGTCACAGTTCCCTTGTACTCTCCTGTCTGTATCCATCTGTTGTCTTGGGTCTTATAATTTAAATGGTAAGCTCTGTTTGTGCAGCTCCTAGCACAGTGGTCCATGACCGAGTCTGCTAGCAGCGACAGTAATACAAATAATAAATAACAGAAGATGAGCATCTGGCCCAGTGTCTAACTAATAAATCTCCCCAAGAATGCTTTGGGTTAAAACGGTATTTTAATACAATGTATGAGCAGCAAAATGGGTTAGGATGGAGCTCGCAGTGTGCTAGACACTGTATACACATAAAGACTGTACTCCCAGGTAGAAAAGGGCCATGCTATAAGAGGATTTCAATGTGTAGTTTTTATCTTTCTTTTCAAAGATTTCACATAAAAAAGTAGTGCACGTATCATTTGAACTTGCTCCTTTTATAAGGGAATATAACTGGAGTCGTTTTCAGACATAGTCCCCAGCCTAACTGGCCGATATTGGATTATGGCAATGCAGTTCATAGACAGACATGCGAGCTTGTCACTTTCTAATGCAGTGGATGTGCTGTGTAGCAGAATTGCTAGGATTTGTGTTCAGCTGCAGCGTTGGGACCCATCATTGTGAGATGTTATCCTCTATGAATGGGCTTTCTTTATCTCACAGAAGGGAGAACCATAGCAGCATATGCAATTGTAATGGTTAATTCAGCACCCTGAATGTCTGATCAAGTCCTATTTGTATTCTCTCCAGGATGTGTTTAATAGATCATTTTCTATAGTGAAAATGATGTCTAATTATGAAAATATAGCTCTTAAATCTTTTGTTGTTTCTCCTATAAAAATAGATTTCCCTTCCCTGGAAGTAAATAATGGCTCTTTATTTATTTATAAAAGTAGAAATATATTATAATTTCTTGTCACTTGCACTGAGATGTAACTGTATGGGTTTCTGTTAATTTTAATTATGTCTATGAAAGTTTGTAGCAACCCCCTGATAATGTATTGAAAATGTATTAGTGGGCTTATTTCTACAAAGAAATATTAAAACTATCTGTTAGCAGCATACTGTCCACGATGGAGGATTTCTGAAGTTAAGAACTAATTGTACATCAATACATAGATTTTTTTTCCCATTTGTTTCTTCTTTGAAAAATGCATCACCATCCAATGTAAAACATGGGAATCAAGCCAGTATACCCTCAGTACAATGCAGTTTGTGGAATAAGAGTACATAAGAACGGCCATACTGGGTCAAACCAATGGTCCATCTAGCCTCATATCCTGTCTTCCAACAGCGGTCAGTGCTTCTCTTGGATGGTTTAGACACAACAAATCCTGCATCTTGGCAGGGAGTTAGACTATATGACCCTTGCAGTCCCTTCTAACCCTGTGGTTCTATGATTCTAGGTGCTTCAGAGGGAATGAACAGAACAAGCAATCTTTGAGTGATCCATCCCCTGTTGTCCAGCCCCAGCTTCTGGCAATCAGAGGCTAGGGATGCCCAGAGCATGAGGTTGCGTCCCTGATGATCCTGTATAATAGCCATTGATAGACCTATCATCCATGAACTTATCTAGTTTTGAACGCTGTTATAGTTTTGGCCTTCACAATGTCCCCTGGCAATGAGTTCCACAGGTTAACTGTACATTGTGTGGAGAATTTCCTTTTGTTTGTTTTAAACCTGCCACCTATTAATCATAGAATCACAGGACTGGAAGGGACCTCAAGAGGTCATCTAGTCCTGTTCCCTGCACTCATGGCAGGACTAAGTATTATCTCTGACAGGTGTTTGTCTAACCTGCTTTTAAAAATCTCCAGTGATGGAGATTCCACAACTTCGCAAGGCAATTTATTCCAGTGCTTAACCCCCCTGACAGTTCAGAAGTTTGTACTAATGTCCAACCTAAACCTCCCTTGCTGCAATTTAAGCCCATTGCTTCTTGTCCTGTCCTCAGTGGCTAAGAAGAATTTTTTTTCTCCCTCCTCCTTGTAAAAACCTTTTATTTACTTGAAAACTGTTATCATGTCCCCTCTCAGTCTTCTCTTTTCCAGACTAAACGAGCCCAGTTTTTTCAGTCTTCCCTCATAGGTCATATTTTCTAGACCTTTAATCATTTTTAATCATCAACTATGACCCCCAGATCGCTTTCCGCAGTAGTCTTTCCTAGGCAAAAAGAAAAGGAGTACTTGTGGCACCTTAGAGACTAACAAATTTATTTGAGCATTTTTTTTTGACTAACAAATTTATTAGGCAGTCATTTCCATTTTGTATGTGTGCAACTGATTGTTCCTCCCTAAGTGGAGTACTTTGAATTTGTCATCATTGCATTTCATCCTATTTACTCCAGTTTGTCCAGATCATTTTGAATTTTAATCCTATCCTCCAAAGCACTCGCAACCCCTCCCAGCTTGGTATCTTCCACAAACTTTATAAGTGTATTCTCTATGCCATTATCTAAATCAGTGATGAAGATATTGAACAGAACTGTATCCAGAACTGATCCCTGCAGGACGCCACTTGATATGCCCTTCCAGCTTGACTTTGAACCACTGGTAACTACTCTCTGGAAATCATTTTCCAACCAGTTATGCACCAACCTTATAGTAGCTCCATCTAGGTTGTATTTGAATACATTCTTCTCTTCACATTCTTAGTCATATCAGTTCAATTTGTTTGAGGTTGTTCTGCATTTGTCTTTTAGCATCCTTCCCTTGGATTGTTAGTTTAATGATCCCCTGGCTACTCCAGCTAAAAGATGCTTGTGAGATGCAGGCTGTCACATTTCATGTAGCTCTCTCTCTCCCACTGGAATGTTCCACAAAACCAAAACCTTCAGCTTCATATCAAACAGTCAACAGAATTTTCTGCCTTCTCTCACTAGTGGCTGGATAGGATATCAGATAAGATTACTTGGACTTTTCTTTTCTTCAGTTTTCTTCCAAGATCCCTGAATTCTTCGATAATCTATGTAGTGCTATTCATGATAGTCTGCACTAAATATGGAATTATTAATTTCCTCATAAGCTTTAATATGGTGCTCATCACTGTAGTATCGAAAGGCCTCACAAATATTTATATTCACAACTCCAGTGTATTTGGGCACAGTCTCATACGCTTTAAGGCCAGAAAGGACCATTGTGATCACCTAGTCTGAGCTCCCGCACATCGCAGGACAGAAAAATCCACCCACCCCCTCCTGTAATAGACTCTGGTCACAAGTTCAAGCTTTTCTCTACAAGCATGAAGGTTAGAAATGTACTTTGTTGTTGTTTTTAATGGAAACTGAGTCTCATGCTCACATGATTCCAGAAGCTGAGGCTTTAAGGAAAATAATAGTTAGTGAAGCTACCTGGGAATACTCGAATGGAACATTTTTATGTTGGACAGTGCAGTTCTGTTGAAATCAAAATACTTTACAAAATCATGTTGATTTTGAAATTTGGCTTCATGGGGAAAAAAGTCCCAACAATGTCAAAATATCCCATTTCAACACTTTCAGAATAAAACACTGACTTTTCCTGTAAAAATGACTTTTCATTTTGATTATGTATTTTATATATTATAATATGAAGTCAAAATCAAAACAAAACATTTCAATTGAGTCACAGTGATTTTTGAATTTTGGGGTTTCCTGCCTAATCAAAACAAAAGCAAACTATCAAAATCCTCCACAAAAAAGAATTTCCGTTCTGCACACAGCTGTAGCTAATAGCAGAAATCTCACGGCAAAATCACAAGAGTTGGCAGTACAACCTACAGACAACAACCTAACTCCCGATGTGGCACTGCTTTGTGCACTGAGCAGCATCCATCCTCTGCACTGAATGAAACGGGAGACCTGTTGAGAAAATAGTAGGAGATCATGTAATTAAAGACCGTACCTGACAGCACGTACACACAAGCTGGGCTGCCCTTCTGCTCTCGGGATTCTCACTGCAGTGTATACGGCTATAGCAGTAACCAACTGCAGGGTCCCCCTCTGGGTGTTCAGCAGTGACAGTTTACATTCTGTTTTACACTACACAGGATACGTCGCATAAGAGATACAGTTTCTTAATGCTAGGCAATCTTGGCTGGTTCCGGTCTGAATAGAATCCCAGAAGTCCGATACTTGTGATCCACCTGAGCCGCCTCACTGTCCATACAACAGGCCAAGGTCTCGTGTATATCAGCTTTGATTTCAATAGAGCCACCTCCGTTTATGTCAGCTGACGATTTCACGCCCAGGTTCTAGGTCTGCCTAGCAGCACACTGGTGCTGCTCTTCTCCAGCCAAGGTTCTAGGTCTGCCAAGAGGCACAGCAGTGCCACTCTCTCCGAAGTAAAAGGGAGCTATTTGGCATATAACAGGGGTCATGTGAGCCTAAAGGCAGTTCATTTTTAAAAATGTTTTGCCAGAAGCTAATGCACTGGTTACCAGACCACTGCAAAATGGCACCCATGCTGCTGCCCAATGGGACTTAGCCGGTGGTGAAGAGGGAGCCAACATGCCATGCTGCTGAGCTGCTATAGATATCCAAGAGCTTAATTTGTGGGATGCATTTAAGTTGCTGACACTAAGGCAAGCTCAGTGTGAGAGCAGTGTGCCCTAATCTCGTTCTGGATCTCACTGTTGTTTTTTTTTCCTGGTCTATGTGTAGATGAGCTGAGACTTGAGATTTAGAATAACTTCAGAGAGGAGAGCTGGATGGAGTCCAAAAGATCATTTGATTCTATGGCCTTGTTTTCCTTGAGTGTCGGAGAAAGGAAAACGGAGAAGGTGGGGACGGAGTGCACTGAGATCCAAAGATCACTTTTAAGTGCATTTTTTTCCCTTGGAGATTTTATGTTTAATTTTCCTCCCTGTGGTGACTTGAAAGGAAAAAAATAGCCTGGGAGTAGAGGGCAAGAATGACACTGCACTTGAAGTGCTTCCTTCTCGGGGAAATGTTTGTTGTCTTGTATTGAGATCTATTATTTTTAATCCTGACCCGTATTTTCTGTACCTTGAAATTTCCCATTTGCATTCATCACAGCGCAGTGCTGACTTGCCATCCTCTCTCCTAAATAAAATAATTCAGGGTCTGATTCCACAGCAAGTGTTTACCGCCACGCGCAGTGGGAGTAGCCTGCTAATTACCACGTGGGCTTTCGGGTGCTCCCCCAACTCGGTGCTTTTCAGTGTTCACAGCATTTATTAAACCTCATGCATGTCCCATAAGGACGGAATAGTGAAATATTTTACAAAACAGCAAATGGTGTCAACACATCAGGATCTATGCAGAATTAGATTTCACCCTACACCAGGCAGATTCTTTCTCTCCCAAATCTAATGAAAGAATTGCTCATTTAAGGTGGATGTTTGCACTGAAAGGCACAGCCCTGAGGACAGGATGTTGTGCTTGCCCCACTCCCAGGGCAGTTCCTGAAGGCACTGTGCTTCACAGGATGCCTGCAACTCTTTGCTGGAGTCCTTTTAAAGCTGTAAAAGCCCTTTCAAGAGCTTCCTGCCCATCTTCCTGCAGCAAAATGGCCTTCCTGGCTGGTGTGGAGGGTGGAGACCACTCCCTGCTGTCCAGCTCCTTTGGGGAACGTGTGGCACACAGCACATGTGCATTCTACAACCACCTGCAGCTAAGATCTGGGTAGCCCAAAACAGCCATGCAAGAGGTGTATGGGGCAATCCTCTTCTGTGCAGCTGTGTCAGGGGTAGCCCTTAGATTGTCTTTATGTTGCATGCTATTCTTGATAGCAGCAGAGTACATTTCATAGAATCATAGAATCTCAGGGCTGGAAGGGACCTCAGGAGGTCATCTAGACCAACCCCCTGCTCAAAGCAGGACCGATCCCCAATTAAATCATCCCAGCCAGGGCTTTGTCAAGCCTGACCTTAAAAACCACAAAGGAAGGAGATTCCACGACCTCCCCAGGTAACCCATTCCAGTGCTTCACCACCCTCCGAGTGAAAAAGTTTTTCCTAATATCCAACCTAAACCTCCCCCACTGCAACTTCAGACCATTACTCCTCGTTCTGTCATCTGCTACCACTGAGAACAGTTGAGATCCATCCTCTTTGGAACGCCCTTTCAGGTAGTTGAAAGCAGTTATCAAATCCCCCCTCATTCTTCTCTTCCGCAGACTAAACAATCCCAGTTCCCTCAGCCTCTCCTCATAAGTCATGTGCTCCAGTCACCTAATAATTTGTATTGCCCCCCACTGGACACTTTCCAATTTGTCCACATCCTTCTTGTAGTGTGGGGCCCAAAACTGGACACAGTACTCCAGATGAGGCCTCACCAATGTCGAATACAGGGGAACGATCACGTCCCTTGATCTGCTGGCAATGCCCCTACTTATACAGCCCAAAATGCCATTGGCCTTCTTGGCAACAAGGGCACATTGTTGACTCATATCCAGCTTCTTGTCCACTGTAACACTTAGGTCCTTTTCTGGAGAACTGCTGCCAAGCCATTTGGTCTCTACTCTGCAGCGGTGCATGGGATCCTTCCTTCCTAAGTGCAAGACTCTGCACTTGTCCTTGTTGAACCTCATCAGATTTCTTTTGGCCCAATCCTCTAATTTGTCTAGGTCCCTCTGTATCCTATCCCTCCCCTCCAGCGTATCTACCACTCCTCCCAGTTTAGTGTCATCTGCAAACTTGCTGAGGGTGCAATCCACACCATCCTCCAGATCATTTATGAAGATACTGAACAAAACTGGCCCCAGGATCTACTGTTGGGGCACTCTGCTTGATACTGGCTGCCAACTAGACATGGAGCCATTGATCACTACCCGTTGAGCCCGACAATCTAGCCAACTTTCTATCCACCTTATAGTCCATTCATCCAGCCCATACTTCTTTAACTTGCTGGCAAGAATACTGCAGGAGTCCATGTCAAAAGCTTTGCTAAAGTCAAGATATATTATGTCCACTGCTTTCCCCTCATCCACAGAGCCAGTTATCTCGTCATAGAAGGCAATTAGATTAGTCGGGCATGACTTGCCCTTGGTCAATCCATGCTGACTCTTCCTGATCACTTTCCTCTTCTCTAAGTGCTTCAGAAGTGATTCCTTGAGGACCTGCTCCATGATTTTTCCAGGGACTGAGGTGAGGCTGACTGACCTGTAGTTCCCCGGATCCTCCTCCTTCCCTTTTTTAAAGATGGGCACTACATTCGCCTTTTTCCAGCCGTCCGGGACCTCCCCCTATGGCCATGAGTTTTCAAAGATAATGGCCAATGGCTCTGCAATTACATCCGCCAACTCCTTTAGCACTCTCGGATGCAGCGCATCCGGCCCCATGGACTTGTGCTCGTCCAGCTTTTCCAAATAGTCCTGAACCACTTCTTTCTCCACAGAGGGCTCGTCACCTCCTTCCCATGCTGTGCTGCCCAGTGCAGCAGTCTGGGAGCTGACCTGGTTCGTGAAGACCTTGTTCGTGAAGTTCATTTCAGCTTGTAAATTTTAGTTTTGAAATTCCATGGCAGTAAATGGAGTGAAAATCAATTTGATTTTCTTTGTTTAGCCCCTGAGTGGTAGATAAGCATATTTTGCAATGCTTGAGCACCTGTACCACGGAACTCTTATTCACACATTTGCGGAGATGTACACTAACACACACTTTTTTGATGTGCTTCCCCCCCCCCATTTTTTTTAAACAACTGCATGAAAACTCACAAATTATATCTGTCCTGGTGACTGAAAGCCCATGCAGTCATGCAGGTGTAATTCATAAAATGCCACGTGCTGGGACATAGTGAACTGTACTACCATTTATCCATGTTCCCTCGAGTCGGTGAACAGATCTGCCCCCCGGCTGGAGGCACAACTCCCTCTTTATTACCCCACATAGCTGTTACTCCCACCTTCTCTGACAAGCTGTCACATTCCAGCCACCACAGACGTTTTGACTCCAATGTCCTTCTGGTTCTCCCAGGGCCCAGTGTGTTATATCTGGGCCCAGCAGAGAAGGAGATGGACACAGACAAATCCCTCCACCTTACTCTGCTGTAAGGAATGGAACGAATATCATTCTTCTATCACCAAGGAGAAAGGCATTGCTGCAGGGATTGCAACGTACGTGGCAGCTCCAGGCGCAGCGGGAGACACTGGGTCACAGAGCAGTCCCCATGCCTTAGGACCCATCACTGTCAGCAACGTTGAAACTCACCCATCTGGAAGGGAGTTGCAGGCTACACATTGCTCAAAACGCTGTAGGGTACACCCCCCCCCCATGCTCTGTGGGTTTTGTCAAATTCACCAGCATGGCCCACACAAGTTTCAGTTCTTGCCCCTTGTATGTCTTCTCTGCCACAGGGAAATTCTTCTTTTCCTGTTTGTTTTACCCTGTGCTGTCCGTGCCTGGTCGTCCTCTGCTGGCGGTGTGCTTATGTTGCACAGTCACTCCTTCTGGCTGTACTGGGGCTCCCACTGCCGGGAATACAGCGTCCGTGCAGACTAAAGCTGTTTCGCTCTCTGCCTGCTTGCACCTCGTCAGCCAAGGTGGCTGCTCGGTCCCCCCTCACTGCTTGGCTTGTAGTAGCTCCAGGCAGCAGCCGCTTCCATGGTTCTGTTTTGAATCGCTGGTTCGCCCCTCTACCTGGCTGGTTCATGCTATCCCAGCAGCAAGAGCAGCAGTCTGTCAACTTGTGCCTCTCAGGGAACTTCCCCCCTTTTTTATTGTATTGTTTGCTTACTTTTTCTTCTCCTTGTTCAGGCCATGGGAGCTCCGGGCACCTTGGGGATAGAAACCCTTTGTCACCAGTGTTATATCTGGACCCAGCAGAGGAGGAGACAGACCCGGAGGGAGCGGGTGGAAACGCAGCTGTCAGCGGGGGTGGCAGCAGTATTGTTCAGGCTGAGAAAGCAATGTGAATGTGAAGCTGTGCACGGGGAAGCTGGGAGCGCGCAGCCATTTACAGGGACGAGCGTTCACACAGGGCGGACTGACCCTGATGACCGTCTGCACAAAAAGAGTTCTCAACCCTGCTTGTCGCTGTTTCCATCACTTCACACTGACTCAATGGACTTTCCAGGCTTCAGGGTGACATGCAACGTGACAACCCTGGGATTTTATTATTATCGAGATGTTAATTCCTCGTGGTTTTGAATGTGAAAAATTCATTGTTGAGTGCAAAGTTTGTAATCGTTGTCAGATACGTTGCAAATTAAAATAGTCGCCTTTACAAAATAAATATTTACCAAGTCTGCTTAACACTGTTATCGAGCGATGGATTATTTATTTGTTATTCTAAGTGAAGAGAAAACTATGCTATCTCAAGCATGGACACCTTGTTATTGCACAATGAGTGATCTAGCCCAAATGCCCTCAGGAGCTGGGAACATGTGTAGAGAACTTGTATCGCTCCAAGAACAACGGCTCCCTCTATTAACCCAGCTATTGCCACTAACAGTTTAAACTTTTATAGCACTTTCCCAATTGGAAAAATTATGCATTTGGTAACTGGTGAGCTAATTTAAGGTTGTCTGTCATGTAAAGATGTGCAGTGTTTTCTGATAGCCATATCCAATCCTTGGTTCACCTTACAGTCACGTTTAACCTTTTGCCATCCTGCAATGTGATATTTCAAATGAGACACACAAAATTAAAAAATGTAAAAAACCTAAAATATGAAATCTAAGACTGAATGGAAAGTGCATCCAGAATCATTTATCACTTAGGACTGCAGACTGTAAAGCACTTTTTGTATCAGCTCTGGAGCGATTTAGATGTTTTGAATATGTGTAATGCAGTTTAAATTAAGTCTGAGAACAGACTAAACTACTCTAATAGGATAGGAATAATTTGAGGAACTTAGATACAAGAATAATTTATTAGGCTGTTTTACGGTATGATGCACAGTTTATCACTGTGATCAGATGGAAGTGATTTAAATAACTGTGTGGTTTGTTTCAACAAGGCAAACTGGTTTTGAAGAAGGGGGTGATCCTTAATTCAGTTTCTATCACTACGTCAGTGATTTAAAGTACTTTAATAACATAAAGTAAATGTAAGTTTTCTATCAGGAGAGTATTCTAAACAACCTTAAATGGGAACAGAGATGTGGCCCAGTTTACAGGATATCATAAGTAGCATTACCAAATACCCAAAGCATTCATACAGAACACATTACACGTTCCCAGTACTGGTCACAAACGTGTGATTTCAGACTTGTTCATACCATACAATCAGCACCAAGAATTAGCAGGCAATGTGTTCTGATGAATAGGGCACCGGCTTAGGAGTCAAGAGACCTAGCTTCTGGTCTCCATCCTGACACTGACCTGCTGTGTGACCTTACTGTGTGCAAGTCAGTTCTGTGTCTTTGGGACATGGACTGTCTCTTGTTAAGTCTCTGAAGTGCCTGGCCCCAGAGAGTGTCCTGATTTGGATGGGCTGTCTAGCTGCGAGCGTAATAGAAATAATAATAACTATCCAGTTGAGCATAATGTCGCTGCTGATGAGGGTGTTGGGACTGGAGTATTAGCTGTTTGGAATTTTGGAAGGGTAGATCTTGAACTGGTAGAGACTGGAATGAGGAAGTGCATACAAAACTTCCCAAAGTCCCCATGTCTCATAGAATCATAGAATCATAGAATATCAGGGTTGGAAGGGACCTCAGGAGGTCATCTAGTCCAACCCCCTGCTCAAAGCAGGACCAATCCCCAATCAAATCATCCCAGCCAAGGCTTTGTCAAGCCTGACCTTAAAAACTTCCAAGGAAGGAGATTCTACCACCTCCCTAGGTAACGCATTCCAGTGTTTCACAACCCTCTTAGTGAAAAAGTTTTTCCTAATATCCAACCTAAACCTCCCCCATTGCAACTTGAGACCATTACTCCTTGTCCTGTCCTCTTCTACCACTGAGAATAGTCTAGAACCATCCTCACTGGAACCACCTCTCAGGTAGTTGAAAGCAGCTATCAAATCCCCCCTCATTCTTCTCTTCCGCAGACTAAACAATCCCAGTTCCCTCAGCCTCTCCTCATAAGTCATGTGTTCCAGACCCCTAATCATTTTTGTTGCCCTTCGCTGGACTCTCTCCAATTTATCCACGTCCTTCTTGTAGTGTGGGGCCCAAAACTGGACACAGTACTCCAGATGAGGTCTCACCAATGTCGAATAGAGGGGAACGATCACGTCCCTCGATCTGCTCGCTATGCCCCTACTTATACATCCCAAAATGCCATTGGCCTTCTTGGCAACAAGGGCACACTGCTGACTCATATCCAGCTTCTCGTCCACTGTAACCCCTAGGTCCTTTTCCGCAGAACTGCTGCCTAGCCATTCGGTCCCTAGTCTGTAGCTGTGCATTGGGTTCTTCCGTCCTAAGTGCAGGACCCTGCACTTATCCTTATTGAACCGCAGCAGGTTTCTTTTGGCCCAATCCTCCAATTTGTCTAGGTCCCTCTGTATCCTATCCCTGCCCTCCATCATATCTACCACTCCTCCCAGTTTAGTATCATCTGCAAATTTGCTGAGAGTGCAATCCACACCATCCTCCAGATCATTTATGAAGATATTGAACAAAACCGGCCCCAGGACCGACCCCTGGGGCACTCCACTTGACACCGGCTGCCAACTAGACATGGAGCCATTGATCACTACCCGTTGAGCCCGACAATCTAGCCAACTTTCTACACACCTTATAGTGCATTCATCCAGCCCATACTTCTTCAACTTGCTGACAAGAATACTGTGGGAGACCGTGTCAAAAGCTTTGCTAAAGTCAAGAAACAATACATCCACTGCTTTCCCTTCACCCACAGAATCAGTAATCTCATCATAAAAGGCGATTAGATTAGTCAGGCATGACCTACCCTTGGTGAATCCATGCTGACTGTTCCTGATCACTTTCCTCTCGTGTAAGTGCTTCAGGATTGATTCCTTGAGGACCTGCTCCATGATTTTTCCGGGGACTGAGGTGAGGCTGACTGGCCTGTAGTTCCCAGGATCCTCCTTCTTCCCTTTTTTAAAGATTGGCACTACATTAGCCTTTTTCCAGTCATCTGGGACTTCCCCCGTTCGCCACGAGTTTTCAAAGATAATGGCCAATGGCTCTGCAATCACAGCCGCCAATTCCTTTAGCACTCTCGGATGCAACTCGTCCGGCCCCATGGACTTGTGCACGTCTAGCTTTTCTAAATAGTCCCTAACCACCTCTTTCTCCACAGAGGGCTGGCCATCTACTCCCCATGTTGTGATGCCCAGCGCAGCAGTCTGGGAGCTGTCCTTGTTAGTGAAGACAGAGGCAAAAAAAGCATTGAGCACATTAGCTTTTTCCACATCCTCTGTCACTAGGTTGCCTCCCTCATTCAGTAAGGGGCCCACACTTTCCTTGGCTTTCTTCTTGTTGCCAACATACCTGAAGAAACCCTTCTTGTTACTCTTGACATCTCTTGCTAGCTGCAGCTCCAGGTGAGATTTGGCCCTCCTGATTTCATTCCTACATGCCCGAGCAATATTTTTATACTCTTCCCTGGTCATATGTCCAACCTTCCACTTCTTGTAAGCTTCTTTTTTATGTTTAAGATCCGCTAGGATTTCACCATTAAGCCAAGCTGGTCGCCTGCCATATTTACTATTCTTTCGACTCATCGGGATGGTTTGTCCCTGTAACCTCAACAGGGATTCCTTGAAATACAGCCAGTTCTCCTGGACTCCTTTCCCCTTCATGTTAGTCCCCCGGGGATCCTACCCATCCGCTCCCTTAGGGAGTCGAAGTCTGCTTTCCTGAAGTCCAGGGTCCGTATCCTGCTGCTTACCTTTCTTCCCTGCGTCAGGATCCTGAACTCAACCAACTCATGGTCACTGCCTCCCAGATTCCCGTCCACTTTTGCTTCCCCCACTAATTCTTCCCTGTTTGTGAGCAGCAGGTCAAGAAAAGCTCCCCCCCTAGTTGGCTCGTCTAGCACTTGCACGAGGAAATTGTCCCCTACGCTTTCCAAAAACTTCCTGGATTGTCTATGCACCGCTGTATTGCTCTCCCAGCAAATATCAGGAAAATTAAAGTCACCCATGAGAACCAAGGCGTGCGATCTAGTAGCTTCTGCGAGTTGCCGGAAGAAAGCCTCATCCACCTCATCCCCCTGGTCCGGTGGTCTATAGCAGACTCCCACCACTACATCACTCTTGTTGCTCACACTTCTAAACTTAATCCAGAGACTCTCAGGTTTTTCTGCAGTTTCATACCGGAGTTCTGAGCAGTCATACTGCTCCCTTACATACAGTGCTACTCCCCCACCTTTTCTGCCCTGCCTGTCCTTCCTGAACAGTTTATAACCATCCATGACAGTGCTCCAGTCATGTGAGTTATCCCACCAAGTCTCTGTTATTCCAATCACGTCATAATTCCTTGACATCACCAGGACCTCCAGTTCTCCCTGCTTGTTTCCAAGGCTTTGTGCATTTGTATACAAGCACTTGAGATAACCTGCTGATCGCCCCTCATTCTCAGTATGAGGCAGGAGCCCTCCCCTCACAGACGTTCCTGCCTGTGCTTCCTCCCGGTATCCCGCTTTCCCACTTACCTCAGGGCTTTGGTCTCCTTCCCCCGGTGAACCTAGTTTAAAGCCCTCCTCACTAGGTTAGCCAGCCTGCTCGCAAAGATGCTCTTCCCTCAATTGAACACTGACAAATACAGAGCTGGAAGTGGTCTGGCTCACCTGTGCGTTAGTATTAAAAATAAGTGTTAGAATTAGAAGAATGTGTTTCATGTTTAGACTTTATTGAGCGCTTGTGAGTTGCTGCCTGCATTAATCTCACTTATAACTGCTGTTTCCCATATTGTAAGGTTGTATTGTGAGCCTCTGTGACTGTGTGAATCCCCAGATGGGAGAGATACATCAACTAGCATGAAGTGCTGCTCTCCAACAGAAGCCATCACATCTTGCCCAACAGGAAAAGTCCATTGACAACAGAGACTATTGTGGGATGTTAAAGAAGACAAAATGTGTTGACTGTTCTACCCTCCCCCGGTGAAGATGAGTCATGCAAGTGGATTCCTCCCATCAGCTGAGTTTGCAGCTCAGCACACAAGGGTATGTAATGAGCACTGCAAACGCTGTGTTCCTTCGGCACAGCACCACGGCCACTACCTCTCCCCCACTCACTCTTTCAGGTGGACAGCCTGTTGGGAGCCTTCCCCTCCAATACAGTCCAGAGATCTAGTAATAGTCCCAGGGAAGCTACGCTCGCTATTCCACAGCTTCACGTCCTGTCTGGAAATGGGAAGTGACAGAAACTTCTTTAAAAAAAGAAAAGGAGTACTTGTGGCACCTTAGAGACTAACCAATTTATTTGAGCATAAGCTTTCGTGAGCTACAGCTCACTTCATCGGATGCATACTGTGGAAAGTGTAAAAGATTTTCTTTGAGCATCTCAGAACTAACAATGCATGCTGCATTTAGTCTGCTTCTAAAAATGAGCAAAGCTTGTGGGGAGAATGCACTAAAAACTCATAAGACCATAAAAACGGCCATACTGGGTCAGACCAATGGTCCATATAGACCAGTGTCCTGTATGTGACAGTGGCCACTGCGAGACACTGCACAGGGAATGAACATAACAAGCAATTATTGAGTGATCCATCCGCTGTCGTCCAGTCCCAGCTTCTGGCACTCAAAGGCATGGGGTTGCATCCCTGACCATCTTGGCTAATAGCCATTGATGGACCTCTCCTCCATGGACTTATCTAGTTCTCTTTTGAACACAGTTATAGTTGTGGCCCTCAGACTGTCCTGGCAATGAGTTCCACAGGTTGGATGTGTGTTGTATGAAGAAGTCCTTCCTTTTATTTGTTTTAAACCTGCTGCCTATTAATTTCATCAGGTGACTCCTGGTTTTTGTGTTATGAGAAGGAGTAAATAACACTTCCTTATCTACTTTCTCCACACCAGTCATGATTTTATAGATCTCTATCATATCCCCCCATTAATCATCTCTTTTGCAAGCTGAAAAGTCCCAGTCTTTTTAATCTCTCCTCATACGGAAGCAGTTACATACCTTTAATAATTTTTGTTGCCCTCTTCTATACCTTTTCCAGAGCTCATATCTTTTTTTAAGATGGGCCGACCAGAATGATACACAGTATTCAAGGGGAGGGCATACTAGGAATTTACATAGTAGTGTTATGATAGTCACCAGTTACCCACAGTTATAGCTGCGGTGCCTCCGATGCCCTGCTGCACTCTCCTGCTCTAAGGAAAGTTGGAGATAGGTCCTGCTTTGAGCAGGGGCTTGGACTAGAACCTCCTGAGGTCCCTTCCAACCCTGATATTCTATGAAAGGGATGTGAGATGTGCCCCACAATGCTTTATGGGAATATGCCATAACTGGAATGTCTTTTATGCTACACGTGCCCTGTAACATCTCTCTGGAAAGGTTAGGGTCTAATCTATTCATCCTATTTGTATACATGTATCATTTTTGTATTCAAAGTTATGAATATTGGCTGTATACTTGTCTGATTCTAAGTCGGTTTTAGTGAAGCAGTTGGTCAGCTTCCTGAGAAAAGGCTATTCTCAGTAAATGCCGAACCAAGAAGCCCTTAAGCCAACAATGAACTTGGAGATGCCAATCCACATCTGGGCTTTCCCAGGAATGTGACCTGGCTGGTAAGGCACTCAGTCATGCATGGACATGTGACTTGCCCAGGTGACTCAGAAACTCCATTTTGTAGCTGGACTTTGCATAGGAGAGAGGAGGGGTCTCCACCCACAAAATAAAGTCTATTTAGACCCCTGGGAGACCCCTCCATTTTGTCTTCAGCTGGCTAAAGAGAGAGCCTCTTCACCCCCAAAGATACCTGAAAGAAACCAGAACAAAGGACAGTAACCACAGGGGTGTGAGTGATTGCTAGACCCAGACTAGAAGGAGACTAATCTGTAAAAGGAAGCTTACTGGAACTGGTGAGGTTTTATCTGTATTCAGTTTGATTAGACATAGACTTGTGTGTTTTGTTTTATTTTATTTTGCTTGGTAATTCACTTTGTTCTGTCTGTTACTACTTGGAACCACTTAAATCCTATTTTCTGTATTTAATAAAATCACTTTTTACTTATTAATTAACCCAGAATATGTATTAATACCTGGGGGTGGGGGGAGAGACTGCAAACAGCTCTGCATATCTTTCTGTCAGTGTTATAGAGGGCGAATAATTGATGAGTTTACCCTGTATAAGATTTATACAGGGTAAAACAGATTTATTTGGGGTTTGGACCCCATTGGGAGTTACCAGTCTGAGTGTCAAGGACAGGAACACTTGCTAAGTTGCTTTCAATTAAGCCTACAGCTGTTAGGGGACATGGTTCAGACCTGGGTCTGGGTTTGCAGCAGGCTAGTGGGTCTGGCTCAAACCAGGCAGGGCGCTGAAGTCCCAAGCTGGCAGGGCAGGAAAGCAGGAGCAGAAGTAGTCTTGGCACCCCAGGTGGCAGCTCCCAAGGGAGTTTCTGTGATCCAACCCGTCACAAGGGGAATCCTGAAAAATCTGTTATCCCGGTGTGGGAAATGTTGGTAAATGGTAGTTCTGTAACAGAAGCCTCTCTACGTTACCTTGACGAGTTCGTTCATTGTTAGCCTCAACCTTTCCTGACATGCCACATCTAGTTCTGAGTCATCCCGACAGTCATCCGCCAAGTTAATGCAGGTTTGAACCCTGCTGCTAGGCACAGCCTGAATGGCTTAGATCAGCAGGCCCACACAGAGAAGTTACTGGGAGCGTTACTGTGTCTCACAGAGTTATCATAAGGTTGTCATGCGCCACTCAAAGTCGCCATGACAAAGAGATTTCTACGTTGCTCTGATTTATTTGTAGTTCTGGTCTCTATTGCAGGTGCAGTGCAGAAGGGCAGTCAGGCTAGCAGTGGCGAACAATGACACACCATTTCTTCGTACTTACCGCAATGAACAAATAACAATGAGCGTGTGCTTTGTTCCCTGGGGCTTACTGGTTTATGGCCATCGATTTGCTTTGATAAAAGTAGGTGGCTAATAATGGAGCCAAAACTACAAAAGGATTTGACCAATGTCACTCGTGGCCTGAGAGTTTTCAAGCATCATAACGATACAGCTCTGACTTTCTCTCTCCAATTAATTGTTTGCTTTTTCCCTTGTGGAAAACCAGGTCAGCGGTTCGTCTGAACTGGAACTAATCTAAGCCAGTCATCCATTGCACAGCTGAGAAGGCTGACTCTCGGTCCTCGGAGTGACAATGGGGCTGAGTGCCCTGCAGCTCCTGTTCAGAAAATGCTCTGAGAACAGTGGCACCCCTGGGGGTGCTGGGACCTCCCAACAGGTGCCCCGGCACGGCCAAGACTGAGGATTTCGGGTTGGCCCAAGGAAAACTTCTGTATTCCCATTTATTTATTTTTTAAAAACAAAAGTGCCAGAGATCCACAGCTGTTGGGGCCTTTGCAGTTTTTTAAAATAATCCAACCAGCAATATAAACTCAACAGCAGGGACTCACAGCACGGACTATACCCCATCTACCAAAAAACCCAGCAACCAACCATGCAAACAAAAACCTCCCGCCTGTGCCCTCCATGTGAAATGTCTAATTTTGCTGTCGCTATGGCTCAGTTTCTTTCTAAGGTGATTTTCCAAAATGAAAAGTGGTGCTTTCCCTTCTGTGTGGCATTTGAATACTGACATACAGGACTGGGTGTCTGTCTCCCTGTAGCATGAACATTGCCTGGCTCGGAATCCAAATAACTCCCAGTGTTTGCTGGTGTGATGTCCGGTGTTAACTCCTGTATGGTCCTGCTACAGCATGGCCACCAGCTAATGCTACCAGGGGAACCACGGCTTCTTGCCATGTTTTCACTAGAATAAATTGAGTGGTTACCACTGGTTGCTATGTTATATCCAGCAAAGTCACAGGTCATCAGCATGGTGCCAGTGAGGGACGACTTTGCCTCCATTACATCAAATGAGAAATGTTTATAATGAAGGGACGGTTTTTTAAACTGTGGAGAGATGCACGTAAAAGCTGTGCTCATTTACCATAGTCATGCACATGGATTGAGTACAAGTGCATGCAAATGTCACTTGCAAACCAAGAGCCTGGTCCAAAGCCCATTGAAGTCAATGAAAAGACTCTGCTTGATTTCAGTAGGAAGTTAATCAAGCTCCTTCTAACCATTTGCTATTGCTGCTTGAGTTGTGAGTGCGGTTGCTCCTTCTTCCTGGCTGCTCACAATAGCTACACACTCAGCACAATTTTAACGTATCAAAAAGCAAATGGAGAGAAGACTTGATTACAGTGTGCAAGGACCTTCACAGGGAGAAAATACCAGGTACTAAATGGCTCTTGAATCGAGAGAGAAGGGCATTACAAGAACCAGTGGCTGGGAGCTGATGCCAGACATTCAAATAGGAAATAAAGTAGAAATGTTCAACTACATGTGTATTAACCACTGGAACAAACTATCAAGGGAAGTGTTGGATTCTCTCTCTCTTGTTGTCTTCCGATCCGGACGAGACCCCTTTCTGAAACACGCGCTTTACTCAGACATAATGATTTGGCTCAATTCAGGGGTAACTTAGTGAACTGTACTGGCCTGTGTGATACATGAGGGCAGACTAGATATTCTAATGGTCCCCTTTGGACTTAAACTCTGTAACTCAAGGTGTGGGCCAACACTAGCAGCCCTGCTTTGAGCAAAGCTCCCTTCCCCTTCAGGGAACGTTGCAGGATCTGGTTCCAAGCCCTTAACTAAAAGTTTGTTTTTTTCTATTAGCTGATCATGGATGGGCTGCTGGAACGAGCAGATTCATTGCAAATACGAGCACGCTTTGGCAACAAGACGTAGAAATGATAGTGTAAAAGTCGGCAAATACTGAACATATAACTTTTTAGAGATCTATTGAGCAGCTTCTGTGGTGTTCGATTTCCACACACAGTGCCCCAGGCACCCAGCTGGAACCCAAGGAAAGCTGTCACTCTCTACCAGTGCTCAACACAGCCATACCCTGCTTTTGAATAAATTTAGAGTCGCAGCAGCAAATAATAGCCTTACCCAGTGGTGGAACTGTCAGCTCCAGAAAGAACACAGTGAAGTTCCCTTCCCCCACAAACAGAATCTAAAACTATTCATTTAACTCATTGTAAGACATTTCCTGCTCGTGTTAGTGCAGCTGAGGCCAAGGTAAGCAATCAAATATACCTATTTAGTTGTATAGTTGGAGCCAACCAGGTAGAGTCTCTGATCTTTACATTCTGGCTGCAATTCTGTGGCCACCATGCAGGATTACAATAAACCCTCCAGCATGGCTCTCTCTCACTGTACAACAGAACAATTGTACACTTGTTTTACAAGAAGCCCCTAGTCAAAAAAAAGCTACTGGGAAACCCTTTTTTATCCCCCCCCCCCGCCCCCGCCAATTTTAAACTTTGTTAAAAGCAAATTGTCTCCTCCTGCTTGCTGCTGCTTTGTTTATTTCCATGATATTTTGCTTTCACATTTTACAAGTTTTAATTCATTCTATTTTCCTGATTGTATTTTAATTGTGTATGCAGCTTTTGAAAGACCCTTGACAAAGGGGTGCCTCCTAAATAAAAGTCTTATAATTAAATATAGATACATAATGATTCTATAAATAGCATATAAAAACAATTAGAGATATTTTATTTTAAGACTAAATGTGGGACTCAATGACAAACGATATAAGCCACTTCACTAATAGGTTCTATAATTCATTTGCATCAAAACTCACAGATGCTTTAGGGCAAAATAAATTGGTTAGCACAGCACTGCAATTCCCCAGTGCCCAGTCAAACTACTGGTCACTGGGGCAGAGCTGAAGTTATTTGCATTTTACTTCCTTATTTCTCGATCAATAGCTCCCCCACCAGTAACCACCTTTAGAGGCCTAGCTGTAGACCGCAGCACCAGAACTGTATTCCCAGATCTGTTCAGCTGTAGTTTAGTGGGGCTCGGGGAGAAGGATACATCCCCTGACAGTGCCCTGTGAATCACCTCACACCTGAACTGGCTGTCTCCTGAAGTGGGATATGAGTCTGCGCCCATGTTGAGTCACTCGAGTTTCCTTTACACATACACGGCACTCACTGGCAGGGCTGAATTATCTATACGATTGCTTTGTCATATGGGCAACCTTCACTGGGGATTAAGGCCAGACCAATAAAGTCATTGCAGTAAAGCACCGAGTGTGAACATGAGTCAGCCTGTTTCTCAGCCTGCCTTCTAAGCAGGAAGTCAAGACATAGCCATGGCAACCTGAAACTACTGGCAAATGAGAAAGGAAAAATGCAGCTGAAATATTTCTTTAACTTTTCTCCAGCACTTCCTGGGTTGGGCTAGGATGGAAATATGGGAATAGCCATGTCCAGGATACTTTGCTAGTTTCAGGTTGGTATCCAAAATACATATGTGCATAAGTATAGAAAAACAAGCCCACCCCCCACCACTCTGCCCTCAAAAAACCCTGCATAGGAATTGCCTGCTTGGCTTAGACCCTAGGTCCTCTTGTCCTGTATCCCGTCTCCGAGAGTGGCCAGCACCAGGTGCTTCTGAGGAAGGTGTAAAAATCCCACAGTAGCAAATGTGCAATAATCTGCCCCACACCATTAGGTCTTATTTTGTTCTTTGATAGTTAGAGATTGGTTGAAGCCCTGACTCAGGAGGTTTTACATCCCTTCCATAATTTATTAGAATTAATGATGGATAGTCTTTTTGGACATATAAATGTGCCTTTTTGAATCTTGCTAAGTTCTTGGCCTCTATTACTTCCTGTAGCAGTGAGTTCCACAGTTTAATTACACACTGTGTGGGGAAAGTATTTCCTTTTATTAGTTTTGAATTTGCCGCTCTTTAATTTAATCAAATAGCCCCTTGTTCATGTGTTAGGAGAAAGGAAGTACAGAAGTTCTCATTCTACCTTCTTTAGTCCATTCATTATTTATATAATTTTATCATGTCTCCTCTTATTTGACTCCTTTCTAAGGTAACTATCCTGATGTATTTGATCTCTCTTTATAGGAGAGTTTGTCCAGGCCTTTGATCATTCTCATTGCTCTTCTCTGAACCCCTGGTAGTTCTCCACTATCCTTGGAGATAGGATGATGAATACGCCAAATGGTCAATTTTCATCATGACTAATGGTTAATAGCAGGAGTCTGAAGGTTCCATACAAGGTCCTGTGTTGTTTAATACATTTTGCAGATGACATAAAGTTATTTAGGTTAGCCAGGACCAGTGAGGATTGTGAACTTCAGAGAGACCTAAAGAAGATAGGGGAAGGGGCAACAAAATGGCAAATGAAATTCAATATCGATAAATGCAAAGTAATGTGCATGAAGGGGAAAGTGAAACTATATCCATACTTTTCAGGGTCTAAATTAACTGTATCAATTCAAGAAAGGGACCTGAGTGTTATCGTAGACAACTCACTAGAGACTTTTGTTCAATATGCAATTGTGGTAAAAAAAAAAGCAAACACAGGAATGGGATTGTGAACAATAAGGAAAATATTGAATTTTATTTGTATTGGGTTGCCCATTCCCCTAGCTTCTTTAGATCTCTGTGAAGTTCCTCAAATCCTTCTCTGGTCCTGACTATCCAGAATAACATTGTCATCTTCACATTTTTCCCCCTCAGTCCTCACCACTCCTTTCAGGTCATTAATATGTTTATTAAACAACAGGGGACCTGGAACCTTGAGAACCCTGCTGTTAACCTTCTGCCATGATGAAAATTGACCATTTAACCCTACTCTTTTCTTTCTGTCTCTTATCCAGTTTTTGATCCATGACAATATGTTGTTTCTTGCCCCATGTTGACTTAGGTTCATTAGTAGCCTCTTGTGAGGGATCTTGTGAAAGGTCTAAGCAAACAAGGCCTAGGTTTGTTGTCTTATTGTGGGTGAGGTTTGAGGTTTGTTCTTGCATAATTAGGTCTGATTGCAGGAATGGGGCCACACAATGTCTTAAGTATTTGGGGACACATTCATCCATGCTTTCTGGACAGGCAGTTACGCGTTGGATAAATCTTGCCCTTTGCTTTCAAATATGTGAAGCTTTATCTCACTTTAATCATTCTGAGAAGATGATCTTGTCTGAGATTAGATAAAAGTATAGACAGAAATAAGAAGGAAAATTGGGAGGCTGTTAAAATCAATAAGCTGTAACTTGGTTGTTTGAATACCTCGGTTTTCCCATCGTTGGAAGAGTGGAAAGGCATTGCTCAGTTCTATTCTATGTTACTTTACTGTATTGCATTTTACATGCGGTAGCTGAATGTTGGGTTGTGATCAGAAAAGGAGAGGTGCAAAACAAAAGCAGGAAATTCTCCCCAACTCAAAATCCACATGGCTTGCTTTAATTTTAAGAGACAAAGCCGAATAAGATGAGATCATCACAGCAGCGGGCACACCAGAAGCAGAGAGGTCTGCTCTATTGCCAGCTCGAGGAGTGGAGATTTCACTGGCTGCAATGGGACACATTCCGACCTGTTGTACATTACAGAGGCTTCACTGATTTAAAACATGGCTGTATCCCCCAAAGTGAGATATGAAGGGCAGCACGTTGTTCTTTCCTCAATTTTTACTCCTTCCCAGACTCAAGCTCAACTCTATCATCCAATATTTCCCAATTATTCACAGTATTTAGAGGGTTCATTCTCTATGAAACTGGAATCAGTCTGTGAGGCTACTCTTTAGCCAGAAAGAGTCCCCAAACAATTTGAGAAAGCACAGATAAGAAAAAGAGTGAAGAAAGTAAGAAATATAATGCCAAGTCATTGCTAACCATGTTTTAGTTTTTTGGGTTTTTTTACGGAGATACTACTGCAGAATTAAACCCTGGACAACTGGGAATGGAAGGGAAGTATGAAGGAAACACTACTTATTGTTATTGCTCATTTATATTGTGTTGCCCTGTTAGTGTTATTTGTAAAGCAATTTGATTACAACGTCTAGAGCAGTCATATTGAAATACTAAACTGTAGTGTTGTAGCTGAGAAAGCTGCTCTCTGTGATCCTCAGAAACTCTGTAGATGGCATCAGGATGTGTATTTTTAGGGACATTCTCATATAGGTGGGCTAATGACAGAGAGAAGCTGTTGGACTGGTTTTTGGATGCTTGCTCCAGCCAGGAAGGTTGAGGTTTGCTTAGAGTGAGCAGAAAAGAATCTGTTGATCTCCCGCAGTTAGTCAGTATTTCGCCTTGAGCTTGCAAAATGGAGCGAAAATCTGATACTCTGGAAACATCTGGAAGGAATTTTTTTTTCCCAATAAAATTTGCTGTCTTTTTGCTGTAGATTTAAGCTTTGGTACATTTTTTTCAATCAGATCTAACTGTCAGATCTGGGGGATTTTCCAGTGCAGGGTGAAAAGACCAGGAGGAATTATTATGAAATGTTATATATACAGTCAGTCCTTGAACTTATGACACAATTGGCTAATTACAATGGCTTCATAAGTCGGAACATGGTAACTCAGAACGGCAGTCTACTCCGTTGCGGGACCGAGCATCGTAAACTCAAAACCTGTCGTCGTAAGTCGAATCGGGGTATCAATGTAGAAGCATCGTAAGCGCCATTCATCGTAACTGGAACGTTGTAAGGCCAAGGACTGCTTGTATCTCTCTCTCTCTCTCTCTCTTTTGGTTTGCAAATCATTCATGACCCAGGCCTGATTTTTCTAAATATATTTATTTGCAAACATGCTCAGAATAATTTGTGACAAACCCATTGGGGGTAATTTTTTTTCACATAAACGATTCAGTTGAACTAATCATTAATTGCTATTCATGGTGTGTGACTGGTCACATAAGTCTCTAGCCCATCAAAGATAAGATACTTCCCTTCACTTCTGAGGGTCTTCACAGCCTATGCCCACCTTACCTAGAATCTCTCATTCACTATCGAGCCGCCAGCTTCCGCCTCTGATCAGCCCATGATGCCAGCCCCCATCACCCATTTCTTAAACTGTCAAAGAAGCACCTCCAGGCTCTTTCCCTTGCTGCTCCTCGCATGGGGGAGGAGCTCCCTGTAAACATCCACAAACTCCCACCCCCGTATCCTCCTTCAAAGCGCTCTTTTAAAACTCTTTTGCCCTACAAAATATCGTTAAGTCACTAGTGTGCTGAGACCACTACCTCTCATGCTGACCAATATTGTCTCCGTTTCCTTGTAAAATAGCAAGTGCTCTGTTAGCACACAAATTCCTTCACTTGTAGGCAAGTATGGGCATTTGCCTGAAAAACAGGCTTTCTCCAACATCATAGAATGTCAGGGTTGGAAGGGACCTCAGGAGGTCATCTAGTCCAACCCCCTGCTCAAAGCAGGACCAATCCCCAATTTTTGCCCCCAATCCCTAAATGGCCCCCTCAAGGATTGAACTCACAACCCTGGGTTTAGCAGGCCAGTGCTCAAACCACTGAGCTATCCCTCCCCCCAAACAAAGATCGATTTGCATGAACGTTTGTGAATGGTACATGAGAAGAGGCATGAACAGATTCAATTCAAACAGCCATTTGGAAACCTGAACATTGTTTTTCTGTATTCGGCTAGCTCGAATGATGAAGCTGGAGCATGCAGCGCTTGGGGAATAAAATGAAAGTTTAGTTACTCCCACTCCTCCATCCGCATACCCTTCCTCCATGTAAAGCCACAGTGCACTGAAAGCATATTTGCAGTGTAACTCAGTGACTCTTTCACTGAATGGAGAGGATGCTTTTCACGTTCCCTGCAATATTTTTTCAAAGGGAACAATCAGAATGTTTGAACGTTGCTACTTGCAAGGAGATACCATGGTTATAGGCCCTTTATCTTAGATATTGTTAATGGTTCTGTAGAAGAATGCTGCTTTCACCATGCTCCTGGATTCACTCACGGTATGATGCCAATCACTTTTGTTGGCAGTACTCACCTGCCAATATTGGGAGGTCAGATGGCATGCAGTCTGTGTCTAATACAGTAACTATAAATTATACACTATCCATCTCTAGTCCAAAGACTTAGCCTACTGGTGGTGTCTTTTACAATAACTTACACCTCTTCTTGTTCTTCTCTGGGCCAACACAGAGTTGTTATGTATGATGAGCATATAAGCACTATTAGTCTGGTGGTGTAACAAACATAGGGAAGCCAGTTAATGGAAATATACCGAACCAAAAAGTCATGCAAAACTAAATTAAATATATAGTTAAAGCAACAGATCCCATCTGTTCACACTCTCTAAAGGCCCAAGTAACTGAGATGAAGGCAATTGCAGCAGGCAATAATGAAACTCTGCTGTAGAATTGCAGGCTCTATGCTTCACAGTTTATTCTCCATTTCTTAAATGATTATCCTAAATCATATGAATACTATTACCTTCACCCATATATTACCTGCCCTGCCTCCCTTTGGCCTATTAAATCCACCAGACTTCATCAGTGCAATCTAGAACAGAAGTCTTTAGCTGAAGAAATAGAGTAGGAAATGGTGTTGTTAATTTCTTGGCAGCAGTAATCTCCAAGACTCTGTACGTTTTTTCAGTAAGAAGCTGTGCAAGCAAAATGGGTGCTAAATTATGCATTTGGCCCACCTGTATTACGTACTTAATATAGTTATGTTTGTTGTGTTGAGTTATACAATTCTGAACCACTGAACAGCTCCTGCATGCTTTTCACTGACATGTACAACAGTCAGGACAATTCCAGCCAAGACAACAGTTATCCAAGTTCTAAGTAAAATGAAAACCTATACAATTAAAATAGATGCTTGCTGAGAGCTCAAAATTTCATTTATTTATATGAGACCCAAATGCCAGAGATATTAGCTAGGAAAGATTACCTGATGCCTGGGAGCATGCCTAAAATACCAAATACTTTTAGTTATGTATCTTAAGAGGGGGCAGTGAATTATCAGCTGAATACAGGCTGATTAGGTCAGAAAGGAATGAGTCTACTTAACAAGGTCATTTTGGGTCAGGC
This sequence comes from Chelonia mydas, assembly GCF_015237465.2. Taxonomy (NCBI): domain Eukaryota; kingdom Metazoa; phylum Chordata; order Testudines; family Cheloniidae; genus Chelonia; species Chelonia mydas. Next base: position 132,300,159 of record NC_051246.2, on the reverse strand, counting down.
GGTATAATTTTCTCTGAAATATCAGATTTTGGCCACTGGGGAAGGCTGGATGCTGGACTAGATGAACCAAAGATCCAATCCACTGTGGGGAGTCTGTTCTGCGGACACTTTTTGTAGACATTCCTAGAAATATTGCTCGAGCCTGCAGGGGTGTAATCAGGAAGGCCAAAGCACAGCTGGAGTTGCAGCTAGCAACAGATATGCAGGGTAACAAGAAGGGTTTCTACAGATATGTTAGCCACAAGAAGAAGGTCAGGGACAGTGTGGGACCCTTACTGAATGGGGGAGTCAACCTAGTGACAGATGATGTAGAAAAAGCTGAAGTACCCAATGTGTTTTTTTGCTTCGGTCTTCACAGACATGGTCAGCTCCCAGACTGCTACACTGGGCAGCACAGTATGGGGAGGAGGTGAGCAGCCCTCAGTGGTGAAAGAACAGGTTAAGGACTCTTTAGAAAAGCTGGACATGCACAAGTCCATGGGGCCGGACGCGCTGCATCCGAGGGTGCTGAGGGAGTTGGCGGATGCGACTGCAGCGCCATTGGCCATTATCTTTGAAAACTTGTGGTGATTTGGACAACTGGAAAAAGGCTAATGTAGTGCCCATCTTTTAAAAAGGGAAGAAGGAGAATCTGGGGAACTACAGATATGTCAGCCTCACCTCAGTCCCCGGAAAAATCATGCAGCACGTCCTCAAGGAAGCCATTTTGAAGCACTTGGAGGAGAGGAAGGTGATCAGGAACAGTTAACATGGATTCACCAAGGGCAAGTCATGCTTGACCAACCTGATTGCCTTCTGTGATGAGATAGCTGGCTCTGTGGATGAGGGGAAAGCTGTGGACATGATATAACTTGACTTTAGCAAAACTTTTGACATGGTCTCCCATGGTATTCTTGCCAGCAAGTTAAAGAAGTATGGATTGGATGAATGGACTATAAGGTGGATAGAAAGCTGGTTAGATCGTCAGGCTCAACAGGTAGTGATCAACAGTTTGATGTCTAGTTGGCAGCCGGTATCAAGCAGAGTGCCCCAGGGGTCGGTCCTGGAGCTAGTCTTGTTCAACATCTTCATTAATGATCTGGATGATGGGATGGATTTCACCTATAGCAAGTTCATGGATGACACTAAGCTGCAGGGAGAGGTAGATATGCTGGAGGGTAGGGATAGGGTCCAGAGTGACCTAGACGAATTGGAGGATTGGGCCAAAAAGAAATCTGATGAGGTTCAACAAGGACAAGTGCAGAGTCCTGCACTTAGGATGGAAGAATCCCATGCACTGCTACAGACTAGGGACCGACTGGTTAATCATAGAATCATAGAATATCAGGGTTGGAAGGGACCTCAGGAGGTCATCTAGTCCAACCCCCTGCTCAAAGCAGGACCTGCCCCAACTAAATCATCCCAGCCAGGGCTTTGTCAAGTCTGATCTTAAAAACCTCTCAGTTACGTGGCAGTTTTGCAGAAAAGGACCTGGGGATTATAGTGGATGAGAAGTTGGATATGAGTCAGCAGTGTGCCCTTGTTGCCAAGAAGGCTAACGGTATATTGGGCTGCATTAGTAGGAGCATTGCCAGCAGATCGAGGGAAGTGATTATTCCCCTCTATTCGACACTGGTGAGGCCACACCTGAAATATTGTGTCCAGTTTTGCACACCTCCACCCCCCCAAATACAGAAAGGATGTGGACAAATTGGAGAGAGTCCATCGGAGGGCAACAAAAATGATTAGGGGACTGGAACACATAACTTATGAGGAGAGGCTGAGGGAACTGGGATTGTTTAGTCTGCAGAAGAGAAGAATGAGGGGGGATTTGATAGCTGCTTTCAACTACCTGAAAGGGGGTTCCAAAGAGGATGGCTCTGGACTGTTCTCAGTGGTAGCAGATGACAGAACCAGGATCAATGGTCTCAAGTTGCAGTGTGGGAGGTCTAGGTTAGATATTAGGAAAAACTATTTCACTAGAAGGGTGGTGAAACACTGGAATGGGTTCCCTAGGGAGGTGGTGGAATCTCCATCCTTAGAGGTTTTTAAGGCCCGGCTTGACAAAGCCCTGGCTGGGATAATTTAGTTGGGAATTAGGTCCTGCTTTGATTAGCGGGTTGGACTAGATGACCTCCTGAGGTGCCTTCCAACCCTGATATTCTATGATTCTATGAAATGCATCTCCTGGAAGAGACATTCTGCAGTAGCCAGCCAGAGATTTAAAGCATCAGCTCTGCTCTGAGAAACACTGTGTTTGACTAGGCCTCTCCTATAGTGACCGAAGAAAACACAGCATCATCCATAGTTTGCAGCAAGAGCGAAGATATTTAGCTTCCAAAGCTACCTACAAGCATTCAAACAATCTCATGTTTACAGATAGCATCACTCTGCTGAATTGATTTAGCTTATCCTCCCTTCACACAATCTCGCCTTTGATTTCCCCAAGTCAGCAGCTGGGTAAATGGACCTGGAGTGTTCTGTTGTTTGTCTAAAATATAGCTCATTCACTGCAGTGTGATAATGTTGCTCAGCCATCTCTCATCTCCCTGCTAGGTAAATCAAAGAAACAATTAAATGATAAGAATGATTGCTCAATAACCCATCTCCTTCTTTGAAACCTGAACCTGACTCCAGTGGAAGTGGGATCAGGCCCTAAATTAACAGGCAGGGTGGCATTTTTCTTAATTTGAAAAATAACACGAAACACCTCCGCCAAACTGAACCCACAGTGCAGTGTCCAAAAACCTGTCAACATTTTGAATACACGCTATTAAGTATTCATGGCTGGGTGTTGACTGCGTATTCCTGCATCAGTGGGGCTGTTTGTGTTTTAGAAGCAGACGACAGCCTGCAATTTGTGGGTTATTCAAGAATGCTGCAGAATGTGCTTTTAAGTATGAAGGCAGACAACTAAATATTGACTAATTTTATAAGTGCTTGTGTACAAATGCTGGAAGTCTAAATACGAATATGGGTGAACTTGAGTGTCTGCTGTCAAATTAGGATATTGATATAATAATCATCACGGAAACTTGGTGGAACGATGCTAATCAATGGGACATGGTAATACCAGGGGACACAATATAAAGGAATGACAGAATAGGTCGTGCTGGTGGGGGAGGAGCACTGTATGTGACAGAAAGCGTAGAGTCAAATCTGCTAAAAATTTAAAATGAATCAAACTGTAGCATAGACTCTCTATGGATTGACATTCCATGCTTGAATATTAAGACTATAATGGTAGGAATATATTTCTGACCACCTGTGCAGGATTGTGACAGTGCTTATGAAATGCTCAGGAATATTAGAGAGGCTACAAAAACAGAGAACCCAATAATAATGGGGGTTTTCAATGATCCCCACATTGACAGGGAATGTCAGCTCAGGAAAGATGCAGATATAAAATGTCTAGACACCATTAACGACTGCTTCTGGGAGCAGCTAGTCCTGGAACCCACAAGAGGAGAGGCAGTTCTTGATTTAGTCCTAAGTGGATCTGGTCCAAGAGGTGAATATAGCAACATCTGTCAGTAAAAGCAACAATAATTATGACTTAATTGGCATCGTAGAGACTTAGTGGGACAACTCCCTTGATTGGAGTACTGGCAATGAGGGATATCACTTGTTCCAAAAGAATAGGTATGGGGGAAAAGGAAGAGATTAAGGGGGATATGATAGCAGACTTCAGATATTTGAAGGGCTGCCATAAAAAAGGATGGAGAAAATTATACCTTTTTGCCATTGAGGCAGGACAAGAGGCAGTAGGTTCAAACTACAGCAGAACAGATTTACATTAAATCTCAGGAAAACTTCCTAACTGTAAGTACAGTAGGACAATGGAACAGACACCTAGGGAGGTCGTGGAAGCTTCATCTCTGGAGCTTTTAAAAAGGAGGCTGGATAGCCATGTGTCTTGGACAGTTTAGCCCCAACAAATCCTGCATCTTGGCAGGGGTTAGACTAGATGACCCTTGCAGTCCCTTCTTACCCTATGTTTCTATAAGAACATAAGAATGACCCTACTGGGTCAGACCAAAGGTCCATCTAGCCCAGTATCCTGTCTAGTGACAGTGGCCAATGCCAGGTGCCCCAGAGTGAATGAACAGAACAAGGAATCATCAAGTGATCCATCCCCTGTTGCTCATTCCCAGCTTCTGGCAAACAGAGGCTAGGGACACCATCCCTGCCCAGCCTGGCTAATAGCCATTGAATTTATCTAGTTCTTTTTTGAACCCTGATATGGTCTTGGCCTTCACAACATCCTCTGGCAAGGAGTTCCACAGACTGACTGTGCATTGTGTGAAGAAATACTTCCTTTTATTTGTTTTAAACCTGCTGCCTATTAATTTCATTTGATCACCCCTAGTTCTTGTGTTATGAGAAGTAGTAAACCACACTTCCTTATCTACTTTCTCTACACCAATCATGATTTTATAGACCTCAATCTCAATCATATCTCCCCTTAGCCATCTCTTTTCCCAGCTGAAAAGTCCCAGTCTTATTAACCTCTCCTCATACGAAAGCCGTTCCATAGCCCTAATCATTTTTGTTGCCCTTTTCTGAACCTTTTCCAATTCCAATATATCGTTTTTGAGATGGGGCGACCACATCTGCACACAGTATTCATGATCTGGGCGTACCATGGATTTATATAGAGGCAACATGATATTTTCTGTCCTATTTTCTATCCCCTTCTTAATTATTCCCAGCATTCTTTTCACTTTTTTGACTGCTGCTGCACATTGAGTGGATGTTTTCAGAGAACTATCCATACTGACTCCAAGACCTTTTTCTTGAGTGGTAACAGCTAATTTAGACCCCATTATTTTATATATATAGTGAGGATTACACTTTCCAATGTGCATTACTTTGCATTGATCAACATTAAATTTCATCTGCCATTTTGTTGCCCAGTCACCCAGTTTTGAGAGATCCTTTTGTAACTCTTTGCAGTCTGCCTGGGACTTAATTATTTTTAGTAATTTTGTATCATCTCCAAATTTTGCCACCGCACTGTTTACCCCTTTTTCCAGATCATTTATGAATATGTTGAATAGGACTGGTCCTAGAACAAACCCCTGGGGGGACACCACTATCTACCTCTCTCCATTCTGAAAACTATCCATTTATACCTACCCTTTGTTTCCTATCTTTTAACCAGTTACCAATCCATGAGAGCACCTTCCCTCTTATCCCGTGGCAGCTTACTTTGTGTAAGAGCCTTTGATGAGGAACCTTGTTAAAGGCTTTCTGAAAATCTAAGTATGCTATATCCATTGGATCCCCTTGGTCCACTTGCTTGTTGACCCTCTGAAAGAATTCTAGTAGATTGGTGAGGCACGATTTCCCTTTACTAAAACCATGTTGACTCTTCCTCAACAAATTATGTTCATCTATATGTCTGAATATGATTCATCAATATGAATGACTATGATTCTATAACATAATCAAATTTAACTTCCTTTTTTTGGGGTCGGGGGGGAGAATACCAAAGAAATCAGCCACAGTATTATTATATTCATAAAGGGGAATTTCACAGAAATGAGAAACCCAGTTAAATGGAAATTAAAAAAAGAATAGTTGCAAGAGTGAAATGTCTGCAAGCTGTATGGAAACTATTTTAAAACACCATAATAGAAAGGCTCATATTAAATGTATACTCCATATTCAAAAAAAAAACAGCAAGAGGACCAAAAAATGTCACCATGACTAAACAACAGAGTAAAAGAGGAAGTTAGAGGCAAAAAGACATCCTTTAAAAACTGTAAGTCAAATCCTAGTGAGGAAAATATAAAGGGTCATATACTCTGGCAAGTCAAGTGTAAAAGTGTAATTACACAGGCCAAAAAGAAAGTGAAGATCAAGTAGCAAAATCCACAAAACCCAACAACATTTAAAAAAAAACCATCAGAAGGTGAAAGTTTGCCAAACAGTCAGTGGGGCTGCTAGATAATTAAGATGCTAAAGGGTCATTCAAGGAAGACAAGGCCATTGTGGAGAAACCAAATAAATTATTTGCATCGGTCTGCACTGCAGAGGATGTGGGGGAGATCCCCACACACGAGCCTTCTTTTTAGATGACAGATCTTCAGAAATGGCCCAGGCTGAGGTGTCAATAGAGGAGGTTCTGGACTCAGTGGATGAAATGAACCGTACTCTCACCAGGCTCTTCTACTTGTACTGCAAACTCTTCAGGGCAGGGGCTGTGTCTTACCGTGTACATGCAGCATCTAATTCAGTGGGGTCCCCATCTTGACTGGGGCCTCTAAAGGTATATCCAGGGTGGAATAAACCACCTGCCCCTGGCCCATGTCAGCTGACTCAAGCTCCTGAGGCTCAGGCGGAAAGGCTATCAAATTGCACTGTAGAGGTCTGGGCTCGGGCTGCAGCCCTGGAGCAGGACCAGATGGGATCACCCAAGGGTTCTGAGGGACCTCACATATGAAATTGCAGAACTAATAACTGTGGATTGTAACCGATCACTTAACTCAGCCTCTGTACCAGATGACTGGAGGATAACTAATGTAACAACCAATTTTTTTTGGAAAAAGGCTCCAGAGGCGATCCTGACAGTGACAAGCTGGTAAGTCTAACTTTAGTAGGGAAATGGTTTGAAACTATGATAAAGAATAGAATTATCAAACACAGAGATGAACGCAATACACTGGGGGAAGAGTCAACATGGCTTTGATAAAGGGAGGTCATGTATTAGAATTCTTTGGGTCAACAAGTATGTGGACAAGGGGATACGGTGGATATAGTGTACTTAGATTTTCAGAAAGCCTTTGACAAGGTCCCTCACCGAAAGCTCTTACACAAAGTAAGCTGCCACGGGATAAGAGGGAAGGTGCTCTCATGGATTGGTAACTGGTTAAAAGATAGGAAACAAAGGGTAGGTATAAATGGATAGTTTTCAGAGTGGAGAGAGGTAAATAGCAGGATCGTTCAAGGATCTATACTGGAACCTGTGCTGTTCAACATATTCATAATTGATCTGGAAAAGGGGGTAAAAAGAGAAGTGGCAAACTTTGCAGATGATACAAAGTTACTCAGGATAGTTACATCCAAACTGACTGCAAAGAGTTACAAAGGGATCTCACAAAAATGGGTGAATGGGCAATAAAATGCCAGATGAAATTTAATGGTGATAGGTGCAAAGTAATGCACATGGGAAAACATTATCCCAGCTATACATACAAAATGATGGGGTCCAGATTAGCTGTTACTACTCAAGAAAGAGACCTTGGACTTATCATGGAGAGTTCTCTGAAAACATCCACTCAATGTGCAGCGCAGTCAAAAAAGTGAACAGAATGTTAGGAACCATTAGGAAAGGGATAGAGAATAAAACAGAAACTATCCTGCTGTCTCTCTATAAATCCACGGTGTGCCCACATCTTGAATACTGCATGCAGTTCTGGTCTCCCTATCTCAAAAACAGATGTATTAGACTTGGATAAAATACAGAGGAGGGCAACAAATGATGAGGGGTATGGAACAGCTTCCATTTGAGGGGAGATTAAAAAAAACAGATCTTAGAAAGAAGACAACTAAGTGTGATATGATAGAGGTCTATACAATCATGACTGGCGTAGACAAACTGAATAGGGAAGTGATATTTAGCCCTTCTCATAACACAAGAACTAGGGGTCACCCAATGACGTTAATAGGCAGCAAGTTTAAAACAAACAAAAGGAAGGGCTTCTTCACAAAATGCACAATCGACCCTGTGGAACTCATTTGCCAGGGGATGCTGTGAAGGCCAAAAATATAACTGGGTTCAGAAAAGAATGGGAAAAGCAGGATAGCTCCATCAATGGCTATTAGCCAAGATGGTCAGGGACACAATCCCATGCTCTGGGTGTCCCTAAACCGCTGACTGCCAGAAGCTGGGAGTGATGACGGGATGGATCATTCAATACATTGCTCTGTTCTGTTCACTCCCTCTGGGGCACCTGGCTTTGGCCACTGTTGGAAGACAGGATACTGGGGTAGATGAACCTTTGAACTGACCCATTCTTAAGAGCTTATGTTCTTAGACAGACCAGAGGCAGGTTGGGAGTGTGGCTGGAGCAATCTAGGCTTCTTGGCACTTTTGGAAACCCCACTGGGTGCCTCTCTGCATCTTTCGGCACCTGAATACCTTTGCCAGTGAGACTCAAAGCAGCCCTGCCACACTGGTGATCTGGCTTAGTGCTTTTGCTGACAAAGCCACTAACTTATAAAGAACCAGAAAGTTTGTGGAAACTTTGATATAACAGTGGACTTTTAAATGCAAAACACCAAGTAAAAATATGTATCTCCCAACACTGTGGTTTCTCCAGCCATCTCACCCCTGGGACAAACGCCTGTGGGCCTGGTGCTCAGTTCCAGCATGGCTTTTGCATGGTGCCAGAGCAGTGTAATGTGGCCTAAACAGGACGGAAATGCCACCTGTGAATGCCCCTGTGCAGGGGCACCAGTAGGTGGGGCAGAGATGGCATCAGAGCTCTCTGCAGGTCCTGCCTCCAGCCTCTGACATAGGGGCCGGTCATAGGCACAACTGAAATACATTGTGCTGTGGCTGGTCTTTGCTTACCAAGGCCTATGGGGACCTTCACCCCACCCCCACTCCATCAGATCCCCAGTAGGGGACAGTCACTGAAAAGTGGGGCCCTACACTCTGTGTGTCTAGTCAGGGGTTTGAAGGCTCTATTTATTCTGCTTTTTAAAGCAACTCTTTGGCCCTTCTTCACTCTGCAGCCAGGAATGGGTTTTGTGGAGCAGGATAAATGGTCAGAGAATCAGGGACCATGTACCTGTCAATATTATTGAAAAGTCATTTGCTCAACAGCGCTACACTGAATAAATTAAACCTCCCTGTTGAAGATAGCAATTCATTCAGCCAGTGCTTTACAAGCTATATCTTGAATTTTCTCAAAAATTCAATTCACGATCCTAGCTCACTTCTTTATAGCACTATCTCCCGCCCCCCACCCCACCCCCCTTGGATCTAAGCTCCTTTTGATTTTTCCGAGTCTGGAAATCTCAGGATGCATAAGGTGTGACCTTACATGGTGAGTAACGCTTGTGGTGTAATCTCTGTGAAAATGGCGTGCCTCTCCTCATCAGGTCATGTGAATTCCCCTGCGTAACCCTTGTCAGAGCGCAGTAAGAACCGTGAGCCACAAAGCCTGGTCCCCGGCTCCTGCAGCGATCAGCGGTGTGCTTGGTCTGTGAGACAACGTCACCCCTGCTGCTGCCAGGGCCAGCACCCTCACTGGCCTGAAACACAAACCGAAAGTTTTTAAAGGACACCTGAGGGGAATGAAATATTGAATGCCGAATATGAGTTCCACCACAAATCATTATCTGTGCGAGCTGCAAGCACTTCAGCTGCTGGAACGTGCCAGCTGTGGAAATGTTGTGTTCTCTCGGCTCACCGGATCGTCCAGTGCGCAGGAACTTAGAGCAGTGGGGCGCAAACTTTTCCAGCCACCCCCCTCCTTTGCTATTCACAGAATTTGTCGTGCCCCACTCCTCCATTACTTGTAATCTGCAACTGGGTTTCACACGGGAAGGTGGAGGGGAAGCCCGGGGACAAGACAGTTGACTTGGTTGAGTGGGCGAGCGTTGGACTCACTCGAGAGGTCCCGGGCTCTCAATTATTATTATATATGTTGCCAGTTTATGTCTTTTAATATCAATTATTAATCATTAGATGAGTTTTAAAATTAATGAGAATCAAAATGAATTGTAATGGCATTGCAGGCCTACCGTAGTTTTGAAACTTACCAAATTGTTGAAAATAAGCCAGCCTGTGCTTTTATTTATATGCTGGGTTTTTAAAAGAGCAAAAGGCAAAAGTTTATTCACCAGATAACCTCTTGCACCTTCCCCAGGGGGCTGTGCCCCCAGTTCGTGCACCATTGGCCTAGAGTGGCAGCTGCATAACATGACTTGCCTGTCACTGCTGAGACAGTGGAATTCCCCAGTTGTGCCATAGGGATGGTGCATTGCTCTGTGAACCACGTGCAACCTGCCTAGGGGAAGGCTGCATGCCCATGGAGGGATACCAGTGCCCCTCTTCCATGCCACGGAAAGGTCTCTATGCCATCAATGCACAGAGGCTGATGGGGAAAGCCACTTGGATAATGGGTAACCCGTGAAGAGGAGCCCCCAGATCCACACATACGCTGTTCTGGGATATATCTACACTGAATTGTAAACCTGGGCTCAGACTGAGCCTGGAGCCAAAGCCCCTACCGTCCACATGCCAACCTGTGTCACTCGGGTCAGCAGTCACTCAGGACCCGACTCCTAGGGCCTACTGGGGGGATGGGACTGAGCCTTGAGAGTCAGGTCCAAGCTCTGTCAGTTTGCAGTGTGGACGCAGCTCAGGTGGCAGACCCGAGTCAGAGGGCCTGTGTAGTGCAGAGTGGATGTGTTAGCCTGTTTCTGACACTCAGGTCCAGCAATTGCAAACCCAGGTTTACCATGCAGTGTGGATGCTCAAGCACAAACTTGGAAACACTGAGTCCACACTCCTGGGTCCCACAGACCTGGGTTTACAGTGCAGTGTGGACAGATCCCCTAGTGCCTCAGGACCCAGCCGAACTGGCACAGTGGGCCTGTGTCAGCTACCCCAGTCCTGCAGCCACAGGGTGGGGTGGTGGCTGCTCTGCGTTTCACCTTCCCTCCCAGACGCCACGGGCTTGAATAGTCAGGCGTTAGATGGGTGGAGGAGACTGGCGGGCGTTACAACGTCAGCAAAGGGGCTCTACAGCATGAGTGTAGCTAGGCTTGCCAACTCCGTGATATTTAAAAACCAGACATTCCAGCAGGAGTGCCAGAACCTCCCCCTCCCCACCCCTTCCCCGAGGACCTGCCCCTGCCCTGTATCTTCCCCTGAGGCCCCACTCCTGCCCTGCCCCTGCCCCTTGAAGCCCCGCCTCCCATTCGCTCTTCTTTCCCCCTCCCTCCATCGCACACAGCTTTTCCCCTCTCCCTCCCTCCTTGCGTGGGTCAGTGGGGACTTGCTGCCGAGCCAGGGCTGGCAGCTGCAGCTGCCTGATTCTGGTAGGAGGAGGTCCTGGCTGAGTAGGGGCTGGCGCAGGTGGTGACTTGGGGCCTCTCCTGCCTGCAGAAACCGGACTTTGGGTGTCTGGTCGGTAGACTGGACTTTTTGACTGGACTTTCCAGTTGAAAACCAGGCACCTGACCACCCTAAGTGTAGCCTAGCCATGAAGAATCCTAAACACACAGACTGTTGCCCTGGATGATAGGTGGCTGTAACTCTGAGTGCAAAACCACACCATTTCTGCTGAAGCACACAGAGATGTAAGCTGAAGCCTGTGATGAGTCAGGTGAACAGGACAGCCACCCAGCTCGTAGGCTGGGTGAAACAGTCTGTGTGTTTGTGGGAGGGGAGAATCTACTGTGCACCCCGTGTGTGCCAACGACAGCTTGGTTCCCCGAATCAGCCTCTGGCTGCGGAATATCCAGCCACTTCAGCGGATTTCAGTAGCCATTCTCTGACGGAGAGCAGTACTGAAATATCCTCTTAAGAGTCAACTTGGCACTCAAATACAGCATGGGGCAGGGTGAAGGGCACCCAAAGTAGCAACAAGGGCCAAATTGTCTTCTCAAATCAGCAGCGCCGATCTTTCATCCACAGCAAGCTTAAGAGATCCATAGTGTGGTTGGATGGGGAGAGAACACAACATTTAAACAAATGGGAACATTAGGAAGAGAATAATAGAATCTATAAGCAGGAAAGATTAGAACAGGGCTTTGGCTATGAAAGGCTGTAATACATGAAGTGCAACTGTTCTTTATATGGAGGGAGTCATTTGCCTGCTGTTCCTCAGCTCTTCTACTCATTGTACATATGGCCAATTAGAGCAGCATTAGCTATGTATGAAAATGTTTGAAGTTTGACGTCTGTTAAAACAGCACTTTAGCCATAGGCCATGGCACATAAACCAATAAATAAATACAATGTTTAAATTGACACAACTGCAAAAAACAGAGACAAAAAAAAAAAAAACCCACAAGATTAACCCTTCCCTAACGTCAGTGGTATCCCTCAAAGGGTATACAAAAATACAATAAAAGACTAGGCATACACTATTTCAATTAGGTCAACACTAGCCTCTCCTTCACACGCTTACAGAAATGTTATTACTCTACACTAGGATCTCAGAACTACATTTTTACTCTCAATAAGCTTACTAATACTTTGTCATTTTGCAATTTCTAAATAAGATAAAGAAAAGTGTAAAACTTTTAAACAAATTCTAAGGTCATCAGCTGCTTGTTTCACTCACAGATCTCATCCCACTCATGATAAATGAGCGTTAAGATAAACACCTTTTGGCCTTTATGTTGTTCCAAGATTATTTTCAAGCACATGCATTTGCTGACACCTCAAACCTATTCCCGAAATACAGAGCTTCTGTCTTCCTTCCCCCTGTGTTATGCCACACAGACTTCTCTGTGGAGACCTGCTTTACTCTTTTGGTCAAAAAGAAAAACATACCATAGACAGGTTCTGAGCCGCTCAGCACAGCTTAATTACTGTCATATCAATTTAATAAAGTGTGGGAAAGAAGAGGTCAGCACGAAAACAAAAATAAACCACAGAAGTGACTGGAGAGCAGTAGGAAGGAGGGAAATGGTGCTGCTTAATTATGCTGTGGAGTTTCTCTGTAATAGATCCCCTCACAACTCAGTGTAGATTACCATAAATAAGGCAATAGGCTTCCAGTACTTTATGCATGATGGATAGTTCAAAATTCAGCATTCAGAGGAGAGCTGAATAGCAGATTTAATTAAAGCTGTACATTCCCGTGTTCTTTGCATCTTCTTTAGCTACATTAGTTAATTTAGAGGTACACAGGGAGGATGGGGTGGCAAATAATTTGATCTTGTATATTTTCCTGTACCAGCAGGTTTAATTAGAATCATAGAATCATAGAATATCAGGGTTGGAAGGGACCTCAGGAGGTCATCTAGTCCAACCCCCTGCTCAAAGCAGGACCAATCCCCAACTAAATCATCCCAGCCAGGGCTTTGTCAAGCCTGACCTTAAAAACCTCTAAGGAAAGAGATTCCACCACCTCCCTAGGTAACCCATTCCAGTGCTTCACCACCTTCCTAGTGAAAAAGTTTTTTCCTAATATCCAACCTAAACCTCCCCGACTGCAACTTGAGACCATTAGTCCTTGTTCTGTCATCTGCCACCACTGAGAGCAGTCTAGATCCATCCTCTTTGGAACCACCTCTCAGGTAGTTGAAAGCAGCTATCAAATCCCCCCTCATTCTTCTCTTCTGCAGACTAAACAATCCCAGTTCCCTCAGCCTCTCCGCATAAGTCATGTGTTCCAGTCCCCTAATCATTTTTGTTGCCCTTCGCTGGACTCCCTCCAATTTATCCACATCCTTCTTGTAGTGTGGGGCCCAAAACTGGACACAGTACTCCAGATGAGGCCTCACCAATGTCGAATAGAGGGGAACGATCACGTCCCTCGATCTGCTCGCTATGCCCCTACTTATACATCCCAAAATGCCGTTAGCCTTCTTGGCAACAAGGACACACTGTTGACTCATATCCAGGTTCTCGTCCACTGTAACCCCGAGATCCTTTTCTGCAGAACTGCTGCCTAGCCACTCGGTCCCTAGTCTGTAGCAGTGCATGGGATTCTTCCGTCCTAGGTGCAGGACTCTGCACTTGTCCTTGTTGAACCTCATCAGATTTATTTTGGCCCAATCCTCCAATTTGTCTAGGGCCCTCTGTATCCTATCCCTACCCTCCAGCGTATCTACCACTCCTCCCAGTTTAGTGTCATCTGCAAACTTGCTGAGGGTGCAATCCACACCATCCTGCAGATCATTAATGAAGTTATTGAACAAAACTGGCCCCAGGACTGACCCTTGGGGCACTCCGCTAGGTACTGGCTGCCAACTAGACATGGAGCCATTGATCACTACCCGTTGAGCCTGACAATCTAGCCAACTTTCTATCCACCTTATCATCCATTCATCCAGCCCATACTTCTTTAACTTACTGGCAATTCAGTGGCTTGAAGGACTCGTTAATTTACTGGTCCTGATTAAGTCTGGTATTTGGAGTGGGGCACTCTAAACGCCATTGAGAATGAACTGTCTGGTCTGTCGATACTTATCCTACTTTACAGGATGGGCCCACTCATCGTTATTTGGAATGCATGCTCCAGACACCAGGGTGCATGGATAGTAATTAACAACTCGCAAGTGTCCGGTCGATGGGTGAGGTTAGGACACAGAGGTTTAGATCAATTGCTGTAGGAGCAGCCAGGCTCTTGTCTGGGCTCCTTTTGTGGGTGTGGTGGTTCCAGAGATGGCGGTTTGTATAGTGTGGACACCTTTCCAGGGGACCTTGGACTGGGACTGCAACCACCAACTCGTTTTGCATAAACCATTGCAAAGCCTCAGATAGCAACATGTACATTGTCATTGCTTATTCTTTGTTTTGCAACAGCATCTGGATTCTCCAGTCACGGATCAGGGCCCCATTGTGCCAGGCGCTGCACAATCACAGAACAAAAAGACAGCCCCGGCACCCAAACGGCTCCCAGGCAAAGCATAAGCCAAGAGACACAGACACATACAATGCACCAGTGACAGCATACAATGCTGCTAAGTGTATGGTGCTGTGACCATGGCTTCCGAACTGCCAGGGTACCAACCACACACTGCAATTACTAGCCAGGGCTGGATTCCAACAGGTGACCAATGAGGGGCTTTAATTTGTCCCCCACTGCCATTCTCCTAAACCTGCCGTATACCCTCCTTGCTCCACCTTAGTTTTAACAGCACTGCTGTCTGTCCCTGAAGTGGTACCTCCTTAAGTTTCCTGCCCTAGAAGGATAAATGTTAAAAGAAAATATGTCTGCTTTGCCTGTTTCAATAGCTCCTCTATTAATCTGTTGTGTGTTTGTATTAATCAGAACACGAAGGACAGTGAGCACAGCCAGGTGAACAGGAGTGTCAAACAGGGTTTCAGAGGGAGCATGGTTCCATCTCTTTTAGGTATGGCTCTACACTAGGCAGCAGATATGGACACTGAGGGAACAACTGTGGTGACTTGGCCTGGAGCTGCTAGATTTCCTGTTCTGTCACTTTGTTCACACAAAGACAGAAGCGAGTTCTGGTGCATGCCCGGCCAGCTGGAGGCCATACTCAAGGCAAAGATACGTGGCGTGGAACCGCGTGTTCCAACACTGTGCAGCATCCAATACAACAAACCCTTCTTGGTAGAGCAGAGTCGGAATGGGATTTCCTGCCCACAAAAACATTTGAGGGATGGTACACGTTCATTTCAAATCAGACCTGGAGCCGAAAGACCAGGAGATGGGTAGTGTGGAAGTCCAGGCTCCCAATATCTCTCCAAGCAGGCTGCTGAGGAAACAGGAGCCTATGAGCCAGGAGTTCCTTAGCAGCCCGCCTGAGAGTTGGACACCTAAATGCCTCAGATTCCTTTGACAATCTCAGTCTTGACAAATTGTACAGTCAATTGCTTAGCCACACTTTGGTTTGTTATTTTGTTATGAAAGATACTCAGGAGACAAAATAAGCAATGTCAATCAGATTCTTTAATATGGTACAGGGAAAGGGTTCTATATGACACCGGTCTCTGTGGCTCCATCCTGTACAGCGATATTCCTTTCACCTTATGCAGAAGGTTCACTCCCCAGGTTACACATTTCAGCTGGTATTTTGTATCTGATTTTCAAGATACACATTTTTTTACTCAGCACTAAAATCCAACTTACCAGTTTGTCCCAGTTCCCTAACTTGTTCTTCTGTTCCTCCCTTATCTTTGCTTTGGGTACTAGCATTCCAGGTACCAGTCAGTGAAGGTATTTAGCTCACTTGTACTAAGACATAGAACAAATGTATCTTGATTTTGACAAATTTCCTATCTGCTTGCGCCAAATGATTACTTCAGCAAATGTGAGGAGTTACGGGTTACTTAGCATAAACAAACAGGATTATGGTATAGGCCAGTTTAGGCTATATCACTGTTACAGTGTTTGTGCTTATATATATTGCAGATAATACACATTATTAATATTATATGTATTTACATTCTAGCCAGCATATATTACTCAACACTACCCTAAACATATAGCCTACATTTTGCTTAGAGTTACAGTTGGGTGTAAGGGCACCGGTCTGGTGTAACAGGGTCCACCAACCCCACTCTGGGCCTGCAGGAGTTAATGGGAGCCCATGGGCACAATCGGCTTTGCCCTGCTACATCTGCAGTAGGTGTCTAGTCTGGAGGGAGGAGCTGGAAAGGCTGAACCTGGCTCCGTCAGGCCCTGGCCAGGAAGGAGGGCAGACCTGTGGCTCTCGCTCAGTGAGGAACAGCTGGCTGGTGCCGTGCAGCTGAGCGAGGCTGCAGACAGACAGACAGCACCCCCATGGAGGAACGTGCCTCTGCACCGGGGAGCCCAAAGCAGCAGGGGAGGATCAGCAGGGAGTGACCCTGCCCAGGATTCTCCACCCTGGTGGAGGGGGCTGCAGGGAGCGGGACGACTCCGGCTGAGCAGGGCGGCCCTGCCAGGGGGGTGGAGAAAACTCCCTTGCAGTAGAAGCAGCTGGGTGGCAAAAGGGCTAGAAGATGTGCAGGGAAGGGGTGGAGGGAGAACAGAGCCGATATCTTGGTTGCCTGGGAGACGCTGAGACAAAGGCCCGAGAACGAGTGAGGGAGGAAGTGGTCTGGGGGGACAACTGGAGTCTACGTAGCCAGGTCTTGACTGCCCATCCCAGGGTCCCTGGCCTGGAACCCAGTGGAGGGGGAGGGACTGGGTTCCCCTCCCAGCTCATCAAGGAAGGAGGAGCAAAACCGCTCACATAGCAGTAAGGATACTGAAAGGGTAATGACCAGCGAGCCCAGAGTGGGACCAAAGTCCATGGGGAAGTGGAAGGCTTGTTATTTGTTGCATTTGTTAGTTTACGCTCGAAGGGGTGGGGCTTTGTGAGCATGGAGCACTAAAGGAGGAGAAACTGGTCTGCCATGCCCAGCCACCAGGGGTGCGCCGGCCAATGAGACACCTGCTTAAATCCAGATTTACACCAGCTGAAGTAAACAGCAGAATTTACCCCATTAGCTGCAATGTCACTTTCCACGAATCAACCTTCAGGTTCAATTTGGCCTGTATGCAGGAGCAAAGTGACTAATGTACAGGAAGACTGGCTTTGAATAATTTCAGTATAAATCACTTTCCTTCAGGGACATTAGTGCGGCTTGTAGTGCAGAGCCTGAATTAACTGTCACCTTACGTTCATTTTCCTCCATAGAAGAAAATGATGATGTAATTTCCCCAAAATATATTCTCTAGATGAGCCTGTCATTGTGGGCTTCCTAAAAACAAAGTGCGGTGTTCTTCGCTCCAGTGTGTGCCAGGGGAGTTACCCTCCACGCTCAGGGCTCAAGGTGCTTTCGGTCCTTTTCATGAGCTGCGCTCTTTTTTCCTGCACCACAGCTGAAATTGGCAGCCATGTTTTTTTATCAGCAGAAATATGCTTTTTATTAAAAGAAACTAGTTTTTATATTCTCCAAGGATCTGCTTGATTCGTTAGTTTGTTTGTTTGTTTGTTATGGAATAATTAATCTTTGGCCCAGATGTACTGCCAATGCACTAAGGAATACCCATCAACGTGTCCTCTTCTTCCAGAATTTCACCTGCAATCGACATTTCCTCAGGAGAGCGAGGAGGTTAACAGCACGCATTGTTGTGCAGCTGGAGGAGCTCACTACTTGACCTTCACTCTAGGATAGGATGAGAAATCTGGCTTGAATGTCAATTTCTTACAGTGACTGTGCTGAAGCATTTGTCCTTTGTGATAAGAACACGCATGTTCTGTATTCTGTCCCTTGTGTCTTCTCTCCAAGTACAATTTCTAGCAGCACAAAATAATCTTTCCTGCATCATGTCTCATCCTCTTGATCTTCAGGACTCCATTTTTTTCTGCTCTTTTACCCATATTTAATTAAGTGGAAACTGTTTTTTTTTTAAAGTGGTTTGTGGCTTCAGCACTAACAACTGGCTGAAATACCATGAGCAAGCTTAAGCTTTGAAGTTATCTCAAGCAGGGGCCCATGACCAAAGATGTTGCCAGCAGACAAGATTAGGTTGTTAAAAAGACAGCCCAAGCAAACTATCCTGAATTTGTCTAAGGATCGATTTTCAGTTGTCTGGCCATACCCTTCACGTTTTCCAGCATTAAAGACTATGTGGGTTTTACCATTTAATGTGATCTGCCAAAATGCATACAGAACAGGCGCACCTCTGGCCGCAGTCTTTCATGTTGACAGTGAGTTAGGGGAGCTGTGAGCTTGCAATGAGATGCAACAGCAAACCAGGCCAGTGTGGCTTGGGGTATTGTACACTGCAGCTTCACATTGCGAGGGAACGAGGTTATATCCCCTCTCGATACGGATCCAATGAGGCCACGGCTCTCATACCATAGTTGTCTCTGGGTGCCTCTCTTTGTAATTTGTAGGTAACTGGGGGAAGTTCATAGTCAAACAACACAAATTAAGGGGCTGGAGGGGACTGACTAATAGAAGGAATATTTTTAAATGGCCATGCATGGGTTAACTTGACCAACAGATGGACTAGGGCAGGTGGACAACAGGGTACATTTGTAGGAGTGTTTGACAGAGGCAAACACCACAGGTTGGCGTTGAAATAACAGCCGTACGTAGGGGAAAGTCCAGAACCACTCCCACCCCCTGGAGCATCCTGAGAGACCACGCTTTGGAGACAGCCTCTCTCGGTGGTGCTCCTTGCACAGTGTTTATTCCCTGGCTGCATCAGCCCCTCATTGCCATGACCCTGCCTCCTCCCCTCCCTTCCATTCTCTTTTCCCTCCAACTCTCAGTTTCCTTTCCTTTGAATTCCCCAACCCCCATCCCACCACTGTATCCTCTTCCATCCCTGAGGCGCTCACCATACTGTCTCTCCCTCTCCTAGGAGAAGAGGGATGGTCTCGCTGTTCAAACACTGACCCAGAGTGGTGCAGAGCTGCTGGCACAGGGCAGAGGACCTGGCCCTTGACTCAGTGATGGGTCTTTCAGAGCTATTGAGCTCTATAATCTGGCCAGGTTTTTAGGGACATTACACCCA
The DNA here is from genome assembly GCF_015237465.2 of Chelonia mydas. NCBI lineage: Eukaryota > Metazoa > Chordata > Testudines > Cheloniidae > Chelonia > Chelonia mydas. The sequence continues at coordinate 132,281,017 of NC_051246.2, read as the reverse complement.
GCCACACATATTGCCGACAACCAAACCTACGTCACCCACCATGGTCAGCTCTGGCAAAGGGACCTGGGCATCTCAGGTTCAGAGGACGGGAGCGCTAGCATGGCGCTGGTGAACATAGAACCAGCTCTCCTGGATTTCATCACCAGAGCACAGGCCAGAACAAGTGGGGAGCCAGCTAAGGAGAGCTCAGCTCCAGGCTCCCAACCATGGAGCATGGGCAGCAGCTGGAAGACGGACCAGGGTTTTGCAAACCTGCTGGATTGTTTCGGTTAATATCAGAACCCAGGTTTCTCAGGGTTCCCCTCCTCTCTAATCTCCATATTCAGAAAGCTGCACTGGGTATTTGCATGCAGAGTAAACAGGCGTAGGGCAAAAAAGCCTGATGTGCTCAGTGAGTTAAACAATCCCAGGTTGAATTCTCCACTTTGACACAGATCCTCCTGACTGCCAGAGCCAAACACTGGGGTCTAAGGAGCTGGGGATATTTCAACAGGCTGCAAGAATTTAGACTCTAGTTCCTGCCAGCTTTAACTTTTGAGCCTGTGGATAGTTTGGAATTAAAGCACGTGAGTCCAAAACCAGCTTATTTAAACACATAATTAAAAAGGGCTATTTAAGAAAAATATGAAAGAAACATTCATTTGGGCTGAAATTACTTTTTCAAAGTGTAGAGGGAATGTTATGACCAAGTTATAAATGACTGGGAAAGGACTTGATCATGGAAACCCTGACATCGCCTTAACTGCAACAATGATAAAAGGTGCTGCTGTGAGAGAAATAAATTGCATTCAGTGTGTGTGTGTGTGTGTGTTACCCATTTTCTACGAAAGGAGAGCAAGAATGGAGAGCTTTTACAATTCTATTAGGTTTAATGGATTTGCAGGTTCAACTCCACTGTTTATCATTTGAGTTGCACCCAAAATGAAAAGCAATATATACAGCTAATTAATTGCCAGCGTTAGTAATTAACCATTCCCCAGATGTTTATATTTTCCAGAGGCTGGAAAGGATGCCATTTAGTGTGCAATTTTATAGAAATTGAAATAACCGTGCTGTGCGGAGCAGGACTTATAACTGTCTCTAGTAATTCAAACGTAATAAGTCGTCTCAAAGAAGGAGGCTGCCGCTTGCTGGTGGGCCAGCCAAGGTGACGAGATGGAGGCTTTCTGCAGCTTAGTTTGTCTCCTTCTGGCTGCCAGCAGGAATTGAGGATCAGAGCTGCTACAGCAGGCAGCAGGAAGGGCTAGCCCTCGAGATGACATAGCAGACCAGCTCTTGACTCAGGGGGAAAGGTGGCCACAGATGGCTTGACATTACAAATTCCTCCAGCATGGAGACCAGCTTTCTCCTACCTGCCTTGTGGAGATGCTGGTGGAAGAGCAGGGGGAGGCTTTCTCTCATGCTGCCCATGTGGGATTGTGTGGATGGTGGTGATGGTGAGTTACAATCTGTATGGTGGTAGCACCTAGAGGCCAGGGTTCCTGTGTGCTAGGCACTGTACAGATAACCTCGGAGTAAGGGAATCTTGTTCTGCCCATTGTATACATGGGGAACTGAGGCACGGGGAGATGAAGTGAACCAGCTCTCCCGACTTCTAGTCTATTGCTTCCTATTACTGTTCCCAGGCCTCACCCGGGAGTCCTGCACTTCACCCAGCAATGGGCGTTAAAGAGGAAAACAAATAGCTTATATAAGTGTGTGTCAATATGGTCATCGCTGGGTGCATCCCAGACCAGTGAGGGGTTGTCACCACTTGCCTAGGACCCCGGAGTGCCTCACAATGGTTTGCTGCTGGAGCTCCCAGCCTGGACTGCTCATAGCCTGCCTACAAGCACACAGGACACACCCTGAGTGTCAGTGCATTTAGCGCTGGGTCAGCAGCTCTGACCCCAGGAGCCTGTCTACAGCCCCACTCTGGCCTTCACCAACCTTGGTTATGACTTGCAGCGTGACCCCCAACACACTCCCAAACTCAAATTTTCCCAAAACCATGTGCTCTGCAATGTCCAGCCCTCTCCTGGACAGCACAGAGAAATACATTGGTTCATTTGTTCCTCTAAAAAAACAAAAGCACCTCACAGCTGATCACCTTAGCTGGAGTGAATACACCCTTCCCTTTAAACACAGCACTGAGCTGGTTCATAGTAAAATAAAACAAATTGATTAACAACAGGACGTAGGTTAAGTGATGCTAAGTGAAAGGAACTAAATTAGGAAGGGTTACAAGCAAATTAAAGTGAAAATGCTTCTAAAAGTCTAAAACACAATCTAGCAAGATAGAGGCTTTGTTGAAGATGGTTTCTCTCCCCAGACATTCTTCTTCCCAGCCATGGCTGACTTCTCTCAGTCAGGGCCTTCCACAAAGCACAAGGTGCTGGCTTCTCTGGTCTTCTTAGTTGCAAGATCTTTGCCTAAGCAGGTTTCTCACCTATATTCTGTTCCAGAGACGTCAATACCCCCCTGGTGGAAGGACCCCTCTTTCTCAGTGTGCTCTGTCCTCCTGTGTCTGTCTAGTGATGGATGTTAAAGATGGCTTCTGTCCTTGCTGATTTCTTCCAAAGTTCAATGAACTTGTTTCAAGAGGCAAGGTGACCTCATGCTGTTCTTCCTTTTCTTGGTATGATTTTTGTGTAAACGGGGCTTCCATGGTTTCTGATTCCACCAGGCTTAATTTACATAGGAGACAAGTAGAGAGCTGTGACATTCCCTCCTGTCTGGGCAGGCCGTACAGCCTAATATCACGGTGTATCCATAATTTCTTACACAGTGTTAATACAGACATTACACAATGATACTAATAGCCGTATGGAATTAGTTTTCAGGAAAGACCTCACTGTATACACTCTTATAATACAGTAATATTGCATACCATCAGTTGAGTCAATTGTTTGTCACTTGAGGTTAACACTTCCTGTCTTTATAGACAGGACATTCTCAACATACCTGCTTTAGCTTTAGTTTTCAAATGACACCTCCCAAGCCATGTTTTGTACAAGGATCATTACAAGTGTGTGTAGGGTGTGAATCCAGTGGTGCTGAGTGTCAGTGTGGTCATAGGAAGGGGACCTGGCCCCACCCAGGAAGCACTGACCTGCAGGCTGGAGACCATCTCCCCCGGCAGAGCAGGGAACAGCCAGAAGCAGGGTGATGCCCAGTGCTCCTGGATGTCAGACGATTGCACCTGGGTTCAGGGACACGAAGGGTGCACAGCAGTCCCACCTCCTGTTCCCGGGGACAGGGGCTCTGGGGAAGGGCTGCTGGAGAGATGCCCTGGGGATGTTGGACTCCAGGCCCAGATGCTGGGGAATCCTTTCGTGTTAGTTTCCTCCTTGCTAACTGGTTTGGACGTACCTTGATAAGGATTTGTTCCTGCAGAAAATGCTTCTGGCTTATTCCTGTTGAGCCACAATACATGCATTGGGAGGGAGTTCTGGAGAGCTGGCTTCCTCCTTGCTGAGATCCATGGGGGCTGCCTGACTCACCCCAAACTCCCCGAGCCAGGGAGTGGCTTGCGAGGTTACTCCCCAACTTGTGACCTTCACTCCCTATCCCTCCTCGGGGATGGGCTCCATGGACGAGCCCCACAACTAATCCTGGGTGACCTCGCTGCAAACGTCCCGTGGGGCGTTTTACCTGCAGCAGGATCCACATGGGCAGTTGCGGGACCCAGGCATTGTTTCTGTATGTAACTAGGTCAAACAGCGGAGGGGGCGGGGCTGGGGGGGTGGTGTGTTCAGGCCTGGCTATGGAACCACTTGATTAATCATTTTAACTCTGTTTCATACTGTCAACATTTTCCAAGTATCAAAGCTCCTGTTTCTTTGCTGCATCAGAAACCACGGTGCTTTATAGGCTCAACCACGCAGCAGCGTGGAATTGAAGTCGAAGCCTCAATTCTCCTGAGACCACAGGCTGGATGGATTAAATAAAGTTTTCAAAAGCATTTTTAAAGCTGCAAGCCTAAATAAATAACGAAGCCACCCTACCTTCTAACAGCTCTGCCTTTATGTATCCAGCTGGAATGGTTTATTGCTGCCTTGACTTCCTGTAACTTGAATCGGGAGAACGGGATTGATATGCCCAGTTACCCGGGGCTGGCTAAACGGCAGGGCGAAACAAACAGACAAGCTGAGTTTTGAAACAGAGCGTCTCCCACGCCTCAGGCATTGCCAATCAGCGAGAGGTGCATACCGTGTCAGCAGGCAACGCAAGTTTGTCTAGGGTGAGATGCTAGTGTCCATCATCTGTTTGGCCCTGGGCAGCCGGATTATTCAGTTACGGGCCTGTTTGTTGTTGGGTTTTTTTTTCCCCTTCTGTTTTCCTCCAACTTTATAGTTTTAGAAATATTGAAGCATCCAACTTTATGTACTTAAAGACTTGACACTACGTTAAAGGAAGTTCAGGTTGGAAATGAGCAGAGGAGAGACACTCTCAAGCCCAGGTCCTCTCTAATAAAGCACCATTCTCTAGATCCTTGGGAGATGCAGCCTAGGCAGGGCAGGGGTGGGGTGGGGTGGGGCAAACAAAGCCACCTTTGTGCTGCACAAATTCTGGGCTGTGTTAGGATATAGATATTCAGGCCTGTCTGTAAAGGCCTATACTCTAAGAATTTAGGTGTATTCTTATCACTTGGCTAGTTCTAGAGGTATACAAAAGAGAATCAAAATCATTGTCTGCCGGTGTAAGGGCCTTTTCTTACTGTGACAGTCTGAGGCCCTGTGCTTAGGCTAAGGCCTTTGGCTAAGCAGCAGAGGCAGCCATAAGCTAGGAAGCGACCAGTCACATCCTCACATTCCAAACTAGTCACATTGAAAGAAGGTGCTATTGGGCTGTTAGGAATACAACCCTGTCCTGATAATGCCTATCACCTCCAGAGAAAGGGAAGTGCCTAGAAAATGTAAAAGGAAACTTAGTTTGATAGCATCCTGTCTGGCAAGAACTTACTTATCAATACTGGGATGTGAAATCCTCACTTCTGTATTGTTTTGTCATTATAGTTCCCACTTTGCTATTGTTTGTCTGTATAATCTCTGTCTGGTTCTGTGATTGTTCCTGTCTGCTGTATAATTAATTTTGCTGGGTGTAAACTAATTAAGGTGGTGGGATATAATTGGTTACATAATCATGTTACAATATGTTAGGATTGGTTAGTTAAATTTCAGGAAAATGATTGGTTAAGGTAGAGCTAAGCTGAACTCAAGTTTTACTATATAATCTGTAGTCAATGAGGAAGTGAGGGGGCGTGGGTGGGAGGGGGTGGGTGTGTGTGGGAGAGATGGGAACAGGGAATGGGGGTGGAAAAATTGGAATCATGTTTTGCTAAAGAGGGGAGATGGGAATAGGGGTAAGGAAATTGCAATCATGTTTTGCTAAGGGCAGGAATGGGAACAGGGACACAGATGTAAGGCTCTGTGGTGTCAGAGCTGGGAAGGGGGACACTAAGGAAGGAAACTGGAATCATGCTTGCTGGAAGTTCACCCCAATAAACATCGAATTGTTTGCACCTTTGGACTTCGGGTATTGTTGCTCTCTGTTCATGCGAGAAGGACCAGGGAAGTGAGTGGGTGAAGGAATAAGCTCCCTAACAGGCTGCATCAACCCCCAGGATAAGGAGAGGGGCCCAAGGTGCTTCTCTATTTTGTGGCCACCTGTCCCAGCTCAGGTGTGCACTGCTTTGCAGCACCTGGCCCTGAGCATGCCTCCCAATGCCCCCGTGCCAGGGCCTGGTAAGGTGGGCACTGCCGGCCATGTGCACCAGACCAGATTCTCTGCCGGGGGGGGCTTCTCCCCCAGTGCATTGTGGCTACTTTACAGTCATGTGTTGGGGCCGGCGGCAGGATCCGGCCCCACATATAGATGGTCAGTGACACGTTTCAAGGGCACGCCGGCTGAAAACCCACTTGAGCTAGAAGCTCTTTAATCAGTTATCCCTCGGATCTCACCCACCCTGCCCAATTTTCAGCTCATCTCTTTTCCCTTCATATTAAGTTTGGGGCACAGAGGGGGACGAAGGTGGCATCTGATGGTCCGAGTGAGCTTGCAAAGGCCACGGGGTATTTTTCTGTGCAGTATGTACATCCATTTTAACATCACACAGCCTGTGAAAGATTTCAGATGAAAAGCTCTGCTGGAATAAACCGGGGCTGTGTGGAAGCTGGCCTTAATGTTAACTGAATCAGAGCTGAAAAGAGTTTGCAAAAGTCACTATCAATGTGCACCCCAGACGTGCGTGTCCAGAGTGTTTCGTGTGCAGCCTGGCAGACGATCTGAAGACTGAGCGTAGCATTGGCTGCTGCAAAGGGCGAGTGCTGTTATGGTGCACGGTAACGAGACAGGACGACACGCTCTTCCGTGATTGCTGCTGAATGCAGATTCCATGGTTAATAAAGCCATCACCAGCCAGCCGTGAGTTGATTGAGGAGGCCCCTGATTTCGCATGCATGTGAGATGTGGTTAGAGGACTCTGTGCTTCTACCATAGTGCCCCGTTCACCCTGCGCCAACAGATAGAGCACAAAGATGCTGTAGCTGGGTTGTTCTCGTGTGTCCTGAAACAGGGAACTGGCTTAGTGTGTCCACATCATCGGGGGGAGCTCAGGCGATGACTGCATAGGGCTGATCAAACATTTTCCACCAAAGCATTTTTCCTTCTGAAAATGCCCGTTCACTGAAATTGAAACTTTCCAGGGGAAAATGATTTTGATCAAAAAACAAAAAGCTTTGATACAGCTGAGTTAAAAGGAACCCCCACTTTGAAATGTCAGGATGTCACGCAGCACGTCACCCCGCTCTGATGCAAGCACAGGTCTCCCCACTTCGCTGCAGTCACTGCCACCGTCAGAGGCATCCCTCGCTGTGTTGCTGACAGTCAGCCCTGGCTGCTCATGTAGCTGACGGTGACATGTATGGGCGGGCGCAGGAGCGTGTGGGTGACATGGCTTTTGTGAACCTATCACAGGTGGCTTCTGCCTCAGGCCAAAGGGCAGGTCCCACCTGGATGTGGTGTGTGGTCTGTGATTGGACAGAAGGCAGGTGAGGCATATGATGAATGCTGTGTGTCACGTGGATCTGCAGATTATGACATGGCCAGCATTGCCACACGTCTAGTCTGGATGGATGAGGAGCTGCCATTGAATTTATGCAGGACACTGTCCAATTAACTCTCCAATTCATTCTCCATGCCAGCAGCTAGACAGGAGTGGCAAGAGAGAAGAAGCTGCGTCAGCATGCCCACTAGACACCCACCGGTGTGCAATGTACTATTGTCTACGCTGGCTGCACTCAGTCAGTCTGTTGGCTTTGGCGGAATGAAGAGCCCCCAGAAGCCCCATTGGAGGACGAGTAGGCGTCACTTGAAGCTTGAGCTTTTGCCTTGGCTGGTTTGTTTCATGTCTGCGTCTCTCTCACCCAGCCTGATCTGGTGACTTGGAGAATAAAACGTGTCAGCTCTGTCAGTGCCACACTGGGCGGTTCCCAAAGTTATACGCTTCATGCTCTAGACTCTCCTCCTGACACCCTGTGACAGAGCACACTAGATATTATTGTACCATGCGGCAAAACTCGCTGGTGTGGAGCTGGGACCCGGGAGCGCCCTGGGACCTGGCCATGCAGCTCTTGGCCGGGCAGAGGAGATGCAGCCTTTCCCAGGACAGCTTTGTGCAAAGCTGGGAGGGGAGGGGACATTCTCTCTGCTGTCCTGACTCCTTGCTCCTGGGAAGCAGTAAGGGATCACTCTTGGGGGCCCAGGGATCCATATTGTCACCAGCATTCGTGTGGACTGTGCAATCGGGGGAAAGGCTCCTAATGCCTCATACCCTGCCTTTTGCCCTCCTGCAAGGGCCTGAATGAGTCATGCCAGGATGGAATTCAGATGGGAAATAAGGTGCAAGGATTTAACAGGGAGAGTATTTAGCCATTGGAATGATTTACCCAGGGCTAGGGCAGACTCTCTGTCACTTGTCGTCTTTCTGAAAAATACCCTCTAGCTCCACCAGCTTGCTGCAGGCGTCAGTGTGCGAGGTTCTCTGCCCTGCATTACACAGGGGATCAGACTACAGCTCTTAATTGTCCCGTCCGGCCTGGAGATCTATGCGGCTATGACCTTACTGAACAGCAAGGATTGATGGCCTTTCTAGCCTGCCACAGCCAAAAAGTAAACACAGATGACAAACCTACCCAAAATTAACTGGCTGACAAATCAGGCAACCTGTCCCCCGCTCCCCACACTCCCCCCAAAAAAGAAAGCCAAAAAAATAACCAATCAAACCACATATCAAGCAGTTTTTATCCCTAAAAGGAGAAGAGCCAGCTCACAATTAAATCCACTCCGAGAACTCAGCTATTGCGAGCAATTTGACACAGAAGATCATAGAATCATAGAATCATAGAATATCAGGGTTGGAAGGGACCCCAGAAGGTCATCTAGTCCAATCCCCTGCTCAAAGCAGGACCAAGTCCCAGTTAAATCATCCCAGCCAGGGCTTTGTCAAGCCTGACCTTAAAAACCTCTAAGGAAGGAGATTTTACCACCTCCCTAGGTAACGCATTTCAGTGTTTCACCACCCTCTTAGTGAAAAAGTTTTTCCTAATATCCAATCTAAACCTCCCCCATTGCAACTTGATGCTCAGATAGTACAGTGACGGGAGTGGTGTAACCCCCGAAGATAGGACAGAGTAGATAAAGAAAATGTCAGCCATTGGCTCTTGGAGGGAACTTTCACTAGGAATGTGTAAACGGTCTGAGAGCCTGTTCTGTATCAGTGACACCAGAGCCTCTTGTGCGATAATTATCATAGTGTTTAAGGCCAGAAGAGACCACCAGATATCTAGTCCAGCAGTTCTCAGACTGTGGGTGGGGACCCCAAAGTGGCTCATAACCCCACTTTAATTGGATCACCAGGGCTGGTGTTAGACTTGCTGGGGCCCAGGGATGAAGCCCAAGCCCCCAACCCTGGGCAGCAGGGCTCAGGCTTCGGCATCAGCCCTGGGCAGCGGGGCTCAGATTACAAGCCCCCCACCTGGGGCTGAAGCCCTCAGGCTTTGGCTTTGGCCTCCCCGTCCAGGGCAGCGGGGCTCAGGCGAGCTCAGGCTTCGGTTCCCCGTCCTGGGGTCATGTAGCAATTTTTGTTGTCAGAAGGGGGTCGCGGTGCAGTGACATTTGAGAACCCCCGATCGAGTCTGAGCTCCAGCATTGCACAGGCCACCGCACCACCCAGCACATAAAACCCAGGAACCAGAATGAGCCCCAAGTGTGCCAGCCCACTGGAAAGTGAACCAGGATGTGCTGTGGACAGAAATCGGGAGGGACTGCAGTGCTCCAGTGCCTGAGGCCCCCGCAGTGTCAGAGACATGATTCAATGAGCTACCCCCGGTAATCCTGGCCAGTGCCCCGCACCCACACACCGCCGAGGCAGGGGAAACCCCACCAAGGTCACTGCCAAGGTCACCTGGAAGAGAAATTCCTTCTCAAGCCCACACATGGTGATCAGTTACGCCCTGAGCATGTGAGTGAGAACCAGCCCAGCCAAGCACAGGAGAGAGAGAAGATAGGGTGCCACCTTCGAGCCCTGGACTTCCCTGCCCAATGTCCCATCTCCAGCCAGGGCCATCCCTGATGCTTCAGAGGAAGGAGACCAAAAATACATCAGAGTGAAAGGGGGACTCCCTTCCTGATCCTTGCAGGAGGCCACCTGAAGCCCTGAAGCATGAGCTTTTAGGAACGTAAGTCATAAACTTGAAATCCGACCCAGGGTTGTTGAGCCCTGCCCACGACCATCACAAGCAATCCCAGCATGTAATCACACTCATAACTGTATCCAGTGCTCTCTTAAAACTCATTAAATTGTTTGCCTCCACAACTCCTGTCAAGGATCCAGTTATTATTATTTTACTGACTTGGTTTCATCCAGTTATCTCTAATCGCAAGCACTTTCAAGCAATTTGGGGGACAGGATTAGAATTCAGAATGACCTTGATGAATTGGTCTGAAATCAATAACAAAGATAAGTGAAAAGTACTGCACTCAAGAAGGAGAAACCAAATGTGCAAATATAAACTGAGGAATAATTGGCTTGGCAGCAGTACTGTAATCCCGAGAACATAAGAATGGCCACACTGGATCAGACCACTGGCCTGTATCCTGTCTTCTGACAGCATCTTTCAGAGGGCATGAACAGAATGTGGCCATTTTTCAAGTGATCCATCCCCTGTCATCCAATCCCAGCTTCTGGCAGTCAGAGTCTTGGGGACACCCAGAGCATGGGGTTGCATCCCTGATCATCTTGGCCAATAGCGATTGATGGACCTATCCTCCATGAACTGGTCTCATTCTTTTTTGAACCCATTTATAGTTTTGGCCTTCTCAACATCCCCTGGCAATGAGTTCCACCGGTCGTTTGTGTGTTGTGTGAAGAAGTATTTCTTTTTGTTTGTTTTAAATCTGCTGCCTATTAATTTCATTGGGTGACGACTGGTTCTTGTGTTATGTAACAGGGTAAATAACACTTCCTTATTCACTTTCTCCACACCAGTCAAGATTTTATAGACCTCTATCATATCCCCTCCCCCCGCAAGTCATGTCTGTGGAAGAGGAGCTGAGGGTTATAGTGGATCACAAGTCAACTGTGAGTCAGCAGTGTGATGCTGCCCTGAAAAAGTTTAATAACATTCTGGGATGTATTAACAGGATCGTTGTATGTAAGGTAGGGGAGGTAATTATTTCTCTCTACTTGGCACTGGTGAGGCCTCAGCTAGTGTATTGTGTCCAATTTTGGGCATCACACTTTGAGAAAAATGTGAACAAATGGGAGAGAGTCCAGAGGAGAGCAATGAGAATGATAACAGATATAGAAAACAGACCTACAAAGAATGGCTGTGAGAATTGGGGATGTCTCCTTTAGAAATGAGGAGGCTCAGGGGGAAGACACCAGTCTTCAAATATGTAAATGGTTGTTATAAACAGGGTGGAGCTCTGCTGTTCTCCATGACCACTAAAAGTAGGACAAGAAATATTCGGTTCAGTTTGCAACAAGAGCAATTTAGGTTAGACATTAGGAAAAACTTTCTAACTGTAAGGCTAGTTAAGTACTGGACTAGGTTACTAAGAGGTTGTGGAATCCCCATTGTTGGAGGTCTTACAGAACAGGTTAGATGAGCATCTGTCAGGGATGGTCTAGTTACACTTAATCGGGCCACAGCATGGGGGCAAGTAGTAGATGGCTTCTTGAGGTCCCTCGCGGCCTACACTGAGTCTGTGACTGATTTGCTGATGAGCAAAGTCTGTGTTGCTTAAACATTCTCTTGCTGAGTGTCATAACAATTGTTTGGCAATTTGGCGTTCACCTTCCAAGGGCCACAATAACCATTCAGATTTATAAATGTGGAGAGCTGTGCTACTGTGTTCAGGGTGAAGATGATTTATAGTCATAAGTTACAGGCAGGAGACACATAATCATTCTTTATGAAATAAACAGAGAATAGCTCCGATGCTGAATGGAACACTAAGAGATACTAGAAAAACGATGGGTCAGATAATGGGGGAAATGGCAATTGGACAGAAATAAAGACTCAGCAGGACAAATATTATTTTGGGTTCCCGTGCTATTTTTGACAGTAATAAGGATGATGACTTTTGTCTCTGTGCTGGTGCGGAGGGGGACATTTTCTGTACTTATGCCCCATGATTCTATATTACTGATATAGAGGATTTGGGTGACTGTGACCAGAGTTCAGAGTAGCAGCCGTGTTAGTCTGTATTCGCAAAAAGGACAGGAGGACTTGTGGCACCTTAGAGACTAACCAATTTATTTGAGCATAAGCTTTCATGAGCTACAGCTCACTATATAAAATCTCCTCACTGTACTTTCCACTTTATGCATCCGATGAAGTGAGCTGTAGCTCACGAAAGCTTATGCTCAAATAAATTGGTTAGTCTCTAAGGTGCCACAAGTCCTCCTTTTCTTTTTGTGACCAGAGTGCATCTAGTACCTGAGCAGTGGCTTACAGAGAGACCAGTAAATACTGAATCTTGGGTTGCCAAAACATTCCCATTTGGGGAAAGTGCCGTGGAGAGAAGTTTTTGCCTGCCATTGGGTGCCCATGTTGGGCTCTGCGTCATCAGCAGCAATCTGCTGCCTTCTGCATCTGGAGACTTACCTGTTTCCTGCTTCTGCACATTACCCCCATTGGTGGGACTCCAACAGGCTGCCCCTTATTTCAGTTTGTTGGAGAGACGAGGAGGTGGCTGCATGGCTGATCCTGCAAAGTAGAGGCCCATAAGAACCTAGCTCTGGCTTTGGACTTCTTCAAAATAAACACAAGGAAAATGAGGGCAGGGGATTATCATTGTCCACCCTCTTCCCAAATAGGTAAAAGCACCTCAAACTGGACAACACCATCAGAACCACAGAGACCCCAATAGCTGCACTTCTCCTCCCCTGGCCTCCGGGCCGCCCACGACGGCGGCTCACGTGAGTGGCATCGCCACAGCGGCCGAACTCCTGCCAAAGCAACTGTCTGAAGCAGCTTAACTGGAGCCTGGGGAATAGCTGCTGCAGGGTCACCGGAGTAACAATGCCAAGCTGCAATCGAGGGCCTTTGCTCCCCAAGGGAGACGTTGCTTTTAGCTTCGCTCAGTGGAAAATTCTCCTTTGCTTACTTTCATTCCCCATCCTCCTTTTCCACTTCCTCCCCACTTTCCTCGCCTTGATTTCTGCTCTTCCGCTTTGATGTTTTGTCTCCACATTCTTGGTTTCTTCCTCTGTCTGTCCTCTCTGTTTATTGGCAACTTGAACGCTTAGTCCCTCTCACACCACTAGCAACTTCTGAATTTCTGCGCCCTTCTGGTTGTCCCTTCCACCCCTGCCCTCTCCTACCTCTGAGGATTCCTTTGAGGGTGGAACATCGCCTGCCCCAGCACCAGACCTGCTCCTCCTCTCCTTGACCCCTCTCGCCTGCTGTCCCACCCAGGTACTCACAAACAGAACCCTAGCTAGCTAGATGCTCCTTTTGTTACTACTGCCACTGTTCGTTTCTACCATTCTAGAGTCTTTCTCTGATCTTCAGAGGATGAGCTGTGCCCAAAGGGTGCGCTTACACCCAGACATAAAATAACTGGGTACAGATATTAGCCAGTTAGGGCAGAAGTTATTCCACTTGCAAACACCGAAACTGGAACTGTTCTCATGCACCCTGCGTACCTGGCGTTGACTCAATAGCCCTTGCTCTTTTTGGCTTGCTGGATGTTCAGCTTACGATTTTTTTAAAAAGCTGTAAACCACCTGACTGATGAAAGCAACATATTAACAGAAAACAATATTTAAAATTTCCATGCCAATGAAACTCTGCAGCCGGATGTGAAAACAGGAGCATAGCTTGAAGCAAACGAATGTTGACAAGAGTTTATTACCTGCCCAAAGCATGTCATACATTGTATCTGTGCATTGGCATGCTCTCTAATCAAATTAGGGAACTCCATAGCTACTGCCAGGAAAAGGATGAGATGCTGTTTTGTTGGTTCACATCTGTTTTAAGCTGCTAGGAAATCATTAAATTGACTTTGGAGCTTTTACATCTCAGGATAAAGCAAACTGCAGGATACTTAATTTGTGCGCATAAAACTTTGATAAACGATATTACAACAAATCTCAAATCGAATTAATCAGTTAGAAAACATTATGGTCTGAGTTCATCAGTGATGTAAACAGAGGTCTAAGTGGTCTTTGTGTGAGTGAGTCAAAAAACTGGTGTCAATGCCAAAGTCAACTAAATTGGCACCCGTCTGACAATCGTGCAGTGTGCAAAAGGTGTTTAACACCACTTAGTCATCGGTTCAGGAGGGAAGGTGGGCGGGGAAGTGCCTGGAAAAGGGGGGAGAAGAGCAGATGGGAACTAGTGCAGTGATATTGAGCAGCTCTAAGTTATGGTGGGTCTGAGAAGCATTTTTATTGGCTGCAATCTAAGGGTGCACCATCGGCCCCCAGGGGGTAGGTCAGCTGGGGGAACACATACCGTCAGGCTAACCAGTGTGGATTTTTTCTGATTCTTGGGTCTTTTGAATTCAACCAAAGGGAAGGCACTTGGAGTGGGATTCACAAAGTAGATGAGCACCTAACTCTCACTGAAATCAGTCAATGGGAATTAGGCACCTAAATACCCCTGGGGCTCCCACTCTTGGCTCTGGTGCTAGTGAATGAGGAGTGCCACATCACCTGGGATTTCATGTACCTCAAAACAGGTTGGCTCCAAGTTTACCAGATCCTCACACCACTGGTGTAAACTGGGGCTGTAAAGCCAGCAAATGAAGCAATACCCTCCGGCATGCCCGGTATTTGTCATTTCAATGATGTTTCATGAACTCCCAATATTTTATCATTTAACAAGCTCAACCCTTTTAAAGAACTCCTAAAATGGTTACCACTTGTAGGGCCTTCACAACAAGAGCACCTCACACCTGCTTGATAATTAATCTCATATTTGTATCCGCAGGTTTTTTGTATTTAAATCTAAATAACCGTATTTTCTATTATTTACTTAATGTGTGCATTCAGTGAAAGAGCCAAGGTAAAAGGAGCTAACTAAAAGAGGGACAAGGCAAATGAGAGCGATTCAACCAAGCAGTCTCCATGGTGCCAGAGACAGCCGCAGGCCCACTTCCGCAGCAACGAGCTCCTCTGGCAACCTTGCAGCGAGTTGGGCTGAGCTCCAAAAGGGAGCTATTGGGTGCTGACATGGCCATGCAGTAATTTGCTATTCAGCTTAAAAGTCTCTGCTTCTTTGTGACTTTTCCTTTGTGACTATTCCTTCCTTTTCCTTTGCTTATTTGTGACTTTTCCTCTACATCACTGGTGTAGAGCTAAGATCTGGTGGTAAGAATAACCTACCTGTTTATTTGCCAGAGTCATTTGGTTTTTCTAACCCTGTTTATTTTATCATGACATGACAAAAGCTATATCAGTGACTTAGTAGGTATGTTCAGGAAGAGGGAAAAATGCTACTAAGAGAGGTAATTCAAAGAATCATAGAATGTCAGGGTTGGAAGGGACCTCAGGAGGTCATCTAGTCCAACCACCTGCTCAAAGCAGGACCAATCCCTAACTAAATCATCAAAGCCAGGGCTTTGTCAAGCCTGACCTTAAAAATATCTAAGGAAGGAGATTCCACCACCGCCCTAGGTAATGCATTCCAGTGTTTCACCACCCTCTTAGTGAAAAAGTTTTTCCTAATATCCAACCTAAACCTCCCCCACTGCAACTTGAGAAAATTACTCCTTGTTCTGTCATCAGCTACCACTGAGAACAGTCTAGATCCATCCTCTTTGGAACCCCCTTTTAGGTAGTTGAAAGCAGCTATCAAATCCCCCCTCATTCTTCTCTTCTGCAGACTAAACAATCCCAGTTCCCTCAGCCTCTCCTCATAAGTCATGTGTTCCAGTCCCCTAATCATTTTTGTAGCCCTCCGCTGGACATTTTCCAATTTGTCCACATCCTTCTTGTAGTATGGGGCCCAAAAGTGGACACAGTACTCCAGATGAGGCCTCACCAATGTCGAAGAGAGGGAAATGATCACGTCCCTCTATCTGCTGGCAATGCCCCTACTTATACATCCCAAAATGCCATTGGGCTTCTTGTCAACAACGGCACACTGTTGACTCATATCCATCTTCTTGTCCACTGTGACCCCTAGGTCCTTTTCCTCAGAACTGCTGCCTAGCCATTCGGTCCCTAATCTGTAGCGGTGCTTGGGATTCTTCCGTCCTAAGTGCAGGACTCTGCACTTGTCCTTGTTGAACCTCATCAGATTTCTTTTGGCCCAATCCTCTAATTTGTCTAGGTCTCTCTGTACCCTATCCCTACCCTCCAGGGTATCTACCTCTCCTCCACTTTAGTGTCATCTGCAAACTTGCTGAGGGTGCAATCCACACCATCCTCCAGATCATTTATGAAGATATTGAACAAAACCGGCCCCAGGACTGACCCTTGGGGCACTCCACTTGATACTGGCTGCCAACTAGACATGGAGCCATTGATCACTACCCGTTGAGCCCGACAATCTAGCCAACTTTCTATCCACCTTATGGTCCATTCATGCAGCCCATACTTCTTTAACTTGCTGGCAAGAATACTGCAGGAGACTGTGTCAAAAGCTTTGCTAAAGTCAAGGAACAACACGTCCACATCTTTCCCATCATCCACAGAGCTAGTTATCTCGTCATAGAAGGCAATTAGATTAGTCAGGAATGACTTGCCCTTGGTGAATCCATGCTGACTGTTCCTGATCACTTTCCTCTCCTCTAAGTGCTTCAGAATTGATTCCTTGAGGACCTGCTCCATGATTTTTCCAGGGACTGAGGTGAGGCTGACTGGCCTGTAATTCCCAGGATCCTCCTTCTTCCCTTTTTTAAAGATGGGCACTACATTAGCCTTTTTCCAATCGTCAGGGACCTCCCCCGATGGCCATGAGTTATCAAAGATAATGGCCAATGGCTCTGCAATCACATCTGCCAACTCCTTTAGCACTCTCGGATGCAGCGCATCCGACCCCATGGACTTGTGCTCGTCCAGCTTTTCTAAATAGTCCCTAACCACTTCTTTCTCCACAAAGGGCAGGTCATCTCCTCCCCATGCTGTGCTGCCCAGTGCAGCAGTCTGGGAGCTGACCTTGTTTGTGAAGACAGAGGCAAAAAAAGCATTGAGTACATTAACTTTTTCCACATCCTCTGTCACTAGGTTGCCTCCCTCATTCAGTAAGGGGCCCACAGTTTCCTTGACTTTCTTCTTGTTGCTAACATACCTGAAGAAACCCTTCTTGTTACTCTTAACATCTCTTGCTAGCTGCAACTCCAGGTGTGATTTGGCCTTCCTGATTTCACTCCTGCATGCCCGAGCAATATTTTTATACTCTTCCCTGGCCATTTGTCCAATCTTCCACTTCTAGTAAACTTCTTTTTTGTGTTGAAGATCAGCAAGGATTTCACTCTTAAGCCAAGCTGGTCGCCTGCCATATTTACTATTCTTTCTACACATTGGGATGGTTTGTTCCTGCGCCCTCAATAAGGCTTCTTTAAAATACAGCCAGTTCTCCTGGACTCCTTTCCCCCTCATGTTATTCTCCCAGGGGATCCTACCCATCAGTTCCCTGAGGGAGTCAAAATCTGCTTTTCTGAAGTCCAGAGTCCATATTCTGCTGCTCTCCTTTCTTCCCTGTGTCAGGATCCTGAACTCGACCATCTCATGGTCACTGCCTCCCAGGTTCCCATCCACTTTTGCTTCCCCTACTAATTCTTCCCGGTTTGTGAGCAGCAGGTCAAGAAGAGCTCTGCCCCTAGTTGGTTCTTCCAGCACTTGCACCAGGAAATTGTCCCCTACACTTTCCAAAAACTTCCTGGATTGTCTGTGCCCCGCTGTATTGCTCTCCCAGCAGATATCAGGGTGATTGAAGTCTCCCATGAGAACCAGGGCCTACGATCTAGTAGCTTCTGTGACTTGCCGGAAGAAAGCCTCGTCCACCTCATCCCCCTGGTCCAGTGGTCTATAGCAGACTCCCACCACGACATCACCCTTGGTGCTCACACTTCTAAACTTAATCCAGAGACTCTCAGGTTTTTCTGCAGTTTCATACTGGAGCTCTGAGCAGTCATACTGCTCCCTTACATACAGTGCAACTCCCCCAACTTTTCTGCCCTTGTCGGCGATATGAACAATATATTCACTGCTAGGCCTGCGGGGGAAGGGGGAAGAGACTGTTCAGTACCATCCAAACCCAGCATGCTTCAGGTTCTCTGGTGTGAGGGCAAAGTTGGCTCCAAGCCCACGGCTGCGCTAAGCGGCATTGGCTGCTGCAACCCTCCTAGAGAGAATGCTGGAGCACAGCAGAGTTCTGGCCAGGCCCCCTTCCCATGGGCCACACGCCCTGCGGCCAGGCGCTGCTGTGGTGGGTTGGGGAAAGCAGACTCTACATCATCCCTGACATGCCAGAGCAACTTTTCATCTGGCCAGTTGCAGCAGATTCATGGCCCCTTTGGCTGCTGGGAGTAGTGCAAAAGAGCTATGGTCGAGGCCAGGATCCTAGCCCTTGGATTACTAAAATTCCCCTTCTCCTGCTGGAAAGGAGTCTCTCTGTTACAGGAACTCAGTGTACTTCATTGGCGCTCAACCTGCATGGCGCTGGGAGGATTCTGGAGCTCCACGACTATAAATCTTTCTCAAGTCTGGACTTGGTGATTCCCATCCTCATTGTGGTTTGTCTGTTCCCCCACCCCAACTTCCACCAGCACTCCCCTCTTAGCTAACACCTCACAGACTCCGCTCTGCCGTCATCACAGCCGATGGTCTCTCCTGAACGGACAGCTGTCATGACATCTTGGGGCTCCAGTCTTCCCCAGCTCAGATGTTACCCCGAGTCCTTAAGCACCTCAGAAAGCTGGAGTGACTCAGTGGGAAGACAGAAGTGAGACAGATCACGGCAGCTTGGGAGCAGGTGGAAGGGCTGCTGGTGTATAGGCCTGTTCGTTAGCCTGAGATAGAATTTTTGCTTTGATTTTTGATACTCTTATATCCTTACTAATATGTGTGAACAAAGAACAATGACCCTGTGTGTTGCTTCTGCCCAGCCAGATGAGACTTACAGCAGAATGAGAAAAGATATGGGGGAGAGGTAAAAGTGTTCCAGAGGATGGTGGGAGTATAATATAGACCCATACACTGGAAGGCTGCCTGGCTGCTCTCTCACGCCAAAGTCAAGCAACCAGTTACGAGGGGCAAGGGAGGCTGGGGTTGGGGGATTCATAAGAAAGACTAAAGCTAAAGAAAAGCCTAAGTCATAAGACTAAAAGACTAAAGCTAAAGATTTAGTTGGGGATTGGTCCTGCTTTGAGCAGGGGGTTGGACTAGATGACCTCCTGAGGTCCCTTCCAACCCTGATATTCTGTGATTCTATGATTCTAAGCCTGACCTTAACCAGAACATGACCTCACTCCTTACCCCTCCCATGGGATACAAAGGAGGTGGGATGAAGACCCCAGACTCACGACCCTACAAAATGGTTGTAAAGGGTAGGACCAGGGGTGTGCACTCCCGGTATATTTGGGCCTGCAAAGAAGGAGGAGGGGGCAATGGGGAATGGGGAACAGGGACACAGGCAAGGCTCTGCAGCGTCAGAGCTGGGAAAGGAACACTTGGGGAACAGACTCTGCCGGCGTGTAGAGCTATGGACACACTTGCTGGAAACTAACTCCAATAAACCTCACATTGCCTGCACTTTGGACTTCCAGTCTTCTGCTTTCCCCACCAGGGGAGGGGGTGAAGGAAAAGCCCCTAACAAGGGCTCCATAGCTGAGCCAGTCAAAACCTTCGGCAAGGTTCATTTTCCATTAGACACTTCTGTTGGCCCCAGCTTTTTCTGGACTGCTTCCTATTTGTAGCACAACAGGGTCTTAACGTACATGCTACATCACACATTGTCAGTTGTGTTTGCTGGGATGCCTCAAGCCATCAGGGTTAGGGTTAGGGGTTAGGGTTATCACTGGCCCGTCATGCTAACTGTCACCACGTGCTATGCTATTTTGTAATATACTGGAAGGTCTCCCTAATGCATGTACCTGTCACAAAAATATTTGTGTTTCACTTTGGGTTTGCTAATTATCCAGTTTAGGGTTGGAAGAGACCTCGGTCATCTAATCCAAATCCCTGCTCAAAGCAGGAACAACGCCAACTAAATCATCCCAGCCAGGGCTTTGTCAAGCTGTGCCTTAAAAACCTCTAAGGAAGGAGATTCCACCACCTCCCTAGGCAACACATTCCAGTGCTTCACCACCCTCCTAGTGAAATAGTGTTTCCTAATATCCAGCCTAGACCTCCCCCTCTGCAACTTGAGACCATTACTCCTTGTTCTGTCATCTGCCACCACTGAGAACAGCCTAGATCCATCCTCTTTGGAACCTCCCTTCAGGTAGTTGAAAGCAGCTATCAAATCCCCCCTCATTCTTCTCTTCTGCAGACTAAATAAACCCAGTTCCCTCAGCCTCTCCTTGTAAGTCATGTGCTCCAGCCCCCTGATCATTTCCGTTGCCCTCCGCTGGACTCTCTCCAATTTGTCCACATCCTTTCTGTAGTGTGGGGACCAAAACCGGACACAGTACTCCAGATGAAGCCTCACCAATGTCGAACAGAGGGGAACGATCACGTCCCTCGATCTGCTGGCAAGGCCCCTACTTATACATCCCCAAATGCCATTGGTCTTCTTGGCAACAAAGGCACACTGTTGACTCATATCCAGCTTCTCGTCCACTATAACCCCCAGGTCCTTTTCTGCAGGTGATATATTTCACTGGGCCAACTTCTGTTTGTGAAAGAGACAACCTTTCAAACCCCACAGAGCTACACGGGTCAGACCTGAAGAGAACTCTGTGTTACTCAGAAGCTTGCTTCTTTTACCAACAGAAGTTGATCCGGTAAAAGATATCACCTCGCTCCGCCCCGCCCTTGTCTCTCTCATATCCTGGAACCACCCTGGCTACATCAACACCAGAACCTGTCATTCAGTTGATATGATGTAATGCTTGGGTCACAATTGTTTCTCTGATTTCCCCTGGACTCAGAGTCCCTGTCGTATCCTTTCTGTCCTTTCCTGTAACATGTACCTTTTCCGAGTAAGAACACCACGTGGCTGTCCACCAGATCTTTCATGCTCAGTAATTTTGCACATGGAGTCATAGCCTCTTGGGCTGACTTCTGTCTGCTTACCTCAATTTGTATGTGATGTAGAGGAGGATTTTCCTTTTGTTGCATTGTCCTTTCATGTTCCATTTGCTTTGTTGTCCCTCTTTTTAGTCATCACAGTAATAAAGAATGCTGCTAAGATTCACTCGGTAAAAACTTTGACACACCATTTCTAAGTCAATTTTGGGTTTGGGTGTTGGGAGCAATCACAGTTGCCTGATACTCCCCCAGATATTCAGGAGGATTGATGAACTAGTTGTTTCACTTTGTTACATGCATCCTTGCTTGGCAAGAAACACATGATCAGTGCTGACAAACAAAGTCAGTAGCCTTTCCTGAGAGCAGAGATACGTCAAAGGGAATGCTTGTCTTTTCTAGCTGGATTTGTTTCTGTCCTTTTTCTCTCTCCCAGGAAACTTGTGATGCCATTTGTCATGGACAGCTCTGTTCAAACCAACTAATAAGTAAATGAGAGTAGCCAGTAAATGCTCTGGGCTCAGTATAATTCCTCTTGCTCATTTTTAGATGTTCATAAAATATGGTAGCTTTGTCACTGTACTTTCTTGCAGTCTTCTCTGATGGGTTCTTGTGATGGCAGGGATTTTCTCATGCAAAAATCTCCTGTCTTCATGCTTTTACCATGACAGTCTGTCCTTTCCTCACTTTGTCCTGTTCCATTTTACTTCTTGCTCTTTCTTTAGATGTTAATTTCCATAACAACATTTTGCAACCCATGACATTATCTTGCCAGGAATAGGACTGAATCTTGGAGTTCCATATTAGCTATTTTGGGGCTATAAAAGAGGAATTCCAATCTTGGGGCTGAAAGCTATGGTCAACGGTGCAGAAAATTCCTATTCAGCAGCCTCTGTTCAGATTAAGTATCTTTATCTAATGGTTACATAGGGCCAAATCCTGGTTACGTGCTTAGCAGTGCTCCCATTCACTTCTGTGGGACTACAGGCATGACTATGGGACCTCATGCAAAGCCCACTGAAGTCAACAAGAGTCTTTCTACTGAATTTGCTAGGCTTTGGCTCAGGCCCAGGGACATCAGGATTAGGTTCACTGGCTTTAATTAGATCTTCCCAATTCTTCTCCTTGTTCACTGGCTTCCTCTCCACATCATACTCCAATTTAAAATTGCCCATCTAATGCCTGCATTGCTCCATGCAGTAGAGTCATGCCACAGACTTCTGGAAACCAGAACTGGAAAAGACCTATTAGACCAGGGGTCGGCAACCTATGGCACGCGAGCCCATTTTTAATGGCACGCTGCTGCCTGCCGGGACCAAAAATCCGGCCCGGCCCTGCCTGCTCTTCTCTGCTTGCCACCCCCTCCCGCGGGGACAAGGGGCAGGGGGCAGAAGGTTGGTCCTGCCAGCTCCCCTGCTTCTTCCCGCAGTGTGCTAGGTTCCTGCTCCTCCTCCTCCTCTCCACCCGTCCCTCCCTGCCGGCTGATAAGCTGATGGCCCTTGCGAGGGAGGGGATGGGGGAGGAGTGGAGTCCGCGTGCTCGCTGCTCCCGCTGGAGGCAAAGACGAAGCGGGGGCAGGGCCTTGGGGAAACAGGGCATATCCCCTCCAGCCCTCTGCCGTGAGCACCCCACGACCCCAGCCCACACCCCCAGCCCTCTGCCTGAACCCCCCCCTCACACACACCCAGCCCTCTGCCCTGAGCCCTGCAGCCCCGCACCCCCCAGGCCCAGGCCCTGAGCCCTGTACCCCCCTCACACACACCTAGCCCTCTGCTTCACTCCTTCACCCCGCCCCTTGACCCCAGCCCTGACTCTGGCACCCCCCCACATACCCAGCCCCCCACACCCCATGCCCTGACTCTGGCACCCCCCCACATACCCCGCCCCCCACACCCCATGCACCCCTCACATCCTGACTCTTGCACCCCCTACATCGCCATCCCCACCCTGAGCACCAAATGGGTGCTCCTGCACCTCCCACCCCCCACATTCCCAACTGCACCAAATGGGAGCTGCCCAGGTAAGCACTCCACACCCAAACCTCCTGCCCCAACCCTGAGCCCCCTCCCTCATTCTAGCTCCTGGCCAGACCCTGCACCCCACCCCCCAGCCCTGTGCTCGGTGCACTCCCACCCTCAGCTCAGAGCAGAGAGAGGAAGAGAAGGGGCTAGAACCAGGGAGAAGGTAGATACCCGCTCTACGTGGGCCGGGACCCCAGACCGGCAGCGGGCTGAGTGGGGCCGGCAGCCGGGATCCCGGCTGGCCAGAGCCGGCGGATGGAACCCCAGACTGGCAACAGGCTGAGTGGCAGCAAGCTGAGCCACTCAGCCCACTGCCGGTCTGGGGTTCTGGCTGCCGGCCCCGCTCAGCCCGCTGCCGGTCTGGGGTTCTGGCTGCGGCCCCTTGCCAGCTGGGGTCCCGGCTGCCGGCCCCGCTCAGCCCACTGAAGGTCTGGGATTCTGGCTGCCGGCCCCTTGCCAGCTGGGGTCCCGGCCGCAGGCCCCGCTCAGCCCACTGCCGGCCTAGGTGAACGGAAGCCCAGGCTGGCAGCGGGCTGAGCAGGCCAGCGGCGTAAGATCAGCATTTTAATTTAATTTTAAATGAAGCTTCTTAAACATTTTGAAACCCTTGTTTACTTTACATACAACAATAGTTTAGTTACATAATATAGAGACTTATCGAGAGAGACCTTCTAAAAAAACATTAACATGTATTCCTGGCACGCGAAACCTTAAATTAAAGTGAATCAATGAAGACTCGGCTCACCGCTTCTGACAGGTTGCCGGCCCCTGGACTAGACCATGCTGTCCATTGCCCTGGGAATGCAGGGCTGTTCCCAGCAGTGCATTTTCTAGAATGTTTTAAAATAGACTCAGGGTAAAATGAGTTTTCAGGCAGATGTTCAGTGAATCGTTCTTCAGAGCACAGCTTGTACATTGCAGCTGTACAGTAATAATCAAATGTGAATTGTTTATCTTCATGCAGAAGTCCACACTGCTTCCTCCCCATTTAAAATATCTTTTCAGGAATTAAGTAGTTTTCAGCTAGCATTGAGAGCAGAGTACAATGCAATCCTTAAATCAGCACGCAATGAACCATGTTAAGTTTAATAATGGGGTAGAATCTTATTTTGTTACGTGGAGGAAGCAAAATCACATCTCCTGTTCTCATTTTTCTTCTGAAATACAATTTTGATATCTATTAGCCTAAGATATAATACACATGTAATTTTAAACATATCAGGGAGAAGTTATGCTCATGCTGGAATGGAGCAGAGAACTAGCAATTCAGCGGGAACATAAAGCCAGTGTAAACAGTCAATTTAACTTCTATTCAAGTATACAATATTGTCATAGACATTGTAAAAACTGATAGTTCAATTTTCTTCCTGAAACACTCATTATGTAAGCTGACTAGAAAAATGTAATAAAGCTTTAAACTTTATTTATTTTTACCCGTTTGTTCTGACTTGAAAGGTTCTTATAACAAAAATCAGATCGCCCGCTGCACCTAAAACAATAACTGCTTGGATACGACGCGATGCTTATTGTTAACACTCCACCATTCATTTCTGAATCACAGGATTTCTACCTCTGATAATTGTCTAGACACCATGGTTATTATTCACAGATGGGTTAGGTAGGTAGACAAGTACTTTAACAAGGTCATTTTTTTCTCTTTCGCTTTCTTTCAAATAGTAATGAATTGTGATTTGAATCCAGTAAAGTATAATTTGATTGCATGTTCTTCCATTAGTAAACATGCTCCATTTCTAATTGTCTGTGGATCTGATTAAAATGTTTAAGAAAACATGTCAAAGTAGTAAACAGCACAAGTCCCATGTATCCTTCAAAGCATTTCCTTTCCGCAGAGTCTGTACGAATCCGATGCAATATTAGCTTCCGTGTTAACTTAATCAGAAACTAGGGTTTTATTAGTTCCATCCCATGGTCTGGCATCAAAATAACTATATGAATCCTTGGCCTGTGGACTGCCTATGTCATGTACAAGTCTTCATTTTGGTCCCTGCTCAGTCACCCCTTACGCATATGATTAAGACCCATTGAAATCAATTGGACTTAATCATATAATCCTAGAATCATAGAATATCAGGGTTGGAAGGGACCTCAGGAGGTCATCTAGTCCAACCCCCTGCTCAAAAAAGGACCAATCCCCAATTTTTGCCCCAGGTCCCTAAATGGCCCCCTCAACGATTGAACTCACAACCCTGGGTTTAGCAGGCCAATCGTACTTAGTACTAGTACTGAGTACTTTTGCTAGAAATCATGTGCAAGTGCTTTGCTGAACTGGACCCCCCTCAGGATCCTGCAAAGCACAGACTATTAAACTATTTCCTTTCGGTGATAGCACTCCTGTTAGCGTTCCTTTTTTTCCATCAGAATCTTTTCTCAGATTATTTTGTTGAACAATTAGTCTTGCCACGAGCAATAGCTATTATTTTAGCCTGTGTATGAACCGACATTCATCTCTTTCAAGTGTAAAGTTGATAGTACTTTTGCTAGAAATTCGAATGTTCTCATCTCTACTAAACTGAATACCATTGTAATTCCCTTCTTGCTTCTTTCTGATGTTATCAATTCTCTGTCTATGTTTAGCTGAATCCAAGAACAGCTGAGCTGGCATCTCACTACCGAGGGGTTACTTCAACAGCTGTGCAAAACTTTCATTTTTCAGCTCGGAAGCCATCAGCGTGACAGCCCCAGAAATGATGTTCTGTATTTATCCCCACAACAGGGACAGTGGGAGCAGCAACAGTGGAGAGGCCACTGGGGCCACCTCCGCTATGCCCCACTCCGAAGAGGGAAATAAAACCATAGCAAAATATCTTTTCCTTCACCCCAATTCTATTTGCAGTTCACAGCTGTTTATTTAACAGAATAGCTCTTCCAAATGATACCTCCAGCTGCCCCAAGGCCACGCGTGCACATTCCAGTAGTGAGCTCAGAGTCATCATGATTTCAGTGAATCGCCCATGAGCCATCGCCCAACATGGCAGAACAATTTCGAAAGTCTCTTAAGCAAAAAGCAGACGTGCACCTTCCACCAGGGTTCCAGGACTGCACAGTAGCAGAACTCCTTTGACTAGCCTCTCAGGCCCAACACAGGATGGGGGCGGGGGCGGGGGGGCCTATCAAATGTGTTCTTCGCTTGTGAGTGTATTAGAGGCAAGTGACAGTGCCAAGGTCACCAGTGCCCACAAAGCCTTTATTACTGAAGGACATAAATCCACACCATGTAGAGGTCAAGCATAGGAGTTTATTACGTACAGCGCTGACGGAGTGTCACCTCGCTTATTAGGCTCAGAGACACTGCCAAACAATTGATTACAGTGGATTATATGGATTTTCCATGGGCAGAGGGAAATGACGGGGTAGGCAGTCCCACACCCCTGGATAGGTCTAGCTGCAAGACATGATAGCACAGTAGCCAATGGTCAAAAGGTTACATAATGTCTCTGTCCATGGTCTCAAGTTTCACAGATTAACATTTAGTATTTAATTAGTACTTTAATAAATGTATTAGTATAGAATATATGTTGGATTCAATTTGGGGTCCATAGGAACGAATTAGCTCCTTTGATTGTCCAACAGATACATATCTAGGGGTAAAAGCAAAGAGACAGTGAAAGTATATGGCAATAAAGATTGTCTTTCAAGTTGCTTATTTGTGTTTTAAGGCAGGCATTGGTTCCTGGGAAAGGGAGGTGGGAGGAGGCCATATCTTATACTGGCATGCTTGAACCTTTCATAAACTCAAGGTTGGACGTGTGGGAAGAACATCTCCCTACAGAAGAAACTAACACAACAGAAACAGGGCTTCTTTGTTCTATTTGCAACTTTGAATAAGACACAATTATTGCCCCCAACATCTGGCTTTTTGATGACCAGGCATATCTTAGCAAAAGCAAGGTTATTTTTGGTTATTTTGCTTTCTCTTAGCTATTGCTAGGCCTCTGACCTCTTGACCAAACTCTGGACTTTGAGCCTGTACACAAATCCATATACCAGGTTATTACATCAGCAATGGATTTTAACCCTTCAATTACAGTATTTAGTAATCGGCACCGCACTTCCCACACACGCACCTGTGGTGGAATGTAACCATTTCAAATTCAATAGGACACCCTAAAAACAAAATCTCATGAATTCCCAGGACATTCACGTGTCAGCCCAATAATATAGACTGTATCCCTTTGTTTGAAAGATCTTGAAGAATGGCTCAGCTCGTGGTCCTTTGGTATCCACGGCCATGTTCTTAGACTACCACTGTTGAGACGTGCACCCACCAACACAAGATGGGCCCCATAAACCGGTGATTTGTGGAGGAGCTCAGAGTCCAGGTGACAACAAACTGAAAGCACTCCCTTCAGGGACATGGGTCCCAGGCTGTTCCAAGCTTTAGTGCTTGGTGGGGCAGGGAGTTGTAATTCACCCACTTCTGTACCAGCATCTGGTGCAAAGAGTTCCGAAGAGGTGTAGAATGTTAATGGATGCTCGCCAAGGAAGAGAGGAAACCTGCTTCTGTGCATCACAGTAACAGCAATCCATGGAGCGCTGTAGGAGAGGTTAAGCGTCATGAGGCTCCTGGGCCTAGAGAATTTAATAACTGGGGAAGTGGGAGTGGGATTTCCCTGGGGGAAGTTTGTTTAAATAAATAAAGTACTGCAGCTATTTTTGAGGAGGGCTCAATTACGAGGAGGCATGAGCTGGCTGTATGCTCATTAGCTATTTATTTATTAGTTGTTTGGTGGAGAGGAACAAACTGAATTTTAACTTCCCATCCAGTCTTAATTTGTGTCCCTGTCCATGCATTAATCAGGCCTGGCATTAATGTCTCCACAATGTCATGGTACTAACCAAACAGACTGATTTGGAGAATATCCTTATGTGGGCCTTAATACAGCTGTAGCACTCCGTTCGTTAACATGTGTCATTATTCGCTATGCTTACTCTAAATGGCCCTACGTGTCGGTGCTCATTGATCTGTGTCACACGAACCAGAGGAAATGTGGGTGCGTTACTGTGTTTAACTAATTTGCCAGTAGAGTAAGGTCCTTAATTTCATCCCATGTTAGTTACTGGGTTAAACGAACTGCTTTGCCATGTTCAGCAGAGAGAAACGTGGAAAGGCCGTCCTCTATAGCATAAAACAGCCAGTTCACTTTCTGTGTAATTGATTTATGTTCAATCCAGTTGACAATGGCATTGCTGTCATGTGAGATAGTCAGACAAGTTTAATTTTAACATGTGAAAAATGAGATAATTAAGGTGAAAGAAAAGTTTTCAATCTTGGATTCTTCAGTTTCCTTTGCACTATGCAAATTGCCTTCATACTTGATTGCTAATCAGGGTAGCTTTCTAATTATTGGATCCTTGGTACCAGCCTCACGTTTGCGCACAGGGGCCCTGTGGACACAAATAGGCCTTAGCATGTGTAGGATGTAATTGGGCAGCTGAGTTCAATGAACTGTCACTGAATGCACTTATTTGAGAAGCATCTCACTCTTGTGAGATTGCTCTTTATTAAAGTAAGGCAGTTCCTCTGCGCTTACCCACGCCCTCATTCCTTCGGTACCAACCAAGCGAATGCTCCGTATTCTGTAATGAAACGCTCCCAGATAAAGCAAACTTCATCTAGGACGTCACGTTTATTCTGAGTCACAACAACCTTTCCAAATCTGTGTCTTTCATTGGTCTGCTGGAAATGCTATTCTCACGTGCCGACTCCTTCAAGCAGCCAGAGCAGGCCCTTTATCGTACCTCCTCATGACGTAGCATTGTGCAGATTACTTGGTGACATTTCATTGCCTACATTGCTAGGGAGAAATCCTGGCCACCATTAAATCAGAGGCAAAACTCTCACTGACTTCAGTGGGGCCAGGATTTCACTCAACAACCTCGCCTGGCACCCGATTTAGTGTTTCTCTGTGTGGGGGTATTGTGGAACGGAGAGCGTCCCAGACAGAGGCCGGGTGGGGAGCGCTGGAGCACAGCCAGTTGGAACCAGAACCAGATTAACGCAGAGCACTTGCCAGCTCCTTAACCCCGGAGTGACCATGGAACGCCACGGGCATTAGGTTTAAAATATTGACGCTAATAACCAGCTAGCTCAGAATAGCTTCTAATGGTTAAACTCTGGGAATATTATAAGGTAGATGGGGGAGACTGGTCCCCAAACTCAGAAGTATTCCACCCCTTGCCGTAGAGCTCACCCATTACTAACGACTGAATGTATCCAAAATGGGATTATTTTCCATTACGGTGCTGGAAAAAGCAGATGCCACTGTGGTGCCGTCCTCATTCAGAAACGAGCTCTTTGCAGTTCTCTATTATTTAGCATGCGTATTGATTAGCTTGGCAGGGAGGCATCCTTTGATTTCTCTTAATGATCTTTATCCAGTCAATTGGCTACTCAGTCTGGCAGTACAGCGTCCATCATTTCCACATTTGATTCTTGGATGCAGATTTTAAAATGTCTCCTTCATCCTTTCAGACCATTTCCCACCAACTGCATTAATACCAGCTGGTAACGGCCGGCTGATCCGCAGAAGGCTCCCTTGCTATAGAACAAAGCCATCAAGTTGTTCACGCTTCGCAGATGCTCCTGGTCTTACGGAAAGCTCTGCAGTGCATTAATCAGAGTCGCCCCTGTTTCCCGCGCGAATGTCTGCAATCAGCACAATTAAAATCTGGAACTTGCAGCTGCACGATGAAAAGGCGGCAGAGCTGGATCAGCCACTGGCCTGGACCAACCGAAAATGAGGTAGCTAATGGGTGGTGAGCTTAGAAATGACTGTGTGCTTGTCAAGCAGCCTGCCATCACCACCACTACGGGGAAAAGAGAGACAGAGCAGGCGTGTGAGAGAATACACAGCTCATCTCGGCTTGATCTTTTTACCCTCCCCCCGGAGACGCACCTTTAAGGTACAATGCTCCAATGAACGGGTTTGTACTGCTGCTTCTAGGATTTATTGGCTCTGGCATATTTCCTTACTCTGACTAAATGTAGGATCTGCAAAATGTGCATAGCTCAGAGGTAGTGTTTGTACAGCAGATTAGCCCAACTGATCTCTTGCCCTTTTGTCTCTAGGGGACTTTGGTACACCCTGGTATATTCCCACACATCCCCAGAATGTACTGTTGGGCTGTAAATTCCCACACGGTGTCCTATCAAGCATCAGCCAGAATTCTCTCTAAAACCCTTTGGAAACTGGATTAGAGGCAGCTTCCTTCTTAGGGAGGAATGACTGTAACCTACCTTGGGACTTTAGCAGTTAACACATAGATTTTCCCTTAGGGCCTGATTCAAAGCCCACTTCCCTTGATTGACTTCAGAGGACTTGGCTCAGGCCTGTATTCACACCTTCATAAAGTTCACTCAAAAGCACGGAAGTCATGGCTTTGAAAAAAAAATTGTTTTATGAGAAATACGGATATATGTGTCATGAAAATATTTTATACATGAGACAAAACAAAACAAGAGCCTAGGGGAGAGAACAAGCCAACAGAAGATGCACATTAACATTTACAATGCTTTGCATTTACAGCTTTTAAAAAATTTCTCTCTGTCAAAATGTCTGCTACCCAGTTAGCAAAGTGACTGCTTCCCTGAGCACTCATAGAAATACAGGAAATCAGTCCAGCTCATTCGAGGGTTTATTGCTTTAACTGTGTATAGACAAACTTGTACTTCCTAACCCGGCCACAGAGATTTACTCCTGGGCTCTCTTTTGGAATGTTAGCTGCAGAGGAATGTCTCAAAGACAAAGGACGACACCCCTCTGACAATCACAGCGTCTCAAATCCACATGCAGAACCTCATGCAACAACGTACCTGATTGTCTCCAGTCCTCAGATTTAGCAAACTGGGACATAGCGGAAGGTGAAAAAGACAGATGACGACATTTTATTTTCCCTTTCCTGACTACTGAGTGCCTGGATTTTCAAATCTACTAAGGTTCTTTTGTTTGTTTGTTTGTTTTTTTAATGTTTCTTTTTCTGTAACTTCCTCTTTTTGACATGTGAAAAAACCCATAATCCCCTTACCAGTCTCTTGTGTCATCCAGACCCTTCTCCCACAAACGTATTAAAATAGTCTAAATGAGGAGGGATTTTATGAGTACCTCTTCGGCCAAAAGAAAGGGGCCGACATTTCTCCAGTTCTGACACAGGGAGCAGCAGGGTGCAGCCTGGGATACAGATTAAGAGAAGTGCTGTTTTCAAGTATTGCAGTAGGTAATTTTCAACATACTGTGTACGTGTGTGTGAAAACGAAGCATGGTATTCTCCCGTACTAATCATGCATGTCTAAACTCAGCGGCAAGCTCTTTCCAATGTTTCAGTCTGCTAGCTGCTGGATGAAAAAGTGCTCCTTGCAACTAACAAACACTTGTTTATTTAGTACCAGAGTCAGCAATGAATGCATCAGAACTGATCAGATTTATCATCAAGTTCATACCAGCAGCTGATCTACCCCTTCCTTAAAACACAAAGGCTTTGCTTGGGTATCATTCATGGAATGAAAATTTGATTGAGCTGGAAGGCTTCTTTCTTACTTACAAATCTACAGTAGAGAGACCTGGGTCACGCTCTCCAGCTGAATCAGGAAATAAAGAAAATAATATTTCAACACTGCAACCGTACCATGGGGCAGAAATGACCTACCTGTGTGCAGGTGGTTTTATTCCACAGCCCCCATGCTTTTAAAAACCACTCTGCTTCTGGCAGGAACAGTAGCTGTACGTTGTAACAGGAACTCAACCCTGCCCACAAGGAGCTGCCTGCCAGGCAGGAACCCCTTTCAAGACTGATGGAGTCTATAGGCTCATATGGGCGGACATTCCCAGTGGAGGAGGCCATGATGATAACCTGGTATGGAAGTATCATGGATGGTGGGTCACTCTCAATGGAATGCTATTGACCCATTCTCTTACTCTTGGGTGATATCTGATTGTCTTAGCTAGGAGACCGGCCTCTGGAGTATCGAGAAGAGCTGGTTCAAGGGTGGTCAGTCAGATGAAATCTCAAACATGCCCACGTGGCGGAGCGATCCTGGGACGCTTTTGTTTTGCAGCTGAACATTTCTTGGGCCCTGAGCTCTATGGTGAATCACTGGGTCACATGATTTTCTAGGTTTCCAAACAGAAAACGTTATTCAAACCATCTTACTCTCTACCCCCACCTCGGCAAGACATTCCCCCCGCCCCACCCCCGCTGTTTAGACTATGTTAACGCACGGCAGCCCATCGGTCTGTGCCATCACAACATAGAGTGATGTGAAGTATGACAAGGTCACTGTTGGGTTGACATACAGCAGCTGGAATTCAATCAGCGGACAGGGACCGACCTTTTTTATTTCTCCCCAATGACTGTAAATCCTTATTCTTTAATTTCATATGACCCGATGGTGAGTGATTTGGGCTGGTCAGTCTCTAAAGTTCACAAGTCTGAACAAAGCCGAGCCATGATTTAGGGCTAGGCCAACCCAAGAGAATAATCCAGCTACTAAAAGGAAGTAAGCAGCCGACCATCAAAAGAGGAAATATGGGCCAATGTCAAACCTGGAGTAACTGGGTTCAAATCCACTGCCTTCCATTTGCATCCAAATCTGATTCTGTCTTTGTCTGATTCATATGTCCCACTGTTCTATAAAAAAAACCTCCTGTAAAGATTGTTTTGCTTCTGCTGTTCCATGAATGAGAATCCCTTACCATGTCAGGAAGTTTGCATGATTAAAGGCAGGAAAGAATTTGGCCATAGCAAACGTTTTACATGTCTTCATACAAGCTGGGTGAGGCAGTATATTTTATTGGGTACCTTTCCCAGACGGGAAGAAGAGCTTTTTGAAAGCTAGTCTCTTTCACCAACAGCGGTTGGTCCAATAGAAGATATGACCTCACCCACCCTGTCTCTCTAATATCCTGGGACTGACACGGCTAGACTTACACTGCAAATAGCTTCATCCTGTACAAATGTCTTAAACTTTGTGTCTTGCTATGGCTTGCTTGTCATTCCAGCATACACATCTTCGCCTTACCTTACACTGAAACACGTGTCCTGCTTTAGTGCTTGTTTTTGCTGTTTCAGCATTTAATTTGCTGTTCTACAACAAAAATATTCCTTCCTAACGAACAGGTGTTTCAGAGCAGGTTGCTCGTGTATAAGGTATTATTACACGGTGTTACTCACTTTCCCTTCACCTAACACACACACATTCATTCTCTTCCTCTCTCTTTTCATATATAAAATCTGTTCTCTTGGCCTCTCTCTCATCCCCATACGCTGCTTTGTGCTTAACTCTGAGTAGCATGTATCCCACCAGGATATATTCTCTATGTTTGTGGTGGTGGTGGTTTTGGCCTGAATTTTGCAGCTATTTAATAGGACAGTTTTTACATGGTGTGATTTAATTCTCCAGGTCAGGGCTGTCACCTTTTTAAATATTTCTCCGAAGTGTTCGGGGTCAGAGCATATTACAATTATTCTGAAGAAGGAGGAGGAGAGGAATTATTGTTTACTGATTTACTATGATGTAATAATGTGTATTATAGTACATCTGTAGTGTAGCAGCACCTGCAGCCTAGTAAGGAGAGGGCCCCATTGCGCTAGGTGCTGTACAAAGATAAAGATTTGAAAGCTGTTGGAATAAATGAAGCAGCAAGTTGGAGCTGGGCAAAGGGTATGGAGAACAGCTTGGTGGAACAGGCTGTGTGGGAAGATGCTGTAAGGAGAGTGGAGAGCAGAGATGGAGATTAAGGGCACAGTTATGTTGTGCCTTCGAGCCAAAGAGAGGCTGGATTGGAAGAAGGATGGAGACTGAAGGGAGTGGGGAAAGGTGAGCTGAATAGCAGCAAAGTGAGATGCATTTAGCAACAGGATTCTGGCGGGAGCAAAGGAGAGACAAGTGAGGAAAGGACGAGGAACATGCAATGGGCAGGGCAGTAAAGACCCAGAGCCTGGAGCACAGTCTTGTTGACAGAGGTGAGAGGGCCAGATTCTCCAGTCTGTTAACTCTGCTTCTTGGCTTATGTGGCACAAGATGGACTTAGATAAGTGGGCAAATGTCACCCTCCCACACACAGACAGGCCGTGGCTCCAGCTGTTACCCCCACCCCGAGCAGAGAGGCCATGGCTCCAGCTGTTACCTCCCCCATCCCGCGTAGACAGGCTCCAGCTGTCACTCCCTCTCCCATGCAGGGCGGCTGCAGCTGTTACTCCCGCGCTGGGGTGGGAGACTGCTGGGGAAACTGGACCTATGGTAACCCACAGGGAATCCAGCCAGCAGCCTTCCCCTCTGGCTGCCCAGCTCTGCAGGCAGGGCCCCTGCCAGGGTGGTAATCCCCCGACCCCCCTACGATAGCCTTGCGATCCCCCACAGTTACACACTGTGACGTTTCAGGTGTAAACAACTGAAAACAGGAGACTGACTAATTTTAACCCCCTGGCAGTGAAATTGATCAAAATGAACCGTGAATTTGGTTGGGTTCCAGCTTTGGTGAAGCCCTGACCATGTTTACCGAGAGCCAGTAGATTCAGGTGATTTGCTTGTTCTGATAAAAATTGAAAATGGAAAAGTCTTGGAAACGGTAAGTAAAAGTGCATCAAAATGACAGCCAATGCACTGCGACATCATGGCCGTTTGTTTATTAGATTTACTGGATGATAAAAGGAGGATCATCAGTTCAGATCTCTTTTGATAGGGACTGGGCCCAAAGCCGGTTTCAATTCCATGAAACAATGATAAAAAGTGATCGAGGTTTGGATGGTTTGAGTCATTCTTGTTTTGTAGCCGAGCGACCTACTGAGTTAGCATTGCCTGTGTACAGAATGGCACTCAGACACCAAATGCAAAATGGGTGCAATATATTTGGGTTAAATAACCTGAGCAAATCCCCCCGAGTCCAGTGTTGACATACACACAATTCCACTGTGCTAAGACCATTTTATTGATCAATTTTCCAGTGTTAGTATCACCAACAGGCAGCAGCATTATCTGTTCACAAGAGCTAAATATGTTTCATTAAGATTAAAAAAAAAGCCATTGGGGTTTATAATGTTTAGTCCAAAGAAAACGCAAATAGGCATTGATCCGGATGCCTTTTCCTAAAATGTCCCGTAATCTGAAAAATCATACCTGGTATTTCATATCCATTAAATATTCATTGCTCATGGAAGGAATTGCCAGTGGGTTAATTCTGTAGCTATTTTGAATTATAATCAAGGATATCAAGGGCAACAGAAACCAAAATTCTATGGCTTTATATCAGAAATGTCTCCATCTCTGTGATCATTAGGAGCCCAGAAATAGATGTCATGGTGTCAGGAGTCAGGTTTCCTTGAGATTTCAGCAAAATTAATGTTTTCAAGCAGAAGTACAAATGCATGAAATTGAACATTGAGGTCTTCTATCCAAGGTAGTAAATCAACATATAAAGGGGGCTAGAGGTCGCTCACTTACACCATCAGAGTATTTGTATTTCTAGAGGTTAAAAGCATATCTTGATTAAGAGGAAAGCCTTGTGATATATTCAAAAGTCTGGGTTCACAATGGAAATCACCAGGCAAACTACTTCTCTGTAATGAAAACATTGTCTGTTAAACAGATCAAATAATTACCACAGTGTGGCTGCAGGGTGGTACAATATATCCATAGTTAACCTAAAAATTGGATTCATAGCTTCTTCCAAATCAAGAATATGTGCAAAAAAACAACCAATGATAGCAATTTTCAAGCTGTCATTTACCATCACCTTCTGCCACAAGGCTTTCCTGTGCCAAAATCTGCAGCTCACAGACGGCATATAGAGAATGATGTGGGTTATAAATCTTTATACACAAGTCCAGATTCTGTCACTGGTTGCACATGCCCACTTCCATTGACATCAGTGTGAGCCAGCCACATATCCACTTAGATTCATGGTGTTTAAGGCCAGCTGGGACCAGTAGATCATCTAGTCCAGAGGTTCTCAAATTGTGGGTTGGGACCCCCTTTGAATGGGGTCGCCAGGGCTGGCTTCGACTTGCTGGGCTCAGGGCTGAAGCCCGAGTCCCACTGCCCAGGGCCGAAGCCAAAGCCCGGGGCTTCAGCCCTGGGCGGGAGGACTCAGATTACAGGCCCCCTGCCTGGGGCTGAAGCCCTAAGCTTCAGCTTTGGTCCCCCTGCCAGGAGTGGTGGGGCTCGGGCTTTGGCCCCACGCCCGGGGCCGTGGGGCTTGGGCGAGCTCAGGCTTCGGTCTCCCCTTCTGGGGTTGTGAAGTAATGTTTGTTATGAGAAGGGGGTGGTGGTGCCATGAAGTTTGAGGACGCCTGAGTACTCTGATCAGTGGTCTAGCACACCAAGCAGCCACCAACACCACCCGGCACCAGGGGACTAAACCCAACAACCAACGTATTACAGCCAACAGGAGACTAAGCTGTTCTGTGCCACAAGCAGGGAATAGGTGGACCCTAGGTGCACCAGTGCCTGCGGGGCCCATGGGGGAGGGAATTTATTAAGTGAGATACACCGAGATAATCCTGGCAAGTGACCTGCACCCAAATGCTGCAGATGAAGGCAAACCCCCACATCCTGATGACCCTGCCACTCTGACATGGGAGGGAATTCCTTCCGGCCCCACCTAGGGTGATCAGCTAGGCCTGGGCATGTGAGTGAGAGCCTGCCAGCCAAGCAAATACTCAATCCCATCCCAGATCCTTGGCCCTCCCATCCAGTGCCCCATCTCCAGCTGTGGCCAACTTTGATGGTTAAGCTTTTGATGTATGTCCAGTTGCAAAATATATTTCCATGCAAGGGTAAACTTGTGGTGTATGGGTGTAACCTGCCACTGTTAAACATGCAAGAACACTAAGGCATCAGGATGTAGCGATGAGTACAATGGCGAAGAGCCACCCAAAGAGCTCTATGGCCCCTTTGCCTAACTGCTAGACAAAAAAGTACAAAGATGAAATTGGTGGTTTGTATCTCCAACCTGCTCTTCGGTGTTGGACACAAAATGGGATACAAATGAATCCACTCCAATTTATCCTCTGCAGGCAGAATTCTCAGAAGCCTGAAGCAGGTACAATGTGTTTAACACTTTGTTTGAAGCAGTCTGCTGAGCTCTTACACAGTTGTAACGGGCCGCTACATTTTAATTTTGAAATGCCCTTACTGCATTTAATGGCAATTTTCTGCCCCCGTTGGTTGCCCCAGTACTAGAGCTGTTTGGGAACCGGAATTTCCATCACAGCAAATTTTGCATTTCCAAATATATTTTTTTGTTCCCAATAGGAATAAAAAGTCAGATGTGAGAAATTTCCCACCAGCAGGACATCGCCTAAAAATTTGCTTTTGGAAGAACGGAACTTTTCAAAAATGTCCCACCACCCCAGCTCCCCAGCTCTGGGGCAGCCCACTGGGCAGGGAGACTGGCTCATGCTTCCCACTGGCTGGGCCGCCAGGGATTGGGAGCCCGAGAAATGCTGGGAGAATCAGCAAGCCTGGGCAGTCAGCCTGCCTACCTGCCTGGTTTCCATCTAAAGTTTCAATGACCTTGGCCTGTTCCCAATGGAACATTCTGACTCCATGGAATCAGCATTTTCCGAACAGAAATCTGTTTTGTCAGAAAATGTCTGACCAGCTGTGCCCAATACATTTGAGACCGATGCATTGTGGGGAACATGTGACAACTTGGCCCAGCATATTAAAAGGTCAAATTGGGCAAGGCAATGAGAATTTCTCGGCCATTTGCGAACAGCTGCTGAATTACCATCAGCTCAGACCTCGCTCACTCTACTTCCGCCGTGCTTCTCATTAAAAACTAGATTGTTTTAAACAGGGTCCTTATTTCCGGAGTGACTAAAACCAATAACGATTTTACAAATAAGCAAACGTTCCTGAAGTGGAAAGCATTCTGAAATACCATGTGGGCTCACAGCAGTATCTCACCTCCCAGTGACAAATTCAGGCCACATTTCACTTTACTAACTGGGAGTCCATTCCCCTTCCAATAGAAGGAAAGCAGCTTCCTTGATCTACAGTTACCACTAATACAGAGTTTAAACAGCAGTCTGAGGAAAAGTGCCCAGGATGCTCCATGTGTCACTGGCCAGTGTAAAAGTGAGGCTCGCTCAAGGTGAAATTAACACTAGCAAAGAGGAGTCAGCAATCAAAGGCTCTAGATTCCTTCAATTGTGCAAAGCAGACAGAACCCATCGTCTCGGTATTTCTGTTTATCACAAACCGCGTTAAGTCATAGTCCTAGATACTTAGGGCAAAGTTCTTGTCTGCTGTACATCAGTGAGAACCTGTTTGAACCATGGTAAGGCATGGGAGAGGGATAGACTGGGTTATAGCCCAAACGCTTCAGCACGTGTCAGAGTTTTGTAGTCAATGGGTATTAAGAATATAAGAATGGCCCTACGGGGTCAGACCAAAGGTCATTCTAGCCCAGTATCCTGTCTGCCGACAGTGGCCAGTGCCAGGTGCCCCAGAGGGAATGAACAGAACAGGGAATCATCAAGTGATCCATCCCCTGTCGCCCATTCCCAGCTTCTGGCAAACAGAGGCTAGGGACACCATCCCTGCCCATTGCTGGACCTATCCTCCATGAACTTATCGAAAGTTAAATACATTGTTCAATTGAGCTTTGGTTGGTAAGTGCTAGTGGGTGCAAACTCGGCTCCTTTTGAAAGAACAGCATTCCTGAGCATGAACTTTCTTTGCTATGCCCAGGGTGACTGCAATCTATGCAAGCAGGATGGCTCATCCACCTTCTTCTCAGATGCTATGGCTCTGTCCCCAGTCTCCCACGTCCCAAACTAGTAAAGGTAGAATGTGACCCGTAAAGGTGACCCATTAAGAGCAGTGCCCAATCTCATACTGCTGTCATGTATATTTGATATGCACAGTCTGTGTAATACAGTGTATGGGATACAAAACGAGGTGATGGCATTGTCTGAGATGTGGTACAGCATGGTCTCCTGCTCTTCCATGCCAACTGAAATAAAAACAATTAAAAATTGTAAAGCCCTGTTTGAAATCATTCTACTGCCATTTTTTTGTTGAAGGCTTGTACTTAGATGAGGTCAGCCCTGGGGTCAGATAATTCCCTATTTATCTTAACTAATTTACCCATCTCCATGACATAAGAAAGCTTTTCAATAACTTAGGCACATTTTGGATCTTGCCTACCCCACCCGCATCTTACCCTGTAGCTGCAACCACAATGAATGCCAGAATCCTTAGAATACAGCCCCAAATGCTGCAAATGCAGAAATGCTTTGCAGAGAAGGCCCCTGCCTTGACAAGCTTACAATATAAGTTCAACAAAAAGGTTAAGGGAAGGGAAGGCACATAACATAACATGCTGTGTTGCATTTAGTTCCAGGGATGTTCTCTCGCTCGCTCACTCTCTTTTAAATAATTTTTGCTTTTTGAATAACAATTTCCTTAAATATCTGTACAGCACCTAGCAAAATTGGGCCCTGATCCCTGATTGGGGCCTCTATTTGCTACTGCAATTCTAATCACACTCAACAATGCATATGGGGTGGAAGGTGAGTGGTGGAAGACTTGCCAAAAAGGCTCAGGTGGCTGGGTGCCCCGGAGGAAGGAAATGTTCCCAGGAATAGGAAGGGTGGAGGCAGTACGGGGACAAGGAAAAGAAGGGATTGGTGCCTCACTTGGGCTGCAGTAGGTGAGGCATAGCACAGTAGGTGAGGCATAGTGAGGCATAGCCCGGTAGGAAAGGAGAGTTGCTATGTAAGTGGCCGGGGGACACTGGGGAACAGAGCTGATAACTGAGTAATTGCTTTGATGACTTTCACAACATATTTTGAATGAATGCTTTAGTGTATGGTTCCACCCCAGGGGATGTATGTGGGGCGCGGGATGGGGCTGGATAATGAGGCTGAAGCGTTTGAACCTTCTGCAAAAGGAGAGAGGAAACCAATGCCAGGATTTGAGTAGGGGGGTGACGTGATTAGAACACAGGACAAGTAAGGCAACTACAGCTTGAGGGTTTGAATGGATGGCAGAAGAGAAACAATATCCAGTGGGTCATGGGAGGTGGAGCTTGGAGTAGTCTAGGAAGGTGAGGGCCTAAGCCTAGGGCCCCCAGTGGAAATCAATAGAATCAGCAGGGCAGACTGTGGAGATGTTGCAGCTCGAGAGAGAAGTGAGAGGATTTGACAAAAGCTTGCATTTGGAAAGAGACACATGGGGAGGTGTCAAGGACAGTCCCACAGGGCCAGTGGGGAGGGGGGGGTGGAGGGGGGGTTGGTGAAATGGGAGGGGAAAAGCAGTGGGGACTCCTGCCAGAGAATGCCAATGTTGTACTCAAATCAACTTGCAAGATCCTGAACAAAGAGGGAGCGTAATGAGGCATTGGCCCTTTGGGTGCATGTATGTTGAGGGCCCTTTACAGCTGGGAATTTTAGTCTCCAGATGAAGTACCTGCCTGAGCGGCTCAGCAACAGTGGATTGTGTGCCAGCTTGTGAGCAAAGCTCTTGGCTGCATTTCAGACAGACGGGGGAGGAAGCTTTCCAGTGACCAGGCTGACAGTCTGGGAGTGGAGTGACTTAAGGGACCACCCTGAGGAGGCGAGAGCAGAGGACACAGTCCTGGGGAGAGCTAGAGAGACTGAGTCCTGGGAGAGACCTGGAAGATCTTTGGTGAGCGGAACTGTGAATTTGTCACTATACCGGATTCCAAAGGGGAGAGGTGATTTGGAGGCAGTCGCTATATGAAAGCTGTATGGTTGAAAGACAGAAGGGCACCGAGGCATTAGGCACCTATGCCATTTTCGGAAATGAGATTTACACTCTTGAGTCACTTGGACGCTTTTGAAAATTTCACCCCATGTCTCTGAGTTGGAGGCCACTGCCTGAGCACCAGGACCATGGAAATGGGGAAGAGCTGGGGGAGATTGGAGGCTGGGAGAGGAGGAGAGGGGTAAAGGTACGATTGCTTATCCTGGAACAGGGAAGAGCTAAATGGAGATAGGGGAGATCTGTGGAGCGCTCTCGGACAGTTATTCTGAATTGACTCCAAACACCCGCCAAGGTAATCTTTATATGGGAAGGAGAAAAATTGTCTTTATCATTACAATATGTTACAGTAACATTAAGATCCTTCTCTCTAAGTCTGTCAATGCCATTACTGCATGATGATTCCATGAAATGCTTAAGAAAGAAAGTGATAATTCGGTTCATTTTCCTGAACTCTGATCTGTAAGAAATTCGTTATCAAAAATGGATTTTATGAAATAAGGTTTATCCAGATTTAAATCAGACAGCTAAATGCCGGCAAACCATGCCAGTCAGTTCATTAAGTCTGAATAAACACAAGACATTAATATTAATTTTCATTCTCATATATCCAAATTAGAAAGCAGCAAAGAGGAAAATAATGTAATTTAATTAAACTAATTGGAATTTTGCTAATAAATTGCCCTTCATTAATTTCTTTATTGCAGTAGCTTTTCTAAAACACCAGGAATGCTGCCTAACATTCAGTACGGGTTCCTCCTCAACAGAAACCATCAGTCTCTGAGTCAGAGAGCTAATAACATGGGGGGTATTTCCTTCCAGTCCTGCTTTCTGGGCATAGGGTTTCTGACTTGCACTGCAGGGATATCTGCTGGGTGACATGCCGTGAAGAGTCAGCTTACATTTTGATTGGTGCAAGACTGATACACTGACCTAGTTGTAAACTGACTTGGTCACCCAACTAATGGTGCATTTCAACCCATTATCTCTAGACTCATCCAGCCCAAATTAAGACATTGCTTACACTGCCTAAGAAAAAAGAGTCTGGTTCTCAAGAGATTGGTGCCATCCGTGCAGTTTTGCCACGAGTAGAACCTATGGGTCCGATTCCCTTTTGCACCTGAGTGAATCAGGAATGACTCCACTGAATGAAGCCCTTTGTAATATTGGTGCTGGGGAGAGCAGAATTGGGCCACCCAAGAAATGGACTGTCACTGTAAGGATGAAAAAGTTCCTATTTAACAAAAGTCTGTGTTTTTCTTTTTCTTTTTTTTTTTTTTTTGCCACTTTTCTTAATTAAACATTGGGGCTGATTCTGCAATCACTGCACAATCAGTACTACCCAAGGCAGGTCCTCACTCCGGACCCCACCCGGCTCCCTTTGACGACAATGGCAGCTGGATTGGGCGCAGAGTATCTCCGAGATTGGAAGTCCCGGGACCTGTGTTTTGGATCAGAAATGTTCTCTCACCCTGCCCGTCATCTTGTCTTGCCTGACTGGACAACAAAATCAAAATGCTGAACTCAATACATTTGTAATTTCACAGTCTCTTGCCAAGGAAATATTTACGGCATAAGATCATGGGATGACTTAAAAGGTAAAAATAGTTTGCAAGGAAGAAAATAAATTAAACCCACACTGTTTCCAATCAGCTGCAATCACAGGCAGGAGAATATAGAAAATGCAGCAAAGTCGCTCTATGTTTAAACATTCTTATTCTCAAGATTTCCCCAGTGCCAAAGTCTGCCTAAATGGATTAAAGGTTCCAAACCCTTGTCCTGAGAAGAATGAATAACAAAGCATAAACTTTGTCTCTGGGGTTGCTCTTGGAGGACTCTTTTGCTAACGGATCCACTCAGAAATAATTCCAAAGAAGATGCATGGGATAGTTTGACAGCAGTTCCAGGAGGAACAGAGGCCATTTCACATTGCACGAGACAGCTGCTGGGCACAGTTTGTTCTCATGCTGCAAAGAGCCCTACGTAAAAAGTGACCCGTTTTATTCCAGATTGAACTGCTGCCAAGGAGCACAGCTGGTTTGGTCACCCCAACTGGGTAGGGGGACAAAGCTGCTCCGACCATTTACTGGTGCAAATCAATTATAGCAAATGTGCACACAGAGGTGTTCTTCCCTTCGAGGCAAAACCCACCCCGGGCACATTGGAAACGACAGGGAAGGGTTACAAAAATATTAGTTCATCTGCAGTGGAGCCACAGCGTGGGAGAGGTGCCCGGAGCACCCGCAGAGCGGTACGCTGTGACCTGCCCCCCATAACAAGGTCTCCACAGCAGCCACACATTGTTTGTAGAAAAGTATACTCCCATTTGCTAGGGATGGAACCAACACAGCTCCAAAGAGGGTCAGCAGAGTGCGAGAAAGCTGCACAACTGAACCTTTGTGAGGTCCTTTCTGGAGGTTCTTTCGATCCACCCGAAAGAAGTCAATAGGAGGATGATAATTGTATATTAAATTCTGCAGGACACTTTGCTCACATTTCATATTGAGACTCCATTTATAAAGGTTTAATAAATGATTGAACAGATGTTACAGGAATGTTATAGACACGGACTTGTTTAGCAAGAGTGGTGGGATAACTTAACTGTGGCAATTACACTGTTTAAGGTCTCAGAGGGGAAATGCAGAGCAGACCTGCTTAGGCAGCTGGACTTAGCTGGGGGAATTCACAGTGTAGGCAGGGAACCCTGCAGCCTGGAAATACCCCAGTCAGGAGGGAGAGGGATGCATATCTCCTCCCAAGAGACGCGATGGCTGGTGAGCCAGAAACCTGAGAGACGGTGCCCTTGATGGCCCACAGAGGGGGAATACAGGTGCAGTTATCGTTAACAGTTACCACAGCCCTTAGTATGCTGTTCCAATGGTTAATTGCCTTACTTAGGGGGGCACAGAGGAAAGTTCAGGGGGGCCCAGTGGGACCTGGGTCAGCCCAGTGGGGGATGGGGAGGGAGCACCACCCAGGCCCACTCCAGCCCCACCCTCAGCCCCATCCCCAGCGTTGGCCCCAACCGTGGCTTCCGCTCCCAATGCTGGCCCCGGACCCAGCCCCAGCCTTGGCCCCTGGCTGCAGCTCCATTCCTGGCCCCAGCCCCAGACCTACCCCCAGCTGCAGTCCCAGCCTCAGCCTTCTTACCCCTGTCTTCCCCGCCCCCGAGCTGTGGCCCTGCTCCTGGGAGGCACGGACAGGGATTAAGGGGGCATGACCATGAAAAGTTGGGGGACCACTGATGTAAACTGTAAACTCTTCAAGGCAGGGGCTGTCTCTCACTCTGTGTCTGTGCAGGCCATAGCAGAGTGGGGCCCCGGGCTCATGTGGAGTTCCTGGATGTTACTGTAATACAAGGAATAAAAAAGCAAATGTTTGAAAGTTGTATAGTTTGCAGGTACAGCAATGGACTCACAGAGCTAAATTCTGAACTCCGTTACCCCCTTACTACAGTGCCATGCACTGGGAGAGAGCACAATGTTTGTATTCCTTCATTTGGTGCTGTGCACCTGTAAAGAATTCAGATATATTTTAACAAGGGTGGCCAAATGTTTTTAAAAAATAATCGCAATTAATTGTG
Organism: Chelonia mydas; assembly: GCF_015237465.2. Classification (NCBI taxonomy): domain Eukaryota; kingdom Metazoa; phylum Chordata; order Testudines; family Cheloniidae; genus Chelonia; species Chelonia mydas. Next base: position 132,236,975 of record NC_051246.2, on the reverse strand, counting down.
AGATTTAAAAAAATAGTTACCAAAAGAAACTACAGCATTTGCTCAAGAAACTCCCTGAAATAGCACAAGAACAAATCCACACAGACACACCCCTGGAACCCCCACCTGGGGTATTCTATCTGCTACCCAAGATCCATAAACCTGGAAATCCTGGGTGTCCCATCATCTCAGGCATTGGCACCCTGACAGCAGGATTGTCTGGCTATGTAGACTCCCTCCTCAGGCCCTATGCTACCAGCACTCCCAGCTGCCTTCGAGACACCACTGACTTCCTGAGGAAACCACAATCCATCGGTGATCTTCCTGATAACACCCTCCTGGCCACTATGGATGTAGAAGCCCTCTACACCAACATCCCACACAAAGATGGACTACAAGCCGTCAGGAACACTATCCCCGATAATGTCACGGCAAACCTGGTGGCTGAACTTTGTGACTTTGTCCTCACCCATAACTATTTCACATTTGGGGACAATGTATACCTTCAAATCAGCGGCACTGCTATGGGTACCCGCATGGCCCCACAGTATGCCAACATTTTTATGGCTGACTTAGAACTACGCTTCCTCAGCTCTCGTCCCCTAATGCCCCTACTCTACTTGTGCTATATTGATGACATCTTCGTCATCTGGACCCATGGAAAAGAAGCCCTTGAGGATTCCACCATGATTTCAACAATTTCCATCCCACCATCAACCTCAGCCTGGACCAGTCCACACAAGAGATCCACTTCCTGGACACTACAGTGCTAATAAGCGATGGTCACATAAACACCACCCTATAACAGAAACCTACTGACCGCTATTCCTACCTACATGCCTCCAGCTTTCACCCAGACCACACCACACGATCCATTGTCTACAGCCGAGCTCTAAGATACAACCACATTTGCTCCAACCCCTCAGACAGAGACAAATACCTACAAGATCTCTATCAAGCATTCTTACAACTACAATACCCACCTGCTGAAGTGAAGAAACAGATTGACAGAGCCAGAAGAGTACCCAGAAGTCACCTACTACAGGACAGGCCCAACAAAGAAAATAACAGAACGCCACTAGCCGTCACCTTCAGCCCCCAACTAAAACCCCTCCAATGCATTATCAAGGATCTACAACCTATCCTGAAGGACGACGCATCACTCTCACAAATCTTGGGAGACAGGCCAGTCCTTGCCTACAGACAGCCCCCCAACCTGAAGCGAATACTCACCAGCAACCACACACCACACAACAGAACCACTAACCCAGGAACCTATCCTTGCAACAAAGCCCGTTGCCAACTGTGCCCACATATCTATTCAGGGGACACCATCACAGGGCCTAATAACATCAGCCACACTATCAGAGGCTCGTTCACCTGTACATCCACCAATGTGATCTATGCCATCATGTGCCAGCAATGCCCCTCTGCCATGTACATTGGTCAAACTGGACAGTCTCTACGTAAAAGAATAAATGGACACAAATCAGACGTCAAGAATTATAACATTCATAAACCAGTCGGAGAACACTTCAATCTCTCTGGTCACTCGATTTCTGACCTCAAATTAACTATCCTTCAACAAAAAAACTTTGAAAACAGACTCCAACAAGAGACTGCTGAATTGGAATTAATTTGCGATTTGGATACAATTAACTTAGGCTTGAATAGAGACTGGGAGTGGTTGAGTCATTATACTAAGTGAAACTATTTCCCCTTGTTTATTCCTCCCCCCCCCCCCCCCCACCCACTGTTCCTCAGATGTTCTTGTTAACTGCTGGAAATGTGCTGGAAATGGCCCACCTTGATTATTACTTCAAAAGGTTTTCTCTCCCCCCACCCCACTCTCCTGCTGGTAATAGCTCATCTTAAGTGAAAAGAAAAGGAGTACTTGTGGCACCTTAGAGACTAACCAATTTATCTGAGCATAAGCTTTCGTGAGCTACAGCTCACTTCATCGGATGCATACTGTGGAAAATACAAAAGATGTTCTTATACATACAAACCATGAAAAAGTGGGTGTTTACCACTACAAAAGGTTTTCTCTCCCGCCACTCCACTCTCCTGCTGGTAATAGCTTATCTAAAGTGATCACTCTCCTTACAATGTGTATGATAATCAAGGTGTGCCATTTCCAGCACAAATCCAGGTTCCCCCCCCCCCGCCTTTTTTCCCACACACAGAAACCCGCTCTCCTGTTGGTAATAGCTTATCTAAGGTGATTACTCTCCTTACAATGTGTATGATAATCAAGGTGGGCCATTTCCAGCACAAATCCAGGGTTTAACAAGAACGTCTGGGGAAGGGTGGGGGGGTAGGTAGGGAAAAAACAAGGGGAGACAGGCTACCTTGCATAATGACTTAGCCACTCCCAGTCTCTATTCAAGCCTAAGTTAATTGTATCCAATTTGCAAATGAATTCCAATTCAGCAGTCTCCCGCTGGAGTCTGGTTTTGAAGTTTTTCTGTTGTAATATTGCAACTTGCATGTCTGTAATCGCGTGACCAGAGAGATTGAAGTGTTCTCTGACTGGTTTATGAATGTTATAATTCTTGACATCTGATTTGTGTCCATTTATTCTTTTACGTAGAGACTGTCCAGTTTGACCAATGTACATGGCAGAGGGGCATTGCTGGCACATGATGGCATAGATCACATTGGTAGATGTGCAGGTGAACGAGCCTCTGATAGTGTGGCTGATGTTGTTAGGCCCTGTGATGGTGTCCCCTGAATAGATATGTGGGCACAGTTGGCAACGGGCTTTGTTGCAAGGATAGGTTCCTGGGTTAGTGGTTCTGTTGTGTGGTATGTGGTTGCTGGTGAGTATTTGCTTCAGGTTGGGGGGCTGTCTGTAGGCAAGGACTGGCTTGTCTCCCAAGATTTGTGAGACTGTTGGGTCATCCTTCAGGATAGGTTGTAGATCCTTAACAATGCATTGGAGGGGTTTTAGTTGGGGCTGAAGGTGACGGCTAGTGGCGTTCTATTATTTTCTTTGTCATCTCAAGTGATCACTCTCCTTACAATGTGTATTTTTTCATAGTCTGTGTGTATATAAAATCTCCTCACTGTACTTTCCACTTTATGCATCCGATGAAGTGAGCTGTAGCCCACGAAAGCTTATGCTCAAATAAATTGGTTAGTCTCTAAGGTGCCACAAGTCCTCCTGTTCTTTTTGCGAATACAGACTAACACGGCTGCTACTCTGAAAAAAATAGTTGTTATTAATCACAGTTTTAGCTGCACTGTTAAACAATAATAAAATACCAATTTAAATTTATTATAAATATTTTGGATTTTTTTTACATTTTCAAATATATTGATTTCAGTTACAACACAGAATATAAAGAGCACAGTGCTCACTTTATCTTATTATTTTATTGCAAATATTTGCACTGTAATAAAGATAAACTAAAGAAACCATATTTTCCAATACACCTCATATAAGAACTGTCATCATCATCGGCAATCCCTTGAGGTCAAGGGTGAGGAGTCTTTCACAGGTTTCATTTTCATGGGTCCTTTGGTGACTGAGGAGTCCGATCCTTTTGACACAGGCTCGTTGGCAGATATTGCAGGTGCTGTTGGAAGACAGGGCTGGCCCACCATTGCTGCCTGACAATTGTCTTTCCTTTCTTTTCTGGCATTCTTCTGTGATCAGGACAAAGTGATTTTCCTCAGAAGTGGACGTTCCCTCTCTGATAAGTCTTTGCCAGTTATCCCTGTCCTGGGCTGCTGTCTCCCAGTGTGCGGTGTCGATGCCACATCTCTTGCTGTTTCTTTTGGCCTCCTCATTTCTGTTCTCCTTTGGTGAGCTGGGCATACAACGGTTGTTTTGGTAAGCATATATCAGGCATGCGCACACAGTGCCCGCTCCACCGCAGCTGGTGTTGGATAATAAGGGCCTCAACACTGACGATGTTGGCCTCTGTGAGGACACTGACATTAGTGCAATGATCCTCCCACTTTATGTTGAGGATCTTCCGAAGAAAGCGCTGGTGCTGGCGTTCCTGGTCTTTCAGGTGTTTTCTGTAGGGCACCCGAGTCTCACAGCCGTAGAGGAGAGTTGGGATTATTACCACCACTTTATAAACTAAAAGTCTAGTGTGTGTTCTGATGTTGTGATTGTTGAACACCCGGTGAAATAGTCTGCCAAATGCAAGGCTGGCACAGCAAATTCTGTGCTGAATCTCGACGTCTATGTCTGCCCTCTGTGAGAGACGGCAAAGTATTCTACATTTTCCCGTTCTTCGTTGTCGATATAGATCTTCCTTGCTGGGTCTGATGACTGACCGGAGACTAGCTTGTGGAGAACTTTTGTTTTGCCAATGTTCAGAGTTAGCTCTAGGTTTTTGTAAGCTTCAAAGAAGCAATTAAGGGCTGTTTGTAAATCCTCCGTTGAGTGCATAATCATCTGCGTTCTGGAGTTGGGTTATTGTTGCTGATATTACTTTAGTTCTGGCACGGAGACGAGAAGGGTTGAAGAGGTTGCCATCAATCTGATATTGAATGCCAGTGCCATGTGGTGGACAGTCTTGGGTTCACACAAGTACTACAGTGCAATCTCTTTATCGTGAAAGTGTAACTTACAAATGTAGCATTTTTTTTTACATAACCACACTCAGAAACAAAACAATGTAAAACTTTATGCCTACAGGTTGAATCATGAAGGGGCATATGCATGTTCAGCATATCTGGCACATAAATACCTTGCAATGCTGGCTACAACAGTGCCATGTGAATGCCTGTTCTCACTTTCAGGTGACATTGTAAGTAAGAAGTGGGCAGCATTATCTCTTATAAATGTAAATAAACTTGTTTGTCTTAGCGATTGGCTGAACAAGAAGTTGGACTGATTGGACTTGTATGAGGTGAATTGAAAAATACCATTTCTTTTGTTTATCTTTTTTACAGTGCAAATATTTATAATCAAAAGTAATAATATAAAATGAGCACTGTACACTTTGTATTCTGTGTTCTAAGTAAAATCAATATATTTGAAAATGTAGAAAAAAATCCAAAAATACTTATAATAAATGTAAATTGGTATTCTATTATTGTTTAACAGTGCAATAAAAACTGTGATTAATCATGACTATTTTTTAATCTAGTTAATTTGTTTTGCATTAATCACACGAATTAGCTGAAATTAATTGACAGCCCTAATTTTAACCTTACTCTTGCATGAACAACTCTGGATTTTTTCCTAGATATAGCCTTCAGTTTCCTTTTGCTATCGACTGCACTATTCCCATCAATTCAGTGGCCTTGCTTACTTTCAAAAAACTACTGTTCTTCATTTTTGTGAGGACCCTTTGAAGGAATGTCCTCTTAGTACTTTAGCTAATACGGATAAATAGAAAAGTGTCACTTTTCTCCTACATTTGAGTCATTAACAGATTTTGGATGCAAGCATATTGGAACTAAAAAATGAGTAAAATTCTGTTAAAAACAGTCTTTGTCACTTCGCGAAAAGAAAACCATCTGGGAGGCCAGGATTGTCATAGAGCTCCGGAGATGAGCTGTGTCATTCCAACCAAAAATGCTGGAGGCAAAGGAAGGTGAGATCAAACAGAAAAGGGAGATGGGAGGGTGGAGAATGATACAACGAAGGAAAGAGTGAAATTTTAAGAAGTGAAAACAGTGAGAGGTGGGAATGAACAGAAGGCTGAGGACACTGGGAAAAGGGGAATGGGTCTGTTTTTTATTGTTACTGTTCCTTGTGTGAATGGGAGAGAGGCAACCAATTCATTTCCGCTGGTTTGAAAGATTGAACTGTTTCCAATGGCATTTCCCATTTTAAAGATCAGGTCTCTGTCAGAGGCGACGGCTATTTCACACCATTGGAACTTTTTAAGTGCACCCAGCATGGCACTGAATGCAGAACTATCTCTATGAATCCCATACAAACATCTGACTGTGATTTTTATCCCCCAGCAGCCCCTCCTTTGCTGCCCCTTTATCTCTTGTCTTGCCCTTTCCAAACTTCCAGCCGTGCTGTGTGTGACAGCGAGCTGACTCCATATTGTGCCGCAGCTGGGTAGGCAGACTAATGCTCAAAGGGGCAGAAAGCTGGAAGAAGTTCAAATATTGGTTTTTATGATTTCCATTCCCTCAGGCTATAGCAGAAGAGGCAGACAGCAGCAGAGAATCAGTTGGTTTAGCAGTCAGTGCGCACTCCCACAGACAACGTAAAAGATATTGAGAGACTATTTCTGTAGCTCTAAGCTGAAGCAGATATGGAAATACACTTCAGCTCTTTGAAATAATAAACATGTTCCCAGAATAAGCCTCCGGTGCACTTAACACAAGAAAAACAACAGTGAAAAGGTACAGAAACATTAAACTAACTTCAGAGCAATGAATCTAGAACATTAAATTTTGCAAAGCGACAGGACTGTTGAAAGACTAAAAATCTTAGGGTAGTAAGGCAACCTTGAAAAACTAATGGGAAATTTACCAGCCCTGGCATAACATCACCAGGATGAAGAGATAATGGGAAAACGGACTGATATTTACTCACCCACCCAAATAAAAAGAAGAATGACTCACCCAGAGCATGTGGGAGGGAGTATTTTGCAATACCGTGGGCACTGATTTACGAGGGAAATCAGTTGGGACCTGTCTGTGTTCTTCACAGAGGAAGAGCTGCTCTGAAGTGCACAGCTAGTCAAAAGAAGCCTAAATAATGCTTCACTGAGCTTAGTGGCTGCACCTGACCCCGGTGTCTTTAACGCCATTTGCACCGACTTGATTCAATTTACTGTGAAATTACTGCTTTTGAATGGATTTCATTGTAACTGGCAAAAACCTGTAGATGGTTTTAAGCTTTCCCTTTCCCTGAGGAGAGGCTTATCTCACTTCCATGAGCCTGCCATGTGCTGTTATATGAACAACGTTGGAGGCATAGTATTTCCTGGGAATTAATGACAGGCCAGGAAGAGTCGATATGCCTTGACTCTCAGCCTCAGGTGGTCACGAATCCCCAGCAAGTGTCCTACCCTGCGGGTTCCATTGCTACTCCAGCCATGCCCGCTTGGGCTCCAAATTAGACCACCGGGGAGTTCATGCGGAGGGTGGGTTATTCCAGGTAGCTCATACTGCTGGCCATATCTTGGAGCTCTGTTTGGAGCAGAGCTGGAGTTAAGGTAACTGGACATTACACTGTCTCATAGACTGACATTGCCTGCCACACTCTGGGGTCAGGACCCGGGAATGCTTGGGCGAGGTTCTCTGGCCTGTGTTGTACAGGAGGTCAGACTGGATATGCATAATGGTCCCCTCGGGCCTTGGATGTAATCAATGTAGATGTATGCCCATTTGGATCAGAACCTGCTCCATCAAAATCAGGACCCAAACTCTTACTTTGAGGCCTATGAATAACTTCCTTTGCCTTCATCCTCACAAGACGCCCTTGTTCATGGATGACACAAGGCGAGAGGGAAGAAAGCTGGAGCTCTAATTTGTTTTGTGTTGTAGACAGACTGGTGAATCCCAGGGTCCTCCGCTTGGGTGGCTGTTCGGAGTCCCTCCCATTGTGAGGAAAAGTCTTGTAATTTTGTGGATAAAACTGATCCAATTCAGAGCCAGCCTCATGCATCTTTGATGACAGAGTAATATTCTGGGGCAGTTGGGGACAAATGTGAAGTCTTCTTTGCTTGACCAAGTTCCTGCAAGTGCAGTGAGAATTCCATGTTATTACGGTGAGATAGAGTTGGTCAAATTTTTTGGCCAAAGTTTCCCCACCAGAGAATTTGGTTTAACTGAGATTGAAGTTTTTTGCAGAATGTCTGCATCGATGAACAGTTTCAATTTCCCTACCAGATTTTTTTTAAAATGTAATTTCATATTGACATATGGAAACAAAATACAATTTTTCATTTTGCTTTGAGTTAAAATGTCACTTCTATTTTTGTGACATACTTTCTGAAATGTTTGAGTTATCTGGTTTTGGTTTCTGGAGATTCAGGATTTCTTCTCCTTACTCCTCCTATTTTCCAGGGGGAAGTGGTAAAGTGAAAAGATGGGAAAGTGAGGAACACCCCCTTTCCCCTATTGTTTAACACTTCTTTACCTTTTCCAACCTTTTCATGTCTCTAATTTATGCAACTCCACTGAAGGGAAGATCCATTTTGATGTCCAAGGCGGCATATACTCCCCATGACCTCCCTCAGCTCAATCTAGCCGGTATAAGGAAAATCAGTCTGGAACCTTCGCCTTCTCCTGTGAAGCTGCACTTCCCAGCCCCGTAGCACTTACACACAGAAGCAATTAACGGGGAGTGGGAGGGAAACCCAGCCACCCCCAAAGCCTCCTTCAAGCTGACTCCTCCTTTCCTGAATCAGTTTGAAAGGCCTCTCTGAGTCTGCCAAGTTGCTCGGTGACTGATGATGTCATTTGTCCGGAGAGGTTAAAATATCTTTGCCCCTTGGCAGAGGGCAGGAGAGGAGACCTACCCTTGTTGACAGGGTGTGCTGGGAGCAGAGAGAGAGAAGGCAGGTAACCAGGCACCCAGAGCCCACTGGAAGGAGACCCTAGCTCAGGGGTGGAGAAACTTTTTGGCCCGAGGGCCACATTGGGGTGTGAAACTGTACGGAGGGCTGGGTACCTGTTTGTGCCTCCCCAAACAGCCTGGCCCCCGCCCCCTATCTGCCCCCTCCCACTTCCCACTCCCCTGACTGCCCCCCTCAGAGCCCTCAACCTATCCACCCCCCATGCTCCTTTTCCCCTGACTGCCCCCTCCCGGGACCCCCTGCCCCTATCCAACCCCCCCGCTCCCTGTCCCCTGACTGCCCAACACCTATCCACCTCCCCCGCCCCCGACAGGCCCCCCCAGGACTCCCACCCCCTACCCACCCCCCCTGTCCCCTGACCGCCCCACCCCTCCTGAACCGCCACCCCATCCAACCGCCCCCGCTCCCTGTCCCCTGACTACCCCCTGGAACCTCCTGCCCCTTATCCAAACCGCCCGCTCCCCGCCCCCTTACCACACCACTCAGGGTGGCAGGACTGGCAGCCACGCCACCGCCCTGCCCGGCAGGAGCGGTGGGCCAGAGCGCTGGCGGCACGGCGAGCTGAGAGGCAGAAGGGGGGCGCAGCAGGGGAGGGGCCAGGGGCGAGCCTCCATGGCCGGGAGCTCAAGGGCTGGGCAGGATGGTCCCGTGGGCCGGATGTGGCCTGCGGGCCGTAGTTTGCCCACCTCTGCACTAACTGTAGGGCTGGACCCAAAACCTAGTGAAGTCATTCAGACGTTTCCACAGAGCCCAGCGGGCTTTGGCTCAGCCATGACTATGACATGAGCCTGATCAGGTTTGGTGAGGGCATTTCAATTCTGAGCTACCTTGACAGGACATTTTTACCACCTAAATTTCCAGCCTGTGCTGTGTCCGTTCAGCTTTGGCCACTCTGTGCTGGGCAGTCAACCCAGCAAACATTACACTGAAGGTTTAGCCTGCTTCACACAGTGCTGGGTTATCTGAGCTGTAATAACAAAGCCTTTGAGAGCCCTAGACTCCGAAGCAGGAACGATGAAAGCTGGTGCCAAGTCCCATGTTGTTTGAAGCCTGCGGGCAGCTGAATCAGAAGAGTGAAACTATCCCCTATTCAGCACAAGGAGAGCAGGGTGTTCGCTGTTGTTTTCATGGCCTGGAGGGGGCAGTATGAGGGGGAAACCACTTTTATTTACATGGGAAACCGGTGAACGATTTTGAAAGTGGAGACGAGCGGGTTACAAAAATCCAGCAGCCAGAAAGGAAAGTTTGTCAAGGGGAATAATAAGCTACTTATCCTCTAGATTCACATTGGGTCCCCCTGATAGCAGCCCTGCCTGCTGCAAAAGGGGACCTTCCGTGCACACAATCTCAGACTCTGGGGAGAGCCTCCCCCATGTTGCTGAGGGGTTTGTTTATTTTCCATGTGTGCCCTGTGTTATACAGGAGTCAAATTAGATTATTCACAGTGGTCCCTTTGGTCTTGTGATTTATGGATCTATGTGTACAAGGGACCTTTGATCTGATATCCTGGTGATACAGTTGGGGATCCTGGAGTTGCTAAAGTTTGAGAACTGGTGCATTAGGGAAACCTGGAGTTGCAAAGTATCCTGGGTGTGAATCAAGTTTCCATTCTTAACAACTTAAACCAACGCTGCAAATGAGTTGGGGCAGGGACTGATGGGAACAGCTGGGAAAGGATTTAGATTCCCATATAACAAAAGTACAGCTAATACTAAAAGCCTTAAATACAGATTTTAAAACTTGTGAGAGAATACTTCACCACCACAGCATTGCAGCCATCTCTGGGGTGGAAGATGAGGTTCTTTACACAGCACAAAGGAATATTTGGGAATTGTTCAGTTTACAGAATGAAGTGATCCCTGTATATAGTCTGTCAAACTATTTGGATTCTTTGGATGAAAGGTGAAAAATACACAGAATTAAAACCCAGGGCTATTGTATGTAAAACTTAAATAGATGTGAATAATTCCCAGGAATTTTCAAAGAGAGAGTGCTCTACTGAGAAAGTGAATAGCAAATACGCAGTGCACATAAAACACATTGAAAATAGTATAAAACAATATTTAGAACATTATAAATAACTTTTAATCAAACCTATTTGTTAGGATATAGATATTCAGGCCTGTCTGTAAAGGCCTGTACTTTAAGAATTTAGGGGTATTCTTATTACTTGGCTAGTTAGAAGTATAAAAGAAAGAATCAAAATCACTGTCTGCCGGTGTAAGGTCCTTCTCTTACTGTGACAGTCTGAGGCCCTGTTCTTAGGCTAAGGCCTTTGGCTAAGCAGCAGAGGCAGCCATAAGCCAGGAAGCGACCGGTCACCTCCTCACATTCCAAACTAGTCACATTGAAAGAAGGTGCTATTGGGCTGTTAGGAATACAATCCTGTCCTGATAATGCCTATCACCTCCAGAGAAAGGGAAGTGCCTGGAAAATGTAAAAGGAAACTTAGTTTGATAGCATCCTGTCTGGCAAGAACTCACTTATCAATAGCTGGGATGTGAAATCCTCACTTCTGTATTGTTTTGTCATTAGAGTTCCCACTTTGCTATTGTTTGTCTGTATAATCTCTGTCTGGTTCTGTGATTGTTTCTGTCTGCTGTATAATTAATTTTGCTGGGTGTAATCTAATTAAGGTGGTGGGATATAATTGGTTAGCTAATCATGTTACAATATGTTAGGATTGGTTAGTTAAATTTCAGTAGAATGATTGGTTAAGGTATAGCTAAGAATATTACTATATAAATTAGGGGCAAACAGGAAGTAAGTTGGGATTCGAAAATAAGGAAAAAGGAACTTGTATTTAAGCTTGCTGGAAGTTCACCCCAATAAACATCGAATTGTTTGCACCTTCGGACTTCGGGTATTGTTGCTCTCTGTTCATGCGAGAAGGACCAGGGAAGTGGGAGAGTGAAGGAATAAGCTCTCTAACGCTATTAATCAGTACGTCTGTTCCTTCGACAGACTTTCCCCCTTTTGTTTCTGTTTCAAACCTTCAAATATAAGTTTTCAATATCACATTTCCCCTATTTTAGCACACACATCCCTTTCTGATTTCCTCCCAGAGAAGATTTTTTCAGTCCATACGGCCTAGCGGCAGTATGTAGCAGGTGTCAGTTGCACTCTTCAGAGCTTGAGGAGAGTGGCAGCCCCTCAGTCCTTTCAAACACTTCAGAACCCTGTTCGCAAACACACGCTCTGGGGAACTCCCTTCCCGCTCGGATTTTAATAGCTGCCTGGTCTTAGCTGCTGCTGAAACAGAAATCGGTAGCCTGTCTCGAAAGTGGCCCAGGGATTGGGATCAGCATATGGACTATCCAGGCCCAGATCTCTCGAAGGCTCTCACTCGCTAGGGCATTATCGTCTCCCCATAAGCCCAGCTAAGTCAGGCAAGAATTTACAAGCCTCCCCATCATTAAGTGCTGCCCCGTCCACTCTCCTTAACCGAGACACCACCCCAGGGGAGAGCAGGGAGCCTATAGCTCCCGGCTCTCCCTTTCACCCTTTGCTCTCTGATTGGCTCAGTGCTCAGAGGGTGACTGGGGTGAGACCTGCCAGGTGGGTTGCTCACAATGAAAACAACACAGAAATCGCCCCAGTGCATGTCAGGTAACTGCCACACCGTGTTCTGGAACTTCCCGGGCACCTTCTGCCTGAGTTGCCCTGCCCAGTTCTCTGCAGATGTGCAGGGACACAGAATAGCCAACGAAAGTCTCCTCCCCAAAGCTGCTGGTCCCCTCCCCCCTGAGACATGCTGCAGTATTAAGCAGATGGCTTACACCAGTGGTTCTCAAACTTTTGTAGTGGTGACCCCTTTCACACAGCAAGCCTGAGTACGACCCCCCCCTTATAAATTAAAAACACTTTTTAAAATAAATAACACCATCATAAATGCTGGAGGCGAAGCGGGGTTTGGGGTGGAGGCTGACAGCTCGCCACCCCACAGGTCATAACCTTGCGACCCCTGAGGGGTCCCGACCCCCAGACTGAGAACCCCGGGCTTACACCATCATCACAGGAAAGGACGAGCTGCCATACCCCATCAGACCAGTGCTCCATCTAGTCCTGAATCCTATCACTAAGGCTGCAATGTAATCATGGTGGTTATGGAAGCCACAGGATCCATGACTTGAAAAGAGCTCTGTGACTTCAGCCAGCGCTGGTGGGGATCGGCAGGGTCCCTTGCCGCCTGCAGAGGCAGGGAGCCTTCACAGCTCCCGGCCACCACGGGTGGTAGAGGGGATCCCCACTTCTCCCGTGCACCGTGGGTGGCAGGGAGGACCCTCAGAGCTCCCGGCTGCCGTGGGAGGCAGGGGGGGCCCCTGCAGCTTGGAGCCACCAGCAGAGGGGGACCCTGGAGCTCCCAGTTGCCCCACCCCTGCAGATCCCCGGGCTACCCATTTTGTCATGGGTGTTTTTAGTAAAAGTCAAGGGCAGGTCTCGGGTCCATGACTTTTACTAAAAATATCCGTGACAAAAGCTTAACCTTACCTACCACTGATGGGGACTGGCACCAGGTGCTTCAGAGGCAGATGCCACAAGCCGTGGCAGTGGGCAGCCCCTGGGTAATGAGAACTGGTCTTTTGAGCTTGGCTTACATCCTAGAGCAAGGGGGCTATCTGTGCCCAAACTCTTCTGTGTATTTCTGGTTTTAATATTTCCTGTAATAATTCTGGATCTTGTCATTATTCCTGTAACTTTGGAACCCTTCTAATCCCTTGGTTTAAAGGATGTCTTGGGACAGTGAGCGCCAGTCACCATATTCATATTCCTCAGGCATAATATAGGATGGGGGGCCAGGCTCTCATTTCCATTCTAATCAGAGCTGTTTTAATTGCGCTAGCGACTCAGTACGGTATTCCAGCCTGGCTCTGACTTTGTACATTTATTTTGCCTGTGATGACACAGACCTGAAAACACCTGTACCGGATCCCAATTCCCAATCTTCTGTATATGTGAATCATGACAAAATGCCCGAGGTGCTTTAATCATCAGATGCAATAATCTGACTGCACCGATGGCATACTTCAGGAGGTGGCCTCTTTAAAATGCTTCAGCATTCTGCATCCAGAACTATAAAGGCTGCTCAGTGACATTGTTCAGCTCGACATGTGAAGGAGTCAAAGCCATTTGTGCAGCTGTTCAAAAAGACCACCCACTTTAGGCTTATATTTGTGCTCTTCCTCCTTCCTAAAATCTTTTGGGCAGTAATGGGCGGTTTTGCATTCAGAGCCATGTGGATTATTTCTGCTACTAAAATGCCCAGGGAAGGACATTTATTTAGATTAGGCTGCCTTGGTACATAAACATAAATGTTATTTGAGCAAATGAAATCAATCTGCCTCTTTCCTCTTCCTGCTCTTCCAAGAAAGTCCATCGTGGCCAAGCCAACGTACTACCAAATGCACAGCCATTTGTTAGTCTGTTGTTTCTATTGCGACTAATGCTAATAAAGCTTTCATCATGGCTTCAGCACAATGGCACACAGGAAAAACTGGAAGCCCATGTATTAGATAATGCATGTTTACTGCGACAGGAGATAGCAAATGGGATTAGCTATTCAATGGCCATTGTTGGCTGGAGCCTTGGAAAAGCATTAAACAGAAGGCAAAGCAAATAACCCTTTCCCAAGTGCCTGAACAGATTTTGAAATCATTCCTCTTTTTTGTTTCTAGGCTGCAGGTAGCCTGAACAGAGACAATTAGCCATTTCACCAGTTATTTGCAAAATAAATGACTTTTAGCTAAAGAAATAATTAGCAGAAAACGATTTTTTTTAATCTGCCCAAAGGGCTCAGTTCTCCATTGTGTTATACCGCTTTTAGACTGGTGTAATTCCAAGACCATGTATCTGATTGCAACTGTATATACATTGAAGACATCAGAGTTTCCAGTAGAAACAATGGCTTCTAATTATTGTGAGTCACTAGATCATGCAAACAAAATAATAGATTGTATTGTATTATAGAACCATTATTCAAAAAGCACAAAAATAGAAGCAGGATTATGGTGGCTCTTGGAGATCTCTCAAAACAGCTCAGGCCTCATAGGAAGAGATACCGTGGAATTCATTAAAAGGTCAGCGTTAGATTTAGATTAAATTTTTGGTCTGCTCCAAAAGAAGAATGTAAGAGCTGCCATATTGGGTCAGATCATGGTTCCAACTTGCCCAGTATCCTCTCTTCAACAGTCGGGCATACCAGAGCTTCAGAGGGAATATATACATCAGGGCAATTATGGAGTAATCATCAGCCTTCCACTCCTGGCTTCTGGTAGTCAGAAGTTTAGAGTTGCCCTCAGCATGGGGATGTATCCCTGCCCATCCTTGCTAATAGCCATTGATGGAGCTATCCTCAATGAACTCATCCAGTTCTCTTTTGAACCCAGTTATACTTTTGACCATCACAAAATCCCCTGGACATCAGTTCCACAGTTTAGATGTAGATTGTGTTAAAAAGTACTTCCTCTTGTTTGTATTAAATGTGGAAGGTTTGTTGCATACAGCATCTGTGAGACAAATCAGACTTGATTTGACAGTCATGTGGTTTACCAGAGTAGTTGGATGCACTGGAAGGTCAAAAGTAATAAAACATGTTTGTCACCCAGACAAAGGGAGAAGATAGAAACCAGTCTGGCAAAACAATTGTTATGAAAACATTTGTAATTTGTTTGGATTGAGCTATTTATCATTTTATTCTTCCTTGTTGCTGTTCATTTACAGGTTAAATGTCTATCCAGTCAAAGTTGTCTCATCCACTTAATGGTCTCTACATTAAAGTTGACCTTTCAATTTAACTTCTTTCAAGATCCTTTAGGTTAAGATTAGTGAAAAGGTATCATTGAGCACACACAACAAAACTAGACAGCAGTCCCTGGGAGAAGGTTACCCACAGTGATAGCTGAGATCCTTTTATACTTGGTGTTCTCTTTACAATATATACTGTGTTGTAAAATTAAAACTCTTATTTCCAGCGGTAACCTCAAGCTGGTTTTGATGTGGTACCTGGCCTGCACTGGCCCTGGGAGCGGGGGTTAAAACCAGCCTAGGGAGGCTGAGGGGCAGGCAGCCAAAGGCGGGGCTGCAGGGGAAACAGCCAGTTAGGGCGGTGGCTGGACCAGCCAATCATGGCCCAGCCAGCCCATATAAAAGGAAGCTGCAGACCAGAGCAAAGAGTCTGCTGCAGGGAGCCCTGGGGAGAAGACTGGTTCCTAGAGAGCTCCTGACGGGCTGCCAGGACTTACAGGCTCGAGGCCCTAGGAAGAGGGCAAGGGAGCTGGAGCCAGAGGCAGGAGCAGAAGGAACTGAGGCTGTGGGGAAGTGGCCTAGGGAACAGAGACAGGGAGCTGGAAGGAAGGGGCAGCAGGAAGCTGTTATTTTCAGGGTCCCTGAGCTGGGGCCCGGCGTAGTGGACGAGCCTGGGCCCCCCACTAGCCGCTGAAGAAGCAGCCTGGCCGGGCACTGCCAAGCCGCTGCAAGGAGTGGCTGGACTCTTGTTGGAGGAGTCCCCCGGAAGGGGGGAGATCGGATGGTAACCCGGCTGGAAGGCTGTGCCACGAAGCAGACACCGAGAGGAAGGAGCCGTAACGGGTCTGCAGGCGGAGGCGAAGACGGGCGCTGCCATCACCCGAGGGTGCACCTGCTGGGACTGAACTAATTCCCAAAACGCCCAACAGGAGGCGCCAGTGTGGTGAGTGACCCTGTGACATGGGTTCATACTGTAATATAGTTTAGCTAGCATTTGACTGCATTGTTCTGGTCATATAAATGCACAGATTGCCCCCTTTGTAGGGTGTCTTTGGAAGGGACGTGAAGTTTAATTGCTCTATTAACTTCTGAATTTGACTTATCATATGCTTTGAAGAGTACTTTAATGTCAGGCAAAGACCTTAGATACAGGCAGTTGGAGCCAGATTTCCTAAATACTCTCATGAGTTGGCCATTGACTCACTGTGTGAACGTTGGCAAATCAAATAACCGCTCTGTGCCTCAGTGTGTCCTTTTGTCAAATGGGTGTAAATCTACCTAGCTTGCAAGAGGTACTTAGGGTCTTCCAGAGTCAAAAGTAACAGCTGAAAGAAATTTTTTATCTTTACACAGATTTTTTTAACATTCAATTTCTGCTGTGGACGTCATATATAAATACATAGTTTACTTGTCTTTAACAATTTACAGAGGCAGCTATGCACTTTGAATGATAGTATTTCCAAATATATATGTATGGTCATTATTAAAACTATTGTGAGTGTGCCAGGGTGTAAAAACCTCACAGTGATGCGAAAGGGGCTAGAAAGGCTCTGTGTGTGGAGATAGCCCCACCCCTCCCAAACATGCATGATAGGAAGGAGGCCTTTAAAAAGGAGGCCGGTGTGGAAGACAGAGGGAGTTGGAAGTGGCTGGAGTGGCTCCTGAAGCAACATGAAGAACTCCCATGCCAGAGACTTGCACCCCGAGACCTGCAAGGAGTGACATGTATTCCCAGAGTAAGCATTCTGGGGAGAGCCTGATTGAGCTTCCTGGCCAGAAGGACCCTTGTAAATACGCTACGTAGACCACCTGATGTCAGGGGATATCGCTGGCTTTTTTTTCCTTCGGAGTTGGCCCCAGGAAGTCTATTCTCAGTCTCACTGGACCTTTTGTTTCCCTTTTGGTGCCCTGCCAATAAAGAAACAGAAGAAGACCTAGAAAGAGCAAAGGCTACTGCAAGGACTAAGAGATGGGGACCTCAGCTGGGTCCACCCAGTGTTTATAATCGGTCATGTCCGGGGGCACCCACTGCGTGGGAGAAACACCCCCGGGGGACTTGTTTACAACTATATTTTAAGTTTTCAGATCACTTGTGTAGATTATGTACATCATATTCTAAACACAGAGGGAAAACTGTGTCCTCTGCCTCTTCTTAACTTGTTAGACTGTAATGCTGCATTGATGAATAAGTCTAACTTTAAGTATGTGAGTCGTCTTAACGAGTGAAATCCCGGTTCCACTGAACTCAATGTCAAAACTCCTGTTGACTTCAAGGGGGCTACTCACACACTTAAAGTTATACATATGTTTACGTCTTTGCAGGATTGAGGTCTCAGTAATGATAAATTCCAACTCAGTATGTTATAAGAAGTGGTAGGTTACTGAAATAACTGCTGAAATAAACAGATCACCAGTTATATTGTGGGTTCTACCAAGAAGAAATCAGCAAATCTGAGAAAAGAAATGCTAACTGTTTGTTCTTTCATGCATGGTTGATCGTTGAAGTAGGAGTAGCTGTTTCAAGAAGCAGTCATTAACGGTGTTTAGAAATTTTATCTCTACAGCCTGTTCTGTGGTGACATGCACCCAGTCAATATGGGGATAGTTGAAATCCCCCATTATTATTGAGTTTTCTTTTTTTGTAGCCTCTCTAATTTCCGTGAGCATTTCACAGTCACCATCACCATCCTGGTCAGGTGGCCAGTAATATATTCCTATTGCTATACTCTTATTAATCAAGCATGGAATTTCTATCCATAGAGATTCTATTGTACAGTTTGTCAGTTAAGATTTTTACTGTATTTGATTCTGTGCATTCTTTCACATATAGTGCCACTCCCCCACCAGCACGATCTACGCTGTCATTCCTTCCTGGTATTTTCATGTCCCATTGTTTACCATTATTCTACCAATCTGTGCTGCCTATTCTGTCAATATCCTCATTCAATACCAGGAACTCAAGTTCACCCATCTTAGTATTTAAACTTGTAGCAGTCGCATAGAAGCATTTACAACATTTGTCAATACAGGCAGTCCTCGGACTTATGGCATAACTGGTTCCTGAAAATTGTGTCGTAAGTTGAAACATCGTAACTAAGAACCGCAATAAACTCCATTGTGGGACTGAGCATCGTAAAGTCAAAACCAGTTGTAAGTCGAATCAGGGTGTCAACTCAGAAATGTTGTAAGTGCCATTCGTTGTAAGTCGAACACTGTAAAGTCGAGGACTCCTCGTATTTAGTTGTCAGTCTTCATGTGTAATTGAATGGGACTCTTGTTTGTTTCACTTCAGTTCCTACCTGTACTTTATCAACTTCTACCCACTCCTCCTTACTAGAATAGAACATATCTCTTTTAATAAATCCTCCCCTAAGGGATGTTTCTGTCTGAACCATGTGCTTGTCCACTTTTGCTCATCCCTTATTTTAAAAACTCCTCTATGATCTTTTTAATTTTACATGCCAGCAATCTGGTTACATTTTTGTTTTGGTGGAGCGCAACCTTCCAGTATAGGTTCCTTCTATCCCAAAAGGTTCCCCAGTTCCTAATAAACCTAAATCCCTCCTCCCTACACCATCGTCTCATCCACACATTGAGACCCTGCAGTTCCGCCTGTCTAATTTGCCATGCATGTGGAACTGGAAGCATTTCAGAGAACGCTACCGGGGAGGTCCTGGACTGTAATCACTTTCTTAGCAGCCTAAATTTGGCCTTCAGGATGTCTCTCCTTTCTTTCCCTTTGTCATTGGTACCTACATGTACCACAGCTACCGATTCCTCCCCAGGACTGCACATACGTCTCTCTCGATGCCATGAGAAGTCCACAACCTACGCACCTGGCAGGCCATTCACCAGTTGCATGTACTAAGCTGGTTACTCACCAGTTTAATACACTCAAGTGAGAGATGACCTTGTCTTCATTACTATCGACACAGTTTAAAGACTAGTTGATTCAATAATTAGACACCCATGCTAAATATTTATGACACATCATATTATTAAAAAAATTATAGGCTATTTAAATTTAATTTGCATTTATACTTTCAAATCAGGTTATTATACAGTGGAAACATGCTAAAATTAAATTCATAATGCTTATTACATCAATTTGAGCAAATTGTACTTCGAAGCAATTTTTATTTAAAAAAGGGTATGCATGCTTCTTCACTTTCCTGTAGTGTGTAAATAAATTTGCAAAGCATTTTCTGAGACATTATAGTCTTTCAGTGGTAAATTGATAGTCTGAAACAATGAATGATTACTGCTTAATCAAATCTGGGCTGCACTAAATCTAAAAGTGTTTGAATTGTAAGGAAAACAAAAGGAAGCAATTTTTGTTTTTCTTTCATCCAGCATAGCAGCTCTTGTTAGGTGGAAAATGATTGTATAGCAACTCCTTGGCTCTTTCCCTAGCCCGAAGCGATGAGCCTTTTAGAAATGGGCCTGACGCAAAAGGATGGAGCCCATCTTCCTGAAAATTCAGAAAGTCCAGATTTGGCTCCAGAGTCAAACTTTGCAGCTTGGTTTCAATTCAAGATAATGTTGGGTTCAATAAATTACTTTCTCAGCCCTTTGTTAGGATATAGATATTCAGGTCTGTCTGCAAAGGCCTATACTCTAAGAATTTAGATTGAAAGAATCAAAATCACTGTCCGACTGTATAAGGCCTTTTCTCACTGACAGTCTGAGGCCCTGTTCTTAGGCTAAGGTCTCTGGCTAAGCAGCAGAGGCAGCCATAAGCTGGGAAGCGACCGGTTACCTCCTCACATCCCAAACTAGTCACATTGAAATCAGGTGCTATTGGGCCGTTAGGATACAATCCTGTCCTGATAATGCCTATCGCCTCCAGAGAAGGGAAGTGCCTAGAAGATGTAAATGGAAGCTTAGTTTGGTAGCATCCTGTCTGGCAAGAACTCACTTATCAATAGCTGGGATGTGAAATCCTCATTTCTTTGTTGTTCTATCACTGTAGGTCCCATTTCCCTATTGTTTGTCTGTATAATCTCTGTCTGGTTCTGGGATTGATTCTGTGTACTGTATAATTAATTTTGCTGGGTGTAAACTAATTAAGGTGGTGGGATATAATTGGTTACATAATCATGTTACAATATGTTAGGATTGGTTAGTTAAATTTCAGGAAAATGATTGGTTAAGGTATAGCTAAGCAGAACTCAAGTTTTACTATATAGTCTGCAGTCAATCAGGAAGTGAGTGGGTGGGTGTGTGGTGGGGAAATGGGAACAGGGAATGGGGATGGGGAAATTGTAATCATGTTTAGCTAAGGGCAGGAATGCGAACAGGGCCACAGGTGTAAGGCTCTGTGGTGTCAGAGCTGGGAAGGGGGACACTAAGGAAGGAAACTGGAATCATGCCTGCTGGAAGTTCACCCAATAAACATTGAATTGTTTGCACCTTTGGACTTCGGGTATTGTTGCTCTCTGTTCATGCGAGAAGGACCAGGGAAGTGAGTGGATGAAGGAATAAACCCCTAACAATCTTCCCCAGCAAAATGATTCTCCCCAGTTAATTTCCCAACAATGTTCTGGCTCCTCTATTTGTCCCACAGACCCAAGGGAGATAAAAAGTGGAGTTGCTCAGCTATTTGGAGATGCTCCCTCAGAAGCGATTGGGATTTCCCATGAGACAAAAATTCCTTTTCCAGCCAGCACGACTCAGCATTCACTTTTCCTGACTTTTGAGTGTCCTGTGTTTTCAAATTTCATGTACATTTTGACCAATAATGTCTCTGCCTTTTTTACTAAAAAATAAAGAAAAACCTTAGGGTTAAGAAAATAGAACTTATCAGACTTGCTCCTGCCACATTCTTCAGGACCATAGTTCCCTTCCTCTGGGAGAGTTTTTGAGTTCCGCAGGAATGTAAAGATTTCAACATGGAATCAATTTATAACCTATAAATTAGACATCATTAGTTTAACGTGCTAAGAAACAATTCTACAATCTCAGGGAGAGTGAGAGAATGACGTAGTAGGTACATTCCTTCTCTCTGGGTATGTATAACTTTCTATGGCAGCATGTTACTCACCTCCTGCAGAAACATCATCACATTGTGGATTTCACAAAAACAGGAAGCACCTGAGCTCCCACCCAACATGTCACACATTAAATGGTTTAAAATTTGGTGAACAGCTAGGTCTCAAAATGTAATTATAAATGGGGGAATCATCAAGCAGGTGTGTTTCCAGTGGGGTTCCACAGGGAACAGTTCCTGGCCCTATGCTCTAACTTTTTTTTCTATCAGTGATCTGGAAGACAACATAAAATCACCAATAAAGTTTCCAGAAGCACAAAAATTGGGAGAGTGGTAACTAATGAAGATGACAGGTCACTGATACACTACAGAGTGACCTGGATCATTTGGTAACTTGGATGAAAGCAAACAGTATGTGTTTAAAACAATTAAATATATATGTATGCCTCCAGGAACAAATAGTCTAGGCCAGACCTAGAGAATGGAAGAATCAATCCTGGGAAGCAGTGACTCTGAAAAAGATTTGGGGCTCACGATGGATAATCAGCTGAACATGAGCTCCCTGAGGCCAAAAGAGCTCATGTTATCCTGGGAAGGATAAACAGGGAAATCTTGAGTAGGCGTAGAGAGAGTAGATTCCTGCCACGGAATCCTGTGTCCAGTTCTGGGGCCCACATTTCTAGAAGGATGTTGATAAATTGGAGAGGATTCAGAGAAGAGCCATGAGAGTGATTAAAGGATTAGAAAACAAGCCTGATAGTGATAGATTCAAAGAGCTCAATCTATTTATTTTAACAACGGGAATGTTAAGGAGTATTTTGATCAGTCTGTATATTTCTAGATGGGGAACAAATATTTGATAATGGGCTTTTCTATCTAGCAGAGAAAGTCTAACATGATCTAATGTCTGGAAGTTGACGCTAGACAAATTTAGACTAGAAATAAGGCATAACTTCTTGATGGTGAAAGTAATTAAGCACTGGAACAGTTTACCAAGGGCTGTGGTAGATTCTCCATCACTGACAATTATTAAATCAAGATTGGATATTTTTCTACGAGATCTGCTCTAGGAATCATTTGGGGGCAGTTCAATGGCCGGTGCTCCAATGGAAGTCTCACTGAATGATCACAGTGGTCCTTTCTGGCCTTAGAATTTATTAAACTATGAATCTATGATCTCCTTACATGATCTGTATATGACCTAGAGCAGATAAGGTTGAGACCAACAGGAAGAGAAGGAACAGTTCTGAAATGTAAGTTAATGTGCTAAATCTTCCAACTTGCAACATAAGCTTTCGTGAGCTACAGCTCACTTCAGCTCATGAAAGCTTATGCTCAAATAAATCGGTTAGTTTCTAAGGTGCCACAAGTACTCCTTTTCTTTTTGCAAATACAGACTAACACGGCTGTTTCTCTGAAACTTGCAACAGAGGTTAATAAGGATATTGGGACTGGATTAGATCAGGATCGTTTTTCTCCAGTAAACCGTGTATGACGCTGACCTATGCAGCTTCTTCGGAGTCCTGAAGTAGCAGTTAGTAACAAACCTGCCCCCAGGGAAAATTTTCTCCTAACCCAAAATAATTTGGTTGCCTCATGTCTCAAAGGTTGAGGCTTTACATCCCTTCCAAACATCTTATTTTCTTTACTATCAGCAATTATAACTCTGGATATTGTTGCTATCTCTATCAGTGTCCAACCAATTTTTGAATCCTGTTAAGCTCTGAGCCTCAATAATATCATGTGCTCCCCCCTTGAACAGTTTTTGGTGAAAACGTATTTTGCTTTGAATTTGCCAATTTCTTGAGTGTTCTTTGTTCTGAAAAGAGAAAGGTGTTTCGGTAGGTAACTACAATTCTGCACATAGTCAGAGCCTAACAGATTACACTACCTCTTGGGAATTGGTCCTGCTTTGACCAAGGGGTTGGACTAGATGACCTCCTGAGGTCCCTTCCAACCCTGATATTCTATGAATCTATCTGATAGAGTCCTGATTAGTATGACGCAGTTGTGTAGTGACTTTTTATTTTCCAAGCTTGTATTACTCAAAGTCTGCTCAAGTGTTTAGATCACCTTAGGAAATGCAAAAGAGATTCCTTCCAATTTCCCCGTTGCCTTTAGGATTCCAGGACACATGCAGCACCATGTGATGTATTTTCTCTAGCATATTGATCCACTATTTAGGAGATAAAGAGGCTGGCTGGATTCATAAATGGAAGCATGGTGTGGTACTTTTTCTCCATGACTATCTTTTTCTATTGGGTTTCAATAAAAACTACTAAAAAGCAAGTCTACAGCATTTATGTTCCTGATAAATTTGTGACAAGCATGCACTTATTAAAACCATCTCTTTACTAATAACATTGTCCTTGTCTTTTACACTGAAACCGTTAATATGGTCTGCGGTTGCCTCCTTTAATTATTTCTTTGGTGGTCTATTACAAATCTATCCTTGAAGAGCCAGAGAATAATTGTCTGATTCACACCTGTGTCTAGCTAATGTGCAACCACGGATTTGTTTTTGTGTGTGTTGAACTTAATAAGGTGACTGAAAAGAAGTCAACAAAATTAAGGACAATGGGCCAATTATTCCAGGAGCAGGTTTCATTTTTAAAGTAAGTTCCAAGCAGACAATCTTTGTATGGATAACAAATAGATCCCATTCAGTTATCAGTCAGCTCTCACATCTATTTGTTTGTGGTACTTTGCATCGGTGACATATTGTACTTCAAAATAGCACCGTGATCCCCCACATTTACCACTTGTATATAGTTATGATATTTCTTACCAAGAATGCCCTATAAAGTTAAAATATGTATATCATCATTCTATACTGCGTTCTGAGATTTTGCTATATGGTTGTTGTTGAAATATTTTATAAACATGGGAGATGTCCACAGTTAGCTCTCTAGTGGCAACAAAGGGGGTGCCCCATGCACAGACGTGTGTTATGTGACCATCACCAGCCATTGACCAGCAGTGGAACTCTAAACTAGAGGTTTACAGTTTAGTAAGAGACAGTTGCTCAAGCTTTACAAAATGGGGATTGCTTAACTCCGTGACTCAGCAAGGCCTCCAGACATGTGATGCCTGACTCTGTTGGAGCCAGTATTTTTCCAGGCACAGGAACTGAGAGTTTGAGTCTACCGCTCTCCTTCCCCACCTGCTCTGAAGGTAAGGAGAACATTTGGAAGAAAAGATTTTTGAACTGGGGAGATTGGTCCCATGCCGAGCAGGGAATTCAGCCTGTGTATTGTGAACTGCTTACAATCTGCTCAGATTACAAAGGTTGGTGCATGTCAACTATCCTTTGATGAAGTGGCGAACTAATTAATGAGCTTGCATTGTTTATGACATGGCACATTTCTGGGGTTCAAGGCCGGGGCTGGGGGGATTTGCTGGTGTCTTCCTCTGTACAGTTCGTGAGAGGCTGAGAGCCTGCGTGTAACTTTGGGTGTGCATCCCATGCTGATGACAGCGTGAGAGCGAAGCCTGAAGGGCTGTTTGCACTAGCAGAGCAGTATGAGAGGTACCCTGAGCAGAGAGTTAAAGGGGACACAGCGGTTCCACAGTCCAGGATGTACCCCGGGGGGGGGGGGGGGCGTCACAGAGTCTCAGCACCTTTCAGTGTTTTCTAGCTTTAATGTGTTTATCCCTGGCAGGGTACGGCCGTGATATTTGTCTCATTTTACAGAGGGGTCACAGAGCAGATAGGCCTAGATTTTTAAAGGTATTCGGGCATTGCTCTGCTCTGCTCAGCTTTGAAGGACCCAGGTCTGCCTAACTCCCTTGGATCAGCTCCACAGAACTGTGAACTTTTCAGCTCTTATGAGCTAAGTAGGGTCAGGACAAAGACTGCTCAGCCAGCCTCAGGGATGCAGGAAATGGGTTTAGTGATTCAGCAGGCAGCCCATTTCCTCAGTAATTATTTAAATAGTGGCCCAGCATGAGGCATTCAGGAGCAGTTTGTCTTTTAAATGACCCTCGAATAGCTACATCTCTTGGTTGCTTATGGTCACTACACTACAGGTACCTTATCAAATGTCCTTTCTTCACAGGTTCAGTAAATAGACGAACCACGCCACAAGGCCTGAGACATGCACAGAGATAGAGATAAACCATAAGAGGTCCAAAATCAGTGCTTTCCTGCTCACGCCCCCCGGGGAAACACTGAGATGAGTAAAATGATGATCCGGTGGCCATCCCCACCCACTTAGACTAGGCATCACCTTTTCCCTTTTATCCTTCTCTTCTATGCCCACTACGCTCAGGCAGGTTTCCTTATTTGCACTGCCAGACCTAATAGATTTTAGGGCGCCCCATTTCTCCTGGGCTACCTCCTTAGTTCCCCTGATTCTCATTAACATCCACCTCAAGGAGCTCCCAGACCAACATGAGATGATCACAGAATTCCCTGAACTGGTTTTCTTGGGCCGCTTGTTGCATTAGGAGCACATTGCTGCCTATTTTCCAGTCTACTAATATTATAGTTTCCAGAACTTCAGCACTTAACACCTCTTAGACTTCACGTTCTTACGTATTCTTTAGCACTTCAGCCTACAATTAAAATCCAATCTGTTACCCATGAATTGCCTACATGATTATGTGATTAACTACATTCCTGTGTGAGTATTCATTGGTGTAATCCCCCTTCGGGTGCATATGAGTTCAGTTCTAAACAAAAAATGCCCCCCTTTTGTCAGGGGCAACGCCTTTAGCCTTTTTTGACTAGAGAACAAAATTGGAAAAGAGAGGTTGAGTGTAAATTGATTGTTCCTCACATCGTTTCCTCTGTTCAGTAAAATGTTGCGATTTAAATGCAGAATCAGCAAACCTGGGGTCAATGAGGCATGAACAGATATGTTTTATCTTCTGTAATACTCTGAATCCAGAGCTATGTAGGGAGTAATTACCGATACAGTTACTTAATGCATGAGGTGTCAACAAGAAATGAACTTTCTGACTGGGGGGAAGAGTGTACCACTCTCAGTTCGCCATACAATCAGCATTCCCTAAGCCAGATCTCAACCTGATAGAAAACAGACTGAGACAGCGTCCATGGAGGATTTCAAATATGAATAGTATGTAAAGAAAGAGCCGATAAAGACATCTTGTGTCTTTGAACAACAGAACTGATGTGCAAGGTACAATAGTCACCAATGCTCTAGTAGCGTCAATGACACTTTGACATTGCTTATTCAGCTCTCGTTACTTTATTGCCATATCAAGTTTTCCAAGGTCAGCATGAGTAGCAGATGATGGCCAGAAAAACAGAGGCAGTTTTCATGAGGTTGTTACCAGTGATACAGGCCCTTTTTTCTTTTTTTTTTAGTAAGAAAGTTAAAATACTTTTTCACCTTCATGAATAATATAGAAGACAATAGAGAATAAAATCTGATTAATCATTGATTGTCAAGTACCAATCTGAGAAGACAGCTTGGTTCTCTCAAGCTATATGGGACTGTAAGGCTAAGAAGAAAACAAAGAACATCGGGTTCATGCTGGCAGTAACCCTGGCAATAGCAATCTTATTCTTTTCTATTCTAATGGTCTCTCTTTGCAGACACTCTTTGAATTAGAAGATGATTTTAATTCAGCAGTAAAGTGGTCACACACATTCTCAATTTTTGAGAGTTTATTAAAAACCTGTGTCCAAAACATGGCTGTTGGCATCCTGTTAAATTAATTAATCTAAAGTAGCTAAGGTTTCACAGCTACCGAAATAACAAATGGAAGAAAAACACATTTGGGAAAATACTTGAGAGCTGATTTCTTTTTCTCATTTTTCCTTTTCTTTGGATCAGGTCCTAAGACTTTTCCTTTTCTTTAAAAAAAGACTTTGGTGGCTTTGGATTAAGCCCAGATTTATCAGAACAATAAAGATCTATGGCCCCATTCGTGCAAAGACTTAAGCACATGTCTAACTTTACAGACTGTGAGCAGCACCATTCATTTCACTGGCATTAGCCACAATGCATAATGTTTCATAGACTTTAAGGTCAGAACAGACCATTATGACCATCTAGTCTGACCTGCACGTTGCAGGCCACAGAATCCCACCTACCCACGGCTGAAATAGACCCTTAACTTCTGCCTGAGTTACTGAAGTCCTCAAATCATGGTTTAAGGACTTTGTTACAGAGAATTCACAGTTTAAACCTGCAACTGACCCACACCCCATGCTGCAGAGGAAGGTGAACCCCTGTTCCTCAGAGTCTCTGTCAGTCTGACCCAGGGGAAAGTTCCTTCCTGACCCCAAATATGACAATCAGCTAGATCCAAAGCATGTGAGCAAGACCCACCAGACAGATACCTGGGAAAGAATTCTCTGTAGTAATTCAGAGCTCTCCCCATCTAGTGTCCAGTCTCCCTCAGTTGGGGATTTTTGCTACTGGCAGTCACTGATGGGCCACAAGCCATTGTAGGCATTCCCGTCATGCCAACCCCTCATAAACTTCTCATACTCAGTCTTGAAACCAGTTAGGTTTTTTTCATCTCATTGCTCCCCTTGGAAGGCTGTTCTAGAACTTCAGTCCTCTGATGGTTTGAAACCTTTGCCTAATTTCGAGCCTAACCTTGTTGATGGCCAGTTTATATCCATTTGTTCTTGTGTCCACATTGGTGCTTAACTTAAATAACTCCTCTCGAGCCTTGGTATTTATCCCTCCGGTGTATTTATAGAGAGTGTGGTGGAAAAATTAACCATGCGTTGTGTTTGGATCAGAACAAAGCCTTTGTCCTTGGATTTTTTCTTCCACGAGAGCAATCACATCTCCACTCAGCCTTCTTTTGGTTAGGCTAAACAAGCCAAGCTTTTTGAGTCTCCGATCCTAAGATTTTCCGTTCCTCTCATCATCCTCGTAGCCCTTTTCCAAACTGTTCCAGTTTGAATACATATTTCTTAAACATAAGAGACCAGAATTGCACACTGTATTCCAGATAAGGTCTCTCCAGTGCCTTGTATAATGGTACTAACACTTCCCTGTCTCTATTGGAAATACCTCACCTGATGAATCCTAGGACTGCATCAGTCTTTTTCATGTCCACATCACACTGATGGTTCAAAAAGAATGAGGAGTACTTGTGGCACCTTAGAGACTAACAAATTTATTTGAGCATAACCTTTTGTGGGCTAAAACCCACTTCATCAGATGCATGCCGTGGAAAATACAGTAGGAAGATATATATACACAGAGAACATGAAACAATGGGTGTTGCCATACACACTATAACGAGAGTGATCAGTTAAGGTGAGCTGTTACCAGCAGGAGAAAAAAAAACCCTTTTGTAGTGATAGTCAGGATGGCCCATTTCCAACAGTTGACAATAAGGTGTGAGTAACACTAGGGGGGAAAATAAGCATTGGGAAATAGTTTTACTTTGTGGAATAATCCATCCACTCCCAGTCTTTATTCAAGCCTAATTTAATGGTGTCCAGTTTGCAAATTAATTCCAATTCAGCAGTTTCTCATTGGAGTCTCTTTTGGAAGTTCTTTTTTTTTTTTTTTTTGTATTGCCACTTTTAGTGACCAGGGAGATTGACGTGTTCTCCAACTGGTTTTTGACTGTTATAATTCTTGACGTCTGATTTGTGTCCATTTATTCTTTTACGTAGACTGTCCAGTTTGGCCAACGTACATGGCAGAGGGGCATTGCTGGCACATGATGGCATATATCACATTGGTAGATGTGCGGGTGAATGAGCCCCTGATGGTGTGACTGATGTGATTAGCTCCTATGATCGTGTCCCCTGAATAGATATGTGGACAGAGTTGGCAATGGGCTTTGTTACAAGGTCATCCAGATCTTCTTGTATGATTTTCCGGTACTCCTTAATATGGGCTATACCTCCCAATTTTGTGTAATCAGCATAAGAATATAACATAAGAATGGCCATACTGGGTCAGACCAAAGGTCCATCTAGCCCAGTCTCCTGTCTGCCAACAGTGGCCAAAGCCAGGTGCCCCAGAGGGAATGAACAGAACAGGGAATCATCAAGTGATACATCCCCTGTCACCCATTCCAAGCTTCTGGCAAACAGAGGCTAGGGACACCATCCCTGCCCATTGCTGGACCTATCCTCCATGAACTTATCGAAAGTTAAATACGTTGTTCAATTGAGCTTTGGTTGGTAAGTGCTAGTGGGTGCAAACTCGGCTCCGTTTGAAAGAACAGCATTCCTGAGCATGAACTTTCTTTGCTATGCCCAGGGTGACTGCAATCTATGCAAGCAGGATGGCTCATCCACCTTCTTCTCAGATGCTATGGCTCTGTCCCCAGTCTTCCACATCCCAAACTAGTAAAGGTAGAATGTGACCCATAAAGGTGACCCATTAAGAGCAGTGCCCAATCTCATACTGCTGTCATGTATATTTGATATGCACAGTCTATGTAATACAGTGTATGGGATACAAAACGAGGTGATGGCATTGTCTGAGATGTGGTACAGCATGGTCTCCTGCTCTTCCATGCCAACTGAA
The DNA here is from genome assembly GCF_015237465.2 of Chelonia mydas. NCBI lineage: Eukaryota > Metazoa > Chordata > Testudines > Cheloniidae > Chelonia > Chelonia mydas. Next base: position 132,207,270 of record NC_051246.2, on the reverse strand, counting down.
ATAAAAACAATTAAAAAAATGTAATGCCCTGTTTGAAATCATTCTACTGCCATTTTTTTTGTTGAAGACTTGTACTTAGACGAGATCAGCCCTGGAGTCAGGTAATTTCCTATTTAAATGAGATAGGTCCCAAGACCAATCCCGGAGGAACTACACTAGTAACCTCTCTCCAGCTTGACAGTTCACCTTTCAGTGTGACCCACTGTAATCTCCCCTTTAACCAGTTCCTTGTCCACCTTTCAATTCTCAAATTAATCCCAATCTTCTCCAATTTAATTAGTAATTTCCCATGTGGTATACACACTTTCAGATTTTCAGGATTAGAACCCACCACTTAAAATAGCTTTTGTATCTCTTTTAACAACACACACACACAAATGTTGGCTACCCATAAATAAAATCTACTTGCGTTTAAAAGCAATATTTTTAGAAAAGAACACAGAAAAAAAATGTACAAGCCACACTTCATTGGCCTATGTCAGGTTGGGTCATGTGAAGTAAAGTGATATATCCTGTTGTTGCAATAGGTTGAGCTTCATGGTAACTGCATCTTTGTCAATTCATATGAATGACTGAAATCAACTTAAAGAGCATAATTGCTAATGTTGTGTCCGTCCGTTCCCCAGAGATACAAGCCAGTTACATATGGATGCATATTTTCTGGTGGCTTATTGCTATGTTCTCATGCTGCTCAGCTCTTCCATGTCACCCCATTCAAGCTTTTTGCCAAACTGCCATTTCTTCACACCAAACGCTTGCTCCTCTCACTCCAGTCCTAGCCCAACCTGTCCTGCTGCGGTGTACCCTTGCACAGAAGGAACAATTAGAGACTCCACATGGTAGACAACTGTCCAGACAAAAAACTTGGAGCTATTAGAATTCAAAAAGTCCTGTGGCCCATGAACTTAGTGTATGGATCCTTTTCCAATAAACCCATGCTGATTTGCATTACTTATATTACTCTTCTTTAATTCTTTATTAATTGAGTCCTGTATCAGCTGTTACATCATCTTGCCCAGGATCAATAACAGGTTGACAGGCCAATAAATACCCAGGTCATCCCATTTACCTTTTTTTAAAAATTGGCATCAATTAACCTTCTTCCAGTCTTCAGGAGCATCCCCTGTGCTCCAAGACTTACTGAAAATTCGCTTTAATGATCAAGCAAGTTCCTCACCCAGCTCATTTAAAACTGTTGGATGCAATTTATCTGGACCTGCTGATTTTAAAATGTCCAGTATTAATAGTTTCTGCTTAACAACCTCCATAGAAACCAATGGAATCAAAAGTTTTATCATTACCATATGATGAGACACTATCATCTGTTTTTCCCCCTGAAATACAGACCAGAAATATTTATTGAACACTTCTGCCTTTTCTGCATTATAAATGATCATTTTACCATTTCTATCTAATAATGGACTGATACCATTGTCATCATTCTTTTTTGTTCCTGAAATAGTGAAACAATTCCTCCTTACTCTCCTTAACGCTGCTGGTCATAGAGTTTGCCTTGTGGCCCTTGGCTTCCCTTATCAATTTCCTACAATTCCTAACTTCAGATTTATATTCATTACTATCAATTTGCCCTTTCTTCCATCTCTGTATGTGTGTGTGTGTTTATACATATATATATTTACAACTGCCTTCACATCCCCTCTAAACCAAGTCTATTTCTTAACCAGTATGGCCTTTTTCCTTGATTGTGCGGGGGTGGGACTTTTTAGGCATCTAGTAAAGTGTTCTTAAATTATTCACAATATTTATTCAATTTTTTTTCTGATTACATTTTTCCTCTCAGCTGATTTGGTTCATATCTATTTCCAGTTTTGTGAAATTGGACCTATTATTTATTTATTTTTACTGGTTTGGACTCTATCCTGCTTGAACATTATAAATGTGACCAAATCATTTGCACCTAAGCTGCCATTAATTTTCAGTTCTGTGACCAGTTCCTCTTTATCCATTAAGACAAGGTCTAATAAAGAATTCTCTGTGTTGGCTGCAACGCTTTTTGAGTTAGGAAATTGTCAGCTGTAATGTTTAGAAATTCCAAGGACATTTGTGTACTGGCAGCATGAGACCTGGGAATGTGTCACTCAGATTGAAGTCCCCCATGATCACACCGCTTTTTGCCTACCCGTTATAGATAGGTGCATGTGGAGCTGGTCATCCTGTTCCCTAGTGTGATTTGGTGCTCTGTAGCAGACACCACCACATACCTCATCTTGTGCTTTATCTGTCAGGACATTAATCTGCAAGCATTCAGGCTCATTTTCTTCCAAGAAACTTGAAAACTTGCAATTTTTGACATAGATTGCCATTCCCCCTCCCCATTTACCCACATCATTCTTACTAAATAGGTTATAACCAAGGATTGTAACACTCCAGTGTGCAAATCATCCCACCAGGTTTCAGTGACATCAACAAGATTGAATATATGCTGATAAATGAACAATTTCCACTTTTCTTGGTGTAGAGACAATTCAAGAACTCTTCTCTTCCTGTCCTTCAGTTCCTTGATTAATTTTGTTCTTAACATCTCAATTTTGTGCTGAGCATAGATGCCGACTCCGTGGGTGCTCTGGGACTGGAGCACCCATGGGGAAAAACGGTGGGTGCAGCAGCTTCCCCTATCAACCCCTCCACTCCCTCCCAGTGCTTCCCACCAGCCAGCAGGCCCCACTGATCAGCGCCTCCTCCTCCCTCACCATGCCTCCTGCCTGCCGCGATCAGCTGTTTTACAGCGTGCAGGAGGCTCGGTGGGGGGAGGAGGAGCAGGGACACACCATGCTCAGCGGAGGGGGTGGAATGGCGGGAAGAGGCAGGGTGGGGACTTGAGGGAAGACGTGGATTTGGGGGCGGGCCCTGGGACAGAGCCAGGGGTCACATTGGAAAGTTGGCGCCCATGGTGCTGAGTTCTCATATCTTCCTCCTTTTTGTTCTCCCCTTTTGCTGTTCATTTAACTCAGGCCTTGTCTACACTTACCGGGGTTCAATGCAGTCGATTTAGCAGATCGCTCTCCCATTGACTCCTGTACTTCACCTGAACGAGAAGCGCAAGGGGAGTCGATGGGGAGACCGTCGCCGTTGCGTAGTGTGGCTGCCGCGGTAAGCAGATATAAGTACGTCTACTTCAGCTACATTATTCACATAGCCGAAGTTGCGTAACTTAGATCGATCTTCCCCTGTAGTGTAGACAAGGCCTCACTCCTGACTCTCTAGCCATCCTGTCCCCAATAATTAAAGATGGATCACGCAATTAATGCAAATCAACATGGGTTTATGGAAAACAGAACCTATCAAACTCACCTTATATCTTTTTTTCGATGCCATTAATACATGCAATAGTGGTGATGTAATCGACTTCTAGAAGGCATTTTGATTAAAGAACTAGAATGATATAAAATTAACATGAGGGACAAGGTGGGTGAGGTAATATCTTTTATTGGGCCAACTTCTGTAGGTGAGAGAGACGAGCTTTCCAGGAAAACAGAGCTGTACTTCAGGTCTGGGAAAGGTATTCTGAGCCTCACAGCTAAATGCAAGGTGGAACAGATAGTTTAGGGTAAGTACTTAACACATATTCTAAGAACAATTCAAGGTAGAGTGGCTATTACCAGCAGGAGAGTGAGTTTGTGTGTGTGGTTTTTGGAGGGGGCTGAGGGGGTGAGAGAACCTGGATTTTTGCAGGAAATGGCCCACCTTGATTATCATACACATTGTGAAGAGAGTGGTCACTTTGGATGGGCTATTACCAGCAGGAGAGTGAGTTTGTGTGGCGGGGGGGGCGGAGGGTGAGAAAACCTGGATTTGTGCTGGAAATGGCCCAACTTGATGATCACTTTAGATAAGCTATTACCAGCAGGAGAGTGGGGTGGGAGGAGGTATTGTTTCATGGTCTCTGTGTATAGAATGTCTTCTGCAGTTTCCACAGTATGCATCCGCTGAAGTGAGCTGTAGCTCACGAAAGCTCATGCTCAAATAAATTGGTTAGTCTCTAAGGTGCCACAAGTCCTCCTTTTCTTTTTGCGAATACAGACTAACACGGCTGTTACTCTGAATCAAGGTAGAGTGGTCTGTTAACACTTCTGCAGACATAGGACAAAAAGTGTTTTGTTGTAAAAAGCCATAAATCCAGGATCTCTGATTGTGAATGTTTAGCAGAATTATGAATTTATGATCGCAGGCTCATCTTTTGAAAGTGTTGTGCAGGCTTCCTTTGAGGACTGAGAGGGTGATCACTTTGTGAAAAGTGCTCACCCACAGGTGATATGGTGTTTTCCTCTTGTATCATTTTCCTGTGTGAGTTCATTGCAGAACACAGTGATTATCTGGTTTCACCCACACCATTGTTATTGGGGTATTTAGTGCAGTGGATGAGATACACCACATGTTGTGATAGGCATGCACATGATCCACAAATTTTGAAAGGTGTGTTGTGGGGGGTGTTGTTCATTGCAACAATAGAGATATGACTGCAGGTTTTGCATGGATTGTTCTGACAGGATTTGGTGCTGCTTTGAGTTGGTGTGTTCTGGTCTGTCGGGAGCTTGCTTCTTCTGATGACCTTGGAGAGGTTTTTTGGGGGGCGGGGTGTTTGAAGACCAGCGTGGGGGTTCAGGAAAGATTTGAGAATGGGGTTGTAGTTGTTTGATGATACTCATAGATATAGGGGTTCCAGTGTGGGGTGGTAGGTGACAATTAGGAGTGTGTGGTCAGAGGGGATTTTATTTTTGTATTGAAGCAAGTTCTCCCAGGGCATTTGTGGGGCCCGTTTCATGATGTGATGTACTTCTCTGGTAGAGTGTTATTATTTGGTGAAGGCAGTTTTAAGTGTGTTCAGGTGAATAGCCTGGACTTTCTCCTTGGAGCATATTCTGTGGTATCGGAGTATCACATAAAATTAATATGGCACACATTAAATGGATTAAAAACTGGCTAACTAATAGGTCTCAAAATGTAACTGCAAATGGGGTGGATGTGTTTCCAGTGGGGTCCCACCAGGATCAGTTCTTGGCCCTAAACTATTTAACATTTTTGTCAATGACAGAATGGCAATACTGGGTCAGAACAATGGTCCATCTAGCCCACTATCCTGTCTCTCACAGTAGCCAGTGCCAGATGCATCAAAGGGAATTAAAAGGCATTTTTGAGTGATCCCTCCCCTGTTATCTAGACCCAGACCTGGAAGAAAACATAAAAAATCATCACTGATAAAGTCTGCAGATGAGACAAAAACTGGGGAGGTGGTAATGAAGACAGGTCACTGATTCAGAGTGATCTGGATGACTTGATAAATTGGAGGCAAACATTTTAATATGGCTAAATGTAAATGTATACACCTAGGAAAAAGCAGGCCATAGATACGGGATGGGAAAGTCAATCCTGGGAAGCAGTGAATCTGAAAAAGATTTGGGAGACAGTAGATAATGAGCTGAACATGAGCTCCCAGTGCAATGCTGTGACCAAAAGAGTTAATGCAATCCTGGGATGCATAAACAGGGGAATCTCAAATAGGAGGAGAGAGGTTATTTTACCTCTGTATTTGGCACTAGTGCAACCTCATTTGGAATCCTGTGTCCAGTTCTGGTGCTCACAATTCAAGAAGGATGTTGATCAACTGGAGAGGATTCAGAGAAGAGCCACGAGAATGATTAAAGGATTTAACAAACCTGCCTTAGAGTGACAGTCAATCTATTTAGCTTAACAAATGGAAGGTTGAGGGGTGACTTGATTACAATCTGTAAGTATCCATATGGGGAAGAAACATTTCATAATGGGCTCTTCAATCTAACAAAGAAAGGTGTAACACAATCCAATGGCTGGAAGTTGAAGCTACAAGCTTCTATGAGTACTGCACTTAGGAGGGAAGACTCTCATGCTCTGCTACAGACTAGGGACCGAATGGCTAAGCAGCAGTTCTGCCGAAAAGGACCTAGGGGTGACAGTGGATGAGAAGCTGGATATGAGTCAACAGTGTGCCCTTGTTGCCAAGAAGGCCAATGGCATGTTGGGATGTACAAGTAGGGGCACTGCCAGCAGATCGAGGGACGTGATTGTTCCCCTCTACTCGACATTGGCGATGCCTCATCTGGAGTACTGTGTCCAGTCGTGGGCCCCACACTACTAGAAGGATGTGAAAAAACTGGAAAACATCTAGTGGAGGGCAACAAAAATGATTAGGGGACTGGAACACATGACTTATGAGGAGAGGCTGAGGGAACTGGGATTGTTTAGTCTGCAGAAGAGAAGAATGAGGGGGGATTTGATAGCAGCTTTCAACTATCTGAAGGGGGGTTCCAAAGAGGATGGATCTAGACTGTTCTCAGTGGTATCAGATGACAGAACGAGGAGTAATGGTCTCAAGTTGCAGCGGGGGAGGTTTAGGTTGGATATTAGGGAAAAAATTTTCACTAGGAGGGTGGTAAAGCACTGGAATAGGTTACCTAAGGAGGTGGTGGAATCTCCTTCCTTAGAGGTTTTTAAGGACAGGCTTGACAAAGCCCTGGCTGGGATGATTTAGTTGGGGATTGGTCCTGCTTTGAGCAGGGGGTTGGACTAGATGACCTCCTGAGGTCTCTTCCAACCCTGATATTCTATGATTCTACCAAACTGAGACTAGAAATAAGGTGTGCATTTTTGACAGTCACAGTAATTAAATATTGGAGCTACTTACCAACAGTGGTGGTGGATTCTGCATCACTGACAATATTTATAACTAGATTGGATTTTTTTCTAAAAAATCTGCTCTAGAAATTATTTTGTGGATGTTCTCTGGCCTGTGTTATACAGGAGATGAGAGAAGATGATCACATTAGTCTCTTCTGGCCTTGTAATCTATCAGTTTTCCATTGTATATATTAGCACTCCTAATGATAGGGGGTGGGGGGGAAAAGGGGGAAATTCTGGCCCCAGTAAAATCAATGAGAATTTTGCCATTGGCTTTGCTGGGAGCAGGATTTCACCAACAGGATTTTGGGTCTAATCCAGTGATACTCAGACCTCCGTGCTTCAGGAGTCAAATAAATTGGCGATCAACATTATCCAAAAGAGCCACAGTAGTGTGAATTCATTGTTTATATATAATTTTCAAAGCAAAATTTTATCAACTACAATTGGTTAATAACATAGTAAAAGCCTTCTGTTTGGTTAATAATGTAGATAGGTTAATAATTAATTCAAATCAGTGTTTCTAATACCATGTGCTTCAAAGAGCCACAGGAGAGAGACACTTTAAAGAGCCACTTGGGCTCCCGAGACTCAGTCTGAGTATCGCTGGCCTGGTCCTTCTCTAATGAAGTCAATAGTCAAGGCTCCATTGACTACAGTGGGAGCAGGACCAGGCCTTAAATTGTAAATAAAAGCTGACCACAGACAGTTGGACAGGTCGGTAATGCCGTGTGGCCCCATCCCTTCCAACTTCACGTTAGCTAAGAAGTCTAAATATACTGACTATATATTTATATATTTTTCTAATGCTTCTCTCATAGTAGATACAACAATTTAGAGAAAATTAGAAATGGACAAGAGTGAGGGAACAATCTGACTAATGAAAGCCCAGCTAGGGCAGAGCAAACCAGATTGAATAAAATAGTTATCACTCTGTATAAGAAATCCCAGGGTCTGCCACCTGCTCAGATATTTATTGGGATACATCTGTAGTATAAGATTCCAGGAATCTGTATATCACTCTGAAGCCTAAAATGTCTGCGGAGTCAGTGTGAAGTGGTTCATGCAGCAACAAGCATGGCTCAGAGCACTTTTTGTTCAGAATATCACCAGCTTGAATCATCATCACGGATTACACCCATGCAATGTACAACTACAGTAAGGGATGTCTCTATAATATGCCAAGAGTCGTAGACCACTGTCATTATAGAGGTAACACAACCAATTACCATCCGTACACGGCAGCTAATTTCATGCAACAATTTCATTAGTTGTATGAAGGAGACTGCACAGATGGTGTATTACTTGGCCCAGCTGTCGCACCCATGCACCAATCTGCCATCCCCACAAATCTCCTGGCACAACCTCCACAGACGTAAATCAATACAACCAGTGTAGCCAATAACATCAAATATATAGCCCCTCACCACAGCACACACCCTTCATTCAACCACCTTCACACAACTCTCTCAGTACAACACCGACGTGTGAGACGCATGTCACTCCCCTGTTTTTCGCAAACAACTCTTGTCTTAGAGCTGACAAACTCACTACATCAAGCACATTGTTTATAGGGCATTAGTCCAAAAAAGGTAACATGTAAGGCCTCTATTGAAAGCTTTCAACTTATCAGTGATCATAGTCATGATGTGTGTACAAGTGATATTTACGGAACAATGTAACTATTTAAGTTAAAAGTTTCTGCCCTTTAAGTTAAAAGGAGTCGCCGGGGGTAATATTATTCGGTGACATCCTATTCATTCAGAAGGGAGTTTCCTCTCCTTCCTGGTTAGCCAATCATGCAAGGCAAGGCTGATTGCCCCGTCACAGAACAACCAATAGAAACCCATCGAAGACAACTGCAAACAATCAAAACCAGTTGGAGGTAAAAGTGGAACATGATCACACCCAGAGGATCACCCTGTCTGTGAATAAAGACAGAAGAACATTTCAGTTTAACATAGGGTGGGAGAGACACTCTGGATCCATTCATTGAGGAGACATCTTGTCGAGCAGGGGTATTTTTCATGAGAGATTAGTTCCTGTGAAGACAGCCAATTCTGCCTTGGAGTGAACTTGTGGAGGGAACCTCCTGTATTAGATAGGAAAGGTAACTATTAATGAATGTAATGCAAGTTTGGTGTTTTATGATTTTGTTTTGTATTGTAACCATTTATTTTCATAGATTCCAAGACCAGAGGGGACCATTGTGATCATCTAGTCTGACTTCTTGTATAGCACAGAGAATTTCCCCAAAATAATTCATAGAGCAGATCTTTTAGAAAAAAAAATCTAGTCTTGATTTTAAAATTGTGAGTGATGGAGCATGCAACACGATTCTTGGTAAATAGTTCCAATGGTTAATTACCCACATTGTCAAAAATGTAAGCCTTATTTCTAGTCTGAATTTGTCTAGTTTGAACTTCCAACCACTGGATCTTGTTAGACATTTCTCTGCTAGATTGAAGAGCCCATTATTAAATATTTGTTTCCCATGTAGATACCTAAAGACTGTGATCAAGTCACTCCTTAACTTTCTCTTTGTTAAGTTAGATTGAGCTCTTTGAGTCTATTTATCACTGTAAGGCAGGTTTTCTAATCTTTTAATCATTTTCATGGCTGTTCTCTGACCCCTCTCCAATTTATCAACATCCTTCTTGAATTGTGGGCACCAGAACTGGGCAAAGTATTCCAGCAGTTGTTGCACTAGAGCCAAATGCAGAGGTAAAATAAGCTCTCTACTTCTACTCAGGATTCCCCTGTTTCTGCACCCCAGGATCGCATTACCGTTTTTTGCCACAGCATCACACTGGGAGGTCACGTTTAGCTGTTTATCTACCACAACCCCCAATCCTTTTTCAGAGTCACTGTTTCCCAGGATAGAGTCCCCCATCCTGTAAGAATGGCCTGCATTCATTGTTCCTGGATGCATACATTTACATTTAGCTGTATTAAAATGCATATTGTTCGCTTGTGCTCTGAATCAGTGACCTGTCCTCTTCGTTACATACCACTCCCCAAATTTGTGTGTCATCTGGAAAGTTTATCCGTGCTGATTTTATGTTTTCTTCCAGGTCACAGATAAAAATGTTAAGTAGTGTGAGGTGAAGAACTGATCCCTGCAGGATCCCATTGAAAACACACCCACTAGCTGACGATTCCTTGTTTACAGTTACATTTTGAGACCTCTCCATTAGCTAATTTTTAATCCATTACTCTCTCTTGTTCTGGAAGAATCTCTCCTCTTTCTTAAATAAACCTCCTTTTGTTTCATTACAAGTGCTGTGTGGGTTACAGGAGCGGTGGGTCAAGGTGCAACTGGTAAACTGGGGTACACTGCTCCTTTGAATGCAGAGGATCTGGGATTTCTGTAAGTAGTCGGTGTCAGGGGGTGGATACCACAGCAGAATCTTCAAAGGACTCAGGGACCGGGGTGCACCAGGTGTCAACCTGCAGAGAAAAGGCAGGGCTGGTGTAGCCCAGAGGAGAGTGCCCAGAAGGTTTAGCGTGAATGGCTAACGGGCTGGCATGTTAGGGAGCTAACACCCATCCAAGCACTGGCAAGACAACTTCTTGCTGGAGTCACGAGGCTACAAGGTGACTCTCAGTCCTGGGGACCCAGAGCCCTGTCATGCCATACACAGATCACTGTAGCCACCCACATGTCAACACAAGCAGCACACACAATAACCCCAAGCGTCATGCTGAAGCCTAGAATAGCTGTTGAATCAGTGGGCAGAAACAGAAACAGGGTCAGGCATGACAGAAAGCATTTTTTGTTTCAAATATCACTGGCCTGAATCGTCCCTAGCGTTCACAGGCTGCTCCTGTCCAGGTTTAAGTTCACAGCCATTTTTGGCTTTTTCACACATACGACTTAGTTAGGGACTTCGGTATGATTTAGTTGGAGTTGGTCCTGCTTTGAGCAGGGGGTTGGACTAGATGACCTCCTGAGGTCTCTTCCAACCCTGATCATCTTCTTCTATGACTTTATGAATTACACCCAGGTGACGCCACAGACTTTCAGCTCCGAGTACAATTATAAAAATCAATTGGCTCCAGCATTTAACTATTATTTATACATTTGCAATGGTGATTGTAACATCATATACCTTAAAATGACCTCTTCTCACCATGTACTATCAATAGAATAATCTCATGTCAATCTCAGGACAAAATTCTACAATTGCCCCAAATTATGAGGATAATTTTATTTCACATCAAAATTTGCATTTCTCTCCAACAACTCGGAGGCCATTTTACTAGTATTACAGAAAAGCGTTTACATCATGTATGCGTCGTGAACCAGGTGATACGAGAAACGTTGTCGTTCACCAAGGAAGTGACTCTCGTTCTCTTCGAAGGTGTCTTCAGTAGTAGAGTTGGTCAGGAATTTTTCAACTAAGTTTTTTGTCAAAAAATGCCGATTCATCTCCACTGAAACGGCTTGTGAAACAGGTTTAGATTTGATGAATCTTCTGACTCAAAAAATGCTGAAAAAAAGTTTCAAAGGTGCGTAAATATTTTATTTTGACATTTTCAATATGAAAAAAATCCGCTTTCTGATTCAACACTTTTTGCTGTGAAGTTTAAGCTAATTAGACTCGATTTTAAAAAAAAAAAAAAAAGGTTGAAATTGAAACCAAATGTTCTGAAATGATCAAAACAAAACATGACTCAAAACTGGTTTTGTGGTTTGTGAATATTTCAGATTTTGAATTTCAGCCTGAATTGAGATGAGAAAAAAAATTGCACTCCCTGTAAATGTTTCCCACCCAGCCGTAATCGTTCATCATTTCCTTGCGGTTCTATTTCCTCTCCTTAGCTTTTGGAACACTCTGGGGCCTCTCTTCTCTCGTGGTATCTGTGGTCTTGAGCCCCAAGGTTAAGGTTGGATCATCTCCTGCTGATGTAAATCTGACGTGGTGACTCTTAAAGAACCCTGCACAGTTCCCAGTTGCTCTAATGGCCCACTGGCGTGACCAACCGGCTAGATAATTGATAGAAGCCTGCAGAAGACCAGACAAGACAGAACCAGCCCAGAATGCCAATGTCTGCCCCACTCCCATTCAGTTATGCAGCATATTCCTAGCTGCAGTTGTGCAACTGGGCCTGGGGCTTGCATTTACTTTTCAGAAGGTTTAGAAGGAGGTTTAAGGAAATGAGACCCACATTGTCCAGTTTCTTTTTTTTCTCTCTCTGCATGCCTTTGCCTTCTGGGTAATACCCTTACCATGAGACTGGACCACTGTCAGCAAAAGTGAGGGCAGCTCCAAACAATGGACTAAGGAGAGTGGTGAGGGATACACACATGGGGAAAATATTACTGAGAAGATGCTAAAGATAATTAGAAGGTGTCAGTCTGCAGGGGAAAAATACACCGATATTATCCTTGTCTTCAAATCAAGGATTACTCCAGCTGCTCTTAATCTCTGTGAGAAAACAAAGAAACGCATGGTCCGTGCTGTTGTAGGCCACAGAAGTGACTGCAAAGCTCTCAGACGAAAAACATAGACATGATTTTATATTCCACTTGGTTACATTCAGGGTCACTGTATCAAAGACACAGCCTGACTCTTAAAAAGGAAGAGGAGAATACTCTTTCAAGGTTGGCTACAGCCTTTCCAGCAGCTCTCTAACTCAAGCTCCGTGAAACTCAAAGTATGTCATTTTCATAGTAATTAGTTTAGGTTGTCTGACACATTAGCTTTCTATCACTGGAGAAGTGTCTAAACAACCTGTTTTTACGTAGTGTTTGGTAATCCGGGATAATCACCAAGGGGTAAGAAACAGAGATGTGCTTTGTTACAGATACTTACAATGGTTTTATACATAACTCCTCTCAGATACCGATCCTTACAAGCTGCAGTTTTATGGATCGAGATGAACATGGGAATTGACAGACCGGATCAAACCACTGTCCACTTCTGAAATATCTGCTCTCAGCCATGATCAGAACCTGTAGAGGAAAGGGAAAGAAACCCCACAGTGGACAATTATCTAAATTGCCCATAGAGAAGTTTCTGTCTAACTCAAGATTGTTAAAGGTGATCTTATTCCCCCAGCATGAGGGATAATAGAGCAGCTGTGTGGAGGACAGAAGTTCCATTTTGTGAAGGTTTTTGAGAGTGCGAAATGTGGCTTCATTCCAAATTGGAATGAAAACTAAAATGTTCAGAATTCTCTGCAAAGGAAAATTCTGGCAAACAAAATGTTTCAGGTTGATTGAAATAATTTGTTTCTATTTTGACTTAATATTTTTGTATTATATTGTAATATAATACAAGTTTATGTATACACACATGCACAATATAATGATAATATATATAATGCAGAATACAAACATTTAATATGAATAGTATTTTCCAAACTAAAAATCAAAATGATCAGTTCAGAAAGGTGCTAATGGGGTGTTTCAAGGCTGTTCGAACTTTTTTCCCACATTTTCTGAACTCTGGTGAGACTGATGCAATTTCATTAAGTGTTTTGATTTAAACAGAACTGTATATTCTGGTGGAATATTGTTTAATTAAAGCTTCTCTTACCAGCTTTAGTTAATATCCTTTAATAAAAGTTCTTTTTTCCGTCTCTTTCATGATACTGTGTATATTATGATTATCCATACAAATGTCTAATCCCTTTTTAATTCTCACTAATCTTTGGCCTCAATGGTATATTGTGGCAATGAATCGCATTGGCTGATTGTTCATGGCATAAAAAGAATTTCCTTTCATCAGTTGTAAATGTTTTTTGTGTGACGAAATATGACCAAAAGTGTCTGTGTTGATTGCATATTTCAGTCTGTATCCCAAATGTGATTTCTGTGCTTGACTTCTAAGACAGTGCTTAAGACTGACAAAGAGGGTCATGCAGTTCAAACACCTTCACCTGCCGAGGAGACACAACTCATTGAGAATGAATGGGTCTAACTGCCTTATAATGGCCACACACGGGCATTCTCCAGGATAGGCCCCGGTGGACGCTCCCGCTGACTGGAAAAAAACAGTTTGAGCAAGCAGACTCAGAGACTCACAGTGTGAGAAACAAGCCAGGAGAGAAGAACAACACAGAACATGCTAAAAGAAAAGGAGGACTTGTGGCACCTTAGAGACTAACAAATGTATTTGAGCATAAGCTTTCGTGAGCTGCAGCTCACTTCATCGGATGCATGCCATCAGAACACGCTGACAGTTGTGACCAAGGTTTGCCACAGAGACCTTGGTTGTGCGCTGGACCTGTTCTGTTCCTGGAGCTGATGAGGCAGGCCGGCCTCACTGAACTTGTAGTGAGGAGTATGATTAGATGAGACTAAACAGGCACGTTGACCACTTATTGTTTTAAAATCCTTTTTCTCAAATTCCATGTTTCACCAAAAAATACAAATACAGTCTTTTGAGGAGGCTATTGGTCATGTATCACTGAGCGGGGGGGCCGAAGGAAGGGACTCAAACCTACCGAATCAGATTTGCAGGGTGGTAAGTAGTTGGCATGTCGGACAGCTTCCCTGTGTCTCACACAGGTGAGCACCAACATTGCAAGACTGGTGTGGGAGAGAGACAGACCAGAAAGGAGACAGATGTGGAGCTAGCCCAGTAACTGAAATACTTCCATGAAACGTCCCCTAGCCTTGTACTCCATGAAAGGGTAAGTAGGAGTTCAGACCAGTCTGCTCCATACTATTTTAATCTACCTGTATTAGGTATGTGCTAAAAAGTCCCAGTTTCTCCAGTCTCTCTGTCTGTAGAATACTTTCCATGCTGGTAAGAATTTTCCTTGCTTGTCTCCAGACCTCTCTATTTCTGCTATATCCTTTTTAGTAGATAAATGTATGCCAAGGCCAGAGGGGACGACTGTGATCATCTAGTCTGACCCCCTGCATAACACAGGCCACCGGACTTCCCTGAAATAATTCCAGTTTGAACTGGAGCAGATCTTCTAAATAGACATATTTGAGATAAGATGACCAGAAACAAACGCAGTCTCCCAAGTGATGGGCATGCTCTAGATTTATTTTTATCAGTGTTACAATATGGTTATCGTTTCCCAACCCAGTCTCTGGGTGAAGACGATGTTTCTGGGCTCTGTAACTTACTTTAGGTGCAAACATGGGGCTCTGAATCTTGCTGGGCTCTGTGGTGTGCATGCCGTTGCTTAAAGATGAAAACAAATCAGGTCCATCAGTTATACCAATACATGTAGCAAACCATAAATAATGACATTTCATTGATGGTGGGTTGCAGAGTATAGGATTGATTGCAGAGACCCCGCCCGCCACCACCTGCCGTTACAGATCCACGCTGCCTGCCACCACAGACCCATCCCGCCTGACGGCTGCCACCACAGACCCATCCCGCCTGCCACCTGCCGTGACAGGCCCATCCCACCTGCCACCACAGACCCCTCTTGCCTGATGGCTGCCACCAAAGACCCTTGATGCTGCCCCCACAGACCCATCCCACCTGCCACCACAAACCCCTCCCGCCTGTCACATGCCACTACAGATGCATCCCACCTGCCACCCACTGCCACAGACGCCTCCTGCCTGACAGCTGATGCCACAGACCCATCCTGCCTGCCACCTCCCACCCATCCCATGTGGCTCAAGCCACCACAGGTCTAACCCATACATCACCACTCCCCATCTTCCTGCCACCACCCCGCCACCATAGATTTATCACACCGTACTCCCTTCTGCCACAGACCTATCCCATATGACACAAACCACAACAGACCCATCCCCTATGCCACCACCCACCACTATAGATCCACCCAGGCCACCGCCACCTGCCACAGACCCATCCTGCCCTTCCCACCTGCCAAAAACCCACCCCATAATGCCACCTGCGGCCACCTATTATCATAAACCAAACCCATGCACCACAACCCACCACAGACCTGTCCCAGACGGCACCATCTGCTGCCACACACCCATCCTGAACCCAACCGGCTGCCACCACAGATTGTCCCACGCACCACTCCATACTGCCACCCACCATCACAGACCCCGCTGATACCCACCCTCACAGATCCAGTACCCAATTCATCATCACAGACAAATCCAGTGCCCCAAATGCCATCTTAGACCAACAAATTAGACATTTAATTGAATCAAAAACCAAATATTAAACAACTTAATTTAAGACAGCTGAGCCCTCGGCTGCAAGTCCAGGAGATCCAGCATAGTCCCAACAGGGCACGTTCTGCCTTCCTGCCAGCTGGCACATATGCTGCAGTCATTAGCACACATGAGCTGGGGACACCTCTTCCCAGGAAAAGAACAGTGCATCCTGAAGTGCCTTATAGCTGCCAGCTCTGAGCCATCCAGCCATACGCTGGCAGGGTGGTTCTCATAACAGACATATATCTGGGCATCACTCCACTGCTCCTCATTCCCAGGGAAAGCAAGATTTGTCCCTCAGACATTACAAGAGTGAACCACCCATTTACCAATAACGTGAGCATCAAGGTCTATCTCTCTGTATTCCTGCCCTGTCATGAAGACAAAGCAGTCACACAAAAGAAAAAAAAATGCACTAGAGAAACTTTAGCCATCTCTTTACACCTTCTCTCTCTCCAGTATGTCGTGGGTCACCTTTACATCACACTGTGGAAGAGAACATAACCTTTCTCTGGTCACTTGCATCCACAGGAAATACAGAACGTAAATTTCACCTTATACTTGTGGCCAGCAAAATAACGCTAGTGGTGTTCTACAGAGGTGAAATATACAAGTTAATTCATCTTTAAGAGTGTGACCTATAGTTATTGATATTGATGAATGATAATAAAATGAAAGTAACTTGCATTAAGGTTAATGAAATAGAGATAATATCAGAATTGACTAAGAACATAAGAACAGCCATACTGGGTTAGACCGGCACTGTCTTCCGCCATTGACCAGTGCCAGGTACCCCAGAGGGAATGAACAGAGCAGGTAATCATCAAGTGATCCATCCCCTGTCACCCATTCAATCATAGAATCATAGAATATCAGGGTTGGAAGGGACCTCAGGAGGTCATCTAGTCAAACCCCCTGCTCAAACCAGGACCAATCCCCAACTAAATCGTCCCAGCCAGGGCTTTGTCACGCTGGGCATTAAAAACTCCTAAGGAAGGAGATTCCACCACCTCCCTAGGTAACCCATTCCAGTGCTTCACCACCCTCCTAGTGAAAAAGTTTTTCCTAATATCCAACCTAAACCTCCCCCACTGCAACTTGAAACCATTACTCCTTGTTCTGTCATCTGCTACCACTGAGAACAGTCTAGATCCATCCTCTTTGGAACCCCCTTTCAGGTAGTTGAAAGCAGCTATCAAATCCCCCCTCATTCTTCTCTTCCGCAGACTAAACAATCCCAGTTCCCTCAGCCTCTCCTCATATGTCATGTGTTCCACTTCCCTAATCATTTTTGTTGCCCTCCACTGGACGCGTTCCAATTTTTTCACATCCTTCTTGTCGTGTGGGGCCCAAAACTGGACACAGTACTGCAGATGAGGCCTCACCAATGTCGAATAGAGGGGAACGATCACGTCCCTCGATCTGCTGGCAGTGCCCCTACTTGTACATCCCAACATTCCATTGGCCTTCTTGGCAACAAGGGCACACTGTTGACTCATATCCAGCTTCTCACCAACTGTAACCCCTAGGTCCTTTTCTGCAGAACGGCTGCCTAGACATTCGGTCCCTAGTCTGTAGCAGTGCATGGGATTCTTCCGTCCTAAGTACAGGACTCTGCACTTGTCCTTGTTGAACCTCATCAGATTTCTTTTGGCCCAATCCTCTAATTTGTCTAGGTCCCTCTGTATCCTATCCCTTCCCTCCAGCGTATCTACCACTCCTCCCAGTTTAGTGTCATCTGCAAACTTGCTGAGGGTGCAATCCACACCATCCTCCAGATCATTAATGAAGATTTTGAACAAAACCGGCCCCAGGACCGACCCTTGGGGCACTCTGCTTGATACCAGCTGCCAAGTAGACATGGAGCCATTGATCACTACCCGTTGAGCCCGACAATCTATCCACCTTATAGTGCATTCATCCAGCCCATACTTCTTTAACTTGCTGGCAAGAATACTGTGGGAGATCATTTCAAAAGCTTTGCTAAAGTCAAGGAATAACACGTCCACTGCTTTCCCCTCATCCACAGAGCCAGTTAGCTCGTCATAGAAGGCAATTAGATTAGTCAGGCACGACTTGCCCTTGGTGAATCCATGCTGACTGTTCCTGATCACTTTCCCCTCCTCTAAGTGCTTCAGAATTGATGCCTTGAGGACCTGCTCCATGATTTTTCCAGGGACTGAGGTGAGGCTGACTGGCCTGTGGTTCCCCAGCTCCTCCTCCTCCTTCCCTTTTTTTAAAGATGGGCACTACATTCGCCTTTTTCCAGTCATCTGGGACCTCCCCTGATCACCATGAGTTTTCAGAGATAACGGCCAATGGCTCTGCAATCACATCCGCCAACTCCTTTAGCGCTCTCGGATGCAACGCATCCAGCCCCATGGACTTGTACTCGTCCAGCTTTTTTAAATAGTGCCAAATCACTTCTTTCTCCACAGAGAGCTGGTCACCTCCTCCCTATGCTCTGCTGCCCAGTGCAGCAGTCTGGGAGCTGACCTTGTTCGTGAAGACAGAGGCAAAAAAAGCATTGAGTACATTAGCTTTTTCCACATCCTCTGTCACTAGGTTGCCTCCCTCATTCAGTGGGGGCCCACACTTTCCTTGGCTTTCTTCTTATTGCTAACACACCTGAAGAAACCCTTCTTGTTACTCTTAACATGTCTTGCTAGCTGCAACTCCAGGTGTGATTTGGCCTTCCTGATTTCACTCCTACATGCCCGAGCAATATTTTTATACTCTTCCCTGGTCGTTTGTCCAATCTTCCACTTCTTGTAAGCTTCTTTTTTTGTGTTTGGATCCCTCTTGTCCACATGCTTGTTGACCCCCTCAATGAATTCTAGTAGATTGGTGAGGCATGATTTCCCTTTACAAAAACCATGTTGACTCTTTCCCACGATATTTTGTTCAACTATGTGCCTGAAAACTTTGTTCTTTACTATAGTTTCAACCATTTTACCCCGTACTGAAGTCAGGCTTACCGACCTGTAATTGCCGGGGGTCACCTCTGGAGCCCTTTTTAAAAATTGGTATCAGATTAGCTGTCCTCCAGTCATTTGTTACAGAAGCTGATTTAAATGATCGGTTACAGATGACAGTTAGTAGTCCTGCAATTTCACGTTTGAGTTCCTTCAGAACTCTTGGGTGAATCCCATCTGGTCCTGGTGACTTATTGCTGTTTAGTTTATCGGTTTGTTTCAAAACCTCCTCTAATGACATCTCAATCTGGGACAGTTCCTCAGATTTGTCACGTAAAAAGAATGGCTCAGGTTTGGGAATCTCCCTCACATCCTCAGTGATGAAGACCAATGCAAGGAATTCATTTAGATTCTCCGCAATGGCCTTAACTTTCTTAAGTGCTCCTTTAGCATCTCGATCGTCCAGTGTCCCCTCTGGTTGTTTAGCAGCTTCCTCCGTCTGATGTACTTAAAAGAGAAATTGCTATTACTTTTTGGGTCTTTGGCCAGCTGTTCTTCAAATTCTTTTTTGGCCTTTCTAATATTTTTATACTTCATTTGCCAGAATTTATGCCCCCTTCTATTTTGCTCACTTGGATTTAACTTCCACTTTTTAAAGGATGCCTTTTTGCCCCTCACTGCTTCTTTTACTTTGTTGTTCAGCCACAGCGGCACTTTTTCGTTCTCTTACTATGTTTTTTTTTTTTTTTAATTTGGGGTATACATATAAGTTGGGTCTCTATTATGGTGTCTTTAAAAGGTACAGCACCAAAAGTGAAATCCCTGTAAACTACATGGAAACTTTTTAATCTCTGTTTAACTAATCTGCTTGTTTTTGTGTAGTTCCCTTTTCTAAAATTAAATGCTACGCTGTTGGGCCACTGTGGTGTTTTCCCTGCCACAGGGATGTTACATTTAATTATATTATGGTCACTATTACCCAGCAGTCCAGCTATATTCACCTCTTGGATCTGATCTTGTGCTCCACTTAGGACTAGATCAGGAATTGCTTCTTCTCTGATGGGTTCCAGGACTAGCTGCTCCAAGAAGCAGTCACTTAAGGTGTCAAGAAACTTTATCTCTAGATCCCGTCCAAAGGTGACATAAACCCAGTCAATATGGGGATAGTTGAAATCCTCCATTATTATTGAGTGTTTTTATTTTAATAGCCTCTCTGATCTCCCTGAGCATTTCACAGTCACTAGCACCATCCTGGTCAAGTAGTCAGTAATATATCCCTACTGCTATATTCTTATTATTATATTCGAGCATGGAATTACTATCCAGAGAGATTCTATGGTACAGTTTGGTTCATTTAAGATTTTTTACTTCATTTGATTCTATGCTTTCTTTCACATATAATGGCACTCCCCTACCAGCATGACCTGTTCTGTCCTTCCGATATATTTTGTACCCTGGTATTACTGTGTCCCATTGATTATCCGCATTCCACCAAGTTTCTGTGATGCCTATTACATTAGTGTCCTCATTTAATATGAGGCACTCTAGTTCAACAATCTTATTATTTAGACTTCTAGACTGAAACACATATTAATAGATAATTATGGCTAAAAAGGAATAATCACAAATAATCAGCAATGTATGACAGGAGAATAAGCAGTATGGTATATTGAACAGAAAAATATATGACAAAAATTTAAACCTGTCCCCAGATCTTGCTGTAAAATGTTAAAGTTTCCTTGGTTATGAAATTTAATAAACTTTCAATCTGAAATAGGCATTCCTATGTTTACATGTTGACTATCTTTTCCCTTATTCCCTTTACTTCATTATCTCTCTTACGCTCAAATATGCTCCTTCTTATGAATAAAAATCACAAAAACTCATGGTGGTTTGTGAGGGTGCGTTGATTTTTGTTTGTTTTTTGTGAAATCTTGATGACAGCAAAACCCCTCAGAATTCCAAGTGCTCAACTTTTGTTGAGAGCATTTCTCAAAGCAAATGCCCTTTTAAGATGAATGGGAACGTTTGCATTTCTCTTTAATATTAGTTTGTCATCTGTCGAGCTGCAGAGTAAAGAAGAAAGCCGTGCACTAGTTTACATAGGGACGGTTACAGTCACAGCCAGCAGTCCCAGACACACTTTCTCTTTAAATAAATGTTTAGCGTCTGGAGAAGCACTAGATCAGGCTGCAATATACCCTGCAGTAGAGAGCGCGTCTCCACTGAAGCACTTCACGCAGTGCCCGTTTACACCAGGGCTGAATTTTGCTCTAAATCCTACACTTGCATGGATTTTACACAACTCTTCATTTCCATTTTCCCAGTTCATAACTAACCATCTAAATTGGTTACAGTCATGAACTGCCTCACTGTCTAGTCACAAGGAGCAGAGTAATTTCAAATCCATGTTTCCCTTTGTTTTCATTTTTTAGAATTATTGAAATTCTTATTGTATGCATTTGTTCACATGACAGCAAAATAGACTTAAATTTATGCAGAAGTCTGGCAGGCGACATAATAAGGCGTAAGTACAGCAATGTATTCCACCAAGCAATGTCTGAGCCAAGAGTATGTATTTTAGGAATGTGTTTCAAATGAAGCCTTTGAATATGCGTATTTAGTGTTGGAGGAATAACCTTGCAATAATCTCCATAGTGTATGTGGATCATATAAGAACATAAGAAGGGCCATACTGGGTCAGACCAATGGTCCATCTAGCCCAGTGTCCTGTCTTCCGACAGTGGCCAATGCCAGGGAATCATCAAGTGATCCATCCCCTGTCGTCCATTCCCAGCGTCTGAAAAACAGAGATTAGGCATGGGGTTCTCACAACAAATTTTCTGGTGGCCTCAGAGTGTGGCCACCAATTCTTACTGGCATGGGTGGTGGGTGGAGCCCCCTTTGGGGAGGCTAGCCTCCAGCTCTGCCCCTTCTGCCCGAGCACCCCTGCAGCTGGAACCCTGAGACCCCCCCCCCCGACTCCCTGCGGCCAGAGCAACGAGCCCTCCCCAACCAGAGAAACCCTGAGCTCCCCCACCCTCAGCCAGAGTACCCGAGCGCCCTCCTGCTTGGCCGGAGGAGCACCAGACCCCAAGCCGCCCATGAAAAGCCGCAGCGTGACAGCGTCTCTTCCCAGAGAAGAACCTGAGCTTTTGAGCTGCCCCAGGCACGTTCCCGGGCGGCTGAGGAGGTGATACATAAAAAGAAAAGGAGGACTTGTGGCACCTTAGAGACTAACCAATTTATTTGAGCATGAGCTTTCGTGAGCTACAGCTCACTTCATCGGATGCATACTGTGGAAATTGCAGAAGACATTATATACACAGACATTATACATGCGACTCAGCTTCCTGGGTTCCTCAGTAATTTCTCTGGAGTCCAGGGAAATTGCTGAGGAACCCAGGGAGCTGAACAGCTCGTACTCTGCCGCCCCAGGACCTGCATGGGGCAGAATAAAGCAAAAGCATTCCCCGCCCAGCTCGCAAGGGGCTGTCCGGGGGTGGCAGAGCCTGCCCTGGCCTATTATCCTCACCACCCAGGCTTGCTGGTGGTCACTCTGACAATTTTTTCCAAAAAAACCCATAATTAACTTTAGGAAAAAAAACAAATAAATACGCACAGACACCTGTCCAAATCATTATACTGTATGTAGGGTTTTTTTTTTACTGACTCAATAATAAAAATAATGTACAGTTGTCTCTATTCTTTACTGGACCTAAACAGACTAGAAACACAAACAGGGTGCTTTGCACATTCTTGTCTTTTGTTGTTGTTGTTTCTTTTGTTTTCAGATTTCCTGGCTAGTAAGTCTGCGGCTGTGAAAAGTGATACTTGTCTCTTAAAATCGCTTTTCACAGCCTCCCAGCTACCTCCTAAGTCTGCTGTGAAAAGTGACATTAACAAACATACAAATATCAGATTTATTCAGCCCCGGCAAGCCCGGGGACCAATTAAGCCCTGGATGGGGAGGTGGGTAAGGAGGCAGCAGGGGCCAGGAACGATGGGGGGAGGGGGCGTGAGCCTGGGAGACGGCACCCAGTGCTGAGCCCTGCAGCTGGAGCCTGCTGCCCACCATCCCGGGCTGGAAGTCTGACCCCACCACCTCCGGGAAGGTGGGAACTCAGCGCTTTTGACCTCTGGGGCAGAAAGAGCAGCGCAGGGAGTGCCAGGCGATACACAGGGTTAGGAGACTTTACAAAATAGTGAGCCTTTTCCTTTCTGAACCATGCCCCGGTCTTGCCCGAGGCGCCATTCCTGGAGAAAAGTAAGCTCCTGTAAATGCCAGACTTGCCCCAAGGGCAGCCTGCAATTCAGTGTGGGAAAGGTCAAATCGTGAGAGCGATGAGATCCACAGCTATTAAAAATAACTCTCTGGGCTACAAAAACCAGCTTTGGACAAAGGCTCCACCACTCGCTAGCTTTCTGCTTCCGTCACTAAGCGTCTCACACATAATGAGGAGCCACTCCGATTTGCTTTTGGTCAGTTAGACTCTCCAGGCACTGAACGGCTTCGAGGTGACTGAACGGGTACACGGCAAGAAACAACACTGCGGCTGAGTAATAGGCATCATAAATATTCCTTTGGTTATGTTTGCACAAAAAGTGTTTTCACTCACCTCTAGCAATGCCTTTTTCCGATTAAGCCTGTCAGTGCTGGGAACAGAGGTTTGCCTCTCTTCCAGATCACACACTGAAATTGGCCAGAGCATCATAAAATATCATTAGGCGTTTCTGTCCTTTCTTAGAGCTGTAGCTCTGGCGCCTATTGCCAACGAAATTGTCAGATTCCTGTCGTCAGGAGACTCAGACATCAGCCTCCAGGGTGAAAGGTTGGAATTCTAATGAGGGCCCAAGCACAATGAGGGAAGGTTCATTAGCTTTGTAGCTTCCCAGGTTCTAGCAGCCAAACTTGCCTCCTTGTATTGTCCTTTTCCACAACCCTCAGAACGGTTACAATTACATGTATTAGCTATAGCATTTCCCAGTGAGTCAGTTAAAAAAATGACACTTTGGAGGATCTCACTTATTTGTTGGGTTATTTTAAACGTGGTGTTTTAGAAGGACTTGTAGCACAAGACAAATCTGTAGAATGGAGTAAAGCTGGGGGATCAGTAGTTGAAGAACTGTGAATCTTTTGCATTTTAATGTATACAAACCATTCTCTCTTGATTTATTTGTTTTGCTGCAAACTGAGAAGGTCTTGTATGAAATTGGAGCCTTTAGAATTTCCCTAGACATAAGTGCCTCCGCTGAGGAGATCTAGGCAGCTATTGCCTGAAGACTCATAGACGCAGTTTAAGCTTGCATTGTGTCTCATCTGTGCTATAATATTGTCACAGAAATGGATAAACATTGCATCAGTTCTGGCTAAGGTTACGTTTTTAAGGCTCTCTTGAGACTGCTGCTCTTCTGTGCCATTTCTGTTCTTGTCAAAATCTTTATCGCATTAATAAGTTATTATCAGAGCAGTGCTTAGATGAAAATGCGGAGCGACTCCCTTCCCTCCTAGGAGAGGCAAACTGTCCACTTCTCCTAGCTAAACTAATTTTAATTAGGAATTGCCCATTTCTCATCTGATTTTTATATATTTTCCTACAATGTGTCTTTGCTTTAAAGAAACTAGAAGGAAAGTTAGCTGCAGATGCAGGGTCAGTGTGTAGAGCAGATACTTTCCATTCAGTGGCTGGTATTCCGGTTCTCAAGCAGGGGTACGTGTGCCCCTGGGGGTAGAAAGAGGTCTTCCAGGGGGACCTCAGCTCAGCTACATACAAAGCCCTGGCGAAGTCAGTACAAACTAAAATTCCATACAGACAAGGACTATATACTCTACACTGAAATGTAAGTACAATATTTATATTCCAGTTGATTTATTTTATAATTATATGGTAAAAAATGAGTACGTACATATTATTTCAATAACAGTGGGCTGGGACACCTCCGTATGTCTGTGTCTGATTGTGTAAGCAAATAGTTTTTAAGTGAGGTATAACTTGGGGGTATGCAGGACAAATCAGACTCCGGAAAGGGGTACAGTCGTCTGGAAAGACAGAGCCACTGGTCTAGGGCAGTAAGTGAGGAGCTGTTGTAAAGTGCAAGAGGAAAGTTGGAAGACCAGGGAAACGAATGGGCACCTGGAGCCAGGGAGTGGCACAGGGCGAGTGCAGGATTGCAGGAGACTGTGGTGTGGGTGCAGGGGCGGGGCCTGGAAGGACATGGCCGTGAAGCAGTGATAGGGGACCTAAAACCCCTCTGATTGGGAACAACTTTGTAGAAGCACCGAAACCTTCCAGAGCTTCTCCAAACCCGAGCCAGGAGACTGTTGGTGCATGGGATGAGCCATAGAGACGTAAGAGCCAGAACACCACCTGAAAGTAGGACTGAAAAGACACCCAGCTGCACAAACAGGAGAAAACATGCGTTGGTAGGGAAGGAATGTGTATTGCACATAACTATGTGTGGAAAATCCACACTCCTGAGCAGCGTGATACTAACCCAACACCAGGAGTAGGCAGGGATATGTGGCTTGGGGGGCTTCTCCTGTCACCGTCACGGCTGCCTCTTAAGGAGATGTAGCATCAGCGCTGACGGGAGACGTTCTGCCACGGTGCCGTTGGTGCGGACAAGCCCTAGGAGGGCCGAGGAAGCATCAGTCGAAGGGATACGTGAAAATAATCCCAGCTATTGGGCAAAATATCACATGGATAATTTTGTAGCTCATAGCCCAGCTTTGTAAAGGTATTTAGGCATTGCTGCGCTCATTGTCGCAGAGCCTAATAATTCAGGAGCCTACACTGCATTATCAAAAGGGATTTAGGCACTTAGGCATCTCGATCTCACTGACTGGGTTCTAAGTGCCTAAATACCTTTTGAAAATGTGATGGAGGCTCCTAAATCGGTCAGGCCTTGCAACACTGAGTGCAGGCATGAATAAATACTGGGGCCCATGTCTCTACAGCTCATAAAACTTTAGCCACCGTCACCTAGTGCAGTGCAGCAACTAGCCTACATTGCTTTGACTACTCCCAGTCCTCAGCGGGCCACTGCAGGAGCCGGGGCTCACTCGCACTGAGGAGTGCTCTGACCATGCACCCTTTTTTCTGCCATGTCCCTGTGTGCCCCCAGGTCCCCAGAGGGTTGTTTAGCCAGCCAGTGTCTGGCTGCAGCATGGCACCCTGCTGCTAGTAAGGGGGTGGGATCTGGCATCACAGCTTTCGATGTGAGTCCCAGGTTCTCCAGACTGTGCTATTTTTAAATATGTCCTCACCCTGCTCCTGTCCCATCCTCTCTTCACTGCTCGATTCACTCAGTTCCAGCCCGTTGCTTTCTCCGGAAACCCCCCCCCCCACACACACACACACAGTGTTTCCTTTTTTACATTTAATTTCCTTTAAAGTGTTCTTGGAAAATATTCCCTCACTAGAGGATGTATAACCTGCCCTCATGGGCAGACGCCAGGTCTGATGTAGGATAGATACAAGGTTAGAAATAGTCCTACTGTGGGGTCCTGCAGGGAGGCATACGTCCCCCTCTTCTCTTCCATATCTATATGACAGCACTGGGAGATACAGTGAGATATGTGTCCAGATACAAAGCAGGGCAGACCTGATACATACAGAAGAGCTGCACGGCAGGGTGGCACTGGATGGACCAGGAGAGATACACAGCACGGCGGCACCAGGCAAAGCCTAGGGTGCCCTGAGGGAAACCATGTGACCAGAGATTTAGGTTAGATCAGGCTCTGGCACCCTTGGCCTGAACTGTTATCCTGACAGATGAAAAACCCTCCATCCCCCTGCCTTTAAAGTGTATGTATGGGTCGGTTTAAATCTGCACAGAGAGAGGTAAAGCTGCAACGGGTGTGGGAATGCAAATGTGTTTCTAAACAGCATTCTGCCCTTCTCCAAGATTACTTTTAGAGGGGTCTCAGCATGGCCTTGCAAGTACAAGGGTGCATACAATTTTTTATGCACACAAGATCTTCCTCTCTATTTTGTGGGCCTGCAGATACATAAATTAGTGCAACCAGTATGGACAGCAAATTCTGTTAGTGACAATAAAAAGTATTTAGGCATCTAACTATCTGTTCGCCTATGCAAAAGGCTAAGGGGTATGCCCCAAGGCTAAGGTTAAACAATTACTAAAGTGTGGAATTGTTTTAAATTTAAACCTAAAGAGGAAAGCGACTTCTTAAATAAGGTTATTTTTGTCTTAGGCCCATTAGCTCAGCACTGGTCTCCCTAGTCATTGCAGCACATCATGTACGTAGGGACAGATGAATCGAGGTAGTTGGTCAAGCCAATAGTCGTCTCTCCCTTCTTGAACACTGCTCCATTCCAAAGGCTTCAGGGGAAGGTGCAAGAAGCCCAGTAATGGACAATTATTTATAACCTGCCTCTCAGGGGAATTTTTTCCTAATTGCAAGTAGGTCTGTGACAAAGTGTGACCACTTACCACGTGTATTTTAGGTGTGTGTCAGAAACGTGCCTTCTGTGCTTTCTTCTTAGTTCTGTTTCTCTACTCTGGGGGAAGTTGAAGCTCAAACCTCCTCCAACAAGAGGCAGCTCTTTACACAAGCCTAGGATGTGGTCACTCAGACCCTGACAAGAGTTTTGTTCAATATCTTCATAAATGATCTGGAGGATGGTGTGGATTGCACTCTGAGCAAATTTGCGGATGATACTAAACTGGGAGGAGTGGTAGATACGCTGGACGGGAGGGATAGGATACAGAAGGACCTAGACAAATTGGAGGATTGGGCCAAAAGAAATCTGATGAGGTTCAATAAGGATAAGTGCAGGGTCCTGCACTTAGGATGGAAGAATCCAATGCACCGCTACAGACTAGGGACCGAATGGCTCGGCAGCAGTTCTGCGGAAAAGGACCTAGGGGTGACAGTGGACGAGAAGCTGGATATGAGTCAGCAGTGTGCCCTTGTTGCCAAGAAGGCCAATGGCATTTTGGGATGTATAAGTAGGGGCATTGCCAGCAGATCGAGGGACGTGATCTTTCCCCTCTATTCGACACTGGTGAGGCCTCATCTGGAGTACTGTGTCCAGTTTTGGGCCCCACACTACAAGAAGGATGTGGATAAATTGGAAAGAGTCCAGCGAAGGGCAACAAAAATGATTAGGGGTCTAGAGCACATGACTTATGAGGAGAGGCTGAGGGAGCTGGGATTGTTTAGTCTGCAGAAGAGAAGAATGAGGGGGGATTTGATAGCTGCTTTCAACTACCTGAAAGGGGGTTCCAAAGAGGATGGCTCTAGACTGTTCTCAATGGTAGCAGATGACAGAACGAGGAGTAATGGTCTCAAGTTGCAATGGGGGAGGTTTAGATTGGATATTAGGAAAAACTTTTTCACTAAGAGGGTGGTGAAACACTGGAATGCGTTACCTAGGGAGGTGGTAGAATCTCCTTCCTTAGAGGTTTTTAAGGTCAGGCTTGACAAAGCCCTGGCTGGGATGATTTAACTGGGACTTGGTCCTGCTTTGAGCAGGGGGTTGGACTAGATGACCTTCTGGGGTCCCTTCCAACCCTGATATTCTATGATTCTATGATTCTATGAAGAGTCCTTACAGCCCAGCAGGACAGCCACTGGCTCCTCCTGGGCGAGGCCAGCCTCCCCTCAGAACTGTGTGGGGAAGCGGGATGGACAGGAGGCGGGACGATGAACTGTGAAGCAATGGCTAGGAGAAGAAGTGGGAGAGGGTTCGGGCAGGGTCCCGCTCAGCACAGGAGGCTGTGCGTTGCGTGCTGCACACGTGCTCAGCTTACATCCGCTAGATCGAGCGTCCTGTTGTCTAACTGTAACTCACAGTGTTCATCTCTCTAACTTTAGAGAAAAGTAAACTTGAGACAGGATCCAAAAATCAGTTACTTTTGGGGAGAAATCTTCTTCTCTGTCTTCAGATGGACAGTATTTGACGTTGCACATGGCAGTAGAATTGGAATCCACGCACTTTTCCATCCTCGAGGGAAAACACAAGGTGACTGCACACAAGGAGGCCTGTGAGGAAGGCGGGCTGGAGCCTAGAGTCTTTCAAAGCCAAGGCAGAAAGCAGCTTTCACCCCGTGAAGAGGGAGCTGTGGAAGGCAACAGTGAGCACTCACAAAGGGGGCCCGGCCAAGGACACCGGATAATCAAGTTGTTAAAGTTTGGTGAGCAGGAGTGTTGATACCCCATGTGCACTTTTATCCTAGTTCACCCCTAGCACCTACTGGTGCATGGTTATAGAAGATGAAAAATGCTGCAGTGTAACAAGAGCTAGAGAAGGGTATCATCCTGCCTCAGTGTGTCACAACTGAGAATTCCAAATTCAGGACAAACTGCTGGGGAAAAGGGCAGAAACACCCCAAAACGGGTGGTTATTCTTCCATGAGATATAACAAACCAGCAGCAAAAGTAAACTTTTGTCTCACCACACTGGCTAACACCAAGTCAGAAATGCAGCCCCCTTAGGTATTTCAGTCCTGGATTCAACACCCAGACACTAAACTTATTGATGAATGGTTATTTAAAACCAATTTCATCAAACAAAAGGGTTCTTCTGATCCCAAAAGGACCAGCCACATACCCAGGTCAATATATAACTCAGATCTTACCCAAAAATCATGCTGTTGCCAATCCTTCAGTATCTAATATCTAAAGGTTTATTGAAAGAAAGAAAGAAAGAAAGAAAGAAAGAAAGATGAGAGTTAAAATTGGTTAAAGGAATCAAATACATACAATAGTTGCAAGGTTCTCGGTTCAGGCTTGTAGCAGTGATGGAATAAACTGCTGGCTTATTAAGTCTCTGGTTGCTTCCAAACCATTGGAAAGTCCACAGTCCCTTGATTAGAATGTTCCCATTCATATAAGTTCATAGTCCAGAGGTTTGAGCAGTAAAGATACAAAATGGAGATGTTTCCAGGGCCTTTTATAGCTTCTACCAAGTGAAGGGAAACCCATTGTTCTCGCTCTGGAAAATTACAGGGAACAAGATGGTGTTTGGAGTCACTTGGGGAAGTCACATGTCCATGCATGCTTCGCTTAGTTATAGCAGAAGCCATTACCCATACTCTAGTTGGAACATTATAGGAAAGTCCATTATTAAATGTAGATAGGCATCACCCATGGCCCATTGCAGGTTAAGTGTTCTTTGATGGGCCGTTTGACTTAAATAGTCCTTTCAAGACGTGCAGGCTAAATATCATGTGAGTATTACCACAGAAGTAAACATTTTAAATATAGGTACATAGTTAATATTCATAACTTTACATACAAACATGATACATGCATACAAATGGCATAATCATATTCAGTGAATCAAAACTTTTCCATAGACACCTTACTTGACACACTTTGTACAAGGTTTGTTGCGATTATCTAACAGTGGAAGCCACAATGATCTACATGGTCATATTTTAATCAGATAATGTCAAAAAGGGCACCTGAATGTTGAGGTCCTGTTTTGATAAGAACCCCAAAGTTCATGTGCATATCTACACCGGTGCCTCCCTCTCTTATGTATCTTCCTGGCCACACAGCTGCCGCTTCCTGCTTCTGAAGGAGGCCACACAGCCGGCACCTACTCAGCAAGCATCACTGGGGGAAACACTCGACAGATCTCCCTGAGAGCAACACTCCTCTTCTGGACAGGCTCTGCACTCCATCGCTTGGTGCACTTTCCCCTGTCCATGGATGTTCCATGCTCCATCACCATGCCCACGGCAGTGCTTTCCCTTAGCCTCGGTGTCCTGGCCAAATTCCCACGCTGGAAATTGCATTCCCATTGCCCATATGCCCTGCTGTACTTTCAATCATATGCAGTATTTTTCATTTGCTGTCCTATGTTGTTGAGCATTGTCAGTGCTTAGTCACGCAGCTTCCACACTCCAGCCCGGTGATGACTGTGTTTCATTGGTGAATGAGGTGACACCTGTACACTGTTAAAGTCCGAGACAATCGGAAACCAGAATAAAAGGGGCATTGTTACTCATTAAAAATCTCTCTGCTGAGATTTCAACGGCACCGCTCTTAAAGCAGTGTGACTGTAATGCGGTTTCTTACAATGCATTCATTCAAAATGATAGAATAGACATTTAGTAGCTATTATCCCAATCCACAGACTTCAAGAGACCATCACAACAAGAGACTCTGGCGCAGGGTGAGGAAAGAAGGGGAACTATCCTATCTAGCTTGTCTCGGGTTCAGAAGATACATGGCATCCTGACAGCAAATCCACAGCATTCCACATGCCCTACACATTTCCTCTTCTCCACCCTATTAAAGCCACTGGAACCTGATTTCAAAGGACAAAAATGAGCCCAGTGTTGCTCCCTCAATTTACCACACCAGACTCTGAGCTCATTTACATGGGTGAAAAGTCCCTGAATTCAGCAGTTACTCCAGATTTACCCCAGCGTGACCGGAGATGAGGATCCCGCCCCTAGGGTGAAGACCAGGGTGCGGCAGAGTTTGGCCCGCTCTGCCCCCAACAGGTGTACGTTCCACAGCTGGAAGCAGGAGACTGTAATGGCAATCCCTTGCTCCTCCTGTGGAGCTGCCCTGCCAGGGAACTGTCCAGGTGGCTCCCTCCCCAATCCCCCTTACCCGGGGCGGGTGTGGAGCTCTCTAGTGTGGATTCTCCAGAGGATCTGAAGGGTGGGAGAAATCATGGGAACAACCCCTGGACTGCACGCTGAGCACTGTACAGGGTTCAGGGGAGGGGGGGGGGCACATCTGTTGACCCCGCTGGGTGACGACCTGGATGAACAGGTGAGCGCAGAGCTCAAACTTCCTGCAGCTACCCTGCGGCTTGCCTCACTCCAGCCCAGTGCGGACCCGCAGCCCTGACTCTCAGCAGGAGCCGGGCGATGGCGAGACCTGCCCCAGCAAGTGAGGGCTACGGAGCCTCTCTGCGGGGAGGGAATGGGGATGGCCACACAGCACTGCATATAACTGACAGGCACGTACACTTTCCGTTTACCTGCACCCCCCTGGGGGGCACTGGGCTCAGCTGTCTGATGTTCGTTGTCTGTACTCCATATAATGGCTGCTATTCACAGCTTCCTGTTCTCCTTCCCCACTCTCCTTCTGAGAACGGCAACACATACAAGAGAGACTGATATACCCAGTGAGCCCAATGTTCTTCTTAGTACCTAGTCCAAAAATACTCAGAATCCACCTCACTTATTATGCAGCTCTCTACCCAGCTGGGGTTCCTTCCGGACCCCCAAAGCTGATTGATTTAGACTGAGAAGTCTAACAGCAAGGGTCTGATACATCAGCCCTTGGTGAATTGTGCTCTCGGCTCCTTGTTCACAATCCCCTCTGCTATCCATGGGAGTAGTACACACACACAGAGCAGGATTTGGCCACAAAGCAGCATCGAGCTGCTTTACAGACAGTACTGAGTGCCAAAAGATGAAACAATGCCCCCCCAGTGATGCTAAACCTCCCTTCCAGGGAAGCACATTGCATACGATCGGAAACATAGATCAGTGTAAAGACTCTGTTCGACGCTGAACAACATCTAAACAGAGAAGTAGCCAAGGAGTTCACCCTTCTAATGCTACATTCACAAGTGACTCCCTCCTCGGTAATGGAAAGCAAGCTGAACTCTCCAGTGTGAAGGGGAACA
Organism: Chelonia mydas; assembly: GCF_015237465.2. Taxonomy (NCBI): domain Eukaryota; kingdom Metazoa; phylum Chordata; order Testudines; family Cheloniidae; genus Chelonia; species Chelonia mydas. The sequence continues at coordinate 132,174,940 of NC_051246.2, read as the reverse complement.
CAGTGTTCCAGCCTCTGCCAAGCTAGCTGTGGGTCCTGTTGAAGAATGGCTGCACTCTACTAACGACAAAGCCAAACAATACAATTCACACAGCAAACCTGTGAGAGGCAGAAAGTGGAGCACTGGCAGGCAGGGCTCTCATGATGATCAGTGGGAACATTATGTCAAGGACATCGTGAATAATATGCAGAAGGAAATGTATAGCACTTCAAACATCATCTTGTTGGGCTATTTTATTGTCCGGAGGGTGCAGGCTAGGACGAAAGCAGAAGCAGGAGTAGGAGCAGGCTGTTAAGGGCCTTTGTGCTGTGTTTAGGGATAAAATCTATTTACTACATAGTGTCTCCTTTTGTGTCCCTTATTGCTTTCTAGGAAGCATAAGATTTTAACCTGAGGTGAAACAAACCAGCCTCTCATGACTAAAGAAGAAATTCTGCTGCTAGCATCCCTTTCTGGTTCCCTGAACAAGTCTGCCCAGCGAAGCTGTCTAATAACCCAAACAGTGTCAATAGGCAGAAGGTACCTTGTTTAAGAAATCAGGCAGACCAAAACGGGATGAAAAGCCAGAGTGAGCTGATCAGAATCTATTCAGCCCTTGAGTATAGATTTGACAAATACCATTTTGCATGTCATTACATTTTGTCGTATGCTTTGCCACACGCAGTTTGCATTGCATACATCATGCTGGATATCACGCACGGTGGGGTGCTCTGACCTGGATTTAGAGAAAAGTCCAAAGCCTAAAGAGCTTTAATGGGAAAGTGTTTCAGAAGTGGTAGGATCATAGTAACTTTAAAAGCTAGAGGTCAATTCACCCCTGCACGAGGGGGCTAGCCCCAGCTGCTAAACTATTGGCTACTTGAAGGGGGCATCTTTCCTTTTCCACAAATAGTTTTGAAAGGTCTCATTTTCATTTCAATGCAGAACAAAAAAGTGCAGAAACCTTGACATTTTTCACAGAATGGAATTCTTGTTTTCCGACCAGCCCTACTTGGCACAAGGTTTGGGCACCACTAAGGCCATCAAAACGTATGAGTGAGACATAAGTGATGCTCTGCCTGACTCAGAGCAGGGAGCCCAGGTAAGAACCCTACCCCCCAGGTTTGACCATAAATTCAATCCTGAACCTAGGAAACCTTCCCAACAAAAGCTGCACCAAAACCAATTCAGTTCCACGGAAAGTCTCAGGTTTAATGAATTGGCATTTTCTAACAAACAAATGAACATTTTCTGTCCAAAAATTCCCACCCAGCTCTAGTGCTGGCCTCCAGATCAGGGTGTATTTCACCCAGAGAGATGGAAATGGCCAATCAGATCATTGTAAGTACTTTGGAATCCGGCTCACCTTTGTGTTCTGTGTCTGTTCAGTGCCCACCTCAGTGGGGTGCTGCTCCGTGACTAGGGCTCCTCGGTGCTACGGTAATACAAAGACTGAGCCTACACTCACTGTTTGCCTAGGTCAATGCCGAGAGGGAGGACAGGGTGGTTTGAGCAGGCAACACATATAGGAGGGGTAAAGTTTATGTATTGTTGATTTAGTCTTCTATTATCCTGATCTCTTTTTCCATTGTCCCTGATTCTGAGTTCCCTGTAACGAATACAGCTCTGGTTACTGTTTTATCCAAAGTGCACAGTTTGCAAATCGGTTTTCTCTGCTTTCCACCTTGACGACAGAACCGCTTACTGCACGAGACACTCTGTCGAGTTTTGTGGTGAAACTGTGCGCCATGCCCCAGCGCCAGCAAAGCTCAGTGTCATTCTTGACCACACACTCGCCTTTCATGAGCACCCCCAAAAAGTAGCCTCACATCAACACCACCCAAAAGTTATCTGGAAGAAGGTGGGGATCAACTGCCTCAATGCTATGAAATTGGCTTGGCCGTGGTTTACTCAGTTGCATAGTACATAGTGCATCAGTGCAGACAAGAAGCTGCCATGCTCAACTTGTGGACAGGCAAGTGAATCAGACCCTGTGAATCATCCCAGGAACTTTAAAGTCAATGCCTCCACTGTGGCTTTCTGTTTTTGCAAACATCAGACCTCCAACTACCCAGCAAAACATAGTCACAGCACAAGAACTTAATTATGCCACAGACTACCTGGAACTTCCCATCTAGAAGACTATGGACAACAGACCCCAACAATGCCTGAAATCGCAGAAACCAGCATGGACCACAGGCAACTGCCTCAAGTCTCTGGATCTGGCACAGGCATGCCAAAGTGTCAGGACCTCATTCACCGTTCCAAACAAGCATTATATCACTGACCCAGCAAGCTCCCCTCCCGGGTTTGACCTGCTACAAGACTTTGAACCACATCCAAACACACCATGCAAGATGTGGCTACTTGATGCACAAGTGGAAAATCAAAGACTCCCCTTCATGCGACTGCAGTGAGAACATCCAAACCATTGAATACATCAATGTACTCAATGCTTTTTTTGCCTCTGTCTTCACGAGCAAGGTCAGCTCCCAGACTACTGCACTGGGCAGCACAGCATGCGGAGGAGGTGGCCAGCCCTCTGTGGAGAAAGAAGTGGTTTGGGACTATTTAAAAAAGCTGGACGTGCACAAGTCCATGGGGCCGGATGTGTTGCATCCGAGAGTGCTAAAGGAGTTGGTGGATGTGATTGCAGAGCCATTGGCCATTATGTTTGAAAACTCATGGCGATCGGGGGAAGTCCCGGACGACTGGAAAAAGGCTAATGTAGTGCCCATCTTTAAAAAAGGGAAGAAGGAGGGTCCTGGGAACTACAGGCCAGTCAGCCTCACCTCAGTTCCTGGAAAAATCATGGAGCAGGTCCTCAAGGAATCAATTCTGAAGCACTCAGAGGAGAGGAAAGTGATCAGGAACAGTCAGCATGGATTCACCAAGGGCAAGTCATGCCTGACTAATCTAATTGCCTTCTATGACGAGATAACTGGTTCTGTGGATGAAAGGAAAGCAGTGGACGTGTTGTTCCTTGACTTTAGCAAAGCTTTTGACACTGTCTTCCACAGCATTCTTGCCAGCAAGTTAAAGAAATATGGGCTGGATGAATGGACTATAAGGTGGATAGAAAGCTGGCTAGATTGTCGGGCTCAACGGGTAGTGATCAATGGGTCCATGTCTAGTTGGCAGCCGGTATCAAGCGGAGTGCCCCAAGGGTCGGTCCTAGGGCTGGTTTTGTTCAATATCTTCATTAATGATCTGGAGGATGGTGTGGATTGCACCCTCAGCAAGTTTGCAGATGACACTAAACTGGGAGGAGAGGTAGATATGCTGGAGGGTAGGGATAGGATACAGAGGGACCTAGACAAATTAGAGGATTGCGCCAAAAGAAATCTGATGAGGTTCAACAAGGACAAGTGCAGAGTCCTGCAGTTAGGACGGAAGAATCCCAGGCACCGCTACAGACTAGGGACCGAATGGCTCGGCAGCAGTTCTGCAGAAAAGGACCTGGGGGTTACAGTGGGCGAGAAGCTGGATATGAGTCAACAGTGTGCCGTTGTTGCCAAGAAGGCCAATGGCATTTTGGGATGTATAAGTAGGAGCATAGCCAGCAGATCGAGGGACGTGATCGTTCCCCTCTATTCGACACTGGTGAGGCCTCATCTGCAGTACTGTGTCCAGTTTTGGGCCCCACACTACAAGAGGGATGTGGAAAAATTGGAAAGAGTCCAGCGAAGGGCAACAAAAATGATTTGGGGACTGGAACACATGAGTTATGAGGAGAGGCTGAGGGAACTGGGGATGTTTAGTCTATGGAAGAGAAGAATGAGAGGGGATTTGATAGCTGCTTTCAACTACCTGAAAGGGGGTTCCAAAGAGGATGGCTCTAGACTATTCTCAGTGGTAGCAGATGACAGAACGAGGAGTAATGGTCTCAAGTTGCAGTGGGGGAGATTTAGGTTGGATATTAGGAAAAACTTTTTCACTAGGAGGGTGGTGAGACACTGGAATGCGTTACCTAGGAGATGGTGGAATCTCCTTCCTTAGAAGTTTGTAAGGTCAGGCTTGACAAAGCCCTGGCTGGGATGATTTAGTTGGGGATTGGTCCTGCTTTGAGCAGGGGATTGGACTAGATGACCTCCTGAGGTCCCTTCCAACCCTGATATTCTATGATTCTATGATTCTATGCAGTGCCCCAAATATGGATTTCAAGGTGAACTGAATTATATCCACAAAGTCAGAGAGGAGGCCTCAAAATGGCTTTTGGACCTACAACTGCGTCTGCAGAGTGTTTCTCTGCAGATGACATGCACGTGCACATTGTATTACTCTGGAAATTGTGACTGCTATTTCAATCAGGGCTGGGTTACAATCCTGTATTCCACAACTGGTGGGAGAGATCCAGCCGCGGGCATGAATCAGCCTGTTACATGCAGAGGATTTTCCAGTACTAGAGGGAGCAAGAAACAAGGAGCAAAAGAGATGCCCTGCTCCATCCTCCTGGGACATGCACAGACACATACGGGGTGTGGGGAGGTACTGACACTGTGCAAAGTGGGGGCACACCCAGAGGGTAGCCATGGGAGTGCACACATGGGGGTCACTGGCACACACTGGGCACATTGGGTATGCACACGGGGGACACAGCAGAGATTACTGAGGGGGCAGATACACACATGGGGCCCATACTGTAGAGTGCTGAGACAACAGGGATACTCATCATATAGGAGCTTCATGCTTGGTGATGGGGAACGTGGGTTGCTCAGGCCAGAGAGGGAAACCCCAGCTGATCCAGTTTCAAGGAAAGATGGACACAGTGGAGAGACCTGGAGCTCTGGCCCCCATCCTGCAGCAAAGCAAGAGTGAGAAGGACGTGGTGAAGCCATTGGACTCAGCGGTTCCCACCACGTTGGACTCAGCAGTTCCCACCACGAGGCTCACTCCCCCAGGAAGGCGTCTTTGGGTGGGGGAGCCTGTGGCAGGACGAATGGTGTTTGGAGACAGTGGATGATGGGGCTTTGTGTGGGGCATCCTGAGGCTCCGGACTCAGCCTTCTCGGTGCCGAGTGACACCTGGGCTTGCCGAGGGTTTGATGATGTGGAAGCGTGTTAATGCCCAGCTTCTCTGTGGCACAGAGCTTCTGTCACAGGCCGAACACCAGCAGAGCGTGGCCAGCGCAGTGTCCAGCCATACCTACCCTGCACCATGACAGCATCCTCTGGTCTGCGGCTGAGGGAGGGAGCTGATGCAGGGACAAGCTACCCTATGTCTGTACCAGCTGAGAGCTCACCCAGTCCAGTCGAATTCTCAGTAGGTGAAATGCAGCCACTTTCCAGCCCCTTTGCAAAATGCAGGCAGTGCAAAGGGGCTAGAATGCAACTGAGCCCCTGGCCGGATGAAATGCTGGCAGCCTGCCCCACTGCCATGGGATTCGGGGGGAAAGCATGCAGAGCAAAGGGGGTTAAGAGGTCCTGGCGGGAGAGTCTACTTGCACACCCCACACCCTCTTCAAAGGACCTGACATACGTCTTACACAACATACATAACCAAGCTTTGAACATTGGCCAGGAGCTGGGAAATAATAGGTTGCCAGATAGAGAAATAATATCCATGAGAATAGCAATGAAAATTCTACATCATATGCAATGACCTCAAGGATGTGTAAGTCTTACACTTAAGGGGAAAATTATTGCTCTTGAAAATGTGAGGAAATTGGGCTCAAAGCTGTCAGAGAAAATGCAGAAGGCAACCATTCTGTCTAGATCAGATTTACAGGAGAACAGATACCTAGTTATGAACTGGGGGTGTTGAATTTGTACCCAAATTCCTATGAAATAGTTAAGCATGTACCCTTATTAACATACTTCAGAGACACTTACAGCAAGTTTCAGACTTAATTTGAAAACAAACTCTTTTGGGGTGGGGGTGGGAGGGGGCATTTTATAAAAAATCACTTAGCTCAGGAGTTATCCCTGAAAGCTGGAAAGTGGCCAAGATAGTGGCCTTAGGTTAAACCAGATCTGATGAATCACCAGGAAATTAAAGGACAGTTAGTTTCCCTCCGAGTGAATCTAAACTAATAAAAACTATTCTAAGAGCTCAAGCAGGGAAGCACTCTGAAAAATCTCAATTTGATTAAGAATAACCAGCCCCATCTCCTCTCCTGTTTGCTGGGTTCCTGTGAGAAGTGACTGCCAGGAGCTCAGCAGAGCGTGTTGGACATCGCGTGCTATACACAACGCTGCTTTTTTCAGAAATCAAGTTACATTTCACTTCATAATTCACAGTTAAGGTGCAGAGGTGCAAAGACGAGAGTATTTGGATTGCTGCTATAGGCAACCCGTCATGCTCCATCCCCCAAGTCCTGCAGGTGCAGTGCAAAGGCAGGCGCCAGGGTTTTCCAGTTGTTTACACAGATGTCCTTCTCTGAAGGTATGTAGGCCCCAGATTGACAGTAAAGTGCATTACAGAAAGGTGTATTCTTACCCAACAACGTTTTATATTCCATTCTTCCCTAGAAGACAAGAGATTGTGGTTCAGCACAGAAACAAGTGAAAACTGTAGGTCCTAAAAGAAAACAAGGTGAAAAATAAAATATATCCTTCAGCAGAAGGCTATTGCTGCATACTAACCTAGAAATAAATACGGGGATTTGTGAAAAGGGGCGTCTTGCTGGTCTTCTGCTTTTGTGTGGCTTCACTGAAGTGTGTGTATACCTCACTAAAGAAAGGCAACTTACGCAAGCTTTGTTTCTAGTTTCCTTTGCTTTCTTAGCAGTGTCATGTTTTCTTTTCTTTAGCTCCATTCCAGCAATGGGGATGCCCCCCTCTATCCACACACCACTAGGGAACCCAGAGTTGCCAACACTTGAAAAAACAATCCCCTGGGAAATTCTCCAGAAAGCTGGCTGAGTGGGACAGGAGTGTTTTTTGGGGAATTGAGCTTATTTTTAATGACTGACTCTGCCCCCACCATCACTTTCTTCTTCTTTTGCATTCTTGTTTTCACTTCCATTCTAGCCTCTTGAGAAAGAAACCAGTGGCTCAGTCTCCTGAAACTCCCACAAGCCGCACTGCCCAGCAATTTTGCAGGTGGTGAAGTAATTTTTTCGCACTGCTTCAGCCACAGCTAGGAATAGGATCCAAGCACCTCTGCAGCCATTGCAAAGGGGCTTTTATTTACTGAGGCTGGGTCCAGAAAGGGGCAAAAATGTGGAGCATGCCTGTGAGTGTGAGCTGCGTGGCACTCTGCACCGTGCTCCACATGCTGTGTTTGCCACAGGACGTGCTGCCAAGGGCACGTCGGCCAGCCCGCATTCATTTAGCGATTACCACTCTGATTGGAGGTCGCCATCTCGTCTCTGTGTGGGTTGGACGAGAAAGCGTAAGAGGAGTCTAGATAGGGAGCTTTGGATGTGTCAGTAATATTGATAATTTATTATCTGTCTCACCGCAGTGTTCAGGGATCCCAGTGGAGATGGAGGAACCCTTGTGCGAGGCATTGTATGGACTCATAGTGAGAGGCAGTCCCTGTCCCAGAGAATGTACAGTCAAACTAGACAAGAGAGAAAGGAAGGGTTATTACGTCCTCTTTACATATAGGGAATTGAGGCACAGAGAGACTAATGACTTGCCCAAGGTCACAGAGGGAGTCTGGGGAAGACCTGGGAACTGAACTGAACTCTCCTGACTCCCGAACAACAAGACACTCTGTCAGGGTTCCCTCCCTACTTTTAACTCTAGGGTACAGATGTGGGGACCCGCATAAAAGACCCCCTAAGCTTATTTCTACCAGCTCAGGTTAAAAACTTCCCCAAGGCACAAATCCTACCTTGTCCTTGGATGAGTACTGCTGCCACCACCAAGTGAGTTAGACAAAGATTCAGGAAAAGGACCACTTGGAGTTCCTGTTTCCCCAAAATATACCCACAAGCGCCTTCACCCCCTTTCCTGGGGAGGCTTGAGAATAATCTACCAACCAAATAGGTAAACCAGATTCTTAAAAAACAGAACTTTATTATAAAGAAAAAAAAGTAAAGGAAGCACCTCTGTAAAATCAGGATGGAAGGTAACTTTACAAGCTAATCAGATTAAAAACGTAGAGGATTCCCCTTGAGGCAAAACTTTAAAGTTACAAAAAAACAGGGATAAACCTCCCTCTTAGCACAGGGAAAATTCACAAGCTAAAAACAAAAGATAATCTAATGCGCCTTGCCTCATTTACTTACTCTTTTTGCCATATTGAGACTCATTTTAGGATGATTTTAGGAGAAGGAGTTTTCTGACCCGATGCTTCTCTGCTTCCCCAGGGAACACACAAAACAAAAAGCACAAACAAAGCCTTCCCCTCCGCCCCCAAGATTTGAAAGTATCTTCTTTCCCCATTGACCCTTTTGGTCAGGTGCCAACCAGGTTATTTGAGACTCTTAACCCATTACAGGTAAGGAGGAATTCGAGGCTACCCTTAGCTGTATGGTTATGACACCTCCTTTACCTTTGGTTGGTTTTGTTTGTTTGTAAACCCTGATGAAGCTGAGTGAAAATATGTAAAACACTAACGAGTAGACGTGCTGTTGTCCCAGGCTCTGTCATTCCTGATATCTGAAAGCTGCTGAGATCTGGACCTTCAGTTCTCTTCATGTCTCATCTGTGGTAACAAGAAGGCAGCCCCATGCAGTCCTTTCTCACCATGCCTTCTCGCTACTTCCAGAAAGAGTTCAATGGTACACTTCAGCATTGTCAGACCCCCTGTTGATAAACACAGCGATACTGTGATTGACTTTGTTTTTTCTGAACCTGCTGGAGAACGGCAGGCTGCCAAAGCTGTCAAACACAGTGACCGGTAAAGACAGCAGCACAAGCACAAAGCCTCACCGAGGGCAAGTCCTGCCTGACCAACCCGATTGCCGCCTTTGACGAGATAACTGGCTCTGTGGATGGGGGGAAAGAGGTGGACGTGATATATCTGGACTTTAGCAAAGCTTTTGACACGGTCTCCCACAGTATTCTTGCCAGAAAGTTAAAAAAGTATGGATTGGATGAATGGACTATAAGGTGGATAGAAAGCTGGCTACATTGTCGGGCTCAACGGGTAGTGATCAATGGCTCCATGTCTAGTTGGCAGCCAGTATCAAGTGGAGTGCCCCAGGGGTCAGTCCTCTGGCCGGTTTTGTTCAATATCTTCATTAATGATCTGGAGGATGGTGTGGATTGCACCCTCAGCAAGTTTGCGGATGACACTAAACTGGGAGGAGAGGTAGATACGCTGGAGGGTAGGGATAGGATACAGAGGGCCCTAGACAAATTAGAGGATTGGGCCAAAAGAAATCTGATGAGGTTTAACAAGGACAAGAAAGAGTAAGAGAAGAGTAAGAGTAGCTCTCCACCTCGAGCCCCAGGGAACTTTCTACCACAAGTGTAAAGCTTGTCTGTGCAGGGGACTGAGCTTTCTCAAAGTAGACTGTGGAAGAAACTCCCCCAGGAACTAAGGACCATAACAGATGTCACCACCTTCTACTCCAAGTGCAAGGAACACGTCTGTGACCTGCCTTTCCTAATATTAACACAGAGCATCCTGGACACATTTATATAAACAAAAGCACTGCACACACAGTTCTCGGAAAAGGATGAAAGAGTGAATGAACCACACTTGACAGATTTTAGTCACATTGGTTAACACACCTATGGAAGGCAGTGAAGAGGGTGGGAGAAGAACCCACATAGGCTAGACTAGACCCATATTTTACATCTCCTTCTTCTCAACCCATAAGAACTTTGCAGGTGCATTTTCTCCTTTCATACAGATTCCTTTGTGAATCCTTAATTAGGACCTGCAGTCTGTCAGATTGTATTTCTAAACATATCCTGAAGCTGTAGGATACCTAGTCTGCCATATTTGCCTGAAAACAAACCAGTTTAATAGCCTGCAAATTAGGAACACTCCTGCTTGTGCTCCATGACATAGCTCATTTTGATCTCTCTGTGATTACTGTATTCTGAGAGCACCCTGCCTGATCAAACCACAGACAGTCATTATCAGTTCACAGTCAACTTTTTAATGAATTTCCATGCCAAGTATCTGAGCTCTACAATAAAAGGTAGATGTGAGTTCTATAGGAATAATAGTTTCAATAACACCATTATGTAGACATGCCTCACCTCTAGAGTGTCTCCATGTGTTCAGGTGTGGTGTTGCAGGGACGTTTTCAGGTTAGCATCCCGTTTAGCTGTTCTGGTTCCCCAGCAATATGCCATTTTCTCTGGCCTAGACTTCAGGCTAGGTCCCTGCTCAGTCCATTCCCCTTCTGGGGTAAACAAAAAATAGTCCAAAAACCAGAAAAAAAATAGAATATCAGGGTTGGAAGGGACCTCAGGAGGTCATCTAGTCCAACCCCCTGCTCAAAGCAGGACCAATCCCCAATTTTTGTCCCAGATCCCTAAATGGCCCCCTCAAGGATTGAACTCTCAACCCTGAGTTTAGCAAGCCAATGCTCAAACCACTGAGCTACCGCTCCCCCAATCTAATGGCCTTCAATCCAATCTCCTGACATCTATCTGAAACTTGTCGTTCTTGGTGTCTTTTAACACCCATACACCCCCTCTTGGTCTCGGAAAGAGATGGGGAAATGCAGCCTCCCCTTTTCCAATAGGTTTGAGCCCATGGACCATGTTTCAGGTGGAAAAAGACAATGTTTCTTCAGTCCCGCCGCCACTTTCCTGAGCTGTTCCAACCTTCAGCCCACTTGCCAACATCTCTACTGGGTCTCTGGACTCTGCTATCCCCACCTGGATCTGAGATTCCTCACAGCTTCTCCTTACCCAGCTACAAAGGTGCTTTACAAAGACCACTCCCAGTCCTATGCTTGTCTCTTGTCTGTCTCTTGCCCTTAGAGTGCTTGACATCTCCCTCCTCCAAACAGCAGTTCCCCATCAGCCCTCTCTCTGGGACTCGGGTTTGTGTCTCAGGCCTCTTGCCTTTGATAGCTGCTTTCAACTACCTGAAAGGGGGTTCCAAAGAGGATGGCTTTAGACTGTTCTCAGTGGTAGCAGATGACAGAACAAGGAGTAATGGTCTCAAGTTGCAGTGGGGGAGATTTAGGTTGGATATTAAGAAAAACATTTTCACTAGGAGGGTGGTGAAACACTGGAATGCGTTACCTAGAGAGGTGGTGGAATCTCCTTCCTTAGAAGTTTTTAAGGTCAGGCTTGACAAAGCCCTGGCTGGGATGATTTAGTTGGTGTTGGTCCTGCTTTGAGCAGGTGGTTGGACTTGATGACCTCCTGAGGTCCCTTCCAACGCTCATATTCTATGATTCTATGACTTGCAGCAGTCAGCTGCCAGGCTTTTTGTCAGTTCACTTTAGGCTGAGAGCGGAGGCCTGGGTTGCCCCATCCATGGGAGGTGAGGGCAGAAGGAGTGGTGCAGGACGGTGGTTCTGCCCCCATAGACCCTCAGGATCTGCAGAGGTCAAGAACCCTCTGCATGTCAACCTTCTGTGACTGCCCTGTGTCCGGGGCCTGGGTTCCCTGACAGCACAGCTCAGAGAAGCCCGGCTTGGTGTAGCTGCTCAGGGAATGCTGCTCAAGGGCCTTTCTCCTCTCCTGAGTGGCCACGGAAAATGCCCTGCAGCCCCAGGCTGTACTACGTTTCAGAGGTGATCTCCGTGCTCCACTTGCCAGACCCTCGCCCCCGCGTGGAGTCCTACCGTGGGCTGGATGAAGCGGGTAGGTCAGTTGTGGAGGCAGCTGACGAGGGCTTTCTTCACTCTCCCTGGACTGATCTGGGTCAGACTTTGGCCACTAACCCTGCTGATAAAGGGTACTTGCTGTACTTTAACGGGTTGTTCGATACAAGAGGCCTCCTGGGGTACCATGCTGACTGCATCCCAACAATCTCTGGATCAAATCTACTCCATTTATGAGTAAACTACGATTTTGCTAGCTATCAGACCTACACATTCTGCCTGAAAGTACAGATGGGCTTCCTCTGGGATCACGTGTCTCCAGCAATGGTGATTCTGGAACTGAAGCTTAGATAACAATTCGGTTTGGATGCTTGAGCCAGAGAACAATTCAGAGGATTCTCACATGGCCTTATCATCTATTTGGGGCAAAGAACATGTAACTTGTTATGGCTCTAATGTAAGCACTTCCAAGACACACAAGCAGATCAGTTGAGTGATGAGAAGGTGCTATTTTTCATAATACACAATGTTGCTTTGTGATGAAGGATTCCTGAATTCTTAAACTTTAAGGAAAGAGTTACATGAGTTAGTAAAACTGTATTAAGTAATTATTTCTTGATTAGCCTTTAAAACAGAAGTAATTATAAGTAATTTATTCTTTATATCCCTAGGCAATACATTAATTGTTTAATTGGTTTTAAAAAGACTTATGAGAATGACACATTTTACAGCAAGATCAAATTGGTAGGTTTAGTTAGCTTTCAGGGTATCAGTCTGGATGCAGTTTTATTAACTTAACGTTATATCAGTAGTTATAGGATTTCCATTTTGTAAGTATATTATATTCACAGTAACTGGCAACCCATGTTGTTTCATATATACTGATTCTCCCCTCTTAGGAAGCATGGCCCATTTTTAAAAAAACAATTTTCACACTCTTTCCTTCCAAAAGCCTTTTTCTACTTCACTGTATTTTAGTGGAAATGGAAGGAAAGCCCCTAGATTTCTAATTTTGTTTGTGTGCATGTGAGAGAGAGACACTGGTCACAACTTTACCATTAGAGTCAAGTAAAGCAGCCAGAGTGAGGGCTGAGGACTTGGCCTCTGAAGGTTTTTGTCTGTGCTTATAGATATACCTCTTCACACTGTCTCACCTTGGCTGGTATAAAAGGCGCACATGGATATTTTACAGGGTTTTCACTGTCCCAGTTTCCCCACCTCCTGACAAGCACCCTCCCACTCCTCTGTGCTTCTCTGTGGCAGGGGTACCTGCAGCTATCCCTTTAAAGAAGTTGTTTGGCTGCTCTGTGAAGTTTTTCTGGACTGGTGGACAAGTATATGGACTATTGCATTAAGAATTGTGGCACCACACTGTCAACTTTATATAGTATTTCTAGTATGTCAGTTGTATTTACATATGTTCCCACTGTAGCAATTACCAAGTTATGCTATGCCAACGGTTCAACAATAATCAGATCTCCAGATGTGAAAAATGTTGCATTTTGGTTTATGGTATGTTCACAAACTTGCATGAAAAGTAAAACTCTTCACACTTGTTATTGGGCCTAAAACCATGTAAAGGGCTCTCCCTCTCTCTTCTCCCAGGACACATGCTCTGTTTGACCCTGTCTAACTGAATTTCCAATACTTCAACTTTTGAAGATTCAGAAACCATAGACCCATAGAAATGTAGAGCTGGAAGGAACCTCAAGAAATCATCAAGTCCAGCCCCCCTGCACTGAGGCAGGAACAAGTAAGCCTAGACCATCCCTGACTGTTTTTTGTCCAACCTGTTCCTAAAATCCTCCAGTGATAGGGATTCCAAAACCTCCCTTGGAAACCTATTCCAGTGCTTAACTACCCTTAGAGTTAGAAAGTTTTTTCCTAATATCTAACCAACATCTCCCTGGCTGCATATTAAGCCCATTACTTCTTGGCCTATCTTCCGCAAACATGGAGAACAATCCCTCACAGTCCTCTTTATAACAGCCCTTAACATATTTGAAGTCTATTACCAGGTCCCTCCTAAGTCTTCTTTTCTCAAGACTAAACATGCCCAGTTGTTTTAACCTTTTCTCATAGGTCAGGTTTTCTAAACTTTTTATCATTTTTATTGCTCTCCTTTGGACTCTCTCCAACTTATCCAAATCTTTCCTAAAGCAGGGTGCCCAGAATTGGATGCAGTACTCCAGATGAGGCCTCACCAGTGCTGTGTAGAGTGGGACATTTAGCTCTTGTGTCCTTCAAACAAAACACTCCTGTTAATACGTCCAAGAATGATATTAGTCTTTTTCACAACTGTTGAATCATATTCAATTTGTGATCCACTGTAACCCCCATCCTGTTCAGGAATACTACTGCTTAGCCAGTTATTCCCCATTTTGTAGTTGTATGTTTCCTTCCTAAGTGAAGTACTTTGCACTTGTCTGTATTGAATTTAATGCTATTGATTTCAGACAAATTCTCCAATTTGTCAAAGTCCTTTTGAATTCTAATTCTATCCTTCAAAGTGCTTGCAACCCCTCCCAGCTTGGAGTCATCTACAAATTTGAAAAATATACTCTCCACTTCATTGCCCAAGTCATAAATGAGAATATTGAACATTACCAGACCCAAGAATGAACTCTGCAGGATCCCACTAGATACACCCTCCCATTTTGACAGTGAATCATTGGTAACTACTCTTTGAATACATCTTTCAACCAGTTACACACCCACCTTATAGTAATTTCTTTGAGACAACATTTGCCTCATTTGCTTAAGAGAATGTCATGTGGGACTGTGTCAAAAGCCTTACTAAAATCAAGATATATCATATCTACTGCTTCCCCCATCCACTAGGCCAGTATCCCGTCAAAGAGTGGTCTAAACGAATTAAAAGCTCTTCTTTCATTACCATGGATCCTTTTAATACCTGATCACTATTGACATTTTCATGAATTTTTGCAATTCAATTAAAATTTTTCACAGATAGTTTTTAAAATGTTTCACCAAAAAGTGTGACTGTTTTTCAGTCATCTTCTCCTTGGGTTGCCACCTGGATGTGCTGGAGAAGCTTGCATATACTTAAGACCCTAAGAACAATGCCGTCTGGAGTCCTGCCCTCTTGGTAGGGTCACCCATGGTAGTAAGGTCGAAGGCGAGGTACCAAACAACGTGCAGCCCAGCACAACACAACCCAGTACAAGACCTCAATGGCAGAACAGGCCGATGAAGCAGGACCACCTCTCAATGGCTGCAAAGGGGGACAAAGGCTGCAACAGAGGAGAACATCCCCCCCCCGATCATCTTGGACCTCCTTGCCACCGGACACAGGTGCCTCTTCCACCAAGATTTGTGTGGCTGCTAGTGCACATCAGCTCCCCCACATTAAGCTGCTCATGTGCAGGTTTCTTTCACAGGAAGAACTTTTTCTCTTAACTGGCGAAGACTTGTCAGAGAGGGAACGTCCACTTTTGAGGACAATCGCATTGCCCTCGTGGCAGAAAAAATGCAAGAAAAGAAAGGAAAGACGATGGTCACACAGCAATCGGGGCCCAACCCTGTCTTCCAACACCACCTGCAATGTCTACCAATGAGCCTGTGGCTCAAGGATTGGACTCCTCAGTCACCAAAGGACCTATGAAAAATGAAACCCATGAAAGAGATTATCTTCGACCTCGAGGAATCGCCGACAATTAACCACCCTGGGCTAGATCCCACAAATGAATCTGTTTAATGGGATTTTCTAATATTGTACAATTAAACCAGTATCTGTGTATGGTCGGTGTGTCTATTTGAGTGAATCAGACAAGCAGGATTTAGCCCAGAGGCTCTCTTTTGGACGGTATTGCATTACTTTTTGGACTAGATTGGCTGAAACAGATTAATCTTTGCCAGGAAAAAGTTATTTTTTATTGTCAAGAATTATTTTATGACAATAAATATTATTGCTTCTGAAGAACTCCAAGGAAGATTTGATCTGCCTCTTCAAAATTTATGCACATGAATGAAATACCTAATTTATCTGTGCCCGATTTAAACTGAAACAGAGACACTTGATATGTTGCTGCCTTTGCTTGCCTTTGCTAAAAATGTACATTGTTTCTTTTCATGATAATAAATGCCTCGCTGAGCCAGCTGGTTGGTGCAAGATACAAGCTAAAATTGATGGAAGAAAATCCTGCAGTCCTTATTCAGGAAAAAAAATCCACTATTTTCCAAGGGAGGCTTGCCTGACTAATTGCTCATGGTCCAATCCAACTTCCCTTTAAATCATTGCAAAGGTTTGTGGTTATTTCAACTGGAAGTGGATCAGGCCCATAGCAAAGATTATAGGCTTGGTCCCTAAAGTTTTAAAATGTGAGCAACTCAGGATCTGCTGAAATGGCACCCCTTTATCAATGACTGTGGGTAAATGGACTCCAGAGACAGGAGACATCCTTTCCTATCGTGTCGTTAATTTATATTTGGATGGGTTATAATCACAGCTTGGCAATTTATTTATTTATTTATTTATTTATTTGGAAGAGCACCTTATTCAGCCCAAAGTGCATGGTTCTGGTGACCTGAAACTATTTCCAAGTTTGACACAAATAGGTTTGGCCATTCACAAAATGGCCAGAGTAGAAGGCGGTGGTCGTGGTGTTCCCCCACCCACCCACGCACACTTACCCCTGTTTTATAATGTTGACCCAGGGGCACTCATCTGGGACATCAACGACCCAGCTTCAACTCCCTGCTCTGGATAAGACGTGACATGGACTTTTTTGATCGATGAAAAACTTGGAAAAAATTTAGATTCAGTTCAACCTGAACCAATTTTTTGTTCAGTTTTTCCAAACTGCCACTAAAGTGAAAGACCCATGATTTGCCTGGTTCCAGTCACAGCTGTCACTAATCTTCTTGTCAGAGTTACTTTACACACAGAAATTGAGAGTGGCAAGAAAAGGGGCAAAAGCAGAGAACTTGGAATATGTGGTTTATATAGGCCTTAGCAAAGCAAACAAAGAAGAACGAAATAAAAGAGCCTCCCCCCCCCCACACACACACAAGGCAGCAATCATTGCCAAGTTCCTAACCAGAGGCAGAAGCCATTGACTTATTTAATTCTCTCTAATGATCAGTTAAATGAAGCCTAAGGTAAAATGTGCCAACTCTGACCTATCATCAAACGAAAGAAACACAGAAAGAAAGAAACTAAAGAAACCAAATTGTGGGAGCCATCACAATTTGTAATGGATGGTTATTGCCAAACTGTAAACTAAAGAAACCAGAGTCCAGCAGGAACATGCACAACCCCATTGTGCATCCTGCCCTGTAGTTATAGGCAAGATTAATTTAAGTGTAACACAGTTTACTGCTTGTATATTTATCTTCTATTTAGGCACGCTAAACTATGACAGATTTGCCCTGTCAATCAGACTAAGAACAGAATGGCACAGCTAATTTGGTTTACCATCAAGGGAATAAATCTTGTCACCAGGCTGTAACAAGTGTTTTCTTGTTGATAACTGGTTCCCCTTCCAGGAGACTCTAACCAGCTTCATGGGCAGGGGTAGTCTTGGAGGACAAGGGACCCCCATTGGCTTCAGGCTTTCTACAGGGCTCAAAGCCACACGCTTGCCCTCCCTTTGCCTATCCAAGCAGGGAGCAGATCCAGCCCATGCTGGCCTTTAGCATTAACGCACTGGGCCCTTGCTGTATCTTAAGGCTTTGTCTACACTGGCACTTCATCGGCAAAACTTTTGTCGTTTGGGGTGTTAAAAAACACGCCCTTGAACCAGAATAGTTTTACGGATGAAAAGCACTGGTGCAAACAGCTCTCTCCTGCGGACAAACAGCAGCTACGCTGCGTGGCTTTTAGCGGCCCAGCTGTAGAAGCATGGCCATGGCACTAAAAACCTCGTCGTGTGGCCATAACCTAAGACATTCAGTCCTGAACAAAATCTCTCCTCACTCCTGGGGGTTTGTTTCACACCAACCACACTATTATTGTTTGGATTTGAATAGTATATTCATGTATTTACCTTCAACCAATCCGCAGAGCAACTGTGAGCAGAATTTACATTTCAAAGCTGCAACCAAGATTGTTCATTAGCTTTATCACAAATGTGAAGGAACAGAGGAAGAGCAATGAGACACTTGGGAAGGGAAGGAAAGCTGCCCCTCTCTTATTTACCCATCGTTCACGTTTTAATAGGAATTGATCTAGGTTTTGGTGAAGGTTTTTTAAAACCTGGTTATCATAAGGTGGCAGTTGTGGTGCGGTAACCCCTGCCCACGAGCCATTGGATGGTGGCCAACCTGGGTCATTATCTGCGGACTGTGTTTCTGCCTTCTCTAGCTTTTATTGAAAGGATTTAAGTATTTGCCTGTGTCCAATTAGGCATACACCTGTGAATACTGTAACTAAATTCCCTTCTTTATAATATGAACTGCCATTCAGAAACCAAAGTGTTTTTCCATGTACCTGTTTGCTCGAAGTTGCCTTAAAGACAGGGTGTGCTTTAGATTTTTCCTGGGGCTTACAAACCTGTTCCTGACCATTTCAGGTCAGGCCCCATACAGATATTTCAGGTTTTTGCAGGGTGACCAACTGAACATTTTTGTTATGAGAGCAAAGACCCATTGTGTAGCCTTATTTACTTGTACATGTCCTTTGGGTTAATTTTTTTAACTCAGTAATTTCCCCAGAACCTGACGGCTTTTAACAATGACTTGACTTGCTCTGATAATTGCCTGGGCTTTTTGTAGTATCCAGTAAGCAGCAAGAGCAGCTTGTTCACAGATTTCTAATTTGCTTTTTGGAGCTGTTAACACCCTGCTATAGTAGGCGACAGATCTTTCCCCGCCACCGGCATTCTGAGAGATTATACTAACAATAGAGAAATTTTTAACACTAGGATACAACACGAAGGGGAACTCATTGTTAGGTGCTTTTATTAACCCCTTTTTTAAGCTTTCCCATGCACTGACTGCTTCTTCTGTCCAGATTCACTGTGTTTTTTTAAGCACCTCATACAAGGGACCTGCCTTTTCTGCATATTCCACTATAAATTCTTGGCAAAAGTTAGTGAGCCCCCCAAAAGACTGGTGCTTGGGGGGGCGGGTCTGGGGCACCCACTGGTGCTGACGGGGGGCAGCCCAGGACACCCACTATTGCGGGGATGAGAGGGACTTGTGCGGTTGGCCCCAGGGCCGCCCAGGCTGCTCGGGCAGCCTTGGGGTCAGTCACATCTGCTGGCTTCAGAAGTCACGGAGGTCCCAGAAAGTCAAGGAATCCATGATCGCCATGACATACAAATTGGCCCTGTCAACACTGGTTCTCCACTTGTGAGGTAGCTCCCTTCTCTTCATATGTCAGTTTATAATGCCTGCATCTGTAATTTTCACTCCATGCATCTGAAGAAGTGGTTTTTTACCCACAAAAGCTTATGCTCATATAAATCTGTTAGTCTTTAAGGTGCCACCGGATTCCTTGTTGTTACCACAGGTTGTGGTTGATTCTCCATCACTAGCAATTTTTAAATCAAAATTGGGTGTTTTTCTAAAAAATCTGCTCTAGGAATTATTTTGGGGCTGTTCTCTGAAAAATAAAGAAAATAAAGAAGGTCAGATTAGATTTCAGAGTAACAGCCGTGTTAGTCTGTATTCGCAAAAAGAAAAGGAGTACTTGTGGCACCTTAGAGACTAACCAATTTATTTGAGCATAAGCTTTCGTGAAGTGAGCTGTAGCTCACGAAAGCTCATACTCAAATAAATTGGTACGTCTCTAAGGTGCCACAAGTACTCCTTTTCTTTTTTCAGATTATATTATCACAATGGTCCCTTCTGGCTTTGGGATTTATGAATAATATGGAGTCAATTTGCTAGTAAAGTCAAAAGCTTGTTCCATTTTATACAGATATGTATTTCTATAGCCACCACCACCACGTTTACTTCAGATTTTGCAAGACACAAAACCCCTTTCAGCCTGAGCCCTCTCAAATGCCTCACTATTAGCACCCAAGGCATCAAAAGTTAGAATTCTAGCATCTTCAGGCAGTAACTGTTCACCCAGGAGGTCACTGGCTACACCAATCACAAAAATATCCCTGAGCCTGATCACCATAATGTCCCCAAATTCACAGTCGTGGGCCAGCCGCTGCAAATGACATGTAAACTGACATATAGTTTTGTTGCACTGCTGGTGAGTGTCAAAAAACATTTTCCTCTTTTAGTAGAACAAAGTCTCCTGTGCCAAATTAATCATTGAGGTGCTGGCTCAGCTGCATCAAAAGCGGATTGGGCTCTGGGAGTCCATCATACATAGCAATGCTATCACAGTCAAAACAATTCTTCAGCAAGGGTAACGTAGCTGCATCGGAGACTTGCAGAATCTGTAGATAGTTCTGAAAATTGTGAATAAACTATCACCAGTCAAGACTCGAAGGATGTGCAGGCCACATATGTTGCAGCATAGAAGCAGTCACTGCCATAATGTTACGCTCTGAGGCACCCCAGAACCGCAATCCCAAAACATAAGGAAACAGAAACAAGATGTGCAGGTAGGTGGTGAATCCCAGCAGGTAATAACCATGGACCAGTTACGTCAGCAACAGTTTGAACAAACCATCATAACAGTCCAAATAGCAGGGGTGTAGCCGTGGGCCTTGAGTAACTGCTGGACCCCAACACTGGGTGTGTACACACACACAGAGCAACAGGAAGTGGAACACTGAGATCGGGGGCAGGAAAAAGGCAACAAACCGGGACAGGGAGGCAACATGCACACACACCAGACACCACAACCAGATAGCAGAAATTGGTAGAAAAGCTTTGGCTTTTGTAAAGGAAAATCAGGTCTCACCAATATATCAGAATTCTTGAGGGGGTCAACAAACATGTGGACAACGGTGATCCATTGGATATAGTGTATCCATCTGGACTTTCAGAATCCCAGTACAAATCCTTGGCGGACCCACTATTTACGTCTCTCCACTGTGAAAACTGACCATTTATTCCTACCCTTTGTTTCCTATCGATTAACCAGTTACTGATCCATGAGAGAATCTTCCTCTTATCCCATGATTTCCCCCTTTGCTTAAGAGTCTCAGTGAAACCCCCCTTTCTTCCCTGGGTTACTCGGGAGCAGGCAATACTCCCCTGTGTGCCTGGGCGCCTGATGTTGTTGATATTAAAGGAGATCCTGAGTATCCCAGTGGTGATGCTGGATAGGTGGGAATCCTTTATCCACCCCTCTGCTGCAGTCCCTTTACTCCTAAAGGAATTTACGACTGGCAGTGCCGCCACCTGGCTGGTCCCTGTACACCCTCAATGGCATGCCTTGGGAACTGCCAGGAATAAACTCCTTCCAATAGTAATAATAATATTCACCTGTGGCATGGGTCTAACTCAAATACTAATTATAAATAATATACATGCACTATACGTAAATTAGAGCTAACACTCATTTACTTAACCATTTAAAGGAACAGGGTATAACAGACTAAGATTCAATATCACTACTAATTTAAATACACGGGCGGCAGTTGAATAAAATCAATTAACACATATAGGATACAGTAATAAATGAAAAGTATGTAACTGGCATTTACCCTGCCACCATTCGCCCAGCCCCGCAGTGTGCACTCCTCTGGATTGCAGAGTCCTAGGGCCTTGCTTGTGTGGGCACGCGGGGAGATCTGCAGCTGGACGCAGCACCCTGTTGGGTCTGTGAATCGGTCCAGCCAAGGCAACTAGCTGCACAACCCCACTGACAATTGGAGCTGGCCCCACCAAATGTCAGCAGCTCTGGGACCTGGTTCAGTGGGACGATCCCTTTGCCTCTCCTCAGACTCAGACTCTCTGCTTTGCCCCTTCCCTTGTGTCATAAATATAAAGGGAAGGGTAGCAACTTTCATGTATGCAGTAACATAAAATCCCTCCTGGCCAGAGGTACAGACAGGGGTACAGAACCATTTTACCTGTAAGGGGTTAAGAAGCTCAAGTAACCTGGTTGGCACCTGACCAAAAGGACCAATAAGGAAAGAAGATACTTTCAAATCTGGGGGTGGGGGGAGAGGTTTTGTTTGTGCTCTCTTTGTTTGTTCTCTCTTAGACAGAGAGAGACCAAGGCAGGAAAACATCTCATAAAAACATACCTGAAATGAGCATCTAAGGTTACAAAAATTGTAAGTAAGCAAGGAAATGCATTAGAGTATCTTTTATGTAAGCTTGTGAATTTCCCCTGTGGTAAGAGGGAGGTTTATTCCTGTTTTTGTAACTTTGAAGTTGAGCCTAGAGGGGAATCCTCTGTGTTTGAAATCTTTTTATTACTCTGTAAAATTACCTTCCAACCTGATTTTACAGAGGTTCTTCTTTTACTTTTTTCTTTATAATAAAATTCTTCTTTTAAGAACCTGATTGATTTTAGTATCCTAAAAATAAAGGGTCTGGTCTGTACTTTTATTAAAGGCAATTGGTTGGTATATTATTCTCAAGCCTCCCCAGGAAAGGGGGTGTAATGACTTGGGGGGATATTTTGGGGAAATAGGAACTCCATGTGTTCCTTTTCCTGAATCTTTGTCTAAATCACTTGGTGGTGGCAGCGATACCGTCCACGGACAAGGAAATAATTTGTGCCTTGGGGAAGTTTTTAACCTAAGCTGGTAGAAATAAGATTAGGAGATCTTTCATGCAGGTCCCCACATCTGTACCCCAGAGTTCAGAGTGGGGCGGGAACCCTGACACCTTGCAAGCACTTCCGCAAATCCAAGTGGGGTTTACTCGCAGTCCTTCACTGCAGGCCCACAGCAGTCAGCTCCAGGCACAGCAATATTCTCTGCCCTGGCTCCAGTGAAGCCACCAACAGCCTCTGAGGCTCCCTGATCAATCAAAGCCCCCGCAGGCCCCCAGCAGCAGCTCCTGGTATGGACAGAGCTCCACCAAATCAATCTCACTCCTCTTCCCAAAATGGAGCCCAACATTGGCTCTCCCTGGACGAACAAGTCTCTCACTCTTTCCCCAAGGCATCACGGGAGTTGTGGTCTCTAAGGTTGGATTACAGCACACAGGATCTTCCCAACTGGAACACTCCCAGTAAAGTTCAGAAGCTCCCCTAGTAAAGGGGGTCTACATTGGTTTCTACTGATATAGGGATCCATCCATCTCACACTAAAATGAATGAAGAGAATGAGTATTAGGGAACTGCCCTCTAGTAGGTCCCATGGAGGCCTGCAGTCATCTAGATGGACTTTTGGTCTGTCCCACTGTGACATTCCCCTCTGGTGTTGTCTGGACCGGTGATCTGCTAGGTCACTCCAATCCTTGACTCTGGGAGCCAGCCTTACCCTGCTCTGCTGTGAGAATCCCCACTCCTGGGCTGTTCATGCACAGCTTCCGGCATGTCAGCTGCTCCTTGGATTGTGCAATTGAAAGACACTAGCCAATATCTCCGATCCTAGACACAACCCTAGGAACCTCCGTCTTGCAGTGTCCAGTTATGCCCACTGGACGCTGCAAGCTTATATGAGTTCGTCAATTTAACAAAGAAATTGATATGTACCAGGCTTGTTCTCCCAAGTGGAGTCTCTGACACACTGCAAACCAAATGCACTGCTTCAGGTAGAATAAACAAACTGACTTATACTCACTTAAATCTATCTTTATAGTTAATAAATCTAAGCATAAGAAGTCAGATTTGGTCAAATGACATAAAAGCAAAACACATTCTCAGCTGATCTTAACACTTTCAATATCCTTAAAAACTTAGATGCTTCTCACCACAGGCTGGCTGGTTACTTTTCAGTCAGGCTCTCCTTTTTGATCAGCACTTCAGTTGATTGGTGGTGGTGTCTGTAGATGTAGGTGGAAGAGAGAGAGCCTGGCAAAATGTCTCTCCCTTTTGTCATGTCCTTTCTTCCCTCTTGGCTTTGCCCCGCTCTTCAGAGTCAGGTGAGCATTACCTCATCGCAGTCCCAAACTGCCCAGAGAAAGGGGGTGGCTCCCTTGAAGGTCTAACAGATTCTTTTGTTGCTGCCTAAGCCAGTGTCCATTGTCCCTGTGAGGCTGGGCTAGGTTGTCCCATCTATGCCCTGATGAAGTGTGAACTGCCTCTGTGTTCTTGGAGAGTTTTTGCATGGGCTTGCTTTAAGCCATGAGGATACATGTTCAGCCTCATAACTGTATACATGAAATTATAACCTATAACATTACTGTAATATCACTATAACAACCATGATCAGTGCATTATGAGCCTTCCGAAGACACCAGACATGACAAACTTTGCATTGGATCCCACACAATCATTGTATAAAGCTGAACATGCGGGTGTCGGGCGTTTCCCCGAGGTACAGAGCGTCACCCCCATTATGGCCATTTTTATTTTAAGTGGCTCTTGCCCTGGATTGAGGGAGGTTTACTCCAGCTGTTTTTAGCTTCCATGATAGAATCATGGGGCCATAGGCAGCCCAGCATATGGTTGAAACTAGCTGATACTGTCCATGTTTGCATCCCATTCCACTGTTGTTGAATAATCGAGCTGTGCTCTTGCAAACGTTTGTGGAAAAATAATTCAAGGGTTGCATGTGTGAATATTCCCACAAAGCCAATTTTTAAATCACATGTATATTTTTACTCAAAGTGCTCAGCATGCATGAAACTAACTCCCAACGCACAAGAACTATACACCACTTACATCTCATTTCAGCCTTTATAAACTTTCTACCAGCCCTGCAGGGGCCTATAGGTCAGGTCCTACTCCCGCTGAAATCAGTGAGAAAACTCCAGTTGACTCAGACTTAAGTTCCTGGTCCAACAGATCTTCCTGTCTTTTGAGGCATTTGAGCCCCTGTCTTAACGAGGTCCTTTCAGCTGAGGGTGACCTCATCATTTGAGACAGGTTAAGCACAGTTCTCCTCCCCTTTATTCACACAATAAAGACAACAACATTTCACTACCCCTGCGTTCAGTAACCCAACATCAGCCAAAGTCGATCACTTTGAGCAACACAGCTCTATCTGCTGGATATCTTGGCAGAGTAGGTGTGTTCATGTAAATACAGTTTGCTCCTGAAGTCTCTCCCCCTCCCCAACTAGCTGTCAGAGGAGATTTCATTCAGACCCTGCTCACATCCTCCACCCAGCCGAGAATTTGCTGTCCCGGCAAATCACACTCCAGATTTTACAAACTGCGTGAGTTCTCCTCAAGGGATCTGTGGAAACCCACTATGGCTGCCACAAGCCTGTGAACTCAGGGTGTCACTTCCTCACTAACCACTCCAGGAGCATCGTACGTTAGCCTGTTTACTGGCCTTATAACTCTGTCGTGCCTATTGAGAGTGGGCATGTCATGAGCAGGGGGGACACCGTCTCAGGCTAGGAATGGTGAGGGTTCCCTCGAGGCTGCTCCCACTACTGGCACAGGCCCCTGCATCTCTTGCTCTGGTACTGGAGTGTCCAGGGCACAGAGACACCTTCCACTTGTATGTCCCCTCTGTCCAACAACCTAGGTGTGTTATCACAGGCCTGTTTTTTCTTCCAGGTGGTCTGGGAATGTGGGTGGGACAAGCTCATTGTCCCAGGCTGGTCTCATTGTTGGGGGGAGGGAGGTGCCAGCAACAGGCCTAAATGCTTCTGCCCTGGGGTTTAGAACTGAAGAAGTGGAGCTCTCACTGGGCTCAGCTGATGGAGACTGGAATCTGGTCTCCATTCTAGGATACTCCATGGTAGTGTTGTCCTCTTCAGACTCGCTCTCAGATGTGTTAGTTCAGTTGGATTAGCCCTATAGGGGCCACTGTGCGTGTTGGGTGGTGCATTTGGTCCAGCACCCTTTTTTCACCCAGGTCCCATGTCATGGTCCATTCCGTAAGGGGCACCTACCAACTCCCCCACAGGCAGTAGGAGGTTTCTATGTACAGTCTTTATTTGCCCTGGCCCCGTCTCAGGTTTAATCTTGGAGACCAGCAGATCTCCCAGCTTTTCCACCACCAGGTAAGGTATTGCCTTCCGTCTGTCAGCCGTCCTGTGTTTGCCACAAACACCCAAATTTTGCAGCAGAACTCTGTCCCCTGGCTGGAGCTCCTGTGAATGCGCCCTTGCATCATACCCGTGCTTGTTACTGTCTGAGTTCTTGTGGGCAGCACCTGTAGCCAAGCGATAAGCATCCTGCCGTTTTTCTCTTAGTCACAAAACATACTTCTGATGTGTCTCACAGCTTTCTCTATCCTCTGATACCCAGAAGCAAGGTCTATATGTAATCTTGGCTCTCACCCAAACATCAAAAGATATGGGGTGACTCCTGTAGCATCATTCTTTGTGGCATTGTAGGCATGCACCAAAAACACAACATGTTGGCTCCAGGTTACTTTCTGCCCTGAACATAAAGTCCCCAGCATATCCAACAGAGTTTGATTAAATTGTTCTAGCTGAGGGTCACCTTGTGGGTGATAATGTGTTGTTCTGGATTTCTTAATTCCTGCCATCCTTAGCACCTCCTTCAGAAAGTGACTCTCAAAGTTCCATCCCTGGTCAGAGTGTGTCTGAGCCAGGAATCCATACACTGAAAAATATTTCTCCCACAACACTCAAGCAATGGTGGTGGCCTTCTGGTCACTTGTGGGATATGCCTGAACACACTCTGTAAAACGGTCAGTCACTACTAAAATATTCCCAACATTCCTCTTGTCCATTTCTAAAGACAAGAAATCAATGCATACCAGCTCCAAAGGTTTTGTTGCTGGTGATAGTCTTCAGATATGCTGCTTAAGTGGGCAGAGTTTTCCTTTGAACACACCGAATGCATGTCTCACGTTTCTTGCATACATTCTCAGCTGTCTGGGGCCAGTAGAACCTATTATAAGTTAC
Source organism: Chelonia mydas (assembly GCF_015237465.2). NCBI lineage: Eukaryota > Metazoa > Chordata > Testudines > Cheloniidae > Chelonia > Chelonia mydas. The sequence goes on along the minus strand of NC_051246.2, from coordinate 132,148,501 downwards.
AGGGTCCTCTCCATCCCTAAATGTCCAAAGTCATCATGCAGGGCCCTCATGGCCAGGGCTCTGTACTCTTTTGGTAGCACTAATTGTGTTCATTGATTTTGTAAAGGATTGGCTGGGATCCAGCGCAGCACTCCCTGTCTCAGTTTTAGTTTGCTCCATTCCCTCAATAGTAGTCTACACTCAGGGATAGCTGCAATAATTGCAACAGAGTTTCACCCCTCTCTTTTTGCATGTGTCATGAATATCAGTATCTTGCAGTTGGGCTTTTTGCTAGTCAGCGGCATTGAACATGGGCAAGGGAGACTGGTCCAACACAATATAATTCACTAGGGCACACGGCACACTCTCCAGGGACAGGCCCAGAGTTTCTGCAACACAACCATGAAGACTCTCGTGGCCCTCTGACTCTTGAAAACTCCTGTTGCAAACAGCTCTCACTCCCTCCATAGGAATCACAGCAATTTTCAATGGCTGTGGACACCGGAACAATGCATCTGCATCTACATTGTTTCTCCCTGATTGGTACTGAATGCTGAACTCATAGCTAGCCAAAGCAGCCACCCATCTCTGCCCTGTAGCATCCAGCTTAGCACTTGTTAACATGTAAGTCAGCAGATTGTTGTCTGTGCACACTTGAAACCTAGCACCATACAAGTAGTCACAAAACTTCTCAGTGATGGCCCATTTCAAGGCCAGGAACTCCAGCTTGTGGATGCGGTAGCTGGTTTCACTGTCAGACAGTTCTTAGCTGGCAAAGACCACAGGTTTGCCTTCAACTTCCTGGTATAGGACTGCTCCTAAACCCTCCAAACTGGCATCTTTATGTAGGATAAATGACTTGCTTGGGTCAGCCAAGACTAGGAGCATGAGTTAGGCAATTAATGATTTCTAGAAAATCCCTTTCACATCTCTCATCTGATTGTGGTCCAAAGGGCTCTAAGGCGCCATAGTGTCTCTGCTCAGGAGGCCTTGGGAACCTCTCCTTACTCTTGATCTTAGACTTCTTCTTTCTGGATGGGTATCCCGGTAAGATCATTCAGAAGCTTTACAATGGTAGCATAATTCTTCACAAACCTGCGATAGTAGCCACTAAATCAAAGAAAGGTCTTAAGCTCTCTGTAAACATGTGGGCGTGGCCATGTAGTAGTGCTTCTAGTTTATCCAGATCAGTACTCATGCCCTCTTGGGACACGATGCGACCCATGTACTTCACTTATGTTCTGCAGAACTGGCATTTGTCAGTGGAAAGCTTCAGTCCGTAGGCCTCCAACCTGTCAAGCACTTTAAGAAGTCTTTCTTCATGGTCCTCCAAGGTTCTTCCAAATACAATCAGCTCATCCAAATAAACTAAGACTTGCAGTAAGTTCATGTCTCCCACAACTTTCTCCATAAGATGTTGAAAAGTGGAGGATGCTCTAGAAATCCCTTGGGGCATGCGTTCAAACTGATAAAATCCTAATGGGCAGATAAAAGCTGTCTTCACCTTATATTCTGCTCCAGAGGGATCTGGTAGTATCCACTTCAAAGATCCAATACTGAGAACCACTGGCTTCCCAGCAAACAATCCAAGGCACCTTGTTCTCGAGGCATGGTGTACTGGTCAACCACTGTATGGCTGTTTAGTGTGCGGTAGTCGATACACATTTGGATTTTCCTATCCTTTTTATGGACAACAACAATGGGTGAGGCGTATGGGCCGAGGGAGTCTGTAATGATGCCATTCGCAGCCAGCTCCTGAAGATGATGTCACCCGTCTTCCATCTCTGAAAGCTCAATCTTCCCAGATCTTTCCCTGAAGGGTCGGGAGTCATGTAGTCTGATGTTGTGATCCCCCCCTTTTGCACATAGAGTCATAGAATCGTAGAATATCAGGGTTGGAAGGGACCTCAGGAGGTCATCTAGTCCAACCCCCTGCTCAAAGCAGGACCAATCCCCAACTAAATCATCCCAGCCAGGGCTTTGTCAAGCCTGACCTTAAAATCATCCCATGTCCCAGTCATGCAGTGAGACTATTCTGGATCTTTCACAAAGTTCCTTCCACTCCTCGGACAACAGCGAATCTCCAAAGTCAAACTCTGCAGGATCTATCGCCGGAACTTCAGTGTCACACCGGGGTCTCACAATGGTTTCAGGCTCGAAGAGGTCTGCTAGCTTCTGCCTTTGCTTCAAAACAACATCACGGCTTGTTTCGTTAGCAATCGGTATAATCACCTTTTCCTGGGCTTCAGCAGGTAGGGCTATGACTGCATTGGACCAATACTCCTTTCGGGAGCCCTCCCTCACCCAGCAAATGCACCTTTACTGTCTTTCTGCCAGGTACTCATGACAAGCACTTCTCGCTCCATCCCTGCAGGCACTACAAAGGGGGTCATGCCCGTGTCCCTCACTGCTCCTGTTGGTAGGCTCAGATATGTTTTTAGTGCTCTCAGTTTTCCTCTAGGCTTCATCACAAGGATTATGGATCATCAGGGTGTTCAGGTACTGGTCCCCAGCTTGTTGTCTGCAGCAATCTGCAAGTACCTTGAAGAGACTGGAGTCAGTGCCTATCAGCACAGACACATCAGAGATTCCTTTAGGGTTGGGGCATATTAAGGCATATTAACTAGCTGTCAGAGGAGAGTTCACTCAGACCCTGCTTTATGGACACATAGAATCATAGAATATCAGGGTTGGAACGGACCTCAAGAGGTCATCTAGTCCAACCCCCTGCTCAAAGCAGGTCCAACCCCAACTAAATCATCCCAGCCAGGTCTTTGTCAAGCCTGACCTTAAAAACTTCTAAGGAAGGAGATTCCACCACCTCCCTAGGTAATGCATTCCAGTGTTTCACCACCCTCCTAGTGAAAAAGTTTTTCTTAATATCCAACCTAAACCTCCCCCACGGCAACTTGAGACCATTACTCCTCTTCTGTCATCTGCTACCACTGAGAACAGTCTAGAGCCATCCTCTTTGGAACCCCCTTTCAGGTTGTTGAAAGCAGCTATCAAATCCCCCCTCATTCTTCTCTTCCACAGACTAAACAATCCCAGTTCCCTCAGCCTCTCCTCAGAAGTCATGTGTTCCAGTCCCCTAATCATTTTTGTTGCCCTCCGCTGGACTCTTTCCAATTTTTCCACATCCTTCTTGTAGTGTGGGGCCCAAAACTGGACACAGTACTCCAGATGGGGCATCACCAATGTCAAATAGAGGGGAACGATCATGTCCCTCGATCTGCCGGCAATGCCCCTACTTATACATCCCAAAATGCCATTGGCCTTCTTGGCAACAAGGGCACACTGTTGACTCATATCCAGCTTCTCATCCACTGTAACCCTAGGTCCTCTTCTGCAGACCTGCTGCCTAGCCATTCGGTCCCTAGTCTGTAGCGGTGCATGGGATTCTTCCGTCCTAAGTGCAGGGCTCTGCACTTGTCCTTGTTGAACCTCATCAGATTTCTTTTGGCCCAATCCTCTAATTTGTCTAGGTCCCTCTGTATCCTATCCCTACCCTCCAGCGTATCTACCTCTCCTCCCAGTTTAGTGTCATCTGCAAACTTGCTGAGGGTGCAATCCACACCATGCTCCAGATCATTAATGAAGATATTGAACCAAACCGGCCCCAGGACCGACCCTTGGGGCACTCCACTTGATACCGGCTGCCAGCTAGACATGACTTGCCCTTGGTGAATCCATGCTCACTGTTCCTGATCACTTTCCTCTCCTCTAAGTGCTTCAGAATTGATTCCTTGAGGACCTGCTCCATGATTTTTCCAGGGACTGAGGTGAGGCTGACTGGCCTGTAGTTCCCAGGATCCTCTTCCTTCCCTTTTTTAAAGATGGGCACTACATTGGCCTTTTTCGAGTCGTCCGGGACCTCCCCCGATCGCCATGAGTTTTCAAAGATAATGGCCAATGGCCCTGCAATCACATCCACCAACTCCTTTAGCACTCTCGGATGCAGCGCATCCAGCCCCATGGACTTGTGCTCGTCCAGCTTTTCTAAATAGTCCCGAACCACTTCTTTCTTCACAGAGGGCTGCTCACCTCCTCCCCATGCTGTGCTGCCCAGTGCAGTAGTCTGGGAGCTGACCTTGTTCGTGAAGACAGAGGCAAAAAAAGCATTGAGTACATTAGCTTTTTCCACATCCTCTGTCACTAGGTTGCCTCCTTCGTTCAGTAAGTTTAAAGCCCTCCTTACTAGGTTAGCTAGCCTGCTTGCGAAGATGCTCTTCCCTCTCTTCGTTAGGTGGAGCCCGTCTCTGCCTAGCACTCCTCCTTCTTGGAACACCATCTCATTGTCAAAGAATCCAAAGCTTTCTCTCCGACACCACCTGCGTAGCCATTCGTTGACTTCCACGATTCGACGGTCTCTACCCAGGCCTTTTCCTTCCACGGGGAGGATGGATGAGAACACCACTTGCGCCTCAAACACTTTTATCCTTCTTCCCAGAGCCACGTAGTCTGCAGTGATCTGCTCAAGGTCATTCTTGGCAGTATCATTGGTGCCCACGTGGAGAAGCAGGAAGGGTTAGCGGTCCGAGGGCTTGATGAGTCTCGGCAGTCTCTCCGTCACATCGTTAATCCTAGCTCCTGGCAAGCAGCAGACTTCTCGGTTTGCCTGGTCGGGGCAGCATATAGATGACTCAGTCCCCCTGAGGAGAGAGTCCCCGACCACCACCACCTGCCTCCTTCTCTTGGGAGCGGTGGTCGTGGAACCCCCATCCCTAGGACAGTGCATCTCATGCCTTCCAATCAGCGGAGACTCCTTCTGCTCCCTTCCCTCAGATGTATCATCTAGTCCACTCTCCGCATTAGTACCTGTGGAGAGAACATGAAAACGGTCGCTTACCTGTATCTGCATTGCTGGTACATGGACGCTCCCCTTTCTTCTTCTGGAGGTCACATGCTGCCAAATTTCTTCACCGTCCTCTTGTCCCCGCTGTGCAGCCTGCTCTGAAACTTCAGAACGTTGTGTCCGTAGAAGCCTATCCTGACGTCTGTCCAGGAAATCTTCAATTTCTCTTATGCAACGCAGGGTCGATACCTGTTTCTCCAGACCTTGAACCTTTTCTTCCAATATGGAGACCAGACAAAGTCGCTTCTGTCCTGTGGAAGAAAGACAAACATGGCACATCCAGTGCAGGTCACAACAGCTGAACGCTCCCCATCCATATTACCTTCCTTCTACGAGCTTCCTCAGGAGTTGCAGTAACTACTCAGAGAAGCCGGCAAGATGTAAGCCTCAGTGGGCTCTCCCCAGGCAAACTCCCTCTGTTCGCCTCTCTGCGGTTCGCTGCTCAGCTGATCCGCAGCTGACTGGCTTTTTGTAACAGTCAGGCCCGTTCAAGGCTCACCTGGAACAAAGCACTCCCAAGTCACACTTTTCAAACAACCGATCAAGCACACAGTCAAACTGTCCCCACAACAGACACTCAGATACGCAAGAGAACTCTCATTGTGTTAGTGCGAGTACAAATAGCCGTGTAGCTGGAAGAGCACTGGTAGCAGCCACGGAGGCTCGGCGGAGCCATGACAAGTTACTTGCCCCCTGGTTGCAGGTGGGTTTGTACTTGGCCTGACTCAGCCAGTCCTCCGCTGCCACGTCCCATACTCCTATGGCTGCACGGCTATTTATACTCCCAGTCGCTGGGCCAGAGCTGCTGCAAGTGTGGGTAGGAGAGCCGGGGGTCACCCCCCTAGCTTGTGGCACAGACACAGCTTTAGCAAACTATTCAAGATAACCTACAAATATTCAAATAGAATTGAATCATGAATAAAATCTGAATCATTGATAAATACAAAGGAAAAGCAATATGCTTAAGGACATTTCACCAGAAAAAAAGAGGCTAAATTAATCAAATAAAAACAAATTATTTGCTCAATTTTAATGATCTGTTCACTCCTCAGTGGGGATTCCATACAAAACAAACACCCAGCCTTGTACAGTGGGTATTTTGACCATTGCAATAATCCTTATATCACTGTCTTCTAGACAATGCCTGTCTTCTGTAGTAGAAAAAAACATCCCCTGCTTCTGCGCTGTTTTGTTTATTTGGCAAAAAGTCCCCAGAGCTAATTGGCTGTATCACCAGACAGCCTTAAGATGAGTTGCTGGAGAAGCTGACTAATGAATCAGTGGGTTTTGTTCCAATGCTCCTGTTGCTTTGGCTTCTATAATGGCCATTACAGTGGCCCCTTTTAAACTCCAACTGCTACAATTAATGTTGGGATCACAATTTCATTTTAATTCCTTGGTTTTAGGCCTGTGGAATTGGGCCATAAAATCAGGGTGTTGCTCATTATTCAAGGTTGCAAACTGGGAGCAATTAATTTTAAAACTTTCTTTGGTACATTGGTGTCATAGGAATTCAAAATGAAAAGAAAAAGAAATGTTTTTTTTCCCCACTTGTATTGTGATGAAATAATCTAAACGGCTTCTGACTAATGGATGAGGCCTGCTTATAAAAAAAAAAGCCAGACATGCTAATTTTTTCAGACCATGCATATGCTATTGCTCCCCTCTCCATCACAGTCCTAATACGCAGGTTTAAAGAGCTAACAACAATATCTGTTCAGCTTCTGAAACAGAGCAAATACAAATCATCCACGCCAAAATGTGCAGTTCCAATGTCAGTATTATACTGTGCAAGACAGAGCTTATGCATGGGAAGAGGAAGACACAAGCATTAGTTTGGGGGCCAAATGGCTGCAAATTTATTCCAGGTTAAAGACAGTAGAATCAAAGTTGTTGATGCTGTCAACCAGCTCAATAATGGTCACTGAAAACAACAACAAAACCCTTCTGAAATCTAACATGTAGCTGTCTGACTGGACTGACAAACTGAAGATGGGTGACACTGATTGGACAGGCCTTAATGGTTTGTTATCGATGCACATCTTGAGAATAAAAACAAGCTGAATGAACATTTCCAGTAATTCATATTAGGGTTCTTTTAATATTGTCCTTCATTCTTCAGCATGAACTATTGCAGGAAATAACTAGATTCCTTGCCAAAGCATCTGAAAATCTGAAGCCGTCTCCAGTCCCCATGGCCTCTGGGGCTGACCCCCTTCTCTCTTACCTTGGGGGGGAGGCCCAGTGGCCTCTGGGATCTTCTAGGTCAGACATCTGCCTGGATGGCCTTCTTGTCAGTCCAGGGGCAAGCTGTATTTGTGTATTCACCCACACGCTAGGACCCTGGAAACCTCCCAGGCCCCACCGAAGCCTTGCCCCAAGATGCTGTCTCCCTTCAAAAAATGTTGTTCTCCTGTGGGGACTCTCCCCTCCACCATCCATCTGTTCTTTGGTCCCTCCCCAGTTACTCCTACACTGAAGAGGCTCTGTGTTTCCCCTCATGCTCTGCCCATGCCCAAACAGCTAGAACCCACCCTTCCTCTCCTCCCCCCACAATCCCTCCCCCACCGGCACCCACCCTTACATGACTTTGCAGTGGTGTGCTTGTTAGGGGGAACCACGGGAAATTCCCTGCCTCTGATAGAGTGCACCCATTCTGTGGGTATAGCTTAGTCCTCTGCCAGAGCTGACGCCCCTTGGGGCTCCTAAAGACACTTTTCAAGATTGCACAAAGTATCAGGTATTTAACATAGAATTCCCCGGGCAAAATACTTCTTCCTATTTCATATTGTACAGACACAGCATTGAGCTGAGTTCAGTGCAGTATTCAAGAGCAAAATGTAACCGTTTCCAGCAACTGCCTCAATACAAATCAGGCTGCCAAGTGGTTTTGCCTCTTGTCCCGGTTACAGTTATGACAGGCTTCTGATTTAAAAGGGGGAGGGGAAATGAGTGGATCCCTCAGGCCTCATCCCTCTTCTCTGAAGCCCTCGTTATAAAAGAGTTTATTCCAGGCAACAGGGAAACAATTTTATGGGATCCCCTTATTAAAATACTGGCAGCTTTTCACAGCTGCCTTGATTGTGTTTAATTCAACTATAGACACACACTCTTTGCAAGACAACAATAAAACACTAAATGAGGAGTGATTCAAGAAAACTCTGAAATTATTAAACAAATGTGATAACGAAAGCTGTCGGCTATATTTATTTTGACCAATAAACATTTTGCTAGCATGACATATGCTTAAATGGTACCATGTGGGAAATAGCAGGTAAGGATGAGGTGCTGGTTTGTGTAACTGCATCGTTTCTGACATTTATCTTTTCCGCAGACAAGTTTTGAGACATGACAAGTGGCATACTTATAGCTTGACTGGATTTCTCTTTGGTTGCCTAATGATCATCTAAAAGTCTCATCAATCAGTTAGGCCTTTTCATCAGGAAAAAACACCTATTTTTTAAAATCAAAGCCACATGGTTTCATGAGATATCAAGACTTGCGGGCGGGGGAGAAAATGTATTAAGAGATGTCAAAAACCCTGCAAACATAAATGATAGGAATTATTTAAGCCCTGCCAATTTATAATATTAGCTTTCTAAATGTAATAATTAATCTTTCCATTTCTAAAAGCCTAAACACAGTTATTACCCTGCAAATGCAAAATACCTGTCACTGTGCAAATTTTAGTAATTTTGTTTGTGAAATGACAAATAAGGAGGAGAGCTCCATCAAGTACCATGAAGGAGCTGCTGCAAAAAATAGGATCCTATGACACACCGGAAACAATTTAAATTATTACTGAAATCAATGGCATAATAAAAAAATGAACATGAACCCCAATTAATTGAAGCCAATGGCAAAGCTCCCAGTGGCTTCAGTGCAGCCAAGATTTCACCCTTGATACTGAATTCTATTTTCATATTGTGAGCTGTTGTGCTGATGCGACAGTGCCCGCTTTGGTCAGACGGGGCATTGTATATGGTCCACGCGGCCTGGCAGGATGGTCAGTTAATTCCTCTTTCCTGAGTCTCTAGGCTAGTCCTGTTCAGGGCTATGGAGGAAGTTAGTTTCAGTCCTGCTGGGCTGTGTGGTTTCCCCCTTATACTTGGTGGGGTCAGCAGGTCCTCAGGGGTCTGGAAACCCTTCCAGTTCTTAAGTCTCTGAGGGGTTGGCAGAGGTGAGATATTAGGAATGTGAGGCATGCCCACTCCACTGGGCTCCAGCACAGGGCCTTGGAACCAGCCCTTCTGCTTCTCAGCCCTTTTATTCTCCCAGCTGCGGTAAGGCTGCCAGTTGGCGCTGGCTGGCAGATTCTGCATTCGCTGCTTGGTTGCCAGGCCAACCTGGGGTATATAGACCCCGTCACACATACCATATGTTGTGTTCAAATATATCGCATACTTTATTTCATGCACACTGTGGCCAGCTACCCAGGTTTGTGCCCCTCCATTCTATTTCCCCATGTCTGCCCTTAGATCTACGAAATAGCTGCTTTTGCCAGTGATGTTTTGGGTGCATATTTTTCCTGATAAGTCGCTCTAATGAGGAATAAGATGCAGACTTGAAGAGGTCCCATTCCTGCATGAGGAATTCCAATCCCTGCCTGTTTTATTAAATAGTAATACATAGCCATAGCAAAAAGCAACTTTGACCATGCAGAGCCGTATCTCATTACAGATCACGCACGGTTATATTTCCATTTGTCACTGATTTACATGGAATGAATTAAATATGACTACTACAAATTGAACACAAATGGTCATTGGAATTTTGACATTAATTTGCCTGTCTTATTTGGGATTTGCTTTTGTAAATATCCAGGGACTGATTTTAGTGTCAGGAATATTTGCAACCACATTTAAGTGAATAGGAAAGGATATTTGAGGAGAATAAAGTTTGAATTCATAAGCATATTGAAACTGGAAACTTGGTTCCAAGTGTTACTCTCACCCTGTCAGGAAACACAGTGACACCAAGTGACCTAGTGTATGGGCTTTGACTCACACCCATTTCAAACTCCATTGACTTTAATAGAGTTTCTCTGAGTTTACACCATTGCAAGCAAATGGACAATTGGGCCTCCTGTGTCCGATTGAAACTAACCAACAACATTCACAGGGCTAATACAGAGTACGTGCAATGAGCTCTAAATGCTGTGAATTTCACCCGCAAACGGAGCCTGCAACTGATCGTGAGCACACAACTGAGGCTGCAACACGGGGCATTCAGTGGAGGCCCCTCAACATTCTGTAACGTAAATGTCTTATTTTGACAATTATCCAAGCACATTGGGCTCCTGGAAACAGCATGGCAGAATGGCTAACAACAGAGCCCATGAACTGTGCAGCCATCACAGCTCCAGAGAGCCACCAAATATTGGGCACACGTGAGTTATAAAGCAATGAGGAGCGTGTCTTTCTAATGATTTGTCTGCATTGGTTCTCTTTTCCAAGCCAACATATATTTACTTCTTTTTGTCCTCCTCTCGCTGCTCTAGATCTCCAGCCTTTTACTTCTTATCATTTCTCATCAACAGATGCTAACAATTTCCCTTCCCTGCAGTGACTTCCTCTAAGCTGTCTTCAAAATCTAAATAAGGGCCGGTAGGCTCACGCTTTTAATAAGCTTCCATGCCCAGCTCATTGCAGCTTGGCCAAGGGTGTGTCATGCTGACTCTTCTCAACTGGAGAGGGGGACAGACCATTCCCTGGGCCTTCCAGCCCTGCCTCTCACATTACGCCCCTAAGATTCAACTGTCAAGTGTTTATCTGCATATCTTAAACCAGCTCCAGAGGTGAAATGAACTGCTTCCCCGGTCTCCTAGTCTCTGCTGCGCTTCTTTGGCATTGCCTTTTGCTAATTTTGATTTTCAACCCTGTTCAGCAGCCTCCTTGACATCTCTTGGAAAATCAATATATTTTCTGAAGCCAAGAGACTGACTGGAAGTAGCATAAACCTTGCAAAGCTTCAAAGCACTTTGATAGTTTACACTCTAAAGAGACAGGTTTTTTTTCCCCAGCTAGTTAACAACATACAACAGCAGATGAATCCCCCACATTCATACAGCAAATACACTGGTACCTGAAGAGAAGCCACAAGGCCTCCAATACAGTGATCTTTCTACTCCTCCACTACCAGATAAAAAACCTGAACCTGCTCCCGTTGAAGTCAGTGGGAAGCCTGGTGTTGCCTTTCATGGCAGCAGGCCTGGACACAAACTTTTTGCAGCTTGGTATTTCAGGCCCAGGGAGGCAGTGGATACCTCCACTGCAGGAATCCCTGGGTGGTTCTCCAGCCTTGTTAAGTCGGAGGCCAGACTAGATGATCACAATAGCCCCGACTGGCATTAAAATCCACGAATACCTGAAAGTGTGTGCCAACTGTAGGAAGATGCTAGAACCTGAGCAGCATATGGACAGTGAGAGGTGGAATTTTAACACACAGATTTTCCAGCAACTGGAAGCCTTAGTGCTAAGCACCAAGTAAGGGAGAGACGCAGCAGGCTTGGGGTTGGGGGAACAACACTGCTCTCTGAGACCTAATTTTGTGAACTGTCTCACCCAAGCGACCTGCACTGGGACTGGGAAAATAAAAAACAAAGAAGGTAAAGCAGGGTATAAACTCAACACCTCCATTATGACCAGCATGTTAAAGTCAGCAGGATCACAGAAGATGTGCATGGGATTGGGGGCTCTATGATCAACCAAAGCGATACAAGCTAGTACCAAGCATGGAGTGGTCACACATGTGGGGTTCTGTATTGTGAGTCCAATGCCAGGTGCTGCTGTCATGACAACAACCCCTTTATACACACTTACCATGCACACTGTGTGGTTCTACCGATGGGAAAGGATGTTTTTGCCAGAAATCTGATATCCTCCTTGGCTTTCTGTTGCCATGATACTTGCTGGTTCTCTGGTAATCCTCCTGCAATGAGCTCCATATATCTGTGCAGACAGCCAGCGGGTGTCTGCTCATGCAGAGCTCAGTGCAGGACTGGGTACCTGTCAGTGACTACAGCTGGCAGAGTAAGATTCATGCCTTTGAGTAAATTATTCAACGCATGTTGTCAATTTACTTCAAATAAAATACCTGACAAATGATTTTTGTCCTTTCGCAGCAAGCTCTGTCTTTAACAAGAACCGATTCTGTTCTGTTCTTTTATCAGAGTTTTCATAATGATGGTGACAGGTTTTTCCATGTTTACTTCTATTAATTAAAAATTAATAACATGAATGATAGATCTTTAGATACAAGCCAAACTTAAATTACTTAACCAGCAGATGTTGTGATATCTGAAGCATAGAATTTCCATTTCTTGCTATTCAGATATGCATTGTCCTCTTTTTTACTCTATAATTTAATTTTTTGTCTTCTGTTTTATATTTTACAAACAGCATTTTTACTTCGTGGTTGCATTTTTGGTCTGTTTCTCCTGAGAGCAACATATATATACTGTTTATTGTTAATGGGAACTGGTACAGATTGGGTCTCACTTCTCAACCCAATGCTATTAAATCATAGACTCACAGCAATTTGGGGCTGGAAGTGACGTCAAAAGGTCACCTAGTCCATCCCCTTGCACTGAGTCAGGACCAACTAACCCTAGACCATCCCTGGCAGATGTCTGTCTAAGCTGTTCTCAAAAACCTCCAGTGACAGGGATTCCAGCACCCTCCTTTGGAAGCCTGCTCCAGAGCTTAACTCCCCTGATACAGAGAAACTTTTCCTAATATCTCACCTCACATTTTTCTTGCTGCAGATTAAGTTTTGATTATTTCTTGTCCTGACTTCAGTGGGCATGGAGGACAATTGATCGCCATCCTCTTTATAACAGCCCTTCACGTATCTGAAGACTGTTATCAAGTCTCCCCCTTCTTCTTGTCCCAAGATTAAACATGTCCAGCTTTTTTAACCTTTTATCGTATGTCAGGTGTTCCAAACCTTCCATCATTTTTGTTGCTCTCCTCTGGACTCCCTCCAGTTTATCCACGTCTTTCATATAGTCACAGCACTCCAGCTGAGGCCTCTCCAGGACTGAGTAGAGCAGAAGAGCTACTTCCTTCAGTGTCTCATATACAACACTCTTGTTAATATACCACAGGAGGATATTAGCCTTATTAGCAACTACATCACATTATTGGCTTATATTCATTTTGTGATCCGTTGTAACCTCCACATTCCTTTTTGGCAGTACTACCGCCTGGCCCAGTCATTCCCCAGTTTGTAGCTCTGTATTTGGTTTCTCCTTCCTGAGAGCGGTCCTTTGCACTTGTCTTTATTGAATTTTATCTTGTTGATTTCAGATCAATTCTCCAATTTGTCAAGGGTGTTTTGAATTCTAATCCTGTCCTCCAAAGTCCTTGCACCCCTCCCAGCTTGGTATCATCAACCAATTGTATGAGTATACCCTCCACTCCATTATCCAAGTCATTAATGAAAATATTGAATAGTACTAGACCCAGGACAGATCCCTGCAGGACCCCAAGAGAGACATCCTCCCAGATTGACAAAGAACCACTGATAACTAACCTTCAATACAGGTTTTCAACCAATTGCGCATTCACCTCATAGTAATTCCAACTTGACCGCATTTCACTAATTGGCTTATGAGAATATCATGTGGGATTGTCTCAAAAGCCTTACCAAAAATCAAGATTTGGCATATCTATTGTTTCCACCCATCCTAAGATAGTATTTTGGTCAATGATCTAGGAGGAAATGTACAGCTGTTGTTCGTATTGTTTGCAGATAAGAGTTGTTTCAGTGAGGAGGTAACTAAGGATATGGGCAGGGCAGTGTTACAGAGGGAGAAGGATCACATTGTAAATTTCTTCCTTTCAACAGACATGAAAGTAGCTAAATAAAAGGTCCGAGATCTGTGGACAGAGACTCTGAAAAAGGCTTAGGAGTAAGTGAAGAAAACATGAGCTCCCAGCAGAGAGAGAGGAATGTCCTAGTAGCAGTAGGAAGGTGTTATTACCTCTACAATATGAGGCATAGGTGAGATCAGTGGTTTCCCTTTGTTCTCCCTGCTTTGTGCTACCTAGGGAGCAGAACTCCGGTGAAATGCTGCTCCAAAGGATAAGCACAGGGCATGGCAAGTGATGGGAAGCAGAGCTGAATGCTGCTCTAAATTATGCTGGGGCTATTTTAAAGCCCAGCCAGCCCAGACTTGCAGAAGCAGAAAGGTGGCTCCTCTCAGCAGTGCTCAGTGCAAACTCCATGCAGCTGAGATTTGAACTCACTCAGGCCAGTTCAGGTGTCAGCACTTCAGAAATGGCATTGAAAAATTGTCGGGGGGGAAGGGGGGGATCAGAAAAGAGCTACAGAGATGGTCTGTGACCTGGGAAACCTGCCTTAGAGTGAGAGATGTAAGGAGCCATCTATTTAGTTAACCCTAGAGAAGGCTGAGAGACCTGTGATCACAGTGTATATGTTCATACGCAGGAAGGAGATTTCTGATAGCAGACGGCTCTTCCATCGAGCAAAGGCAGAATGGCTGGAACCAGAAATTCAGAAAACTAGAAAACTCCAAACCACAAACAAGGCACTAATTAACCATTGGAACAAGGGACCTGGTGGCTTCTCCATCACAGACAATGTTTAAATCAAGACTGGATGCCTTTCAAAAAGCTGCACTCTAGCTGACCGAGAAGTTACAGGATTTGATGCAGGAATCAGAGGGTAAATTCTTCAGCCTGTGCGATGGAGGTCAGACTAGATGATCAGTTTGGTCCCTTCCAGGCCTAAACGCCATGAATATTTTATTACATCATAATCAATATCAACCCTCCCAGTGACATCATTAGGAACAGCAATGATGTCCTCCATGCCAGTTTGCTGTACTGCTGCTTCTCAGGAGCAGGAATACAAAAATAACAGTAGTGATGATTAATATGTATTAAGCATCTCCCCTCAGAAGGCATGCAGAGTCCGGTATAGTAACAGTAAAACCCGCTCTAAAACACAGCTTCTGTGAAAACCATTCCCATAAACCCTCAGTTGAAAAAAAACAAAGTTCCGTGTTCTAATTCAATTATCCATTTATTTAGTAGCACTCTAATGGAGTGTGTTGTCCAGTGCCATATAACGCAGCAGAGAACCTGAACAGAAGTGAGATACTCATGACACTGCATTTTTAATTTCTGTCGTGTTTCTAGGGGCACTTCCATGCTCAGCCAATTAAAATGCCTCATGCCATCAACTTACCAGGTAATCAAACACTTCATGGTCCAATAACTCAACATAATGGCTCAGAAGCAAATGGAGCCTCTCGGCACTGCTAGCATTATTCAGAAATCTGGATGTAACAGAGACTATCAAGAGCCTTGCTGACTTCCTTCTTCTTGCTTCTTCCTTGATTTCTATGTGCAGAATTTAAGGTCTGGTCTAGGCTAATGTACTAGCTTAAATCTTTATAATTATTTACAGCAAATGCTTGGATTTAGATGCCTCTCCCATATCTGAGACCAAATCCTGCCTTCTGCTACATACATACAAGCAACCCCATGCACTGGGTGTCCCTAAGCCTCTAATTGCCAAATGCTGGGACTGGATGAGAGGGGATGGATCACTTCATAATTGCTCTGTTCTGTTCATTCCCTCTGAAGCAGCTGGCAATGGCCACTGTCAGAAGACAGCACACTGGACTAGATGGACCATTAGTCTGACCCAGTATGGCCCTTCTTCTGTTCTTATACCCCCCACCTCTCAAATATGTGAAAATACTATGTTACAATACTATACAAATGCACCAAAACTCTATACGACCAGTGTGTGGGCTATGATATATAGAACAGTTATTATATGAAATGCACATGTGTTTTATGGCACCGGATAAGTAAAATATGATTTTCTTGGTTTAGGTCTGAAAAAAAGAAGAAAAAACCCATAATAGCAAAGAGATACTTTAATAAGCATCATTCTGTCTAGCTGCAAGGCAAGGGAGCCTATAAGATTCTGATATGGGAAAGCCAAGATTTCTGCTGTGATCAAAAATACCCCTTCTATTATGTTACTTCAAATTCTATTAGACCTGCTCTGACTGGGGTTTATGACAAGAAAAATAATAGGTAGTTTTTGTCTCCCCAGGTTTTCCCATGTTCTGAAGGGACTATGGCAGGGAGAGTGGGAAATGGCATGCACAGGGGTGGCTTTGGTAGCTTTACATCAGCTGGCGGTTTCAGTTCAAGTAACTTTAAACTCTGATCCTGTGATTAGATCTGCACAGGCCCTACCAATGCACTCAGTAACACCCAGTTGCAGGAATGGGGCCTGTACATATAAAACCCACTGAGAAGAAGTGTGAGCATTTGGATGGAAGCACTTCTGCTGTACCAAAGTCCTGACCTGGGACATGAAATAGCACCATTCTATGTATCTAGTGTGACAAAGTTCCTCCTCTGCCTTGGTGGGTCCTGCGCTTATTGGCGGATTTGCTCGCCTTGGAGCTTCATGGCAGCCCTCAGCTTGGCCAGCATTGCTAATGGCTCAAACCTGCCATTCATTCAGCTAACCTCATCGCTGGCCAGCATGGGGAAAAGGAAGGAGAACAATCCCTGCAGTCTCTGCTGGTCCACCTAGTGGGTCGGGGGACAGGCCAGGGACCTTCCCCTCTGGTGGGACCGACAGCTCAGGACAACTCCTCTGGTATCCAATCGGGAGTTGGAGGGATGGGAGGAACCCAGGCCCCCCCTCTACTCCAGGTTCCAGCCCAGGGCCCTGTGGACTGAAGCTGTCTAGAGTGTCTCCTGGAACAGCTGCGTGACAGCTACAACTCCCTGGGCTACTTCCCCATGGCCTCCTCCCAACACCTTCTGTATCCTCACCACAGGACCTTCCTCCTGATGCCAGATTGCATTTGTACTCCTCAGTCCTCCAACAGCACGCCTTCTTACTCCCTGCTCCTTGCGCACCCCTCACTGACTGAAGTGAGGTCCTTTTCAAACCAGGTGCCGTGATTAGCCTGCCTTAATTGATTCTAGCAGCTCCAGGTGTCCTAATTAGCCTGTCTGCCTTAATTGGTTCCAGCAAGTTCCTGATTGTTCTGGAATTGCCCCTGTTACTTTACCCAGGGAAAAGGGACCTGCTTAACCTGGGGCTAATATATCTGCCTTCTATCACTCTCCTGTAGCCATCTGGCCCGACCCTGTCACACTAGGCAGTTGTCTTCCCTATCTTTATAACCTGGAGTGGAAATGAGCCAGGATGCTAGCAACTAACGTTAGGGTGTTTGCTCTGGATTAGCCTTCTTAGCCCAGGGAGGCTGGGCACAGGTCAGTAGCATGTCTCCAACTTCAGGAGAGACCAGACATTTGGCCTGTATGGGCCAATTCTGTCCCCACATCAGGTATATGTACAGGAGGTTGGCAGGAAGAGAATGGGTGTGCGGGAAACCCTTCAGGTCAGACCCTGGAGTGACTGTATTCGACTGTGTCCTTGGCCTGGTCCAGAGAGGAGAAAGGCTGGGCCTGGCCTCATGACAAGCCCCTTTTGTGCATCATTTGGGAAGGGGAGGGGGTGAGGAAACAACAAGAGGAAATGATGTGGCCCATACTGGTGTTCATTACTTGGTGGCTTCTGCTGTAATGTTTGTCAACTCCCTACCTCTGCTGATGGCCACAGTATGGTGCAGCAAGGGCTCCACAACCAGGGAAGGCAACGGGACCTCAGTGTCTCTTACCTACTCATTGCATGGACCCAAGAAAAGTTAAACTCACTAGAGCTTTGATCTCTGCTGACAGAGCAGAGTGCAAGTTTTCTAAGGCCTACACCACAGGCAGTGACAAGACAAATCTGGAAAGTTTTGCTTGGAGAAATCAAAGGCAGAAATGCGGCTTGGTGTCGGGGACATGCAATTAGGTTAGAAGGTTAGAATGGCAACCAGGGCCAGCTTTCTGAGATGAGACATTCAGCATCTGATCTCCTCTCCCAGCTCCCATCATTAGGGCAAAGTTCTGATTTCCTTTCTTTTTAATAAACAATCATCTCAGTGGAAAACGAGTACAGAAGTCCCCTTTTCTCTTTCACCCACTCCTGACAAGCCATACACCTAGCACGGTAATGTCTAAAAGACAGAATAGTCTGAATGATTTACAGGGCTACTCTCAGCTTTAATTGACACTAATTACCATGTCCTCGGGGCTGACTTGTAATGCCAAGTTATAATGTTGAAGACACACTGTCATCGGAAATCTAACTGTAACCCCCCTTTCCTCCCTGGGTTACTCAGAGCAGGCAACACTCCCCTGTGTGCCTGGGCACCTGATGTTGTAGACATTAAAGGAGAACCTGAGTATCCCAGTGGTGATGTTGGATAGGTGGGAATCCTTTATCCACCCCTCTGCTGCAGTCCCTTTACTCCTAAAGGAATTTACAGTTGGTGGTGCCGCCACCTGGCTGGCCCCTGTACACACTCAGTGGTGTGCCTTGGGAACCGCCAGGAATAAACCTATTCTAATAATAAATCATAATAATCTGTGGCCTGGGTCTAACTCAAAAATACCAATTATAAATAATATACATCCCATATACTTAAATTAGGGTTAACACAGCTTTACTTAACAATTTAAAGAAACAGGGTATAGAGGGTTAAGACTATGTGTCGCTACTAATTTAAATCCTCAGGGGGCAGTTGAATAAAATCAATTAACGAATATAATATACAGTGGTAAATGAAATGCATGTAACTGGCATTTACCCTGCACCATTCGCCCAACCCCGCAGTGTGCACGCCTCTGGATTGCAGAGTCCTAGGCACTTGCTTGCGTGGGCACGTGTGGAGATCTGCAGCTGGACACAACACCCTGTTGAGTCTGTGAATCCGTCCAGCCAAGGCAACCAGCTGCACAACCCCGCTGACGATTGGAGCCAGCCCCACCAGATGTCAGCAGCTCTGGGACCTGGTTCGGTGGGACGATCCCTCTGCCTCTCCTCAGACTCAGTCTCTGTCTCTCTTCTGTGCCTCTCTTCTCTCTTCTGTCCCTTGCAAGCGCTTTCCCAACCCCGAGTGGGGGTTCCTCGTAGTCCTTCACTGCAGGCCCACCGCAGTCAGCTCCAGGCACAGCAACAGTCTCTGCCCTGGCTCCAGTGAAGCCACCAACAGCCTCTGAGGCTCCCTGATCAATCAAAGCCCCCGCAGGCTCCCAGCAGCAGCTCCTGGTATGGACAGAGCTCCACCAAATCACTCTCACTCCTCTTCCCAAAATGGAGCCCAACGCTGGCTCTCCCTGCACTGCCTGCCAGAGCAAGCCTCTCCCTCTTTCCCCAAGGCATCACGGGAGTTGTGGTCTCAAAGGCTGGATTGCAGCACATGGGATCTTCCCAACTGGAACACTCCCAATAAAGTTCAGCAGCCCCTCTAGTAAAGGGGGCCTACATAATATAATGAGATATTTCTCCTGCATTCAGAAATCTGAGAATGGCTATTTCATATCTTGGTGTATGGCTGTAAATCATATGTGCAGATGGAAGAAATCCATCTTTGTGCAGCTTGTTGAAGAAGATATTACAAAGACAATTCAGTTCAATTTCTTGGGTTGGTAATGACTTTTGGATGGATAATTACATCCTTTTACTTTAAGTTACTCAAGTTTTTTCCAGTTTCACTCCAACTAAATATAGCTTTTTGTCTGGGAGTTTAAAAAAAAAATCATACCTGAACACTAAACATGAAAACCAAAGAGTCTGTGATGTCTCCAATGAGTTGAAGATATGTAGTATCAACCTCAAATCGTTTTATATAACTTTTGAGGGCCAGATCCACCAATACATTCCATCTATTTCGAACTCTCTGGAGCAGCACATAGCACTCAGCGCAAACTGGCCAGTTAAGAGGGCATTATGGCTACCTAGCAACACTGGAGGAGTGCAAAGTAACTGGAACACAAGGATGAATCTGCCCCTAAATTGGCCATTGACTTATTGATTCAGTTATCCAGCATACAAATATTAAAATGTAACAACATATTTGCTAACATATAGGCAAACTTACTATTATTATTATTTATAACTATTGTATTACTGTAGCATCTAGCAATGTACACGTCTAGGATATGAAAGTGTAGGATTTGGTTGTCCTAGATGAATGGAAATAGACATTATTCCATTGTTAGCAAGAGTTCAATATTGATGCAACATGATATTAATAATTTTCCTATAACTTATTTATGAGGTTGTTACAAATTTGCTTGCGCCTTTACCAAATGTTAAGATGTAGCTACAATAATGTTATAGCTAGGGCGATTGGAAATATAACCATACTTATGTTTAGTCAGTTATGTTACAAAATGTTAAAGCTAATCAAAGAAATTCCAGTAGGTTTCTGCTCCTATCGCCCAAGGACAAGTAAACATAAAGAAGACAAACCTTGTAAAACATTCTCGTTTTAGGAAATGGTCTGATTGGGAAAACAATGCCGAGTGTGTTATCAATACACTAAATCTAAGTAAAATGGAGTCTACCAACTCCTACTCGCTTGCAAGAAAATCTGCGTGTGTTCTTAAACTTTAGAGGAAAATGAGTTAGAAATGTTTTAAAATTTTATTTCTTAAATGTTGAAATGACAAATATGTCTGTGAAATGCATACTTGCAAATATGTTAGCTAAATTCAGAACTCTTAATGTCATTGCTACATAAATGGTAAAACGTTTTACATATCAACATGGCATCTAATGAACTTGCTAAACAAATTATTAATGTAAGAAGCCATTTAAATATAGAATATTTATATTAATGGGTAATTAGTTAATTCCTGGGAGTGCACAAACAAACCCTCACCAAACTCAGAAAAACAAGAAAAAAATCATTCCAAGAACTGTCATGTAGAATCAACAACTCAAGCTAAATACTTTCTAAAAGTTATTTAAATTTAAAGCCTGTTTTGAGCATCTTTTATACACAGGGCTGGAGGGTTTGGACTTTTTGAAAAAATAATTTCATTTCCTGTCAAACTCTTAACAAAACTGAAAGACTATCTCAGAGAATATACTCAATACAAAGAAAGAGTTAAAACTAGCTTTGAAAGTTTCTGATGCTTTCCAGCCAAAAAGAGAACAAAGGCAATTAAAGAAATGTTCCATATGCATTAATAAATTCCATATTCACAAGATGAAGATGCTCCTAAGGATTGCCCATGAGGGTATGGAGACAATGAAAGACTGAAAACAACCCATCCGAATCTAAACAAGCCTGGAAGAGGTGTTTTTTTCTTATCACTTCATGAAAATAGGAAGGAGAAGGGTGCAAAAGACTTTGAAATGTGCACTCCCACTACACCCCGCCACTCTGCTTAGACAGCAAGTGCTCCACAACTCATCCTGTCCATCTCCACAAGCAAGGTGCCACAGACAGATAAGAAAAACAGAGAAGACTCAGGAAGAAACCAACCCAAGGAAAACTTTCCCAAAACTCCGACACAGATTGGCAAGAGAAAGTTATCTAAGATACTGCCAAGGGATTAGATTTAAACTCTTGCAAACCCAGCCACCTAACAGAAAGTAATACCATGGGGAGCCCAGGGGAGGGGAGACATGGCCAGGGGGGCACAGCTGGGTGAACAGGGATGGCAGGAACATGGAAGGGTTACGAGGGCTGTATGGGATGGAGGGGCAGAGAGCAGGCAGGGAGGATAAGTAAGGATCTGTGGTATCCCTATTCCCACATCCAATCACCACTACTGATGCCTTTGATTGGTCCATTGGACAGGGGTTGCCCTCTGAGGAAGCCTGGAAGCTTAGTCAGATGGAGTAGCTGCCTCGGGAGTGGAGCTGGTAGTGACTGGGTGCAGAACCTTTAACAGTGGTGACAGGTGGGGCCATGCCAGGGCTCTGCGTGTGTCCAGAGCATCAAGTCTTAAGTGGCGTCACTGTGGCATCAGAGTTGACTAAACCAGTCATCACCTCTCTCCAGCAGATCTGTGTGCTGCCATCCTGTGGGCTGAAATGAGTCAGTGAAAGAGGGGTGACTGGATGCACATGGAAGGAGTTTACCGGAGAGGGTAAAACCATTCATGACTGTGATGTGTTCAACTACTACTTTGTGAGAGGCCACATCAATTACCGAGGTAGGGAATTTACATTGGGAACATTAGTTATGGCTGTATGTCGTAATTAACAAGTCCTGTCCCAGTCTCTCTTGTTAACACACTGATTTTCACCAGGACTGTAGCTAGGGCCACAGAGGAATCACCCAAACATAAAATATTTTTTCTCATTTCTAGTGCAAAGCTATTAAACACATTCTGCAGGTGTGTGCGGTCTCTCGCTCTCTCTCTGTATTTTAGACAGTATAGATAGTGAGCTTGTCTGCAGTATTTCCCTGACCAAAAGTTTAACTTCAGTTCTCTTCTGTTCAGCTACCATTGACTCCTGTTCTCCCCCTTCCTCCTGAGTGGCTGACATTAGAGGTGAGAGGTCTGCTTGCGGGAGAGGCGTCGCACAGTGTTGCCCTCTGACTTTTGAACACTTTGGGTTGAATATTAGTTTTAAAAAATCTACATCCTCCGTAGCCCCCTCATGTTTGCAGACACACGTTGAAGGTCACCTTTTGAAGAGGACACTGAATGGTTTTCCTAATAGTTCTGAGCTTCTGATCAGTTCATGTGGCCTTGCTAAAAGGAAGCATCTGTAGACTTGATGCAACCCTCTTCATTCCCACATCAGCCTAAGGATCCCATAGAAAACATTAAACTGGCCAGGGGCAGCTGGAATGCTGTGCGCAATCCCTGCCTCCATTCCCCCCCACCACATCCCTGCCCCCTACACAGAGCTGGGAAAGAAGGAGATGGAGTAGAGCGGCCTAAATCAGCAGCACCTGGCAGCAGGATTGATTTTGCTGCCGTGGTGCAGCCTCCTTCGGCTGAAGATGCAAGCCCATAATTGGTCAGTTCTGTCTGGAGTTTAGGAGGCTCTTGGATTCCTCCCTGACACTAAACTCTCACATAGCAGCATCTGTGAGTAAAGCTTTCTACCATTGCTGACTGGCTAAGAGACCGAGTATGTCCCTGACAGGCAGATGAAATCCTTGCCTCATGCCTTCATCAGCTCTGGGCTGGATGGCAGCGGTACGATACACCAGGGCACAAAGCCATAGCCCTTAGGGAAGTCCAGCTAAGACAGACTCTTCCAGCAATTATAGTGAGGATGGTGTAGTAGTGGGGACTATGCCTTTCAGGGCTGAGCTTCCCAGACAGAGACTCTTGGCTGGGTGCTGTGACACTGTTGTGGTTGTTGGCCTGCACAGGTCGCTGTAACCAGAGATAAGGGAGATCTCTGCCAAGCATCTGAAACACTGAGTGATGATGAACACCACAGATGGTTAATTAATGGGGCTATTTGCACATCCCCTGCAGATGTACATTAAAGTTGCTTTATTGAAACAGTCCTCAAAGATGGACCAACTGATCCAGAGAAGCTGATTGGCCATTTCAAGCACTCCTTGGTTGCTATTTCAACTACACTCAGCCACAGTGATGGTAATTTGCAAGGCCAAGGACCGTGAGTCACCTTGTTAATCCCTGCCTCAGCGAGAGAGACTTGCTTGTGCTTAACTGATCATCAGCTCCCGGACACTGCAGTCTCTTAGCCACCCACACAATCTCTTCAGAGCTCCGTCAGCCCTTACTTTGCCTTGCAGGTAAACAATAGCTGCACCCCAATTCCCTCTGAAAGTGTCCCCCATAGTATCCAGGCCTTAACCACTGGATGCTCACAGAATTGACCAGGTAAGAGGATCCTGAAGAGACAGCATAGACACAGCTTGACAGGTAAAACTCAGGATCAGGTCCCTTATAACATTACAGCACAAATGTATTTATAGCGAATCAATCAAAAGGTTATTATGAAACGTTACATTTTAAGAGCCAGTTAGTAAAGATAAGTGTAAACAGAAATGGTTACATACATAAAACAAAACATAAAACATAACCCTAGGTCTACACTTACAAATTGTTACTTTCTTAGTGAATAAAGTAAATTTTCTCCCCAGGATTCAGTCTTTGACAGAGCTGCTGGTTTTCGGTCAAAAACAGGATCCAAGTTTTCATGAAGCCCCACAGCCCTCCAGGGGTTTCCTCAATAAATGGATATCTAAATGGCTGATGATGTCTCCCTATATTTCCCCAAACCTATTGTTTGGCCCCAGAATCAGGATGACTCCCCGTGGTTCCCTTTCTGAGGTGTTGGCCCAGAGTTGACTTCACATTCCCCTGTTCACTTGGAAGGCAAATGTTGCTCCCATTGTGTTGACTTGCTTAATTTCTATCAGAGACAGGGAGAAATGAATAGACATGCTTTGTCTGGCAGAAAACCTGTCTCTCCTGGTGACTCATACTTTGATACAGACCCTCAGAATATATTTTCAGTAGACATACGTACCTTTTTAGATATCATCAGTATGAACCTTTCACAATTATATTAATGGCCAGCGTGACACCAGATTTCATCTGCTGCCTTACAACACACTAGTTACGGCTAAATACATGGAAGCAAGGTGTGAGGTGTAGTGAGTTTGTCAGGTCTGATAGGAGTTGCTGACACAGAGAAGTGGATCCTTTGCCAACTGGAACCAATGGGTCTCTAACAATCACCACACAGAGGGCCTCAAAATGACCTATTGCAAGATGTGATCATGAGATGGGATTTGACAGGGCTGGCTTTACCATGAGGTGAACTGAGGTGCCAGACTGTGGGGGGCGCCACTAGGGCCCAGAGTGTAGAAAATTGTGTCTGCTGCTGGTGCATCTGTGTTCTCTCTGCTCTGGATGCACAGAGATGGGGGAGTGCTGGGCTGGAGGGAGGAGGGCACAAGAGACAGAACAGGCAGGCAGGAGACAAGGGGAGAGGGAATCACAGAAAGCAGCAGGAGCAGCAGGGAGAGAGAGGAGGAGGAGCCTTTTATGTACCTCTCTAGCACCCACAGGAGCGCCTGGACTGATTAACCCCAGCTTCTCAGGGAGCTTCCGGTTTCCTGCTGCTTCCCTGAACCCACTTGAGGAGAGCAGGCCGTCAACTGAAGTAGTAGGAGCCTTAAGACGCTGATCTCTTCCCTCACGCAGGCCCTGCTACCAGCCTGCTTATTTGTCCCCTTCAACTGAGTGTTGAGAGCCAATCTAGCTGGCACAGAACAGCAGCCATGAGTGAAAGAAGAAAACGCCCCTCTGGGGCAGCATTCAGAAAAAGAAAGCAAGCAAAGGAAGCTTTTCTGTCTAAGCAGGAAGATGCTCTCCTGAGATACATAGACACAAATGTTCACGGTGAGCCTTCCGGCCCCAGTGAGGATGTGAGTGGTGAGGAGAGGCCAGATCTTCCAGTTAGTCAGAGTGCAGGTGACCTGGCAGCTGCTGCAGCATCCATATCTCCATCCCAAATGGATGTAACCCTGCACAGTCCTGAAGAAAAGTGTAGATCAGAGAAAAGTCTTGTGGAGGAACAAGAAACAGCTGCTGCTGAGTTTAGTTCCTTGAGTCCAGATGATCCGGGACTGTGGACCCACTTGAGCAGTAGCCTGAGGGACTTCCTTGTACTGCACGGGCCACAGCAAGTGAAAAACTTCATGTTCCCCAAAGACAATGAAAATAGAAGTTTCCATCCAACACCTTACTGGCGTGAAATCCCCAATGGTGACAAAGTGAAGAGGCCATGGCTTATGTACTCAAAAACCCAGAATGCTGCATACTGTTTTTGTTGCAAACTCTGCCAGTCTAATGTTACAGCCACATTGGGTTCTAGAGGAACAAAGGCCTGGACAAATCTGGCTAGAAATCTGGCATGCCATGAGAAGGCAGCAAATCACCAGAGAGCATTCCATAGGTGGAAAGAGCTTGAGATGAGGCTAAGGTTAAAGGCCACCATAGAGGATCAGCATCAAGAGAAGACTGCATCAGTGTCTCTTTACTGGCAAAACGTTCTGAAAAGGCTCGTTGCCATGGTGAGAATGCTTGCTCCCCAAAACCTAGCACTGCGTGGCACTTCAGATCAGCTGCATGTGCCAAACAATGGAAACTTCCTTAAAATTGTGGAGCTGATGGCGGAGTTTGATGCTGTACTCCAAGAGCAACTAAGAAGAGTCACCACCCAAGAAATGTACACACACCACTACCTTGGGAAAACCATTCAAAATGAGATCATACAGTTACTGGCAACAAAAGTCAAACAGAAGATTGTGGCAGATCTGAAGTCAGCAAGGTATTACTCAGTTATTCTGGACGGCACACCTGACATCAGCCATACAGAACAAATGACTTTACTGGTGCATTTTTGTAACAACAACAGAACCTAGTGAAAATGTCCCTGCAATGGTGACTGCCAGAGAGCATTTTCTAGAATGTATTGACATTGATGATACTACAGGAGCTGGTATGACAAATGTGCTTCTTAAAAAGCTGGAAGAGACGGGAATTGCGATAGCTGACATGAGAGGTCAGGGCTACGATAATGGTGCCAACATGAGAGGACAGAACAGAGGAGTGCAGACACGGATCCAAGAGTTAAACCCTCTGGCTTTTTTTGTCCCATGCAGTTCTCATTCACTGAACTTGGTGGTCAGTGGTGCAGCATTAGCTTCTAGTGAGGCTGCTGAATTTTTTAATGTGATTCAAATCATCTATGTATTTTCCTCTGCATCAACTTATCGATGGCAAATTTTGAAGCAGCATCTGGGAACATCCTCTCTGACACTGAAACCACTGAGTGCCACATGATGGGAAAGTCAAGTGGAGGTGATAAAGCCTATCAAACACCAAATTGGGAAGATAGATGATGCCATAGTTGCCATTATGGAGGATAATGTTATGACAGGAACTGTTCGTGGGAGAACAGTGGCAGAGGGAAATGGAATCACCAGAAACATACATAACTTCAAATTTCTGTGTGGCTTAGTGTTGTGGCATGACCTACTGTTTGAAATAAATGTTGTAAGAAAGAGACTCCAAGGTGTTGACCTTGATATATCTGGAGCAATGGAACAAAGGGACAAAGCAAAGTCATACCTACAGTCTTACCGGTCAAATGAGGGATTTCAAAAGTTCTGAAGAGTGCACAGAAGTTGGCAGAGGAACTTCACACTGAAGCTATTTTCCCACCCATTCAAGAATACAAGAGTCACCGAAGAAGAAGACATTTTGATTACGAGGCATGGGATAATCCCATAAGAGACCCCAAATAGCAATTCAAAGTTGAATTCTTTAACCAGATGCTAGATTGTGCAATACAGGCAGTTGAAGAACGTTTCATGCAGCTCAAGGAACACAGCAGTATATTTGGGATGTTGTATAATATTCCAAAACTCCTCACTATACCTGAAAAAGACCGACACCAGCAATGCAGGGCACTAGAGACAGTGTTGACACATGATGACATGCGTGATATCGATGCGAGTGATTTAGGTGATGAACTAAAAGCCCTTTCAAGATACATTTCAGCAGGATCAACTCCAAAGGCTGTTCTGGAATATATGTGCACAAATAAGATGACCACCCTCTTTCCAAATGCTTTTGTTGCTCTGCGCGTACTTCTAACACTTCCTGACCCAGTTGCCAGTGGAGAACGCAGCTTCTCCAAGCTGAAATTAAAAAAAACCACATCTACGCTCCACAGTGACACATGAGAGGCTGGTTGGCCTTGCAACCATCTCAATAGAGCATGAGCTGGCCCAGACTGTGGACCTTCAGCAGGAAGCAGTTCAAATCTTTGCAACCAAGAAGGCACGGAAAGCCCCACTTTGATTATTCAAACAGATAAAAATGGCGGTGTTTACTACGCAGACAAGAAAAGTTACATTTGCTGTTCAGGCGTTTGAAAGTTAAGTATCAGAGGGGGAGCCCTGTTAGTCTGGATCTGTGAAAGCGGCAAAGAGTCCTGTGGCACCTTATAGACTAACAGACCTACGTACTGGAGCATAAGCTTTCGTGGGTGAACACCCACTTCTTCAGATGCATGTAGTGGAAATTTCCAGAGGCAGGTATAAATATGCAAGCAAGAATCAGGCTAGGGATAACGAGGTTAGTTCAATCAGGGAGGACGAGGCCCTCTTCTAGCAGTTGAGGTGTGAACACCAAAGGAGGAGAAACTGCTTTTGTAGTTGGCGAGCCAGTCACAGTCTTTGTTTAATCCTGAGCTGCTGGTGTCAAATTTGCAAATGAACTGAAGCTCAGCAGTTTCTCTTTGAAGTCTGGTCCTGAAGTTTTTTTGCTGCAGGATGGCTACCTTTAAATCTGCTAGTGTGTGTCCAGCGAGATTGAAGTGTTCTCCTACAGGTTCTTGTATATTGCCATTCCTAATACCTGATTGGTGTCCATTTATCCTTTTACGTAGGGACTGTCCAGTTTGGCCGATGTACATGGCAGAGGGGCATTGCTGGCACATGATGGCGTATATGACATTGGTGGACGTGCAGGTGAATGGACCGGTGATGGTGTGGCGGATCTGGTTAGGTCGTGTGATGGTGTCGCTGGTGTAGATATGTGGGCAGAGTTGGCATCGAGGTTTGTTGCATGGATTGGTTCCTGAGTTAGAGTTACCATGATGCGGTATGTTGTTGCTGGTGAGAATATGCTTCAGGTTGGTGGGTTGGCTGTGGGCGAGGACTGGCCTGCTTCCCATACCAAAAACCCACCGACCGCTATGCCTACCTTCATGCCTCCAGCTTCCATCCCGGACACACCACACGATTTATTGTCTACAGCCAAGCGCTGAGGTACAACCGCATTTGCTCCAACCCCTCAGATGGAGACCAACACCTACAAGATCGTCACCAAGCATTCTCAAAACTACGATACCCGCATGAGGAAATAAGGAAACAGATCAACAGAGCCAGACGAGTACCCAGAAGCCTCCTGCTGCGAGACAAGCCCAAGAAAGAAACCAACAGAACTCCACTGGCCATCACATACAGTCCTCAGCTAAGACCTCTCCAACGCACCATCAGTGATCTACAACCCATCCTGACAACGATCCCTCACTTTCGCATGCCTTGGGAGTAGTCTGGGATAGGGACTGAGGTATGATCCCCCAGAAATGAAAGCGAGAGAGAGTTAGAGCTGATTGGAAAAGGGTGAGGACTTTCCATGAACATTTTTTGCACAAATTCATCAACTGCCTGGGTAAAATGACTCCTATTATTTTTGTTTATTTTCTAATTGAAAAATTTCATTTTGTTTTGGTTTACATTGATTCCCCTCCCCCCAACCCTCTCTCTCTTTATTCTGTTTTCCCTTGTGGAAGTAGGGGTTGAGGTGGGAGGGAAGGGATAAGGAATAGAAAGATGGAGGGGGAATGATGTAAAAATATTCCACACTAAATTAAACTAAAATTTTGATTAGATGTGTTTAGAAAGAAGGAAACGGACATTTACAAGGAAACATTATTTTTGTAACATTTTCCTTTTCATTGAAAAATAAAAAGCTGATCACTTCTAGCGATCACACGAATTGCAGCCCCTGACATTTGACCAGAAATCAAATGTCACTGGAAACTCTCTCAAGAAGTCTTTATCAGAATAATCACATTTCCATGGCTGCCTTATGTTTCATGCATTGACACATGGGAGTAGCCCTCACACACTCCTGTAAGAATAGATGGTTAATGATTGCTCCCCAGGGGTGAAATGTATGCCTCTGAGGAAAGCTGAACAGGAGACCTGTGCATCCCTTAAAACACACTGATGCCCTCTATGAGGATGTGACTGGGATTTCAGTGGTACATAATCTTTGTGTTGACTGTCTGCACAGGAGTGTAGCTCTCACCCTTTCTGACTGTCTGGTCCTTATCCTGTCGTATATATATTTTCTGATAGTATTCAATGTGGAAATAGTGGCTGCATCCCATCCCTGTCTGGAGACCAGCCTCAGCTTCCAATCCTGTTGTCTCTAGAAAAACAAAATAGCCAAGTTAGAGTGATTTTACCTGGGAAAGGCCACAGGATCAGGTCCTCGGTATCTAATTTTCCACCTCAATGTCACACACACATCCTGCTTTTGCACAAGCACCCGGGACCCTCGGTGCTCTTGACCGTTTTACATGTCTAAGTGCCCATTTTTGAGCAGAACTTGCACTTGGCCACATTTAAAAAATTGGCTAGCTAGCTTCTCGCTTTGAGGAAATATCTCAGTCCCCCTCCAACAGGATTATTGCAATGTGTTTTTGTAAGCCAAATCTCCTAAATGGATATTGTGCTATCCACCCTAATAGCATTTTGCTAATTGCATAATACACAGTTACTGTCTTAACTGCTATAGTTAGGGTTGCCTGATTTCCATTATAAAACCCATTTACAGAGATTTGCACTGTAACTCAGCTGTAAAAAAAAAAGGCTTTGGTTGAAATTAGCGTACAGCAGTAGGCGTTTAGTGAGACCCCATTTATTTGAGCAGCTCATAAAAACAGATCATGTTGGTCTTTTCTATGCAATATAAGTGGGGGAAATGGATCTCTGGCTGGTATCAGGTAGTTTGGGGACTCTTATAAACCGAATGGCAGCTTTGATTTAAAAACTGAAATTTAGTGACTGATTAGACCATAAATTAATCTAATTGTTTTTAGATATTTTTTTAAAAAAAGGAGATTTAGGTAATGGGGTTTAAAACAAATTGGTTTTGACACACACTCAGTTTGCATAATAACTTTCTTATGAACATTGTGCATCTTCAATATTTAGTAGTCATTCTGGTCGACTGCACTGAAGATATTACTGCTTTCAAAAATATCTATAAATATGTATTTAACCAATCGACTATATCTTTTAGTGGGGTAAGAATTCTAGTCTATGTGCTTTTTAATTCAGAATATGTAATAAAAATTGCCTAAAGAAAGGCTTTACATAATTATGCTCTAGCATCCAAGAAGAGGAACACAAGCCTATAGAAGTTATAAAAGGAAGGATAAAATAAAATAATGAAGTGTATCTAACATGCAAAACAAAGTACCTGTGAAGATCAGTTCATTATGGAAAATTCCAAGAGGGTTTAATGAAGACTGATAACCTTCCCACACAACTTTTAAACCAACTCACAGGTTCCAATAGCAAGGATGAGATTATCTATTAAATTCTATAGCATGGGTTCAAATTTCTCTAAAAGGCATATAATCCTTTATTCAGTCCCTTGGTTATATCTATAGAATTTTTCTGTCTCCAATCCTATTAAACTATTAAACGGAAATTGAAAAATGAAAGCTAATCTTCCCCTATCATTTTCTGCCTCTTCTCCCCTCCAAATAAAATACAAACAAGAATTATCATATGTATTTCACTTAGATATAATTTTCCCTTGGCTCAACAAGAGTTGGTTGGAAACATGACTATTGTCCGCTAGATAATTATTATAACACCTGGAGTTATGACTGCACATCAATTTAGATTAGGAAAAAAAAGCAAATAATAATAATATACTTTACTCACATATGGTGTTTTCTTCTTAAAGCCCTTAATATACATAAACTTAATATCTATGCTCTGATATGTCTAACACATCTGTGTAAGTTCTGGACAGCAAAGCTCAGGGCAATGGTGAAGTCATGCACCCACTCTTGCTTGCTGGTGTACGGAACTGGGGTTGAAGTTCACGAGGTGGAAGGCTCTTTATCTACAGTGCGGCATAAAGGGAAAGGCTGAGCTTGACCTCTGTGGCTGTTACTGCCATGAGCCGCAGTGTCATGGCTCAGCTTAATCCGTTAGCAGGGGTCAGCACCACCATGTTGCGTGACAGACACTTGACAAAATTACTGTACTTAGTGACAGAGATGGGGGGCGGGGTATGTCATTCAGTCATTCAGTTTTTTGAAAAGTTATGACAGACCTCAACATTTTTACCACAGACACTTGTGTCCATGTACGAACACGTTGCTGACCCTGTCCGTTAGCCTAGACTTAATTGGTTAGATGCCATGCCACTACAGTCATCAGGAAAATGGCTGCTTTTAGAACCTAAGAGGTCAAAGTCTCTGGTTCTCCATCGGCTCACCTAGATTCAACAATATTTTTACTGCACAATAAAATGTCTTTGCATTCTAG
The DNA here is from genome assembly GCF_015237465.2 of Chelonia mydas. Taxonomy (NCBI): domain Eukaryota; kingdom Metazoa; phylum Chordata; order Testudines; family Cheloniidae; genus Chelonia; species Chelonia mydas. Next base: position 132,116,657 of record NC_051246.2, on the reverse strand, counting down.
CCACATAGGTTTTAAATTCAGAATGACTAAAATAATTATATTTCCTACTACGAGTTCTAGTCTAATTGATTAAACTGAGTCAGGATGCCTTTAGCAATTTAAAAAGAAAGGACACTCATATGCATCCAAAATGTAATTATTATTTTTCTCTCACTACGCTGGAATTCACTGGTTTCCTTGAAATCCAGATAAAATGAAAAAAGAGTTAGTGTTATTTAATGAAAGTGCCTTGGAATCAGACCACGCGCTCACTTATATCAAGAACGTAAAGCCCTTAGCAGCAGCAGGTTTGGGGCCTTTCTAATATTCTGAACATGTTTATCTATTTAATGTATGAGAATTAATAATATCCCTTGTCCCAAAGGAAGAAACAGCAGGGAAATCATGATAAAATTGGTTCAGGCTGTTCTATTCATGGCCCACGTTTTAACTAGAGAACAAATAGTTCATTTAGTAGTGATCAGTTTACTCTGATCACAGCTTATTTTCACCTTAATGATGCAGTTCTTCGGTAATAGAGTCTGGAAACACAAGTATTATCAGAATAACCTTTCCTCATTCAGATCCTTTGCAACAATTACAAAAACTAGTTCGTGAACAAGATGGGCAAACAGATATAAGAGAGAAATCCAGCAAGAGGCAAAGTTACACATGCTCTATCTCTTTCTTGTTGTCAGATATTTCCATTTCCTATGTCTCTCATACTTCTCTTGGACATCTATCTAGATAGCAACTCCCACCAGTACAGACAGGACTGGGAAGGCCAGTTACCTTGTTAGTTTCACTGACATCTGCTCTTTCCCCAGCAACAGGCAATTATAAACAACTTTAAAGATCATTAGGGGGTTTTAGTACTTGTTTTTCTTTTTAAACTCCAGAAATATTATCTCACATAGCATCTCCCAGCAATTCTAGTGCAGACACCTGGCAGGTTGTACCAAATCTCCCTATGCATTTCTGATGTGCCAGTCCTTATACTGTTTCATGACAATGTTTTAAATCCACTTCTACAACATAACGTTGCAGAAAGTCATTGCCTACAAGCTGTACGGCCCAATCTTCCTGGGAGATGCATAAATCAGAGTATTCCGAAGGTAGAAAATTGTCACTTCCATGAGGAACAAACTCTGCATACAGATTTGGCACAACTTTTAGAGCTTGTCTTCTGGGAACACATGACTCACACTTACCTAGAGCCTCTGAGAATGGTATCCCCTGATATTAGCCTTAAGAGCCCTGCTGGATTGGGTCAAAAGAAATCTGATGAGGTTCAACAAGGACAAGTGCAGAGTCCTGCACTTAGGACGGAAGAATCCCATGCACCGCTACAGACTAGGACCGAGTGGCTAGGCAGCAGTTCTGCAGAAAAGGTACTAGGGGTTATGGTGGACAAGAACCTGGATATGAATCAACAGTGTGCTTTTGTTGCCAAGAAGGTTAACGGCATTTTAACCGTTTAACCGTGGGCTGTGTAAGTAGGAGCATTGCCAGCAGATCGAGGGACGTGATCGTTCCCCTCTATTCGACATTGGTGAGGCCTCATCTGGAGTACTGTGTCCAGTTTTGGGCCCCACACTACAAGAAGGATGTGGACAAATTGGAGCGAGTCCAGCGGAGGGCAACACAAATTATTAGGAGACTGGAGCACATGATTTATGAGGAAAGGCTGAGGGAACTGGGATTGTTTAGTCTGCGGAAGAGAAGAGTGAGGGGGGATTTGATAGCTGCTTTCAACTACCTGAAGGTGGTTCCAAAGAGGATGGATCTAGACTGTTCTCAGTGGTAGCAGATGACAGAACAAGGAGTAATGGTCTCAAGTTGCAGTGGGGGAGATTTAGGTTGGATATTAGGAAAAACCTTTTTAGTAGGAGGGTGGTGAAGCACTGGAATAGGTTACCTAGGGAGGTGGTGGAATCGCCTTCCTTTGAGGTTTTTAAGGTCAGGCTTGACAAAGCCCTGGCTGGGATGATTTAGCTGGGGTTGGTCCTGCTTTGAGCAGGGGGTTGGACTAGAACCTCCTGAGGTCTCTTCCAACCCTGATATTCTATGATTCAATGGATGTGGGGTGCCTGGTGATGAACATTGATCCAGACCCTTTAGAATACCCAGGGCAGAAGACAGGTTCAGCAAACTTCTCACAGACGCAAAGCCTCCCATTCAAGGTACCACTGCTGAATAAGCCCAACTGCTAAAAACCTGAGCGCCCATCACAGGGGCATTATCTGGCATGGCATGGCTGGCTGACTGGGGGAAACCAGTCTGAAGGAAAAGGAAAACTTCACACCTAGGCCCTCTAAGAGAAAAGCATTAAGCAAAATGGTGGTTAGGCTCAGGCTCACAGCAGGAGGGTGGGGATTTGAGGAAGGGGAGTGTCCCTCGGGGGGAGCTATGAACTGGGGCTCACACACCGTGAAAGGCCTTTGGAGAGCAGGCTGCATCCCAAGATCTCTGGGGCTTGTTCAGAGAAAATAAGATGGGCCTGTTCTGTTCCTGTAACCCCAGAGAAACGCCCACCTGATGCAGCTTGCCGAGAAGGGTAAGATGAGAGGAGTCCGGACATGTGTCGGCTGTTTGTTGTTTTAAATTCATTTTCTCTCATGCTTTGTTCCCTTTGCTAAATAAAGTGACCTGTTCTGAGCAGGCTGCTGGTTGCTGTCGAGTTGTGATCACAAGCTCCCAAAGGGAAGAGTTGCGGGGGTCCAGTCAGGCCTGCCAGGGGATAAGTGGCATAGATGGAGCTTGGCCCAGATCCCGGCCTCAGACTGGGAGAACTGCAAGATCCTACCAAACACAGATGAGGCATGTGTCCAAACACCCAAGGGAGCCACTCAGTGACAGAGAAGAACAGAGGTGTGGCTAGCCCGAGAAAAGGCCAGTCAAGACTGAGACCCTGAAGCCTGAATACTGGAATAGGATTCAATCATTCCTACCGAACAAGTTATAGAGAATGAAGGTTCCACTTCTCTTGAGTTAATCTCCAGATCATAATACCACCACCTCAGCCTGTAGTGCACTGCATAACACTGCACGTAGACACTGGAGGAGCCAGTGGTTTCCATAAATATGCCAGTTACATATTATCTAACGTGTATCTTTCCAGTCACAGGTAATACAGGACCTGGCCTTCTATCATGCTCCTTTTGGGCCCGCCAGCTCTGCTAAAGACCCCTGTCTAGATGCCCCATCCATACCTCCCCCCCGCAGAGTGTGCATTTCTCCCTGCTGGCTCCTCGCCATGGAAGAGCAATGCCAACACTCTCTCTTGGTCAAGCCCCTCTTGTGCCCAAAAGGCACACGAGAAGTGAATTTATATTTATCTAGGTAAACAAAGCCCCCACTGGATGTCACGGAGTGCTCCATTCTTCAGGTGCCACCCGAACACAGGGTGCTCAGTTGGTACTGTCGCTTCGATCGGTGCTTTGCCTTTCAGCATGTGTGTCCAGTCTGCATTTGGCTGAAAAATACTTTCAGTGAAGAGACTGAATGTAAATAGAATTATTTCTTCTGATTTGTGTTCATCTATTTCTGGGCTTGGGGTTAATTTACTGATTTCCCTTCTCCTACAAACACAATAATTCAACCATTACTCACCTAAGAACATAATATAAGAAGGTCCACACTGAGTCAGACCAAAGGTCCATCTAGCCGACACTGCCGACAGTGGACAGTGCCAGGTGCTCCAGAGGGAGTGAACAGAACAGGAAATCACCAGGTGATCCATTCCCTGCTGCCCACTCCCAACCTAAGACACAGAGAGGCTCGGGATACCATCCCTGCCCGTCTTGGCTAACAGACCTCCTGAGTCATTCAGTCTTTTATGCTTTCCATTGCTAGTGGGGAGGTCTTTTCGGGGTTTTATGGATGGTATAATTCATATAGATACTTGTGCTTGGTGGGTATGCCATTGCACCCCATATTCTTCATAGTTGTATGATGATATAATTATGACATAATTATGATGCGTTTTGTACAAGATATGTCTCAACAGGTGTCTGTGAAAAATTATGATTTGCTAAATATAATTATCTTATCTGTGAGTATGTGTCGTTTTTGTATCTGAAGTTATGAATATTGACCATGTGGTTACATCTGAGTAATACCCACTAGTCAAAAGGCTTCCAGTATAGACAGCTGGATGTGAAGGGCCTATTCAGGGCAATGGGCCATTAGGGAAAACAACAGTCCTTAGGAGAAGCTTCTCCCCCACCGGATGAGCCTTCCTGAGAACGCTCCAGACAGCCTGTAACTAATGGCTGCTATGACTCAGCAAGCTGTATCCAAATCACATGACACTGAACCCCCTTTCGATACCTGTATTTTTCTACAAAGTGGCTGGGAACTGTTTTTGGAACAAGGGGTTCCCGCCATATGTTAAAGCCATATAAGGTGGGGTGTGACATCATCTAGGGGCCTCACTCCCCACACAACAGAACACCTGGAAACTCCTGAGAAACAAAGACCGAACAGGGGTAAGTGCTGGTCCCAGACTAAAAAGATTTCTAGCCTGTCTATGGATACTCGTTGGACTGCTTATATCATCAGCCAGGGTGAGAATTTATGGCACCTTAGAGACTAACCAGTTTATTTGAGCATGAGCTTTCGTGAGCTACAGCTCACTTCATCGGATGCATAGCATATCGTGGAAACTGGTTAGTCTCTAAGGTGCCACAAGTACTCCTTTTCTTTTTACGAATACAGACTAACACGGCTGTTACTCTGAAACCGGTGAGAATTTACTAATTCATATCCAATCTTTATAGTATTTTAGGCTTAATTTGCAGTTTTGTTTATTTACTAGGTAATCTGCTTTGATCTGTGTGCGATCACTTATAGTCTATATTTTTGTGGTTAATAAACTTGTTTTTGCTTTATCGAAAAACCAGTGTGCCTTTTAAGTGTCTGTGGAAAATTTCAGCTTGATTAACAACATTTGTTGCATATTCCTCTCCACATTGAGGGAGAGGCGAACTGAGTAATAAATTCCTACTGGTCGGGGTTTTGACCAGGGCTGGACGTTACAGCTCTGGGGTCCTGGGCTGGGAAGCTGGGGGTTACCTTGGCTGTAGCCTCTCTATTATTGGTTCATGCAGTGGCTCGTCAGCCAGCATGTAACTGCAGCTGGGTGTGTCCCTGCCTGTGCGAATGCTGGTGGGAGTGTAGGACTGGGCGCGGTCTACAGCTTGTCACAGCAACACAGTGTAAAAGGAAACCCAGGGTGGTTAGTCAGAGGGCTCAGTGGTATCCCAGTTCCAGGTGGCACCCTGGAGAGAACCCGGCACAGTGGAGCCATCTTACTAATGCTTGGTGGGGCCATCCTAAGCAGTTCTAGGATTGGTCACATTTTTCATGACTACAGTGGCAGATTTCAGTCATTCGGGGTAAAATTTGCAAAAGTGCTGAAGTGACTTAGGAACCTAAATCCCATTTAGGAGCCTATGGGCCACGATCGTTGAATGAGATGCAGGAGGTGACAGCCCAGATTATGCAAGGCAGCTAGGTGCCTCAAGATGCAGGTTGGTGCCTATTCAGATTTACAAAGGAAGAAAAGTCGGTGAGGAGTCAGGTGACTAACCTACCGAGGTATTTTTGAAAACATCACTAGGTGCCTCTCTGCACCATAGGGCGCCAAAATAGCTTTGGTTGTCAGGCCCCTCAGGCTGTTTGAAAATGTTACTTAGTCATTTGCAAGAGATTTTAAATTGGGAACTGAGGAAGGAAAATAACAGGAGACTGAGAGGAATTTATTTGAGCACTTGTTGTCCTTGCGAATATTCAGATACCCCCACATTCACAATTGATATCACAATTACATTTCAAATGCCATGGATTATTAGAGTATGGATCTGTCTTTAGCTGACAAAAGCCCAAATTGATGCATAAAGTAAATGTGGACAGTAAGGGGAGGATTCTCACCTGCACTCAGTCCTGATGTGTGCAGCAAAGCAGAGGGGTATGGGCAGTGCAATGAAGTTGATTGGAGCTCCTGACTCTGTGGCCTGTTCCTAGCCATTTCAGTAAGAACATAAGAAGGGCCATCCTGGGTCAGACCAATGGTCCATCTAGCCCAGTATCCTGTCTTCCAACACTGGTCAGTGCCAGATGCTTCAGAGGGAATGAACAGAACAGGGCAATTATCAAATGAATCATCCCCTGTCATCCAGTCCCAGCTTCTGGCAGTCAGAGGCTTAGGGACACCCAGAGCATGGGGTTGCATCCCTGACGATTCTGGCTAATAGACGTTGAAGGACCTATCCTCCATGAACTTCTCTATTTCTTTTTTCAACCCAGTTATAGTTTTACCCTTCACAATATCTCCTGGCAGTGAGTTCCGCAGGTTGACTGTGCATTGTGTGAAGAAATACTTCCTTTTGTTTCTTTTAAACTTGCTGCCTGTTAATTTCACCAGGTGACCCCTGGTTCTTGTGTTATGCAAATGGGGTAAATAACATCCCTTATTTACTTTCTCCACATCAGTCATGATTTAATAGATCACCATCATATCCCCCTTAGTCATCTCTTTTCCAAGCTGCATAGTCCAAATGCAGTTTGAGGGTAAAGTATGCTGATAGGGTGTGGCTCTTGGGACTGGTGCAGCTGGAGCACTGTACTCCTCTGCTTGTACTTCCTCCCACTCCCTACAGAGCTCTGCAGAATTTGGTGTCATAGGAGCCGCCTAGTCTGACTTGATGCCCCATTGCTGGGGAGACCACAGCTGGCAATCCATGGCTTGGGAAGATTTGGCTGGTTTCTGACCCTTTGTGCTGCCAGCTGACTGAGTGAGATAATTTGGCCCTACTATTTTTAGGTTTGGGATACTCCCGGGAAATCCACCTAAATTAGCCTCCTTGTGGTTCTTCTCGATCAAGAGTCAGTTCCCTTTTAATGCACCAGTCGCTGGAATGTACAGGATAAGGGAGTAAGAACGTATTCACTGTTACTTTTACCTTCACAGTTTATCTGGCCCTTCCACCCAGCTGAAGGGCCAAAATCCATATGCAGTTTATGTAACAACCCAATAGAGACCATGTCAGCTCTTTTTACAGGCCCAAAGTCCAGAGTTTGGTCAAGACACCAGAGGCCTAGGAAATAGTGAACAATATTAGCTAAAAGAAAAGGAGTACTTGTGGCACCTTAGAGCTTAACAAATTTATTTGAGCATAAGCTTTCGTGAGTTACAGCTCAAATAAATTTGTTAGTCTCTAAGGTGCCACAAGTACTCCTTTTCTTTTTGCAAATACAGACTAACATGGCTGCTACTCTGAAGCCTGTCATTATGCAAGGCACTGAATATTAGCTAAGAGAACAGAACAAACAAAAGACAACCTTGCTTTTTGGTAAGATAAACTTGGTCAGCAAGATGCCAGGTGGGGAATCATAATTGGTGGCTTTATCTAAAAGTTGCAAACAGACCAAAGGAATGAAAGGGGTCCTGTTTCTTCTGTCGGAAGAGGTCATTTCCCATACACCAACCTTGAGTTTATGGAAGAGGTTCAAACATGTCAGTATGAGATATGATATCCTCCCTCTCACAGATGTACACCCCTCCTCCAAGCCACTACCAGTGCCTGCCTTAGAAACACAAATGAGCAACTGAAAAACAATCTTTATTGCCATGTACTTTTCATTTGTCTCTTGGATTTATCCCCAAGGTATGTACCTGTGGACAATCAGAGGAGTTGCTTCATTCCTATGGACCCCAAATCAGAATTCAACATATATATTTTATACCAATATACATTTTATACATTGTTTGAAGTACTAATGGTATGTTACTTGTTAACTTGAAACCATGGGCGGAGACGCGTAATCTTTGACTGCTGGCTACTGTGCTTATCTTGTCTTGCTGCTAGACCTATCCAGGGATGTGGGACTGCCTACCCCGTCATTTCCCTCCGCCCATGGAAAATCCATATAATCCACTGTAATCAATTGTTTGGCAGCGTCTCTGAGCCTAATAAGCAAGGTGACACTCCGCCGAGTAATAAACCCACATGCTTGATTCTACACGGTGTCCATTTTGGTCCTTCACAACCCTCCAACACAGGCTCACCAAGGAACTAGTAACATGACAATCATTTCTGTCAGAGCAGCCGGTTCCACCCAGGGAACAGAGCACGGGGACTTCCCAGGGGCTCCTGCAGGAGACGGCTCCGACTGCGCAACCCATCCCTCCAGCCTGCCAATACCGAAACCCAACCCTAGTCACTGGTGCCGTGTTCTCGCTGCTTTCCAGCCCCAGACAGCCGGTGAGAATGGACGAATCCAGACAACCCAGCAGGCAATAGCAGCAGGGATCAGCACTCGTCACCTGTGATAGACCCCTAGGGCGATGGTGAGACAAGTAATGCAGGTGTCGTGCAGCTGTATCTAACCCCGCTCGGAGATGTGTCACCAAAACCCTTTGCATCAGCCTATGTTCTTTGAAGGAAGCTGCCAAAAAGCTGGAAGAAATGACAATTCTAATCTGTATCAGACGTTGTTATAGCAATGGATGCTAATCTCTGATGTCAGTGATCAACCTAAATACGCATATCAACACATTAACCAATCCATGCCATGCTTTTAGACCCCCCCCCCTCCAATTCAAGGAAAAAGCCACCTTCCAGCTCTACACATGCATATTCAGTGAGGAAAGTCACTGAGCTCCAATGGCTAGCAAGGCAGAGGAAGAGCTCTTAACTGGCAGTAACAGAAAGGGAGGAAAGCAGAAAAGCAGTGTAAACCCAAGGAGGATCCTCATTCAGCCCCAGCTATAGCTCCATTTATGCAAGAACAGAATGTCACACTGGCCTCTGCACAGCATTCTGTGACAAGGGCCCCAGCCTTGTTCCTAGGAAGTCGGACGAAGAAGCTACAATTCGAGATCCCTGCATCTAGAAGAATGAGCCAGGGCTGCACTCAAGGACAGCAGGTATAATAGGCCAGGGGCAGCTCTGCCTCCGCCAGCGCAGCCGCCGCTGTGGGACCCCAGTTGCGCGTTTGGTGGGGGAAATTTTTGCTTTTTATAATGCCTCAGGAAGGTTCCAGGTGGCTGAGGGCGCGGTGTGTGCTACTCAGCTTCCTGGGTTCATTAGCACTCTCCCTGGACTCTAGAGAGATTACTGATGAGCCCGGGATGCTGAGTAACACAGACCACCTCCTCAGCCACCCGGAACCTGCCTGGGGCACAGCAAAAGCTCGGGTTCCTTTTCCAGAAGAGAGAAGAAGAGAAGAGCTTTTGAATATTCATGGGGAAGCTTGGGGCCTGCAGAGGGGAGGCACAGATGCAGGGGCTCCGACCAGCCCGGGGCTCCTCCAAGCAGGTTGGGGTGCGGGGCTCAGACTCCGGCTGACCTGGGGCTCCTCTGGCTGTGGGGGCAGGGAGGGGATGGGGCAGGAGGTATCGGGGTTCCAGGTGTGGGGAGCACAGGGGTCTTGGCGCTCTGGGCATGGGGGGGTGCGGAGGGGCTTGGGTTTCCAGCAACGGGGGGAGGGGGTTTCAGGCTGAGAGGGGGCAGAGGGTCTTGAGGATAAGGCTTTGGGGGGAGGAGGCTTGGGGCTCTGGATGGGGGGCTGGGGGTCTTGGGGCTTTCGCCACAGATGGGGGCCAGGGAGTCTCGTGGCTCCATCTGTGAAGGGGGATCAGGGGGTCTTGGTGGGGCTCCGGTTGTGGGGGGCCTCAGGCTGCAAGGAGTGCAGGGCGTCTTGAGGCTGTGGAGGATTTGGAGATTTCAAAGTTTGTTTTTTTCCTGATTTGAAATAAAATCTCCACCTTTTGAAATTCTCCATTTAAAAAAAATTCTGAAAAAAAGTGTTTTGCCTTGACTAAAACATTTCATATCAATTTTGACTTTTTAAAGATCTATATTACAGTCGGCAATACAATGCAAAATACAATTCAAAACACACAGACATTGGGAAAGGAAAATTCCCAATGTTAGTTTTTAACATTATTCAATTTTTTTTCTGTTTCTTGCTCAAACAAAATGTTGCCAAATCTAAACAATTTTGCAAAGCATTTTGACCTTGAGCAAACTGCTTTTTCCAACTTCCATCAACATTTTGTTTTTACCAGCTCTACACTGAAGTCAGTAGAAACTCTGAGTAGAGAGAGAGTGTGAACCTAAATCAGGATGTCACAATTCAGCCCATTAGTAGCAAACTGACAAATATTTTTCTTTAATTTTTTCCCATAAAAATAAAGATGAAAAAAGAGAGAGGGAGAGAGAACAACCTTGCTGTCAGACTGTGACCTTGTGCAGTGGAGCTGGGACAATTTTTACAGTGGAGTTGCTGAAAGTGGAAACCACATATATGGGTTGTTATCATAGAATCATAGAATATCAGGGTTGGAAGGGACCTCAGGAGGTCATCTAGTCCAACCCCCTGCTCAAAGCAGGACCAATCCCCAATTAAATCATCCCAGCCAAGGCTTTGTCAAGCCTGACCTTAACAACCTCTAAGGAAGGAGATTCCACCACCTCCCTAGGTAACCCATTCCAGTGTTTCACCACCCTCCTAGTGAAAAAGTTTTTCCTAATATCCAACCTAAACCTCCCCCACTGCAACTTGAGACCATTACTCCTTGTTCTGTCATCTGCTACCACTAAGAACAGTCTAGATCCATCCTCTTTGGAACCCCCTTTCAGGTAGTTGAAAGCAGCTATCAAATCCCCCCTCACTCTTCTCTTCCGCAGACTAAACAATCCCAGTTCCCTCAGCCTCTCCTCATAAATCATGTGTTTCAGTCCCCTAATCATTTTTTGTTGCGCTCCGCTGGACGTTTTCCAGTTTTTCCACATCCTTCTTGTAGCATGGGGCCCAAAACTGGACACAGTACTCCAGATGATGCCACACCAATATCGCATAGAGAGGAAGGATCACGTCCCTCCATCTGCTGGCAATGCCCCCACTTATACAGCCCAAAATGCCATTGGCCTTTTTGGCAACAAGGGCACACTATTGACTCATATCCAGCTTCTCGTCCACTGTAACCCCGAGGTCCTTTTCTTCAGAACTGCTGCCGAGCCATTCGGTCCCTACTCTGTAGCGGTGCATGGGATTCTTCCGTCCTAGGTGCAGGACTCTGCACTTGTCCTTGTTGAACCTCATCAGATTTTTTTGGCACAATCCTCTAATTTGTCTAGGGCCCTCTGTATCCTATCCCTACCCTCCAGCGTATCTACCTCTCCTCCCACTTTAGTGTCATCTGCAAACTTGCTGAGGGTGCAATCCACACCATCCTGCAGATCATTAATGAAGATATTTGAACAAAACTGGCCCGAGGACCGACCCTTGTGGCACTCCGCTTGATACCGGCTGCCAACTAGACATGGAGCCATTGATCACTACCCATTGAGCCCGATGATCTAGCCAGCTTTCTATCCACCTTATCGTCCATTCATCCAGCCCATACTTCTTTAATTTTAACTTATACATATAACTTATGTATATGGGTCTGGCAGCACCCCCCAAATCCCTAGTTCCAGCACCTATAAACATGTGCATCAGATCAGGATTCAGCCATGAGAAAGTTGGGGTTTTTTTGCTTTTGTTATTATACCAAGTTAGAGAACCTGAGTGCTGACACAGCCTAACTACAGTGGTGTGAATGGCACCTCTGTATAAGTATTTGCTATCATCAGGCTGTCAGGTTTATGTAAAAACAGCCAAGATAACTATCGCTATCTCGGCTTTTGTCTGACAGAAATCTGTGACCTATTTAGAAACAACCCCAAGTACAATAGCTCTATGTGCCAGTGAAAAGGGAAACTGTTCTGACACTCACCTTGTTGAGATAGTGACATAATGTTGACAACTGTGCAGTGCAGCAGCATGGACTATGTTCATGAAAAGCGGGATTATGCAGGATTGTGGGGAAATGACAAAATTGTAAGCAAATGTCAACAGTTGCTTGGAGGGCGAATTGGTATGAAGTAAGATGATAGATGCAATAAACAGACATGCAGGGGCTTCTACTGGGACAGTGTTATTATTGCCTAGCAGTTGTGGGTCTATTTTGTAGACTGTCACGAGAGTTTGTGTTCACAGTAACACACATCACAGGCTGTCGTTTCTAGAGGCCATCGCTTTTAATAGAAACAACGGCTTCCACATGAAATACCGCTGGTCATCCTGCCTGATCTGAAGCTAATATCCCTCACCTCTGTTGGCAACTCCTCTTCTCTGGCCAAGAAGGAGAAGCTACAATGTAAACAGATTTTGAGCATCCACCAAACCAACCCAGGCTAGTTCACCTGCATTGTTTATACCTTTTCAGGGAAAACAAAGTCCTCTACTGCCCATGTATAGTCCTAGAATTGTCCTGGTCATTCACTGATTTAATGTACATTGCTCTATAAATACCCTGACTAAAAAACAGCCCCTTCCCTGTATGGCTTACAACCAAAAGAACAGTTGTGATAGACTTACCCTGAAGAAGGGCACTCTCTTCCCATGGGAGGCTTATTCCCATTCACTGGGACTTCCTGTGGTGTATGGCTGTGTTCACCAGCAGTAAAGGAATCAGCCTGCCCCTGAATGGACAAGATGGACAAAGAATGGATTATTTAGCTCCACTTTACTGAAGAGAAACTGAGGCACAAAAAGGCTCAGTGTCTTGCTCGGGGTCGCGTAGGGAGTCCATACCAGAACTAGACACTGAACCAGTTCATCAATGTTTAACCAAAAGAAGGGCCATCCTGTCTGCACAAATTCCCTCCTGGTAAGAGAAGTTGAAATGTTCTCAAACCAAAATGGCCTTTTTTCAAAAAAAATGTTTTTAAATGATAAACTGTTAACTTTCGTGCTTCTTTGATTGTTTCCTGCTAACTTTTTGGAACATTTTTAAAGGCGATTTTGTTTGTGACGTTTTATTGCAAATGCAGTCGGCAGGATTACAGAAACGGTTCAATTATAGCAAACTGGGAATTCTTGTTAGTTGCTCTTGGTTGGTTATTGAAGAGACCATAGGAAGAAAAGGATATTTAGTGTCATGCTCTTTTAGCCAAATTCACAGCCCCTTGGCCAGCCTACAGAGCTGACATGTGGGGCAGGAACTTCCCCCAGACCCTGGTGTGCCTGGAGAGCTTCCGTATGGAGGCAACTGCAGCTCATCAGCCACAGGGGCTGGAACTAGGGGTTTTGGAGGGGCTGCAGCACCCCCTGGCTTGCAGTGGTTTCCATCAGATACAGGGTTTACAGTTTGGTTCAATGGCTCTCAGCACCCCCCACTATGCAAATTGTTCCAGCACCCCTGCCAGCAGCGGAAGTATCAGAGCCTCTGCAAGACCTTCCTTCCTGGGGACAGGATAGGGTGACTCATGGAGACGCGGAGCCCCCTACCCTGCCCCCCTCCTTGCTTGCATACTACCATGCAGGTGGTTTTGTGCTGTGCCCATGGTGTGTACTGAGGGTAAGACTGACCCAGGGGTACAGCACCAGTACAAGGGCAGTGCGCCGCTTAGCTCTCACTTACCACTTACTTTGAAGGGACGTAAGTCATGTGCAGGGTTGTGTGTACATGTGAACATCACCCCTCGCGTGCATCCAGACCCCTCTGCCGTACATAAACTGCCAGCAGTGTTGGACCTGTCCCTTGATGAACACGATCGCAGAGCTACAGGAGTGATAATAAGATAAAGACACACTGAGGCAATGGATGATGTTAGGCAAAACTACACGAGCATGATCGTTCCAGGGATTTGTATTTTCTCTCTTGAAGTGGGAAAATCAGCTGAACATTCTCCTCACAAGGGGAAGAACAGCAAGCGGAGTGTTATTCCAGTATTCTCCGCTACGCTAAATGCGCTCTGTCCCCTTAGTATGACAACACCTCAGAGATCTGGGGAACAATTTTCAAACTGTGTCCTCATAGTGTATGAGATGTAAAATGGCTTTTAAGGTGATTTAATTGAATTGCTACAATAGCGAGGCTTAAATAAGACCTTGGCAGGCATTTTCCAGCCTCGCTTCGAGATGCATGGAGCAGGATGGAAAAAAAGATGACTTCAGCAGCCTGGTGCTGTGATTTCTCACATTCAGGATAGGCTTAATAAATTGCTTCTCGCACTTGGGGGGACAGTTATCCTGTTGCAGATGGGTTGAGGTAAGTGACTGTAAATGAACCTGTATTTCTGCTTCTGGGTCTTACTGTGCTTGGGCAATTGATCACGAAGGGATGGTTTCCTCTTGGGAGGAAAGGAAAATCTAACAGTAGGAACTGCAACACTTTGATTAAAAAAAACTAGAATGCAAGAAAATCAATGTGGCCCATCTTACATGGATTCCAAGGTCGCTGATAGGTCTCAAAATGTCACTGTAAATGGGGAATTGTCATCAAACAGGTGTGTTTCTAGTGGAGTTCCATAATAATTGAGTCTTGGGCTTACGCTAGTTAACATTTTTATCAATGACTTGGAGAAGAATATAAAATCATCAGTTTGCAGATGATATGAAAATTGGGGGTGGGAGGACAGGGAAGAACATAAGAACAGCCATAGAGGGTCGGACCAATGGTCCATCTAGCCTAATATCCTGTCTCTGACAGTGGCCGATGCTAGATGCTATGGAGGGAATGAACAGAACAGGGCAATTATTGAGTGATTCATCCCCTGTTGTTCAGTCCAAGCTTCTGGCAGTCAGAGTTTTAGGGACACCCAGAGCATGGAGTTTTTTTCCTGACCATCTTCGCTAATAGCTGTTGATGGATCTATTCTCCATGAACTTGTTTAAATATTCTTTAAACCCAGTTATACTTTTGGCCTTCACAACATCCCCTGGCAATGAGTTCCACAGGTTGACTGTGTGTTGTGTGAAGAAGTCCTTCTTTATGTTTATTTAAAACCTGCTGACTATTAATTTCATTGGGTGACCCCTGGATGGTGTGTTATGTGAAGGAGTAAATAACACTTCCTTATTCACTTTCTCCACATCACTCATGATTTTATAGACCTCTATCATATCCCCCCTTAGTCTCCTCTTTTTCAAGATGAACAACCCCAGATTTTTTAAACTCTCTTCATATGAATTGATACATGCCCTTCTCCATACTTTTTTTTCCCAATTCTAACATAACATTCCTGAGAGGGAGCAATCAGAACGCAGTATTCAAGATGTCAGAGTACCATGGATGTACACTGTGGCATTATGATATGTTCCGTCTTATTATCTATCCCTTTCCTCAGGATCTCTAACATTCTGTTAGCTGCTCTTTTTTTTTTTTTTTTTTTTAATTGCCACTGCACATGGAGTGGATGTTTTCAGAGAACTACCCACGATGACTCCCAGATTTCTTTCTTGAGCTAATTTAGACCCCATCAGTTTATATGTATAGTTGGGATGATGTTTTCCAATGTACATTATTTTACATTTATCAAAATTGAATTTCATCTGCCATTTTTTTGCCCAGTCACCCAGTTTTATGAGATCCCTTTGGAACTCTTTGCAGTCAGCCTTAGATTTAATTTTCTTGAGTAATTTTCTGTCATCTGCAAACTTTACCGCCTCACCGATGGCCCTGAAGGAAAATGTATTGGAGAGGGAAATAAAGTTTTTTTCAGTAAGGCCAATAATTGATAATATTGAGCAAAGATTGCACCATTTGCTAGGGATGACCTACTGTTTGCTGCCAGTCCAATAATTTCTCTTCCAAATATTCTGAAAATACTTAAGCAATCTGGTTCCATATCTGGCTCCAAAAGCAGCTTTGAGAAGAAGCAGACACATTATCTGCTTCTGTCCCCCAGGTTCTCTTAGAAATAAATCCTAAGTAATAGTTTTGATTTTAAGTAGCTTTCTGGTGCCAATAGGTATTTAGGAGGTAAAGGATCAGAGACACTAGCAGACATGTTTTCTTTGAACTATGAGGAATAATGTGTTCCTTCTGGAAGCTAGTTTCAGGAGATGTGGGTCCTTGGAAGACATTGGCTTTTGTGTGTATCCAGAATAAGTGTTATTAAAATGGCTATTCTAAGATTTGTTATTTATATCAATTTTTGCCTGTACTAATTCCATGTGCTCCTACTGACATTACCTTTAACACTGCATGGAAGGATTCAGCTCTACCTTGCCTAGATTGGAGGAAAGGAGAAAAAGGGACAAAAGTGGAGGCCCCCTGAAAGGCTGGCTGATCTCCATGGTTTTGGGGTGGGGGCAGGGCATTTGGACCAGCCTGCTTGGCTGCCCAGTCCACAGAGAAGTCGTTAAAGCAGCATTAGGGCACATTTGGTCTCCTCCTCCTCCCCTGTGTGGTTTCCCAATCAGCTGACCTTTCAGTCAAGGTGAACGTGGGGTGGGTGGGGAAGAGTCCGGTGCTGCTGGTCCTCCCACTGGGAATGCAAACCCAGCTCATCTGAGAGCAGAGAAGGACTTCCTGTGTGTCTGTGTGGGGCACAGCTGGACCTGAAGGTCACTACAGTGTCCCAGACTAATACCCCAGGGTGGGAGGAAACCTGCGATGGTAATGGGGCAGGTTCCGTCTCCGGAGGGAGTTACCTCAAATACATCTCCTCAGGCACCGGATGGTCTTAGTCAAAGCAACAGCCAATCTCGGCAGAGAACGCTGTGCGTGTCGCCTCATGCTGACTCCCTTTCCTCTGGTCACTGTGCTGAACGCAGCTCAGCCAGACCTAACTGTGGGAGCCACTTACATCTACTCGATATCTTAACCTAGGCTGGCTCAGCAAAAAAATCCCCTTCTAGACACTCCAAAAGGACAGCAGAAAATGGTTATTCTGAGTGTAAACAAGGGTTTGAATCACGGAGACTTGATTGGCGTAGAGGAGTCACCCACTGTGAGATCTGTAGAATTTCAAAAGTCCCTGGCAACAGACTGATCTAATATTAACCTTTTTGCTGTGGTTAATTGGCTATTACCCTGCTTGAGTTCGGACCCATCATTGATCATTTATTTATCCTTGAATGTGTGGAGAAGCTAGAGCAGTGGTGGGAAACCTGCGGCCTGTCAGGGTAATCCGCTGGCTGGCCGCGAGACAGTTTGTTGACATTGACCATCCGCAGGCATGTCACCCGCAGCTCCCGGTGGCAATTTGCTGTTCCTGGCCAATGGGAGCTGCGGGAAGCAGCGTGGACCCGCCAGCAGATTACCCCGACAGGCACGGACCGCAGGTTGCCCACCACTGATCTACAGCCTCTAAGAATTTATGCAGTCAAAAAAATTGAATAGCACATAAACGCAAGTAAACTATGCTGTTCATAGGCACTTTGCAAACAGAACAACAAGCTACATTAATCAAATCAATGATGATTCTGAGTTCTTCATATTGACACAAAGAGCTGTGAATTCCATGGTTCAGTGTTATTTCATACTGCAAGAACTGGTGCAAGAAAACCCCCACGTGCTTGGTAAGTCTGGTTCAGCTGTATTGCATTATATTACAGAACCTCAGCAATTAGATATGGAAATGACCTACTAGGACATCCCTTCCCAGATTTCTGCAAATGCAGGTTTATTCCCTACAGTTTAGTCTCATGTGCTTTGTCCAGTTGAGTTAGAAACGTTTCACACAGTGGCGACTCCAGCCATTTCCGTTGGAATACTACTGCATGGTTTAATAAAATTCCCTGTTCGAAAGATATGAAGACTATTCCCATGGGATTTACACACACACACTACTGTTGCAGTGTAAGAGAGACACTTCTTCCGCTAGGCTACATGCTCTTTTTCTTCCTTATAGCTTTCCTGAAATAACTTCATTACAACAGTTCCCAACATTAAGAGATATACAGCAAGCAAAGGACTCAATTAAATATTAAAGTTCCAAGAATGATAAATTACAAAAAGTTCATCTCCATTGATCTATGCTTTGTTGGAGTAAATTTTGAAGCATAAGCATTAGAAAATATGCTATGTCAGTTGTGGGTAAGACATTAATTGAACAAGAAGTTTACAAACCATTTATGCTTTTTGAGACCCATCACCTGCCCCCTGACAGTTTATGGGGTGGACTGACTTACAAAGCGGTCCCACACCTTACTCATTAGTGAAGAACATCATTTGAGAGTGCACATAAACCTCAGCTTTTGGATAGCAGCATCTGTTACATATTGCAAACTGAACAACCGCTGCAATTATGTAAAAAAAAGACTGACTTTAAAATTGACATGGTCACTTATTCTAATTCTATCACAGCTCTGCTTTGAAGGACAGTAATTACATATGCTGAGAACAGGTAAATGTGTCGGTAATGTTAAGTTTCTGCTATTATAAGAATTGAAAATGTCTGATTTGTTTAAGGTACACAGATAAGACTTCAGAAAAAAATACATAAAAAACATGAATATTATTTCACCCCCTTACCCTCAGAATCATAGAATCATAGAACTGGAAGGGACCTCAAGAGGCCATCTAGTCCAGTCCCCTGCACTCATGGCAGAACTAAGTATTATCTAGACCATTTCTGACAGGTGTTTGTCTAACCTGCTCTTAAAAATCTCCAATGATGGAGATTCCACCACCTTGCTAGGCAATTTATTCCAGTGCTTAACCACCCTGAGAGTTAGGAAGTTTTTCCTAACGTCCAAGCTAAACCTCCCTTGCTCCAATTTAAATCCATTGCTTCTTGTCCTATCCTCAGAAGGTAAATAAAATAATTTTCCTCCCTCCTCCTTTTTGCAACAACCTTTTATGTACTTGAAAACTGTTATCATGTCCCCTCTCAGTCTTCTATTCTTCAGACTGAACCCAATGTTTTCAATCTTCCCTCATAGGTCATGTTTTCTCGATCTTTAATCATTTGTGTTGCTCTTCTGTGGACTTCCTCCAATTTGTCCACATCTTTCCTGAAGTGGGGCACCCAGAACTGGACACAATACTCCAGTTGAGGACTAATCAGTGCAGAGTAGAGCGAAAGAATTACTTCTCGTGTCTTGCTTACAACACTCCTGCTAATACATCCCAGAATGATGTTTGCTTTTTTTTACAAGTGTTATACTGTTGACTCATATTTAGCTTGTGGTCCACTATGACCCCGAGATCCCTTCCCACAGTACTTCTTCCTAGGCAGTCATTTCCCATTTTGTATGCGTGCAACTGATTGTTCCTTCCTAAGTGGAGTACTTTGCATTTGTCCTTATTGAATTTCATCCTATTTACATCAGAACGTTTCTCCAGTTTGTCCAGATCATTTTGAATTTTAATGCTATGCTCCAAAGCACTTGCAGCCCCTCCCAGCTTGGTATGGTCTGCAAACTTTATAAGTGTACTCTCCATGCCATAATCTAAATCACCGATGAAGATATTGAACAGAACCAGAACTGATCCCTGCAGGACCCACTCGATATGCCCTTCCAGCTTGACTGTGAACCACTGATAACTACTCTCTGGGAATGGTTTTCTGACCAGTTATGTACCCACCTTATAGTTGCTCCTTCTAGTTTGTATTTCCCTGGTTTGTTTATATGGTCATGCAATCCTGAAATCTTTGTTCGGACAACTATTCCATTTGGGCCTGATTCTCTATTCCCCTTTATTTTATGGAGCCATTGCAATGCAAAACACAGGAAGTGTAAAATCCTTCCAAATCAGAACTGATAGATTTTAGATTCACTTTTACCTCATGCAAATCCCTGAATAAAGCTCAAGGAAACACAGAGTTGTGACCACTAACTTCCGTGGGAGCCCTTGTCACACTCAGCTGACCTTAGCGGAGTCCTGACTAGGGCTGGGCAGGAAACGGTTTAGGAGGGTCCCACAAGTATTTTCAAAACTGTGAAATCCGCGCCCCCTCCCCCATTTCAAATCAGGACAAAATGTCAAGGGCTTGAAGAGACTCATGACCTGAACACGTTTTCACTAAGGGTCAACTTAAATGTTGCATTTCAATTTTGAAATTTTCTTCCTTTTTTTCTCCCCTCTGATTAGCTTAAATTTCTAAACAAAAAAGTTACAGAAAAACTGGATTTTTTTTTTTTGGTTTAAAAAATGTCAAAATGAAACATTTTTAACAATTTTGAAACTCTTTTCTCAACATTTTTTCACATCAGGAAATTCACCAAATCCGACCCTATTTCAAAAAAAGGTTCTGCTTTCCATAAATCACCATTTTCCAATGAAAAATGATGAGTTCAAAACCTCCCAACCTGCTCTAGCTATGCTCTGCGATGGCTGGATTTTGTCCGAGAATCCTGAGAGGTGCAATGCTGGCCCCTGGAATGTCAACTGGAGCTTTGCCATTAATTTCAATGGGGCCAAGATATCACCCTGGGAGTTTCTGCCTGAAAAAGGACAGCAGAACTGGGCCCACCAGGAGCTGCACTGAAAGTGAGTAAAAAATAAATAAATGGAAACAGGATTTTTCCAGAGTCCACTTACATTATAGGGGAAAGCAGGGCGGGGGGGCAACCTCTGATCCACCATCTCTGAACACTTGTAAAGAACACAAGTGAACAAAGGAGCTAGAAAAAAGGAGCAGCAAACAGATGCATTGGGCAAGCAAGTTCTCCAGGAGAAGGAGGAGAGATTGTCTCTTAGCTTCTTTGCTGTGCCCTTGCTTGCTTGAAGTTTACAGTATGGTCTGTTGAGAGGTCTGAGCCAAGTGGGCTGCTAGGCGAGGTGAAGCTGGCTGACGCAAGGCTCTAGCCTGCTATCCTTTGATCCCTAACCAATTTAGGATCCCTACACAACAGGGTGGGGCTAACTAAGGGAGAACAGAGGATTAAAAAAGCAGCTCCAAAGCGCCAGAGAAGCCAGCGAGCAGGGGAGTTTTGGGAGGGTGTTGAGAGAGGCATCACTTCCGGGTCCGGCTCTCAAGCAGAGAGAGCCCTGCAACACAGTGAGCAATCAAGGTAGGGAGAGTTTGGCAGCAGTGAGAATTCAGCAGCAGGAGGCGGCCAAGGGATTATAACCTAACGACTGGAAGGACACCAGAAAACCCCCTAGAAAAGAAATACAGAAGGGAGGAAGCAACAACAAAACCTAGACACCTAACAAACATTCTCCAAACTTAAGGCAAAACCAAACAAACAAAACCCTGCAAAAGTAAAAATAGTGCAGGCAGAAGTGCAGGTGCAGAGCGGGGGCTCTCCAGTTCATTGCACGGAATGCAGCCTGGGTTATTACCTGCCACCTGGGCAGGTGGTGTACGTGTGTGCATTCAGTGCAAACAACTCACCACCCTCAGAGACAGAGTGTGAGCTCCTACGACCACAGTGGCTGAATTGGAGGAGCTGTGGGAGACAGTGAAGTACATAGACAAGACTTTCTGGGCACAGTAGGTCCGTCCCACTCCCAGTGTGACTGCCTCTGTGCTGCTGAGGAAGATGAAAGTCACGGGGAAGGAGAACAAGTTGGAATGGAGGGAAACAATCACATAATTGGGAGCCTCCTTCCAGATGATGTCATGGTATCCTCTCATACTGATACCTCTCTTGGGGAGGGGACTTATGTCATTAGGAAGAGACAGGTAATAGTAATGAGGGATTCTATTATTCTAAATATAGATAGTTGGGTTTGTGATGACCAGGAGAACCGCATGGAGAATTCCCTGCTGGGTGCATAGGTTGAAGACATCTCAAAACATCTAGATAGATGTATGTGCAGTGCTGGGGAAGAGCCAGTGATCATGATACATGTAGGTACAAGTGAGATAGGGAAAGGTAGGAAAGAGGTCCCAGAAGACAAATTTAGGCTTCTAGGAAAGAAATTGAAGTCCAGGAGCACCATGGTAGCATTCTCTGAAATGCTTCCAGTTCCACATGCAGGGGCAGTCAGATGGGCAGAACTGCAGGATCTCAATGTGTGGATGAGACGATGGTGTAGGGAGGAGGGATTTAGGTTTATTAGGAAGTGGAGGATGTTTTGGGAAAGGAGGAGCCTATACAGGAAGGATGGGCTCCACCAAAACAAAACTGGAACCAGATTGCTGGCATGTAAAATTAAAAAGGTCATAGAGGAGTTTTTAAAGAAAGGGTTGGGGGAAAGCCAACAGGTGTGAAGGAGTACATGCTTCAGACAGAGACATTGCTTAATGGAGGATTTATTAAGGGAATATTCTATATCCTAGTAAATAAATTAGGACAGAAATTGATAAAGTATGTGTAGGAACTGACGAGAAACAGTCAAATGAACAAGAGTCCCATTCAATTACATCACATAAGGCAGACAACTAAAAAGTGACAAATTTTATAAGTGTTTCTGTACAACAGCTAGAAGTTTAAATATTAAGGTAGTCAAACTCTCAACCTGGAAGTGATTAAATGAGGATATTGATATAAGGGGCATCACAGAAACTTGGTGGAACAATGATAATCAATGGGACATGGTGATACTAGAGTACAAAATAGACGGGAATGACAGAGTCAACCATGCTGGTGGGAGAGTGGCACTATATGTGAAAGAAAGCAAACTCAAATATAGTAAAAATCTTAAATTACTCAAACTGCACCACAGAATCTCTATGGATAGAAATTCCATGCTTGAATAATAAGATCAGAGCATTAGGAATATACTCCCAGCCTCCTGTCGAGGATGGTGAAAGCGACTTGTGAAATGCTTAGAGAAATTAGAGGGGCTACAAAAAAAAAAACTTCAACTATCCCATATTGACTGGGAGGGAACATGGCACCATAGGACAGGATGCAAAGATAAAATTTCCAGCCACTATTAATGACTGCTTCTTGGAGCAGCTAGTCCTGGAACCCACCAGGGGGGAAAGGCAAATCTTGATTTAGTCTTAAGTGGAGCACAGGACCTGGTCTAAAGGTGAATTTAGCTAAAACAGTTGGTAATAGTGACCATAATGTTAATTAGCTGCATGGAAATTATTTACAAACACCATAATAGAGGCTCACACTAAATGTATACTCCAAAAGCAGTAAGAGGACCAAAAACATGCTACAATGATTAAACAGTAGAATAAAGGCAGCTATTAAAGGCAAAAAGGAATCCTTAAAAATGGAAGTCAAATCCTATTGAGGAAAATAGAAAGGAGCATAATGTCTGCAAGTCAAGTGTAAAAGTATAATTAGGCAGGCCAAAAAAAAAAAAAAATTGAAAAGCAACTAGCAAAATGCACAAAAACTAAAAGCAGTTTTTAAAAAATACCTCAGAAGCAGGAACCCTACCAAACAATCAAAGGTGCCACTGGACAATCGAGGTGACAAAGGAGCACTCAAGGAAGACAAGGCCAGTGGGGAGAAACTAAATATATTCAAAGGAAATCATGCCTCGCTAATCAATTAGGATTTTCTGAGGCTGTCAACAAACATGTGGACAAGGGTGATCTAGTGTACTTCCTGTACTTGGATGTTCAAAAAGCCTTTAACAATGTCCCACACCAAAGGCTCTTAAGCAAAGTCATCAGATAAGCGGGCAAGTCCTGTCATGGTTCAGTAATTGGCTAAAAGATAGGAAGCAAAGGGTCAGAACAAATGGTCAGCTTCCAGAACAGAAAGTACTACATCGCAGGGTCCATGGGGCAGCAAAAAATGGCAGACGAAATTCACTGTTGATAAATGCAAACTAATGCCCATTGGGAAACATAATCACAACTATACATTCAAAATGACGGTCAGGAGCTCTGTTTTAGCTCTTTTCCTTAAAGTGCAATTCTAGTTTCAGTACGGGTTGTAAAATGGCATCATAGGTCTCCACATTTATTGTCTCAATAGACTCCAGGTCAAAAGTTCTTAGTTTATAAATTAAAAGATTTTTTTTCTTCTAACTGCCAACCCTTCAACCTCACTTTTAGACCTGAGAGTCAAGCTGGGTTCTTTTCTTCTCCTGCATCATCACCTATAATAAAACCTCTGCCAGTCAATTTAGGCTTTTTGTTATCTGTCTGACCACCCTGTCTTCATAGGCCCTCAGTGACATACAGTACCCAAGCCCTTCATTGGGGAAATCAGCATTGCTCCACTAAAGTCAACAGAAGTACACTCACTTAGACTAGCTGAGTCCAGCCTGCTCTTACATCCAGGCCAATTCACTGAAGGCAACTGATTGAAGGGTTAGACCCCAAAATGGAAAAGAACCCAGCCCATTCCCTCTTTGCTAGGTCTGCTCTGCTATTCTAAGAGCAGGAAAATGCCATGAAAAGTCATTACTTGTAAGCAGATCTGACTCTGAATACACACAGGGATGGATCTGTGGAGTAAGCAAATTCCATTTCTACCTTGTCGCTTTTCAGTGCAAAGCAGCACACACTAATTGCTTTGTAATATGCATATGAATAATAGGAATATAACTCTGAGATTACACAATGCGAGGGTGAGTGCTAATAAAATTTACTCCCGTTTGTTCTTTCACTAAATGCAATTGCTACTGAGCATGCCCTGTTAAATAACAGAAAGGCTTCTGGCCATGAGTTCTAGCTGTGAGCTTCCTGAAAAGTAGAGAAAATCTTTGGAAGTACACAGGCCAAAGCTCTCTTAGTCATGCAAAGGAATTATCCATGTCTAGCTCTCCAAATTTTGTGCTAGAATGATTGATGTTGTATTGCTGTGTTTCATGTGAACAGAGAAAACTATAAAGCCCCAGATAAAACTTGTATTCATCTATTTGTAAGAAATGCTGGGATAAGGTTAATGTTTGCATACATCAGAATTAAAATGATATCAGTTCTGACATCCCTAACTAGCATAAAGCTTGGCTAGTGAAAACCCGGCAAATTACACAGAGGTATTTGGAAAATGATCCTGTAATTACCTACTATAAATTCAGACTCGGTATTCCACTAGTTGGCATCTAATCTATTTTTTTAAACAATAAATGGTCAAAAAGAACTCACTGTGAAAGATAATTCTACTGTGTGCTTACGAACACCTGAAATCAGTTCATTAAATAAACCCTTTGCATAATGAGATTGTAAAACTACTCTTTGACATAAGGTAATTTTATTATCCCATAGTGCTGAATCCTGTGACACAGAAAATGAGTGGGAGTACATGCTGTACTCCTGCCATTATAGCAGGACACTGTTTCTCATAATATGTGAATGTACGTTGTGAAGTGTAAAATAATTCCTTTTTATTGTGAGTCAAGAATACAGAGCTGGAATTGTTCTGTTGTCTCTAATGACTATTCTATTCCCCAGATTATTGGTAGATGCCTAAACTCTTTCTAAGGCGTTCTTTACTGTAATTGCATCTACAGATATTTGGCTTTATTGGATCTCTTACCAAGAGAGTTCAGTGAGCAATCCCTAATTAAACAGGGCTGGCTTCAATCCTACTTTAAAACCCTACTGACTCCAGTGGGAGATTTGCTGAGTAAAGACAAGAAGATGAGGTTCATAAAGGGAGCTATAGGAAACAGGCTCAAATTATTACTTGTATAGAGTAGCACCTAGCGGTCTCAACCAAGATCAGTTCCCCATTGCGCTAGGTGTTCTGCAGACCCATGTCTAGCGATGCCCCAAAGAACTCACAATCAGAATAGGCAAGATAGATCAAGAATGGTAGAAAGGAAGTGATAGTCAGGCAAAGAAGAAAGTGAAGCTCACAGAGATTAAGGGATTTGCCCAAGGTCACGTAGGGATTGTGTGGTGAGCTGGGAACTGAATCCAGAGCTCCTGAATCACAGCCGAGTTCCCGAAACACAAAAGCCTTCCTCAGCCTGGATTAAGCAGATCAGGTTGAGGTATTGCAGACGTTTCTTTCCACATGGAAGACTTTGCACTCTGTGTGAGCCAATTCAACTGCAGTGCAACTCAGTGCAGGGCTGAATGTCACCCTGCAAGCTCTGGAGAAGGTAGTTGTGGGGTTTGGAAATGGTGATGGTGCCTTCTGGGCAGTCAGCTCAAAGAAAATGATTAGAAAATAACGTACAAAAAATCTACAATTTGCTGTGCAGGAGTTCTTGGCTTGGTGCCCTCAGGCTGCAGAGCATTGCTCACCCTCCGATAACGGAGCATTTGGGTGATCAACCGAAATCGCACATCAGAGCCAGGATGTGAAGACAGGAGCCTCATGAAGAGCCATTTACGCAGGGCTGCACACTGCCATAAATGCACTGAACGGCAAGCACGCTCTAGGGGAACAAAAGGTGCTGGGATTTTACAATGCTGGGATCAGTGGGGCAGGGTTTAAAATGCTGGCATCCCATCATGTTAGTTATCTGAGCCGTCATGTGATTTTTCTTTACTCCCAACCATATTATAGGGGTGGTGGCCCAGATTCTCCCCAGTGTGGTGGCTGCATTGCACAACACTGCCATAGCAAAGTGGCCTGATAGCCAATAGCTGGCCATGGAAGGGCTGTCTCAGTGTAGGGGAACACTGTGGGGAGGGGTGTTCAGAGTAGCAGCTACTACTCCCGCCACTCCCTTGGGCACACCAGGAGAACGTTAGTGGGGGAAAGTCTCCGTGGCCAGGTTTTCCCATAGTCTGTCAATTTCTGGCTGCCATATTGACCCCTTGGGGCTGTTAGAAGCTGGTATAAATTAGAGCAGCCCTTTAGCTGCTCTAGGTTCCACCAGGGGACTGGCCTGTTGCACAGCTGTTAGAGGATTGGGGAGCACAGACCTATCTCAAAGCCACCACTAGACAACTCTATTCCTGAGACGCACTGTGTGCAGCTGAGGATGAGAGCCCAAATGTTCTCTCAGCTGAGGATAGCTGTATCCCCGGCACTGATCAGGAGGAACTGGCTGAGAGTTCACAGGAAGTCACAATGTGGGCTCCTCCATGTATAGTGCTGCCAGTGAATATCCCATTAAAGATGCTCAGTAGGTTTTCACAGAATATAGAAGATTAGGGTTGGAAGAGACCTCAGGAGGTTCTAGTCCAACCCCCTGCTCAAAGCAGGACAAACACCAACTAAATCATCCCAGCCAGGGATTTGTCAAGCCGGGCCTTAAAAACCTCTAAGGAAGGAGATTCCACCACCTCCCTAGGTAACGCATTCCAGTGTTTCACCACCCTCCTAGTGAAATAGTGTTTCCTAATATCCAACCTAAACCTCCCCCACTGCAACTTGAGACCATTACTCCTCGTTCTGTCATCTGCTACCACTGAGAACAGTCTAGATCCATCCTCTTTGGAACCCCCCTTCAGGTAGTTGAAGGCTGCTATCAAATCCCCCCTCACTCTTCTCTTCTGCAGACTAAATAACTCAAGTTCCCTCAGCCTCTTCTTGTACATCATGTCCCCAGCCCCCTGATCATTTTCATTTTCCTTGAGCATTCACAGCTGTCTTTCAGTTCTGCCGCAGGATCCAGCCAGGACAGCCACAAAGGGTGGGGCTGGCTTAGGCCAGCGTGAGGCCTAGTCTAGTGACAGCCATGCAGTGCCTCTCTGCCAGTACTGCTGCGCTCCCCCCCCCCCACACACACACACTCTCTGGATGGTGCAGACCACACCACAGTGCCCTGCCTGAGGCAATGGTGGCCTACACACCTTTGGTTTTCCACTGAAAGGCCTGAGCCCCTCCACTCTCAGGCCCGGATCCCAACGTCCCACGGATAGGCTGGAGAGCTAGCATGGGATTCTCGCTGAAGTAGGCAATTTTTCTCTCCGGTTTTGGTTTTTCACATGATATGCACATCTCGTTGTTGCTATCGCAACTACTTGGCTATTTTAAGGTTATCCAAAGAGGCTAAAAATGGGACAAAACCTAGCTACGATATGCTGAGGATTAAAGCCATACCATAAACTACCATGTCCGGGAAATAAGAATTTTGCTGTGGTATTTCTATATCAACTGGAGCCCAGCATTAAGATCCTGTGGCTCAAAAGGAGTTGAGATGGATTTCTCCACTTCTGTGTCAAACAACTAACAAATACCGAATGGGGGGGAGGGCCAAACTGTGGAGAACTGACCTTTCCAAATGCTGGCCGGCAGAACTGAAATACCTTTCAGGCCCTCTGAATTACTGGGGCTGCTTTGTTTGATCAGCTGGGGCATCATGCCCTGTTGAATTTATTACTTTCCCTTGATAAATCATGGGAGGCGAATCATCCGTCATGAGGATAAACATTTTTATCAGCTGTGTAAGGCATAAGAGAAAAGGTAAAAGACGGGAGGAATAAAAAAGAGGAAGAGAGGCAAAAGATACCCTGTACAATCCTCAAAGGGTTTGTGCTAGGCCCACATTATCCATATTGCCCATACACTCATACACTGCCCATGGTCCCAATTCTGCACTGAGCGCCACGTGGACGGACTTCTGTGCCCAGGCGGAACTAACTGCAGGAGTAGAGACAATATTTCTGCAAAGGAAAAGCTTGGGTTAATTCAGGATAATGACTGTCTAGAACTAAGGAATCCTAGAACACTGGGAATGTTAGTTAGTTACAGAAGGAATCCGCGGCAAAGTCTAGTCACGTACCCTAGGCCTGGCTTCTAAAACCACTGCATTGCACTGCAGACACTGACCATTTGCCATTCTCCACACTCAGGCTAGGACCCTCTATTTAACCCTGTCAGTTTGATATTTGCCTGAGGAGAACAACAGCAGGTGAGAGGGAATGAACAGGCTTTGAAACCCAGGCCAGGTGACCTGGACAGCCTGCTGGCTTTTCAAAGCTATTCCCAGGCCAGGAAGGAATAAAAACTGTCATGAAGAAAACTGGTAACTACCAAATAACTCATGTGTGTCCTGCAGTGGCCTTGTAATTCAAATAAAATACAGAGGGGCAAGTGGCTGGTTAGCCTATATAATTCAGTCTGAGACTTTTTTCTCCCTTCCTAAGAAATAAGACAGAATTTAAGAGACATTTTCCACATGAGCTTTCTCCAGATTAGCTCGACATTGGTTGTTTTCTGGCTTCCAAAAGTCAGAGTGTGAGATTTCTTTTCAAAAGCACCTAAGGCCTGGTCTACACTAGGAAACTAGGTCGGGCAGGGGCCATCCCCCTGAGCAACACGGTTAAACCGGCCTACCCTCCCCCGCCCCCCAGTGTAGACAGAGCTAGGTCAATGGGAGAATTCTCCCGTCAAGCGATGGGGAGAAGCCCTCCACCAGCGGAGGTAGTGTCGTCACTGAAGTACTACATCAGTAAGATGGTCCCCTGCAGCATTTCAAGTGGAGATAAGCCCTAAGTGATTTAGGAGCACAAGTCCCATTGAAAGTCAGTTTATCTTTTTTTTTAATACCGTCTAGATCCCCCACCCCATTCTTTCTAAAACAGTGGGATTTTCTATTCTGTTCTATTCCTAGTAGGGGAGTTAAAAGGCCACTTCACCTTGAACGTTCCTTGAAATATGTCTTAACTCCTTATGCTAAACAATCTTTTCCACCTTGTGTATAGCTGTGACGCTCTGCATGTCTACACTGCCATTAAACACCCCTGCCGGCCCGTGTCCGCTGGCTTGGGCGATGGAGCTGATTAACTGCAGAAGTTGGTCCAGTGGAAGATATGACCTCCCCCCGTCATGTGTCCCTAATACCGACACAGCTTCCACAGCACTGCCCACAGCTCCCTCAGTGTCAGTGTCTGTCTTCATGTTACAGGCAATTTTTCCTACTCCCTTTTCCACCAAGCACTGTTCATTCACACCTTTCCCATCGCCATGGAAACCTGGAAATGGAAAACAAATTAATTGAAGTTCTGTAATCCAGCCAAATGTTGCTCAGAGCGGCTTGCTGCAAATTTGCATCGCATAAATTTCTGCAAAGGGAACAGGAATATCAGGGAAAGCTCTGGACAGCCAGTGCTGCAGCAAGTAAAATAAGCGGGATCGCCTCTCTCGTATCTATGTATTTGTCCAAACAATCTCGGCACACTTTGAAATGTTGCTACTGTTGTTCATTTGCTAATCAAGACTTGTGGAAATCACACGCAGCTCTCTTCCCTTCTCTCACATGTTCCTGCTCTCATTAATACAATCCCTCTTTTTTCTCCCTTTCCCCTGAATGACAGGTAGTGTTCACACGTCTTCTTCGTCCTACAGAGAGATCCTAGCTACCCCATACAGGCGCAATGCAGCTGCTCTATGCCTTGGTTACCAAGGCAACCAGCTGTGTAAGACAGGAAGAAGCCAAGTTTGTTCATCTTTTTCACACTCAGGCTCCTGAAGTGACATGCTAAAACGGCCTCTCCCCAAACCACCCATTTAGTCACAAATCGCCTACAAAATTCTTATCATGAAGGGCCAAGCGGGAGCCATTTACGCTCCTTCTCCAAAATGTTTTGTATCTGAAATACAAATAGTGATCTCTGGCTGACTGGCCTCAGGTAAGTCTGCCTTAAAAGTCCAAATTATTGCAAATAATCAGCCCCCTCAAGAGTGCATGCCGGTGATGGCAAAGCCGCGTTCCTTGGACCTCGCAGAATGGCTGTGAGCAGCCCCAGGCATAATACCCCCTCCCGCATGAATTAACCCTTCCCGCAGCAGCAAGACTGGCTGAAAAGAGACACTGATTGCTAGGGGAGAAGGGTGCCGGGAAAGGCCACCCCCAGAGGGGAGAGCAGAGCTGCATCGTGTTTCATTTGTCTGACACCCTGCATCGCAGAGGCCCAGCAATGTCAGCATCAAGCACAATAGCTTGCATTTAGGAAGGAGAAAAATAAAAAGGGAAAGGAGGGATAAAATAATGAACAGCTGATCCCAGAGCATCTCTGCTACTGAGCCAAAACCACTATAGGGAACAGGACTCCATGTGAGGCTCCCAGAACAGCAGTCATTTGGGATCATCCCTTTGGCAAGAGAGGTTTGGCCCTTGCAGAGCTGACTTCAGTTTTGGCCTATACACACACTTGCCTGCCAACTGATTCTTTTGGATGCTCTGACTTATTTCAAGCCCGGTTAGATCAAGTTTACTAAAACTTCTACCTTTTATTTCCCCAGGACTCTTATGAATCTGCCTCTGTGCATTCCATTCCCCATGTAGGTAACATAAATTGTGCATTTAAGCTTGTGAATGTAGTTTGGGTTGGAAAGCCCTGAGGGTTTGTGGCAGAGTGAAACACATTGCTTTGGAATTAGTCCTGCAATGTTTTCGGTTTATAGTTTATGTAAACATGTGGCTTTAGTCAATGCAAGAGAACAAGGGCTTTAAGATAGCTATGAAACTGCTATGAATACTTTATAAGAACAGGTTTCAGAGTAACAGCCGTGTTAGTCTGTATTCGCAAAAAGAAAAGGAGGACTTGTGGCACCTTAGAGACTAACTAATTTATTTGAGCATGAGCTTTCGTGAGCTACAGCTCACTTCATCGGATGCAGAAGAACAGAACAGAAATTCTGAAGGAAGCAAGCCTTGAAATGCTTAGGAAGACCTTGAGTTTTGTTACAATACTAGTATCTTTTCCTGACTTGCCCTACGGAGAGCCATTTCATCCAGTGCACAGTGGGCGGGCAACAAATTCTTTGTCTTAGTCTCAGGCCAGGAATTTTACTGACAGAGGGGAAAATGCTGAATCTCATTTTGCAATTTCTTGCCACGTTTCTAAGCTCGATCCTGCAAGGTGCTGAGCACCCAGAGCTCCTACTGAAGTCAGTGCAATTGAGAGCAACCAGCACTTTGCCCGATCAGTTACTTTTTCTATATTAGTTTTTGGCATTTCAAAGAATCACAGAATTATAGAAATGCCAGAGAAATCATCAAGTCCAGCCCCTTGTGCTGACGCAGGACCAAATAAACCTAGATCATCCTGGACAGGTGTTTGTCCAACCTACTCCTAAAAACCTCCAAAGACGGGGATTCCACAACCTCCCTTGGAAGCCTGTTCCAAGTTCTTAACTACCCTTAACTTCATTTTTCTCTTAATGTATTTAAATAATATATTCTTATTGCTTTTTATGTCCCTTGCTAATATAACTCATTTTGTACCTTAGCCTTTCTGATTTTGTCCCTACATGCTTGTGCCAGTCTTTTGTATTCTTTCTTAGAAATTCATCCATGTTTCCAATTTTTGTAGGATTCCTTTTTGATTTGTAGGTCATTATTAAGCACCGGAGGGAGCCATATTGCCCTTTTCCTATTCTTCCTATATTTCCTGTGCATCAGAATAGTTCACAGCTGTGTGTTAATATTGTCTCCTTGAGAAACTGTTTGCTTTCCTGAACTTCTTTGTCCCTTAGATTTTCTTTCCATGGACATCATCTACCCGTTCTCTGAGTTTTTTAAAGTCTGCTTGTTTATTTGTTTAAGTCCATTGTCCTTATTCTGGTGTTCTCACTCCTTCCTTTCCTTAGAATCATGAAGTGTAGCACTTTGACAAAAACTGCCTTCCACCTTCGGATTCACAACCATGTGAGTCAGAATCAAGTCTAAAATCCCACCCGCCATCCTGGTTACTACCTCCACTTTCTGAAACAAAAATCTGTCCCCAATACATTCAAAGACCTTACTGGAAATTTTTTGTGTTGCCATGTTACTTTTCCAACACATGCCTGGATATTTAAAGTCCCCCATTACTTCCAGGTCTTATGTTTTCTATATTTCTGTTATTCATTCTCAAAATGCCTCCTCCATCTCCTCTTTCTGATTTGATTGTCTGTATCTGATGCCTACCATGACATTGCCCCTATTTTTTCCCCTTTTATCTCTACACAGAGATTTTCAACTGGTCTCTCTCTTGCCTCCTTCTGGAGCTCAGAATTAATTCTTGAGGTATACTGCAACACCTTTCCCCTTTTCACCCTGCCTATTCTTCCTGAACAAGCTACGGCCTTCTTTATCAGTATTCCAGTCATGAGACCTAGTGATGTCACTTAAACCATAATTTAGCTGATGTACTAACACTTCCAGTTCTTGCAGTTTATTTCCCCATGCTCCTTGCATGGTGTATAGAGATCTAAGATGGCGTGAAGATTTCCCCACTGATTTCACTCTTGTTGTTCCTCTGATCCCAAGTCCTCCCCACATTTAGCTCTCTGTTCAGGTCACCCCTTTTTATGCTGACCTGTGGACTTTTGTCACCTGCCCCCCTTTGAACCTAGTTTAAAGCCCTCCTCATGAGGTTGCTGAGTTGGTGCATGAAGCTGCTCTTCCTCTGCTTGGTCAGGTGGGTCCCTTCTTGTCCCAACAGACCTTTTTCCTGGAACAGCATCTACGGTTGAGGAAGCCAAAGTCCTCCTCTTGGTACTATCTGCACAGCCATGCATTCATCTCCAGAATGCAGACATCCCGGCCTGGGCATTTACAAGTTTGTATGCAGTGTTGTTGTAGCCATGTCAATCCCAGGATATGAGAGAGGACAGCTCATCTCTCTCACCACTGGAAGTTGGTCCAATAAAAGATATTACCTCCCGCACCTTGTCACTACAGGTTTGGGCATCTGGAGCATAAATTAAACTACAAAATATTCCAAAAGGCCTGCACACCTCAGCTCACAACTTTCTCAATGGCCTTAGAAAAAGAGAGAAGACCAAGCCCCATCTGCCTTTTCCGAACTATGTTTCCATCCTCACAGGTCACTGTTACAATCATCTAGTCTGACCTCCTCCACTGCACAGGCTGGGTAATCTTACCCAGGGATTTCTGCATCCAGGACTGCTTGTCTCAACACTGCACACCTGATGGCTTTCTCAATATACAATATTGAGAAGAATGGCTAATGCACTGGACTGGAACTCCGGAGGTCTCTGTTCAGATCCTGGCTCTGTTCCAGACTCCGAGCCGCCTTGGACAAGTCAGTTATTCTGTATGTGCCTCGGGTCTCCATCTGTCAAATGGAGAGTACTTCCTCTTTGTCAGTCGTCACTATTTACACCGTAAGCTCTTTGAGGAAGGACCTCTTTCTTACTTCGTGTGTATCAGAGCCTAGCACAACTGGGCTTTGATCTCAGCTGGAGCCACTACAAGCTATTGTAAAACAAAATAAAAGTAATACAATGCAATATTGGTTTACCACCACTGATTTACATTTTGGACTGAGTGTTGTATTCCTGTTCCCTTTCACTGATTCTGTATATATTTTTCCATTATGGCAGACTTTCCTGAATGTTATGGTAGGGAGCTATTTGGAGACAGAATCAGGGTTTGTTTGGTTCAGTGGATCTTTAGATAGTCAAATGTGCAAAGCCTCAGTGATTTAATTTACTTTTTTCACTGGCTCTGGATCCAGCAGCCTGTGTCTTGATTGTATGGCAAGTGTAACAATAGGCTGTTTGACAGTTGTTGGGAACTTGCCACATCTCGTTTGATTCCTTTCATCTACTGTTCCATCCTGAGGTGTAGCTCTTTTCTGGTTTCAAAGGTGTAAGTGGCATTCCCAGAGAGAACAGATTAGATACAATGGCCCACGTGCTGGGGTGGAGGGTTATTCCTAGGTTTACTTATCTACACCATATTAGGTTTGATAAACAACCCTTTTTGTATTTTGTCTGATTTTTCTCGGAGGTGAGATATATGCCAAGCTCAAAATCCAAAGACTCTGCTAGGAAAATGAATGCCAAATAATCACTTTGGGATTTTCTCCTCAGAGAGAGATGCAAAGGTACAGCCCCTCACTGCACAACACAGATGGGATAACCCCAGTTCCTCATGAGGAATAAACATGTATTCATTAAGCCTTTAAGACCTGAGATGGAATTAAGAAGACTGAAGAGACTTTGGGAAATATGAAGTATTTTTGCACCAATAACATTGTTGTGTAAGTTTGATATATGTTTCCCGCTGATTGTAGAAATGGGGGAGACACAAGATCTCTCCCTTCAACTGAACAGATGGAAAAATTAAACTGACCATCAAGGAGAGGCGCAGTCTCTTAATGATGCCCCCAATGACTCGATACTGTCAGCGTGAAGCAGTATCAATTCTCAGCAGAAACGCTTCATCAAAGCATTTGCAGTGAACTGAGTTTTCTCTCCCCCTAGGGAAAGGCACACGTTGGGCCTTGGCCACAACCCAAGCAGAGGGCTAAGGGGCATAGTGACTTAGGCTGTTACTCCCTGTCCCATGCAGGCGTGTGGCGAGGTGCAGAGTCCATTCCACTCCCAGAGCTGAGGCAACGCAGAAGGGAAGGAATCTCTGCCAGGAGTACAGCCAGCACTGTGACTTCCCCCTGGAGCAAGGCGGGAACCAGGGACCAGGCTGTGACTCAGAGCTTATGCAAAAGTTCATACAATTCTTTTATTTATTTCCCTTCTAACAAATGTTTCAATAAAATTTCTGCATTTCGGAGACCCCGGCCCCATGCATAACCAACCCTGTGTCTGCCTATGACACATAAAACTTGAGCAGGAAATTAGCTTTCAGTTGCAAGAGGAAAGATGCTAACAAAGAAAAAAATCATAATTAAATACATCTTCCTAGAGTTCTTGTAACTTATAGGCTGATTTCCCACTGATGTCACCAATAGTTGTAGGCCAATGTTATTAGGTTTCTAAATATGGATTTAGAAGCCTAATTTAGGCACCAATGTTTGAAACATGTGGACCTAATAACTTTACTGTCATTTTTCAGAGTAGCAGCCGTGTTAGTCTGTATTCGCAAAAAGAACAGGAGGACTTGTGGCACCTTAGAGACTAACCAATTTATTTCAGCATAAGCTTTCGTGAGCTACAGCTCTGAGCTCTGTCATTGTAGCTCAGTGGAACAGAATACCACTAACCAGCAGTGGTCGTTGTGCCCAATTTCCCAGTCAATCAAGCACTAAACACTATAAAACTCCTCCAAACAAGATAAAAATTCTCCTGTTTTTTTTTCCCCACCTTAATAATAAAGCTCCTGCTACCAGTGCAGTACAACAAATTACAGAACTTTCAACAAGAGAGAAAAAATATTCTCTTTCATTAACTTTTTAAAGCTCACTGATGTTGTGGAATTGTTGCAGCAAATTGTAAATGATGTATGAATTGAAAAATTCATGCCCACGTATTGTATAGAGAGACTGCAGAAAGGGCTCTGTAATCAGTGCTGGGCTGTTTTCTGTAAAATTGAACTTCCATGCACAGCAAAAACCGGTCGTTCAGCTGCAGTCTTCTTGAGGCAAACCAAAGTGCGTGTGTGTGTACGTGTGTGTACGTGTGTGTATGTGTACATGTGTGTACCCAGAAATACTAGCCCCTGTGCTAATTAAAAGTTATTGTTTTAGATAATTAGAGTGTGAGATTCACCATTGTGCAGAGGCAGAGCACAAGGACTAAGCTGTCTCAAGCCCCTCAAACTCTGTCTCACGTTGAACATTAGCAAAACTGAGCAAATATTTTGGATGAAACTTTCTGGGGGGAAACGCAGATTCAGCAAGACCAAGACATTTTCCATATTTATATCAAACAATTCCACAAAATTCATACCATTTTGTTTTGACATTTTCTAAATGAAACATTTTGATTTTTAGGGTCAAAATGGTTTTGAAAATTTGAAACATTAAAAAGGGGCTTAAAAT
Organism: Chelonia mydas; assembly: GCF_015237465.2. NCBI lineage: Eukaryota > Metazoa > Chordata > Testudines > Cheloniidae > Chelonia > Chelonia mydas. The sequence goes on along the minus strand of NC_051246.2, from coordinate 132,080,442 downwards.
GGAAATTAAACATGTCATTTGACACACAGGAATTTTACCCGCAACTTTTGGATTTGCCAAAAATATCATTTTCAGTTCAAGCCCAAGCTTTTTTTTTTGTTTTTAATTGACATTGCCAGCAAACTCCCAGACCCGTTCTTGACACTGCTCGTCATGCTTGTGCAGAGGCCAGCACAAGGTCTATGAACTGAGGAGGCAATCATGCATTATGAAAGTTTTAATACAAATGGGCCAAATCATGAAGCTTTTACAATGTCCTTACCCAGTCCTTACTCAAACAGAATTTCCACTGGGCCAAACTCATCTGAGGTCATAGAGTTTAAGGCCTGAAAGCACCACCTCTGACCCCCTGTGTATCCCAGGCCACTAACACCACCCAACACCCACACCCTAACCCCAACAGCCAGAGTATGACAGCCCCCCCAGGCCAGGCTGTTGTGTGCCACAGGCAGAGAATCGGATGGACCGAGGTGTACCAGTGGCTCAGAGCCCTGACACTGCAACCTGCTCAGAGAAGAGAGGCACCCCCAGCGGCAGGACAGATGGTGAACACCCCCACTGGGCTGAGTGAACCCCAAAGCATCATAGGGTACATCTCACTTAATCATTTCCCTGTCACTGGCATATCTCACTTCCGAGTAACTACAGTTAATGTCAGCAAGTGACAGTCTTGGCCTAAACAAGTTTCTCACCTCTTGTCACTTTCCAGAGACTTTCAAGCCCCTGGCTGAAAGGTTCACCTTTCTCAGATGTGCAAACGCTCTGGCCTCTTGCATCTGCCCAGCAATGATGCCAAACTGGCTTTCTGTCCTTGCTTTGGTCTTCCAGAGTTCAATGATCTTGCTTCAGGAGGCAGGAAGGTTGCCTGGAGCTGCAACTTCCATCTCCTGTTGAGAGTGTTAAGTGGCCACCTTCCACATTGGTTTGCCTGCTAGCTTTGTCTGCCCTTCACATAAATGTAATTTCATTGTCTCGTCTTGCTCCATTTACACTGGGGACACATTCAAGCAGGTGGAACCACATCCCTTTGTCTAGGGCGGGGTGACTTAAGCCTTGCCTGACAAACACATTTTAAGGACGTATTTCCAGCATATTTATATTGCTTCATATATCTCCCGTAGATGCACCATGCAATGATATCAATGACCATCGTGTCACCAGGTTATAGATGATGCCTTACACGACACCTTTTCGATACAGAATATGACAACGGTGAGCTGGGCAATGAGTAAGTCAGACCCAATATTAGTTATGTTATGGGGTGCCCTCTGACAGTTGGCATTAACAGTGTCCCTGAGTCACCTAGTCAGAAAATCTTGGCAAGTGACCCATACCCATTCACTGCAGAGGAAAGTGAGGGAAAAAAAAAACCCATAAGGTCACTGACAATCTGACCTGGAGGAAAATTCTTTCCTGACCACAACTAGGGCAGTCAGTGAGATTCTGAGCATGTGAGCGAGAACCAGCCAGTCAAGCACCTGAGAGAGAGAGAGAGAGAGAGAGAGAGAGAGAGAGAGAGAGAGACTGATCGGTACCACCTCAGAGCCCTGGCCTTCCCTGTCCAACGTCCCATCTCCAGCCGTGGCCATCCCTGAAGCTAGACAAAAATCAAACAAACAAAAAAACCCAGAACAGATTGAAGGGAAAAACCCTCCCTTCCTGACCCCTGCAGGTGACCAGCTGAAGCCCGCAAGCATGAGATTTTAGGAACAGAAGGCATGAACCTGAAGAGTCCCCCAGGGGTGTTGAACTCTCCCCTTGCTTCATAAGCAATGCTACTGCACAACCCCACTCGTACATTTGTCAGTTCTCTCTTAAGACTAATAAAGTTGTTTATCCCACAATTCCTGTTGCGAGGCTGTTCCAGAACCTCAGCCCTCGGATAGTTTGAAACCTTCTTCTCATTTCCAGTTTGTATTTCCCCCTGGTCAGTTTACACCCATTAATGGACTGAGCCACGGCTTGTCCATGGTTGAACCGTGGCAGTGCTCCAGTGTAGACATTATCTAAGCCAACAGGAGGGGTTCTTGTCCCAGACCTCAAGCATTGTCCTGGAACAGGAAAATAGGTTTCCTGCCCAGCTCAAGCAAGGAGAGACAGAGCTGTAGCCTGTAACTGTTACTTATTACTGCCAGGAGTGGCAGCTCTCGGGGAGAGAGACGGGAAACAGCCAGATCAGCCTGAGCATTGTACCAATACACACACACACACACACACAAATGTTTCCAAGTAATCTCAATATGCAGATTAGCACACACCTATATATTCAAATTTTCTCCTAAGTTTCTGAGGGCCTATTTGACGCACATCTGCCTACAGCCAGATTGTGCCTGGCGCCACAGAGTCTCCACTCCATGCCATTCCCATCCCGGCTTCCCCAGAGCCAACCGTTGCAGCACGCCTGGAGGTCAGGGTGGCTGGCCAGCTGCCGAGGAGGTGCGTGCTGAACGCCTCCTGCAGCCATGGTGTAGCCGTGGCAATACTGTGCCTCCTGCAGTGGGTATTCATCACCCAAACCCCGCCACAGGCCTGAAGTTAGTAGATGCCGCCCTTTCCCCTGCCTGGGTAACAACACACTTACCTTGAGAGATCGACTCGAAGTGCTCACGCTATTTAGCATAACAGAGAGAAGGTTACAGGGGGACTTGGTTACAGTCTATAAGTATCTATATGGGAACACCTATCTAGCAGAGAAAGGTATAATATGATCAAATGGCCGGAACCTGAAGCTAGACAAATTCAGACTGGCAATAAGGTGTGACAGTGGGAGGAATTAGCCATTGGAACAATTTACAAGGGGTCGTGGTGGATTCTCCATCACTGACAATTTTTAAATTAAGGTTGGATGTTTTTCTAAAAGATCCGTGCCATTAATTATTTGGGGGAAATTCTGTGGCCAGCATTATACAGGGGGTCAGCTTAAGTGATCACAAGAGTCCTATCTGGCTTTGGAATCTATTAATCTTTCTAACCAGAACGTGGCAGTTTCAGGGTCAACTTTGTAGCAGTTTTCCTCTGTTACTTTTCTTATTGCTTTCTTTTCTAATGATGGGGTCCTCTCTCCACTTGGTGAGTGCACAGAGCTCCTGTGGTCTCTCCTGGGATCGATAGGTGTGCATCACAGGGGAAAGAGCATATTCACAATGAAACATAACAGTGGTCCAGAACTATCATTATCAGAGCAGCCTTGTTTTAATCGAGTGCAAAAGGATGGTCACAGAAGGCAAGCAGAACACACTGACCCACCAGGCTCCTCCTCCTGCAACCTAGCTTTGGAATGATTTCTTTAATAATTCATTACTACCACTCTCCATCTTCAGCTGATTCGATATGATACTGAGGGGACAGCAGAGAAGAAAGTGGATGGAAGACCTGGTGTTAAGGATGCTGATTGTTATCCAGAAGAGAGTCTTTTAATTAAACTGAGCAATTTTGAACAACAAGCCTACTAACTTCAAAAGACTTTGTACAAGAAGTGGTCTTACTCTACAGTTATGACTCCTCTGTCTTCCTATGTGCATAAATACCCACCAGTACTGTAACCTAACTGGCACCTGGACACACAATGAGCAGCTCTCTGCCCTGCTCTACCCTTCAAAGTTGTACTGGTGTAGATATTTCAGAATCGGGCTGTGATTTGTTTACTGCAATAGTTATACCAGGAACGCCTGTAGTGTGGATGCTCTTATACTGGCATAAAGGTGACTTATGCTGGTATAGTTATTTCTCTTCCCAAAACAGAAACAGCCATAACAGAATAAAGCACCTTTATAATGATGTAACTGCATTCAAGTTTTTGGGAGGTGGGGTGTGTACTGCTTTGACTATACTGATATACTTCTATATATTGGAATAGGTAAAGCAGTACAACCTTCTGGTGTAGACAAGCCCTTAGAACTAGGGAGGGGAGAAGGACTATTATTCATTAATTGGGTATTTGTGATTGTTTGAATAGTTTGTAAATCTCTGGGCCCCATTTGGGAATACTCTTCAAACAAGCCCAAGACTCCCGTTACTGATTTAAGCTCTGCACAGACCACCACTTACGTTGGTATCAGTTCCGTCACTCAGGGGGGTGAATCCCCCCGCCCCCCCCCGAGTAATGGAAGTTACACCCACCTGCGCGTCAGTGCGGACAGCGCGATGCCGGGGGGAGAGCTTCTCCCCCGACGTAGCGACCGCCGCTCGCGGGGGCTGGAGGAAGGAAGTCGATGGGGGAGCTCTCTCCTGGGGGCTGAGCATGTCAGCACTAGCAGAGTACAGTAGTGCAATTGCACGGACGCCGCGGCGCCGCAGCTCTACGCTCCGGCGGGTGGCCCGCGCCAGGGACAATGCATCTTTCCCCGGAGCAAGCATTTTAGAACCTCCAGAAAGGCTTGGTGAAACATAACAATTGGGTGACATTCGGGGTAGTTCTCCTTTTATCGGATACAGGGTGCTCGTCCCTTTCTTACCTAAGCTAATTGTTTTTTACACTCCGTCTTTCCTCTCGTCCTTCCCTCCATGTGCTTTACACTGGTAGCCCTTGTTTACACTGCCCCCAAGTCATCGGTATGGAGTTGTGACCACATGCAACGTGCATCTAATGGCGGAACCAAACTCACTACCACCAAACAGAGCGAGCCAAGTCATATCTTTTATTGGACCAACTTCCGTTGCTGAGAGAGACAAGCTTACACAGAGCTTGTCTTCAGGTCTGCAACAACACCACTGCATATACAACTAAACAGAGCAGGTCTAGGCGTGTTCAGCAGGAAAGATTTCTAAATGGCTGCTCTTTCTGAAACAGCGCCGCGTGAGAGAGAGATGGACAGGCAATAGGGATCCCAGCCAGTCTGATCCTAAACGTCGCTGTGCCGTCAGTATTTTGCAACCACCTGTCCTGTATGATGTGTCAAAGCCGACCCTGACTGCATTATATGAGGTATACATGGGTGAGTCACAGACAATGAACCAAATCCAGGGCTGTTGAAATAGGGGAGAACTCCAATGACTTCTATAGGAGTCATGTCCAATTCTTACAGGGCTGATGTTGCCTGGTTTTACTGGCTAAGGTAGAAGACAGCTCTAGGAAGAGTTGATCATATTCTGTGATTCACTAATCCATTAGTCAGTCTGATGGCCATACTATGGCTCAGGCTGCTTTGCAGTGAGAACCACCTTTCTCCCCACAGAGGCACTGAACACAAGCCTCAGAGCAGCTGAGGATCTAGCCCTGCATTCCAAGCCATCTATCAGGAAAACTCAGCTCTGTTTAATATCAGAGTGCTAGCACTAATATGCAGTACCATGCAAAACAACTGGGTGACTATATATATATATGCATTTTGGCTGTTGTTTATAAAGTTGTCTGTAGTTATGAAGTCAGCCACAATTTGAATCGACTGCTAGTCCCGTTTAAAATGTTCACATTACAATAAGGCACTTTCCCCTATAGAAAAATGCCCCCTCCTTGCTGCTGCATGTTTGAAATGAAGTGAATAGATTTCTCTTTCTTTTTGCTATCCCGGCCGTCTTGTTTCAGTTTGCATGAACCGAAGCAATATATCTCAAATATTAAATTAACTCCTGATATTGTCTTTACTTTAGTAATTGCCGTGCATTGGCAGAAGGGTTGATAGATTGCCTTTCATCAGGTTCCGGATCAATAAAAACATATAGGTGTGAAAAATTCAAATTAAATCCACAGCGAGGGCCTACATTAATAAGACTTTTTATCAAAGGCTACATTATTTTTTTCCAGGCACTTAAGGACTAACTTTTGTACTTTACTTAATAACAGAGCTGGTGGGATTTTTTTTTTTTTTTAGATAATAATTTTCCATCAGAAAGAGCAGTTTCATCAAAATCAAAACATTTCATGGGCATGTCGAGCTCCTGATTTAATTGCAGATGGAATTTTTGTTAAGGTAAAATATTTCATTTTGACTTTATCATTTAATTTTCTTTTCTTTTATCTTTTACATCATAAGATTTTAATGTTCTATTCTATTCACTCTATCGGGAGTGGAGCCCGGAAAGGCAGGCAGATGGAAGATCTCCACTGCCCTGGCAACTCCTGCAGCGTAGCTGGTTCCAAATGATCAACTTCCGTCTTTCCTTTGGTCCAAACCAGTGAAGTCGAGAGGGGGACACTGACACATGGGCCAAACAGCGCCTCCAGATCAACTGCCCAGGCTATTGCAGCCACATCACATGGAGAGGACATTCCAGCTTTGCTGGCAACATGGACACAACATGGAAGGTGGCAGTTACGGGTTATATGCTCTCACTTGATTGGCATAGAGGCAGGCACCACGGGTCACCTTCGATGGTGGGAGGAATCACTGCATTCCATTGGTCAGCCACACCCGCCACAAAGCCGGGCAGCCCCCAGACAGTTAGGTGCTGACCCGCCACAGTCTGCCCGCCTCATGGGGTGCGTGGGACTAGACCAAAAGTTGAAAGGCAGACGGAAGCCTCGCACCTGGCAAAAATAAGAAAACAAGAACTTTACAGCTTGGAACCTGGAATGTCAGGACGATGTGTCTGGGATTGACAGATGACGACCTACAATACACAAGTAGCATACGGAAGTCAGCTTTGATAGACCAGGAGATGTACAAACTCAATGTTGACATTGCAGCACTTCAGGAAACAAGACTTGCAGATGCCAGTTCTGTCCAAGAGGCCAATTATATCTTCTTTTGGCAAGGTAAAAGCAGTGAAGAAAATCATCTGCACAGTTGGTTTTGCTTTGAGAAACAAGTGGGTAAAGCTCCTAGAAACACCCATTGGGAAGTTAGACCATATCATCTCACTTAAACTTCACACAACCATCAGCTCTGTGAACATCATTAGTGCCTATGCACTAACACTCAAATCTAGCCCCGGGGAGAAGGATGCCTTTTACAACTCTTTGCAAGTCGTCAGAAGAATTCCATAAACTTTTCCTTCTTGGTGACTTTAATGCAAGAGTCGGTGCAGATAACAACTCATGGCCAGATTGCTTAGAACATTTTGGCATTGGCAAGATGAATGAGAATGGCCAATGACTTCTTGAATTCTGCACCCAAAACCAAATGTGCATTACCAATTCATATTTTACAATAAAAGATCACCACAGTGTCATGGCGACATCCACAATTAGGCCGCTGGCACCAATTAGACCTTGTTATCATCAGGAGGAAAGACCTAACCTTAGTGGAGAACACTCACACATTCCACAGCACTGATTGTGACACTGACCATTCCTTGATTATTAGCAAAGTGAAGATTACAGCCAAGAAACTACGTAGACCAAAACCTAGGGACAAGCACAAAAATAAATGCTATTAACACCAGAGGATATGCCAGGAGTTTGTGAAGGCTTTTGAACTTAGCATGCATGGGAAGTCATTACTAGAGCAGGCAGAGGAATTTTGGGAAGATTTAAGAACAACAATCCATGAAACAGCTTTAGCTACATTTGGGGGAAAGAGACCATCAAAAAAACCCACTGGTTTGAGGAAAAGGAAGCGGGACTATTACCTCTCATCAACATTAAGAACACAGCATCTCTGGAACACAACAAGAAGCCAACAGAAAGCACCAAAGTGAGACTTTGACATGCAAAAACCAAGATACAGCAAGCAAGCAGACACTGTGCAAATCATTACTGGATCAAGGTCTGTGAAGAGATACAGACAGCCTCAGACACAGGAAACCTCAAAATCATGTATGCTCCTCTCAAATCACACAGCAGTGAAATCATTACTGATATAAACAAGCAGTTGTCTCATCGGGTTGAACACTATTCAAAGCTACATGCACAAGACAGAATCATCACCAGCGAATCACTGGACCAAATACCAACTCTACAGGTCATGCCAGAGCTAGATGTGGAGCCCACTGTAGAAGAGCTGAGCAAGGCCATTGGTTTGCTATCAAGTGACATGGCTTCTGGAAAAGAGAAAGCATCCCAGAGGAAATCCTCAAGTGCAGGAAAGACAGCCTATTACCATATCTTCATCAGCTGCTACTGAAAAGCTTGAAAGAGGGTGAGGTGCCACAAGAGATGCATGATGTAAACATCATCACTTTGTATAAAAATAAAGATGAAAAGGGTGACTGCAAAAACTACAGGGGTATCTCGCTACTAAGCAGAGTAGGAAAAGCTTTCACAAAAGTCATCTTAGTGCGCCTACAACAGCTGGTGAATCATGTCTACCCTGAATCACAGCGTGGACTCAGGGCTCGAAGATCATGATATGACATGATATTTTCACCCTGTCAACTCCAAGGAAAGTGCACAGAGCAAAACGACCACTGTGCACTGTACACTGTAAAGCAGAGTGTGTTCTTGTCCCTACACTTTTTGGAATCTTCTTCTCAGTACTCTTGAACTGTACATTTAAGGGCATGAAAGATGAAGTGTATCTCCACACAAGATCAGATGGGAAACTCTTCAACTTGTCCCGACTTAAGTCAAAGACCAAAGTAAAAAAGGTGCTAATCAGGGAACTTTCATTCGCTGATGATGCTTCCCTCATAGCCCACAATGACGATGTATTACAAGAACTCATGGACTGCCTTTCACGTGCCTGTCAGGCATTTGCTCTCACCATCACCATCATGAAAACGGTTGTATTAGGACAGGGGGTTCCACAAGATCCTTCAATTACCTCAAATGCAAACCAGCTGGAAGTTCAGCTATTTAGGTTCTTCAGTGACCACCAAACTCTCACTGGATGAAGAACTAAATGTTTGCATTGGAGAGGCTGCCACCACCCTTAGCAGACTTACCAGAAGAGTAAGGAACAACTCAAAGCTGACCATCAAGACCAAAATGCTAGTGTACCAAGCTTGCGTCCTCAGCACTCTCATGTATGGTGAGGAAACATGGACAACTTATGCTCATCAGGAGAAAAGGTTGAACAGTTTCCACCTACGTTATTTATGCCACATACTCAACACCAAATAAAGTCACCAAACACAGAGGTTCTTCAAAGGGCAAATTTACCAACTGTGACAGCCCTGCTCAAGCAAAGATGACTGCACTGGCAGGGCAATCTGAGTAGGTTGGAAGACGGATGCATGCCCAAGGACATGCCATATGGGGAGCTATCAGAGGGAACAAGAACAACAGGAAGTCCCAAGCTTTGCTATAAAGACACATGCAAGCGAGATATGAAGGAATTTGGAATTGATCCTGACCAATGGGAAATCTTGGCAAGTAATCGTAACAAGTGGCACCATCGTCTCTCTCTGGGTATCAAAGTCCGTGACAGGAGCTGGCTCCTACAGCTTGAAGAGAAAAGAGCCCGTGTCGTAAATATAAAGGGAAGGGTAAACCCCTTTAAAATCCCTCCTGGCACAAGGAAAAATCCTCTCACCTGTAAAGGGTTAAGAAGCTAAAGGTAACCTCGCTGGCACCTGACCAAAATGACCAATGAGGAGACAAGATACTTTCAAAAGCTGGGAGGAGGGAGAGAAACAAAGGGTCTCTGTCTGTCTATATGCTGCTTTTGTCGGGGATAGAACAGGAATGGAGTCTTAGAACTTTTAGTAAGTAATCTAGCTAGGTAAGTGTTAGATTATGATTTCTTTAAATGGCTGAGAAAAGAATTGTGCTGAATAGAATAACTATTTCTGTCTGTGTATCTTTTTTGTAACTTAAGGTTTTGCCTAGAGGGATTCTCTATGTTTTGAATCTAATTACCCTGTAAGGTATCTACCATCCTGATTTTACAGAGGGGATTTCTTTACTTCTATTTACTCCTATTTCTATTAAAAGTCTTCTTGTAAGAAAACTGCATGCTTTTTCATTGTTCTCAGATCCAAGGTTTTGGGTCTGTGGTCACCTATGCAAATTGGTGAGGCTTTTTACCTAACCTTGTCCAGGAAGTGGGGTGCAAGGTTTTGGGAAGTATTTGGGGGGAAAGACATTTCCAAACAGCTCTTCCCCAGTAACCAGTATCTGTTTGGTGTTGGTAGCGGCCAATCCAAGGACAAAGGGTGGAATATTTTGTACCTTGGGGAAGTTTTGACCTAAGCTGGTAAAGATAAGCTTAGGAGGTTTTCATGCAGGTCCCCACATCTGTACCCTAGCATTCAGAGTGGGGGAGGAACCTTGACAGCCCGTAGGAAGCAAGCAGCTCCCCACCAAGATACAGACATTTGCAATAACTGCCAAAGATCATGCAAATCGCAGATTGGACTAGTCAGTCACGTGAGACATTGCAAACCACTGACATCATAGGCTGCAATTCCCACTGTCTCTCACAGAAAAAAGGATGCCAACAATGTTCCAATCCATAATGAAAACTAGAATAAATGCATGATAGGTTCTGTTAAGGTTATGAATCAGTGACATGGCAAATAGTAAACCAATGGGTTTACTAAGTCAGATATTTCTATTACAAATAGAACAGCATGCTACAGAAAGGCAATCATTTATTGGTCTGCAGGTCAGCTTGTGCCAGATTGATTTACAATTCCAGAGGTTTTATTGCTCATTTTGCTCTTTAGGTCTAGTTGCGTAGCTTAGAATTAACCAATCAGAAATATTATGCCTTACGATTCTATCATAACAGTTTTAATGTACTTAATAATAAAGCTTAGCACAAGTTCAAAACATGTCAATCATTTCTTTTGTCCTTTGCAGTTTGGAACATTTAATACATTGTTCAGCTTTATGTTAATGTCACATTGTGCTTATGCACCTGCTAGGTGTATAATGTTCCCCTTGTCCATCTACATGGCCTTTATTGTGGTATCAGTTACAATTTCATAACTTGTTATTCACATTGCATAATCAACCATAAGCACAAAACAATCTTAAGCAGCTGTCAAAATAAGTTATGAAAGTATGTCACGCTCTTACATATATTTTCCACTCTATGAGTAATCTAACTTCCACTTGCTAAGAATTTCCATTGTTTCTCTTGGCAAAACTCATGTTACTCTTGCCTATATGCTAATAAACTCTTAGCATAGTCAGGAGGGATATTGGGGGCTTCAGGTCAATGTGATAATATAACCAATTTCAATATGTCGGCATTTACGCTCCAGACAGTTCAATTTAATAGTGCAGGCTAGTTGGAATACTATTCACCACTTAATCTGCATCACCAGAGAATGTGAACATATATCTAGAATCAAAAGGTAAAGGGTGCACTAGGAAAAGAGCCTGAGACATAAGCCCAGGTTTCCCAAGTGTCTAATGCCGCAAATGCACACACCCTTGCCCCACCCTCAGCCTCCCCTTTCTCTGAGGCCCCGCCCCACCATACCCCTTCTCTGAGGCCCTGCCCCCACTCACTCCACTGCCCTCCCTATGTCTCTCACTCTCCCCGACCCTCACTCACTTTCACCAGGCTGGGACAGGGGGTTAGGGTACGGGAGGGGGTGCAGCCTCTGGGAGGGAGTTTGGGAGCAGGACGGGGCTCATGCTTGGGGCAAGGAGTTGGGGTGCAGGAGGGGTTCTGGGGTGTGGTCTCTCAGAGGGAATTTGGGTGCAGTAGGGGGCTCAGGGCTGGGGCAGAGGGTTGGGATATGGGAGGGGGTGAGGGGTGCAGGCTCCAGTTGGGCGGTGCTTACCTTGGGTGGCTCCTGGAAGTGACTGGGATGTCCGGCTCCTAAGCTCAGGGGCACCCAGGCAGCTTGGCACACTGCCCCTGCCTGCAGGCACCGCCCCCACAGCTCCCATTGGCCGCAGTCCCTGGACAATGGGAGCTGCAGAGTTGGCATACACGGTGGGAGCAGCGTGCAGAGACGCTCCCAGCTGTCCCTGTGCCTAGGAGCTAGAGGGATTTGCCAGCCGTTTCCAGGAGCCATGCGGAGCTAGGGCAGGTAGGGAGCCTGCCTTAGCCCTGCTGCGCCGCTGGATTTTTAGCGGACTAAAATCTCCCAGATTAGCTTCAGTAGCCTCCGGGAGATCAAGTCCGATTCCGGGAGACTCCCAGCCAATTCGGGAGGGCTGGCAACCTTACAGAAACCCTTGTATCGGAGGCCTGGTACGAGGCCTGAGGCCTGGGCTAAAGTAGCGTCAAAGCTTTACTGATATAAAGCCAAGACAAACTGTGAGCAAGAGGCATGCCCTGCTCACAGAATCTGGCGAGAACAGGGCTGATACTGCAGAAACACACAGTCCTAAGAAGTGCTGGGCACAGAGCACTCCCGCACACACATCCCAATATCAAGTGGTACCAGAACATCCCGATATCAAGGATGGTACAAAAACATTCCCCAATAACAGCAGGCACACACTGACCCCTCCTAAAAGATTAGGTCAGGATGACAATATGTAATAGAGATATTTTGCTCAAACCAGCATGTAGAAGGTGATGGGTGATAACTAGCCATGTCAGGGGGCAGTAACTATGTCAGAGTGGCGTACTAACTTGTTTGTATCTGGGTACAAAGATGTATCTCAGAGGAAGTGTCTTTGTCTAACCTAGGAAAGAACAGAAAGTCCTGCCGTTCACTGAGCTGGTCCATTGTTATGGGCATACATGTATTAGTGGTCCGGTAGAGTCTGCAGGAAACTAGTACTGTGCTTTGTCGACAATAAACCGGGCCTGGTGCCTTTGTACCTTGATGGATCTTGTGGTAATTGGGCAGTTCCCTGAAGGTCTGCTGTGCCGACAGTCTGCAAAGAGCTGGGACAGCACAGGGACAACACACACATGCAGCCAGACATCTGACCACAAAGGGGACTGTGACAGTGCCCCCCATAAGGTTTTATGGAAATATGCTTGTGAATGTATATATGCCATAACTGGAATATGTTTTATGCTACATATGCCATGTAACATATGTCTGTGAAGGTTATGATCTACTGAATCTATTCATCCTATTTGTATGCATGTGTCATTATTATATTCGAAGTTATGAATATTGGCTGTATACATGTTTGATTTTAAATAACCTTAGTAAGGTATATGGTCAGCTTCTTTAGAAAGAAATTTGCAGGTTAAGTGCCCAATCAAGAAGCAGTTAAGGGACCTGCTTTGAGCAGGGGGTTGGACTAGATGACCTCCTGAGGTCCCTTCCAACCCTGATATTCTATGATTCTATGACAATGGATCTTGGAAGGCCTCCAATCCACATAAGAAGTCTACATGAGGATGTTCAAGGTAGCAGGTGAGCAATGGCTGCTGCCCATAAAAACTGAGTCATGCATGGGCATGTGACTTGCCCAGGTGACTCCAAAACTCCATCTTGGAGCTGGACTTTGCATAGGAGAGAGGAGGGTGTCTCCACCCACAAGAGAAAGTCTGTTTAAGCCTGTGGGAGACCACTCCATTTTGGTCTTCAGCTGGCTAAAGAGATAGCCTCTCCACCCCCAAGGATACCTGAAAGACATTGGATCAAAGTACAGTAACTACAAGGGTGTGAGTGATTGCTGGACCCAGACTAGAAGGAAACTAGTCTGTAAAAGAAAGCTTACTGGAATTCCTCTGAGGGTGAGGTTTTATCTATATTCAGTTTTCTTAGGCATAGACTTGCATGTTCTATTTTATTTTGTTTGGTAATTCACTTTGTTCTGTCTGTTACTACTTGGAACCACTCAGCATCTGAGTGTTAAAGACAGGAACACTTCTTAAGCTGCTTTTGGTTTAAGCCTACAGCTGTTAGGGGACGTGGTTCAGACCTGGGTCTGGGTTTACAGCTGGCTAGCAAGTCTGGCTCAAACCAGGTAGCACACTGAAGTCCCAAGCTGGCAGGGCAGGAAAGCAAGGATAGAAGTAGTCTTGGCACATCAGCTGGCAGTTCCCAAGGAGGGTTCTGTGATCCAACCCATCACAGGGACAACATACTTTCTTGATTATGACAAAAAAAATTTCCCTCTTTGTTTAAAAAACACAAAACAAAAAAACCCTAATCTGAAATGCAAGGGAGGGATCAACCAGTACAAGAAAAGATACGTAGAGAAAAACCATTAGTTTTAAACCTGGAATTGTTCTACATTGCAATCAGTTATGTAGCTGAAGAATAAAGTAAGGATGGGCAAACCAGTTCAGATTAAATAAGAATGTTTCCCTCCCTCTCAGCAACCCCGAACCTACACTCATTTTCAGTGCTGAACTCAAGCCAATTCATTTTTGAGGTTCTGAAATGTTTGGATATGTGTTTTTTTTTTCCCCGCTGCTTCTGGATTCTAGCCAGGAGTGGTAATAGAAGAAGCATAGAAATTCTTATAAGAAAGCCAATTCTTGAAAGATCGCCAGAATTTTTTTTTTCAGACTTCAAGGGTTTGGATAAACTTTAGATAAGCATCCCAATTAATCCTTAACTCTGATCCTTTTGAGATTTGTCAATCCTTTATACAAAGAGATAGGGACAGCCAAACCCTAGCCCACATTCTATAACTATAGCCCACCTACTCAGTCAAGGAATAAAACCATGACCCAGCTCCTGGTGTAAAGTACATGAGCAGTTTGTAGCAACATGCTTTTGCTAGATGCCACTAAAAAGATACTTATGTGGTGCTATCTAATATAACTGCCTGATGTACAGTTGTTAGAAGTTCCTGAAATAAAGAAACTGCTAGCTGTTAAGATGTTGCTTTCTTCTTACTACATATTGGTGATAAAAATGCTTGTTCTCCCATTTACATTTTTTTCTACATTACTGTCTCGCCCTGCTTAGCTTGTAGTGCTTTTAAAATTCTCGGTTTGAATGTTTGAGAAATATAGTCTTGCTATCCATAGGGATGACTTTCCAGATGCCAGGAATCAAGCTTTAATAATAAACTCTCTCGGTACTGAAGGAAAACATGCAGATTACACACATTCTCTTCCCAATGACTGTCATATAGTTTTGTCTTTGAAGAATTTTCTTCATGCTTGGAGTTAATGTGGTAAGAAAGATAAAAACGTTGCCAGTGAGCACAGAGGGTGGGGGTGACTAAACTACCAGTTCACATCAGGTAACAAGGACGAAGGGAGGGGATTTCTGATTGGGAAAATATTTGTGAAAAAGTATTGATGAGAGTATTTGAAACCGTTTTCTGGATAAAAGAAAAGGAGTACTAGTGGCACCTTAGAGACTAACCAATTTATTTGAGCATAAGCTTTCGTGAGCTACAGCTCACTTAAAGCAGCCCAAGCATACATATGTGACTGATCAGTGCTTCAGACAGACCTAAATGTATCAATAAGCCAAACTGAATTTGCTGTGGCATAGGCAAAAATAATTGTTCCACAAACTACAGACCCATAATTTCACTGTTAGATTGGTACAGAAATGGAATACACAACAGTCTTGAGTACAGTAAAGTTCATGTTAGGTTAATTAACTCTGTGAGCACTACATAATTCAGCACACTCTCTTAGACGGTTCCCTTGTGCGGCTAAGTGCAGCTTAGCCAGCTTCCAAGGATGTGCGACAAAGGACACCTCTTGCCATCCACGTTACATGGAAACCAGGAACCTGAAGTCATTGTCTCTGCTGTTTCCCAGGTTCACCTTGGCCAGTTCCTAACCTGCTTTCCTAAGCTGTGTGCTCCTTCCTTGTTGCACAGATACTGAATTTTGGTTCAGTTGTGTCATCCTGAATCTACTTCCCAGCAATGACTTCACTGTGAGCAGTTTACAGAATGCAACCAACCTCTGGAGTCTTACCTGACAGAAGTAGGTCCTGTGCTTTGTCATTGTAGCACTCCAGGATGTGAGCATGTTCAGCTTGAGCACCCCTCTGGCCGAAAGGACCCTGTATACAGCTTTCAACCTACAAGTGGTAATGGATGCATTTGTTCTGCCTTGTGCTGAAGAACCACCACTGACAATGCCAGTGTCTATGAAGGGGTTGAGGAGAAGCAGAATGAACACTGAAGAGTGGTCAGCTCCTGTACTGCATTCTACACAATACTAAATGTAAGACAAGCTGTGGAGACATTACTGCCACTCACATTGTTTCACTCAGCTTTGCCAATAACTGACACTAGCATGGAGGCAAAGATCTCGGCCTATCAGGAAGACAAAGCAGAAACGATTGCACCACCGACCTTAATGCTGTATCTACACAATGTATCAAAGTGGCTTGTGAAACATGCCCTGGGCTACTATGCGAGGATAACCACCTGGAAACACAGATGAAGCTCTAGATGTCTTGCCCTTCTTTCTGATTTGCAGTGAGTTAGCTCGACAGCATAATGGAGATGTGATTCTTTTCACTCAGCCGCCAATTGACTCCAAACCAGGTTTGCTCAGCTGGCTCATTCAATGAAGACTCATCAGGGAGCTGTCTAAAGTGAAGAAAGGCTCTGGGCAGGGAAAGACAGAAATTGAGAGAGCTATTAAGTTCTATGTTACTTTCCAGATGCATAAAGAGCATTACAGAAATGGTACCAATTAATCCAGTTCCCTTTCATAAATCTACATGAGTAAAGGTTCCATTTGTCATAGTAAGACCTTTCGAAACGGCATCAAAGGGCTTCTGTGTTGCTATTCCTGTAAATGATCACTTCAACAAAATGGCCACAAGTAACCTGCATTTCAGAGATTACGTCCAAAACCCTAATCAAGTTCTTGCTAACAATTTTCATTTAGGCAGGCAATCCATGTGATATCGGCAATAGACCAGGGTTTACATCCATGGAATATGAAAAATGTCTGCAGGAAAGAAGTATGAAACATAGATATTCATCCATTTATTATCTTCAGACCAGCAAGGAAATAAAATGCTATAATAACTGTTCTGAAAGACTGTTTGCAAACAGATGACCTAGAACGAACGTCCTGTTAATCATTTGCCATTGATTTCCTACGGCGCTAGTGTGCAGCCCGATACGCAACAGCCCATTAGAACTGGTCAGCACATTTTCGAAGAAATGAAAGTTTGTCAAATAATATCACCCAGACTCACTGGTTCCAACAAAGTTTTCTCAGAGGGATTTTGTGGGGGAGGGGTAGGATGAGGTGAAAGCTGTCTAGCCTGCTGGTTTCAGCAATGGCCTGGGAGACTCACGTTACAGTCCCTGCTTTGCCCAATTCAGAGTGATCTGGGATGAAAAACTCTGCTCTGAATCAGCAGAGACTTGACCCTGGGTCTCCCACGTCCCGTGAACCGACCAGGCCAACACCTACCACACAGTCCCCAAATTGAAAAGCTCAGGTTTCAACCTGAAAATGAACATTTCAACACAATTCTTTCTTTTTTAAAGTTCAAAAGGGTTTGTTTTTGCTCCATTACGGAACAAAAAAGGAATATGAATGCTGACAGATGCAGCAATTTGACTTGTTGTCCTCTCGTCACCTCTACAGCCCAGAGACCAATTGAAGTGAAAACACAGACTGTTGAGAGAGGAGATGATGATGAGTGAACACGATAATGAAAACAAAGCTGAACAAAATGAGAAATTGTAGCAAGAAGGGAGATCGAGCACTTCTGTGCATCCTTTCACCATGTAAGAAACAAGGGGACATTCAGTGAAACTGAAGGAAAACAAATTTATGGCCCAATTCAAGAATGCATAGCTTTAAGCACGTTTAAATCTCATTGACTTCAAATGGGATTTCCATACATGCTGAAGTGCCTCACTGAATTAAGGTTTAAAACTGGAGGGAGGGGGAGTGTTTTTTTGTTGTGTGTTTTTTAAAACAAACAAACAAACAAACAATGCAAAATTAACCTAGGCAACTCAGTCCCACAAGGCACGATTGAAGTGAAGAATTGGAAATAATAATAATAAAAAACAATTAGACATTTATCTGCAGAACAAGACCATACACAGTTGCCATACATTAGAGGAGATAAACAACTTTAGAAGGGATAAAAATCCTTATGCTTAAGGGTATAAACCAGTCACTAACTGCCTGGGGTTAGGAAGAGATTTACATTATGGGAAGACTATGCCACAATTGTTCACGACACTGCCTTTTTTTTTTTTTTTTTTTTAATACAGCAGTCATTTTTTAGGGAAAAGTACAATGAACAATGTAGGACACTTGCCTGCTCTGGTATTCCATTTCCTAGGTTCCTATAGTAAGAGGAATACGTCCATATTTCAGAGAGAGAGAAAATGTGTACAGATATAAGAGTCACCTCGCAAGTTACTTGTGTGATGCAAGAACATACTTACCACTTTTTGAAGTTTGTCTATCCACATACTCCAACCAAACTCTTAAAAACTGGACAAGCTCATCATTATAGCTCATCATTTCATAGTTAAGGAGATCATTATTTCCAGTTGAATAACATCTCAGCAAAATTAACCACCTCTTTAATAATCAGACCTACAGTTGGCTGGTGGATATTATTGATTATGTATGGACCTTTGCTTTATGTTCTTTGGGCCTGATTCTTCACTGCCCATTCCTCAGCTATTTACACCTGTTCAAAGTTGATGCAAAACACACCCAGATCAGAACAGCAAGTCTTTGCACAAATGCAGTGCAGAAAAGAATCTGGCCCTTTATGGTTACCGCATTTGAATGCCAGAGTTTTCACGCTTCTCACCACTAAGACTGCATAATATAGATCTGAGAGGGAATAAAAAAATATTTGATATTAATAATAGATATTGCAATTTCTAACCTTCAGAAAACAATCATCATCTAAGCCATGCAAAAGAAGGCTTCTAGACTTAATGACAAATCATTATCTCGGGCAATATGAATCGTCTCATATGGTGCAAAAATGTAGGGTTCTGCGCTTAAGAGGTAAAATGCAATCTGAGGAAATATGGAATGAATATTTAGTAAATTAATGGTTCTGGCAGTAGAAATTGCAGAGGCAAACAGCAGTGAACAAGTAATGTAGTTGAGAAAGAAGCTTGCATAGATTACTAACCACAAAACTGTGTTTCCTTTTTTTAAGGACTTATTTTTAGTGCTTGATTTAAAAATGATAGACCAATAACCCTTTAAGGGAAAAACGTGCGCACGCACACACACATACACTTACTTGCCACACAAAGCCTGGCTGAGGGAGAGCCTATATCATGGACGTTTACCCCGCATATGGGAATAGACACTGGGGATGGAGTAGATATTCTGCTGCTATAGAGGTGATACATTTCTCCTCCCCTGCTATGCTATCTATTAAGTGTTGAAGGCTGGAACGTCATTGCCTTAGTAACGCTGTCCAGGCTGCCCAGTGCTTCTATCCTGGGAGTGCCAATGTTATCATTACTAACAGCAGATAAGGCAGCCTGCTCATTCAGCAGACCTTGGAGTTACTCATAAAGACAGACCACAGACTTGGTTTACTGGCGAAGGACCTCAGCCAGGTTTATTGTCAACGAAGCACAGTAGCTTGCTGGATTGGTCTACAGGTATACTAAAACATCCATGCTTGTTACAATGGACTTAGCTCAGTCAGAAGCCAGACTCTCTGCTGCCCCCTCGGCTAGACAAAGGGGGAAGGCCAGGTATTTATGTCAATATCTAGTGCCTAGTACACTAGTAACAACTTTGTCAAGTTGATTTAGTTGGGGATTGGTCCTGCTTTGAGCAGGGGGTTGGACTAGATGACCTCCTGAGGTCCCTTCCAACCCTGATATTCTATGATTCTATGATTCATGTACTGGACAGTGAACTTGTAACCGTCTGCATTAACATATAGCCTGACTTTGGTTCACAGTCTCTGGTTCAGGCCTCAGATCTTGCACCAGGCCCAGTGCTCCGAGCTCACTCTCTCTCTACTAGATAAAGCCCTCACCATTGTAGTATCTGAGAACTTCACAATCATGTATTTATCCTCACAGGAACCTGTGAGGTAGAATACCCCCATTTTACGGATGGGAAACTAGGACAGGGTAGATTAGCTGACTTGCCCAGGATAATACTGGGAGTCTGTGTAAAAGAGCCAGGAATTTAAACTCAGGTTCAATTCAGTTCAAATTGAATCCAAAGTAACATATAACAAATAAGGTAAAAAGAGAAATAACCGTAACTGCTATAAATTAGAAGTAATGGATGTACAAAATGGATGAGGGAAGCTAAAGACCTCAGGGGAAAAGCCATGGCTAGCAGGGCTAAGGACAATAAGGAGTTATTTATGTCTATTAGGAACAAAAGAAATCCTAACGATATATGCCTCGTTACTAAATGGAGATGATACAATTGTTAATGATGCAGAAAAGGCAGATGTGTTAAATAGCTATTTCTGTTCTGTATTTGGAAAGAAGCAGAAAGATTTGTTTGTATCACATGAGGATGATGACATACTTTTCAGTCCATTAATAACTACAGAGGATGCTAAACAACATCCAAGAGTAAATATTTTAAAATTAGCAGGCCCAGATAACTTGCACCAAGAGTCCTAAAATAACTGGCTGAGGAGATCTTTGTCCTGCTGTTGTTAATTTTTAATAAACCTTGGAATACCAGTGAAATTCCAGAAGACTGGAAGAGTGCTGTGTTGTGCCAATATTCAAAACAGGCAAGTGGGATGATGTGGTGAATTAGGCCAGTTAGCCTGACATCAGTCTTGGACAAAATAATGGAAAAGCGGCTACAGGATTCACTTAATAAAGTATTAAGGGACAGGAATATAATTGATGCCATGCAGATTGATATCCAGAGGGTTTTATGGAAAACAGGTCTTGTCAAATAAATCTGATTTCATCCTTTGTTGAGATTACATATATGGTTGATAAAGGTAACGGTGTCCATGTAACATACTTAGACTTTAGTAAGACAGTATTGTAATTAAAGAATTAGCACTATACAATATCAATAAAGCACATATTAAATAGATTATGCACTGGCTAACTGACAGATCTGAAAATGTAGTTATCAATGGGGAATCATAGTCAAATGGCGTGTTTCTAGTGGGGTTCCACATGGATCAATAACAGGCCTGATGCTATTCAACATTTTCATCAATGATCTGGAAGTAAATAAAATCATTGGTGATAAAATTTGTGGATAACACAAAGACTGTTGGAATGAAAAATAATGCTGAGGACAGGGCAGGCATACAGAGTAATCTGGATTGCTTAGTAAACTGGGTCCATTCAAACCCAATGTGTTTTCACACAGCCAAACACAACGTTACACATCTAGGAAAAAGGCATGCAAGCCATAGCTACGGAACAGGGGACAGTTTCTTGGACAGTAATGACTCTGGAAAGGATGGAGGGGTCAGCCAGGACAAGCAACTCAACATGAGTGCTCAGTGTGATACTGAGGGGAAAAGGGCTAATGAGATAACTGGATGTAGAAAACAGGTGAGTATTGAGTAAGAGCAAGGAGGGATTTTACCTCTGTGTAGGGCATTGGTGAGTCTGATACTGGAATACTGCGTCCCATTCCGCTGTCCATATATTAAAAAGGATGTTGAAAAATTAAAGTGCAGAAAAGAGTCATAAGAACTAGTCAAGATCTGGAGAAAATGTCTTACCGTGAGAGATTTAAATACGTCTGTCTGTTTAGATTATGAAAAAGAAGAGTGAGAGGTGACGTTATTATTACCAGTATATCAGTACCTTCACAAGAAGAAAGTTCTGGGTACTACAGAGCCATTTAATCAAGTGGAGAAAGGCAGAAGAAAGACAGATGCTTAGAAGCTGAAGCTTAAAGAAATTCAAAATTGGAAATAGGCATGAACTTTTGACAGAGAGGGTGATTAATCATTGGAACAAACTTCCAGGGAAAGTGGGGGATTCTCTGTCTCACGAGGGTCTTTAGATCTAGACTGGATGCCTTTCTGGAATATATGCTTCAGCTAAACATGAGTTATTGGGCTCAATACAGGGGTATCTGGGTGACATTTAATGACTGTGATATACACAAGGTAACACTTGATGATCTAATGGTCCCTTCTAGCCTTAAACCCTATGAATTCTCAGTCCAGTGCCCTATCCACAAAACCCTTCTTTCCTCCCCTTTCCCAATGTAGGGAGTGCATAGGGCAAGAATAGTCTCAGTGATTGCCCATGGCACTACTGTCATTCATTGGTCTGGGGAAGGATTCCTGCCTCCTGATCCCCCATGTAACTACCCAGGACACAGTCTGGTTATTGTGTTGTGTGCTGGGCAATGGGGAAAGTTCTCCCTTCTCAGCTGCTCCGTGTCACATATCAACAGTTCTATGGCAGGGCTTGCACTCTCTGAGCCATTCCACTTTGTCTGTAAGTACTTAATGTTTTTCTCCTCCACTCAAACTCCCCACTGATTTGAAAGTCATTGGATTTGTGTTTCCTCAAGGAAATTCAATGAGTTTTCTGGGCTTATTTCACATAGATGTGAAATAGAACACAAGACACATGGCAATCCGTTAATCTGGCTGCAACAGTGGTGTGTTAATGGCAGGCTCACAGAGTGGAGGACAATATCTATATGTTTATTACTCTCCATTGGAATGTTTGTGCGAGTACTCTGTAGAGATAGAGGTGGTTAGGGACTATTTAGAAAAGCTGGACATGCACAAGTCCCTGGGGCCGGACGAATTGCATCCGAGAGTGCTGAAGGAATTGGCGGCTGTGATTGCAGAGCCCTTGGCCATTATCTTTGAAAACTCGTGGCGAACGGGGGAAGTCCCGGATGACTGGAAAAAGGCTAATGTAGTGCCCATCTTTAAAAAAGGGAAGAAGGAGGATCCTGGGAACTACAGGCCAGTCAGCCTCACCTCAGTCCCTGGAAAAATCATGGAGCAGGTCCTCAAAGAATCAATCCTGAAGCACTTACATGAGAGGAAAGTGATCAGGAACAGTCAGCATGGATTCACCAAGGGAAGGTCATGCCTGACTAATCTAATCGCCTTTTATGATGAGATTACTGGTTCTGTGGATGAAGGGAAAGCAGTGGATGTATTGTTTCTCGACTTTAGCAAAGCTTTTGAGACGGTCTCCCACAGCATTCTTGTCAGCAAGTTAAGGAAGTATGGGATGGATGAATGCACTATAAGGTGGGTAGAAAGCTGGCTAGATTGTCGGGCTCAACGGGTAGTGATCAATGGCTCCATGTCTAGTTGGCAGCCGGTGTCAAGTGGAGTGCCCCAGGGGTCGGTCCTGGGGCCGGTTTTGTTCAATATCTTCATAAATGATCTGGAGGATGGTGTTGATTGCTCTCTCAGCAAATTTGCGGATGATACTAAACTGGGAGGAGTGGTAGATACGCTGGAGGGGAGGGATAGGATACAGAAGGACCTAGACAAATTGGAGGATTGGGCCAAAAGAAATCTGATGAGGTTCAATAAGGATAAGTGCAGGGTCCTGCACTTAGGATGGAAGAATCCAATGCACCGCTACAGACTAGGGACCGAATGGCTAGGCAGCAGTTCTGCGGAAAAGGACCTAGGGGTGACAGTAGACAAGAAGCTGGATATGAGTCAGCAGTGTGCCCTTGTTGCCAAGAAGGCCAATGGCATTTTGGGATGTATAAGTAGGGGCATAGCGAGCAGATCGAGGGACGTGATCGTTCCCCTCTATTCGACACTGGTGAGGCCTCATCTGGAGTACTGTGTCCAGTTTTGGGCCCCACACTACAAGAAGGATGTGGATAAATTGGAAAGAGTCCAGCGAAGGGCAACAAAAATGATTAGGGGTCTAGAGCACATGACTTATGAGGAGAGGCTGAGGGAGCTGGGATTGTTTAGTCTGCAGAAGAGAAGAACGAGGGGGGATTTGATAGCTGCTTTCAACTACCTGAAAGGGGGTTCCAAAGAGGATGGCTCTAGACTGTTCTCAATGGTAGCAGATGACAGAACGAGGAGTAATGGTCTCAAGTTGCAATGGGGGAGGTTTAGATTGGATATTAGGAAAAACTTTTTCACTAAGAGGGTGGTGAAACACTGGAATGCATTACCTAGGGAGGTGGTAGAATCTCCTTCCTTACAGGTTTTTAAGGTCAGGCTTGACAAAGCCCTGGCTGGGATGATTTAACTGGGACTTGGTCCTGCTTTGAGCAGGGGGTTGGACTAGATGACCTTCTGGGGTCCCTTCCAACCCTGATATTCTATGATTCTATGATTCTACTCTGTATGGAAAGGAATTTGTAAGTGAGGAAACATTGTCAAACAAAAACTTTTTAAGCAAAAGTATTGACATAAAAATGATCTGTTGGATTGATATCCAGAGGCACCAAGGACCCTCTCTGCACGAAGTCCTTTTATAGTATAGTCATTGAAATGTTATTCTCCCCTTCAAGTTGTTCTGTTTGATCACTGTATCCATCTCTTGTAGCTTGTTCTCCATAGGTCCTTTGTAGTGACCTCCCATCCCAGGTTCCACTGATTTCATGGTGCAATTGTAAAATCCAGAGCATATTGCCAGTGACTTAGTTCTTATTTTCTTCTATTCTGTACTTTTTGTTTGAGAGGAACTAGGAACATTGTTATGTAGGAATCATTTCTGACCATTTATTTGGTATCATAGAACAACATCACAAGGATTCCTGTATGAAAGATTTGTTAGCCAATTGCATCAATTTTGATAAAAGTTTGTTTTGTAAAAAACTAGAAACAATGCTTTGAAAATGTTAAAATGTCCTGATTTGACAGTTTTGGAATTAACATGCAAATAATGCTGTCATTTCTTTTTCCTAGTTAATAAACCCTTAGTTAGTTTACTATAGGATTGGCTGCCAGCATTGTCTTCGGTGTGAGATCTGAGGTACAAAATGACCTGGGGGAAGTGACTGGTCTCGTGGGACTGGAGGCAGCCTGAATATTTTGTGATCTTTGGTGTAAGTGACCATTTATCACCAAGTCCAGCTTGCTTGGGTGGCAAGATAGACTGGAGAACCCAAGGAGACAGTCTGTGACTCCATGGTAAGACTGGTATAGGGCTTCAGGAGTTCACACGTGTTACTGGGTTGGTGAAATCTAATTACAGAATGTGCCACCAGTTTGGGGTCTCCACCCTGCTTTTTGACAGTCTGTCCTGAGGATGGGACTCACAGTGGTTAACCACTCCAGACAGCATCACAGAGGAATCCAATTTTGATTTCAGGCCAATTTACACCAACTAAGAATATGGCTCATGATCATATGCCTTGAAGAAACATGACCTTTTGGAAATGTATGCACTGTACTGCTGAAATAGACATTTCTTCCCTTTCTTCTTTATGGGGCACTTCCTCAAATACTCAAAAACAACTCCCCCTAAAAACAGTAGGGTAAAGATTCCAAACACAAGCTTCATGATTATTTAATTTTAACTTTATGAAACATCCGTTCCCAGCATGCCACCATAGAGGTTACCAGATTGAACTGTAATTAAAACATATTAGCGTTATAGTTTCCTCATTGATTATTATCTACAATACTAAGGTAAGTAAAAATTGTTTCTTTGTAGAATTTCTCCAAAATATTCCATTAGCAAAATATGTTTCTGAAAAGATGTAAATGCCTTGGGGAAGCACGACCAAGAAAGGAATCAGACTTTTGAGGGGGAGGGAGGGAGAGAAAGTGGGTGGGGTAAGCAAAATAAATAATGTTGAGGTGGTTTGACGAGTTTAGGAGAAATAAGAAAGAATTGCTCTCAAACTCCATTTGTTTGATGTGAAGTAGCAATGGAGCCGAAATATTTTAACCGATGGCAATAAATCTCCTTTGACCTAGCCCTGGCGGAGACACCAGAATAATAAATATTCTTCATTATCTGTATCTTCCAATGGAGACCCAATTTACCAGCATGGGGATGTAATATAAGCAGCAGTGAATGGTATTTTTTACTGGTGAAACATCGTTTCCAGCAGCTCTGGGCCCACAAAGGCTGTGTCTTGTAAGTGGCGAACAGTGCGGTGGGGAAATGGTATTGCTCCAGAGGAAAATGGAGACACAAGTCGTAAATTACTGGCCCTAAACCCCACTCAAGTGCAGTCAATGATCAATTCAGGGAACCACAGTTAGTACAATAAATCCTGGCGTAGTAGAATGTCCTTCATCCTGCAATTAACAGTGCATTTGCTCACTAATGGTGTTGCAGGCTGGAGCATCATTAACAGTACAGGATTTCTCTTTGCCTTTGAGCTCCGCAGCATCAAACTTCCTTAAGATTCATTTCCAAATCCCAGCGTCCCATCACGCCGCTATCGTGGGGGACAAAAGACCAGCCAGCATTAGTGCACCGGGGGCACCATCAAGTCACCAGTGTTGTACCTGTCCTGTCCTGCGGGTAGGATGCCACCTCCAGTAGCAATGAAAATCCCCTCCAGGCATGGCAGTCCCTGATGCTCCCATCTCTCCAGCCTTTTGCAGTTTGGCTCTGGCCTCCTGTGTGCTTGCTGCCCCCCTTCCTCACATCCCTCTAATTTTTGCATTGTCTGCAAATATGGCTGTGATTTAGTTCATACCAAAGCAACCCCAATGGAGAAAGTGATAAGGGAGACATGCGGAGGACAGAGAGGTTGTTTATTCCTTATTTTATTATTTTTTTCTGGTCAAAAAGCTTTTTTTAAATCCTAAAATGGCCCTGGGCTAGACAAAAAGCAGGGAATTGGAGACAATCAGCTGCCTCAGGCCTGGGACAAGTGCAACTCGGCAGAGTACCTGGAAGTGCTCCAACGGCCCACAGTAGCACACATGCCCCAGTAAGGGAAGCATTGGTATAGATCATTAGCATGCAACCAATGCAAAGATCTGCACGTCCAGAGAAAGTTCAATTCAATGATAGAGATAAATAACGCAGGTCAAAGGGAAACTAACAGTGAGACCAGAAGGCTCCTTTAGCTATTTTCAGGGGACTACATAAATGTAGTTTGAGAAATGAAAGGGCGGCTGCTTATAACGCACTTGAATTGCACATTATCCTTTTCTAGGTTAGGCTCTGCAAAAGGCACTCTGATGGCAGAGGCTGTTGAAAGTGACATCCAAAATTTTGGAGATATTGAAAGAAGCCTGCGTTAAAATATTTAGCTCAAAGCAGAGAAAAGAATAATTTATCCCCAGCACCATTACACAGCCGGGTAAGATGGTATGGCATCTACCCCAGTAGCTGAAGTATCCTAGAATGATAGACTATGTTTCTTTCTTGGCTGTTTTCACTATAGTTTACTGTGATTAGCATATCAATCAAACAGGATTCTATTAGCTCCAAGCTTTCCTTGAATGCATTTGTATTAGCAGTCCACACACTGTGAGGCCCCATTAGGAGCTGTCACTTGTGTCAAGCTAAACAAACTTTATAATTCATGCCTGTAACACCAGTCATGGTAAGCAGTTTGTTCATTTGTAACTGTATTGTTCTCTGCCTTTTGATTACAGTATCCGCAGGATGAACAAAGTGTGTTCTCACAATCAAATCAGTATTCACCTTCATTGTTTTAAGCACTTTTAAATTATTTTCCTTTTATTACCATGCTCAGACCCTATACGTGTTCTTTGACATCTGCAGTAATGTTGTGCTGTACACAGAAGAGAAAATATATTAAAAGTATGAAGGATTAGCTTGCAGTGGAAATACATTTGATAGGAGTTTTGTAGTTATTAAGTTAATTATTGAACTGAACTCACTCTTCCCCTAAGAATTTCAGCATTATCTCCATCAGAAAACACAACACACTTAATGAGTCAAATCTCCAAGTCTTCTGTTCTCTTCAGGTGGGCAGGTTAATTTTCTGTATAATTAGTTAATTGAAAAACTTTTGCTGGCGATATCCACTTGAAGGGAAATCAGTATAACACTTTTCCCATGTATCTGGAGGGAAAGGGGGAAAAGACACCCATGCAACCAACACTGGCTTTGGAAATTCCTTGATTTTAAGGAATTAGAGCAGGAGGCATAAGTAGTTTAGGACCAGCAAAAAGCTGTCATGCACAATGTATGTGCTCTTCTTTGCCTTATCTTATTTCACTCCTGGAACTTTTTCCATCTTCTTGTTCAATGTTCTGGAAGCAAATCAGGATGTCTCTTGAACTCAGCTATACATCAATGCCTGGTAACGCACTGCAGTCTATTTATTGCTGGAGGTGTTGAATGAAAAAGACTTTCTATCCAAATTTGCCTGTTTTTAAGTGCCCTCCATATTGGATTGATTTTATGGCATTTCAAAGTGATAGTGAAAAATCTCTCACAAAGTTTAACAATATCTGGATGTTTGCGAATGACCCTAACAGCCACTTGCAGTCCAAAATCCATGCTATTGAGAAAGGTCACGTGGCTAAGTGGATTTAACACAGGGCCACTGAGTTGGGAGGTACAGCGTTGTAGTCCTCACCCCCTCCTGGCAGCCCTGCTGCTCTATAGCGGAGTAGGGCTGGTGGAGAAAGCAAATGTTCATCTGCATCATCCTGGTCAGAGCTGTCTTCACCAATATCTGATGTGGTTCATAAACCTCTGGTATTCTAACCTGTGGCATCCTCTGGACCAAGCTAGCTAGACTCTTGTCCACACTCGCAAACCAGCATGCCCATTGTGTGTCTAGTGCACTGTCCAAATCAAGGATGGCACAGGAATCTTCAGTTAGGATTATTTCTATCCTATTTCAGCAGTGAACAGCTGAAAGTTTGACACTAACAGAAGAATAAGGACTACATCCAGGCCTCCTTGAACCCCATGTACCACAATGCCTACAAAAAACATTAACACTGTTGTATTGAGACCACTACCATCACACTGACCTCACTGTTTTCTTGTACTCCCCTGTCTGCTTTAATCCAGCTGTTGAGTTTTATTTTAGACTTAGATTATGAGCTTTTGGGGGAAGGACCATCTTTTTGTTCTGTGTTTGTATAGCACCTAGTTCAATGGGGTCTTGATTCATGACTCGGGCCCCTACGTGCTACAGCAATAACACAAATAAAGGGACAGGTTTGCCAATAAAGAAATAGTGACAATATTATTGCACAGGAAAACATAGGGTCTGATTCTTCTCATTTACCCCAATGTAAACTAAGAGTAACTCCATTGCTGGAGTTACTCTTAGTTAAGAGAAGAATCAGACCCCTCACACAAAGACTAGCTACGGGTAACTCATATCCTTACAAGTGGAAGAAAAAACATAAAAGCCAACCAGCATTGTCAATAAGGGACAAATAATAAAAAACCAGTAAGAGGACCAAAAAATACCACTGTCGCTTAACAGCAGAGCAAAAGAGCTGAATAGAGGGATCCTTTAAAAACTAGAAGTCAAACCCTACTGAGGAAAATAGAAAGGAACATAAAGTCTGGCAAATCAAGTGTAAAAGTCTAATTAGGCAGGCCATATGACTGGAGGATAGCTGTACCAGTCAGCTGGTACAGAGGTTGATTTGAGCAATAGGCTATATACCACAGTTAGTAGTTCTGTAATTTCATATTTGAGTTCCTTCAGAACTCTTGAGTGAATACCATCTGGTCCTGATGACTTATTTTCAATTTTTTTTAAAGGCTCCAGAGGCGATCCTGGCAGTTACAGGCTGGTAAGCCTAACTTGAGTAGCAGGACAATTGGTTGAAACTATAGTAAAAAAAAGAATTGTCAAACACACAGAAGAAAACAATATGTTGGGGAAGAGCCAACACAGCTTTTTCAAAGGAAAATTATGCCTCACCAATCTATCTGAATTCCTTGAGGGAGTCAGCAAACATGTGGACAAGGGTGATCCAGTGGATATAGTATACCTGGAGTTTCAGAAAAGTTTTAACAAGGTCCCACACAAAGGCTCTTAAGCAAAGTAAGCTTTCATGGCATAAGAGGGAAGGTCCTCTCATGGATCAGTAACTGGTTAAAAGACTGGAAACAAAGGGTAGGAATAAATGGCCATTTTCACAATGGAGTGTGGTAAATAGTCCTCCAATGGTCCGTACTGGGTTCTGATCTGTTCAACATATTCATAAATGATCTGGAAAGGGGGTGAACAGTGAGCTGATAAAGTTTGCAGACGATGGAAAAGTAGTCAAGATAGTTACGTCCAAAGCTGACTGCTAAGTGTTACAAAGGGATCTCACACTATTGGGCAACAAAATGGCAGACGAAAGTCAATGTTGATAAATGCGAAGTAGTGCACATTGGAAGATAATAATGCCAACTATATAATACCAAATGATATGTTCTGAGGGATCACAGCCTCGAACCCGGGTCTATGACACCCAGCAGCTCACCTGGGTAACTAGGGAAGAGCTAGCTTGCAGAGGTCACTGGCCCCAAAGCTCCCGACTGGGGGAACATCTAGCCACCTGATTGGTTAAGGAGTACTATATGAACCAGGAAGTAACAAGAGGAAGTTGTCTGAGCAATTAGAGGAATACTTTGCTGGCTATTACTATGGACCCCTCCTGCTTACCTGACTGCTGACCCCTGCATGTCTGCTTGCTCCTGGTATCTGTCCTCCCATCCCAGATCCCTGTCTACTCCCAGTTCCTTCTGCCCTACTCAAAGCCTCTGCTCCTCCACCTTACGCTGGACATTGTCTCCGGCTCTGACCCCTGGCTTGGTACCTGACACTGTTTTTGGTTTTGATCCTCTGCTCTGACCACAAAGCCTGACCACCCTCACCTTGGTCATTGCATGGGGTCTAAATTAGCTGTTACCAAACAAGAAAGATCTTTTAGTCATTGTGGATAGTTCTCTGAAACCATCTGTTCAATGTGAAGCAGCAGTCAAAAGCAGCTAACCAAATGTTTGGAACCATTAGGAAAAGGACAGATAGTGAGACAGAAAATATCAAAATGCCACCATAGAAATCTGTGGTATGCTCATACCCTGAATATCACGTGCGGATCTGGTTGTCCCATCTCAAGAGAGATATTAGAATTGGAAAAGGTGCAGAGAAGGACAACAAAAATGAATAGAGGCACAGAACAGCTTCCATATGAGGAGGGATTAATAAGACTGGGACTGTTCATCTTGGAAAAGAGATGACTAAGGGGGGAGATGACAGAGGTCTATAAAACCATGAATTGCAGGGAGACAGCGAATAAGGACGTGTTATTTAACCTTTCACATAACACATCAACCAGGGGTCACCCAATGAAATTAATAGGCAGCAAGTTTAAAAGCAAACATAAGAAAGTACTTCTTTATCCAACACCCAGTCAACCTGTGGAACTCTTTGCCAGGGGATGTTGTGAAGACCGAAAGTATAACTGGCTACAAAAAAGTATTAGGTATGGTCATGGAAGACAGATACATCAATGGCTATTAGCTAAGATGGTCAGGGATGTAATCCCATACTCTGGGTGTCCCTAAGGCTTTGACTGCCAGAAGCTGGGACTGGATGACGGGGGATGGAGACCACAATTGTGCTCTTCATTCCCTCTGAAGCATCTGGCACAGGCCACTGTCAGAAGACAGGTTTCAGAGTGGTAGCTGTGTTAGTCTGTATCAGCAAAAACAATGAGGAGTCCTTGGTCTCTTAGTCTTTGTCTACACTATGAAATTAGGTCGATTTTATAGAAGTCGATTTTTAGAAACCGATTTTATACAGTCTATTGTGTATGTCCACACTAAGCACATTAAGTCAATGGAGTGCATCCTCACTACTCATGGCTAGCATCGACTTACAGAGCGGTAGCCCACAATTCCCGCAGTCTCTGCTTCCCATTGAAATTCTGGTTTACGCTCCCAATGCCTGATGGGGCAAAAACATCGTTGCGGGTGGTTTTGGGTACATGTCGTCAGGAGGGAAGGACAAGGCCACACTAAAAATCAAACCACTTGAATGACAGCCTTCTGTTGCTTGGGCCATCCTCTGGAGTGGATTGGCTTTCTTGGGCATCTGGGTGAGGAGGCTATGGAACATGGGGAGGAGGGTAGGCGGTTATACAGTGGATGTAGCAGGGGTCTGTGCTCTTGTTGGCTCTCCTGCAGCTCCAACAGATGCTTCATCATGTCCGTTTGCTCCCCCATTAGCCTCAGCATCGCGTCCTGCCTCTGCCTTTCGTGCTCACTTGATTCTTTCCTGGCCTCTGCCACTGAATGCCTCCATGCATTAAGCTGTGCCCTATCAGTATGGGAGGACTGCATGAGCTCGGAAAACATGTCATCGCAAGTGCTTATTGTTCACCTTCTAATTTGCGATAACCTCAGGGACGGAGATGACAAGGGGAGCGTAGAAAGATTCTACATTCTACGATTCTGTGGGGACTACGTGGTCACCTGTGCTGCTGAGTTCGCCACGCTCACCAAACAGGAAATGAAATTCAAAAGTTCCCAGGGCTTTTCCTGTGTACCTCACTAGTGCATCAGAGTTCAAAGTGCTGTCCAGAGCGGTCACAATGGAGCACTCTGGGATAGCTACCAGAGGCCAACACCGTCGATTTGTGTCCACACTACCCCAAATTCGACCCAGCAAGGTTGATTTTAGCGCTACCCTCCTCGTTGGAGAGGAGTACAGAAGTCGATTTTAAGAGCCCTTTAGTTCGACAGAACGTGGTTGGTTGTGTGGACGCAGTCATTTTTAAATCGACCTAATGCAGCTAAATTCAACCTAACCCCACAGTGTAGACTAGGCCTTAGTCTCTAAGTCGCCACAAGGACTCCTCGTTGTTTTTTGTCAGAAGACAGGATATTGGGCTAGATGGACCATTGGTCTGACCCAGTATGGCCATTCTTATGTCTTTGTGTTGACATAATTGGACAAGGGTTTAGGTAGGACATCTTTTGGGCTGCAGGGAGGGAAAAAAGAAACCTCCTGCCATTCCCTGAGAGCCAATCAACAAGGTGCGTTATTTTCTAATTGCATCGCTACCAACCAATGGGGAAGGCAGTAGGGTTTCACTGTCAATATCCTCATTTGGGTGTAGTATTTCCAGCAGTTACGTTAACACATCAGCAATGTTGATTCCAATGGAAAGCACTATCATCTCAGAAATGCTGCTGATGCGAATAGGATGTTCAAGTGATGTATAAACAGCAGTTTAGCCAGACAACACCCCTGAGAAATAGACACATATTGAATCTTGTTTGAAAGATGTGAAACTGGGGCAGAGAGAGATTGTGGCCACAATCCAACTGTACCCAAAGAGAACTGAAAGACTCCCACAGATTTGGGCCCCAGCTACCTTGTTTAGAGTCACACTGGAAGTCTTCAGCTGAGCAATGAGAAGGTAAATATTTTTATTCCTTATCACATTCCTGGAGCATAAAATCA
Organism: Chelonia mydas; assembly: GCF_015237465.2. Classification (NCBI taxonomy): domain Eukaryota; kingdom Metazoa; phylum Chordata; order Testudines; family Cheloniidae; genus Chelonia; species Chelonia mydas. The sequence goes on along the minus strand of NC_051246.2, from coordinate 132,047,518 downwards.
ACCTTTCCCCCCTTGTGTTCACAGCCACCTGATTGACCTTGAGGTGTAAACAACATTGCACACTCAAATCAGGCAGCTAGAAGTCGAAATTCTGCCATCTTTCCCTGTAATTGGTGGAGTAGAGGAATTGCTGGTTAATGATTATTCTGGTGGACGAGGGAGTAGTTGTGCGTACTGAAACATCTCCACAGCTCTGCTTTCTTGCTCTCTTTTCTAACATATACAATAAGTAGTACATTATTGTGCTTTGGGTATAGGTTTTCCAGAGGAGATGTGTATTCTAGAAGGGTCTACCAGATATTTTATTAATGAACAGGAATACCCAGGATGGCACAGAAAATGAATATAGCATTTATGCATAGTTGTATGGTACTTTGTGCCAATGAAGTTTCACATAAGAGGAGCAAGCAGTAATTTGAAATGTGTATTTGCTTATTTTAGATAATTACCTTCCATTTAGCCTTCTTCAGGCTCTTAAAAATAAAGGAGAATATTAAAAGGATTGAATAACTCTGCTCCCTATTATTATGGCCAATGGATTGTCACATTTTGTCTCTGCGCTTGGAAATCTAAATGGAGGACATGCACTGGAAAACTTAGCCTATGATGTAACTGATATGCACTGTACCCTGAATATCTAGCATTGAACTTTAATGTAGGCAGCGCCTCGGTAAGCAACCTTGCAAAGATAACACTATGGCCCATTGTTATGGCAGTAGAGGTGCTGGGGTAGTCTTGGTCCATAATTAGTGAATGTTTCTACCATTGAATAGTGACAAAAGAAAGCTGCCTTTAGGATTGTGTTTTCCTCCCCATGGATGTTCATTTACCTGGAGTCCATCTAGACAGCTTCATTCTTTTTAATGAACACATTGTTGGCAGGACCCTACTGAAAATGAAGTTTTACATCTCACTCGAATTGTTTCCATTACATATTTTAATTTCATAAAAGAAAATAAATTAAACAATGTGTTACAACAAACCATTTGTTAAAAAGAAAAAATGCAAAGTAAACCTGCTAAATATACAGCCTCTTAGCATAACAATTCTCCCAAACAAAGTGGACTCTAATTTCATTTGAGAACTTTCATCACATACGCGTGCATATTTGCTTATGTTTGTGTCTTACATACTCAAGGTTCAGGGCCAAATTCAGCCTTTGGATGCATGCCTATGCAATTCCCAGTCACGTAACAGTACATCCAAAGTCAGAATTTGCCCATTTGTAAATACAGCCACAACAACTGTTTCCATAAAAACTAGTACCGTATTCAATTATTTTCAGTAAGTATGTGCCACATAATAAATTAAATTAAACTAGAGGACTTGAGGGCCTGGCACTGAACTCTCTCTCGCACTTGAATATTTAATTAAACTGCTTATTTTTCTTAAAATAATCTTTACAGAGGACCCTTTGCAATTGAAAGTATACAGCATGTGGCAGTCAAACTGCACATGGCCGTGCATTTTAATACAACTAAATGCCAGGTCACAGATCTAGGAGCCAAGGCTATAGACTACACTTGCAAATTGGAGACTATGTTTTGGAAAGCAGTGACACAGAAAATAACTGAGAGATCAAGGTGAATCAACTGAACATGAGCTGCCAGTGCTCTGCTGTGAAAAGGAAATGTGATGCTTAGATATATCAGATATTCCATTCGTCTGATGTAGTGTGGCAGTTCTTATGTTATTGGCGTGCCTAACATGGTTTGAGAATGTTAGGCCTAGTGACTGATAAATGGGAATCTTAACCCAACTTCCATTTTAGCAAAAATGGATTTACACAGGTGTAAAACCTCCTAAATTGAGGGGTTTTTTTTAATCATGAACAAACTAGGTTAGAATGGTCTCCACAGCATGATCAAAATGGAGTGTGTAACAGGGACACGTACCTCTTGGGTACCTCCTGCTGCTCCATCTGGTACTACAGACCTCTTCCCATTCCTGGTGCCCTCGGTAGGTTATTGGCCTAGCTTGGCAAGTCTTCAGCGGCTTGGACCTCCATCTGGGTCACAAAAGTCCAAATAAACCCCTTATTAAAGTCCAATAACTTGGTCATTTACCATCACCAGGATCCTCAGCCCCAGCTCCAAGCCCTTTACCTTCAGCCCTTTGCTAGGGCTCCAAGATAAGGCTTGCCCCTTCTTGGGGTTTATGTCACTTTACCTGTGGCCAGCAGGGGAATCTGGGTCTCCCTCTATTCCAGGTTCCAGCCCAGGGACCCTATAAACAGCAGCTATGCACTGCTCAACTCCAGTTCATTGCGGTTTCTTCCCTGGGCTCCCTTCCTGTCTGTCCCCCTTGAGATTCACCCCTTATCTCAGGGTGAAGGTTCCTAGGTCCCCTCTCTCCTGCAAATCCAAACTCTGGTTATCCCATGAGCTCATGTGGCAGGAGAGGAGAGCCCAGCCCTGCCCCAGCTGCTAAGCCCCTGCAGCTCCTTTTATCTCAGCCTGCTAGGCTCTGATTGGCTGCTTCTTTGAGGCCTCTCTAGGCAGGACTGGAGGACAGACCTTCACTGCTCCTCTCCTGGTGCAGGGTGTAGTCAGAGCACAGGGCCTCCTGTAGGGAACTGTGATGGTCAGGCCCATCACAGACTGGAAATTGTTTTAAACTTTCTGGCCACCCTCTGGTGTGGAGATGAAGGCCCCAATCCTGCAATGATTTACACACACGTAACTTTAAACACTGAGGGTAATCCAATTAACTTCACTGTTAAGCACGTCTTTCTTTCTTTCTTTCTTTCTTTCTTTCTTTCTTTCTTTCTTTGCAGAATTGTGGCCTTATTAGTTAATGTATCTGCAATAATGTTTTGACAACACTGTCTTGTTTGTGTGCCTGCATATAACCTATAGGCAGCAGCTACATCTATGAAAGTGATACCATGAAGAGAAAGACTTGGGAAGAGGGTTTCAGAAGCAAGAGACTTCACTGGTGATACTCTCACCATCTGATAACAACTGCACGACAGATGTCAATAAGTATTCTTCCGACATTACCGCCTGTACAGACAGATGGTTTTATAAGTTCTGCTTATCCAAAACAGGTCAGTCCTGTTGCTCCCAAAAATATTAAACAGGAATCTGCAAGTACAGATCTAGTTTATAATACTAATGCTCCCAATGATATTAAATAGGAATCTGCAAGTTTATATATCTGCTAATGTCTGTGACCACAGACACACATACAAACATGTTTGCACATAGTTCCCAGAGTATATCAATCGCATTCATCTGAAAGTAGTTTGTAGACTGCCTGAGGCTAATACAGGACTATTGGGCCAACAGTGAGAGCATTTTTCATTGTACTGGCCTGCTACACAAACACTAGCAGATAACCAAACCCATTAGCTTCTGAACTAATGAGACTAATGATCTGTGCAAAGATTTTAAAATGCCAAACATTAAACAAACTACAGATTTTCGGGTGTTAATATACTGTAGCATAGATGGGTTTTTGATCTAACCAACTTTGTGTATAACTTTGTGTCTTCGCCTTAGTTATCATTTTATGAATCAGCTGCTTAGAAAGATTTGCTCTTTCTCTGAATTTTAGACTTCACACTGAGAGCTCTTTAAGTGAACGTTATTGGGAAGGGCTTAGAATTTAAAGTGATGTAATGGAGGATGCAAGACAGTATCAATTCTACTTCCATACGGACACCTGCTAGATTTCAGGTGTTGCTAATGACCCACCAAAAATGCTGTCAAGGTTCCTTCCCCACTCTGAACTCTAGGGTACCGATGTGGGGACCTGCATGAAAACCCCCTAAGCTTATTTTTACCAGCTTAGGTTAAAACTTCCGCAAGGTACAAACTATTTTACCTTTTGCCCTTGGACTTTATTGCTGCCACCACCAAGCGTCTAACAAATATATAACAGGGAAAGAGCCTGCTTGGAAACGTCTTTCTCCCCAAAATCCTCCCCAAACCCTACACCCCCTTTATTGGGGAAAGCTTGATAAAAATCCTCACCAATTTGCATAGGTGAACACAGACCCAAACCCTTGGATCTTAAAAACAAGGAAAAAGCAATCAGGTTCTTAAAAGAAGAATTTTAATTGAAGAAAAAGTAAAAGAATCACCTCTGTAAAATCAGGATGGTAAATACCTTGCAGGGTAATCAGATTCAAACCATAGAGAATCCCTCTAGGCAAATCCTTAAGTTACAAAAAGACACAAAAACAGGAATATACATTCCATTCAGCACAGCTTATTTTATCAGCCATTTAAACAAAACAGAATCTAACACATATCTAGCTAGATTACTTACTAAGTTCTAAGACTCCATTCCTTTTCTGTTCCCAGCAAAAGCATCACACAGACAGAGAGAACCTTTGCCCCCCACCCCTCCAGCTTTGAAAGTATCTTGTCTCCTCATTGATCATTTTGGTCAGGTACCAGCGAGGTTATCCTAGCTTCTTAACCCTTTACAGGTGAAAGGGATTTTCCTCTGGGCAGGAGAGATTTAAAGGTGTTTACCCTTCTCTTTATATTTATGACACGCTCCCCAAATCACAGATAGGGTGAAACACTGTCTGTGATTTCTTCCTGGAGCTCTAGGGGAAAACAGAGTTAATAAGACACCCATAGTGCAACGCTCCGGAAGTCGACGGTTGCCTCGGTACTGTGGACACACTTCGCCGACTACATGCACTTAGAGCATTTGTGTGGGGGACACACAATCGACTGTGTAAAAACACTTTCTACAAAACCAACTTCTATAAATTCGACCTAATTTTGTAGTGTAGACATACCCTCAACGGCAGAGCAATCGGGGATCGATTTATCACGTCTACACTAGACGTGATAAATCGATCCCCGATAGATCGATCACTATCCGGCAGGTAGTGTAGATGCAGCTGAAGTCCTGAGAGACCTTAGGGACATAAACACTCAGCCACTGGCAGACGAGAGGTGTTGGCTACACACAAACTGGAACCAAAACAACAGTCTGTAGTTCACACCTCTGTGATGCTAGTGTGGCTGATGTGATTAGGCCCTATGATGGTGTCCCCTGAATAGATATGTGGGCACAGCTGGCAATGGGCTTTGTTGCAAGGATAGGTTCCTGGGTTAGTGTTTTTGTTGTGTAGTGTGTGGTTGCTGGTGAATATTTGCTTCAGGTTGGGGGGCTGTCTGTAAACAAGGACTGGCCTGTCTCCCAAGATCTGTGAGACTGATGGGTCGTCCTTCAGGATAGGTTGTAGATCCTTGATGATGCGTTGGAGAGGTTTTAGTTGGGGGCTGAAGGTGATGGCTAGTGGCGTTCTATTATTTTCTTTGTTGGGCCTGTCCTGTAGTAGGTAAATTCTGGGTACTCTTCTGGCTCTGTCAATCTGTTTCTTCACTTCAGCAGGTGGGTATTGTAGTTGTAAGAACGCTTGACAGAGATCTTGTAGGTGTTTGTCTCTGTCTGAGGAGAGGAGCAAATGCAGTTGTTTCGTAGAGCTTGGCTGTAGATAATAAATCGTGTGGTGTGGTCTGGATGAAAGCTGGAGGCATGTAGGTAAGCATAGCAGTGTGTGTTGCCTTTATTGTGATCTACATTCTTGCCTATCATCATACAACTCATCCTAGATGATCGGGCACTTGAAGTGGATTACACTCCAGAGGCTGCCAGGAGCAGGGGTAAATTTAGCAGCTCACATTCTCCTCCGAATCACTGTCATGTGACTGGATTGACAGTGCCACTCTGCCCTTCACAGTCTGAATGAGATGTTATAAGTGAAACGCTGAATGCACTCCGTGACGGACAGGATTTGACCACAATTTCATTGTGACCTTTTCAATATTATGTATTTTGTTGGAGTAGCCTCTCTGTCCATTCCACAAAGGTTAGTGGGTTCTGGTGTGTAAGCACAAGACAGCTGGAAAAGCTAAGCTATCAAACTGCACCTTGATTATAAAGGTCACAATACAATTGTATAGTGTACTGTTCTACACTACATTAATTTCCAGAACATATAGGTTGAGACTTTCCAAGCTGTATAAAAGATTTGGGTGCCAAATTACCATTAGGTAGATTTGAAAATCTCTCTCATAACATATGGCACTTTTGAAATACCGTCTCTGAAGCATGTGATGCAGGAGAATGGTGTGCCAAGAGAATCGGTCAGCATCTTAAATCTAGTGAATATGAGTAAAGCATTTGAATTTGTATAGATGGGTGAGATACAAGTCCCAGAAAGTGTTTTAATTACATATACCAATAGGTAAAACCAATGGAGTCCAGTTTGGGATCAGCTCTAAAGGTAGAAAGAGACAACTAAGGGGGAATATAATCATGACTGGAGTGGAGAAGGTAAATAAGGAAGTGTTATTTACTCCTTCTCATAACACAGGAACTAGGGGTCACTAAATGAAATGAATAGATAGCAGATTTTAAACAAACAAAAGGAAGTATTTCTTCACACAATGCACAGTCAACCTGTGGAACTCTTTGCCAGAGGATGTTGTGAGGGCTAAAACCACAACAGGGTTCAAAAAAGAACTAGACACATTCATGGAGGGCAGGGATGGTGTCTCTAGCCTCTGTTTGCTAGAAGCTGGGAATGGGCAACAGGGGATGGATCACTCGATAATTGCCCTGTTTTGTTCATTCCCTCTGGGGCATCTGGCATTGGTCACTGTCGGAAGACAGGATATTGAGCTAGATGGACTTTTGGTCTGACCTATTATGGCCATTCTTTTGTTCTTAAAAAAAAGTCACTTAAAACAGCATTTTATAGCATGTACCACATTTTCACATAATATAAGATACACTTGAGAGGGGTGACTTGAATTCTTCATACACAGTGGATGAATAAAGGAACATCCAGGGCCAATCTTCTGCTGCTGTACGTTGTAGCTGTCGCACAGACGTTAACAGTGCTGCAGCCATTCATATCAGTGGAGAAATTGGCCTTCTACATTCAAATGATAAAGATGCAATGAACGAAAAGCTTAACATTGTTGCATTATAAGATCATGAGTCAGTTATAAACATTCCCAAGGCGACGAGGTCACTGGGTTGTACAATGTCTAATCTGTATTGCTCCTGCTCCGCAACAAGAACAGGACGACTTGTGGCACCTGAGTGACTACAGCTCACTTCATCGGAGGCTCGCGCGCCAATAAATGGGTTCGTCTCTGAGGTGCCACAAGCTCTCCTGTTCTGTTTGCGGATACAGACTGACACGGCTGCTGCTCTGAAATCCTGCAACAGTTACTCACGTTTTTACTTCCTGCAGACAGTAATAAATAAAAGAAACTTTTTTTCCCCTTAAGCATGAAAATGCTGCAAGAGTTGCGTGGCTTATTAAACACATATGCATATCTGTCAGGGTCTCTGTGTCTATGAAATAATATGACAAAGCTGAACATGCTTTTGGTAAAGTAAGTTACTACACGGGTGTTAATGGGCCACTTCACCTAGAATATGCGCTAATTACTTAAGCTAAACTGTTTGTTCCATCTTGTATTTAGCTGTGACATTCTCAGTACTTTTACCAGACCTGAACAAGTAAAATCCATTTATTCATGTCTGAATACTAGGGACATCATAGCAGAATATTCGGAAGCCATTGCTAACTTAGCATGCTCAGCGGCTTACCTCCTACATGTTGGCTGTGTGTGTGTTCTCTCTGTTTGCTGTGCCAGCTCTGAGCAGATAAGTGGCCCACCAGACCTTTATCGAACTGCCCAAGAAGACTGCATACTCAGGTCAGTGGTGAAAGCGCTCAGCCAGGTTTATTCTCAATGAATTATAGAATCATAGGACTGGAAGGGACCTCAAGAGGTCATCTAGTCCAGTTCCCTGCACTCATGGCAGGACTAAGTATTATCTAGCCCAGGGATCAGCAGCCTTTGGCACGAGACCCGTCAGGGAAATCTGCTGGCGGGCTGGGATGGTTTGTTTACCTGCAGCCTCTGTGGATTTGGCCTATCGCAGCTCCCACTGGCTGTGGTTCGCCGTTCCAATCCAATGGGGGCTGTGGGAAGCGGCGTGGGATGGGGGATGTGCTGGTCGCCGCTTCCCACAGCCCCATTGGCCTGGAGCGGTGAACCGCAGCCAGTGGGAGCGGCCATCGGCCAAACCCGCAGACACTGCAGGTAAATAAACCAACCCGGCCTGCCGGTGGATTTCCCTGATGGGCCACGTGCCAAAGATTGCCGATCCCTGATCTAGACCAACCCTGACAGGTGTTTGTCTAACCTGTTCTTTAAAATCTCCAATGATGGAGGTTCCACAACCTCCCAACGCAATTTATTCCAGTGCTTAACTACCCTGACATTTAGGAAATTTTTCCTAATGTCCAACCTTGCTGCAATTTAAGCCCGTTGCTTCTTGTCCTATCCTCAGAGGTTAAGAAAAACAATTTTTCTTCCTCCTCCTTGTAACAATCTTTTACATACTTGAAAACTGTTATCATGTCCCCGCTCAGTCTTCTCTTCGCCAGACTAAACAAACCCATTTTTTCCAATCTTCCCTCCTAGGTCATGTTTTCTAGACCTTTAATCATTTGGGTTGCTCTTCTCTTTACTCTCTCCAATTTTTCCACATCCTTCCTGAAATGTGGCGCCCAGAACTGGACACAATACTCCAGTTGAGGCCTAATCAGTGCGGAGAAGAGCGGCAGAATTACTTCTTGTGTCTTGCTTACAACACTCCTGCTAATACATCCCAGAATGATGTTTGCTTTTTTGGCAACAGCGTTACACTGTTGACTCATATTTAGCTTATGGTCCACTATGACCCCCAGATCCCTTTTCGCAGTACTCCTTCCTAGGCAGTCGTTTTCCGTTTTGTGTGTGTGCAACTGATTGTTCCTTCCTAAGTGGAGTACTTTGCATTTGTCCTCATTGAATTTCATCCTATTTACTTCAGAGCATTTCTCCAGTTTCTCCAGATCATTTTGGATTTTAATCCTATCCTCCAAGACAATTGCAACCCCTCCCCAGCTTGGTAATAGCACCCCATAGACTGTACGGGGTACTAAGACATGTATGCCCATTACAGTGGACCAGCTCAGTGAGCGGTGGGACTTCCCGCTTCCCCCTTGACCAGACAAAGACACCTCCTCTTGGACCCCTCTTTATCCACTGATAAAAACAAATTGTGTATTGTCCCTCTGATGTGGTTAGTTACCACCCTTTACTTTGTACCCATTGGTTCAATCAAAATATCTCTATCCATCACCTTGTCATCCTGACTTTATCTTTAGGAGGAATCAGTGTGTCCCTGTATCATCTTTGGGGAGTTTGTTTATGCCATGTCTTGCTATCGGGGTGTTCTAGCACAACCCTTCTAGAATGTGTTTAGGCAAGTGCCCAGTGCTTAGCACATCTTAGGAGTGTTTGTGATTTTGCAGCACTAGACATCTTTAGAATATCAGGGTTGGAAGGGACATCAGGAGGTCATCTAATCCAACCCCCTGCTCAAAAAAGGGCCAATCTCCAATTTTTGCCCCAGATCCCTAAATGGCCCCCTCAAGGATTGAACTCACAGCCCTGGGTTTAACAGGCCAATGTTCAAACCACCATATTCTTGCCAAGTTCATTTTCTGGACAGCGAAACTGCAAGCAGGCATGTTTTGTAACAAAGCACGGCCTGACTCTTGCTAATTCTGCTTTATATCAGCATGACTTGACTCTATTTGGACCTTAGGTCTTTTCTACCTCATGTCTCAGGCTCTCTCTTTCTATTACACCAGTGATCAGCCACACACTATCTATCTCTCTCCTCACTGGTCATCCCCAACTATGACAACCTGCCACCACTCCTTCTATGTCAATTTTCTTGAGGTTTTGCCATCTGTTCATATGACCAATGTTAATTTTTGAGGGAAGAGTCTGATTCTCTCTACTATTATTGGAGAGAAGCAGACATTTTTGGTAGGACAGAGCAATTGGCATAAATTAAGTGTATCAATAGGAACAACAACAAAAAATCCTTAGTTAACTCAACATAAGACCATAAGAAAGGCCATATTGAGTCAGACCAATGACCAGTATTCTGTCTTCTGACATTGGCCAGTGCCAGATGATTCAGAGGGAATGAACGGAACAGGGCAATTATCAAGTGATCCATCCCCTGTCGTCCAGTCCCAGCATCTGGCACTTCACTTACTCTCTAAGAATGGAGATTAACATTATTGCATACTGTTAAAAAAAGACAGCATGCAAACATCAGGGTCTTTTTTTGAATATATGGGCCAAATTACACCTAGCATCACTGAATAGGGATTAGTTTGCCTTATGGAGTTGGAAAATACTGTTTGTTCATAATGACAAAACAGAGTATCAAACAAGGATCAGATGGCAGAATTTTTATGCCCTCCTAACTCATCCATTTTCTAGTTCTCATTCTTTTTCCTCCTCTCCTTTCCTGCTGTTAATGTTTTGACCACATTGTTCTGTAATGAGCGCACAGAGATGATGTTGCATATCACTGATATTTCATATTCTACACAACTACGGATTAGTGCACAGTTCCAATGATCAAAGCAATACTGAAGTGATCAAAACAGTTAGAAAACCACAGCTACTTACCTCCTCCTTATTTCCACACCAGGATTCTGAAGAATAATTAACACAAGACAGAAGAAATAATTGACAAACTGTAACACCGGGAGGTCAATCATGCTAGTCACCTCCCGGGAGACTAGGGCAGAATCTCTCCTAGGCCTGCTATGTGTAGCCCCACTCCTTAAGCCTTCTTCCTGGTGCTGCTCCTGGGAGCGGCTTCTACCTCTTCCTTGCATGGTTTTGGTCCTGGGTTCTGTGAGGCCTGGTGCCTCTATCCCAGGCAACTCCTAGCTGTGCCCCGGACACTGGGGGTGCTGTCCCTTGGGAAAATGGCTAATGCTACCGCTTCTGGCAAGGAGTATAAAACACAGTAAATAGGAAACAACCAAGTGCATCAACACAAACCCCAGCAAAGCAATGACACACCCCCAAACAACAATATAACAAAGCGAGACTTTATTGGGAGCAGGAACCATAGGATCTAGGGATGGACTGGGTTAGGTTAACTAATAAATATTAAATATTAATAAAACAACAGCTTTCCCACTCCAACACTCCCAACTCTTCCCAGCCCCCAACTCCCTCTCTCCCAGGCAGGCTGTACAGTGGGGAGGAGTCCAGAGGTGGGTGCCGCAGCACTGTGAACTCTGGCAGGCTTCAACAAAAAGGGTCCCCTCACCAGGTCTTAAACACTAGTCCAGGGTCCTCTCCTGGCTCCTAGGTCTGGAGCCCTGTAGGGCTCGCAGCTGGCTCTCCGTAGCCAGTGCTGGGTCAGATTTCTGCCCCTCTGGACACTGGTCTCTGCAGGAGCAGCCTGACCCATTCAGTGGATCCCACAGCTGTGCAAAGGCTCCCTTTGTGGAGTTAATCAGAGACTCCCTGAGCCATTCTGTGTCTCTCTCAGCTGTCAACTCACAGCTCAAAACTGAAACAAAACCTCCTCTCTGCTCTTGGTCAGGCTGTCCCCTTCCCCTGAGGGGATAAGCAGCCCTGGTTCATCAGTCCTAGGTCTGGTATTATTCAATATTTTCATTCATGACTTGGATAATGGCGTGGAGAATACGCTTATAAAATTTGCAGACACCAAGCCTGTAGGGGTTGCAAGCACTTGGGAGGGCAGGATTAGAATTCAAAACAAACTTGACAAATTGGAGAATGGGTCTGAATTCAAAAAGATGAAATTCAATGATGACAAGCACAAAGTACTTCACTTAGGAAGGAAAAATCAAATGCACAATGACAAACAAACTGGGGAGTGACGGGCGAGGTGGTCGTACTGCTGAAAAGGATCTGAGGGTTACACTCGATCGCAAACTGAATATGAGGCATCAGAGTGCTGCAATGACAAATAAGTCTAACCTGATTCTGGGGTGCATTAAGAGGAACATTGCATGTAAGACACAAGAAGTAATGGTTCATCTCTGCTCAGCACTGGTGAGGCCCCAGCTGGAGTCCTGGGTCCAATTCAGGGCGCCCCTCTTTCAGAAAGATGTGGACAAATTGGAGAGAGTCCAGAGGGGAGCAACAAAAATGATTATTGTTTAGAAAACCTGACCTATGAGAAAAGGTTAAAAACCCTAGGCATAGTTAGTCGTGAGAAAAGACGACCGAGGGGGGGACCTGATAACAGTCTTCCAATGTGTTAAGGGCTGTTATAAAGTGGACAGTGATCAATTGTTCTCCAGGTCCACTGAAGGCAGGATAAGAAGAAATGGGCTTAATCTGCAGCAAGGGAAATTTAGGTTAGCTATTAGGAAAAGCTTTCTAACTGTGAGGGCAGTTAAGCTCTGAAATAGGCTTCCAGGGGAGGTTGTGGAATCCCCAACTTTGGAAGCTTTTAAAAACAAGTTGGACAAACACCTGTCAGGGAGGGTCTAGGTTTACTTGGTCCTGCCTCAGTGCAGGGGGCTGGATTTGATGGCCTCTTGAGGTGACTTCCAGCCCCACAGGCCTATGACTCTATGATTGTCCCAGCAAATGGCCGGTCCAGACCCATACAAAATCCTCCCTATTGAGCTCAGCAGGAGTTTCTAGTCCATTCTGTCCTCGCTCCTGACTCCAAGCATGCTGGGAAATGGCATCAGAGAGCTATGGAAGCCATTTTGGATGTAGGCCATCGGGTAGGACCTGCTAGAGTCTCAGTCCAGAGTTCTAGAAGCTGGCAAACTCCAAGTGGGGTTTAAATACACGTGTAGGTAGGAAGGGGGGCATGCACCCTAACAGGTGGAGCAGATTCCTTCCACATACCATGCCCCATCACCAATGTGCCAGCCCTCTTTGCCATGATGCCACTGATGCCTTGCTCTCTTCTTGGTATCATGCTACCTGGAGACAGGCAACCAGTCCCTGCAATCCCCAGAACAAGGGCATTACTAATGTAGAATGTCCTTAGGGATGGCGGGGCAAAGGGATCAGGGCTGACAGGTGTGTGGGAGAAGGGACATATTTCGGCACAATATTATAAGAGGGTTTTTTTTTCCAGCTTAGCACATGAAAATTGGTTTCCGGGCAACTTTACAACAGGCCCGAGTAGCTGTCTGCTTCATTGTCCATCAATTTGCAACTAACTCAGTGGTGCTAATAAATTTTGTTATTTATACTGTTAATCACTTCTATAGTGTACATCTAATGTGCACAGCTCTTGGCGAACAGAGCAAGTCAGATCCCCTTTCCAAATGAGTTTATAATCAAAGAGACGAAGAAACAGAAGTAAGCAAAGACACAGCTTGACAACTGGAGTGAGGGGAGGTAGCGGAGAGAGAAAGAACAGGAGATGGTTATAACTCATTACACTGATCTGTCCAATGCAGCTACAACAAAGTCATGTTTTACTAAAAGACTTCTCCTTTAATATGACATTTTTTAATTTAAAACTGGTTTTCCACATTCCCTTTAGCTTCTTCCACCACCCACTGCACCACTTCCCACCCCATCAGGATTAGAACTGCAGGAGGCTCAACTAAATTAGAACAAAATTGTAGCAAAGAGGGAAGAAAACGTGTAACTGGCCAATCTACTGTCAATGTTTGCCCCTCGGCATGGCAGCACCCTGCTCTTGGGATCTGAATCATGCCAGTGACACATGCACCTGCATGGGACTGTGGGATGATTTATGCATTTGCTGTGGGAAAATTCAGGGCTTACCCCATACAAAGCCTACATAATCATCAATCCATCACCCGAACCTGTGGCCGGGACGGAGCCTCGCTATTCGTCATCCAGCACTTGAGGCTACTAAATCCAGGAGTTGTGGGTGTTCTGGCCCTACATTGTGCCCATATCGATTTGCACTGATGGAAACCAGTGATTTAACATCTGGCTCATCTCTCCATTGTCATGCATTTCTTTTCTTGTTTTTGTTAGCCAATAAATAATCAAAATCCTTTTTCCTATTTCTCATTGTTTTCTTTTAGAAAATAGTAAATCCTAAATATATGCAAGGCACTGTCTGCATTTTAGCAATCCTGTTAATACCACAACATCTTTTATTCCATTTCAATCATAAAATCTCTCCTTGTTATAAGGCTTCGATCGATTTATGCTGGTCATTAACTAAGAATATTTTAAATCAGAGTCTTGTTTTATTAAAAAAGCATTAAAATTATAGCTCATATCATATTGAGAGAGATTTTTGAACTTTTGCTACTGCTTCCGGGACAGATAAATCCTCTGATTAAGTAAGAGAAGGGGAAAAAAACAGCATCTTGCCTAGCATGTGCCAAAATGATTGCCAGCTGCCATCAATTCTTTACCATCCACCTCTGTGACAGAATTTATCTACAGCCCTGGGACATTCTTCTTGATTTAGTTGGGGATTGGTCCTGCTTTGAGCAGGGGGTTGGACTAGATGACCTCCTGAGGTCCCTTCCAACCCTGATATTCTATGATTCTATGATTTTCATCAAATTCTGGCAAAGGGGCACAGGATGCAAATCTCAACGTCTTTTTGGTGGGAGTGAGAGAGAAGAGAGCTAAGGAAAGTCATGTTGGTTGACCACATGGCAGGTCATAGTGGGGTGATGTGTCGGGGATCGCAGAGCCCATTGGAGAAGGAAGGGAATGCTGCTATCCATCGAACATGCTGAACAAACAGCACATGCTGTTCAAGATAAAAGCAGGAGTTGAGGGTTACAGGGAAAGGGAAAGACAGAAGATGCCCAAGATACACTTAACCCCTGTGGGGAAGAGTGGATTTGCTCTCCAGGGTTTGGGCTGCGTCAGGGCTAGCTGTGTGGTGGTGTCAGAGGAAAGCCCTTCTGAAAGTCTGGTTTGAGGAATGCAGCTGCAGCATCACTCCTCCTTTACTCCCTTCTGGACTGGGCTTGGCATAAAGCTTCTACTTTACCAGCAGATCTTCTCAGCTGGACTGACACTGCAGTTCTTGCAGCGCAAACAATGTAGGGCCATGTCTAACTATTTACTTTTATCGCAGTGACACCTGGACACGTCTATCAGGATTCGGGCTCTATTGTGCTAGATGCTGTACAAAGGCATAGGGGAATTGGTCTCCAGCCCCCAAACAATCATGAGAGGAAGGGCTGCCTTGTGATAGCACGAGGCTGGGACTCTGGAGATCTGGGTTCAGTGTCTGGCTGTGTCACAGATATCGGACAAGTCACTTCAGGTCTGTGCCAAAGCCCCCATCTGAACCCGGTGGAAATACTCTTCCCTTTACCTCCCCCTTTATCCATGCTGTCATTTCAGACTGCAAGCTCTTTGGAGCAAGGACTGTCCCTTACTCTGTGGTACCTGCCGCATCCAACACAATAGGGCCCCTGCTTCAGTTGTCACTGTAGAAGTAATACAAGTTCACACGATGTGCTGCGTGGAATGTATTAAATTGCTGCTAATGGGTGTGAACTGCCATAACCCAACCCTGTTGGACTAGCAACCTCGAAGCTCTACAGAGGTCACCCCCAATTTGTACGGAGAATCAGCACAGGAATAGCACTCATTTCACAAATACGATAGAGATACATTTTCCCTGCTTACAGGACAGGTTCTCTGTAGTTCTGCAACAATGATGAATAAAAGCTAAGTCGGATTTCCATTACTATTTTCTTCTTGCATCCGACGAAGGGCAACTCACCCACGAAAGCTCATGCTCCAGTACATCTGTTAGTCTACAAGGCGCCACAGGCCTCTTGGCCGTATTTTCTTCTTGTATCGCAGCATTTCAGGAAAGCTGCTCTCTGCTCTCCTGTTTTATCAATAACATCTTGCATTCTAAATGAAAAAGATTATGCTGGTTCTTATCATCACAATTTATCCTTCTGCTGCTAAGAAACAAATTACCAACATATCAGAGGATCCAGGGCTATTCTCTAATGCATTAGAGCCAACAAAATTGTTCAGTGCCTTTACAGCTGTGATTTTTGAAATGCATTAATGGAAAAGAATTACAAAAGTCACATTCGATTTCCATGGAAGGGAGACACGTTATTTACGAAAACATACTCAACCCAATCATGGCTTTCTAATCTCAATGCCATTTTATCATCAATTGTGCTGAAAAAAAAAATTTTCTCAGCCAATTAGAATGGAAGGATACACTAAACCTCTGACCCAAAACTCTACACTAGTGGTTCGCCTTTCATTCAATACCCTACAATCTGACTGGTTGCTTTCTTTGAACAGCAAAACCCTACAGGCCAGCTAGGTTCCTCTCACCAAAGTCATTCACCTAGTCTTATGTTTACATTGTTTTTTTGCTACAGGGAATCCCAGCCCCTCCCTCTCAGATCAGATTAGAAAAGGGCGGGGGGAATCTGAGTGAATCCCTGTCTGTGTTTGGAGGTATATAAGAACAAGACAGACACACACCTGTCAGGGATGATCTAGACATACTGCCGGCCTCCTGAGACCTCTTCTAGTCCTGCAATTTCTATGCATCTATGTCACCAAAGGGGAGAACAGCTTTGCTGATGTGGAGGGAAGGTGATTTCAGTGAGGAAAGATGGAGGCAGAAAGAGGACAGAGAATATGAGAGGATGAGGAGAAGGAAGGAAGGATATACACTTTCTTTAGCTTTTGCTTTTAAAGAAATTATCTGTCAGCAGTGTAACAGCCCATTTGGTCTTTTGCAGTTGTTTTTTCCCCTCTTTAATTTATATTGTGAATATTTAATTAACATCTTCAGCAGAGTCACCCGGTTATAACGTGAGGCTCTCTCTCTGAGGTAATAACCATCTCCCAAGATGATAAACTCTGAGGCCTTTGACCTGGCGTTTATCCAGCACTGGCCATGGTTATTACCTCCTAACCATGAACCAGCCTTAAGTCACCATTACAAAAATGACATAATAAAACAACTTCAGACCCTGAAGAGTCTCTTTAATAAGCTGAATGCTCTGTACAGTACTGCAATAAAAGAAAAAGCATTCCATAGAGGAGTTTATGATAAACATTTTAAAAAAGAAAAACTTTCTATGCATATAGAAAATGGGAGTTCCTTTGTTAAGTCTAACTGTAGCTTTGCCAGCACAGATAACATGTGTGTGTGTGTGCGCGCGCACACAAGTGCAAGACAGGGTTTTCACTGGCACACTACTCTATATCATAAAAGCTATTTCTTTCTCTCCTGTAGCGGGAATTCTGATCTCCCCTTGAAGATAAAAGCAGCTCTTCCTTCGCTTAGAGCTCTGTAAGCCACATTGACCTTGGTGGTGTTACTCTGGATTTGTATCTGTGTAGCACAGATCAGAACCGGGCCACGGGTCTCTATAATGAGTGGAGAGGTAGCAATACAAAGAGCAGAAAAGTCACATTCCGTTTCAAACACCGCTGTACCTGAGGGCACAGATTTTGACAGCTCTTGCTGAGCTGCACACAGGGTGGAGGGAGGCACAGAGAGACGGAGGGTGGAGAAATCGAGGTGGGAAGATGAATGTGTCAGAAAGTTCTAATATTAATAGATTCTAAGAGCAGAAGGGACAATTGTGATCATCTAGACCCATGTCCTGTAGGGCACAGGCCACAGAACTTCCCTGGGTTAATTCTTGTTTGAACGAGCAATAACAATGGATGCTCAGAACAGACCCATGAACTACAGCAGTCTGCTCCCAGCACAACCGCCATCCTTGTGCTTTGGCAAATGGCACGTTAGCTTGGAGGAAACGTCCCCGTAACAACATGAATCCCAGCAGAGCACTGGGCAATGAGAGTCCAGGGTGCTTTGGGCCCATGGACTTGGCAAATACTTTTAGCTCAGTGGCTCTCAACCTTTTTCACCCAGGACCCAGAAGTCACCCCCGATTCCTCGCTGTGACCCCCCGCCCAGTCCTCTTCTCCCACAACCTGGCCCTGGCGTTCCTGGGCAGCACCACTCCCCGTCCCGAGGAGCAGAGCACTCGCAGGCTGGGCGCTGGGGGTGGGGAGCTGCGTTTCAACTGGGCCAAGGATGGGAGGGGGCAGAACGAGGGCGTGGCACAGGCAGGGTGGGGAAAGCTGCCCCTCGCAGGAGGAAATCACAGCTACTGAGGAGCCAAAGCTGGATTAATAGATTTTTGTTCACATTATTAACCTCAACTGTATATATTAAACCACCAGTGGCTGGGTGGTCTGAGGGCCCAAAGTCTGTTTCACTCGTGCTCAGCAGCATTTGTCTCCACAGCTGGTGCCACCTCACAGAGTAAGGAGGTTGTCAACATGAGCAAGTGCGCCCTGATTAGCCCGTGCTGAAGAGGTGCCAGAGGAGGGTTATTTTACACAGTCAAACTCATGAGTGCTACTGAGAACGAACGCTTTGTCCCTAGCGCACCCGCCTCAGGCTATGGCAGAAACACAACCCTCAGCCGCATCCCACAGCCATGCAATTGGACAGCGAGGCTTCTCCACAAACTGGGCCTGTTAGTGATGCCCAGTGGTGGCAGTTACTCATGTCAGTCGTTCCATTGACTTCAATGAGAGTTCTGCCTGAAAAAGAATATCAGAATGAGCCTCCAAATAGGAACTGTGTTTCTCCCTTTATATATTGATATATTCATTGTTTGCGGTAGCACCAGTGATCTCTAACACGGGCATCTCCTAGCTCCTATGTGACCAGGGTTGCAGCCACTACAATTCACCCTGGCCCTCGTCTCCTACTCTTGGTCATTAACTGTCAGGCCACATTCTCAGGCCACATGCTCAGCTATTTTGGCTGCCGTCTGCTGGCACTTGCTTGTTGTTCAGCGTGACTTTGTCGTCACTCACACGGAGACGCGCTTTAAACACCGCGGCTGTCCTGCTGTGGGGCTTTAAACTGCAGTTTTACCATGAGGTGTAACTAGGCCAGGCCAGCCACAGAGGTGGGGGGTGGAGATGGTGCCAACTCCGCCTGCCTCCCTCATGGTAACACGACAGCCACCAGGTCTGCACTCGGGTTACCTTGCTTGTAAACAACCAGCCCTTTTCCGCAGTGAACCCAAGGCCTCTGGGCAGAGCCAGTGCTATGGTTTGAAGGGTAGAGATCAGCACCCATTGTGGAATGCTTGCATGGACATGAATGTGTCACAAGTTAACATTCAGTAAATGCCACGCTCATATAAATTAAACATGGGTCATGCTGGCCCTTGGCCACGCACCTATGCCTGGACCTTCCTTCTGCCCGCCCCTGCACTGGCTACCCAAACCTTGGGCCTGGGCACAAAGGAGTAAAGGGGCATTATTCCACGGTCTGAGCAGGGGAACAGTATGGAGGTGGGGTCTGGGAATACACTTGGCACCACTTCTGCAATGATGCACAGGCCAGCAGAGTTCACAAGGCGTGGAAGCTAGTGGGCATTATGGACCCGCAGCAATTTCCTTCCCCCTGCAGCATGGGGGGATTGTGCCTCTGAGTCACAGCTCTGGTCCTGCACTGCTGCTGGGGTGTGCGGAAATCATGGCCCCAAACACAAGACATGTGGCAAAGCCAGAAGCTAGCCGTCTTTGTCTGGGAATGGCAATTTCAAATGAACGGCCATTCGGGGATTCAGAGCAATAATTGAATGCACGTCTGCAAAGACTGGATACTGTCCTTTTGACCATTTACAGGAGAGTGGCATGAGGGTTTGAAACATACTCAGAGTTTCTGTCTCTCATGCAGCCACAGTCCTTTTCCCAACCGGAGCAGCTAGGCCAATGCAGAGCACCATACATTCACTCACACCATCTGAAAACAACAGGACCAGAATCAGCCCCTAGCACAGGCAGGTACCAGTTACACTTCCCTCCACCAGCCTGCCCACGGCACCCCCAAGGATTCGCCCTGGCAGAGGGCTGGTAGTTCTGCTCGGGACTCAGTAGGGAACCTGCTAGATGAGGTTGCCAAATGGATAATCTGACTCAGCACGTCTCCTCCCTAATCAGATGAAGTTACCCCAGTTGTCAGGTGGCAACATCCAGCAGAGAAGGGGAGGTCATGGGCAACTTGCTTTGTGCCGGTGAAGACAACCGGGCTCCTACTGTAACAATAACCCTGAAGACATTGTTATTCTGCAATGATATTATATAGCTAAAGGCTCCTGAAAAAAGAATGCTGAATTCAGAAGGTGAAGAAACAGAAGGTCTGTGTCTTGCTCATTGCCACTACCCCTGCCTATTCACTCAGCAGCTTTAACATAAGTATTGCAATTTTCCCATTTAGCATCAGAGTTTCCCCTGCTGTCAGAAGTTTTGTGTGTGTGCCAAAGAGAAAGGGCGCACGCAGAACAGAGTTCACAACAATGCTATTGCCATTTCGAGGGGAGGGTACATCCATGTTACACTTGTAACATTTAACCTGAGAATTATCAGCAACATTGCGGCACACCCCCCTCGGTTATTCAGAATATGGAAGTAATTGAACTAAGGGAAATTCTGCATTTGGGGTAGAAAATCAGCCACAGAAAGAGACACGAGTGTCCCCTTTTCCTGCAATAAACTCTCACTGACAAGTGTTTGGGCAGCTGCCATACACTTGTGACTGTAAAAGCAGAACACAAGCCCTTGATTCTAAGGTGGTACGGGCAGTTATGAAATTGTCACCCGATACACGGGACAGTTATTAAATGCAAAAAAAAAAATGCCATTGAAACAAATCCATTTAAAAAGTATTCTCTCTAGTTTTGTGAATGAAACAAAATACGATCTTTTAACTGGGGCTTTTGATTTTGTCACTGTAAACAATTCCCCTACTTAGCCAAGAGTGAAATAAGTGTATTTCAGTGGGAAAGGAGGAGAAGGGAGTGTAGTCAAAACTCAGATTTTGACCCATGCACCTCTTGGTCACTCCTTATATGGCTTTGAATTGTGTGAACTCGAGAGTTGTAGTTTAAACACAGAAACTGGAACTCAGGACTTGGCCGAGAAGTGAAGAAGAAACTTTTTTCAAATATTTTGTTTTAAGGAGTCATCAATGTATTGCTGATGTTTGGGCCACATTTCCAGAAAAGGAGAGCGGCCCGTCCACTGTCTGTCCGTATTTACATTAACGCAACTGCATGTGCAAATTAGGTGACTGCACGTGCAAGTGGCTTTTTGGGTGTCTAAATAACTATTTCTGCACTCAGTGAGTTTGGACGAGGAATCACCAGCTACCTGCTCAGGCCTCTTGTCCCAAAACTGAAGCCATTTTCATCAACAAACTCTTTCTTTCAAGGGAAAATCCAGCAACCAGTCTGCAACCACAGAGGAATCCTGTGCAGTGACTGGTACAGTCTCATTACACAAGCGGCTGAATAGCCGTATCTATCTAAAGTCCTGCACAGACAATTTTAGCTATTTGGCTGAACGACCAGTAGCGTCTGTAAAGCAACACCATGGCCTGGTGGCAAAGATTCCTCCCTCTCTGCTCTCCACCACCCCTGCACAGCCCTTCCCCCACCCCTCCGGGCCCAGAAATTTTGGCTGGGTTCTGGGGTCCAGACTGTGGCCTGAATGATCTGAGATCTTGAGCCATTTAGGGCTGGGTCATATTAATCAGATGGCCAGCGGTGTTCAGTGCCAGTTCCATTCAGTGAGGCAGAAGAACCAGCGCATGATGGGAACAGAAGCTCTTCCCACTCTAGGTCTTAACCGTGCACAGCATTGTGTTATCAGCAAGCAGTATGGCCAGACCTGCCAGGCTCTCACCTGCCTAGTGACTGGGACTTGTACAGAACCCAGGCACCCCAGTGGTGAGAAGGACACTTGTCTCCTTCTGTCCAAACTAAACTCTTGGCCTGTCTCGCTAGTATCTCCTCGGGGATGCCTAGCCATCACCACAAGCTGAACAGAGCTAAAACAGAGCTCTTAAACTTGCCCCTCGAGTCTCTCCTGCAACCTCCTTTCTCAGTCACTGTGTACACCACCACCCTGCCCGTCACACAGGCCCATAACATGGTCATCTTCTTTGGCTCAGACCGCGCTCCAGGTCCTCACATCCAGGCTATCTCTAATTCTTGCAGATTTTCTCTGCAGAACATCTCTAAGATACAGACTTTCCTATCATCCACCCAAGTAAAATGTTCATCCAGACTCTCACGTCTGGATTACAGCACCATCTGTCTCTCCGTGTGTCACCTTGTCCTGCACAATGCGGCTGCTGCAAAGGTCATTTTTCTAGCCTGTCCCTTTGACCATGTCACCGCCTATCATGCCAACCAGTACAGTCTCATCTAAAGACTGTAAGCTCTTTAAGAGAGAGACTATTTTTTTGTTCTGTTTGCACAGAGCCTAGCACAACAGGCTCCAGGCCCTTTTTTGTGACAGGGTAGTGCAAATGAATCATAACTTATCTCATGGACAATATTTCACACACACAGAAACACTGTAGTGAACTTTTTACACAAGTGAAAGTTATTCCCAACTATATTCTTATGATTAACTACAGTGTATGCCCAAGCTATTCCTTTGTCCCACACTCTGCTAGATATCAGTCATGTCAATTATCTGCCTTGTGTCGGTACCTACCAACATCCCCAAGGTCCATTTCTAGCCTTGTGTTATAAGCAGTTCCTGCGCAGAGTCAATAAATCAAACAATGGCCAGTGCTTACAAATGTGATATATGCAAGTGGTTTGGCATTTTGTAGGCCACTTACCTGCTCCACATAAACATGTTTTTTACAGCCCATTTCTATCTGTTACCCATAGAATAGGTAATGTTCCACACTGCATATTCTGATCCCAGAGCACAACACTGGAATTAAATGTCACTCACAATTCAGACTTAATGTGAGTGAGAAGATGAAAACAGGAACTCTTCCCCTGGGACTTATCTAACCCAGGTATTTCTGATGTTTTCCCATTTTTTTATTCTTTATATAATTTACCATACACAGTATTCTCTGTTGGGCCTGCAGTATATCATATACAGAAATCGCTACTGGAATAAAATATAGTTTTCTCTTTGGAATTTGGATATTGTGGTGCTGCAAGCCAGCCATTAAAAAAGAATACCAGGAGGATGATTGTGTCTGTTACCACTGGCATCAGGAATGAAATTTAGTGAACTAATTTGTATTAAAAACAAAGAGCTCCCGCTTGTTAGGATATAGATATTCAGGCCTGTCTGTAAAGGCCTGTACTTTAAGAATTTAGGGGTATTCTTATTACTTGGCTAGTTAGAGGTATAAAAGAATCAAAATCACTGTCTGCTGGTGTAAGGGCCTTCTCTTACTGTGACAGTTTGAGGCCCTGTTCTTAGGCTAAGGCCTTTGGCTAAGCAGCAGAGGCAGCCATAAGCCAGGAAGCGAACAGTCACATCCTCACATTCCAAACTAGCCACATTGAAAGAAGGTGCTATTGGGCTGTTAGGAATACAATCCTGTCCTGAATACAATCCTGTCCTGATAAGTCCTATCAACTCCAAAGAAAGGGAAGTGCCTAGAAAATGTAAAAGGAAACTTAGTTTGATAGCATCCTGTCTGGCAAGAACTCACTTATCAATAGCTGGGATGTGAAATCCTCACTTCTGTATTGTTTTCCCACTTTGCTATTGTTTGTCTGTATAATCTCTGTCTGGTTCTGTGATTGTTTCTGTCTGCTGTATAATTAATTTTGCTGGGTGTAATCTAATTAAGGTGGTGGGATATAATTGGTTAGCTAATCATGTTACAATATGTTAGGATTGGTTAGTTAAATTTCAGTAGAATGATTGGTTAAGGTATAGCTAAGAATATTACTATATAAATTAGGGGCAAACAGGAAGTAAGTTGGGATTCGAAAATAAGGAAAAGGAACTTGTATTTAAGCTTGCTGGAAGTTCACCCCAATAAACATCGAATTGTTTGCACCTTTGGACTTCGGGTATTGTTGCTCTCTGTTCATGCGAGAAGGACCAGGGAAGTGGGAGAGTGAAGGAATAAGCTCTCTAACATCTTGGTGCCGTGACTCGGATACATCGCGTTGGATAGGTGAGTGGCAGCCTGTAAGTCCCCCTCCCCAACAGTCCGCGCAGCTGCTTGGAGGGGGTATGGCGAACTCTCGTGATGGTAGTTGCGGGTTCTGGCAAGCTGGGGTAACGGATTTTTTGAACAAATGGATAAGGAAGAATCAGGGCCCATACCAGGTGCAGGGGTTCACCTGGGATGAGATTGAGAAGGAGATGGGAGAGGTTTTGGGAGACCCCAAGGGAAAGGAGTGTAGGAAAAAGGGAATGGTATTACAAGGTTTGTGTGCTGGGATGGCATACTGGGTAAAAAGGGAAGCTGATCTCCTCCAACACATTAAGGATTTGGAGGGGATTGTGGATCAGCAACGCATTTTAACAGAAAAATCTGTGTTAGCAGTAGAGGTAGCAGATTTGAAGGCACGGGATGCTGCACGGACAGAGGAGTCTTGTGAGGCAATCTGGAGAGAGAGGGACGAACTGCTGGGGAGAGTAGGAGACTTAGAGGAGGAATTGTATCATTGTAAACATGGGGGCAATGGACTTGGGGACCCCAAACCATCCGCCCCACTAATGGAACTGAAGGAGACACCTCCACCACCCTACCCTGAAAAAACACTGTACCCACCACTGCCAGTGGACGTTGTAAGCCGGCGATCCACAGTTACAGCCCCTGCGAGAGAGGCTACCCGGGAGGAACTGCAGGAGGCAGGAATAGTGGCCCCGGTTGCAGGGTGGGGGGACCAGGCCCCACAAGTAGTAGAACAGGCAGAAATCCGCCCCTTGTCCCTGAAGGACCGGGAGGCAGTACTGGGTCGTTTGGGAAAGGTACCCCGGAATGACTGGGATCAGTTTGTGCTGTGGCTAGTGGAGGTGGACAGGGAGATGGAGGGTCTAACTCGTGAGGACCAGGTGATCTTATGGCGTAGTCTTTTGGGACGAGGTACCTTGGGAAT
Organism: Chelonia mydas; assembly: GCF_015237465.2. NCBI lineage: Eukaryota > Metazoa > Chordata > Testudines > Cheloniidae > Chelonia > Chelonia mydas. Next base: position 132,022,740 of record NC_051246.2, on the reverse strand, counting down.
CGATGTGGCAGGAGTGGCACACCCATTTCTAATCCCCGGACAGGTGGCAAAACACTTGTTTGGGGTGTATTCTCGTACTGCGGGGATGAATAAGATGAAGCGAATCCCTGGGGAAACAGGGCGGGATACACTTAATCGCATACAGGCATGGGCACGGTGCTGGGTGAATCCCCTGGATGGTCCATGGGTGTTGCCACAGGCAGGGGCACCGGGACCTGGTGGGGGTGTGGAGCAGGGTAGGGGTGTGGAATTGCTGGAGAAATGGTTGGAGCTGAGCAATCCGCAGTTCGTGGGGCATTTAAGGTTGCAGCACCCTGAACTTGCTCCCAATCAGCTACCCCAGTTTCTGGAACAGGCAGACGTGTGGAGGCAGATGCATCAGGGGGAAGAGCCAGTCCACGCTATTACTGCGGGGGATCAATACAAGGTGGAAAGGAGTGGGTCAGCCTGGAGAGGAGGAGGTAGAGGGAGAGTTCGTGGCTTTGGGAGGGTAGTCAGGGACGAGCGGGCAGCTATAGAGCAACAGATCCAGAGACTGCAGGCTAAACTGACTACCCATGATTTTACCAGATCAGGGGGAAAGTGGTCCCGGAGGCCAAGGGACTGGGACTGCCTGAAATGCCAGACACACAATTTTGCATGGAGACAGGAATGTGTTCGGTGCCAGGACCCCCGGTCCCCCCATGAACCAGTGGGAGGGACAGAGGTGGGTGCTGCAACTTAGGGGTGCCCTGGGAGGCGTCCTGTCCATGTTCTCAGTTTAGGACGGGATGCATCTGGTCGCCCCACGCTCCAGGGGGCAATCGAAGGGAGTCCCATGAGGGATTTTTTGATAGACACTGGAGCAGCCATCAGTTTAACCACATGGGGGCAGGGGAGACCCTCAGAAGGGACTGTGACAATTGTAGGGGCAACAGGAGGGGAGACACAGTTAACCCTGAGGCGGGGACAAATCAAAGGAATCTGGGGGGAAGGGGAGATTATGTGGGGTTGTAATGATATGCTTAATCTGTTGGGGGCAGGAGATTTACACAAACTGGGACTTGTACTGGATTTAGCCAATTGGGTGTGTTTACTGGGGCAAACGCAGGACGGTCAGGGCTATACCATTCCCATGGGGATAGCCACTATGACCATTAAAGCAGCACATGCCCTCCCACCACCCCCGGCTGGGTGGGAACACATCCCTGTGTGGGCGAAGGATAACCTGGATTGTGGTAGGGGCAGCATGGAGGTACTGATGGAGGGAGGGGACCCTCCCCCACAGAAACAGTATCCTATTCCTCGGGAGGCATTGGCAGAGGTGGGGGCAACTATTGGGGAATTGGAACAGAGGGGACTGATTCGGGCAGTTGCATCCCCTTGTAATGCTGCTGTGTGGCCCGTGAGGAAGCCAAATGGTACCTGGCGCCTCACTGTGGATTACAGGGCACTAAATGCTCTGGCCAATTCGCCAGCCTCAGTGGTGGCAGCGTACCCTGAAATGTTGGCCCGTATTGGACCCCAATTCCGAATTTTCACTGTTTTGGACATAGCTAATGGGTTTTGGTCTCTGCCACTAGCTACCTCATGTCAGTATAAAACTGCATTCACATGGGAGGGCAGACAATTCTGCTGGACAGTCCTACCCCAGGGATATAGGGACTCCCCTGCAATTTTTCACAGATACATGAAACAGGCTCTGGAGGGGGTGGATTCAGCAAGGTGCATACAATATGTAGACGACCTGTTGCTAATGTCAGGGACAGAGGAAGAAGACAGGGAACTAACTGAGCAGGTCCTGCAAGCTTTGGCAAGAGCAGGATTGAAGGTCAATGGGAAAAAGGCTCAGATGGGACAGACAAGAGTGACCTACTTAGGAGTGGAAGTGTCTCAGATGGGAAGGGAAATCGATAAGGGACGGGTGCAACTGATTCAGTCCCTGCCACTGCCTACGGATGTTAAAAGCTTGCAAAGTTTTCTGGGTCTAACTGGATTTTGCAGGGATTTTGTGGCCAATTATGCAGAAATAGCCCAGCCTCTATTTGACCTAACCCGAGCCTCAACTTGGGAATGGTCAGAAGAGTGTACTGAGGCAGTGAGAGTGCTAAAGGAAAACCTGGCCAGTGCTCCAGTGCTGGCCTCCCCGGATGGGGAGAAATTCTTTTATCTGTACCCTTTGGTATCAGACACTACCATTGGTTGTGCATTAACACAGGAGTATGGAGCAAAGGACCGACCTGTGGCCTTTGCCTCTCGACTTTTGAGTGCTGTGGAATTGAAGTACGGATGGTGTGAAAAGGTGCTGTTGTGCACCTACTGGGGGGTAGGGAAATTGAAATACCTTACGGGAATGCAGAAAGTAATAGTCCGATCTCATCATGACCCCCTGCGGCTGTTAAACATGCACACTATCTTACAGGGACAAGTGAGTGGGCAGCGTATTGCTAAATGGTTGCTGGCTCTACAGGCAGAAAACATTACAGCAGAGGTGTTAAAGGAACCCACAGTCTGGGTAGCTGGATTACATCTGGCTGGCACCCCACACCAATGTGAAGCCAGCCCAGGTAAAACCCAACATCAGGTGTTTCGGGCGGCTAACCCCAATCAGGTAAAAGAGGGGACACTGGTATGGTTTTTGGATGGAAGTTGTAGGTATCAAGGGGGACGGAAAACTGCAGGCTTAGCTGTTGTGGGAATCAGAGGCAATGAGACAGTCAGCACGATTGGTTTCTCACTAGAAGCAAAGTCAGCTCAGGAGGCAGAACTGGCAGCCTTGCTAACAGCTTTAAATGAAGTGGATCCCAAATTGGAGCCAGAATGTTGGGTGGTGGTAGATTCAGATTATGTATTTCGTGGTGCCACATTAATGCTGAGATGGTGGGCAGATAATCATTTCAGGGCAACAGACGGCTCCACAATCAAGCATGCTACCTGGTGGAAGCGAGTGGAGGAGCTGAGTCACTGTTTTACACGGATCAATGTGGTAAAGGTAAAGGCACACAAGAAAACAGGACCCCTAAGCAAAGGAAATAATCTGGCTGACGTAGAGGCCAGGCGGGCTGCAACAGAGGCACCCCCATGGCCCTGGGAGCCAGAAGAGAGAGTGCCTGTAGCAGTGATAACAAGAAGCGGGGTGGATACAGATCGGGGAGGGCGAATTCGAGAGTTGCAGGAATCCGACCCAGGACTGGAAGGCATCATGAAACTTGGGGACAGGCATGTGCCAAAGGTGGAACTAATGGAAGGGATTTGGTGTGTCTTAACAATTGAGGGACCGGTAATGTTGTGCCCTCAGGGAAGTCGGACGGCTTTCTTAAGCTGGGTGCATGGAAGCTTGGCAGGGGGACACCCTGGGTTTGAGGAGGCACTGGGAACTTTAAAAAGGTTGTGCTGGTGGCCAGGAATGGCAGCTGATTTAAAATCACATCTGGAACGTTGTTTGGACTGTGCCAGGCACAGCCCACCTCACAAGGTGCTAAGGGGAGAATTAATGAGACAAACCCCAAGGGGACCATGGGAAAGAATACAGATTGATTACACAGGACCCTTACCACCAGATCACAGGAAAAACCGATTCATGTTGGTGGTAGTGGATGCTTTCAGCCGGTGGGTGGAAGCTTTCCCCACAAAGTATCAGACTGCCCGGGTAACTGCTGCAATACTGGTAAATGAGGTATTCACTCGCTGGGGGGTCCCAAAGGTGATTGACTCAGACCAAGGAGCTGCTTTTCGGTCAGATCTGTTAGGGGAGCTATCAGCCCTCACTGGAATCACACAGTTGTTCCATATTGCTTATCACCCCCAGGCTGCGGGGCAGGTGGAACGCATGAACCGCACCATTAAAAGTGAGCTAAGAAAGGGAGTGGAAATCGGAGGAAAAAACTGGTCACAGTTACTGCCCTTTGTCTTAATGAGAATAAGGGCCCGAGAATCAAAGGGCACAGGATTTTCTCCATATGAAGCTCTCATGGGAAGGCCTATGGAACGGTGGGAAAATCTACTTACCCCAGTACCTGGGGAAGTCACTACACATGGCTTAACACAAGAATGGATTTTAACTTTAATTGAACATGTAAAACAAGTACAGCAGGCGGTGGCCTGGCGAGACGAGCAAGGAGCAGCAAGAGTCAAAGCATGGTATGACCTGCCTGGGGAGCGTAATCTACCCATGGTGGGAGATCTAGTGATGTACAAGATTCCAGGTCAACACCATCCATTCCCAGCTCCTAAATGGAAGGGCCCCTATCTTGTCCTTGACCAATTAGGGCCCAGCCTGCTATTACTGGGTACAGAGAATGGAGGACGGGAGTGGGTTCACTGCACGCAAATAAAAAGGTACAAACAGGGGATTGGGAAAGGGGACGTGTAAATTTTGTTATGTGTGTATTACAGGTTAATTCAAAAAGGAGAAAAGGATGAAAATTCCCTGGCCCTGGATGGAACAATTAATAGTGCTAATCACAATTGTCACATTTACAAATTCTATTCAGATCCCACGATGTGAAGTGTCAAAAGGAGGAAACACATGGACGGCTACACATGCAACCTGTGGTAATAAAGCTAATGAAGACTATGAGAATCTCCCCATAGAAAGATGTACCACTAATACTCCAACCGGAATTTGGCAGTGTCGGTATATGGTTTATGGATTAGATGGGGGAATCCCAACCAGGTGGAGAATATCAAATTTATCAGGAAATATCGCATGGTACTCCCTGGGTGCTGCCATGATTAACGATAGTGGAAAACACAGTTACCCAGCTATGTGGTTTGTTACAGAGGGTCCAAAGAATATAACCCTCTGGTCCCCTGGAGCAAATGAACCCTCTTGGGAAAATAGGGCCCCACATTTAGGGTGTGATGTTACCATATGTAACCACAATGGTACTTCCATGGAAGATAATCCCCGAGGGTGTGATTGTTATGTACATATTACATTAGGTGTAAAATCCCCTTTGGGACGCTGGGTGTACGATGAGTTAACCATTTTACAGAATGTAACCCTACAGGTGATATGGATGCCAAGTTGGAAGAATCCAAATTTAAAGTGGCCACAGCCTGGAGCCAAGAATATTCCCCGACGAGCAAATGTCTGGGAGCCATTGTGGGAGCAGGTGCAGCCAGCACTTTTTAACGTGTCCTTTCACTCTATTACATGGGTGGTACGCCCCAAGGAATGGTGGGTGGACCAAATCCATCCTAATTGTAGTATGTACATAAAAGGATTGAAACAACAATTCAATGCATGGGTGAGGGGACACACCTGGAATCGTCGTCGGAAAAGGGGATTGTGGGCAGCTGGGAACACTATGCTGGGTACATGGAATCTGGGGGACGAGTGGGTAACCAAACAATTAGTAAGCCAAAATGTGAAATTTCAACAACAAATTAATGAATTAATGGCACAGCATCTATCAGCAGTTGCCACAGGGTGGAGGACAGCAGTAGAGGTAAACTTGCAGTTAACGCATTGGGCAGGGGACCTGGTGACATGGGTAGAGGATGGCTTCAGAAGACTAACATGGGGAGAAGTGTGCGTAGGTATTCAAAATGCTCAGTTAATAATGTTAATGGATATTATGAGAGATGCTTGGTCAGAACAATGGCCTTCAGTATTAAATCGGGAGGCTAGCCCATATCTATCCACAATTGCAAAAACATACCCATCTACCTGGAAAATAACATCCCCGACCTGTGGGGAGAGTTCTTGTGTAATTGTTACTATGATACCATGGGAAGGAAATGCAAATAAGGTGGTTCCCTTGACCCCTATGGGAGTAAGTAGGGAAGGGGGAGCACGTTGGGAGCCACTAGGGAATAGGTGGGGGGGATGGAATGGGGTAAACTGGACTGTCATCACATTAAGCAGTTGTATATCCAGAGGAGGAATATGGATGTGCCCCTCTCCTATGACTATGGAGGAGCAGGATCAATGGCCTATTGCAAAGGGGGGGCATTTAGGGGTAATGTATATGGGGTACGGTGTATTCTGTTGGGAATGTATCCAATCCTGCAATATAACACTAGGAGGCAAAATCCTTCCAGTGTATGACAAAATTATGAGCTTCTATACACTGCCACCTGGACTATGGTGCACCAATGGATCAGTGGACTTAATCGTTGTAAACAATCGAACCAGCACCTACTACCCCATACCGTACCAAGTAGTTGAATTGGTTTGGACAATACCAAATTTCACTGTGGATATTCAATGGACACACAATATGGACAAAAGTACACAAAGATTACAAGAGCAACTTGCTGCAAGCGCCAACAGTTGGACACACTTACAATACACACTACAGGATGGCGCTGACAAAATTTTAACCTTATCAAAGGAGGAGAAGCAGTGTTTTTGGTGGTGGCCAGGATGTTGGACCATACTGCAGTGGTCAGGACTCTCGGTGTTGCTGTGGATTATCATAGCAGCTGTTGTATTGTTAATTATATGTGTGTTACATTGCATATGGAAACGATCAAGGGGGGCACAACCCCCTAGAGAACAGCCACTAATTATAACCTATAAGTAATGTAGTAAGCCCCCGCCAAGTGTACTAGACAACCCGGACCCAACCTTCTCGGGCCCACTATACTGGGAAGTCTGGAACACTAATTGGAATAAGTGTAGTATGCCCGTACGAGAGAAGGTGCAGGGCATGGTACTACACAAGGGGCAGTGGGACAGATGGAGCATCGACACCTTCCACCTTGATGCCTGGCCCTATCAGGAAATGTGTCGCCATATGTCCTATGCTTTTCCAGGGATACCTGGGCAGGAGGATCCCAAAAGAAAAAAGAAAAAAAAAAGGGGTGGAGTGTTAGGATATAGATATTCAGGCCTGTCTGTAAAGGCCTGTACTTTAAGAATTTAGGGGTATTCTTATTACTTGGCTAGTTCTAGAGGTATAAAAGAAAGAATCAAAATCACTGTCTGCTGGTGTAAGGGCCTTCTCTTACTGTGACAGTTTGAGGCCCTGTTCTTAGGCTAAGGCCTTTGGCTAAGCAGCAGAGGCAGCCATAAGCCAGGAAGCGAACAGTCACATCCTCACATTCCAAACTAGCCACATTGAAAGAAGGTGCTATTGGGCTGTTAGGAATACAATCCTGTCCTGAATACAATCCTGTCCTGATAAGTCCTATCAACTCCAAAGAAAGGGAAGTGCCTAGAAAATGTAAAAGGAAACTTAGTTTGATAGCATCCTGTCTGGCAAGAACTCACTTATCAATAGCTGGGATGTGAAATCCTCACTTCTGTATTGTTTTCCCACTTTGCTATTGTTTGTCTGTATAATCTCTGTCTGGTTCTGTGATTGTTTCTGTCTGCTGTATAATTAATTTTGCTGGGTGTAATCTAATTAAGGTGGTGGGATATAATTGGTTAGCTAATCATGTTACAATATGTTAGGATTGGTTAGTTAAATTTCAGTAGAATGATTGGTTAAGGTATAGCTAAGAATATTACTATATAAATTAGGGGCAAACAGGAAGTAAGTTGGGATTCGAAAATAAGGAAAAGGAACTTGTATTTAAGCTTGCTGGAAGTTCACCCCAATAAACATCGAATTGTTTGCACCTTTGGACTTCGGGTATTGTTGCTCTCTGTTCATGCGAGAAGGACCAGGGAAGTGGGAGAGTGAAGGAATAAGCTCTCTAACACCGCTATGCATGGATTGCCAGACAATGCTAAGAATGGATTATATGGGGCCCACTCCTGAAATATTTACTGAGCTGCCCTTATTCAGTCAAAACTCCATTGACTTTCCTTGGAATTTTGGTGGAGTAAGAGCTTCAGAGTTTGGCTGGTCAATTTTTTTTCCATCTAAGCATTTTTTTCAATAGGAAATTGGCTTTATGATTAAATACATTTTGCAAAAAGTATCTTTTTTCCCATGTTCCTTGTAAGTTGCATGCATTCATGGGCACACGGCCACCTTGCATCCACCACGCATGTCACATGGCTGGGAACATGGCTAGTGCAGTGGCATCAAATGCTCCCAAGCACAATGTGCTACTTTGCTGGTACTGAGCATAGCCATGCAATCCGAGCATGCTCAGTACCATCTGCTGAAGCCGCTGCCCTCACTTGGAATCACAATGTGCTCCCTGCTATTAATGGGGGCAAATCAGAGGAGGGAAAGCACAGAATTTGTGAAGGGGGCAAAGAAGTGGATGCAGAAGAAAAGGGAGGGAACGACAGGCAAAACCAGGGCTAGGGTGTAGAAACCTGGGTTAAGAAAGGGGCAGTAGTGCATCCAGACAGTGGTGAAGGGGGTAAACCCTGGGATAGGGTGGGGCAGAGAGGATAAAATTTACCCATATGGGAGGAACTACTTGCAGTGTTTGCAGAAATAGGATGTTGGTGGCAGAGGAACTGTTGTCCCACCCCTGTCAGGATGGTTCATCTCAGCACCCGCTCCTCAGAGCCAGCAGGGAGGGGTCAGGAGTGGGGTGGGGGACACAGGGGCCCCTGGGAATGAACAATAGTGGGTTTCTTTGAGGCTCCTAACCAGGACATCAAAGTTTCTAAAACACCTGGAGTAACAATTACAGAAGGTGGTGGTGGTTTTCAGATATCAGTAATGTGACTTCCCACCCCTTTTTTATTATTATTAACTATTGCATGACAAAGGCAAAATCTGTGGGTTTTTTTGGCAGAGTATCAATAAATGTCATATATGGAAATTACAGTTTCATCCATAGTACTGAGTTGAATTATTACATTTAAGAATCCTGAACGAAATTATTGTTAGCAACACCTCATCATTAGTTACGGGTGTCATCTCTGCTAGACGTGGAAGCAGCTCTCAAGCATTCTAAGTGAATGGTCAGCAATACTGCATGGCTTCAACACTCTCTGGAGACATATTTCCGTGATAGCCCACTGTAGTAGGCTCTGTCCATACGATGCATTTTTCAAGTCTTTAAATACACATTTACATAGCCCACACTTTAAACAATCCTGATGTATTCATGCAGTCTGTCCAAATAGCAATTGCATCCATAGTGTCTACTCTCACACAGTTCTGCCATGGATTTGTCTCTGTATTTTTTATTAAATTTTAAGTGCTGTAGAATTTGTGGGCTCTCAAACTACAACTCCCATAAGTACCCATGAAGGCTTATGACAAGATAACTGGCTCTGTGGATGAAGGGAAAGCAGTGGACGTGTTGTTCCTTGACTTTAGCAAAGCTTTTGACACAGTCTCCCACAGTATTCTTGCCAGCAAATTAAAGAAGTATGGGCTGGATGAATGGACTATAAGGTGGACAGAAAGTTGGCTAGATTGTCGGGCTCAACGGACAGTGATCAATGGCTCCATGTCTAGTTGGCAGCCAGTATCAAGTGGAGTGTCCCAAAGGTCAGTCCTCAGGCCGGTTTTGTTCAATATCTTCATTAATGATCTGGAGGATGGTGTGGATTGCACCCTCAGCAAGTTTGCAGATAACACTAAACTGGGAGGAGAGGTAGATACGCTGGAGGGCAGGGATAGGATACAGAGGGCCCTAGACAAATTAGAGGATTGGGCCAAAAGAAATCTGATGAGGTTCAACAAGGACAAGTGCAGAGTCCTGCACTTAGGACGGAAGAACCCAATGCACTGCTACAGACTAGGGACCGAATGGCTAGACAGCAGTTCTGCGGAAAAGGACCTAGGGGTTACAGTGGACGAGAAGCTGGATATGAGTCAGCAGTGTGCCCTTGTTGCCAAGAAGGCCAATGGCATTTTGGGATGTATAAGTAGGGGCATAGCGAGCAGATCAAGGGACGTGATCGTTCCCCTCTATTCAACATTGGTCAGGCCTCATCTGAAGTACTGTGTCCAGTTTTGGGCCCCACACTACAAGAAGGATGTGGATAAATTGGAGAGAGTCCAGCGAAGGGCAACAAAAATGATTAGGGGTCTGGAACACATGACTTATGAGGAGAGGCTGAGGGAACTGGGATTGTTTAGTCTGCAGAAGAGAAGAATGAGGGGGGATTTGATAGCTGCTTTCAGCTACCTGAAAGGGGGTTCCAAAGAGGATGGGTCTAGACTGTTCTCAGTGGCAGCTGATGACAGAACAAGGAGTAATGGTCTCAAGTTGCAGTGGGGGAGATTTAGGTTGGATATTAGGAAAAACTTTTTCACTAGGAGGGTGGTGAAACACTGGAATGCGTTACCTAGGGCGGTGGTGGAATCTCCTTCCTTAGAAGTTTTTAAGGTCAGGCTTGACAAAGCCCTGGCTGGGATGATTTAGTTGGGGATTGGTCCTGCTTTGAGCAGGGGGTTGGACGTGATGACCTCCTGAGGTCCCTTCCAACCCTGATATTCTATGATTCTATGATTCTATACCCTGATGACATTTCAGAATTTATTTTGAATTTTGTCTGAAATATTTAGGACTTTGATTTTTTGACAAAAACTCAAAATATCCCATGCAAAAATTCAAATAAAATTATTTGCCAGAACCTTGACGGTCTCCTAATTTTCCAATGAGCTGTACTTCAAGTCTGCAACCTAAGGAGGTGTTCTACATCCAAAACTGATAGTGTAACCCACACACCTTCTGGGCATGGTGGTCTGTCCCCTCTAGTCGCATGGAGACCACTTAGCGAGAGAGAGATAAAATGAGTCTGCTCTACAGCCTTAGCTAACAGCCAGTTGGCTTTTAGTTCACGCAGTAGAGGCTCATGCACTAAGCTCCAGAGGCTCTAGGTTCAATCCCACCTGCCGATGACCAGGTCCATCAGCATTACAAGAACACAAAATTTAAATAAAAGCTTATTCCCAATTCATTTGTTTTGGCTCAGAACAAATGAGTAGGAGACTTGAGATCATAGAATATCAGGGTTGGAAGGGACCAGGAGGTCATTTAGTCCAACCCCCTGCTCAAAGCAGGACCAATCCCCAATTTTTGCCTCAGATCCCTGAATGATCCCCCTAATGATTGAACTCACAACCCTGGGTTTAGCAGGCCAATGCTCAAACCACTGAGCTATCTCTCCCCCCATGAATTGCAAGAATGCAATAGTGACGTGTGTGATGTGGAAGGACGTTCTGCTTGCTCAGTACATAACTGAAAAGTTAACAACAAGAGGAATAGCAAACTTTTAAAAATAGTTTGACTTGAATACCAATTGCATCTGCAAGCTGCTGGGTTTTCAGAAAGCACATCCCTTGGCCAGTGACCATTGTTTTTGCAGATCATGCATAACTGCAACAGGAAATCTAACCCACTCACTCCAATACCAAACCAAGGGCAAGGGACTCGGGGGGCTGGCCCACTGGCCACCAATGGAAACAAGAATACTCTTCTGCCCATGCAGATGGCACCACTCATAACCAGCAAGGATTGGGAGAAAGACCAAAGTCTCGTTCTGCCACCAGGGCCCAGCACAAAACTGAAATCTTACTCCCGTCAGTGACTGGGTGGGATCCCAACTTACTCCATCATGGCTGTTTCTGGCACAGAAGGCGATTGCAGCTGTGATTTTTTTTACTTGGAGGCTGATAAGTTATTTCCCCAAAACTGAAACCTTTATGTTGTCCTGTGCTCTGTGGGAAGAGTGCTCCATGCAATTTGTTTTGCAGGGACATGGAAGGCTGGCCAGGAAGGATAAGGGGTGGGGATATGGCTACACAGACACTCTGGCCATAACCCTTTGCAAAGGGATAGTAGAAGACCAGCATCCTACCACAGCCCATGGGGAGGGGCTGCCATTTATCCCTTCCTTTGGAGGGCTCCTGCTCACAGACGGTTCACAGGGATTCCTGCAGGAGACCTTGAGGCTTGGCCCTCAGAGAGATTTGCACACTCTAGGAGAAGTGCAAGTGTTGTTGCTTTTCTGCAGGTCTCTCAATCACTCCCTTCCCCGGTGACAGACTTCCTACAGCTCTCCATTGGGCTCTCTATGCAACAGTCCACTCCCCTCAGACGAGAAGATCCCCACAAACTTGATTTTGCAAAATACCTTTTTTGAAAGGGGAAGCGGCAGAAGTGCCAGGAAAATCAACGAAAGGTCATCGCTGAACCCTGAGCCAAGAGAAGAAAGGGAGAAAGAAAACTGACAATGAGATGACAGTGCCTCTCTCCTTTCATTGTCCCCTTCAGTTCCTGGACCCAGCTCTCCCTTGCAGAGCTGCAGCCAAACCATTCAGGTGTAGCACTAACTCTTGACTGTGTCAGGACACACCACACACGTTCTCTTACCTCATTCACAGGGAGTGAGACATGAAACTCTGTAGTCATCACGAACACGGACATCGCTCTCATGAAAACTGCCATTGAAGCAGACACACCCGACCCTAGTCCCAGTTCACTCTATGTATGCCTTTCTGTTACTGCTGCACTCTCAGGAGGGGCCAAACGTCACTGGTCATTCTCTTACAAGCCTGATCTACAAATCAGCAGTGGGCCCCGTTAACTTAAGACTGACCCCTCTTTGCATGGCCAGGATATGAAGACTAAACTCTAAAACCTGTTTTGTAATTACATCAGCATTTAAAAAGAGAGCAAACATTAGGCGAGGTCAGACCATTGAATTCATGTGCCAAAAGCAGATAACATGATCTGGTGCCTTACGAACCATCTTATCTTCATACAATAACTGCAAATCATATGCATTATTTAATGCCGCCACTCAGTACCATTGCTCATGACACAAAGCAAGAGATATGCCATCAGAATTTCAAATATGATTTAGTGGAAACTCATACCACCGTCCCCATCTTTGTACCAGTGCGGCCCCATTAGCAATGAGGTTGTCATTCTTGCTTTGAATGTCATGTTCACAACATACCCCGCCAGCTGCACAGATACACCAACACTGCAAACAGGTTCACAGTTGATAGTTCAAGCAAAACAATAGAAGCTACCGCAGACACGAAGGGGGTTGAGGGAATGACAGAGGGAATTACTCGAGGCATGGGGAATGAGGGCAGATTTTTAAAATGACAACAATTTCATTTAGACATGAGAAGAATAAGAAAGGAGACTGGTACAAACTGGATTAACCCAATATCACAGGAGCCAATGAATACATGTGAAGAAATGAGGCTCTGAGTAAATGGGGGGCTTTTAAATGGATGTCACAGAATCGTGAAAATGAAAGACTATTAGGTCCCCCATTCCATTCTCTGCACCGTCAGGGAACTAGCCTGCAAAATCAGTTTCTAGTATTTAACCTAATTTTAAATGCACCCAGGAATGAGGCTTCCTCATTTCCCTAGATGAGACTAGGCCACAGCCAAATGGGCAGGACTATCCAGATATTTGTCCTCAGAATCACCCTACATTTGCCCTCTTACGTTCATCTCATTTCTTCAATTTACACACAGTCTCATGGCACACTAAATAACTATTCTCTCTCCTTGGTGTTTATGCTCTCAACAGGTTGTAAACTCTTCTGTCCTTCCAGCCCTTAGTCTCCTCTTGACCAAGGCTTTTGGGAAGGGATAACGTCTGGAGGAAGAGGCAGTTTCAGATAAGTGTAATTAAGATAATCAAGGCTGAACCATGAGAAACAAACAAAAACCAGAATGCAAGGTAAAGAGAACGCTAACCTGACAGTCCATTCACTCGTCCGTTCATGCAAGAACAAGTGGGAGCTCAACAAAATTAAAAGGTGGTTAATTTAAATGGCTAAAATTAAGCTAGATTTTTATGCAACACACAATTATCAAATGTATCTCAGCACCCCAGTATGTAACAGATAACTCCATTATAAGCAACTTTGATTGCAGGCCTTTCCTGCAGGAACCTGATTCATCAGTATTTGAGAGTACAATGGGTTTTGACATTCTGTCAAGGCAAGAGACTGCAGCAATTCAGTGGGAAATGGTCTTCAATGTAAGGCAGCTGTATTTCTGACCATTAGTGATGGCACTATTAATTTACAGCAAAGGCAGATGAAGTCTAGGGTATGCTCTTATGTATTATAAATCAAAATAAATAAATGATAATAAATATGGAGATGAAAGTTTTGTCTTGCCCACATCAAGGTTTATCCGTGTTCCTTCAATATTTCAACAGAATTGATGTAAACTTAAAATCCCAGACCCTTCATTCATACTAGACTGAACCTTGATAGGACTTCTGGAATGTATAAAAGCTTCCAAATTATTAACAGAATGTTGAAGCTGACTGACTGAGAAATGCACCAGAAAAGCCATTGTTGCTGGAGGTCCTACAGACAGTACAGTGTATAGCAGAGTTAAAGGCACAGCCAAAGGTGCATGGTAGCCACTGGGGTTGAGCATTTGGGTCTCATCTGTAGTTGTCCTTTAATCTAAAAGAGGATTTATTTTATGGGTCCTCATCAGGAAAACATTCATGAGAGCAACATATTAAGAGGAAGAAAAAAATTATGAGGTGCGTATACCAGCGAGTATATCAAGAGTGGAAAAGTGTGGTGACAGTAACAGCAGTCAAGAGTGCAGTAGAAATGCACAGCAGGAAACTCTCTCCCCCAAACTGTCTTAGAAAATGGTTTAAGGAGTAGAAGTGTGTCAACCTGAGTCTCAATTTATTACCAGACTACAACAATCTGAAAAAAGCACATCCACAGAAAAAGCTGTGAACGTGTCACTGTACAGGAATGGTGATTGCATTTTTTAAAAACAATTGAAGTTTTGTTAAGACATTTATCAGACAACTAACACAGATCACTCAAAACAGGCAATGTGTTCGCTACGTTATTTCATACTCTTGTCATGACAATGACTTATGCCATTTATTGCAGGGCATATACTTCAGTCAGAGAACAGTTTTCCCAAAAGTCATCAGATTTAATGAGAACCTGCTAATTCAGTTGAACTTTCAATTTGGATGTGATATTTTACCAACTCAGTTCAGCTACTCAGATAATATCCCACTATATGAACTATTGTAAAAGCAATAAATCAATCTAGGTCTTTATTTTCACTTTGTAACTTGGCAACAGCTAAGCAATAAGTATTTTGATGGTGGCAAGCCCAAGAGGCACTAAAAAGCCCATTTCATTATCAGGGCAGAAAATCCTCTGAATTGTATGCAACAAACCTTTAAAAAACTGGAGTATTTGACATGAAAAATCTTTAAAAAGAGAGGTAATTGGGTTTTTTTAATCTAAAAAATGTCCATTTCATGTCTATGCTGAACAGGTGGAAATGATGGAGAAATCAATAATGAGAATTGTAAGGTCAGGAAGAAGATCATCCAAAGCTTGGGTCTTAATTTCAGGGCCAATTTGCCTAGCATCTCTGTAGGCAGTTAGTGGAGGTTTAACAAATCTGACAGCTAATTAATTATAAAGCAAGACAGGAGACAGGGCAGCACTAGTGGTACAGGAGAATTCATCTTGTGTGTCACCCTATTTAAGGTGCCTCCATTCTCTTAGCATGGAAGGGAATACTTCGAGTCAATCTTTGTTTGTCTTCCATGTCCAAAAGGGAAATCAAACATGACACGAACAATTACCACAATATTCTAGGGGAAATGCACTCTTAAAAACAAAACATGAAAATAAATTACACTCTGACATCAGATATTTCCTTCTGAATCTTTGGTCTATATTGAATGCAGCTTTTATAGATTATGTTACACCAAAGGGTAAGATTTCCGATATGGAGCATACTTTCACCGAGGAAGAATTAAACGTAAAGGGGAAGTACCCATGTACACAGCAAGGATAGGCAATGCAACATAGCTCCACTACTTCCAAACAAGCTTTCAGAATAATGATCATATTGCTTAGGCCAATAATAAGCAAGAGAATTAGTAGCCATATAAGCCTCTATGGGTGACAATTATAAATACAAGCAGAGCCACGTGCTACTGTGCAGGGCCCTTTACGGCAGCCTGGCAAACAACAGCACTATAGATATGGGGTGCTAGAACAGTCATTGAAATAAAATATTTTGACTTTCTAGAAAATTGGGCAGGTATTTGCTTATGAAAGAAAAACTAGAAAGCCTGGGAGGATGTGGCAGGTGTCGTCGACATCAGAACGTCTCTGCTTCCCCAGTGACCAGGCCTACTGCGGGAGTTAGCTACTGCACTTCACTTCTCTCTTTATTTCACTCTTAATGTTGACAGGATTTACTCAGTTAGAACTTGCCCAGTTTATAAAGTACCCCTGAGTGCAATGTGGGGATTAGCTGTAAATATCAATAAGCAAATATTCCAGGATTCCAATGACAAGAACCTTGACCAAGCCGACCGAGACGCTCCTCTGCGGCAAGAGCACAACAACAAGCTGCTCTAACAGAGTTCAGAAAAATCTCTCAACCCTTCTAAGCTTTACCACCCAAGGCTACCGAGGCTCAGTCTCTTCTGCAGCTTCTCTTTCTCCTGTACCTAACCCTCCAAAATTAGGTTTGTCTCACCCCACGCAACAGCCTGATACAACATCCTATTGGCCTCTGGTGCAAAAAAGAGTATTGCAAAGAACTCCAGAATGTGAGAATTAAAACCAAAGGGCAGAGCTACTTCTGCAAATACTATCTTGAGTAGGAACAGAGAAGTTATTTTACTGCTGAATTTGGCACTGTTGTGACTGCTGCTGGAATACTGCAACCAGCTCTGCTGTCCACAATTCAAGGATGCTGAGAAATTGGAGGCAGTTCAGAGAAGAGTCACGAGAATGATTAAAGCATTAGAAAACATGCCTTATAGGTGTAGACGCAAACAGCTCGATCTATTTAGCTTAATAAAGAGAGGGTTAAGGGGTGATTTGATCATAGTCTATATCTACTGAAGAAACAAATATTTAATAATGGGTTTGTCAAAGTAGCAGACAAAGATATAATTTGACCCAATGGCTGGAAGTTGAAGCTAAACAAATTCAGAGTGGAAGTAAGGCATAAATTGTTAAGAGGGAGCAATTAACTATTGGAACAATGTATCAAGTATTGTGCTGGATTCTCCCTCACTGGTGATTTTTAAATCAAGACTGGATGCTCTTCTAAAAGCTCTGCTCTTGGGATTACTTGGAGGAAGTTCTGTGGCCTGTGTGATACAGGAGGTCAGACAAGACAGTCACAATACTCCCAATCTATGACTCCCGCTGTTAACCAGGAGAGAGGAGAATGTGTCCTCTGCAGTATAAAGTTAGGACAAGAAATAGCGTATAACCTTCTCTAAGCCTCCTATGTGACATCTCTAGAGAGTTTCTGTGTGACATACACAAAACATGTCACTGTCCTAGCATATTCTGACAACAGTGGTCTTTTCTCTCACACCATATTTTGAACGAAATGTGTATCCAACCTCACTTAATAGCTAAATGACAGAAACCTGCCTGTATGTAAATATTGTCCATCATTTAGGTGTTCAAATTGTTAGCAGACTGAACACAAGTGCCTCTCTGGCCTTCCCACCTTCATTAACTAGTGCACATCCCCACCCTGATAAACATCACATGGCATTAGTAGCCTGTGCAAACCAGCACGTAATTCTATCATGAAAGTCTACAACATTCCAAAGTCATCATGCGCTAGTTGTCAGCTCACATTATCCCATTAGCATAGACTAATATTTCTATTTCCTGCTGCTGTTTCTATACCTTCACTGGCAGGCAAAGAGAAATGAAAGATTGCCCATGAATAGAATAACTGCTAGAAAAACCAAAAGCCTGAGAAATGACACAAAAGCCAGTTGGTCAGCACTGGGATGACTCTGCTTGCATATAAATCACCACGGGATCCTTGATATACTGGAAGCCAAAGCAGTCAACATTTGCCACAGACACATGCCATTCTAAGGAAAGGGCAAAGCCTTGGATATATAAACAGGAATAACGAGTGGCAGCGGGGAGGTTCTATTACCTCTGATTTGCCACTGGTGTGACCGTTACGCGAACACTGTGTCTAGTTCTGGTGCCCAGAGTTCATGAAGGATGTTGAGAAACTGGAGAGGGTTCAGAGAAGGGCCACAAGAATGATTAATGGATTGGAAAACATGCCTCATAGTGATAGCTAAACAGACCAAGGTTTTTGAGTCTAACAAAGAGAAGGTAAAGGGGTGAGTGGATTACAGTCTTTGAGAACCTAAATGGAGAACAGAAATTTGAAAATGAGCTCTTCAGCATAACAGACAAAGTTAAAACAAGATCCAATGGCTGGAAGTGGAAGCTGGACAAATTCAGTCTGGAAATAAGGTGTACATTTTTAACAGTGAGAGTAATTGACCATTGGGACAATTTACAAGGGTTGTGGTGGATTCTCCATCGCTGGCAATTTTTAAAATCCAGAGTTGCTGTGTTTTTTTTAAAAAGATCTGCTTAATTCAAGGAAGTCCTATGGCCTGTGTAATGCAATCTAGATATTTGCAATGGTCCCTGCTGGCTTTATAATCTATGCATCTTTGATAATCACAGATGCACTTTGGTCACTGCTGGAAAATGCTAAGATTTATTCAAGGTCCCAGTACACTGGGCAAGCTACATCATATTTTATATTTCTTGCATACACATTGGCCTTCACAACGAATCAGAACTACGGTGAATGGAACACCACACATTTTGTGCCACCACCTGTCAGAGGACCCAGTGCCATTATGGTTCAAGGTAACATGCCGCAGGGGCCAGAGCTTCCCGAGCTATAATATCTGAGCTGCTCGTAGTCTGCAGGGGACAAGCAGATCACATGATGCTGCCTCCCTTCTTTATGTCCATCTGCTAAAGTGCAGTAGAAGTCAGGTGAAATGCATGAAACATTTTCCCATGCAGGCCATGGCCGAAGTTCCCATAGGGATGCTCTGCAATGGTGAGTGGGAAGGAAGATGTCTCTTGAAACACATTCTGTTTTGGGGGGGGGGGTCCGTCCTATAGAGAAGTGTGAGAAACCTTGTTGCAGGCTATTGTGAAGTCTCTTTGCCAAATAGTTACAGGTCTAATAAACAATATTTTACAAGCACCACCTAGGTTACTTATATGTACACCAGCAATAGTTTCTAAGGACTCTGATAACAACTTGGGGATATGACATAAAGCCTTATTTGAGCTGCCTGACAATGTATTGGAAATCTAAAGTTGAACTTAATTCATCACTGATACAAAGTACTGTATTTGTTGCCTTCTGAAGATTGTGCTATAGAAATACGAAGTTCAGTTTCTATGACAACAGGCGTCATAAATGCCAAAACTCTTCCTTCTTACTTTCTTTTCCTCTTGAGGATAACTCATGTATTTCAGTCCCTTGAGTTAACCATTTCCTTCATTCAGGTGGTGAATTAGCCACGCAGTTGACTTATTCCCATGAATACACTCTAGGCTGATCCAGCCCTGGAGCTGCAACTCAGCTCTGCTTAGCACATCTCAGGAAATGCTGGGGAGGGGAAAAGCAGCGGGGGGCACATCTAAAGTGAGGTAGGCTATCTTCTTGCCCCCCTCCTCCCTCACACACACAACCACACAATTATTGTCTTGGGCCACAGCCACTGGGCCAGTCACCCCTGTAAAACAGAGCAGCCTCAGGGTGGCTCTACATTGTGCCAGCTGCCCATAGGCTAACCTGGAAACAGGAATGCCCCAGATACAATTCTTTTTTCCTCCAAAAGCATTTGTCCCCTGCAGTGTGATGCGGCTGCTGCTACGGCACCCTTGGCGGGGGACTCGTCCAGTGACGCCCGGGGTAGGGCTTTAGCAAGAGGGAAGAGCTCGGTGATGCTAGAGCAGCTCAGAAAAACCTCAGCAGACCGGAGAGCCTGGCCCTAAGTTCTGTTTCTAAGCAGGATGGGTTGAGGTGCTCAGGGCCACCCGTGCAATGGATACATGTGTTCCACCCTGACGCCCGGGAGCCCAGAATGCTAGCCGCATTAAGTCCCCTACCCTGTGCCTCAGCTCCCCCTGGACAGCACTGCCCCCCAGCCTCCTTCGGGTCCAGAGATGAAAGCAGTGCGACTTAATGCAACCTCTGCCTCCACTCACTGAAGTCGATGTGCCCATGGGATTGAAGAGGCGGGAGGACTCTGGAGACACGAGCCCCCTCACCCCACCCCACCAAGCTCAAACCCACTGAAGGCTAATGGGGAAGGGGAAGATTGCTACTACATGCCATAGACGGGGCACTGCCCCGTCTTGTGAGCCATGGTCTGTGCCCATGAGGGGCTGTGAGACCCCGAGGGAAGGCGGGAGCGTGACAGCACAGAGATTGCTGCCTGGGGTTAGCACTCGGACATCTTCAGCTGAGCGCTTCTTCTTTCCATCCTCTCTAAACAGAAGTCCTGTGCCACAAGCCATGTGATTAGGGAGGTTCTTTCACCCATTGGCGTGTGCCCTCCCATCTCCTCCCCTGCAACTTCTCCAAGAGGCTCACCAGTGTTTGAATAGCAAAGCCCATTTTCATCGCAATTATACAACGGAGCTACGTAATGCACTTTGGCCACAGGACTGATGGGAGTACAGGGGTTGTACATTACACAGCGGTGGGAGCAGAGGGCCTTTTATTGCTTTCTTAGGCTGTAAATTGCAGAAATCATTTTAGGATTCTGCTTTCATGCCCCCGCTTTTTATTTGACCGGTTCTGTCACACTGCAGCTCTCCTGCTCTCTACATTTGCGGAGGAAATGTCCAGTGAAATGCCTGTTTCTTCCAACCTCTAACATGAGCAGCGATATCGGGCCTGAGTCTCATTCACACCAGGGTCCCTTTACTTCTGTCTGGCCTTGTAAAAGGGGCCGTAAAGTAGGCACAAGGCCCTTCTACACTACAAAGGGCTTCAGTATGAACCGGTATAAGGCCCATAAGCTCCATAAACACACACTGTGGGCTTTCCATCATATTCATGAGCCACCTAAGGTACTGGGGTTTCTGTGGAGAGCGTAACTATTACAGCGGCTGTGCTGTGATACACCGAACTCTACGGTACTAGTACCGTAGATACCGTAATAGCCGGTGTACCGTGGTGTGGAAGCAAGTGGTGAGGTGCTTCAGATGCTGGGCTGTGTTGGCACTAGCCCCAGTGGGTCATTTGAAAAAATAAATCGAAGCCCTGTGACAACGTACCAAGGACGGTGTTGTCCCTCACATCCACAGGGGGCAGAGTTTAAGATGGGCGTGCAGTGTTAACTTTGACATTTCTTGACATCTGACTCCGTGAATATCCAGCTTGAATATTCTCTTGAACAACTGTCTTGCCAAAACAGAACGTAGCTCTGACTGTGAGATACCATAGGTCAGCATTACCCAACAGTGGAAACAGAATCCAATCCCTTGTGCAACACCCCCAAGTTAAATAAAGCCTCCCTCACGAGGCGCTAGACGGAGGTAAAATAATACCCATTTCATGAGCTCCCAAATTGGAACAAAATAGCCCTGGCTGAACACATTTTCTGCAGAATTCCACAAAGCAGCAGTGCATCCTCAATACACAACTCCACAGCACGTGGACAATTTAAGCCCAGGATCAAATAAAAGGTGTTTAGTGTCACAACAAATGACACACAGAATACTGAACTGATCCCACTGCTTATTTTCATATTTAATTCAGTTTTAAAACCCCCTAAATTAAAATGAATGAACTGGAAGCTGATGAAGAATTCCGTTTGCCACAGAATTCAGCACCAGAAGGGACCTGCAATAAGATCTATTTTCAGCCGGTTGCATGGAGAAGTGCTGCACAGACATGAAGGAGGCCTGACGGGGGGACTGGAAAGCATTTGAAAGCTTTTAATTTATTTATTAAATATTATTCTTTCTACTTTTCCTAAACTCCCTGTCTCCTTTTCCAGGCTCAAGCCGTCACTTGTGAAACTGTCCATCATTGGGGATTGGTCCTGCTTTGAGCAGGGGGGTGGACCAGATGACCTCCTGAGGTCCCTTCCAACCCTGATATTCTATGATTCGATGATCCCTGATACCATTCACAACAGTGACAAAGGCATATCTTCTCTTAGTGAAGCAAAACTGCTCTCCTGCCTCTGTATCTTCTCAGGGTCCTAAATGTAACTTCCTGAAGCCCCCACATCACTCCCCCGTCAATTGGTCTCTCCACATGACCTGGTTTACTACGCCCACTCCTACAATATATTTTGGCAGATAATACGGCACAGCCTGGCCCAGTACCCCATGGGTCACCAGTCTGTTGTCAGTGGACCTAACCATTGTGTCCACATGCTTCTAAGCTAACTGTGTGGTGGTAGAGTCTAATCACTGTCTTTACTTCTGGGTCAATACAGGGCACACTCCCGGGCTCAGACATCTTGTCTGACATCCTTGCTTGGGGCGTGGAACTCCAGGGTCCAACTGCTCTCGACCATGAAACCAGTGCCCTAGACCTCCTGAGTCCCACCCCAAGCACTTGCACGTGGTTATACCACAGCTCCACTGATGCTGTGGGTGCTCTGGATTTCTAGTTAACTCCTTCGGGGATAACATGGAAGGAAAGCAAGGAGCACTGGCTTAGCAAAGGAATTTCTTACCCACAGTCACATTGCTCTTAAAATGTACTCAAGAGTTACAGGAATTTGAAAAATATAAAAAGTCCAAAGATGCCCCCTCCCCGCATCTGATTTCGACCTCCTGTCAGCCTGAGGTTTCTCAGCTTATTCGTAATATTAATGTAGTGCCTTGGAGCCCTAGCCATGGACCCATTGTGCTAGGTGCTGTACAAACAGAACAAAAGGGTAGTCCTTGCCCCAAACAGCTTACAACAACAGACAACAGATGGACACAGACAGACAGACAGACAGACAGACAGACAGACAGGAGAACAAGGAAGCAATGAGACAATATTAGGCAATATGCTTGGCTGCGGTCTCAGAACGCCAGCAGCCTCACCATCAGTTCTGAGGTTGGGCAGAGTCCCTCTTCTCTCCTGCACATCCTGCTTCCATGTGGTGATGGTCAGCCTGCCTATGAATGGCACCCAGCCATACAGAGACAACGCCGTTTCCTTCAGAACACCCATGAGAGGTATCATTTTTTCTATCCTTTATTTATTCTCGTGAGTACATAAATTATTGGAGGTTTCAGAAACTTTACCTCTCCCCTTCTTACCTCTGTATTTACGCTGCCCACAGTATCTTGCCTTGAGGAAAAATATATTCTTAGACTCTGCTATGCTGGTTAAATTCATCTTTGCAGCATGGCTTGATGGCCTTTTTTCCGTTTGGTCACAAGTTTTTCTCCTATTTTGCAGTATGGAGGCTGAGAAAAAAGGCTGATGACATTCATAGAGACTGAAGATTGAAACCATCCTTTCCCTGTGGTCTCATGGGCCTTCACAGGCATCTGACTGGAGCCCAAAGATTTCTGTGTGCTCAGATGCTGCATCCCTATTTCACTGTCAGGATGGACACTGAATGTCCAGTGAATGTCCACTGAATGTCTACGTTTCCACCAAGACTTTCTTCCCCTTTGACAATCCTGGGTTAAAGGCCTTCTCGGATGGGTCCTGATCCACACCCATTAAGGTCGATGAGAGTATCCTTTGCATCTCATCATTCCCACACTGCAGTCCTTTTCTGCTTTAGAAGCTCCCTCCCAGTGAATAGTGTCAGAGTTCACCAGAAGGTGATCTCTCCTCCCATTCTATTTTCTTTTCATCTCAGGGAAGAATATACTCTGTAATGATCTCCTTGCACTTTCCTGGTCCTTCACCTTCACTATTAGCATGTCATGATCAGATCTTTGCTTCCTGACTGTAACATAGATTTGGGGAGTAAGTGCCAAGTCTTTAACACTAACTGCCAGATTTGCAATGCTGTCTGCACGGTCTAAACCCCCAAGCAACTTCCTCCTATTGAAACAACCCTTCTGCTTGCATACCTGTGCTCACACACACAAGAGGAGAGACGCATGCAGCTGGGGAAATAACATATCCTTAATCCTCCCGGCAAGGTCACTCTGACTTCACGCCTCCCAGTGCTAGGCATGGCTTTGTCCTCAACGTGCAGATTGTACAGGAAGTGGTGCCTCTCCTACCTTTTGAACTGAGAAGATGTTACTCGGCCCTTTCCTTTCATACATCACCACAAGCTTCCATTAAATGAAGACCTGTAACTCATTCTGTTTCCCTTTAGTTCTCCTTCCCGAGGGAAATCTGTGTCACATAATCTCCCACCAAACACCTGTTTACCCTCTTTAGCTATTGATTACTAATTATCTTTGGTAAGGGACTCACAGACAGACATAAATAAATTGATCCCTCTCCTCCATGCATAAAGTTCCCTGCTCTCCCCTTCGGAGTTTACATTCACTCTGGTCCCAGAACTTCTACACACTCTTATTGATAAATTCCATCCCAAATTGGCTAGGTCATCTTCATCTCTCTTGTCATGCTCTGTGGCTGTCAGAGGGACATACAAGGTTCCCCTGCCTCTGGCATGGAGGCTGACATGATGTTCGCAGTAATGGCCACAGGGGCTCTCATGAGTGCAGAGACCATTTCTGCACCTCTGGAAGGGAGGTGGGCGCAGAATCCCATTGCACTCCTTACTGACCTGCAGAACAGGACGGGCCCACTAGGGGGAGAAATGTGCACCCTCCAAAGAAACTTTGCTCTTCTTTCTTCTCCCCTGGGCACTTAGCACATTTGAGTCACACAAAAGATAATAAATAAGACTAGTAATGACAAATCTTGCAGATTTCTGCCCGTTCTTTGGTCTTGCAGTCTTCAAAGCTCAAAGGGACAGTGTCAGCTTGAATACTTTTTTTTTTTAAATTGACTAATGTTAAAAACAAACAAAAAGTATTTTGGAGAGAGCCCCCATTAAATAGTAGATGCAGGATATTTTCAAGTGTCTTTCCTCTGCTCCAATACTCAACTTTGGGAAGGGCTCATCCTCCTTCTCTGTGAACCTGTCTTCCTTCTGCCTTTTTAGTTTCATTTTTGCTGCTGCTGTAACTGACATAACACTCTTATGGCCTTGGGAAAGAAGCAAGGATGAGGTTCAGGCAGGAGGTAGGAAGTGCAACTAACCATCAACAAAATACTGAACCTTACTATACAAAAAGTGCTGTCAAATGGACCAAGTAAACAAACTAAAAGATGGAAGGCATCAAAGAAACACACTTTGTTATTTGTGAGCTGATGGAGCGGAGTTCATTGTAACAATACTTACTACAACATTTTCAGATGGAATTATTATAAAATCCTTTTAAGAAATTATTCTTATCATCTCCCTATTCCACCGGCACCTGGTCTCTTTCCTTAGCTCAAGGGTATGGAAAACTTGGAAATCTATGTATGTGGATCAGCCACTAGAGAAGGACAGAGAGACAGTGTACTAGCCCGGGGTACAGGCATATTGTCCAGGTATTAGGAGCGTTTTATTGCATTCCTACTACTGACTTCATTTGACAATGTCAAGTAACTCTCCTGCCATTTGCCTCCGCAAGGTCAACTGTAATTAGTAAAATCCAAGGAACAAAAGCTCTCTGACAATGTTCTCCCAAACTTTCATTGAGAACTTAACACCTTGACGATCTGAGGATGAGTAGATAAGTATATTTTAAATAATGTTTTATTAGAGATGGTCATAAAATGTCAAGTTCTTCCAACAATAACAAAATCAAAGGGTTTGTTATTTGTTTTTAATATAAAGTAGTGTTCTTCAGGAAAAAAGGACAGGAAGTTTTTGACCAGGTCTACTCTTCATCTTTTGCACCTCTCTGACCAACTGAAAAATTCACTGTGAGGCGATTTTGCTCCATTGACCAAAAATCTCAGACCTGGGTGCCTAAGGTCAGGTCTATCAATACCAGTGGTCTGAGTCTGAGAACAGCCAAAGAGGTATAAATCCCAACAAAGTCAACGTAAGAGGTGAGCACTCTGTACCACATAATGTCAGGACACTATCAAGTCCTATTTGAAGAGAACTATGTTAACATGAGCTAGGATCCTTTCAGTTCACACCCGTAGCATCAATATAGGGGAGTTACAGCACAGCACTTTGGTGCAGACAACTGTTCACACCACCGTAGTCCACACTGCAATTTAGCCCTCGTTTCCACATCAATTTATTTGTTCAAGTAAAACTCTCTCTTTCCTTCCAAGACAATAATCACTTTCTTCATGGCAGCTCTCGGTGCATTCACAAGAGGATGCTAGCAGAGCCGTAGCTGTTGATGTCAGTAGGTCTCTGTGTCACACCCAGCCGAAGTAATCTGATAAACTCATCAGTGCACCGTGTGGCAAACCAGATGAAAGTCATGCAGGCAAACTGTCTCCTAAACGCTGATGAATGTTTTACGACTACAGCTCTATTTTCAATACTCATCCTAATGACGCTGCAACAATAAAAGCAGGATAGGATAATTCAAATTAAAATAACATGCAGAATTTCCATTTTCATTAATTTTCTACTTCCCTTGTTGGGTCTTCATCATTTTAGGATGCAAATGATGTATTGTTAATCATTGCGTAAGTCAATAGGTATTTGCTAGGTCAGGCAAAGGTATAAGTAAAGTAAAGGTAAAGGCTCAGTAGTGCAATGAGCCAACACACCTCAAGGCCTGTAAGACAATAGATTAGCTAAACTAATCAAGGCAGAAGGCCCCAAAAGCCTTAGCATACGTAGCTACCCAGGAGTAACCCTACATCATAAGATATCACAAGACAGAATGCTGCAATGCCTAAACTACTGACAAGTAACCACAAGATGCCAGTTTATACCCACTTGAGATACCTTAAAGTTATGTGGAGCCCTGCAAACCCAAGACTATTTGCTTTATCTCCGTGGATATCCGCATCTGCAGATGTGGATGAGGGATATTTGGAGACCATTTTTATGGATTGTGGATCGGATGCAGATACAAATGTTGTATCTAGAGCCCTGCAAATCTGCTGATATCCATTTTATATCCACAAACCATTTTTGCTGACTGTGGATCGGATGTGGATACACATTCTGTCCAACCACAAGAGTACCATGGTAACTAATAGATGTATATGCTAATAAGCTTGTCCTAGTAACCTGTAGGAGAAGGGCACCCCAACATTCGTAAGGTGAGGAAATACAAATAAGGAAAAGGGAATCAGACCACTACAGAATATACATTAGGAGTAGTGGTATCAAGGTAACACATTAGAAAAGTACTATCCTGGCCTGCGTGGCTTGGGAAATGCCTAATGTCAACCACTGGTGATGGTGATGAGGAAGTTGAGGAGGAGGAGGAAGATAATGACTAACAGTGTAGCTTGTTCTGCAATGGATGGTGCAAGTATATGGATGCTCAGGTGCTCATTCTGTGTTCTACCTTGCTGGGTTGGAGTGTTTTTAGCTTTGCTAACTGGGCTAATACAACTACTGCAAATACAGAAGGTTTTCTAAGTGTGAGTGTTGCAACCATGAATATCGGGGTTCCCTGCTGAAAAAATAATTTGAATAATTTTGGGCCTGATCTTGGAATGAGAACCTACCCAGGCTCAGAGAGTCAACTGGGAATTCTTCAGTAATCAGTATAATTAATACACAATCAATAGATCAGGCAACAATATCTAGCGTGACAAATCGAAAAAAAATGAAATGCTTAATAATTCTATGCTTTATGTACTTTGAATACACTACACAGATTTTTGGGAAGTTGTTTTTTTGTTTAAAGGAGCTTATCAAATATTTCAGCACATAGCGTGGAACCTTCCATTTCTCAATGGCACCAGTTTGATTTGAAGCCCCAGTTACAATGCTATAAATCACAGTTATGGTGAGAAATTAGTTTCACAATTTCACAAGACAAAGTGTTTGTTCCTCAGATTAGTTGCCCCTGAGGTGCAGAGAGAGAGCGAGATTAATAATTTAACATCACGAGTTGCCACAGTGAAATTCTAAGCGAATTACATAAAGCATGCTAAAATGCAATGAAAGAGCTGATTCAATTAACAGAAAGAACCAGTATCTAAATGTTGAGAGTATAGCAATGGGAGCATTAGACCCAGAGCCTTCTGGAGTCTCAAGATTACATTATTCAGCTGAGCTAGATGAAATTTTCTTTGCATACTTACAGAGTGTTTGCGAAGGGGGAAAGCACTTCACAATAGTTCTCAAAAAGGGAGAAGAGAGAAGGCAGTACCAGAGATTTAGGCTTTTTGATGGCATAGCAGGCCTCATCCAAAGCACAATGAAACCAATAGGAGTCTTTTCACTGACTTCAAAGGGCTTTGGAATGGATCTTCACTGGAAAGAGGGGACTGCAGTAAACTCAGAACTTCCACTATTTCAGCCACGTCTGAAAAATGAATCCTCAGCAACATTTATTTGGGGTCAGTTCTCCAAATTCAGAGAGCTGAAGACTGTAATTTGTGCAGGTTTGTGATATGATTCAGGAATTAGTGTCTGCTGCAGAAACACTGCTCTTCCAACGCTTTAAGGAAATAAATGCAAAGCATGATCAGTCTGGGAGGCCAAATAAGGCAGATGACCCTTCTGCCTCCCAGGACAACTCCCCCCGCCCCTCCCCCCCAATATATATATAAGAAGGTGTAAATGATTCCTACCCTTCACATTTTGTTTCACATGGAGAGAGAATTTTGATTAAAAAAACTAGAACAATATAAAATTAATATCACATACATTAAATGGGTTAAAAACTGGCTAAACTGATAGGTCTCAAAATGTACCTCGTAAACAGGGAATCATCTTGAAATGGATGTGCTTCACATGGGGGTCCCGCAGGGATTGGTTCTTGGCCCTACGCTATTAAACATTTTATCAGTGACCTGGAACAAAACATACAATCATCACTGATGGTTTGCAGACAATACAAAAATTGAGGGAATGGTAAACAATGAAGAGGACTAGTCACTGATACAGAGAGATCTGGATTTCTTGGTAAGATGGGCTCAAGCAAACAATGTGTGTTTTAATACAGCTTAATGTAATTGTGTACATCTAGGACAAAGAATGTTGGCCATCCATTCAGAATGGGGAGCTCTATTGTGGGAAGCAGTGACTCTGAAAAAGGTTTGGGGGTTGTGATGCATAATAAGCTGAACATGAGCTCCCAATGTGATGCTGTGGCCAAAAGGGCTAATTGCGATCCTTGGATGCATAGAGAGGGGGATTTCAAGAAGGAGTAGAGGGGTTATTTTACTGCTTTATTTGCCAGATTTGCTTTATCTGGTATGACCATTGCTGGAATATTGTTTCCAGTTCTGGAGTCCACAGTTCAAAAAGGATGTTGATAAATTGGAGAGGGTTCAGAGAAGAACCACAAGAATGATTAAAGGACTAGAAAATGTGCTTTATAGCAGAAAAATTCAGGAGCTCAATTTATTTAGCTCAGCAATGAGATGGTATGAGGTAACTTGAGCCCAGTTTATAAGTATCTACATGGGGAACAAATATTTAATAATGGGCTCTTTAATCTAGCAGAACAAGGTCTAACACTACCCAATGGCTGAAACTTGAAGCTAGACAAATTCAGAATGGAAATAAGGCATAATTTTTAACTGTGAGGCTAATTAACCATTGCAACAATTTACCAGGGGTCGTGTGGATTCTCCACCACTGGCAATTTTTAAATCAAGTCAGGGTGTTTTTTCCAAAAGATCTTCTCTAGGAATTATTGTGGGGGAGTTGTCTGGCCTGTGTCATGCAGGAAGTCAGAGTTGATGATCACAGTGGCCTTGGAATCTAGGAGAGTCAGTCTTTTAGACTCTTTGTTTCAAACAGTGACCCCACTGAATCAAAGGGAGTTTTCCCAAAGACTTCATGGGAGCCTGGATTCCACCCTTGAGGCTCAAGGGAATCTGAAGGACGTAGACAAAAGGATGTTATCATTCACTATTCTCAGAAGTCACCATGTGTGTTACCTGGGTTGTTGGGTTGGCCTGCAAAGGTGATTATCATTAACAACTATTTGTATCCCTTAAAGTCCCAGATAAAATCACAGTGAGACCAAGAGACAGTTCCTGCCCCTAAGCCCTTACCATCCCAATAGCAAAGACTGACACAGGAGTTGTTATAATTGTGATGCTCATAGGCCAGGCACCAGCTCTGTCTGCTGAGACCTGACAAACTCACAGCTGAAACCAGGCAAATTCATTTGTGTATTAGTGAAGATCAAAGTGATTTGTGTCAAATGTGTAAGAATGGTGTTTAACCTTCATGAAAACAAACAGGATGCTGCATGCGTTATTTTCACTTATGTGTATCCTGTTGGAATGTGATGACAAACATTTACACTGTGCGTATGCCTGTAATGAAATAACCCATCAAATGAGAAAGAAGCTTTGTGTAATGCAAGTGAAGAACTGTAACAGGAAAGTGCTAATCTCATTGTGCAGATGAAGAATCTAGCCACAGAGTGATCAAGGGACTTGCACATAGCCACACAGGAAGTAAGTGGCAGAGCTAGGACTGAAACCAAGGCTCTTGGGCCCAAGTCAGGGGGCTTATCCACAATATCTTCCTCTCTGTCTAAACCCAAAAGGACTTGAGCTAGGTTTCAAGTCCACTGAGAAAAGACTATGCTTGTGGAATAACACTGGTTACAGGATCACTCACTGAAGCATCACCAAGATGATCGGGCAAAATGCTCTGCCAGTATAAATTCGTGCAGTTGCATTGACTTAATCAAAAATCACTTGCAAAATTTTATTCCTGGGGGAATTCTGAGCTATTGCGCATGTGCATAATTAATGAGCCATGCATACATTTTTATTTGGGGGGGGGGCAAAAGCTTCCTCTGAAAAGTTGCTTCAGTTCTGCCTTTTGCCTACCAGGGGGCACTGTGGTGATAGAGAAGAGAAGCAGCTCCCAGCAGAAAATAACTTCTGCAGTTCAGCCTTTTGCCCACCAGGGGCGCTGTGGTGATAGAACACAGCAGCAGCTCCCAGCTAGCTAGGGAAGAGAAAGAGCCTGCCTTCTTCGCAGTGCCGACCAAGCCAGGTCATGAGGCAGGAGCTATGGGGGACAGAAAGTGTGGGGTGCTGGGGGATCAGACAGGGGCTCATAAGGGCTAGTGAGGGAGGCCAGACTGGGGCAGGGGCTGAATGAGAGTGGAGGCGCAGGGCCACAGGGGGGAGGGAGGTGCAGGACCACATGGTGATGTGGGAGGGGTTGCAGAGCTACATAGGGATGGGGGTGGCTGGGTGGGATCACAGACACATGGGGACAGATGGAGAGGGTGCAGGGCCATATGGTGATGGGAGAGAGGATGTCTGAGTGGGGGTGGAGGGACGTATGTGCCTGTCTGAACGGGAGAGGCTAGGCATCAGCCAGTGTCTGCATGGGGGAAGCGCCCTAACAGTCCTTCCCCACCCCCCAAAAAAACCTGTTCCAGACTTTTCCCACCCATACCCAACAACCCTCCAAGTTCACACCCAGGCTCCTTCCCAGCAATTTTCCCCTCTTCCTCAGCTCTTCTGTTACCCCTGACTCCCCCTAGCCTTTGCATTGCTTCTGTGGGGTGCAGGAAATATGGTTCTGTATTGTACTTTAAATGAATTATTACTCAGAGTTCTGTATTAATATGCCTAGTAAGGAATCTATTTGTCAAAAAAACATTTTCTGAAACTTTTTCTGTTGTCTGTATTGTTATAGATATACTTGCTGACAGGTATTTTGAAATAAATGACCAAAATAATTGAAACTGGTGTGATTATATTGTGTTATTTTGACAAATAAAATATGCAGAATTTTGCAAAATTTGAAAATATTGTATGCAGAATTTTAATTTTTTTTTGTTGCTGAATTTTTAATTTTTTGGCACAGAATTCCCCCACGAGTAAAATGTGTAGTTGGCTCTAGATAACTAGAAACAGTGCAAAGGAAACTCTATATTGCTTTCATTAAATTTTACTTTAAAAACTTCCTTTCCTTTGGAAATATTAAACTTCCAATGGGTGCTCTGACCCTTGACCTGTCAAGGATGTTCATTTTCATAGATTATTTGCTACTGGAATTATCTTTCAGATTTAAAATCTGTGGACCCAATCCCCAGCTCGTGTCAATCGGCCATAGCACCACTGGAGTCAATGGGGCCAGATCCCTGCTGGTGTCAATCGGCCGTAGCATCACTGGAGTCAATGGGGCCAGATCCCTGCTGGTTTCAATCCACCACAGCACTACCAGCATTTTTGGAAAAATGCTGATATATTCCTGTTGGGAGTTCTGATCTTTCCTTTTTTTCAGGCTCAGCATCTGGTTTTTCTCTGCCAGCATATGGCTGACAGGTTTTCTTTACATCTACTCTTCAGGCCTTCTGAAAAGTCACTGTTTCCAGAGAACTCATCACTAGAGTGCCTGCTGCTTGTCAACAGAATTTCTTAGGCAATAAACAAATAACGGGACTTTTACAATTAACTGAAAGCAAATGTCTTATTATGGGCATTCCACTTTGTATCCTTCAGCCCCAAAATTCATATTTTTGTGTGAGAACATGAATAAAGAGGCCCAGATCCTGAGCTGCAGCAAAAGACAGCCCATGATGTCTCAAGGGAAGGGGACAAAGGCCATGGGAAGTCACGATTGTGTTGCCCCAAATCCTAGGGCTGTGTGGGCTCTGGTTGAGTACCCAAGGCAAGCTGCAGGTGTCTCTACATGGCTTCAGTGGCTAGAGATTGTCAGGAGATAGGATGCCTTCAGGCACTAGTGATGAATATGACCCCAAGAGGATACTAAAAGTGGAAACACATGAAAAATAAGGAAAGATACAATCTCTGAAAAGGGATTTGGGTCCTTTTAGGTGACAAGGCCAATAAATATCCAGCATAGTTTGAGGCAGAAAATATAAAATAGTCTCAAGAAAAATACAAAGCTGGGACATTTATCCAATTAATAATCTCCTAGAATACTGAGCAGAAAAAATATCTGGAGTATGTTGCAGTTTCAATTATTTTTTTCCTCCAGCAGCCTAGAGCATAGACGGTGGGGGGGGTGGAAGGAAGGGAGGGAGATGATCAAATTACCAATTTTAGTCTGTATTAGTCTAAGTGGAAAGGAAACAAAAATGCAATATGACAATGGGATTCACTCCTGCTCCCACTGAATTCAATGGCAAGGGAGTTCAATGGTCACAACATTGGCCCATAAAAGAATCCCTACTGGAATCCGGTGAACAGGATTGATCTCTATGCAACATGAATTTGCAATTCAGGGGTGAAAGAGAAGACCATAAAGATAGCACATGGCCTTAAACTATTATTACTTAAGGCTTGTCTACACATTCAGTCTGCAGCACTTAGTGAAGACGCTACCTACACTGATGGGAGAGCTTCTCCTGTTGGTGTAGATACTCCCCCTTCCCGAGAGGTGGTAGCCATGTCGAAGGGAGAAGTCGTCCCGGACATAGACCTGTCTACACAGGGAGATAGATCAGTATAACTACATTGCTTAGTTATGCTGACATACATTTGTAGAGTAGACCAGGGCTTATACTGTGGTAGCATCTAAGGCATTGGATCAACAATTGCATCCTCTCATACTAGCCATTTTATGCATGCACATCACACAAAAACACACTGAAGAGCCTCAGAGACCTTACAATCTAAATAAGAAACTATGATGTGAGATTAAGCCAACTGGATTTACTCTAATGAGAAAGGAGAAGACTTTGAAATAACTTTTTAAACATTTGCAAAATGTTGTAAGTGACTGTCAAATTGTGTTTAAGAGCTCAAAAACAAAGAGATGATCCAGTTACGATATCATTCAAAAACCAGTCGGAGAACACTTCAGTCTCTCTGGTCACTTGATTACAGACCTAAATGTTGCAATTCTTCAACAAAAAAAACTTCAAAAACAAACTCCAAGGAGAGACTGCTGAATTGGACTTAATTCGTAAACTGGATACAATTAATTTAGGCTTGAATAAAGCCTGGGAGTGGATGGGTCATTACAGAAAGTAAAACTATTTCCCCATGTTTATTCCCCCCCCCCCGCCCCCCGCACCCTCCATTGTTCCTCAGACGTTCTTGTCAGCTGCTCGAAATGGCCCACCTTGATTATCACTTCAAAAGGTTCCCCCGCCCCTGCTCTCCTGCTGGTAATAGCTCACCTTAAGTGATCACTCTGGTTACAGTGTGTATGGTAACACCCATTGTTTCATTTTCTCTATGTATATAAATTTCCCCACTTGTATTTTCCACTGAATGCATCCGATGAAGTGAGCTGCAGCTCATGAAAGCTCATGCTCAAATAAATTTGTTAGTCTCTAAGGTGCCACAAGTACTCCTTTTCTTTTTGCGAATACAGACTAACACGGCTGCTACTCTAAAACCATTCATAAACATGTAACACAAATAGGGTAACAAATATTTGTAACATCTGACTGGGAAATCAACTAATTTATTTTCTTTATTTCAATCTCAAGGGAGTTTTAAGGCTAAATTTTCAAACTCTGCGAAAGACATGTATGTAAAAAATCTAGACAATAAGTGTTTGGGGATGAACGCGTGCCAAAAGAAACTTCCTTGCCTGATACGAGATGGGACACATGAATGACATATTTTATCCTTATGGAAGATAAAATACATATAACTATTTCTGTTTCACATAAATAAAAGTGCCAAGTCAGTGGAGGTAGAATTATAGCTGTGCATTTGTAATTTTCAGTGGAAAGTTTTGTGGGCAGCTAGGCTAATTTAGATAAATTAAATGTCCAATTGCTTCTAGCCCCAGTAATTGTTGCCGTTAACATATTTTCTATGGATGAGAAGGAGGAAGGATATGAGAAAGTTCAGAAGACAAAACTCCAGAAAGGCAAATTCATACATAGGTCTGCAAAGGAATTGCTACTCCTATTAGACACATATATGAAACACAACATTTTAAAGGAAATCAGAAGGTCCAGGAAGTCCCTGACCTTGCTTTACCTGTTACGCAGTATGTGTAAATACAGTCTACAAGCACTCAGGAAACACCTTCTTTCAATCGACATAAGGATGCTGAACTCAACACTTCTGGGATTATTTATAATGATTCGTTTTTCTGAAATTATGAAGGAGTTCCAGGATCTCAGCAATGTCACTTGGTGGACTCACATTATCGCCACACGAGTGAGATTTATTCTAATCCTCAGCTAACCTCAGTAAATTGCCTTTCTATTGCTGTCAAATCTCCCTGGAATAAAACAACTTTTGGAATTATCCTGAATTGACATGGATGAGCATGGGAGGGGGGAAATCACCTGTAGTTACAGATAATGTGAATACAGTGATGTTCCAGGAGATTAATCTGTCAATTTAAATAACAAGGAATCCGGAGTGAGATGGCACAGTTGGGCCAAGTGAGGCAGGTGACAACACAGACTGCAAATTCAAGGGGACAGTTGCCATTTCAAAGCTCACATTGCAGTGATGGCTTTCAGAGATTGTGAATATGATACCTTCAGTGAGTGTCTGGGTCACAGGGCACGATTAGGATTGGGTTCCAAACACCGTAAGAGCAGCGCAAATCATAAGAATGTAAGAGCTGCCATACTAGTATCCTGACTCCGACACTGGCCTGCATCAGGGCTTCAGGGGGATTGTACTGAATAGGGCAATTATGGAGTCATCCACCCCGTGTTCCGCTCACGGCTTCACTCGGTCAGAGGCTCAGGGTCACCCCAAACATGGGATTGTGTCCCAGACCATCCTGGCTATCAGCCACTGATGGATCTATCTTCTATGAACTTTTTCAATTCTTTTTTTAACGCAGTTATACTTTTGGCCTTCACAAAATCCCTTGGCAATGTGTTCCATGGATTAACTGTGCATTGTGTCACAAAGTACTTCATTTTGTTTGTATTAAACCTGCTGCCAATTAATTTCATGAGGTGACCCCTGGTTTTTGTATTGTTTGGAAGAGTAAATAAAACTGCTCTATTCACTTTTTCCACAGCATTCATGGCTGTGCAAAGCTGTGTCATGTCCCCCCTAATTCGTCTCCTACCTAAGCTGAACTGTCCTAATCTTCTTAGCCTCTCCTTGTATGGAAGCCAATCCATACCCATGAGCATCTCTGTGTCCATCTCTGAACCTTTTCCAATTCCACTCTATCCTGTTTGAGATGAGGCTACCAGAACTGCACGCAGCATTCCAGGTGTGAACACACCATGGACTGATGGCATTATGATATTTTCTATCCCTTTCCTAACAGTTCCTAATGCACTGTTAGCCCTTCTGATTGTTGCTGTTTACTGAGCAGAAGTTTTCAAACTTATCCTCTGTACAACCAGAAGAGGCCCTGTCTGGTCCCCACTGATGCAAACGGCAAAATTCCAAGTAGGGTTGGGTGAAATTTTTTGACCAAAGCTTTTTTCAGCAAAAATGCAGATTCAGATCAGCTAAAACATTTAGCAAATTTGTGTCATAGTTGTCAAATTGCTTTGGTCAAAAAGACCAAATAAAATAATCTGAAAAAAAAATCTAAATTATTTGTTTTGACATTTTCAAAATGGAACTTTCTCATTTTTCAGTTCAAAGTGACTTCATTTTGAAATTTCATTCAAAAAAGCTCCAAAATCAAGATGAAATGTTTTCTTTGACCTGAATTTTTTCCCCCCACTTTTCCCTTCACTGAAAATTTCAAAAAAAAAAAAAAAGATGACAGGTCAACCCCAAACGATTAATTTTTATTTTTTCAGAGCTACCAGCAAACCAAAAAATTCATTTGTTTGCACAGCTCTACTCCCAGGTCTTCAGCTGAAGCAAGTTTGGGTCCAAAGGCTCACCAACTCTTATCACCACTTACACAGCCTCATTTTGTAATAATTATAGAAGGGAAAGGTGTTTTGGTTTGGTTTTGTTTTTTCCTAGTGGTTTCAGATCTTCAGAAGCTACTACCTGTCAAATGGACCTGGCATTTTAAAGTCACCATTTTATGATTGTGTAAAAATATAATGAGAGAGATATTGTTCTTCAAATAACATGGTCTAAAATAGCCTGAATCTGCTGACTTCCAGGGCATGCCAGCACATGTCTCTAAAGGGGCTGCTGAAGCTGCAAACTTTGGTCAAGGATGAGGTGCAGGGTGTTAAGGGCTTTCCCTTCACCCTTCCCCTGGTTCTTGTCACGCAGACAGAAAGCAGAAGACAGGAAGTCCAAAGTGCAGGCAATGAGATGTGTATTGGGGTCCATCAAGCAAGCATATCCATAGCTCTGCACACTGGTAGAGTCTTTTTTCCCAGTGTCCCAGTTTCCTCTTCCTTAGTGGGCATAATTATACCTATAATGCATGCCCTTGGTCCCACACCTTCTGTTTTGGAGGGTTGTGAATCTGGGGGCTTTGGGACCACTCTCTTGTATCCCATGGGAGGGGTAAGGAGTGAGGTTGTGCTTCAGTCAGGGGC
Organism: Chelonia mydas; assembly: GCF_015237465.2. Lineage (NCBI taxonomy): Eukaryota > Metazoa > Chordata > Testudines > Cheloniidae > Chelonia > Chelonia mydas. The sequence continues at coordinate 131,985,581 of NC_051246.2, read as the reverse complement.
AGGCATTTCTTTGGCCTTTTAGTGTTTCTTATACCTCACCCCCATCCCCTTTGCCCCTCCCGACTGGCTGCTTGACCTTTCTTCGGGAGAGGAGTTGAGTCAGGACTGTCCTTCAAGTGTACGCTTGTATATTAAACTCCCACTCTGCCCAGCAACGCTTTAGCTCTATCTTGTATCTATTTTCACCCCATCTGCTTGTGGGCAGATGTAACACACAGGGTCTTTGTTCTTGGTTCACACATATTAGTAAGAATATAAAAATATCAAAAATCAAAGGAGCAAACAAGTCCAAAATTCTATCTCAGGCAAATATACAGGCCTGAATACCACATGGTCACCACTAACACTCCTAACACAGGGTAAATGGGGAAGTTTGCTTTATTTTTCTGGGCTATATGGTTATTTAGTGTGATCATCTGCTGTGGGTCTGCTGTTTATTTTGATATACTGTTTTTTTCTGTAAATAAAGTTCAAAGGTTCCAAGAGGCTCACATAGGCTCCGCTTTGCAGGTTACATATTTCAATAAATTAATGGGTTAACAGACTCTTAAGCATCTCAGCTGCTTTGGCCACTCGGCTGTGCTTGTACCAGTAGGAAATGGCTCTGGTAAACACACAGGGTTGCTGCACAATGTCACAACACTAGGCATTACAAAAATCCAACAGCACAGTTCTTGGTTCTGTTAGCTCACTCGTTTCTAACCATTCAAACAGCTTCTGTCCTCCCTCCTCCTCCGGGCTGGGAGAACGGTTCACAGGAAATCTGTGAAACCTGCTTTTAAGTCTCAGACTGAGCCTTTGGGTTTCACATGCTGTTTAATTAACCATTATTATTTCCAAATGCTCCTCCACATCCTGGCTTTAGTCTCGATTAGAAAATATTATTAAAGAAAGGATTATGATTGTTGACATTCGAAACAGGCCAGAACAAGAGGAACCAGATCTATTAGGAGAAAACTCTTCTCACTGATTCCCTCATTGATTGCCACACAGATAAGTTTTCATAAGCTCAGCTTTATTATTTGTGTTTCAAGAACACGTAAAGAGTCCACCATAGACCGGGGGTCCCCACACTAGGTATAAATGCACAGTGACAGTTAGTCCCTTCCCTGAAGAGCTCACAACAGACATAGACAAGAGTGGAAAAGAATGGATCACTACCCTATTTTACAGGAACTGAGCCCAGACTCACACAGTGCAAATCTACACAGCAGCTGGGATGTGTAATTCCCAGCTCAGGTCCACCTCCAGGAGCTCACGCCACTCCAGCTAGTGCACTAAATTTAGAGGTGTTTAGAGGCAGTAGCACAAGCAGTGGCTTGACCAGCCACCTGACTATACACCCAGCGAGCAAGAGAGGATCGTGCCCACCGCAGTCACACTGCTCTTTCTAGCGTGCTGGTTCATTTGGGCTTCAATTGCCTGATTAAAATATTCTTCTAATTAACACATTTGTCTGAGCCAGGGAACCTCACAGAGAGAAGCTGTTTCAAGACGACACAGGAGAAGCTGCCATCCTCTTCTCTGTGTGCTGATGAGAAGAAATGGGTTTCACACTTTGTGCAGGACTCAAGCCAACTTGCCACGTGGAGAGACAGAGCAAACTCAGTGGCCATCTGATATTTGGGACCCCCGCCCCCCGGAGTTTAAACTTTAAATAGATTTGCAAACCTCTCTTGATTTACTGAGCGAGCTGCTCTATGCTGTTGGCATGTCCATTTACTGCACGTTTGTGAGCCTGGGCAATATATGAATCTCAAGAAAATGTTCCCTTACCAAAATGAGCTTTCTTAGGAACTGCATGTTCAAAGCAGTAGTACCATGTCTCTGCAGCACTGGGGGAACCTGACGGTGCAAACCCTGTGCACCGGGGCTCCACGCGGAGCTGTGGTTGTTTATCCAGAAGAGACAAGGAACTGCATGTGTGAGCTGGGTAGGTCCATTGGCGCCAAGCACTGACTGGGAGGTTGCACAGCAGACCTTGGAGACAGGTCCTGTCACTGCAGTCACCGTGGCTACCCCCGGCAGGAATGGTATACTATGTGCCCCATAGCGGCAAGGAACAGAGCAAAATAAAGTTTTTCTCACCTTTAGAATGACTGAGCTTAGGTAGGAGACTGAAACGGACAACCTAGTGACCTGTGTGATGCCAACGCACCCCATGTGTTTGATGCGGCTACTCTTTACAAATAGCTTTTCTTAAATGTGGGAGTCAAAATTTGCCAGCGTGGACTTAAAGGTACGCATAGTTATCAAGTACCCCAAAATGATACAAGACTTTCGAACTATTATTTATAGATATGCACCTGCCCTCTGCACCCATATGTGCATGTAGATATGGCATGAGATATATTTAAAATGAGATCTTTACTTGTCAACTCCAGATGCCTGAAGAGTGAACCTTTCTATGAAGTTTTAACTGCAGTAGCTGAAAAATATTTTTTAAAATGCGTTGCAGTAGCAGGAGTATTTTTACTCAGAGAGGAACCATGTGAATTAAAATTTGATTTGTGACGTGTGTGTGAAGCAGTTGAAGTCCATGAGCTTTTTTAGAACACTGAAGTTCTCTCTTCTGCCAGGAGACTGCCATTTGGAACGAAGCCACATGCCCTGAAATAACTCAGACTAGTGCAAACCAGCCCATCTGCTTAGCAACGCCGTGAGAAAATTACCCCAGCGTTCTGCTCTCCTGATGGGCTTCTCATGGAATACATAGCACACTCTTCAAGGTTTCTGGCCTGATTAGGTCAACTCACAGCTGTGTTTCTGGTCACACCTTGGAACTTTGGGAGGAAATTAGGTTGTTCTTAGGTCAGAAGGGATGATATTACCGAGAACAAGCTTGCATAAAAACGTAAGAACGGCTGTACTGGTTCAGACCAATGGTCCATCTAGCCCAGTAGCCAGTCTTCTGTCAGTGGCCAGAGCCAGGTGCCCCAGAGGGAATGAACAGAAGAGGCAATCATCATATGATCCATCCCCTGTTAACCCCTCCCAGCGTCTGGCAAACAGAAGTTAGATACACTTGGAGCATGGTGTTGCAGTGGTTGAATTACTTGATCATTTTCGCTCAGTTTCACCTCACCATTTCAATGCACTAAATGTAAAACTTAACAATCAAGGAATTTGAATAGACACCATGACAGAATAGCAAGGATTATGAAAAGGAGTCAGGAAAAAAAAAGACTTGGACTTTGGCAACCTAAAAATACTTCTCTTTTGCTAAGCAAACATCTGGAAAATAATTGGCTGCTTTCAGGGACAATGCAACATCAAAGAAATGTGCCAAAGACATTCAGATATAATCAGTTATTGGAAACCTTTTCAGGATGATATAAGTGTTTACAACTGGAAAAGACACTAAACTCAAAGTGCCAGAGTTAAGTGTGAAAATCTCTATATTACACACTGCTAGTGACTAGACAGAAAACCTTGAGATGGAGATGGTTGAGATCCAGAAGAGAACTGTCTGGAAAACCAAATTTGCTGACTTCAGTTTCCAAGAAGGAAATATTGAGCGTGTCAGGATTAAAGAAAACAATCAATCAACTCCTAAAAATGGATCTGTGATCTTGAAACACATGGCCTGTTTTTTTTATTTCTATGAAAACATTAAGCCATAGTTTTGACAATGACCTTTATTTTAACATGTAAACAACTGTTTTTAGCAATGAGCTTCCTCAAAGTTGACATCAGGAATCAACTGACCATTTAGTGACTGCAACAAGTCTGGGGCTAAAAACTGCAACATATGAATCTAGAATTAAAGAGTTTACCTCTGAAACTCACCATCAAAAGTCCTATTGATTATCCGACAGATATTTCTTGACTTCCGGTAAACCCTGTGATAGACAGTACTCCTGTCATTTCTTGGCGCACTGTCTTTTGCCATCACTGACCTTTGATGTTGCCAAGGAAGAAAATATATAATAAAGAATAAGCTTCTGCGTATCTTCCCAACCCAACCTGACTCTTTACAAAGTTTTGGATAACTCCCTCCCATCCAATTCTGACCCCTTTCTTCACCGCTGTTACCCTCGCCCTGAGTCTTTAAACTAGGATCATAGACAGCCATAGATGCCAACTCCGTGGGTGCTCTGGGGCTGGAGCACCCACAGGGAAAGAACGGTGGGTGCAAATCACCCACCGGCAGACCCCCATCAGCTCCTGCCCAGCCCCCCCCAGCGCCTCCCGCCAGCCAGCAGCCCTGCAGATCAGCACCTCCCGCCCCTCGCGAACAGCTGTTTCGCAGCATGCAGGGAGGCTGGGAGGGAGGAGCGGGGACGCGGCATGCTCAGGGGAGGGGGTGGAACTGGGTGGGAAGAGTAGGGGCAGGGGTGGAGTGGGGCTAGGAAGAGGTGAGGCGGAGACGGGGCCTTGGGGGAAGGGGTGGAGTGGGGGTGGGGCCTGGAGCCGAGCACCCCCTGGCAGTTTGAAAAGTCAGCACCTGTGTAGACAGGCTTTTCTGAGGCTGCATCGGCACCCACTTCAAATAAAGCCACTTGCGCCTGATAGGACGCCCCACACTTGGAAAGCTCACGTCCTTCAGGGGCCCGTGTCAGAGGAGCATAATCCAGAGCTGGGTGGGAAGCAGTTTCCCCCTCCCAGGAGAATTTTCACAACTTTGAAATGTCCTGTTCCCTGCTCAGACTAACAAATGCCTTTTGGAATTTGTTTTCAAAAACATACACACCCAGGAAGAGACTTTTACCTTTATACCCAATTGCCCTGTGATTATGACACTCACCTGGGATAGAGAAGACCCAGTAAAGCCATGTTCAAGTCCCTGCTCTACCTGATTCAGAGCAAGGAATTAAATCCAGGTCTACCTCTAAGGTGGGTGAGCGACCTAAGCATTAGATTACTGACTATTCTGGGGTGGGTCTCTCTCCATCTGTCCCACTGGAGTCATTCCACTTTGTAATTTGATTAGGACTTGAGTCCAGGTCTCCCATTCCCCTGGTGAATGCCCTAGCAACCAGGTCCTAAAGCTCATCTCATCTCTCTGGCCCAATTAATATTTAATTGTTTGTATATTGTGGAATAGTCCAACAGGAGAGATTGACTCTCTAGCCTTGTGAATCAAAGGCAGGTGTCACAGCTCCTGAGTGAGGATGGAGGCCTTACACAACAAACCCTCTGCAGCACATACTGGAAGCGTTTGCATGTCCGCTGTCTTGCACCCTAATTTAGTAGAAGAATTAGATGCCCAGTGCTAAACTTCAGAATTGATGATGAATAAACAGATTTATGGACTTGGACAGAGATCATTCAACTGAGGATGGGCCAGAACTTTCCATGAAAACTCCTGATTTAATAGCCCCTTTTTTACCCTACTTATACAAAGGACAGCTTTATACGCTGCAGGCCAGACTGTTGGTTGTGTGAGAGAGAAAGGACAACATGGAAAATGCCGGCCACTACAACGGTGGTCCTTGTGCTCCTGTCCCATGGAAAGTAAAATGACACCTGCCCCTCCTGGGCACAGCCCCGCTGGGTCTGCTGGCGGTAGGAACAGCGCTTGCTCCCCAGCCGGCACTCTGCAGCCATGCGGACACACCGCAGATGTGTGCTAGGGTCAGGTGCCCCTATGCTGCAGTGGCCATGGGGGTGAACATTGTAGCTAGGACATCATCAGCGTGTAAATGAGATTCCACTTCTTAGGGCCATTCAGTCTGAGAACAGAAATACTGTTAGTTCCAAGGTGGAGGATTAGCAGTAACAAGGACAGCTAATAAAGATGCATATGTGCTGGCCAACGTACCAGGGATTGAACCGGGGACCTCTACGGGTAAAATCACAAGCTGCTACAGCGTGAGCTAAAACTGCAGGTGGGCTGTAACCGCTCACACCCTCTCTGGATCAGCACGTGCTCCCCAGTGGGTCACAAACACAGAGTCTTATTCAACGCACAAATGCCAGCAACAGGGTCTCAGCCTAATATTAACAGACTGCAACCAGAAAATCTGCTGCTCCACAAGCCCGGTTTAGTCTCCGAGCCTGTCACACCAGTTAGTGCGAGAACTCAAAACAGCACACGCTGCTGGCCCCACTGAAAGATTGCTACAGAACAGGTTTGGCATGAAGGCTTTAAAATCGCCCCCTTATTTCCCTGCACTTAAAGATAACTCTTCTGCAGCTTTAGAGAAATGCGGACACAGCCCCTAGAAAACAGGCACTGTTTGTTCCCTAGCTACCCTCAGGTGAGCTGCAGCGGGGGGCAACCTCCTGCTGGGCCGGGAGAAGGGCAGAAGGAGTCAGCTTTGGAGCTACTGAGCTCCCACTACACTGCTCATTGCCCCCAAAGCCGGGAGTGCTTAGCAAGGCACAGGCCTGGCTGCTGAAGAGTCTCCTTCTCCTCCGCCCGCTGCATCTTTAAAAGGAGCTTTCAGAGGGTGGAATCCCTTCAGGGAGAGCCAAGTAGAATGTTATCGAGAAATACAAACATCCCAAAGCAGCAGCCTCCTGTTTACTGCAGGGTTATTTGCATATTTTCAGGGTGCTCATAGGGTTTGGTTCCAACCCATCTCTCAGGGTTTTTCATCTCTAGCTGTTTTTCCATCTCTGTGCGTATGCGCTGATTTGTGCTACGAGAGCTGTGCAGTGACCTCTCTTTTTTTCAATTCCGAGAAATGTTTTCATTAAAAATAAAACAGCAGACACATCAAGACATTTCCTCTGGTAAAGCTCCATGTTCTGAATATAAAATAGGGTTAGCCAATCTTTACAGTGCAGCCTCATAATGCTCTGCTGCTAAAAAAAAGAAAAGGGGACAGGTTAGATTGTTTCATAAAACAGATGAGACAAATTGTGTGGACAGCGTTCTGGGCTAACGAGACCAAAAAAGTAAAAAAGGTTTCTGAACAAATAAACTCTGTGAAATCATAATAATAATCCCGGACTATCTTCTTCGTTTCAACTCATTATTCCAAGCAAGGGATAAAATAATGCAAGTTTTTTCACCTGGACAGGCTAACTGCTTACGAAAAACAACCAGATCTGACCGTAATCTCAGCACAAGCACTGCATCAAAGCCAAACATTACAACAGTTCAGAGAAATTCAGCTTATGACTGGGGCTGTCAATTAACACTGTTAACTCACGCAATTAACTCCAAAAATTAATTGAGATTAGTCACACTGTTAAACAATAGAATACCAATTGAAATGTATTAAATATTTTTGATGTTTTTCTACATTTTCAAATATATTGATTTCTATTATAACACAGAATACAAAGTGCACAGTGCCCAATTTCTATTATTATTTTTATTTCAAATATTTGCATTGTAAAAATGATAAACAAAAGAAATAGTATTTTTCAATTCACCTCATACAAGTACTGTAGTGCAATCTCTTTGTCATGAGAGCGCAATTTACAAATGTAGATTTTTTTGTTACATAACTGCACTTAAAAACAAAATGATGTAAAACTTTAGAGCCACACAGTCCTACTTCTTGTTCAGCCAATTGCTAAGACAAACAAGTTTGTTTTAATTTACAGGAGATAATGCTGCCCCCTTCTTATTTACAATGTCACCTGAAAGTGAGAACAGGCGTTCACATGGCACTTTTGTAGCCGGCGTTACAAGGTATTTATGTGCCAGATATGCTAAACATTCATATGCCCCGTCATACTTTGGCCACCATTCCAGAGGACATGCTTCCATGCTGATGATGCTCATTAAAAAAAATAACGTGTTAATTAAATTTGTGACTGAACTCTTGGGGGGAGAATTGTATGTCTCCTGTTCTGTTTTGCCCGTATTCTGCCATATATTTCATGTCATAGCAGTCTTGGATGACAACCCAGCACATGTTCATTTTAAGAACACTTTCACAAAAGATTTGAGAAAATGCAAAGAAGGTACCAATGTGAGATTTCTAAGGATAGATACAGCGCTCGATCCAAGATTTAAGAATCTGAAGTGCCTTCCAAAATCTGAGAGGGATGAGGTGTGGAGCCTGCTTTCAGAAGTCTAAAAGAGCAACACTCCAATGCGGAAACTACGGAACCTGAACCACCAAAAAAGAAAATCAACCTTCTGCTGGTGGCATCTGAGTCAAATGATGAAAATGAACATGCATTGGTCCATTCTGCTTCAGATCATTATTGAGCAGAACCCGTCATCAGTATAGACCCATATATTCTGGAATGGTGGTTGAATCATGAAGGGACATGTGAATCCTTAGAGCATTTGGCACGTAAATATCTTGCAACGCTGGCTACAACAGTTACATGCGAGCGCCTGCTCTCACTTTCAGGTGACATTGTGAACAAGACATGGGCAGCATTATCTCCTGAAAATTGTAACCAAACTTGTTTATCTGAGCGATTGGCTGAAGTGGGGCTGAATGGACTTGTAGGTTCTACAGTTTTACAGTTAATATCTCTTCCAAAATGTCATCCTCATGAACAATGACAACACTGGATATTCTTGATAGCCATAAAATTGTCCAATCTCTTTTTGAATCCAGCTAAAGTCTTTACCTCAGTGACTTTCTGTGGCAGGTAGTTCCACAGCCTAATTACAAGACATGTTAAATCGTATTTCCTTTTATTGGTTTGGAATTCCCCACGTATTAATTTAATTGATTATCCCCTCATTCTTGTGTTATGGACCAGTCATTATTTTATAGACTTTTATCATGTCCCATCTTATTTATTCCCTTTCCAACATAAACAATCTCCATCTCTCTTCAGGAGAGCTTTTCCCAGCCCTTAATTATTCTAGTTGCCCTCCTCTGAAACCCCTCTAGTTCTGCAATATCCTTTATGAGCTGGGGTGACCAGTATTGCACACGGTATGTAGACGACACTGCATCACTGGTTTATTTAAAGTTATTTTAATATTCTTTGTATTATTTACCATCCTATTCCTTATGAATCTAACATCTTTGTTTTATTGCCATAGCTGCATATTGACCAGAGGTCTCCAGTGAGCTGTCTTCAGGGATGCCAAAGTCTCTTATGGTATATGAGTAGATTAAATTTCTCTCTAGTTTGCATTAATGTGTGTGTATTGACAATTAATTTTATTTGCCTTTGTATTGACCATTCACCTAGCTTGGCTTGAGGTCTCTGAAGTTCCTCACTGTTTCAATCTTCAGTATATCTGAAGCAGTCATGAATCCTGTCTACTAAACGTACTGGTATATTTTCCTTGATGCAGTGATTGGCGACATTATTTGAATCATCCTTTAAGGATTCTTTGAAACATACAGCCAGGGCCGGTGTAACCACTAGGCGAACTAGGCAGCTGCCTATGGCGTCAAGATTTGGGGACACCAAAAAGCGAGCGAAGAAATGGGCGGCTGCCTCGCTCAGCCTCCACACTCAGCCCCAGTGGGGGGGCACGGAGAGCGTGTTTACCCATCCTTCTCCCCCGAGAACAAAAGCGCCAGGTGGAGGAAGAGGACACCAGGGCACTGGCCAAGGTAAGCTCTTCCCCACAGCTCGGGCACCTGCTGGTCCATGCTCCCCTTGTGCGTGGGCAGCTGGAGAGGATGGCAGCCCACAGAGGTGAGCTGCCCCAATGCCCCTCTCCCTGCTCCAGCCTCTGTCAGTGGGGGAACGGTCAGAGCTGCCCTGGGCTGGGGCTTTCTGCAAACCGGGATGCAGGCGAGTAGAGAGGGCCAAAGCCAGAGAGACACTGTGCCCCAAAGAGAGATCAGGGCTAAAGGGAAATGTAGAGATGCACTAATGGCTTCAAATGCAAATAGTGATTGATTGGCTCCAACTACGCAGTACTGGAGAGGGAGAGGAGTGTAGGGCAAGCAGGGACCTGCAGTACTTCCTAGCTGAGTCTCTCCATCCATCCCAGGATGGTCCTGCCAAGACTGACAGTGTGAATACAGACACATCAAATTTGGTTGTTAAAGATGCTGCAGTGTGTTGCTTGGAGACAACAGCCTTCTTTGATTTAATTCAACGTGTTTATGTGCATTTCTCAGCTTCTACACGTGGCTGGGAAGTTCTAACACACCACATATCTGATCTCACAGTTGAACCATTGAGTGAAACAAGATGGAAAAGTCAAATTGATGCCTTCAAACCTCTTCGCTATCAGCTTGGTGACATCTGTGATGCACCAATAGAGATCTACGATGACACTACTCTAACAGGATCATCTGGCAATACGTCACGAGTTGATGCAAAGGATCTTGCAAAAGCCATTTCTAGTTTCAAGTTTCTTGTTTCTCTTGTTATGTGGTATGAAATATTGTTTGAGATCAACGTGACTAGCAAACAACTTCAGGTGAAAGAATTCAACAAATGTGACACCATTAATCAACTTGGAGAAACCAAGAAGGTTCTTGTGGGCCGCAGAAGTGACGCAGACTTTGAGAAAACATTGGTAGATGCAGGTGAACTTGCGGAGGAGTTGGATATACTTTTTGAACCAAATCCAATCCGTATTAGAAAAAAGAGGAAGCAGTTCACATATGAAGCAGATGACGAACCTATTTATAATCCGAAAGAAAAATTCAAAGTGAACTTTTACTTTGCAGCCATCAACACAGCAATACATTTGGTTGAAGAAAGATTCACACTGATGCAGCAAATTAGTTCAATATTTGGCTTCCTATATGATGTTTACAGTTTCCAAAATACAACACCAAAGCAAATTATGGAACATTGCTTGAATCTGGAGCAAGCTTTGCAACATGGAGAATCCAAAGATATTGATGCCTTTGACTTGTGCAATGAATTGCAAGCTATTGCAAGATGAGTCCAAAAGAGTGCATCATCGCAAGACGTATTGAACTTCATATGGAAAAATAAGCTGACAGACAGTGTCCCCAACACAGTTATTGCTCTTCGCATCCTCTTGACTCTCCCCATTTCTGTGGCCAGTGGTGAGTGAAGCTTCTCGAAGCTCAAGTTGATAAAAACATACATGCAAACATCAATATTGCAACAAAGACTTGTTGGACTATCTACCTTGTCAATAGAACATGACATTGTTCGCAGCATTGACTTGGAGGAACTTGTTTCTAAATTTGCTAAATTGAAAGCATGGAAAAATAAATTCTAAATTATAACGTGTTACTCTGTGACAGTGTATTGTGCATAATGTATGTGATTTATTTTAAGATTCATGCTATGTTGTGCAAAGTGAAAACAATAACAATGTCAAAACTGTCAGGTTATTCATTTATTTTCATTAAATATGCAGACTAAATAATGAAATTAATAAATTTTCAAGCCGAACGTATATTAATTCTAATTAACAATGCCACATTATGCAGTATTCATTTTTGAAAGTTTATAATAAGCGATGCTCTGGGGGGAGGGGACGGGGAGGGAACTCAAGGTGGAAGTTTCGCCTAAGGTGCAAAATATCCTTGCACCGGCCCTGCATACAGCCACTCTGCTTGTCAGGCAGATCTTATTCCACCTACACTGAACACTGCCTATGTTCTTTCCTCCTATGACATATCTCTGCAGTGAGTTGAGAGAAGGTTTGTAGTTGTCCCCTCAGCTGCATCGAAGAAATTACCTTTTAGATTGCTCTCTCACACCTAATCTCTTTAATGTAAGACGATTCTATCCTTTCATAATTCATACAATGAACCAGAATCATAATACAAAAAAGACAAGTGATATTAATTCCTCAGGCATAATCAAATATCAGGTAACTGTAGGCAAGAAATAGACAGGAGAGAGAATGGCAATCTGTAAGTATATGTCAAATGATACTCGAAGCCAACCTCCTAATTTTACAAAAGAAACTTTTAAGACGTTTGACATCCTTATCCTTCAATTGCATCTTGAAAACCACTATTGTGACTAACTTGACATATCTTGTGGCTGATGATTCTAGTCCCTGATGAAATCTGCATACTCCACAACCTCTTTGTAAATTACACTCTGGTCTCCTTGTGGCATGGCTGATGCAATCCAGACATCATGTTTTTTACCAAAAGGGTTTTACTAGAGCTAGTACAAAAATAAAAACATTTCACATTTTTATGGAAATTTCACACACAAAAAATTCCAGAAAGATTCAATTATTTGACATGGTCTCATGCTGGAACAACAAGTGCTTCAATATAACTGGAAATAAAGCGCAGAACTGCTCTAACAGCTACAGCAATACCTTGCCATTTGCATGTGAGGAAATAAAACCCCGGATGAGAGCCAATTGACTGAGTATTTAATTAACTGTAAATCAAAATGTAGTGCCAGTAAAGCACACTAAAGGGAAATGCTTGTCTGGATAAGTTGTGACAATGAGTTCTATTGTTATACACTCCTGATTCTGACTTTAGTTCCATTTTTAACATGTGTAACCCTTGTATGCTGATCATTCAGTTTCCCCAGTATGCAGTGCCTAGTAGCATCAACAGGTGTTCCAAAAGAGGGAAATGAATTACCAGCTTTTCATCACAGGTTACCATTACAGCTAAGCAAACACCAGCAAATCCCCAGCAGCAGATGAATCATTCACATTTAAGTATTCAGTGGAAAATGCACTCGAAAGCCATGCACTAAGACTCTGCGTTACGAGAGCAAAGCATCCTGTGAATGAGTGATGTGCACCTGAAATTTTATATGCAGAAATATTGGTATTCGCTCAGAGGCAGCATTTTAGCTCACATTTTGCAATGGAGTTAGAGTGCATTATTAATTATGAGTAGTATTGTACTAATCCCTTCCACGCTATTGCTGTTACTCTTAGATACATCTAATCCACTCATTACTCAACTAGAAAGTAGAATACTTCCGTTCAGCTGAGAGAGGAAACTTTCCAGCTTGAAGAAATCTATTCATTGTTGGAAGAGGCTAGTATTAAATGCCTTGCCCTTCTTTTCCCAGTTCGAGGTCCAAGCCACCAAATTCTCAAATCAGACCGGGCTCACCGGTCTGCTCCAGCTGGTTTGCACAGCGGTGGTGATGACTGAAGTGTAGTTAAGTCTGCGGTAGCATCACATTCCTGCAGGAGTGCAAAGCGGTCAGAGCATCATCATGACTCTGCCCCTTCATTGTTATTTCTGATTTTTCACTGGAACCTGCCTGGGAGGTGTTTTGGGTGGAGATGGAGCAGTTTGTGACTTGTCCTGTAGCTGTGAAACAGAGCGTGGCAGAGACTGGGGAGCCTCCGGAATATGGCATTTAAACATGTGGAGACTGGAAGGGGAGCTGCCAATTCCAAACTGACATCTCGGTAGCTGTGCTAGGAAATGTGGGGATCAGGGATGTTCCCAAGGTGTTCTTAAGGAGTGTCATGACTGTGTCATACACACAATCTACAGGTGTGCAATTGTGGTGTCATATGTGCAATCTACAGGCGCTGGAGTCACTTGGTATTTCGTCTCCTGTCTCACAATGGAGCTGAGGTGACACCATAAAGGCAGATCCAGACCTCCAAGTAAAAGGCAATTTCTATTTTCTTATGTGGAAAGCCTATATGCATCCGATGAAGTGAGCTATAGCCCATGAATGCTTATGCTCTAATAAATTTGTTAGTCTCTAAGGCGCCACAAGTCCTCCTTTTCTTTTTGCGGATACAGACTAACACGACTGCTACTCTGAAACCTTTTTCTTGTAAAACATTTGTGAACTTGCGAGTGCAGGAGTGGACGCTTACCCACAGTGATGCTGGTGAAGCACGGCTTCGTTTAATGATATGGCAAATACTAACCCTGCCACTCTCATGGTCAGCTGGGCCTAGGGTGACCAGATGTCCCAATCATATAGGGACAGTCCCTGATATTTAGGACTTTTTCTTATACAGACGCTCCGCGACTTAAGCAATTGTTCCCTTCCGGAAAGCCTTGCGTAACTCAAATTTTGCATAAGTCGGAAACGTATACCCGAATGTTACACACACACACACACACACACACAAACCCTCCTATTTCTAGCTTACAGAACTTTTTCTGTAAGTGCGAATTTTCGTAAATTGGATCTTGCATAACTCGGGGAGCGTCTGTATAGGCACCTATTACCCCCCCCAGCCCCAGCCCCAGTTTTCACCCTTGCTATCTGGTCACCACAGCTGGGCCCCTACCTGGCAGCAGCTGTGTCTAGAAGCCTCCCTGGGGACTCACACCAAGCCCACTTCGCTCCTCCACCCCCTCAGAAGGTCGTTTCTCTGTCAAGAATAGACCAAAACAAATTCGGTCTCAAACGAATCCCAATCTAAAAAGTTAGTGTTCACTGAAGTTTATTCCACATGAGCAAAAGAAAGGCTCATTTAAACAAAAATAGGCCCATTGCTTCCTACCCCAGACTATGGGTGCCTCAAATCTCCCTGGGGCAGAAAAATGTGATCTTTGTTCCGACCAGAGGTCTCTCGTATTGGAAACAGCCACATCGTTCCTTCCCTCCTTGGGCCGTTTCAGCCCTCAGCAGCTGTGCTTCCGTCCTTTAAATCGGCCCTTGCTGGGCCTCTCCTCCTCTCTCCTCTAAGACATCCTGGGTACCCTTGACCAGGTCTATGTCCACTCAGTTTCTCTCCTGAGGTGAATCTTTCCGGCTGTCTGGTTGGGTTAGTGAAGGGGCTGGGTTGGTTCTCTCACTCCGCATCACACAATTGTCTGATATCATCTCTGTCTGTTCTGTTACCCAGCAGTGACTCCCAGCCACTCTTTTAGGTTTGCATGTTGCCCCTCCAGTCCTGGGGCTCTGGGCTCCGGATGAAGGAGGAACAGGCTTCAGGCTTGCTTCCCTTTTGCACTGTGCTCAGCTTTCAGACCTAGACTGAGGCTGCTGCCAGGGTACAGACTCCACCTCACTGGTTTCAAAGAGAGTTTATAACTTGTTAGTGAACTCTGCTTCCTGACCTCCATGGATCAGTGCTTCCCCAAGCACCGGGCTCAGGGTCTCACTGTTAAGATACCGCTCTTTGGATGGCTTCTGGAATTGCTGTTCCTTTAGCTATTATATCTCGTTTTTTGCTTCCACATTTCTGATTCAAAAATGAAAAACTAAACAATAGAAAAATGAGAGAGAAAAATTTTATTTTGGGGATTTACTGGAGATCTCTCACTAGCTACCTGCAAAATGGGGCAAATTGAACCCAATCATTCTCAGTAATTAATGGCTATGGGCTTGGGGAGGATTGCTCGTCACAGTTCTCATCACTGCAGCTCTAGCTGGTAGGAAGTTTCCAAGTTTATGCTAACTTTTCCCACTTGATACTAGAAAAGCAGACCGCACTCCATCAACAATAGTAAAGGGATGCCATCGGAGACACTGGTAGGAAAACTCTAGGAAGTCTGCAGCCTTCCAAACAACAAGTATACATGCATTGTCATAAAATGCAAGCTGCTATAATGCATAATTGTTTCTCGGGAGGGTGGCAAGCTCCTTTACTACATCTGAATAGTTCTGATGAAGATTCCCATGACTTGTATACTATGTGAGGGGCAGATGGTTTTTTCAACCAACCAGCAAGACATTATTGCAAAGATCTGCTCATCATGTGGGCTGTGCAGCTGTTTTGTATGTTGGGGGGGCCTATCCAGCATTCCTGTACACCACAAATTATAGCTGACATCAAGGAATACAAGATTGGCTTGCAAATATTGTAATAGCTTCACTAACACACTGTATATGCAATGCTAAAACTTGTAAAAATACCCTCTTGATTATGCCAGGTAGCTAGTAATATGATAATCAAAACCATTTCTTGAACTGTGTGCAATGAATGTTAAATGTGTTAATCTCCCAGCAGTAATCACAAATGGAGTTCAGGTGACCACCTCGTGCCCTCTGTTGCTGGGCGTTTTTCTGAGAAATCCACATCACTCCCACCACATGCTCACTCTTCCCGCTTCAGATTGTCCAGGGTTCTGGAGGAGGCTCAGAACAAGATCAGGGGAGACAAAATGTGGGGTAAGTGTTGTTCTCATGTGGAGAAGCATGTTCTCAACCTTCACTTCTCTTGGTGGCAGCTGACTTCTTTCCTACTCAGACTGAGAGACACCAAGGGACGGAGAAGATAAGAAATGTGGAGACATTTGTGATGGGGGAACAGATAGAATTATTTAATCAAAAGGTTAAAAAAAAGTTAATTGAATCTAGTATTAATCTGAATTTATCTTGAAATTTACTTGTTCTTTTCAACAGTTCTCTCATTATTTTATTCATCTTCATGCTTAAACTCTAATGATACTGGTTGCTTTGAGACTTCAAGAAAGGATATTTTAATAAAAGCTTGATTTGATGTTATTCCACTACAAGTCCTGTTTTTAAATAAACATGAGGCTGAAGAGATACGTTGACATCTGCCTGCAGCTCCATCGGCCAAAGCAGAACATGGGTAAATAGTTTTATGCCATTTTCTTTACGTTCATTCCAGCTTTCAATCAGCCCTACATAAAAGATGGCTATGGTGCTTTGTAAGAATTCTTGTCATGGCCACCTGTCTGGAAAGCAGAGGCCGGGCTAATATTGAGACAAAAAAAAACTTGTCTTGCTCATTTTATCATAAGGGGGCTACTCTTTGTCCCAATATATGAGCTCACCCAGGATCTCTAATGTACACGGAACCCAGGAGAAAATGGCAAAGCAATAGCCAAACACTCCATGTCGACCATTACTGACACACAGCTCTCCTGCAGTTCTAGTAACTGCTCTTACGATAATTCCCGACAATAACAAAAGTGCGGTAACTAAGCTCCCAAAGTGCTAAATCTCTCTCAATACTGCAGTTTTTCTCATGTGGAGAGTAACTTCAGTTCAAATCAATGGGGCATTTGCTGTGTGCAAAGGGTCAAATTCTGGCCTCCACTAAGGTTCACAAGAGTTTTACCCAGGCCAGGATTTCACCAAAGCACTGTAGGATCAGGTCCTAAATTGTTAGCCAGTTTAACATTTCACCATTGTTTGCTCCTTACGGGGATGGCTAATCATTGCAGATGTAGACAAATTACCTCTTTCCTGGCCCTAGCTGTGTTACTGGCACCTGCTGTCTCCTATCCCCGCAGCTGGTGATTGACTCCTGGAGGGAATAGCTGTCATGCACAACTTGTTTTACATTTTTGGGATGCAACACCCTGTTGAAATCAATGGAGCGCTGCAGATTTACACTGCTGAGGGGCTGGGCCAGAGGATATACATTTACACTAGACTACCTTAGAGATGAATGAATCCATCTACGGCACACAAAAAGAGCTCCAAAATACATTCTATTAGGTACACGAACTGTTTGTTAATTAATAATCGAGTGCAGGCTGGATGTAGCTCGGTACATTAACCTGATAAGGTGAAAGTAGGAAAGGAAATGTGCTGAAAGCTATTACCGAGCTAGGAGAAAATTCAGAACATGAAGGTTTATTAACTTTTTCCATCCAAATTAAAGGTTTTTCTCCTTTCAGAGATTAACATAACATTGGTTTAAGGGGACAGCTTTACTTAATTAAAAGGTGCCTTTTGAAACATTTATTTCATTAACGTTTACTGGAGGCACAGAGCAGCCAGACCAGATATTCCTTGTCCACAAAGTAACTCCATCCTCACATAGCTTCCCCTCCTGGGCCAGAATGCCAGGGACCTTTGCTTCCATCGGGGTGCCCTACCATCACACCAGTCAGTGTTGCTAGTTAGCAGCATGCTAACCCTCCTGGAAGTACTGCTTTAGGTGATCTTGGTGAGCGCACCATAGTGTGAGAGGCACAGCTAGAATCACATCCTCTGCTGTGTCCTGCCACACTGCAGAGCCTGTCTGGGAGCCAGTTACGACTTCCCAATTCTCTCCCTGGCCCCAGTCGTAGGCACTGGTTCGAACAGCCTAACTGCTGCTCTTGTCTACTCCAGCTGCCATTGGTCCTGAAGTAACCTGCCACCAGCTGAGCATTGTTAGACCTGATGTGCTCTGAGCACATTCTTCCCCCCAACACATTTCCTGCACCGGGGCCTATGTAGGAGCCAGCTCAGAACCAGCTAGGGACTCCTGCTCTGTGGGGAATTCCCAGAAGGGAAAGAACCTGGAATCTTCCCTCTGTTTGTATTGTGCAAGCTGCACAAAGGCTGCAGAGCAGGGCGACCACCTAAATATTAACACACCTTCTCCCCACTTCAGCCCTGGAACCTAGACACTGGAATAAGTTAGACTCAGCCCGTATTTTGGGCACTAGTTGGCTCTAGGATTTGCTGTGGGGTGGCTGAAATCTATATGAGGTTTGCAGCAGCCAGGACACCCCAATCCTGTTGGAAAGATGCTTCTCAACTAGGTGAGGAATTGATCGCAGTCCTGCTCCCATCACATCCCCATCACAAATGCCTCAGTCAAAAGCATCCCCATCACAAATGCCTCAGTCACAATGCGGGCCCTTGGGGTAGTGCTCTCCACAAAAAGACCGTGGCATGAGTTGCTCACCATAGCCCCTGCTACGCTCTCATGCAAACAGAGAAATCAGATAAAAAACAATTATCTTGTTGTGAGGCTGCAACACAACAGTACTTTACTTCTTAGAATAAAGGATGATAACACATAAGAAACCAAAACCAGAGAGAGGCAAAGCAGGCTGCTCCCTAAAACAGAGAGGTACAACTCAGCCCTCTTTACTCTCAGCTATCTGGCTGCAAACCGACAGCTGCTAGGCTCAGATCAGATGCTTCCCTATAGAGCCCCCTACCGGCAAACAGAACCAGGAAACCCCAGAGAATTTAACACAGTTTTCAATATATCACACTCCCTCTCATTCCTAGAGGCTGCCTTCTTGGGACAGGCTTCCAACTGCCTGGAAGCAGAGTATCTCTGCTCACACTCATGCTGTTCCTGACTTGTGGCTGAGGTGAAAACTTTCCTCTGTCAGCTTCACAGTTCAGCAGCTTCACAAGAATGAAGGCCCTTTCTACTGAAGTCTGTGGAAGCCTGAGTTCAGTGGGATTTGGATCAGGGCCTAACTTTACAACACATCTGTCAAGGTTCCTTCCCCACTCTGAACTCTAGGGTACAGATGTGGGGACCTGCATGAAAGACCCCCTAAGCTTATTCTTACCAGCTTAGGTTAAAGGCTGCCACCATCAAAGTGTCTAATAATAATAACAGGGGAAGTGCCTCCCCCTCCAAAATCCCCCCAAGCCCTACACCCCCTTTACTGGGGAAGGCTTGATACAAATCCTCACCAATTTGCATAGGTGAACATAGACCCAAACCCTTGGATCTTAAGAACAATGAAAATCAATCAGGTTCTTAAAAGAAGAATTTTAATTAAAGAAAAAGTAAAAGAATCACCTCTGTAAAATCAGGATGGTAAATACCTTACAGGGTAACCAGATTCAAAACATAGAGAATCCCTCTAGGCAAAACCTTAAGTTACAAAAAGACACAAAAACAGGAATATACATTCCATTCACCACAGCTTATTTTATCAGCCATTTAAACAAAACAGAATCTAACGCATATCTAACTAGATTGCTTATTAATCCTTTACAGGAGTTCTGACCTGCATTCCTGCTCTGGTCCCGGCAAAAGCATCACACAGACAGAGAGAGACCCTTTGTCCCCGTCTCCCCCCCCCAGCTTTGAAAGCACCTTGTCTCCTCATTGGTCATTCTGGTCAGGTGCCAGTGAGGTTATCTTAGCTTCTTAACCCTTTACAGGTGAAAGGGTTTTTCCTCTGGCCAGGAGGGATTTAAAGGTGTTTACCCTTCCCTTTATATTTATGACAACATCATTTTGGGAAGAAGAAGAAAAAGAAAGAAACATTCGCCTGAATTTTGAGGGCACAAACTTTGACTGGACTGTTTGAACAACACCCATTGCTGTGAATTTAGAACCCAGCACAGGCATCAAGAGGAAGAAGAATGTTTTTCTCCCCCAGAAAGCAGCAGTGAACTGCTGGAGCAGCTGGGCAGGATCTGATGGGGAATAAAATATGCTCAGCTCAGAAAGTCTCCCTGTATAACTTTTCCCCATTCCCTGACATTTGTTGTAATTCCATCACTATTGCTGCAGTGCTGATAAGCTTTAAATAGCATTCCTGCCTTTATCAAGCGACTTACAACTTTCTGTTTCTCTAAAATGAAGAGAGATTTTTAATTCATGACTGTTTTAAAGGAATTATCGTACTGTGAGATAGGTGTTCAAACAGAACCTTAAAGTGTCAGTGACTTCCCTGAACTGTTCCAACTTGCTTTAGATCCTTCCGTCTTCACATTTGGTTGCCAGCCATTAGAAGGATTTTTTTTAATCTTCAGGAGTGATATCGGGCAGTATATCAAGAGAACAGATTAAAGTTCAGTTCCTATTAAAAATCAAAATCAGAGAGAATTAGCAACTATCTTGAGGCTGAGTTTACTGGCAAGTGAAGGAATACCTGGATACTGTTGAGGTGTTCAGAGAAGACATATTATTACCAACCCCCCTCCCCCTTTTTTTTTTTTTTTGCTTTTTAATCAAACTCTAAAAAAATCCAAAGGTTCAATAATAAAAGTATTGTTAGATTTATGCTATTTTACTACTAACTCAGGCCACATCACAATACTGACATACTGAGACATGCTTTGAAAAACTTGCATCTGCATTGACCACAGGTGGTTGGGATTTTCTATCAAAATGATTTTTCAATTAAAAATACAATTTCCACAAAATCAAAAGTTTCCACACAAAATTTCATTTTTTACTGAAATTTTTAAATTCTCAGTTGGAAAAAATCTAAACAAAATATTTAGTTTTGGATCAGTTCAACATGAAGCAGAATATTTTGGCTTGTGGAACTGAACCATACGTTGTATTTCGAGTCAGGCATATGAGTTTAATGTCAAACTAAGGTGCTGTCGTGCCTCCTGGGAACTGTAGTTCAGCTGTTGTGCCCCCATTCTTTCCTGTGGGCTGGGCTCCTTGGCTGGACTAGAGCTCCCATGATGCACCATGCTCTCCCCTCTGTCCAAGCCTTGTAGAGAATCATGGGAGTCACATGCCTGACGTAGACTGGGCAGTTAGCCAGGCCCATAGGGAAGAAGACGAGCATAAGGCACCTGACCTGCAGCTCCAATGTGACACCGTGCACCCTAAGAGCAGTTAAGTCAAACTGATTTAAACAAAGTTTTCTGTATTTCCAAATCAAAATGAACTTTTCATCCCATGAATACTTTCATTATTTTGATGTTTCATCCCAATTCAATGGAAAACAAATTTCAAAGTATCAGAATTTCCAGTGGGATAGAAATTCTAATTTTTGCTCAGCGCCCAGGATGACCATGTGTAAAAGGTGTTTGCATCTGTAGCGAACTTGCAACCCAGAGAAATTCACGAGGGACAACAGACACTCATAACAGCACACCTCTGCGTTTCATAAAGATTTTAAGGTCAGAAAGGACCATCATGATCATCTAGTCTGACCTCCTGCACATTGCAGAACCTCACCCACCCATGCCTGTAATAGACCCCAACCTCTGTCTGAGTTACTGAAATCCTCAGATCATGATTTAAAGACTTCAAGTTACAGAGAATCCACTATTTACACTAGTTTAAACCTGCAAGTGATCCATGTCGAAAGCTGCAGAGGAAGGCAACCCCGCCTCCCCAGGATCTCTGCCAATCTGATCGGAGGGGAAATTCCTTCCAACACCAAATATGGCGATCAGCTAGACCCTGAGCATGTGGGCAAGACCCAGCAACCAAACACCTGGGAAAGAATTCTCTGTAGTAACTTAGATCCCTCCCCATCTAATGTCCCATCACCAGCCATTGGAGATGTTTGCTGCTAACATACCATTGAAGGCCGTCTCATCATACCATCCCCTCCATCAACTTGTCAATTACTCCATGTGCAATTACATTTTACAAGTGTGTAAAAATGTGCAAAATCCAGCAGTTTTCCTTTAATTTTCTTGTGACAATCTATGTTTTTTCATTTCTTCTTGGAAGGTTTTGCATCTTGTGGCGTTTCGGGATCAAAATGCAACACTGTGTGCTGGAATCTGTAATCACTCTGGGCCCCTATTTCTGTATTCACAGAATCACAGAATATCAGGGTTGGGAGGGACCTCAGGAGGTCATCTAGTCCAACCCCCTGCTCAAAGCAGGACCAATCCCCAACTAAACCTTCCCAGCCAGGGCTTTGTCAAGCCTGACCTTAAAAACCACAAAGGAAGGAGATTCCACCACCTCCCTAGGTAACGCATTCCAGTGCTTCACTATTAAGGGGGCTACAATCTGCTTCATTTTAGGTAGTTAATATATTTGTAGCCTTCCTCCTCCTGACCAGCAGCCAATATGGCCCTCAGCTGAACACATTTTGGATAATCCCATGCTGTTGTGCCAACAGGATAAATCACTCACATGGATACTTTAAGTGGGGTAATATCTAATGGCAGCTTGTTTCTTAAAGCTTTTAAATATTTTATATTTTGATAAGCTGACCATTTTCAACCAAACAGTATGAGTGACCAAGAATTCAAGTGTGAGAAAACATTAAAGAGGCCAGTGTAGTAGTATTTACAATCATCCTTCAGCCAAAAAAAGGTTGTAATGGGAGCTGGAAATGCTGCAAACATAGCTCATTCTCATGGCATCTTCATCTACTACTAAATAATTGAAGAAGGCTTTATAAGCCATCAAAGAAGGCTTTTGAGACTAATAAGTCTCAAAATGTAATTGTAAATGGGGATTCATCACTGAAGGTGCGCGTTTCTAGCAGCGTCCCACAGAGATCTGTTAATGACCTGGAAGCAAAAATAAAATCATTACTGATAAAGTGTACAGATGACACAAAAGTTACGGGAATGTTAAATAATGAAGAGGACAGGTCACTGAGTCAGAATGACATGAATCGATTAGTAAGCTGGGTGCAAGCAAAACAATGTGTGTTTTAATATGACTATGTAAATGTATACATCTTGGCACAAAGAATGTAGGCATAACTTACATGATGGAGGGATGTATCCTGGGAAGCAGTGACTCTGAAAAAGATTTGGGGTTGGTGGTGGATAATCAGCTCAACATTAGCTCCGAGTGTGAAATGGGCTAATGTGAAATGGGCGAAATGGACTAATGTGATTCTCAGATGCATAAACGGAAATCTTGAGTAGGAGCAGAGAGGTTATTTTACCTCTGTATTTGGCACTAGTGTGACCGTGACTGGAATACTGTGCCCAGTTCAGGTGCTGACAGTTCAAGAAGGATGATAAATTGGAGAAGATTAGAGAAGAACTACCAAGAATGATTAAAGGGTTAGAAAACATTCCTGACAGTGATACATTCAAAGAGCTCCATCTATTTAAATTAACAAATACGAGGTTAAGGGGTGACTTGATTACAGTCTATAAGAAGCTACATGAGGAACAAATATTTGATAGTGGGCTCTACAATCTAGCAGACAGAGGTATAACAAAATCTAATGGCTGGAAATTGAAGCTAGACAAATTCAGACAGGAAATAAGACCAACATTTTTATCAGTGAGAGTCACTAACCAGTGGAACAACTTACCAAGGGTTGTGGTAGATCCACCATCACTGACAATTTTTAAATCAAGGTTGGATGTTTTTCTAAAACACATGTTCTAGGAATTATTTTGGGGCAGTTCTCTGGCCTGCGTTATGCAGGACGTCAGACTAGATGATCAAAATGGTCCCTTCTGGCCTTGAAATCTATGACTTCATCAAGAGATCATGGAAAGGCCCATAAAATTAGCAGTGCTGATGGAGTCTAATGAACTTTGCATCTGATCTTGCAGACTTTTGCAGCCCTGTTGCCCCCACACTCTACAGCCCTTAGGATTCTCCCTGACCTAAAAAATGTTCTGGTTCTTATATGCAAAATCCTAGATAAGCGAAATAACTCACTCCTCCCTTATTCCAGGATTCTGTCTGTGGAATCCAGCCCCTCACCCACTAGTAAAGGGTCCCTGAGGATAGGGGGAGCAAGTGCTCAACCCTCTCCCCTCTCTGATGGTCTCAGTGTGAGTGTAAGTGTTGGAGGAACCAACTAGGGGCAGAGCTCTTCTTGACCTGCTGCTCACAAACCGGGAAGAATTAGTAGGGGAAGCAAAAGTGGATGGGAACCTGGGAGGCAGTGACCATGAGATGGTCGAGTTCAGGATCCTGACACAGGGAAGAAAGGAGAGCAGCAGAATACGGACCCTGGACTTCAGAAAAGCAGACTTTGACTCCCTCAGGGAACTGATGGGCAGGATCCCCTGGGAGAATAACATAAGGGGAAAGGAGTCCAGGAGACCTGGCTGTATTTTAAAGAATCCTTATTGAGGTTACAGGGACAAACCATGCCGATGTGTAGAAAGACAAACTCCAGTCAATGCCCCCTCTGGCATTGCTCCAGTCATTGCTCCCCTCTGGCATTGCTCCAGTCAATGCCCCCTCTGGGGTCCCAGTGCCACTCAGATTTAGCCCAGCCGGCATGATGACAGGAGTCTGGGGAGGCCAAATGTGAGGGAGTGACCCTGCAACCCCATGAGCCAAGTCACAACTCCACTCCCACACATTTAGCCTAGTCAGGGGGGCAGGGCCAAACCTGAGCAGTGCTGTAGCCCTGGAGGTTGCAATGCCTGGTGTGGAGATCCAAACCCAGCCAGCCCCACAGCACAGGAGCAAACCCCCGCAGGAGGCAGGACTCAACCGAAACCACCCCAGGGCCTCCACTTCCAGACTATTTACTGGGTTGCAGCAGGCCATAAACATCTACAAATTGGTCCTGAGCCCAGAGAGGTTGAGAACCATTAGCCTAAGGGACACTTGCATGCACAGCTCAGACCTAGGCTGCTCGGTGCCCAGCAAAGTTCTGTGTCTAGTACGTTACACAAGAGATCCAGTGGGATGAAAGACTCCACATTCACCTTGTCCATGCATTAATCTGTTTTTCATAAGTAATTCTCAATGCATTCGGCAATTCTTCAAGAAGAGATCCAGTTACTAAAATGGATGATCTGTTAATGTCCAGAGGGCAAAGAATAAGGGCTGGGCTACACGACCACGGTAAATCGATCTAAGTTACATGAATAACGTAACTGACATCGACGTAGTGAATCCACATACTGCTGTGGCTACACATTGCTGCATCTCCCGTCGACTTCCCTTACTCTTCTCGGGGAGATGGAGTACACAAATCAATGAGAGCGCTCTCCCATCGATTTAGCGTTTCTTCACCAGACCCGCTAAATCGACACTCGCTGCATCGATTGCAGCAGTGCCGATCTACCAGTCAGAGCCTCTGCCAAGTGGAGTGAGCAGAACTGCTCCTCTAACTCAGCTATACAAATATTAAGCCAGGGAAGCCCCTGGACCCAAGGTCAAGCCAAACAACTCACTCCTTGCTGTGAACTCAGTTACTAATTAATAAGTAAGCCTCTTTAATGAGATATCTGGTCTCTGTCAGTGCAAATACTAACAGGAAAACAAGGAAAAGGAGTTTAGTAGAACGGAGCACAACACAAATCTCACAAAAATGTGGTTCATACTAGTTCGGTAACAGCTCAATTAAAAGAAAAGGAGGACTTGTGGCACCTTAGAGACTAACCAATTTATCTGAGCATAAGCTTTCATGAGCTACAGCTCACTTCATCGGATGCACTCAATTAACGTGCTCCATAGTCAGTTACCTCCTCTTCTGTATGCCTGCGATGTCAAACGTTTCCTCACCTCATCTTCAGCCTCTCACATTAAACTAGATGTTCTGGACTTTAGTCCTCACCACAGTCAGATGCCAAGTTCACACCTTGAATTGGCATCTCCTCGAGGAGAAATGTCTGCATGTGCAGTGTCTCGAGGAGGGATTGTATTCCCAACACTGGTTAAAAATAATATTTCCTGTAGTATAAAAGTAATTAGAATCACTGCTGAAAGGAGAAGCGCTTGGATTTGTTACAGTGCATTAGTCTTTCTATACAGGAATCACACACCCTTCTTGGGGGTTGTGAAGAGTGTTGTGCGACTTGACATGGGCACAAGGCAGATGTACCATAAGCAATAAGTATTTCACTGCTGGGCTCTCCATCTCTTGTTCACACACGTCTCAAAACAGAGGATCTTTACTAACGTGAAAGGAAAGAGGCAAATACACCAGATACAGAGACTACGGCAATTTGTATAGAAAAGACAGACAGCTTTGTTATTAGGTAATGGCCATTAGAGAACAATCCCAAAGCAAATGTTCGGGTAAACATGTTCTTATTCGGGCTCCTCAGATTTAATACATGAGATCACTCCTCTCCACACGCACAGATTTTCCATGCATTCCCATTCCCAGCTGCTAAAGTGTCCATGAGCAGACCTGCATGACCACAGATTTCTAGCCTGCCGAGCAGGAGTTTTAATGATGCCGTGTCAAGAAGCACTGCTGATACCATCTGCATTCACTAAGGTAATCACATTGAGAATGTGGCATGAACATGAGTGCTTGGAGCAGGACGATGATTAATGGCTTCCCGCCTCATGCTGCTGTGGAGATCAGTCAGCAGCAGAAGTTAGAACTGTCAGGAGGCAAGTTCAACTGGCAAGCCTCTCATTATTGATGTTTTGTTTTATTTTGTTGAAAAGAGAAAAATACCTCCGGGCCGTTTCCCTCCTTTCTGGAATACGGCAGTTGCTACATGCACCTCAGTTCCTCTCACCCCTCCCACATCAGGAGATATTTGGCCTCTGAAGAATAACAGTAGTGAACAGGCTGAATAAGGCAACAATCACTAGTAACTCCCAGCATCCCCTATTGACTTTCCCCTGCTCCATTTTACTGAAGCACAACCTACCACTGGGAGTTGGTGGATATTTTCCCTATGTTTTAGAAAAAGAAAAAAAAAGAATACATTATATATATTATTCCACCCAGCCCCCATTCTCAACCAGTTCTACCAAAATCATGGTCAAGTAAATTTTAAAATCCAACACGTATCGCAAGGTTTGGGCACTAACTCCAAATTTGTGTTTGCTATTGAGTTTAGAAGAGGACTAAGTAAGATCATGTGGGTATTTTTCAGTCTTTGTATCTACTTATGTGCCCTTCCCATGACAAACTTCTATAGGCATTTAAAAAACCCACCCTGGCATGATCTCTATCACCTCAGAGTAGAGCCATATTGAAATGGCCTGCAAGCATCAAGGCTCTCTGAAGCAGATCTTTTCCTTCTCTGGCATCACTGACTTTCCTGTGGGGGAAAAAACCAACTCTTCCTTTTGTCAGGTTTCAGAGTAACAGCCGTGTTAGTCTGTATTCGCAAAAAGAAAAGGAGTACTTGTGGCACCTTAGAGACTAACCAATTTATTTGAGCATAAGCTTTCGTGAGCTACAGCTCACTTCATCGGATGTGTGTGTGGGCGGGGAGGGGAGGGGGGAGAAAATTTTCAGGTTCTCTGTGCCAAATTTCTAAATCCAATTGAACAAAATCTTCGCTTAGATTTAATATGCTTTGATTTTGGACACCACCTTTTTTTTGCCTTTAACCTCCCCCCCACACCCCACACGCACTCCTTGTTCCTCTGGGAGAAAAGGGGTGGAGGCGAGGAAGAAAAACAATCGGAGAAAGTTGGGAAGAACTCACTTGCCCACACTGTATTTTTTTAACTTTCCTGTATATGTTTTCTGTGCAACATGGGTCCTGTCGTCCAGTCAGGGAACCTGGGCACAATGCATGTGAACCACAACCGTGGAGCACTGAGGCAGCATTTGTTTTGTTTTCATCTGCAAGTTTTCATCCCAAAATGTTTAGTTTGGGGGCTGAATGTTTTTAGTTTTTGATTTTTCACTGAAAGAAAAAAAAAAACAGTTTTCCAAGTAAAATATCCTATTTCTGAGCAGCTCTAATGTAGTAAGAAAAATGTGAGCATGCCAATAATTCATATCACAGAGAATCATCTTTCCAACAGGGCACCAGCTATGCCAAGGCACACTGGTAAGTATTGTGCTTTAGCTCTGGAAAAGAGACACAAAGCTTTCTCGACAACATTTTATCTTCCCTTGCATTCATTAATGGATAATGAATGTGCAATAAGTAGAAATACACCATTGATTGTCTGCTTTTACTCTCCTACAATGTTGTAAAGGTAACGGCTTCTTTCCTGTATATGAGGCTGACACAGGACTCTCATCTCTGTCGATTCCTCATAAACAGCTACTGTTTCATATCTGTGAAATCCGCTTCTGTGGCATCCATGACACCAGGCTGCCAATGACATTTCTTCAGCACCAATAAGCGAAGTCTGTTTTAAACTGCTATTTAAAAAGCAGACACGACACTCCACTTCTTCTGACCAGCGACTACAGTGTAATCCACCCCTTGGAGCATTGAGGCAAGGGTGAGATTAGTTGGCAGCAGGACCTGAATAACCCGGAATATAGTATTCTGGAGAGGACACCATCAGGGAAGAATTCTGTCAACACTAGCGCATTTGTGGACTTCCGGAGGGGAGAAAACACTGCTGAGACACAAGTCTTCAGACAGAGGGTTCAACAACTGGCTTTCAGCTCCTGGTGAATTTGTGCATGGAGAATGAAATAGGTGTAATCCTTCACACTTCCTAGGCGCTATCTGCACTGGTTTTCCTTTCTGTTTGAATAATAAAATAGATGTCCATACAAAGCTCAGGGCATCTTGACACATAATAAATATCAGCAAAACAAAACCCTGGCAGCATTAAATAATGATTCCAGAAGGGACTCTGCCAGCCAGCCACCTACAAGACAGCTCCTTGTCATCATCATCATACTGCAAAGCAGCATTTAGTTCCTACTCAGCATGTGCCCTGTAACCATGCTTACCTACTTCAAGTCTCTAGGCTCTAACCAGGCAAGCATGGACCCCAGTCAAACTCCTTTCAATCAGTTTTGCTCCCTTCTGATTCAGCCTCTTCTGCGGCCAGAGGTCCAGTACCGGGGTCAGGTTCCTTCTCTCCAGAGACTCAAACCAATTGATCCCAGTAACTTCAGCCATACTTGATTCAGTTTGTCTTAACTAATCAACAAAAGCACCATTTATTATCAGTAATTCAAAGACAGACATACTGGAGTCAGATATTGCTCAAAACATCAATAGGTTTAAATATACTCAGCATAGAAATATTACCTCTTTAGCTCCTGCTGACTCTGGAAATCTTAATCAGACTGTTTCTCAGCTTGTCACTGAAGGATCATGTGGCCAAACAGGGTTGAAAGGATTGGGATCTAGATTCAGGAAGAATTGCCTCTCTCTCAGGGTGAGTGCTTCTCCTTCTTTTATATGAGAACCATGGTTCTTTGTTGTCTCCAAAGACACCCAAACCCTCTTACACCAGAGAGTCAAGTACACATTACCTAATCTGCCTAAGCGGCAAAGAGTCCTGTGGCACCTTGTAGACTAACAGACGTACTGGAGCATAAGCTTTTGCGGGTGAATATCCACTTCATTGGATGCATGTAGTGGAAATTTCCAGAGGCAGGTATAAATATGCAAGCAAGAATCAGGCTAGGGATAACGAGGTTAGTTCAATCAGGGAGGATGAGGCCCTCTTCTAGCAGTTGAGGTGTGAACACCAAAGGACGAGAAACGGCTTTTTAGTTGGCGAGCCAGTCACAGTCTGTGTTTAATCCTGAACTGATGGGGTCAAATTTGCAAATGAACTGAAGCTCAGCAGTTTCTCTTTGAAGTCTGGTCCTGAAGTTTTTTTTGCTGCAGGATGGCTACCTTTAAATCTGATAGTGTGTGTCCAAGGACCTTGAAGTGTTCTCCTACAGGTTTTTGTATATTGCCGTTCCTAATATCTGATTTGTGTCCATTTATCCTTTTACGTAGGGACTGTCCAGTTTGGCTGATGTACATAGCAGAGGGGCATTGCTGGCACATGATGGCGTATATGACATTGGTGGACGTGCAGGTGAATGAACCGGTGATGGTGTGGCTGATCTGGTTAGGTCCTGTGATGGTGTCGCTGGTGTAGATATGTGGGCAGAGTTGGCATCGAGGTTTGTTGCATGGATTGGTTCCTGGGTTAGAGCTACTATGGTGAGGTGTGTAGTTGCTGGTGACAATATGCTTCAGGTTGGCAGGCTGTGTGTGGGCGAGGACTGGCCTGCCTCCCAAGACCTGTGAAAGTGAGGGATTGTTGTCAGGATGGACTGTAGATGGCTGATGATGTATTGGAGAGGTTTTAGCTGAGGACTGTATTTGATAGCCAGTGGAGTTCTGTTGGTTTCTTTCTTGGGCTTGTCTTGCAGCAGGAGGCTTCTGGGTACACATCTGGCTCTGTTGATCTGTTTCCTTGTTTCCTCATGTGGGTATTGTAGTTTTGAGAATGCTGGTGAAGATCTTGTAGGTATTGGTCTCTGCATTAGCCAGTTTGGGGCTGTTTCCTCCTTCACCCCGGCTCCCAACAAGGTCAACAAGCCATTTCCTCTTGGATTGAACCCTTCCAGTCATCAGTCTTATCACTTTCAGGATGGCCTTCCTACCACTGCTCCAGTCAGCTTTGGAGATAAAAGACTGTATGTGATGGATTCAAGTTTTACCCTGAAGCCAGCAGCACAAGTCATCTATGGGGAAATTACAAAAAGGTTTGCACATTGACAAAACAACCCCAAAGATAGAAATTGTGTGCCTCACATAGGAATCATGTTTAAACACAATTCCAGCTAAACCAGGTTCTAATACACAGGTTAGCCAGTGTGGACAAAGCCAAGCCAGGTTAGAACCATGACAACAGGGCAGGATGCTGGAGAAGTTTGCCAGTCCAGAAATTGCATGAAGTTATTAACTGTATTATTGCATGCCAAAGGTCCAATTAAAGATCTGGACCTCACTTCTTCAAGGCACTCCCCATGCACAAATGGAGACAGCACCCCCACTGCTGTGAAACAGTTCACACAAATGAATGTGACAAATGATAGGAGGAGGCATGAAGATAAGATCATGTGGTTACCTAGCTAGGTTAGCTACATGCACAACTTCCTGGTTCTCCGTGATCGCTGCTCAATCTGGGCAAAACTAGTTGACTCATTTCCTGTGGGCCTCACAGTTGAAGTGGGTGTAGACGAGGGATTTGAAATAGTACAGGGCAAGGGACATATTGATTATTTCAGGGAAGGCATTCCATGCACGAAGAGCATCACAGATGATATAAAGATATTTGTGGCAGAAACAAAGCCACTGACGATTCGACCATCAATCTGTGAACGCTAGTGAAAAGCTCTTCTTTGAACAGCTGTTTTGCACTGGGTCACATGGGCACTTCAGGTTTTTCTGATACTGGTTTTGTTTTCCCAGATTTTCTTACACAAAGTTTCTGTCCCTCTGCCAGTCTTTGTAAATCACAGCTCACAGGCATGTTGGGCAGGCAACGTGCAGCTTGTGAGAAATGGCATCGAAGTCACCTTTGGAGCCTCCTATGGGAAGGGGCTGGCTGTGGCTTCACAGCTCTGCTAGAAGCAGGTCAGGATGCAGGGATCCATGCATCTGTGCAGGAAGCAGCCACAGCAAAACACTAAAGATGGCCAGGCATGGGCTGGTTGAGGTGGGTTCGCATTGAGAGCTGTGCTCCATGCTCCAGTGCTGGTGCATCTAAATGGGCATGTGGCACCCCACTCGGCAAACTCTGCCTGTGCCTTTCTAATGAGTGGCTAAAACTAGAGGCTGGTGGCATCAGCAAGCAATAAATAACCCCTCCCCATTAGGGACTGAAGCGGTATGTTCAGGCAATGCCCATAGCTGGACTCTTGGCCAAACATGGGAGTTTATTTTAAAAGTGATTTGGAATCAGTCCAGATAAATAAGTTTGAAAACTGGATGCAGCCTGCTCCACCCTCCTCCTGGGAATGTGTTGAATAAGACCTGCTTTATCTGTACGACTGCCCTTCAGCACCATTATTCTGCAATTCACCCTATCGTGTAGCCAAGGTGAACAGACCATAAAGCCCTAATTTCATTGCTTAGTCCTAACTCAGAAACAAGTGAGTTGTTTGCTTTCCTTTTTCAGGCAGAGGGTTCACTTTACAATTCACTTTGGATGGGAGCACCAGCTAACACTGAAAGTCAAAGTACTGTTCTGCTTATTATTATAGCCAGACCTTACTTGGCTTTATCTCTTACAGACTGCAGTCAAGTGCCACATTCTGCTCTCAACTCTGCACCACGTATCCAGCAAATGACAGCAATGTCCCTGTGCATTTCCCAATCTACGGACGTTCTGCTGGCTTCCATAATGTGTGGGAAACTTCCAACTTGCACATTAAGTGCCCTGGCGATGGCTGGTCTCCAAAAGGGATGTGATCAGACCAAAACCCAGGAAGATACAGAACAATTACGATGCTCTTCACAAGCTACCAGCCTTCCTAAGCAGAATTCAGCTCATCTTGAATTGAGGAATGTAAAGTCAAATACATCATTTTAATGGAAGAAAAGTGTGCAGCTATGATCCCCTCAAAGGCCTAGGCAACAGAGATCTGACCTTCCAGGAATGGGTGCTTTAAATGTATTTCACGTCTACAAAGACATGTGTGTCAGGGTATTAATTAATTTAAATATTGCACACTTCTTTTGATACCCAATTTTTAAAGTAAGTTTTTTTCTCATAGCTGTTTGAGAGAGTAGATGATATTTATGTCCATGTTTTCTTTTAACTCATGAAGAGTACATGTTCATCCATAAAAAGTATGGCAACCATTATTTGATGAGAGATTGTCCTGTATCATCATTCATCTTTCCATTTGTAAACAGCAGGAGCTTTGGCGATGGGCACCCTATAAAACCCTAGATAAACAAGTTGCTGCTATTGAAGGTTTTTGCGAGCTCTCCCTATAAAGGTTGAGGCCCAGTGTATATGTGAGAGCCAGAATGAGGCCTGCGGTGGAACAAAACCAGGCCTGTAAACAAGGAAGGTAAATGCAATGGTTAAAATAAAGCAGTTTGTTTTCAGGTTCAAAGCTGCGGAGAAAGACTTCCCAGTAGGAGAGAAGGCTTTGGATTCTTTGACCATGGGATGTTGTTCCATGAAGGAGGAGTGCTGGGCAGAGACAGGCTCCACCTAACGAAGGGAGGGAAGAGCATCTTTGCGAGCAGGCTGGCTAACCTAGTGAGGAGGGCTTTAAACTAGGTTCACCGGGGGAAGGAGACCAAAGCCCTGAGGTAAGTGGGAAAGCGGGATACCGTGAGGAAGCACAGGCAGGAACGTCTGTGAGGGGAGGGCTCCTACCTCATACTGAGAATGAGGGGCGATCAGCAGGTTATCTCAAGTGCCTATATACAAATGCACAAAGCCTTGGAAACAAGCAGGGAGAACTGGAGGTCCTGGTGAAGGCAAGGAATTATGACGTGATTGGAATAACAGAGACTTGGTGGGATAACTCACATGACTGGAGTACTGTCATGGATGGTTATAAACTGCTCAGGAAGGACAGGCAGGGCAGAAAAGGTGGGGGAGTAGCACTGTATGTAAAGGAGCAGTATGACTGCTCAGAGCTCCGGTATGAAACTGCAGAAAAACCTGAGTGTCTCTGGATTAAGTTTAGAAGTGTGAGCAACAAGAGTGATGTAGTGGTGGGAGTCTCCTATAGACCACCGGACCAGGGGGATGAGGTGGATGAGGCTTTCTTCCGGCAACTCGCAGATTGCACACCCTGGTTCTCATGGGTGACTTTAATCATCCTGATATCTGCTGGGAGAGCACTACAGTGGTGCACAGACAATCCAGGAAGTTTTTGGAAAATGTAGGGGACAATTTCCTGGTGCAAGTGCTGGAGGAGCCAACTAGGGGGAGTGCTTTTCTTGACCTGCTGCTCACAAACCGGGAAGAATTAGTAGGGGAAGCAAAAGTGGATGGGAATCTGGGAGGCAGTGACCATGAGTTGGTTGAGTTCAGGATCCTGACGCAGGGAAGAAAGGTAAGCAGCAGAATACGGACCCTGGACTTCAGGAAAGCAGACTTCGACTCCCTCAGGGAACTGATGGGCAAGATCCCCTGGGGGAATAACATGAGGGGGAAAGGAGTCCAGGAGAGCTGGCTGTATTTCAAAGAATCCCTATTGAGGTTACAGGGACAAACCATCCCGATGAGTCGAAAGAATAGTAAATATGGCAGGCGACCAGCTTGGCTTAACAGTGAAATCCTTGCGGATCTTAAACATAAAAAAGAAGCTTACAAGAAGTGGAAGATTGGACAAATGACCAGGGAAGAGTATAAAAATATTGCTCGGGCATGTAGGAATGAAATCAGGAGGGCCAAATCGCACCTGGAGCTGCAGCTAGCAAGAGATGTTAAGAGTAACAAGAAGGGTTTCTTCAGGTATGTTGGCAACAAGAAGAAAGCCAAGGAAAGTGTGGGCCCCTTATTGAATGAGGGAGGCAACCTAGTGACAGAGGATGTGGAAAAAGCTAATGTACTCAATGCTTTTTTTGCCTCTGTCTTCACGAACAAGGTCAGCTCCCAGACTGCTGCACTGGGCAGCACAGCATGGGGTGGAGGTGACCAGCCCTCTGTGGAGAAAGAAGTGGTTAGGGACTATTTAGAAAAGCTGGACGTGCACAAGTCCATGGGGCCGGATGCGTTGCGTCCGAGAGTGCTAAAGGTGTTGGTGGCTGTGATTGCAGAGCCATTGGCCATTATCTTTGAAAACTCATGGCGATCGGGGGAAGTCCTGGACGACTGGAAAAAGGCTAACGTAGTGCCCATCTTTAAAAAAGGGAAGAAGGAGGATCCTGGGAACTACAGGCCAGTCAGCTTCACCTCAGTCCCTGGAAAAATCATGGAGCAGGGCCTCAAAGAATCAATCCTGAAGCACTTAAACGAGAGGAAAGTGATCAGGAACAGTCAGCATGGATTCACCAAGGGAAGGTCATGCCTGACTAATCTAATCGCCTTCTATGATGAGATTACTGGTTCCGTGGATGAAGGGAAAGCAGTGGATGTATTGTTTCTTGACTTTAGCAAAGCTTTTGACACGGTCTCCCACAGTATTCTTGTCAGCAAGTTAAAGAAGTATGGGCTGGATGAATGCACTATAAGGTGGGTAGAAAGCTGGCTAGATTGTCGGGCTCAACGGGTAGTGATCAATGGCTCCATGTCTAGATGGCAGCCAGTATCAAGTGGAGTGCCCCAAGGGTCGGTCCTGGGGCCGGTTTTGTTCAATATCTTCATAAATGATCTGGAGGATGGTGTGGATTGCACTCTCAGCAAATTTGCAGATGATACTA
Source organism: Chelonia mydas (assembly GCF_015237465.2). Classification (NCBI taxonomy): domain Eukaryota; kingdom Metazoa; phylum Chordata; order Testudines; family Cheloniidae; genus Chelonia; species Chelonia mydas. The sequence continues at coordinate 131,950,517 of NC_051246.2, read as the reverse complement.
AACTTGGAGGAGTGGTAGATACGGTGGCAGGTAGGGATAGGATACAGAAGGACCTAGACAAATTGGAGGATTGGGCCAAAAGAAATCTGATGAGGTTCAACAAGGATAAGTGCAGGGTCCTGCACTTAGGACGGAAGAATCCCATGCACCGCTACAGACTAGGGACCGAATGGCTAGGCAGAAGTTGTGTGGAAAAGGACCTAGGGGTTACAGTGGACGAGAAGCTGGATATGAGTCAACAGTGTGCCCTTTTATTGCCAAGAAGGCCTATGGCATTTTGGGATGTATAAGTAGGGGCATAGCCAGCAGATCGAGGGAAGTGATCGTTCCCCTCTATTCGACATTGGTGAGGCCTCATCTGGAGTACTGTGTCCAGTTTTGGGCCCCACACTACAAGAAGGATGTGGATAAATTGGAGAGAGTCCTGCAAAGGGCAACAAAAATGATTAGGGGTCTGGAACACATGACTTATGAGGAGAGGCTGAGGGAACTGGGATTGTTTAGTCTGAAAAAGAGAAGAATGAGGGGGGATTTGATAGCTGCTTTCAACTACCTGAGAGGTGGTTCCAAAGAGGATGTTCTAGACTATTCTCAGTGGTAGCTGATGACAGGTCAAGGAGTAATGGTCTCAAGTTGCAGTGGGGGAGGTTTAGGTTGGATATTAGGAAAAACTTTTTCACTAGGAGGGTGGTGAAACACTGGAATGCGTTACCTAGGGAGGTGGTAGAATCTCCTTCCTTAGAAGTTTTTAAGGTCAGGCTTGACAAAGCCCTGGCTGGGATGATTTAGTTGGGGATTGGTCCTGCTTGGAGCAGGGGGTTGGACTAGATGACCTCCTGAGGTCCCTTCCAACCCTGATATTCTATGATTCTATGATTCAGTCAGAACAAACATTGTCAGCATGGATCACCAGAAGGGAAGAGCCCTGTTTAAGCTGGGCAATGCTTATGGTGGACAAACCTTCAGACTTATCTTTCATGGTGTTTCCAATTCTAGAAATATTTGGAGTGAAATCCTGGCCCCGTTAAAGTCAATGGACATTGACTTCAAGGGGGCCAGAATTTCACCGTTCGTTTTCTTCTGAAAGCTCCAGCTCCTGGAGTTAGGTGAGAATCTCAGCTTTCATTTTAAAAAAAAATAGCCTTCATCATTGCAGAGAAAAGTTTGAAAATGCCATCCACTCCTGGCACACCACCAGGAAGGCAAATAAAAAGGACACTGAATGTTTTGTTAAAAATAAACCTTGTGTTGGTTTTAAGCCACAATCCTCATGAGTTTGGAGGCCTGACTCCTGACTTCTTCCTACAGCTTTCAAAGGGCAGCACTTGGTCCTAAGTAGCAGATTCAAGTCAGTTAAGCACATGCCTGGAGAGAACCAGCCTAGGCTTGTCATTGGTTGCTCTGGCCTGTCAGTCAGGCTTCTGGTCCAGTAACTCCCTCAAAACAGCCCCCACCACTATCCATGTCTCAGACATCCAGGATAGAAAGTTCTTGGTGCACCGAGATGCCTTCCCTTTTCTGGAGCTACTCCATGGATTCCATGCTCAGTGTTGCCAGATAAAAACGTTACTTTGCCTCCCCCGTTTCTTCCCCCATGTACTGCTTGTGTGTGTGTGTGAACTGCTCCTTGTGGCTTCCCCAAACTGGAAAAACTTCCAAAACAAATTGCCAGGTTGACAAGATATTACGAGAGAAAAGAATCTGGTGTAAAAATACATCAGTGCTTCCACGGTTGAGGGACAGTCTGTGTATTATTAATACAGGAAGCTCATGGGAAGAGAAAGAAATTTCTTATTTCTACAGTGAGAGCTGGTTTTTCAAATTAAGATGAGCAAACAAGCCAATGTATGCTCCAGGACCTGGTCAGATAGAGCTGAGGAGACTCGGTGCTTGGATCTGAACAATATATTACATCTCAGTAAAGTGGCAGTGCGGTTTTGTCATCTCATCTCAGATAACACAGTTGTGATTCTTCTAACAAAAGCAATTCTTCATTCCCTTCTCCCTCACGCATGCCTACTCCCACTGTAGGCTCAGAAAGCAGGAAGATGTCAATCACTCCCTTTGACTCTGACCCCAGGAGCAGCTGAGACTCTCTCGACACAGAGGATTTCAGCTTGACAAAGCCCTGGCTGGGATGATTTAGTTGGCGTTGGTCCTGCTTTGAGCAGGGGGTTGGACTAGATGACCTCCTGAGGTCTCTTCCAACCTTACTATTCTATGATTCCTTCCTTAGCCGTCTATGGGACCAGGGCACTGGGCTGTGGCTGACCTCTGGCCCTTCACCCAGATGCTGAGTGTGAACGAGAGAGGGAAGTTCTAATATCCTGAGTGCTTCCTCAAAATGTCCTCAGTGTCTGAACAGCATGAAAAATCAGCGAACCACAGAAGCGGAGCAGGAGACAAAGCAGGCTGCTTGGAGATTGGAACCTGCCAGGATCGGACTCTTGGCCTCTGTGTTTCCCTACCAGACTTTGGCTTCCCTCAGGTTCTCCTTGCAGGCCTGTACCTCGCCATTTCTGCTTCAGGGATACAGTGCAACCCCTCTTACATCCTGGGATGGGGCTAATAGGTCTCACCCGCAAGCAGGAGTCAGCAGGAATCTCTCTGCATACTTCTGTGGGGTTCTGAGGCGCCGCATTCCTTGCCTCATTAGGGAGCAGTCATAATAACAGTTGCTGTAGAGAAGTAACTCTCAAAGCCCATAGAATGAAATACAGCATGAGATCCTTTCTACCATTTGATTATTTAAATCAGCTCTAGAATTCATTCAACAGCTGCAATGTCACTTTCTATTACATTCTATAGGTGCTTCCATACAGGAGAGCCACTTACTACATTTTTCAAACATGTTCACTGCACCTGCTGAAATCATTGTTTTTTCATCCTTATTTGATGCTCATGGTACTTATCGAAAGCACGTAATGAAGTCTGTATGTACACAGCTGCCTGAGGCTGAGTCAGTAAATATTCCACCTCCTCTATATTTCCACTTTTTAGAAAAGCACTCAAGATCAACGGTTGGTGACTTGACTATGGTGATAGGAAAAGATTGTGTCCTGACTCAGTAACAACCAGGATTGTCCAGGCGTCTCCAGAAATTGAACCCTAATCTAATTAAAGGTTAGGTCATGTGATAAAAATGCCAGGAATATGTCCAACCAAATTAGGCCACCCTAAACCAGGATGGGGAAGGGAGAGAAAGAAAGAAGAAAAACCAAGAAGAGAGTAAGGTAGGGGAGATGAAAGTTACAACAGGAAGGGACAGCTTAGATCAGTTCTACACAGAACTTCTTAGCCATCTCCCTTGTAGCTGCAACATGGACACATCTTTACATGGCTCAGTGCACCCCTAATATACAAATGATATGACAAATCTGACCTTGCTCATGACACTCCACCTCTTCTCCTTAAAGTGGTTGGCAAAAGGTGGCTCTTTGAGAGCAGCAGAAACAGTGGCTGTTTGGTCAGGTCTCAGCAGCAGGTCCCGAGGCAGAAGGCACTAGCTGGGAGGAATCATAGAAGTGTAGAACTGGAAGGAACCTCAGTAGGTCATTTAGTCCAGTCCCCTCGTGGCAGGACTAAGTAATAACTAGTAACAGCTTGTGCCAGAAGCTGGGAATGGGCAACAGGGGATGAATCACTTGATGATTACCTATTCTGCTCATTCTCTCTGGGGCACCTGGCATTGTCTGCTGTTGGAAGACAGGATACTGGGCTAGATGGATCTTTGGTCTGACCCAGTATGGCCATTCCTATGTTCTAGACCATCCCTGACAGGTGTCTGTCTAATCTGTCCTTAAAAACCTCCAATGACGGAGATTCCACAACCTCCCTAGGCAATTTGTTCCAGTGCTTAACCACTCTGACAGTCAGGAAGTTTTTCCTAATGTCCAACCTAAACCTCCCTTGCAGCAATTTAAGCCCCTCGGCCATTTCTCTGTGGCATGGTGGGAGAAGGGAGATCCCAAGCAGTCATGGTTTTATGTTTTTCCAGAGGAAAGACCATATCCTTGGTTTTTTTACAAAAAATACCCTGTGCTACGGTTTACAATCAAAGCCCCAGCTTGTCTTGTCTTCATTGATAGGTGCATATAAGGTTTGTTAACCATATCCCTCGGGTCTTTTTTTCTCTCCATTTCTGAAGAGCTACAATCGGCAAAATAAGCCTTGTTAAAGGCTTGGACAGAAGGAACATTACAGTGCTAGAGAATGTGGAGAGCACATGTAATGAATTCCTTTCCAAGGGAACAAACCACTGTGCAGAAACTATTAAGCAGCCACATGAAAACATCTGATCTCAATCCCTATTTGCATTAGAGATTCTCTAATGGCTTGTAAGGATGCTGGCGAGCTCTCAAGCAGTCAAGTGGGGAAAAAAAAACACTAGAAATCATTAAGCAAAATTAAAAGGACAATTTTTTCTCTTCCAAGCACCATCTTCTCCTGTACTGTCCATCTGAGCTTGCTGTTCATTTCAGATTCACTGCTATATAGCGTCACACTGGGAGAAATTCTTGGCTCTGTTTGTTTTCATTATTTATATTCAAATAAAATTAGGGAAACCCTTCTAATTGAGCCACCAACATATCCACCATGCCTAAACTCCTCCCTGACCCGTTCTGCTCCTCACTTTCATCATGTCACATCTCAGATCAGGCCCTGTAGACACTTAATGAACATCCTTACCTCATGGGGACTTTTTGCACCCTGAAAGATAAGCGTATGCATAGGATCATGGAATCACAGACTTCAAGGTCAGAAAGGACCGTTATGATCCGCTAGTCTGACCTCCTGCACAACGCAGGCCACAGAATCTCACCCACCCGCTCCTCTAACAAACCCCTAACCTATGTCTGAGCTATTGAAGTCCTCAAATCATGGTTTAAAGACTTCAAGGTGCAGAGAATCCTCCGGCAAGTGACCCGTGTCCCACGCTGCAGAGGAAGGCAAAAAAAAACCCAGGGCCTCTGACAGTCTGCCCTGGAGAAAAAATCCTTCCCGATCCCAAATATGGTGATCAGCTAAACCCTGATTATGTGGGCAAAACTCACCAGCCAGATACCAGGAAAGAATTCTGTGTAGTAACTCAGATCCCACCCCATCTAACATTCCATCTCAGGCCATTGGGCATATTTACCACGAATAGTCAAAGATCAATTAATTGCCAAAATTAGGCTATCCCATCATACCATCCCCTCCATACATTTATCAAACTTAGTCTTGAAGCCAGATATGTCTTTTGCCCGCACTGCTCCCCTTGGAAGGCTGTTCCAGAACTTCACTCCTCTGATGGTTAGAAACCTTCATCTAATTTCAAGTCTAAACTTCCTGATGACCAGTTTATATCTATTTGTTCTTGTGTCCACATTGGTACTGAGCTTAAATAATTCCTCTCCCTCCCTCGTATTTATTCCTCATATATAATTATCGAGAGCAATCCTATCTCCCCTCAGCCTTCTTTTGGTTAGGCTAAACAAGCCAAGCTCCTTGAGTCTCCTTTCATAAGACAGGTTTTCCATTTCTCGGATCATCCTAGTAGCCCTTCTCTGAATCTGTTCCAGATTGAATTCATCCTTCTTAAACATGGGAGACCAGAACTGCACACAGTATTCCAGGTGAGGTCTCACCAGTGCCTTGTATAACGGTACTAACACCTCCTTATCTCCACTGGAAATATCTCTCCTGATGCATCCCAAGACCGCATTAGCTTTTTTCACGGCCATATCACATTGTCACAGGAGTGGGCCTTAGGTCATAATCTCTTCTCGGAAAGGATTGATTCTTCCCATTTCTACTCTAGAGGGTCCAGCACAAATACATAAATAATTGATCAAGTTCCCTGGTTTGGTCAAAGGGGTGGACCATCGGCAAGTGTTGGCGTATATCAGAGGTAGCAGTGCACGAGCATGTGAACAATGAGCACCCGAGCGCCAGCAATGCGAGAAAGAGAGAGCGTGAGCTGATGCAGTGTCCCTGACATGCACTCCATGTGCTGGCGTCCAGGGGACATATTAGCAGTGATGCTGCTGCCCCTCCATCACTCACCTCCTATTACCCTGGACACCATGGTAGTGAGACATTGTACCACCCATCAGCTCTCACTCTCTTGCGTCTCTCTCCTCATTCCTACCCACTCGCCCTTTGTTCCTTAGCCTGCTCCTGAATCTCTCTCCTTTCCAGAGCAGCGCTAACAGCTCTCATTGCTACTGGCTAGGGACGCTATGCCTGCAGAGGGAGCTGCCAACAGCCACCACAAGTCTGATTCCACCTGTGTTGATGCCTCCTTCCTCACCTCAGGTCAGCCGGGTGGCGGGCGGGAGGGCCAGTCACAGCTGTGGTGCACTGGAATGCTCTCCACACAACAGTCTGTAATGCATGGGAACAACATTGTTTGTAGTTTATTAGATTTGTTTAAAAAAAGTTAGAAACACAGGATTGGAATGGACCACCTGGATCTGGTTTTGCAACCATGCCCCTCCTGGAAACCTGTCTGATTTCCTGCCACTTGGCCAGCCAAGTTCCTCCACAGCCCACCTGCTGGATGGCTTCAGAGTTGGGGATCCCAGAATTTCCAGGGTTTGCTTACCCCTTGTCAACCAATCTTCGGCCCCTGAGAGCCAAAGGTCAACCAATCAGATGACCCAATGTATGGACTGGAGGTGGGATCTTCAGAAGCACAAAAGGTCAGTCTGAGATTGGTGAGTGGGAATGTGGCCCCCTGCATTCCTTCCCAGGTGGCATTTGTAAGAGCAACCTGATTCCCCACAACCTGTATCTAGAGTGAGGCAGGCCAGGATGGATTCTTGAAAAGTTCTGAGAGCGGAAAGTCTGCTCCCCCTGTGTCACAGAGAGACAGAGGGAATCCGTTTTGGGAAATTTCACCCAGCCACACGAGTTTTCTCCTGGTCAAATACTCCCAAATACCTTACTGGATTTATTTTTCCAATTTGGGGGACTAATCTATTCAATCAATAATTTGTTGCAGTATTTTACCAACTCAGTTACTGATTGAATGCTGTTAATCAAATTAATCATTCATCAAGTAATGGCAATATTTACACAACAAGTATTTTTCTGGTCTTCAAACCAGCTCTTTTTCTGAACGAATACATGCCATGCAAATATGACTGCATGTTCTTTGTTTGACACATTAAAAATAGCAGTAGGGTTATCAGGCATCTATATTCTTTCCTAGGGAGGGAAGAGGGGAATGACCATCTTCAACAGTGAAAAAAGAAAAGACACCTTAGAAGCTGGCAAAATATATTTCTCCAAATAGTAATGTCTCTCTCTCTCTCTCTCCTGGAAAATACTGTATTGGGAAATATTGGCCCAGATTTGGATCCTAGATCAGTGTAAATCCAGAGTTACCTGGTGGAAATAATTGGAGGCATTCTGGATTTACACCAGTTTTACTGAAAATATGGGCCATTATTTTCATTGCCCATTGCTGCCAGCGAAAGGAAAGGAGAGGCAAATATTGAACAGGGAATCCAGAGAATTGGGAAAAAAACCCCGAACAACACATTTGATACAGTTTAAGGCTGTCACACATTTTAGACTCCTCCTTACCACAGCTCTGTAGTTCTCTCACTTCTTCAGTTCTGTGCTTGGCTGTGCATTAGGCACACTGCTCGGGTGTAACAGGATGCTGAGGGCGTTAGTGACAAACCAGGTAATGCACAGAAAGGCACTGGGCTACAGTGCACAGTCTGCGGTAGTGTTCACACTCGCACAGGGTTTGGGTGCTGCAGGGTGTTAGGATATAGATATTCAGGCCTGTCTGTAAAGGCCTGTACTCTAAGAATTTAGGTGTATTCTTATCACTTGGCTAGTTCTAGAGGTATAAAAGAAAGAATCAAAATCACTGTCTGCCGGGGTAAGGGCCTTCTCTCACTGTGACAGTCTGAGGCCCTGTGCTTAGGCTAAGGCCTTTGGCTAAGCAGCAGAGGCAGCCATAAGCTAGGAAGCGACCGGTCACCTCCTCACATCCCAAACTAGTCACATTGAAATCAGGTGCTATTGGGCCGTTAGGATACAATCCTGTCCTGATAGTGCCTATCACCTCCAGAGAAAGGGAAGTGCCTAGAAAATGTAAAAGGAAACTTAGTTTGGTAGCATCCTGTCTGGCAAGAACTCACTTATCAATAGCTGGGATGTGAAATCCTCACTTCTGTATTGTTTTGTCATTATAGTTCCCACTTTGCTATTGTTTGTCTGTATAATCTCTGTCTGGTTCTGTGATTGATCCTGTCTGCTGTATAATTAATTTTGCTGGGTGTAAACTAATTAAGGTGGTGGGATATAATTGGTTACATAATCATGTTTCAATATGTTCGGATTGGTTAGTTAAATTTCAGGAAAATGATTGGTTAAGGTAGAGCTAAGCAGAACTCAAGTTTTATTATATAGTCTGCAGTCAATCAGTGAGTGGGTGGGTGGGGGAAAGGGAACAGGGAATGGGGGTGGGGAAGGGAATCATGTTTTGCTAAAGGGGGAAATGGGAACAGGGAATGGGGGTAAGGAAATTGGAATCATCTTTGGCTAAGGGCAGGAATGGGAACAGGGACACAGGTAATGCTCTGTGGTGTCAGAGCTGGGAAGGGGGATACTAAGGAAGGAAACTGGAATCATGCTTGCTGGAAGTTCACCCCAATAAACATTGAATTGTTTGCACCTTTGGACTTCGGGTATGGTTACTCTCTGTTCATGTGAGAAGGAGCAAGGAAGTAAGGGGGTGAAGGAATACGCCCCTTAACACAGGGCATGGGGAAGGGACGAGAGAAACAGATTGTGCTCATAAGTGTGCGTTTTTACCCCAAGCGGACACAAGCTAACTGCGTTGCTTTATCTGATATATGTGCAATATTTGCACCAAGGTGAGGAAAGCCACCATCTTGTCTCTCTGCACATTGGGCCAGGGCCCAGGAATGCTCTGCAAAGAGGCCTGTGGGCTTTGCATGGCCGGATGTAGCATTTGCTTTCCTGAGTGGTAACCCACTGCTCTGGCCCAAGCCACACTTCCAGCGAGCTGGTCTCACAGGGGCACAGAGCGATGTTTTCAATGATTTTACACCTACAACCATTACAGAAAACAGGCCAGCTACTGGGTCTAGCCTGAGTAGAGGAGGAGGGCATAGGAAACACACACAACTCTGACATCACTTGTGTGCCCTGATGCTAGAATCTGTCCAGAATCAGTCATCGGGACCAGCTATAGGGGAGGGCAATCAGGGCGGCTGCCCTGGGTGTCAACCCCTGGGCGCACCAGCTTAACATCTGGAAGGGCACCAAATCATTGGTGTGCTGGTTTTGTTTCTGCTTTTTTTAACCCCCACCTCTTTGGGAGGGTGGGGAACAAAAAATGTTTTCCACCCTGGACAACAAAATATCGAAGGCTGGCATGTCTTTACTACACAGCTATTGAGCAATGCATAAAATCAACAGTGTTCATCCATTCCTGTTATCTATCGTTTGTATTCCAGCAACTCCTAGGGGCTCCAGTTGACACCACAGCCCCATGGTGCTAGGGGCAATACTGACAGCTAGCAACAACACAGCTGCTGCCCCATAGAGCCCCCAGTCTAAACAGAGAGCTCAGAAAGGGATGGGGGAAAGGAAGGACTAGAGCCTCCCTTTTGTACAAGAACTTGAGACATACAAAGATTCAGCGTTGTGCCCAAGATTACACAGGGCCTTAACCACAAGTTCTCCCTTCCTCTCTCCGCAACAGACCTGGATCGTGTATAGCTCAGAATAACCCCAGTAATGTCCCGTGTATTCGTGTGCTGCTTACGGACAGACTGCTGCTGCTCTCCGCCCGTCTCCTGAACGCTGGGGTTGACAGCCCCCGGAAGGTTCACTGAGATTTTCCATGGTTTGTGACCCACGATGACAGCGGTAACTGCTTCTTTGTGGATTTCTGAACAGCTGCTATCACTGACAAACCTGCTGACATTGAGCTCTGCTTTGTTGGATGGCCCAAGTAGCTGCCGTTCCCTTCAAAGGTATGCAGGGAAACGTAAGAAATTATTGGAGAGAGGGGGAGGGAGGGAGAGAAAGAGAGAGAGAACTGTGCACATCTGGAGAGGATGACAAAGTGATTTCCTTAAACTCAGCACTTGCCCAGCGGAGAACAGGAGTGAAGAGGAAACGTCTCATCAATATTTGAATAGCTGATCACGTAACTAACTTGACAGGCCATTTATATGGAGAGATTAGATCATTGTATCGTACACTCTGGGTTCTGTTCTGCCCTCACTTACACCTTGCAAACCTCAGCTTGCTGCAGAAGTGAAATGAAGAAGAGAGACGCTGCGTCTCTCATTTTAACTAGGTGCAAGTGCTGTGTTTTGTTCCTAAATGTACAGACACCACCAAATCTGCATCATCTTCATTCTAACTTAAAGACTCTAACTGAAAATACATTAAACAAATACATTTCCGGGATAAATAATTACCCACTATTATATTTACGTTATTTATATAACAATTAATAAAATCCCCAATTAGTAATGCATGCATATCTGGGATACAGAAGGGGTTCCTCTTAGGGGCTAGGGAAAGACCTAAAGGAGGATGAGGGAATGAACTGCCCCAAAAGGTCTGTCAGCCTCCCCCCAACCCTCAGTTCTGGGAGTTCTAGGGTGGGGAGAAGCCCCTCCACCAGTGCAATTTAGAGCAGTACTAAATTACACCAGGTGCTAGTTTAGACCAAGCAGCCCCCAGGAAGGGGATCGGGGGAGGAGATAGCATAAAGCATATAAGTCCCTACTTCCCAGATACGCTGGTGCATGCCTGGGATCAGGGACACGCTGTCTGATGTTGCAGATTAATGTTTTGTGGGTTCGTTTGGCTTAGGCTGGCCTGAGTCAGAGACACGTGCCACCGAGTCCTAAACCCTGTTCTGCTACTGATGCTGCATGGGGCCGCCGGCATGTTCTCAGACCCCTCCGCTCCCAGAAGTGGGGGAGTAGCACCCAATCACGTTGTAAGCCATGTTTAGCAGTGCCCAGTCCTGCAACTGGCTTTGCCCTGGCACAAGGAGCCTCAGACCCCAACCCTGCAAACACTCCTGCGCATGCTTATCTCTGTCCACATGTGATGAATTGGGAATTGATTAATTCTGTGAGCGATTATGACCCCGGCACGCCTGCGTCAGGCAGCAAACCCATTCTGAACGTGCAGTCTTTTGCCTTCGCTCTGCTCTGTTTGCCTCCTTGTTGGCTGGAATTCCAAAACCTGACGGGGTGGCTAAAGAACAAAGGTAGAGGGGAGCCAACTCTTAAGCACCCAGGCTTTGCAAATCTATTGACTCTAGACAAGACTGGTCCCTGCTCAGAAATACTGGTTTAGGCAATGAACCACCCGGCAGGGGATTGTGCTGTTGACTAATATATGCTGGTTAGCCTATAAATATATATCATATTAATAATATGTATTACCGGCAGCACATACATTAGTATGACTTAATCACCAAAAACATTAAGCACCAATATTCTAACAGTGGCATAGTTTAAACGGCCTATACCATAATCCTGATCACTTATACTAAGTATCCCATAACTCCTTGCATTTGCTGAAGTAACCGTTTGGCACAAGCAGATGAGAAACTTGTCAATATCAAGGTACATTCGTTCTATGTCTTAGCACAAGCTAGGGAAATACCTTCACGAACCGGTACCTGGAATGCTAGTATCCAAACCAAAGGTAGGGAAGGAACAGAATGCCAAGTTAGGGAACTGGGAAAAATGGATGGGTTGGATTTTAGTGACATGTAAAAATCCAACACCATCAAATTAGGCCTGAATAGACTGGGAGTGGATGGGTCACTACAAAAACTAATATTCCCCCTGCTGATACTAGCACCTTCTTGTCAACTGTTTGAAATGGGCTACCTTGTTTACATTGGCCTCATTAGCACTACAAAAGTGATTTCCACCCCTTCTTGTCAACTGTTGAGAATAGTCCACTTCCACCTTAATTGCACTGACCCCCCCCCCACTTGGTAAGGCAACTCCCATCTTCTCATATGCTGTCTATGTATACCTCTCAACTTTATTTTCCACTCCGTGCATCTGATGAAGTGGGTTTTAGCCCACGAAAGCTTATGGTCAAATAAATTTGTTAGTCTCTAACAAGGTGCCACAAGGACTCCTCGTTGTTTTTAACAATATTTTAGAAATTCCTGGGAGATAAGCCACATTTTAAGTACATATAAAGGTCAAAGCGCTTTCCTTGTCTATATGACAGACAGAGAATAAAAAGAGAGGGAAAGAATTCTATGTAAATGCTGTATAATAAACTTAAAGCCCAATGAATGTGTGAGAGGAGACATTAGAATCCTTTGTTGTACAATTTGTAAATAGTCACATTAGTCCATGCTTTGCTCTCAGTATTGTAAATCTTGAGACTTGGGGTCATGTGTGTAACCTGTTTACACTAAAAATGCAGGGAAAACATAAAAAGAGCCAAGATAAGGAGCCAAATGGCATTGCAATGCATCACCTCACTTGCTTAGAACTGAACAATAATGTTAGAGAGCTGACAAAGAATCTAAAACTAGAACAAGATCAAAGTGGGAAATTAAAAGAGCAAATGGAAGGTTATAAGAAACTGTAATGCCTTCAACAAATGAAGGGAAGAGTAGGGGCTTGTCAGGAGAGATGCAGCTAGCAAGAGGGAAAATTAACTATGCTGGTGAAAACAGGCTAAAAAAAATTAAAATACGCACGTTGCTGTGCAGAAACACAGCAGGGCAGGGCATTCCTGCAATCCATGTGGCATACAGAGAAAGTAACAGGTACTAAGGGGAATAAATTCAGGTTTTGTGGGAACATGTAGCAAACCCCACTCTCCTCCCAGAGCCAGGATAAAACCCGAGAGGTCCTTGGTCCTAACCCTCTGCTCTAACCCATAAAACCCCATTTCCCTTTGAGACTTCATAATATAACCTTTTCTGCCCTCTTACACTACTCCTTTGGCTCAGAATGCTGAACTCATTGCTGCTCCTTGTACTTTAAAATAACCTCATAGAATTAATTCATCTCTCTCAACTCGTGTCTCTCCAACTTCCTGCATTGCTTTTGCCTCACTTCTGCCCTCTCTGTCTTTTAAATATTATAGTTATAATATATACTGAAACCCCCATCACAGAAAGATGAAGTGCCCATCTTTAAAAAAGGGAAGGAGGAGGATCCTGGGAACTACAGGCCAGTCAGCCTCACCTCAGTCCCTGGAAAAATCATGGAGCAGGTCCTCAAGGAATCAATTCTGAAGGACTTTGAGGAGAGGAAAGTGATCAGGAACAGTCAGCATGGATTCACCAAGGGCAAGTCATGCCTGACTAATCTAATTGCCTTCTATGATGAGATAACTGGCTCTGTGGATGAGGGGAAAGCGGTGGACGTGTTGTTCCTTGACTTTAGCAAATCTTTTGACACCGTCTCCCTCAGTATTCTTGCCAGCAAGTTAAAGAAGTATGGGCTGGATGAATGGACTATAAGGTGGATAGAAAGTTGGCTAGATTGTCAGGCTCAACGGGTAGTGATCAATGGCTCCATGTCTAGTTGGCAGCCGGTATCATGCGGAGTGCCACAAGGGTCGGTCCTGGGGCCGGTTTTGTTCAATATCTTCATTAATGATCTCGAGGATGGTGTGGATTGCACCCTCAGCAAGTTTGCAGATGACACTAAACTGGGAGGAGAGGTAGATACGCTGGAGGATAGGGATAGGATACAGAGGGACCTAGACAAATTAGAAGATTGGGCCAAAATAAATCTGATGAGGTTCAACAAGGACAAGTGCAGAGTCCTGCACTTAGGACGGAAGAATCCCATGCACTGCTACAGACTAGGGACCGAATGGCTCGGCAGCAGTTCTGCAGAAAAGGACCTAGGGGTTACAGTGGACGAGAAGCTGGATATGAGTCAACAGTGTGCCCTTGTTGCCAAGAAGGCCAATGGCATTTTGGGATGTATACGTAGGGGCATTGCCAGCAGATCGAGAGACGTGATCGTTCCCCTCTATTTGACATTGGTGAGGCCTCATCTGGAGTACTGTGTCCAGTTTTGGGCCCCCCACTACAAGAAGGATGTGGATAAATTGGAGAGAGTCCTGCAAAGGGCAACAAAAATGATTAGGGGACTGGAACACATGAGTTATGAGGAGAGGCTGAGGGAACTGGGGATGTTTAGTCTACAGAAGAGAAGAATGAGGGGGGATTTGATAGCTGCTTTCAACTACCTGAAAGGGGGTTCCAAAGAAGATGGCTCTAGACTGCTCTCAGTGGTAGCAGATGACAGGACAAGGAGTAATGGTCTCAAGTTGCAGTGGGGGAGGTTTACGTTGGATATTAGGAAAAACTTTTTCACTAGGAGGGTGGTGAAACACTGGAATGCGTTACCTAGGGAGGTGGTGGAATCTCCTTCCTTAGATATTTTTAAGGTCAGGCTTGACAAAGCCCTGGCTGGGATGATTTAGTCGGGGATCGGTCCTGCTTTGAGCAGGGGGTTGGACTAGATGACCTCCTGAGGTCCCTTCCAACCCTGATATTCTATGATTCTATGATTCTAAGTAATTAAACAAAAGACATCATCAAGGTAAAAATTTTACTTTAAATAAGTCCAGTAAATTAATTATTTTAACCCTTCAGGAATGCAACAGCCGACGATACTCACTTCTTTTGAGCTATAATTGCTAAGCAACAGAAATACTAAGTCTACTTCTAATCCTAGCCATTAACTAATACATGAAATCTGGGTTTTCCTTATGTCTAGATGGTCGGATTCTTAAGATAAAAGTAATATAAAGTAATGGAAACTGCCTTAAGTTAGCTAATTTAATACAACAATGTGGGCAAATAACTTAATAGGGATTTTTGTCAATTCCGATTAAAAGTTTTAAACTTGTTAAATGTTTAACTCTTTTGATTACTTTTTTTGTTTTCTAAAATGCATTACCTTAATAACTTGAAGCTCTTAATGCCTTATCTTGTATAGTTATAAATACAATTTTGGCAACACTCATCTTTAATTTTGAGTGTAACCTATATGCCATGTATGTTGCCCTATGCTGTTCTGTGCTGTGAGTCATGTGACTAATTTTTGTTTTGTTTTGTTTTTGCAACAAAAGCCAATTTTTACACACATAATTATTGTAACAGGGTCCGCTCACCCCTAGGGCACCTCTCACTGGCTGCTGGGGATTAGCTCCACTCACATCCGAAGCCCCCTTCCGACACTCATTCACACACTTTGCCATTTCTCTCTCGCTGCAACTCAGGTTGCTCTTTCTCCATTCCTTGGTCTTCTGGTCAGGTCACTGAGTGTTTTCCTTTCTGGGGTATCAAAGTCCCACTGCACAACTGTCCTAGGCAGTTTTCTGCTTCACTGTGCAGCCTATGCCCCTTACCCAGTGGTGGGTAGGAGAACCCGGGCCCACGCACTACTCCAGGTTTCAGCCCAGGAACCCAAACCTTGCTGCTCCTTCTTCAACTCTGTCAGGCTCTTTCTCCACCCTCCTCCAGGTTCACCCTTGCCTCAGGACCAGGACTACCAGGCTTATACTCCTCCTGGTCTCCCCCTTTCCTTCTCCACATCTGGAGATGGGTGCAGGTTCATTCTGCTGCAAACTTCCTGGCTTTATCATAGCCCCACCTGATCCTTTCCAGCTAGGCTCTATTCCCCCTCAGGGGTTGCTTATCCAGTCTAATTTCCCTCAGGGGTGGCCTTTCAAGGCTGCTATGGGGTGAACTCCATCACAATTATTAAAACGTGGGTTTTTTTTAAATATAAGTGGTACCACACTACTTTAATGTTCTGTTTGGGTTAGAAACATCAAACAACGTTTTTTTGCAAAGCTCAAAAAGGCCTCAGTCATAAATACATGCGTGTGTGTATGTGTGTGTGTGTATATATATAATGCCTCAGTAAATAATGCAATTACAAAAAAAAAAGTTTTCTTTTATTAATCAAAGACTTTTTATTCAAAGAAAAAATGGTAGGGGAAAAACCTCAATATGAATGCAAAGGTAATATTAATAAAATCATATTTTAGATTTCTATAAACTTGTTTGAGCCTTTATTAAATATTAAAATATAGTCAAGTGTGTTATAACCAAAATGTCTAAAAATATAACTATACACAGTATGTCTGGTTACAGTGCAAATTGTTAAAGCTAACCAAACAATTTCAACAGGTTTCTACCTTTGTATCCCAAGCACATCCAAGTGTCATGAAAGTTAAATACCCTCAAAGTGTTTGCATAAACCTGGATTTAAACTTCATTTTGTTTTAATTTTGTACGACTTTCTTTTGTGTTATGTTAAAAAAGTATTGGTTATTAAAGTTAGTGCTTTCAAATATTTAACAAAAGTTTAATTGCTCTCACATGCAAACTAACTCTAAACACGTTTGGGTAAAAATTCTGTTGCTCACTCTTTTGCTGAAACAGAATGTTCAGTGTGGGAAAGCAATACACCTTCTCACACAAGATTGGCAACACCTATTTTAACAGTCAAGCCCTGTATTATGAAAAACTAGTAAAGCACATGTTAAGGAGGTCATTCAAAAACTGCAAAAATCAGAGTAAAAAGCCAAAAATAAAGAGTAAAAAAACGATCACTGGACACAGGGGGCTGAAGGTTTTAAAAGGGCAGAAGCTGGTCTGCTTGGGGGCCATTTTCTCCTACCTACCCAGCATTGTCATGGCCTCATGTGACTGGGCGGCCCACTTTCCTGAGCCCAGCTGCCCCCAAGAAATCTGGAGAACCCAAAAGACTTGGACCCCAGCCCAGAGAATGCCCTCACATTGTGAGGAAACTGAGGCAGGGACATGCATTCAGTGTTTATTGTTTTGTGTGATCTGTATGGTCCTGTGCTTTGATGTGATTAATTTAAAAAGAGCATAAATGTGTTAGACTCTGGTCAAAGTGTCTCTCTGTATGTTAGCTGCTTCCCAGATGCTACATGCCCCCAAGAGAGCGGAACTGCCACCAGCTGTGTCGCACCCTTGGGTGGAGTTCTGGGAGAAGGATGTGTTTAAGTTCCAGGGAGTCTGAAGGGTCCATGCTGCACCCAGAGGGGCTAGGGAGATGGACAGAGGGCTCCAGCATTTGGAGGGGATGCCAGATAGAAGATCTGTGCTCTGAGAGTGTGTCTAGGGACTCTGAGATTGGGGCAATGGCTGGACTCAGTTCAGGCCCCAGGAGCTTGTAAAAATCCCAGAGATCAAGAGCACAGAGTCTAGGATTCCGCTCACAGCAGTCCCAGGGGGTAACCAAAAGGGGGCGCTCCCTAGGATCTGGCACACTGTGTGAATGGTCTCTCACATCAATGGGAGTATCCACATGGTTAAGGTTAAGCAGCAGGGCCTTCATCGGTAAGTTCTTTGGAGCAGGGACTGTCTTCATTTTGCAAATTAAAAATTAATTACAACTTGGGGTGGCAAGTCTTGGCAAGTGCTTGCCCATCACTTTGGAAATGTAAAGTGCTAGGGAGATGTTAAGTATTAGTTTTGTATTATGTGCCTAGACCCAGCCAACAGGAGGGGATGGTTAGATCTCGTATGGACATAAAAATGAGAAATCACATTTAAGATTCCAACACAGGGACATGAGGGTAAATCCCCTTGAAGAGGTCTGATGTTCCCAGATACCACCACCCTAAACACAGATCACTGCGTGGAATGTCAGACCACATAACTGGTCAGTTAGTCTGGGAGCGTAATGTAGTGAGATCTCATTCCGTGGGCAACTTAGTGATAGCAAGGTAATGGAGGTGTCGTTTGAGTCTTAAAAATCTACAGAATCATAATTGCAATAGGGTCACCCTCTGCAGAGCGGGAAGGCGTTCTCTTGCTGTCCCTCCCCCAGCCCCACAACATACAGCTCCAGGTCCTCCAGTTGGTGGAAAATTTGATCATCATCGGCATATATGCAATGTGTCCAGCCATTTAATGGCATCGTCATCAGCCAGGTGCAGAGTCAGGAGCCCGCCGTCAAAACAAGTCAAGGGCTCTCGACAATGATATGTGACATAGTCTGAAGTTGACCACAGCTGCATCGTGGGTCATTAGAAAAAAACCCATTTAAAGAGATGGGTCTCAGAGTTGCCCTATCCTTTTCGAAACCGGTTCGGAGATCACCACAGGCGCCTTGGCGGATCAAAACCTGGTGGACAGTGACAAGAGAGTGATTAATGATTGTCATCACTGACCACTCGTTGCATCAAGCAGATTCCACTGTCATGTTCTCTGGTGGCATAAATGAGCACAAAGGGCACCTAGAAGATGGGTGAGCTGTAGGTCACTATTCTTATGGATCTTAGCCAGCAGTGTGAGAGAAGCCTTTTCACGGTGAATATGGGGTGGAGCTATGTTGCTAAGTATCAGTAGCCATGGCAACAGAGCTGCCCATTAAGTCCTGGTAACAACACATGTCGCTTTTTTAACCAGCCTTGTGTGAGACAAGCGACACCAGACAGGAGCACAGTACTCTGCTGTTGAATAGCAGAGGGCCAGGGATGATGATCTAAGCACCCAGGCATTTGCACCCCAGGTTGAATAGGCCAATTTTTGGAGCAGGTTGTTCCGAGTGCTGAATTTGGCTGCCATCTTCCTCGAGTGGTTGCGGTGCATTAAATGACCTATCCAATGTCATGCCGGGGTAAACTGTGTCTGGATCATGCTGCAGGCATTGGCTGTAAAGGAAAATGTTTAACTTGTGGCTTGCATTTGCATTATGCAGATGGAATACACTAGAAAAGGTTTTAAAGAAGCTCGTCTGCAGGTGCCATCGACTACAATAGTCTGCCATGAGCTTCATACCATAATTCAAGACCTCATCCGTTTCCGGGAAGGACTGAGCTTGGTAGATGCTGCAGATGTCATTGGCATGGATAAACTTGTGCGAAGGTACAGCTGGCAGGTCACTGAGGTACACACCGAACCATATCGGTTAAAGAATTGAGCCTTGAGGGTGGCCATTGATTTGACATTGTTGGATCTGATTCAAAAGCCCTTTCTCCCATGAACACAATGGTACCAAACATGACACACTTTGAATAGTGATGTAGCTATATATATGAGAAAATGTTTAAAAATCAGTGTTCTCAAAATGATAGTTTAACACAGAGGTGCATTACTAACAAAACATACATTGATCTTTGCAAAAAGAACAGGAGGACTTGTGGCACCTTAGAGACTAACAAATTTATTTGAGCATAAGCTTTCATGAGCTACAGCTCACTTCATCAGATGCATTCAGTGGAAAATACAGTGGAGAGATTTATATCCATAGAGAACATGAAACAATGGGTGTTACCATACACACTGTAACCAGAGTGATCAGGTAAGGTGAGCTATTACCAGCAGGAGACCGGGGTGGGGGGACCTTTTGTAGTGATAATCAAGGTGGGCCATTTCCAGCAGTTGACAAGAACATCTGAGGAACAGTGGAGGGTGCGGGGGGGAATAAACATGGGGAAATAGTTTTACTTTGTGTAATGACACATCCACTCCCAGTCTCTATCCAAGCCTAAGTTAATTGTATCCAGTTTGCAAATTAATTCCAATTCAGCAGTCTCTCCTTGGAGTCTGTTTTTGAAGTTTTTTTTGTTGAAGAATTGCAACTTTTAGGTCTGTAATCGAGTGACCAGAGAGATTGAACTGTTCTCCGACTGGTTTTTGAATGTTATAATTCTTGATGTCTGATTTATGTCCATTTATTCTTTTACGTAGAGACTGTCTAGTTTGACCAATGTACATGGCAGAGGGGCATTGCTGGCACTGATGGCATATATCACATTGGTAGATGTGCAGGTGAACGAGCCTCTGATAGTGTGGCTGATGTGATTAGGCCCTGTGATGGTGTCCCCTGAATAGATATGATCTTTGGTGATCCTAGGGAAGTTAGCCTTCACATGTAGGACTGAAAACATTTTTCATCAAAGTCATTGTCAGTGTCATCTCTCTCTAGGGCATCACGGATGGTCACCCAGATCCTTGTAAGCATGGCACTCACACATCTTCATACAAGTCAGGCTGTTGAATACACACTTGCAGTGTGGAGAGCATGTGGTTATCCCAGGCAGGCTTAAAGTTTCATTCAAAATTCGATGGCACTCTGGGATTTTCAAGAAAAACTGGTAAAGATCATTTGGATGCTGTGTTATGATCAACAATCTCTCTCACCAAAACGTTCACTGTTGTCTTTGTGTTCTAGGCCTTTATCTGAACCAAGTGAACAGAAGGGAACTGGCAACCTTAAAACAACCCAATTTTCTCTCTGAAATTCATTCGATATGGCAAGGTCGGACTTTTCTACACCTTTGATTTCAGTGAGACATCAGGCAGTCATTGCAGAAGAGCTGGTTAAATCTAAAGCAAAAAAGGATTTCACGAAGTCTTCCAGTGCTACGAGGTGCATATTCAAATGACCAGTCCTGACAGCATGAAGTGAGGGAAGCAAAAACTCAACCATCTTCATGTATCACCACCACACCCTCTCCAAGGATGCCTTTTGTCTTTGTTCCAGTTCAACCTCATCAAATTCCTTTATCCATGCTGGGATACTGCATCTCTCCATTGTGTGCAATAGGTCATTGAGAGCAGACTGTACACTGGATACACGGGCCTGGTTTTTTAAGTCCTCTACCCTTTGGGAAATGACTTCAAACACATCAGTATGGGTTAAAAGAAAGTAAGTAGCATTTTTGAAGGGCTACAAGCGTTTGGGTATGTGCTTCTACAGCAGTGGTTCCCAAATTAGGGGCGCCGCTTGTTCAGGGAAAGCCCCTGGTGGGCCGGGCCGGTTTGTTTACCAGCCACCTCCACAGGTTCAGCCGATCGCAGCTCCCACTGGCCGCAGTTCACTGCTCCAGTAATAATATTATATTATTATTATTAATTAATTAAAATTAAATTAAAATAGAAATTAAATTGATCAATTAAATTAATACCATTAGTGCACCCTAGATCAGGCTACACTGCAGCTGGGGGTCCCGGCTGATGGCCCTGCACACAGGGCTCTGCTGCTTCTGTGCCTGGGGGTCTGCGGCTGCCCCCAGATGCTGGGCACAAGCAGCAGCGGGGACCCCAGGCGTGCAGGGAAGGGCAGCAGGGATCCCGGGTTTGGGGGCAGGTCAGTGACTACTGTAGACCTAACCTGCTCTTCCTGGAAAGTCTGTTCACCAAAAGTAGTCAAACTGTCTGAGCCTCCATGACCCTGCAGGCCAGGAATCAGGGAGGAGGAAAAGGGACAGGTGGGGACATTGTGGAGTTCTCCTGGATCCAAGCTGAATTCTCAGAGCCAGGGAGCAAGGCTGGGATTACATCCCAGCACAGCCAGACATTGAAGTGAACTGTCAGGCAGCCTGAGCAGAGACGGGACAGCTCTTGGGGAAGAAGAATTGTCACTGAACCGGGACTCTGGAATCTTGGTTCAATTCCAGCCTCCCTGGGTGACATTACGCAAGTCTCTTAATCTTCACAGCTCAGGAGGGAGGATGGTAGCACCGCTTCCTTTGCGTCCCTTGTTGCTTTGCAGCACCCAGCACGATGGGTTCCTGCTCTCTGTCTGGGCCTCTAACCTACTCAGGGCTGTGCACAGGAATAAAAATCTGGCCGCTTTTGAAGGGGAATTTTCTGTGCCCTCCCAGCCGGAGAAGCTGGTTCTCCCCACCCTGGCTCGGAGCTCGGGGCCAGTGCAGCTCTCTCTCTTCTGACAGCTGGAGGAGCTGGATCTCTCCCCACGGACTGAGGAGCTGTCATCTCCCACCCCAGCCCGGGGCTGCGGGAGCTCGCTCTCCCCACCCTGGAGAAGTTCTGTGCCCGCACTGATCGAGAGGGAGGCATGCCCCTGCTTGCCCCCCCTGCACACGCCCCTGACACTAGTGAAGCCCAGATACCTACAATAAGTCAGGGGAGCAGTGTGCTGCACTCCTTAAAGGGCAGAATTTCTGGTCTCAGCACAATGTCTTTAGGGCAGGGTTTAAAAATGGAGATTTGAGACCAATCAGAATGTCCTGAAAAATAGGTTGAGGGGATGACATCTTTCACTGCCCCAAGTCCACAGACAGAGGAGAAACCCGTGCCCGTTATTACTGCCTTCCAAACTCCTCAGGCAGAGCCCCAGCCCCACACGACCCCGTGGCTCCACATCACCACTTATCCCTTTTTGGCTTCCCTCTTTTGCCTTTCAGCACAATGCACCCTCACTGCTCAGCCCACCTCCCCGTGCAGCCCAGGCCAGGACACCTCTCTCTCATCATCTCAGCAGCTTGATGTACACTTTCCTCATGGCTGAAAGCCCCACACAGTGCAGCAGCTTGCAGGCTTGGTTCCAAAGAGCTCTGTCGGCTAAGAAGCATGCGAACTGTATCAGCTTTTCAGCGCAGGAGAAAGATTTCCACCTGGTCGGAATTACTTGCAACTCAGTGCCACAGGGACTAGAAAGAAGTACTTGGTTTTACCCAAGTCAAAGGCTCACGCGGACTCCAGAATTATTTACTGGACTAAATTCTGCATTCAGTTGTACCTGTGCGATGCCGCTGGAGATCACTCTGCTGAATTCTATGCAGCAGCTCCTCAGTGGGAGTAGATTGTGATGGTCCATTGAAATCAACAGAGCTATGAGAATTGACACCAGCTGAGTTTCTGCTCTGAGATCTTCCCCAAGACAATGGTTTATAATACTCATAGGCTGTGAAGCCATGTTAAGTCTATATTATATTCTCACTCTGGCCCTCATTTTGCAGACACCGAAGCTTGTGTGTAATTTTACTCACATGAGTAGTTCCCGCAACCTGCTGCAGCATTTGCTGGATAAGGGCTTTTCAAATTACAGCTAAACAAGAGAAGAACGTGGGATCTTGATTTTTTGAGACAACTGCACAGACTCACTAGGTGTGGTCAGTTCCAGCCATGCCCACCAACTCCCCACCCAGAACAGCATCAGTTTAGCAGTCATTCAACTCAGAATTACACTGAAAGACACACAAATGAACAATATTCTTTTCATCTTCAGGTTATGTCATGTGAACAGTTCACGGGAGAAACCAGTGCTATTGTTAAGGAAAATATGACTGGCTGTTTTGTAAGCTGAAATGTTTGCTTAGCAAACTGCACAGAGTTCAAAGAGTTGAAATGAAATGACATCTTAAATAAAGGGCTTAGCTCAGCCAAAGAGAAGAAGCACAGAGTGCTGGCAGTACATTATTTATATCAGTTAACAGTAAGTAGTAATACCACAACATTAGCTGCAACATCGCTGCTCTAAGGTTAAGATAGAGTTTGTATTATAAACCTCAATTTAATACTTTGGCAAGCTCAGATCACATCAGATTGAAGCTACAATACATATATACACACGGTGCGCCTGAACTGAGTTACACAATGTGCCAGCATATCCTTGCTCGTGATTGAAATGCTGTGCACCACGATTCTTCCAAACATTTTTTTTTCATATCACTAGCTGTAAAACTGGGGTATTTTGAAAAGTAAGTCACTATACTAAGGTCTTCTTAAATGTTTAAAATAGTGACTTACAATGTTCATTGGTCATGGAAGCACATGTTCTGTCTTGATTCACCCCTAGGCAAACAAGACGTTCAACGGGCTTACAAAGGGCATAAAGTCAAGGCAGAATTTGGACCGCAGCATTTTTAAGTGGTAGATGCTGTGTAATTTTTTTTGCACATTCTTATCAATCAGAATGCTATTCTATTAAACAGGAAACTATGGAAAGAAACAAAAGCCTGTGTTTACATGTTAAAATTCAAACACAAATTACTAACGGCAGAGAAGTTATGAGTAATGGCTGCCTTTCGTGCCTGCTAGGTATTGCTGCATCTGTGGAGTACATATATAATTTACTCAGTTTAATGGAAGTTAAGTCTGAGACTTTCATAGCAAGGCTTTTACCCCAGGCAGTCCTTTAGCTTCCGTAAATTCTGACAGTTTAAGGAACTCATAAATTATAGGCCACTCAGGGAGACCTACGATACACTGGTATGTAGAGCTAAAACCAATGAGTTATTTTTTTTAAAGCAATCCATTATCATAGCTGCTTAGGATCAAATATGTGATCCTTTTGACGTTGGGTTAAAATTATCAATAGCTCAAATGTAAGTGTACAAAACATTGGAAGCACCAGGCTCCCACCCCTACATTTTACCCAATCGACTTGCCAATATAAACCCCATTTTATGTGAGATTCTGATACCCTTCCTCTATGAGTAGTCTCATGTCCGTGGAACTACTTGTGCAGAAAGGTGCTGTTCAGCGCAAGTAAAAGTATTGGAATCTGGCCCTTCGTTTATCAGGCATTCGTCTGGACTACACAGTCTAGTAGCTTGCATTTCACTTGTTTAAAACATTCATAAAATTAGCACCAGACAACTTTAACATTTTGATCAAGTCTGTATGACCTATCGAGACATGCCCTACAGCTTCAGGAAATGGAGTATCAATGAACACACATTGCAGTTTAACCTAAAGATCTGATTATCAGCAGCTATCTCCTCCTAGCCTTCCCTTTGTCAAAAAATGTGTTCAGCAGCTTGTTTTCATTTACAGGCATTACTGCCCCACTATGGTTGTTGTCATTACCATACAGCTAAGGGTAGCCTAGAATTCCTCGTTACCTGTAAGGGGTTAAGAAGCTCAAATAACCTGGTTGGCACCTCACCGAAAGGACCAATGGGGAAAGAAGATACTTTCAAATCTTGGGGGTGGGGGTGGGGTCGGCTTTGTTTGTGTGTGTTTTCTTGGGAAGCAGAGAAGCATCAGGTCAGAAAACTCCTTCTCCTATAAACCATCCTAAAAGTCTCTCATATTACAAAAATTGTAAGTAAAAGCCAGGCAAGGCGTGTTAGATTATCTTTTGTTCTGCTTGTGAATTTTTCCTTTGCTGGAGGGAGGTTTATTTCTGTTTTTTGTAACTTTGAAACTAAGCCTAGAGGAAATTCTGCTGTGTTTTTGAATCTTTTGTTACCCTGTAAAGTTATTTTCCATCCTGATTTTACAGAGGTGATTTTTACCTTTTATTAAAATGAAATCCTTCTTTTAAGAACGTGACTGGTTTCTCTATTGTCCTAAGACCCAAGGGTTTGGGTCTGTGATCACTTTGTAACCAATTGGTCCGGATATTATTCTCAAGCCTCCCCAGGAAAGGGGGTGTAAGGGCTTGGGAAGGTATTTTGGGAGAATAGGAACTCCAAGTAGTCCCTTCCCTAATTCTTTGTTAAATCACTAGATGGTGGCAGCATACCCTCCAAGGGAAACAAATTTGTGCCTTGGGGAAGTTTTAGCCTAAGCTGGTAGAAATAAGCTTAGGGGGGGTCTTTCATGCAGGTCCCGAAATCTGCACCCTTGAGTTCAGAGAGGGGAGGGAACCCTGACAGTTGTGCATCAAATTTGGGTCCAAACAGGCTACCCTGGAAACACATCTCAGGTCAATGCAATATTAAGTGTTCAATAAGAGAAATGTAAACAATTGTGGAAGTCCAAGCCGTACGTGTACACAACATACGTTAGAGCTGCAGTCCAAGCCCAGAGGTGGAAAGCAGGCAGGAATACCACTGGCAGATGCAGTTACATCAAAAGGGGGCATGAAAGACACCAGGCAGGAGCAGTATAACGATGGCCTAGATAAAGGCCCTTAACACACCCTCACACACAATAGCCACATTTGTAGCTTTTTAAAGGGAGGACTCAACACCAGCCCTAGTGACAGGGCTGTCCGTTAAGGCTGAGTATACAGAGGGCAAAAGACACTGGTATGTTTAAGGAGCTGCCCTACAGAGAAGGAGAGAGGGGCAAAGTGGTGAGCTACTGCAGGCTGACACAGAGACTGACTGGGGCGATGGGTCTGCAGCAAAAAGGCTGTAAGTGGGTGACCAGGCAGAACTGGAGGAGCATCAGGGCTAAGTCAGGTCTACACGGGGCAGAAGGAGGATGCCAAGCCTGGGCCAGGCAGTACGCGCGCAGGTCTCTGTTCTTTTAAATCCACTTCTCTCGGCACTGTGCAACTTTTGGCAGAGTAAACCAGGCTGTGCTGGAGCAGCTGCTCTTGAGTCACTGCTCGCGGTCACTGTCCACAGGCTTTTGGAGGGAAACTTTGGCACATGTCAAGTCCATTAGGCCTGCCAGGTACCACAGTCGGCTTTCAGGGAGGTGCACAATCTGGAGGCCCAGTCAGGGAGTGGTTGGGCCACACAGCCCCACCCTAAAGAGAAGTGGAGGTGCAGGCCTAGCACTTGAAAGGGGTATGCTCAGGGGACTGCTAGAGGCTCTCAGATAGGGCAGCCGATCCAGGGACCATGAGGCCTCTCTTCTGTTCTGTGGTGACCTCCTGCAATATCCCTTTTGGCTATTCAGATAGAAGCAGACCACGGGAAGGCAGTGAGCAAACACAGTTCAGCACTGATGCATTTTGTTTAACTTGATTCCATTAGATATGTTTTTCCTCATGAGGGAAACCCAAGGGCTCCAGATTCTCCATAGAATGCAAAGAACTGGTCAAGACCACACTCCTCCACCCTGTTTGGGGGTTCTCGGTAACCTTTTACTCACACCTTGCGCACATTTCCCACCCAGATGGGAGGAGAGAATGAGGAGAACCGTTGTCTTTGGACAAATTTCCATTGTTTGTCTCCATGTACGTTTTGGACCCAAATGAGATGCAAATATCAGCCTCCCATGCACAGCCCTAGCCAAATATGGAAAGTTAAGAAAACACTGGAGCCCAACAAACGTCTACAAACTGACAGTGGCTGAGAAAAACTGAATGCAAACATATTGATATAGATACTTACTTGGCCCTCGTTGATGTGTTGTCTGAACACCTCACAGTCATGGATGGATTCTGTCCTTATGCCACCACCGTTGTGCTATCCGTAGCTTACAGGTGGGGAACTGAAGCACAGAGTAGATGAAGTAACCTGCCCAGGGTCATGTGGGAATTCTTTGCCTTAGCCAGGAATTAAATTCAAATCTCCTGAGTCCAAATGAAGTTCCCTATCCACTAGGTCACTTGTCCTTCCCTAGGTCACACAGCCTGTAACAAGAGAGGGGGCAAGGTCAACAAACTTCCTGCAAACTACCTGACAACACCTACCTTAAAAAAAAATCCAGTTACAAGTTGCCAATAAGCCCCTAGAGCTCTTTTTCCTAGCATTCTGGAGGGGTGCATACATTTGGAATGCTTTCTGGCTTTGAAAATTGAATTATAACAATAACGGAGGCACTCTTCTTTGGACTCTATGGGGGTACTTAGAAGATTTCATTTCTGGGGGACTGACTATCAGTTAATATCCCTGTACATAATTATGCTACATGCAGGAAAGAATTACAGGGAAAACTGCTAAATTCTCACGATGTATCTGTCATCTGAATTCCAAACACAATTTATTACTGAGAAGTTATTGACCCTCAGAGAAGCGAAAAAGAATGGATCACGCTGAAACACAGGGAAATACTGCTACAGGCTTCTTTGAACAAATGTAATGGGATCTTTGCTTTCCCTATAGGCTGGTCACACTTAAAAGTTTCTTCCAACACAAAATTTTCTACCAGTTAGAGAGAGACTCCCTACTCTGTTGGAATGCTGCTGGAACCAATAGTATCCCTCAAACCAGTGGATATTTTGTAAGTGTGACAACAGTACAAGTCTATCCCCGTTCTGGGAGTTGGTAATATTGATATGTTTCATAAATGGGATCCACTGCTAAGTTATTTTGACTTCAGCATGATTTTTCATAGCTGCTTAGTCGCACAACTGTCCAGTTCCTTTGCTCAGCAATACCTGAGATATCCTTGCTGTAGAAAAATGTACTGGACTAACCAATACAAACATTTTCATACTTTCTCCAGGCACCATCCATTATATACACTGAATCCGGAATATTTAATGCTCAACTCCAGAGTTTGTTGCTCTTTGATCCCTGTTGATAGAATTCACTGTTTTTTCTTCTTTCCTTTAACAAATGAAGTCAACCTCAGATGCTCTTAAAAAATTCCCTCGGTGAGTGGATTTTCATGAACATATTTCTGTAACAATCGTTCCATGCCCCGGTTCTCTTGCAGTGTGTTGCTACCTTCTGTTTGCTACCTTCAGAAATAAAATTGTAAAACACAGAAACAATTGCTATGAACATTTTGTCATCCTTGCTGGTATCCTCAGCTGGAGCAATGGCCTCCTGAATCTGAATTAGTGTCTTAAACAGTTTATTCATTCATTACAATCTGTTCTTTTATTTTCAGGATACTGTATAGTTCCAGGAACTCCTGCTTAAGTTCCCCCCGCCGCCCGAGCTATAAACACCAGATATGCCTAATCTTTCTTCATTATTCTTCCCATCCCAGTCTTGTGGCACTTTGGTCTGTCTCTGCTGTGCAAATCCAGTGTCATCAATGATCTGGAAAAGGGGTAGTGAGATGGTTTGGGAATTAGGTGAAACACATATGTAGATAAATATGAATTACCCACTTATTGTCAGTAGTCACAACACTGTATTTAACAGGGGATTTTAGTAATTGTTTTGATAGGAGGTTAGCAATGACTTGAAGCTGTAAGGTTTGGATACAAACTTTCTTCCAGTGTGTGTGTGTGTGTGTGTGTGTAGCAAGGGTGAATTTAGGGTGTTTGGTTTAAACCCATGGTGCATACAGAGCCAGTTCTCTGGGTCTATCCAAGCAGCATCCAGTGCTGGACTAAGGGGTTGGGTCGGGGTGAAGCTGTCTGGCTAGCTTTCTGACCAGGGCCAAACTACCTCTCAGTATAACTTAGGGGAGTCCAAGGGCCGCTCTCAGGGACACTAGCTGAATGGTCCTCGAGAGGCTGCTGTCCCCCCCGCCAGCCTAGCCACAAACTTTATGGCTCTTCTCCTTTATGGGCATCTGCTCACGGCTCAGTGATTACAATTCCCCGGAGCACTCTGCTACCCACTAGGGTAATACCTTCAGCGCACAAGGGGGACTAGAGCACGACTGACACCCTGACAGGAAACTCCAACTTTTCCCTTTGACACAGGCCGCTGCAGAAAATCAGGCTGGATCACTTCGGAGAACAGCAGATTTCCAGCACGTCTCGGTTCCCAGCCGTGAAGGGGCCTGTTCCCTACGGGCACCGTCCCCCGGTTGGGTGAGGCGCTCTTCTGTCGTGGCGCCCCCTGTTGATAGCCACTCCAACCCAGTGGTGGTCTGTCCCCTCCTGTGGCTCGGCCCTCCAAAAAAGGGCTAATTCTGCTGCCCAGCAAGGGGCTTCAAGCTTCAATCGGCCAAAGTCCCAGAGTGGGAACTCTTTGGTGTATGGGGTCTTCCTAGCCATGACTGGCTGGTATCAGGGATGGGCTTTTTACCTCCATGCCCATCGGGGAGCAGGTAGGGGAGCCCGGGCCCACCCTCTCCACCCGGTTCCAATCCGGCAGCCAAAGGTAGGCAGGTGGCTTAGCCCTGCCGTCAAGTGCAAGGCAATTGCCTCACTGGATCACTTCCTTCTGGTCTTTCTGTGCAAGGGGGGAAAGCAAAGGCTTGTGCCCAACACAAAGCAAAGAAGAAGTCTCCAACCTTGCAAATGTCCTTTCCCCTCAGCCGGTCAGGTTGGCCGCCAATATTCAGGGGCCCCAGCACTGGGCCTCCCATAGTGCTCCTGGTGCAGAGCTTTAGAGCAGATATCTGCTTCTCCACTGGCTGCCTGTGAGTGAGCTAGTCTGCTCTCCTTTAGAGCCCCCCAGCTAGCCTGTGTGGGCATTCGAGCTGCCAGGGCCTCACCCCACCACAGCAGCAGATCAGAAACACTGCAGGAGCAGCTCTCCCCCTCGCACAGCTAAAGCAAGGAGCAGGACAGACATTAGATTAACTTAGATTCTGCTTTTCTCATTTAATAAAACCCAAACCAAATATTCTCAGACCTTACAAAGGTTCATTCTCCGGCATTCATAGATTCCAAGGCCAGAAGGGGCCATTGTGATTATCTCCTGTATCGCACAGGCCAGAGAACTGCCCCACAATAATTCCTAGAGCAGAGCTGTTAGAAAAAAACATCCAGCCTTGATTTAAAAAATACTCAGTGATGGAGAATCCACCATGACCCTTGGTAAATCATCCCAATGGTTAATTACTCACTGTTAAAAATGTACATCTGACTTCCAGTCTGAATTTGTCTAGCTTAAACTTCCAGGCATTGGATCTTTTTTGTATTTTTTTTCGGCTAGATTGAAGAGCCCATTATCAAATACTTGCTCTCCATGTAGGTACTTACTGACTGATCAAGTCACTCGTTAACCTTCCTTTTAGCTACATCTATACTACAGGTTAGGGATGTGTGTTCCCAGCTCACGCACACACACTCGCCGAGCTAGAATGAGTACAAACAGCAGGGTAGCACAGGTAGGGGCCAACCAGTTCAGTCACCCACTATTGCCCACCAGTTTCCAGTGCAATGAGATCCTGCAGAAGCATGTGTACACAAGCAGTGGAATCACACCCTAGCTTGTAGTTTAGACATAACCTTTGTTAAGCTACATAGATTGAGCTCTTTCAATCTACCACTGTCAGGCTTGTTTTCTAACCCTTTAATCATTCTCGTGGCTCTTCTCTGAACCCTCTGCAACTTATCAACATCCTTCTCGAATTGTGGACACCAGAACTGGACACAGATTCTATCAGTGGTCACATCAGTGCCAAAGACAGAGGTAAAATAACTGCTGTAGTTGGGATTCCTCTGGTTAAGCCGCTCGGGATCGCATTCGCTCTTTTGGCCACTGTGGAGCACTGGGAGCTCGTACGCAGCTGATTAGCATCTATAACGCCCAAACCTTTTTCAGAGTCATGGCTTCCTAGGACAGAGTCCCTCTCCTCTCCTGCACACCCTGCTTCCATGTGGCAATGGTCAGCCTGCCTGTTCAGAACAGCACCGTGTCATGCAGAAGCCACTCCTTTTCTTCCAGTACACACTTGAAAAGCATCATTTCTTTATTCTCTATTCACTCTCATGAGATATAAATTATTGGTTGTTTCAAAAGCTTTACCTCGCACCTTCTTACCTCTGAATACACGCTGCCTACAATATTTTGCCTTGAGGGAAAACCTATTCTTAGAATTTACTATGTTGGTAAAAATCATGTTTGTTGTATGACCTGATGGCCTTTTTCTGTTCAGTCACAAGTCTTACATTTATGGTGGAGTATGGAAGTTGAGAAGAAAGGCTGATGCTCCTACAGGATGGTTTCCATCTTCATTCTCTTTCTCTGTGATTTTATGGCTTTTTCACAGGCATTTAATCTGAAGCTTAATCTAAATCCCTTCTGGTTTGTGTGTGCTCAGATGTCACATCCACGTTTCACTATGAGGATGCTCACTACATTTCCAGAACTACAAATCCACCAAGACTTCCTTCCTCTTTCATAGAATCATAGAATACCAGGGTTGAAAGGGAACCTCAGGAGGTCATCTAGTCCAAACCCCAGCTCAAAGCAGGGCCAATCCCCAATTTTTGACCCAGATCCCTAAATGGCCCCCTCAAGGATTGAACTCACAACCCTGGCTTTAGCAGGCCAATGCTCAAACCCCTGAGCTACCCCTCTCCCCATAAATCCTGGGTGCAAGACCTTCTCCTGATCCAACACTCGATGAGAGTATCTTTGTAACATCTTCATTCCCAAAGTGCAGCATTGTTTTTGCCTTTGATGCATCTTCCCAATGAATGATGTCAGATTTCACCAGCAGGCAATCACTTCTCCTATTCTATTTTCCTTTCATCTCAGGAGAAAAACAACACCTGTAATGGTCTTTTTGCACTTTCCTGGTTCTTCACCTTCACAGCACTATTAGCATGTCATGATCACATCTTTGCTTCCTGACTGTAACAAAGATTTGGGAAATAAGCGCCGAGTTTTAATACTGACTGCCAGATTTGCAATGCTGTCTGCACGGTCTAAACCCACAAGCAACCTCCTCCATTTAAAACAACCCCTTCCACTTGCATGACTGTACTCACAAATACAAGGCAAGAGAAAAGCACGTATGTGAGGAAATAATGTATACTTAAATCTTTCAGGCCACATCCCTCTGATTTCACACTTCCCCATGCAACGCATGGCTTGTCTCCAACCTGCAGCTTGTATAGGAAGCAGTGCTTCTCATATATTTTGCACTGTCAAGGTGTTATTCAGAGTTTTCCATTCTCATTCCCCCACATGCTCCCTTTAAATGAAGTTGTTTCTTATTTTAACTGAACTGATTTTCTCTCCCTAATGATCTGCAATATCCTGGGTGACACGGTTTTGTTGATGTCTGGAGTTTTGAAAGTCTACAGTTTCTTTTTGTTCAATGAGCTCAATAATTAAACACCAGATCCAGGGGAAGTGACGAGAAAGCAGCATTTTCCATCAGTGCATATGAAGGGGAAAGGGCAGCAACAAGAAAATCTAGGCCATTACGACAATTGCAACAGAAGATAGCCTATACACCATAGACTCTTGTGTATAAATAGACTCGATTTACACAACTCTTCACAGCCAATTGAGATTTAATTAGCAAAGGTGTGTATAATTAATGAGAAAATAATGGGAGTATGTCCCTTCTTTTCCCTTTCTCCAAACTCACTATTTCCAGGAGGCCCACATCACTGAAAATACTTCCCCATGCACCATAAAAGAGACATCTTTAAATAGAATCTGCCTCTGCATCTATTAATGCCTGGTGTGTCTGATTTGTTTAGGTGTGTCAGTCCCTGCTCCTCTGCACTGGGAAGAAGTCTTTTTTCATCTTGTGGAGTGTCAAGTACTATGTCAGCTATCAGCTTAATGAATATCAGCTTAACAAACATTGCTCATGGTTTGAGCTGGTCGAAAAAAAGTGACAGAACCATTTTCCACCACAAATTGCACCTTCATCAAATTTTGAAGGGAAAAAGTCAAAATGCATCATTCTCAGTATCTCGTTTTGTTTTTATGTCAAAATGTATCATTTTGATAATGTCGAAACATTTTGTTTCAGTAAAGTAAAACCGCTTCATTTTGACCTTATTGTTTTGATTGATTTTGTTTAGACTTCTGCATTATATTAAAATACTTTTGCTATTTTATATATAATATGTGTAATGTTCTAATGCAATATAAATTCTATTAAACTTTAGAACATTGTCAAAATGAAACTATTTGAAGGTCCCAAATATTTTTTTTCTTTTTTGGAATTCTCATTTCATGGGAAATATTGAGATTTTGGCCTTTTGTTCTGATTTGGAATTATTATTTTTCTGGAAACGTTTGAATTTCCTAGATGAAGATTCTTGTTCCCAACCAGCTCTACTGATTATATTAATAATAAGACCAAATGAATAAGAGATTTGAAAGCTGGCAAGAATTTCTAGCAGAACTAAAAATTAACAGCAGAACTAAAATTTATTTTCAAATTTAACACCATTAGTTTGGGCTTGAATAGGGACTGGGAGTGGCTGGTTCATTACAGAAGCAGCTTTGCCTCTTCTGGAATTGACACCTCCTCATCTACTTTTGGGAGTAGACTACATCCACCCTGACCGAATTGGCCCTGTCAACACTGGTTCTCCACTTGTGAGGTAACTCCCTTCTCTTTATGTATCAGTATTTATGTCTGCATCTGTAACTTTCACTCCATGCATCTGAAGAAGTGAGGCTTTTATCCATGAAAGCTTATGCTCAAATAAATCTGTTAGTCTTTAAGATGCCACCGGACTCCTTGTTGTTTTTGTGGCTACAGACTAACACAGCTACCCCCTGATATTTGACTCAACAAACTGGAATGAGGAGCAGCGATGGGACCTGTGACAATAATACTCGTATTTAATAGTGAGTAAAAAGTAGAGCTGGTCAAATACTGATCAACAGCTTTTAGAAACCTTGCTTCAAATGGCAAACTACACTGACTGTTATTCCTGATACTCATTATTCAAGGTTTGTGAATATTTCTGAGCAAGGTTTTTGCTTCCATGGGTGTTGGCAAATGGGTATTTTTTGTATGAGTAAGTACCCACATCCTCACGAGTCCATGGATTTGACTGCTCATTGCTATTCTTAATTTGTTTGAAAAGACTCTGTCAGGCTGTCAGAGATCAGAAAGAATATAATGTGACTTAGGTGACCAATCACACCCCATATATAACTAATAGCCAGTAGCTAAATTGAACAGCTCATGAATAACCCAGAAGTTCAAAACTATTTGTCCAAATCATTAGCTCAAGTTGAAAATCTGAATTTAGTCTTAAACTATTTTAATGGTTTATCTCCTAAGGGTATTACAATATTAACTTTCCATAGGAAAGGAAATCTGATGTTACGTTAAAACCATAAAGCTCCTGGTCCTCCATTTACTAGAGGGAACCAGGAAGTATAATATGGGAGACAAAGTGAGGGACTTCTGAGAAGGTTATTTCCTATTGACTAGAAGCACGTAGTTCCTGTGGCCCTTATTGTTCTCTGCTCCTATCCCAGAAACATATTCAAAGAAATGGAGGATAATGTGGCACCTTAGAGACTAACACATTTATTTGAGCATGAGCTTTCATGAGCTACAGCTCACTTCACTGGATGCATGCAGTGGAAAATACAGTGGGGAGATTTATATACACAGAGAACATGAAACAATGGGTGTTACCATACACACCGTAACGAGAGTGATCAGGTAAGGTGAGCTATTACCAGCAGGAGAGCGGGGGGGGAAACCTTCTGTAGTGATAATCAAGGTGGGCCGTTTCCAGCAGTTGACAAGAACGTCTGAGGAACAGCCGGGGGGGGGGAATAAACATGGGGAAATAGTTTTACTTTGTGTAATGAGGAGAGTTCACAACAAATACACCACCAAAGGCTAAATCCCCCACCAATGACCAATGCAACCAGCTCTGCTAAAAAGGCTGAACAATGGAGTGGGAGACAGTGGGAAGTGCAGAAAAGGGAGAACAAGAGGGGAAGAGAGCTAAGGATAGGGGAAAAAAGATGAAAGGTTTGTCTGCCTATTGTCCTACCCTTCGCTGTGGAGCCACAATTACACGTGCGAATAAGGCTGACTCAATGGCAAGCTCCGTAAAACTTCCAAGTTAGCATCACTCTGGGATGAAAGTTTTTCTGAGAGATTTCTAGGTCTCTGTGAAGGACTCCAACTTCCCTATTTACGATGCAACCCATCTATGAAGTTTACCAAGAAGTTAGCGGGAAACACAATGTCAAAGCTTTAACGGAGCACCTGTCTTGGGGAATCTTAGCAAGCTTCAAAGAACAACACACAACAAAATGCTTATTGCTTAAATTATGCATTTACATTTTGTCTCAAGGTAGATTCAAAGCTCTTTCCTTTGAAGAGTTCTGCCTTCAGAACAAATTTCTCTCCATTCCTAAATAGAATATCAAACCAAGACACATTTCTTTAAAAATTCCAAGCAATGCCACTTGCTGCTATAGCCTCAAAAATGAATGAGCTTGTTCAATTAGGCAGCTTGCATTTGAACCCAACAAATCCTAAATCAACAGAAAGAACGCCTGGTGCTAAGCAGCCAGAATGGACTGCAGCTGCCTCACAGATCTCCAGGGGCAAGGAGGAGCCGGTAAAAGCAGGATCTCTCTGCTGTCCCTCAAACCCAGCTGTGGAGAGGGTGCCTTTTAAACTTGAAGCACTTTAGAAATGATGTTTTGCTGGCACTACGTTCCCTGGTGCTGCTCTTGGAGGCGCACATCTCACCCATTACAATTTTTCATTCTGTACTAAATGCCTGTCCTACCCAATTAGCTGGGGGCATTTTGCATGTCATTCTAATAAACTCAACCAAAACAAAATTGACACTGCTGGTGGTCACCTCCAAGGATTTTGGAAACAAATGTAATGACTCCCCAACAGTGTGTTTAAAGCACTGTCCTCTACCACCTCAGCTAAAGGAGTAACTACATAAGCTGGCAACTTTAGTAGGCTGTTATCCTCTAGTGGACCAGCCACAAAAATTCGGTGAATTTTCATGTTAAAAAGAGTATGTTGCCTGTTCTGCCCATGCAAATGTGGATTCTAAGCAATCAAACATGAAGTGAATATAAATTTTGCAGACGCATTAAGGGAGGATTGCTGAAAATTTGGTTTCATAACAGACGATGAACAAGTATCATGTGGCTCAACACCTGTGCAGCTTGCGAAAAATACACTGGAGAGGGACAGAAAACTAGAGCTGGGCCAGCGTTGTTTGCAAATATTTCAGAAGCTTATATAAAAAAAATCATTTTGCCTTATTCCCACTCTGTTTAATTAGATTGTTGAGCCAACAGACAATTAATAGGGTGAGGTGCCATGGTCAGGACAGACTAGGGAGATGATCTTAAGAACTGTGTTTGAATGGGGGCCAATGCAGATGCCAAGGAGAAAAGAGAGGAATAGGTTACAGATATCAAGATGGGGGGGGGGGTGATGATGTGGACTTGGGCAAGTGTTTTAGCCGTGTATTTGGGGGGGGGGAGAGTCAGATTTTAGGAATACCATGGAGTAAGAAGTGGGGAATAATGATGAGACATTTAGGAGGAGATGAGCCGGGAGACAGAACTGGATGGAACATAAGAACGGCCATACTGAGTCAGACCAAAGGTCCACCTAGCCCAGTATCCTGTCTTCCAGGGCCAATGCCAGGTGCCCCAGAGGGAATGAACAGAACAGGGAATCATCAAGTGATCCATCCCCCATCGCCCATTCCCAGCTTATGACAAACAGAGGCTAGGAACACCCCTGCCCACCCCTGCCTGCCCACCCACCCCTGCCTCCTGGCTAATAGCCATTGATGGACCTATCCTCCATGAACATATCTAGTTCTTTTTGAACCCTGTCATAGTCTTGGAGAGGTACTAGAAGAGAGAGCAAGAGGGTAAGGGGTCACAGGGATGGGGGTCTATGGAATCCCCCTACATAGCAGGAGAGGGGAAGAGGAAAAGACCCTCCATGAGTTCCTCTTTGCAGAATTACTAGATTGGTAGGAGGAGCACAAGAGGAAGGAGCTGTGAAAGCCCGAGAATGCTGAGCAGGAGAGTGTGAGTGGCTGCAAAAAGGGAAACAGAGAGGTCAAGGAAGATGTGAATAAAGTTGGGGTGGCAAACTTTAGAACAGTTCTGTCAGATCCCACTCCTTGGATCCCACTAGTAGGTCTGTCGCCACTGAGTCACGTGTATAAGAGGCAATCCACCTTGCGGAAAGTTTTCTGGAAGCAAAATCTGACTGTGAGTCACCAGAAAAACCCGAGAAGCCAAACTCGCCTGCATCGGAGTCTATGAGAGATGGGACCTCAATAGGCCAGGGGATATATTTGCACTTTCCCTAAGGGGTTAACACCTGGGCCAAGTCTGAGTAGGGTGCCAGGGATTGTGGGGGAAGGGCCAGCAGGGTAGGGGGTCCCTGATATACCACGTTAACTTGTTAAAATAATGGCAAGCCTGAGAGGTTTTCTTTATTCACCCAGCCACAAGAACTAGATTTAGGATCCCCAGGGTGGTCCCAGAGCCATCCACAGAAGTACCCCTAGGGGAATATCTATCCCAGGCACTACAAGAGGAAGCCAGAGAGCTGGTTAGGGACTTTCCAGGTGTTTTCATTCCAGGAGAACCCATCTGATTGAATGCCACATTCATCCTAAACCCAGGAGTTTTGTCTGGCAGGGCCACTTCCAGATACCTGAGCAGATAAGAGACACTGTGAAAAAAATACAGAGCATGCTTCAACTGGGGGTAATTGAGGAGTCCCATAGTGAATGAAGTAGTCAGTCATGCTGGTCCTCAAACCAGACAACAGAATTTGGTTGTATTGACTTCCATAAAGTGAATGCAGTATCTACGTTTGATGC
This sequence comes from Chelonia mydas, assembly GCF_015237465.2. NCBI lineage: Eukaryota > Metazoa > Chordata > Testudines > Cheloniidae > Chelonia > Chelonia mydas. The sequence continues at coordinate 131,912,676 of NC_051246.2, read as the reverse complement.
ATCGCCCATGCCTCAGATTGATGAAAACCTGGATGGCTTGGGGAAGGCACAATTCATAACAGTGTTAGACCTCACTACGGGATGCCAGCAAACCCTGTTAGCCCTGGAGTCCAGGGAACTGACTTCATTTGCCAAACCTTAAGGCCTCTATCAATTCTAAACCCTTCAGTCTCCATGGGCCCCCAGCGCCATTTCAAAGACAGGTGGATACAATACTCCTATCCCACTGGGCAGACACGCTGACCTCGCTGGATGAAGTAGTGGTTTGTACCAGTACCTGGGAACAATATATCCAGTGGGTTGGAGCAGTGCTCCAGGCCCTCAGGGAAGCAGGCCTCACTGCCAACCCCACTAAATGTCGGACTGTCTGTGCAGAAACAAAATACCTGAGATCCACCCTGGGGAATGGGAGAATGAAGCCACTGACAGATGAGGTAAAGGCCCCGGTAGACTCACCAGTCCCCACCACTAAGCACTAAGCAGTGAAATCCCTTCTGGGGCTGGCTGATTAGTATTAACGATTCATACCCCGCTTCTCAACAATCACAGCCTCTTTGATGGACATTCTGCACAAAAAGGCACCACAAAAGGTGTACCCAGATGTGTGGGGGGCAGGCCTCCATAGCCCCCGTCCCCAATGTCCCACTGTCCATCATTTACCCTCTCTTCTACCCCAGTTGGCAACACTCGGGAGGTGGCTGGAACGAGCACCAGTCTCTCAGACAACCCTATATGTTTGACTTTATCAGCGTAGTCTCTCAAAATCTAGTGCCCCTTCACGGGTTTACCTCCTACCCGTCTTGCTGGGGTGTATTGCTTTGCTGACAGCCAGGGCAGCTCCGGAGTGGGGGTCCCCAAGGCGCTCTCTTCCTCCATTGGACTGCCTCTGTTACCCTCCATCTCTACGCGGGGCAGCCTTCTTCCTGTTCACCGCCCCTTCCAGTGGTAAGTTTCTCCTTTTAAGCGCCTCCTCCTCCAGGCTGAACAAGTCTTGCAGATGAGCCTTGCCATCACACCACAGGCCCCGGAGGGCTCATTAGGGGCCTCCCACCCAGCGGGAAAGCGTGTCCCTTCCCAAGACACAGGTGGGGAAATAAAGAGAATCTTTGCAGTACCAGTACTATGTAACCTGGACTTTCCTTGGGACTTCATCCTACAGACTGATGCCTGCACATGGGGCGGGGGATATCCTCTCTCAGGAGTTTGAGGATGGGGAGCACCCCACATTATAGTTGAGCAGAAAGCTCCTGCCCATGAAAAACACCTATGCAGTGCTTGAAAAGGAGTGCCTGGTGATAAAGTGAGCCATCGAGATCCTGAGGTACTATTTATTCGGAGCAACCCTCACTCTCATCACCAACCATGCCCCGCTGTGGTGGCTGCATGGTAGGTGGGAAACGAACCCCAGATTGACAAGATGGTAGCTGTAGGGCCTGGGCATTGAGGCCTAAGAGGTAGAGTTGGGAGCCTGTAACTAGAGTCAGAGTCAGTCAGGTGCCAATTCAAAGGTCAGAGCCGGAGTCAGCACCAAAGGTAGGGCATAGAGCAGGGACCTGGAAAATTGACTAACTGACCCCAAAGTTACCAGTAAAAGACCCGCAGCCACACAACACACCTGTTTTTTTCTTTTTTTTTAACCAGCATGTTCTCCCCAGAGGGAGGGACACCATACCCGGAAGTACTGCAATACCAGGCTGATGTGTGGAGTGGACAGAGCAAGCTCCTAATCCATCTCCCTGTTCCAAAAATCCATTTAATATAAAGTTTTCAGACAGAGAACATATCAGATATTAAACTGACAAGAGCAAGGCAGGAAAGCAAGAACTGGGAGCAGTTGGGGGATCTCCGAAGAGGAGGGCAAGTGTCAGGAACAGGCTGAGAGGCAGGAGTACAGAGACAGACAAGGCAGGGTCCATAGCAGCACCCAGGCATACATCTAGCTGCTCAGACAACTTCCTCTGGGGCTGGACGTCTCACCTAATCAGGAGCGTCATAGGCGAGGCTCTTTGTGAGCTTGAATCATAGAATCATAGAATATCAGGGTTGGAAGGGACCTCAGGAGGTCATCTAGTCCAACCCCCTGCTCAAAGCAGGACCAATCCCCAATTAAATCATCCCAGCCAGGGCTTTGTCAAGCCTGACCTTACAAACTTCTAAGGAAGGAGATTCCACCACCTCCCTAGGTAACTCATTCCAGTGTTTCACCACCCTCCTAGTCAAATAGTGTTTCCTAATATCCAACCTAGACCTCCCCCACTGCAACTTGAGACCTTTGCTCTTTGTTCTGTCATCTGCTACCACTGAGAACAGTCTAGATCCATCCTCTTTGGAACCCCCTTTCAGGTAGTTGAAAGCAGCTATCAAATCCCCCCTCACTCTTCTCTTCTGTAGACTAAACATCCCCAGTTCCCTCAGCCTCTCCTCATAAGTCATGTGTTCCAGTCCCCTAATCATTTTTGTTGCCCTCCGCTGGACTCTTTCCAATTTTTCCACATCCTTCTTGTAGTGTGGGGCCCAAAACTGGACACAGGACTCCAGATGAGGCCTCACCAATGTCCAATAGAGGGGAATGATCACGTCCCTCGATCTGCTGGCAATGCCCCTACTTATACAGCCCAAAATGCCATTGGCCTTCTTGGCAACAAGGGCACACTGCTGACTCATATCCAGCTTCTCGTCCACTGTAACCCCTAGGTCCTTTTCTGCAGAACTGCTGACAAGCCATTCGGTCCCTAGTCTGTAGCTGTGCATGGGACTCTTCCGTCCTAAGTGCGGGACTCTGCACTTGTCCTTGTTGAACCTCATCAGATTTCTTTTGGCCCAATCCTCTAATTGTCTAGGGCCCTTTGTATCCTATCCCTACCCTCCAGCATATCTACCTCTCCTCCCAGTTTAGTGTCATCTGCAAACTTGCTGAGGGTGCAATCCACACCATCCTCCAGATCATTTATGAAGATATTAAATAAAACCGGCCCCAGCACCGACCCTTGGGGCACTCCACTTGATACCGGCTGCCAACTAGACATGAAGCCATTGATCACTACCCGTTGAGCCCAACAATCTAGCCAGCTTTCTATCCACCTTATAATCCATTCATCCAGCCCATACTTCTTTAACTTGCTGGCAAGAATACTGAGGGAGACCGTGTCAAAAGATGTGCTAAAGTCAAGGAACAGCACGTCCACTGCTTTCCCTTCATCCACAGAACCAGTTTTCTCGTCATAGAAGGCAATTAGATTAGTCAGGCATGACTTGCCCTTGGTGAATCCATGATGACTGTTCCTGATCACTTTCCTCTCGTCTAAGTGCTTCAGAATCGATTCCTTGAGGACCTGTTCCATGATTTTTCCAGGGACTGAGGTGAGGCTGACTGGCGTTTAGTTCCCAGGATCCTCCTTCTTCCCTTTTTTAAAGGTGGGCACTACATTAGCCTTTTTCCAGTCGTCCGGGACTTCCCCCGATCGTCATGAGTTTTCAAAGATAATGGCCAATGGCTCCGCAATCACATCCGCCAACTCCTTTAGCACTCTCGGATGCAGTGCATCCGGCCCCATGGACTTGTGCACATCCAGCTTTTCTAAATAGTCCCGAACCACTTCTTTCTCCACAGACGGCTGGTCACCTCCTCTCCACGCTGTGCTGCCCAGTGCAGTAGTCTGGGAGCTGACCTTGTTCATGAAGACAGAGGCAAAAAAAGCATTGAGTACATTAGCTTTTTCCACATCCTCTGTCACTAGGTTGCCTCCTTCATTCAGTAAGTTTAAGCCTCCTTACTAGGTTAGCCAGCCTGCTTGCGAAGATGCTCTTCCCTCTCTTCGTTAGGTGGAGCCCATCTCTGCCTAGCACTCCTCCTTCTTGGAACACCATCCCATGGTCAAAGAATCCAAAGCCTTCTCTCCGACACCACCTGCATAGCCATTCGTTGACTTCCATGATTCGATGGTCACCAGGCCTTTTCCTTCCACGGGGAGGATGGATGAGAACACCACTTGCACCTCAAACTCCTTTATCCTTCTTCCCAGAGCCACATAGTCTGCAGTGATCCGCTCAAGATCATTCTTGGCAGTATCATTGGTGCCCACGTGGAGAAGCAGGAAGGGGTAGCGATCCGAGGGCTTGATGAGTCTCAGCAGTCTCTCTGTCACATTGCGAATCTTAGCTCCTGGCAAGCAGCAGACTTCCCGGTTTTCCTGGTCAGGAGCTTCACCAGCCCCCTCTCCAGCATTTTGGGTCGGTTTCCAGGTGGCGGCCATAGCATGAGCACTGCCCGGGGACTGAGTTGGCGGTCGGTGAGCCCTCGCAGTACGTAGCTCTGCAGCGTATGCAGTTATGGTTTGCCTCCAGAGTGGAGGCACCCATGTGAAGGCGGACTTTTTTCCCACGAGAAGGAGGAGGTCGGTGGACAAAAAGTGTGTCTGCAATGGTACTCCTGAGGGAAGGTGAGTAACAGGGTCATCTGCCCTTTTCATGGCTTGTTGCGCGTGTGTAGGGAAGAGCTGACACGGCTCCAGAGAGAAGCCCTGCAGACCAGTGCTGGGACTTAGCTGAACGGCACCTTGTAATTGGCCCATGCTTGCAGCTGGACAAGATAAAGGAGGCCCCGGGTCCATGAGGCTGAGTGGGGGGACCCGTAGACAGCACACCGGAGCAGGAGGCTACAGGCAGGCGGGCCCTGTGGAACCCCCTGCTTGGTAGTTGCCAGAGGGCCCCAGTCTGAACCCTTCACCCGCTGGCTGTTTGTGTTACTTTGGCACATTACCAAAGAAATATAACCCACATGAAATCTGTAAAAGTTCACTGGGCCCAGTCCCTTCACCTACAGATAGCCACGGTAAAGGGAATGGAGTTGTTCCAGCAGGGCTTCCGGTAATCAAAACCGTTGATTTAAATCTAAGTAATGAAATGTATGCAGGCATCCCACATGTTAAAAAAGAGAGTATGTCCTAAAAACGTGGTGCGCGCGTATCCCGCCACAATTCTGTGTAGTTGTAACCTTACCTCCTGACGAACCTGCCCTGGTCTGAAATCTGCTGCAGATACATGTATAACCGTGATATTTAAAAGCAGTAACAGATTACGTTGAGCTCAGCTGTCGTATGTAAATGGTCTGTGCTAGTGCGAGTTGCCTCGTTACTTCTGCAGAGTCTGGAAATTCTTCCCCTTTTCCCCGGTTTACCGAAGAAGAGTATCCATTTTTAGGTTCAGCTATTTTCAGTACTGACGAAGCCAGTTCAGATTGCCAGACTGGCTTGCAGGTGAAAGAGGCACATGAGCTCAATACAAATAGAGAAATAAGAACCTGACTCTCTTTTCAAGGTGATTTCACAGAACACCTTGGAGCAACGCAATTGAGCTTCCCTTTGCCTCCCTTCATGCTGCCTGTGAGTTGCTCTTTTAAAAATACTTCCCCCCGGAGGTAAGTAGCCCGCTGCACCATTCGTGGCTGTGTGACACCAACTGCTGGGCTCAGATTACACTTATACATTGCAGTGCTAATGAAATGGAACAATAGGACAGACATCTCGTTAAAACCTAGCCTCCCTTTCCGTGCCTGGAATTAACGGCAGGGAAGATTGAAGCCATTTTGATGTCAAGGTACCTGACACATGGGCACAGACAGGTACTTAGCGGCACGAATTGCACCTGTGGAGGAAAAGGGCAGCACAGCCAAAAAACCAGGCCAGTAGCCTGCTGGCATTTGCGATATACTGTCCTGTTTGAGAGACTGTTTTACATGCCAGGAGAGTGCTCTTCCCTCCCCCACCTTCTGCTTGGGACCTCTGCTGTAGATTCCCATGAACTAAACTTGCTAATCTCAAGCACTGCTTTAAGGAGTGTATCTATCTACTACTGCAGGGCAAATGCGCTGCCTCTTTGTTTTATGGCTTCTCTTTCTGTTGAGCAGACAATATTCAGTGCACAAACCCCTTCCCGGCACGCAGAAATCCAGCACTCGCTTTTGGTAACGTTGCTGCTGTGCATGGCTGGAGTAGAAGTTAAATCCTGGTTTTGTAGTGCAGCCGGCTTTAAATCTTGGCCTTTATCCGCTGTATTAGCTGAGTAACCTTTAGAAAGACCAGCTCACTTATAGAATTGCTGAGCAACGCTGGAGCAGAGATTTCCATTCTGAACAACCTTGTAAACTTATCAGCCTATTATGGAGTCAGAGTTTCCGGTCAAATCCAGATCAACCCTCACTGAAGTACTCATCTGAGTACTGAGGGGTGTAAAGCAAATGCCAAGAAAGCACCAGCCGTTATGGAAATCCTTGCCCGGCTCAAGTTTGCTGTAAAAAGAATGTTTCCTGAATTTGAATCTAAGTACCAGAAAATGAAGAAAAAACATGCCTACTTCTGTGCTGAAGAGTTATCAAGATGGTTCCTCTTTAGAGGTTAATTTTAAGTTATTATGCTGAAATGTTCACATTATGCAAACAACAGCTGAAGCAAACCCTGAGCTCCTGAAAGGATACATGTTTTGAATGCCGGCTCTAATTCTTAAAAGATACTGGTGGTGAACAGTTGGCTAAAGAGCTGCTGTAGCAGGGCAGGTTTTGTGGAACATTGGGGTCTCTATTATGGAGGCAGGGGGGCTGAATACTTCTGATGGCCTCCATTTCAGTAGAAGAGACAGGTACCAATCTCCTGGGTGATAGATTAGCTAGGATTGCTGGGAGGACTTCACGCTAACCATGAAGAGGGAGTGTAATAACAGGGCAGTCATGGTTTAGAGACCCAGATATGAAAACCAGCCCCAAGGTATCATACATTTAACAAATCCAAGCACTATGTGGCATGGAAGGACCACATTTTTAATTGTCTATACACCAATGCTAGGATCCTATGTAATAAGCAAGAGGATTTGGAGATGCTCAGATATGAGATGACTTATGGTATGGTTGGTATTACTGAAATTAGGTGGAATGGGTCTAATGACTGGAATGCTAAAATCAGTGGTTACAACTTGTTCTGCAAGGACAGGATGGGAAAAGAGGGAAGGGATGGCAATCTACTTGGTACAAAGTCATAGACAATTGAGACTCACGGGACCTCGAATGCTTTTGGGTTAGAGTTCTAACTGGTAAAAAAGATGTGCGGTATTGGTGAGCATCTCTTACAGCCCACTTAATGTCACTAAGGAAAAGTTCATCCTGTTTGTCAAACATCTGTCTGTAACGTGGAGGAAGAAAAACTATCATGGGTGATTTAATCTCATGTGGCCAGTAACATAACAGAATTCCTAACAATAAAAGATAACTTCTTAACACAGAGAGTTCTGCAGCCCACATGAGCTAACTCATTTCTGATGGACAGAAGAAGAGTTAATTGCTGACCTCAAAGTTAGCAGTTGCCTAGGTACCAGTGGTCAAGATCCGGTTACCTTTACCTTATGCACACAAAATATGGCACCAACCAGCAATATGTATATTTGGAACTTTAAAATGGTCAATTTTTAAAGCCTCAAGCAATTGTTAGCATAACTGACAAGGAACATACATTTAAAATGGAAAGTATTAATTAAACTGGGAGTTGTTCAAGGACATTCTACTGGATGTTCCAGAAGCCATGATTCCACAGACATGAAAAACAAGTTAAGCTGGGGAAGAAGCCATCCTGTTGAAAAGGATTTGAGGAAGCATGATAAAAAAAAATAAAATAATAATAATAATTAATAATATAGAAAATTTTGAAAGAAGGGAAGTACGTGGAAATGAATATAAGTTACAAGTTAAAAAAATGTAGGCTACTGATAAGGGAAGCCAGAGTAATCAATGAAATATCAATGGACAATAGCGATAAAAGGCTTAACGAGTTCAATTTATGCAGTTCATCGCAGAGAATGCTGAGAGGTGACTTGATTACTGTGTATAGGTACTTACACGTGGAAGAAATATCTGAGAGCAGTGGGCTTTTCAACCTTGCTGAAAAAGGCATAACATGATTCAGTGCCTGGAAGCTGAAGTTACCACCATAACTTGGAGTCTTTAAAATGAGATTAGATACCTGTTTTTTAAAATATCCTTCAATCCAGCTTTAGGGAGAAATTCTGCCATCTGTGTTTGTGGGGGTGGGGGGACAATGGGGAATGGAGGGGTCAGCTACATCCTTATTGCTGTCCCTTCTAGAGTCTGTGAATCCGTCAGTCAACTGTTCATTGATTTCCTTCCCGTGCCATCAGGAGAACAGGGCTGCCATCAATATGCTCATGACACTTGTAGCTCTGCATTAAGAATAATGACTACTGTCAAACCTGATGCTTCAAGGCTTCAACAGATCACCTGCAGGGGTTAGGAAGGAATTATTCTTCCCTGATGCACAATTGACTAAATGTATTCTGGGAATTATCAGGGATGGCCACAGCAGAGGACAAGACACTGGATTGGGGGGTGCGGGGAGGGACAGTGCTCTGAGATGGCACAGAGAATCCTCTTTCTTAGATAACTGGCTGGTGTGTTTTGCTCACATGTTTAGGGACAAACTGATCACTAGATCTGGGGTCAGGAAGGGATTTTCCACCAGGTCAGATGGGCAGGGACCGTGAGGTATAGGGGAAGCTTTGCCTCCTCTCTGCAGTTTGGGGTATGGGTTGCCTTCTGGGATCACCTGGTCGTGGCAGAGGCCTCAGGCATTGGCAACTCAGTGTCTCCTGCTTCCTGCCTGGGGCACACAGTTTAGTTTCCTAAGGACCAAAATGTTTTGGTCTGAATTAAATTTTACCTTCAATTCAGTGTTATCTGGCTGGCATTTAATGACCTGTGATATGCAGTAGGTCCAACTATATGATATAATGTTCCCTTCCAGCCTTAAAATCTATGAAACTGAAAAAAAAGGAAATATAATACCGATAAACAGAAAATATAAACCATGCAAAAACCCTAAGAATAAAAATTGGTGTTGACTTGTATTGTCTCATTGTTTATGATTTGTTCACATTAACATAGAGGGAAACGAAAAGGGCTACAACAACCATCTCTAGGGCTGGTTACAGATGACGAGCAGGACACGGAACACAATGGAATACATTTCAGCATTAACGGGGGATAGACAGTCACCAACGTGTTCCTGCCAGGCAGGAGCGTATAGCTAAGTGCCTCACCTACCTGATCAGGATGCAGTGAAACACAAGTGTCTTTTGACATTCCCATTACCTGCCCACATCCCTTCCTTCCCTTATTCTCAAGAGCACTCAGTAAGAAGCTGGTTGTAGTAGCACTTGAGAATTACTTCCGCTTGGTGTGCCTACAACTAGCTCTTAGCCTGTGCTGCATGCCGGTGCGAACCTCCACTCACACTGGCAATGATATGCAAAAAGTCTGCGCTCCATACTGCGTACCACACAAGAGCTCTCTTAACTCCTCTTACGTTGACAGAGTTACATTTGGGATAAAGCTGAGCACCTGGAGGCGTGCTACTTGGCTGTAAACACAGGTTTGCATGATAGACTGGGCAGCAGGTGCATTGGATGTATATGCTTGATAGGTAACCAGTATATCCACTGTCATTACTTAATTTACCAGTTAAAGAGGCACATGGACAAGCTTGATATGTGGAATACACAGCCAGACCAGTTTGAATAGGATACAGGACCACAGAAATCAATGGAGTTACACCCATTTTCACGACATCTGAATTTGGCCTGATTATCTGGAGGTCTTAAAGCCACAAGGCAAAAGCCATGTTTAATTGCTACAACACTCATGGGGACTACTGAAGAAATCTAATAGGTTATCAGTCCTTTGCGTGTAGGCCAAGTCTCTGTGTCCAACTCAGTCATGAGACAAACTCAATTCAGGCCAGTGAGTCCACAGAAGAAAACTCCCAAGAAACGTACAGTAGCTTAACTCAAATGTTATTTACTAATAAGCAGGATTTTCCTTCAGAGCTCATTTGCAATAGAATATCTAACCTCCGGGTTCAACGTCTGGACTGGGCAGCTCTCCAGGAACAATTCCCTTCCCTTTGGGGCACCTGCCATTGGCCACTGTCAGAGGACAGGGTACTGGGCTTGATGGACCTTTGGTCTGACCCAGTATGGAAGTCCTTATGTTCCTTAATTAGAAATATTAATATTAATCAAACCTGCAACACTGAGCAGGAGGAACATCGGGGGATAATGATAAAACATTTGACCAGACTGGATGCACAGGAAGACTAGTAGATGGCCCAGTTAATCAAGTCCATATCAATAGAGGGCAAGTCTAAAAAAAGTCTGCTAGGCAGGAGTAGCAGTGGGAGTCGATATGAATAACTTTAAAGAGTCACAGCGTGGTCAAAAATCAAAGTGTGGTCAAACAGTCAATGTTAAGAGTGTGCAGTGTAGAATATGATGGTTGAGGATAAATGAAAGACAGACCTCCAGTTCTGTAAAGAAAAAAAGGGAGTTGTCAGTGGTTACTTCAATGCCAGGACAAAACTGAAAATGAGAGCAGTCCATGGGAACAGAGCAGGGCATATGGAGCAGTGTAAATACAAAATATCTGGTAAAGTATTGTATGTAATTAAAAATTGTAAGTGACTTTAACCATATGAAGGAAACGAAGAAGAAATGGTTAGCAACGAATTAAAGCAAAAATAGTACTTACTGGAAATGGTGAGGGATAGTGAAATTGAGAAAGAAACATGCATATTTATTCACACAAGATAAAGCTCACTTACAAAGGAGCTAGGGCTGAAAGTGTGCGGCACTGGAGATAAGCTAGCAACCCACCTCCTGTATCATACGGTCTTTACTAAAAGGAGCGCAATTTACCAAAATCCAAATGTTGCCAAGCCTGGATGGTTCGGCTCCTTGTGGAGTGCTCTGGAGGTGGTAAATGGTACACGGATCCACATGACTTGCACTGCTCCCTGCTGGCCAGGGGTAGGTCAGAACTAGAGCTGGTTGTCTAAATGAAGTGTTGCCAGTATGTGCTTCCTGTCAAAACTGACATGGTTTGCAGAGGCATATTGGTTTCAGTGACATTTGTGTGTGTGAGAGAGACATTTGGCTGGTGATGCTGAGCAGGGACTTGAACTGCCCTCTCCCTCCCTGTAAGCCAGTACATCCCCCCACCCCCCACATGCAGGTTTTGATTCAAAAACGGACATTTCAACACAACTTAATTTTTGCAGAAACGTTGGGAAGGGTTTGGTTTCATGCCAGCGTGGCACAAACCCACATTTCAGAATCTCAGAAGTCGACAGGAAACAGAATTGTCATCTTCCAGTCAGCTCTAGCAGCATCTCTCCTCCCTTCCTCTCTGACCCCCCAGAACTCTCTGGAGGGCAGGGCATACGTTACTCCAAACACCCAAGCAAATCTGTAGGACATGACTGAGTATCCAGACACTGAAAATCCAGTTGTGGGGTTCACTTTCATGCACCTTTCACATCTGCACTCTGGGAAGTATTCACACAGTTCACCACTGCTGCAGTGATTTCTGTTCAGAACAGTTGATTGAAACAAGAGTACGAATATTATTTATATTGCAGTAGCATGTTGGGACTCCAGTTGTAGACCAAGACCCCATTGTGCTAGGCACTGTAGAAACACAGAATAAAAAGTCAGCCCCAGCCCTGAGGAGCAGATCCAAAATCTTTCTTTAGAAATAAAAATAACCTGCAGGTATTATTCTATCACGGTTAATACTCCAGCTGTGCTCCGAATATGCACTCTAGAAGTACTGGAAGGCACAGTCCCTGTCTCAAAGAGCTAGAGTTAAAATAACGACAAGGGGTGTGGAGAAAAGAATTCTCCAATCAAAGGGATAATGAAAAACAACAATGTCTTGATAGGTTTCAGAGTAACAGCCGTGTTAGTCTGTATTCGTAAAAAGAAAAGGAGTACTTGTGGCACCTTAGAGACTAACCAGTTTATTTGAGCATGAGCTCAAATAAATGAGCAGCTCACTTCATCGGATGCATAATGTCTTGATAGTTTGACTCCCCCCACTAGTAATTTACCCTCCTCACCCTTCAAACTAACCATTGCTGGTTGGCTATTTTCTTGTGTGCACCACAGTAGAGAAAGGCTTTGAATGCCCAGAAGACTTACTTACAAGCTCAAGCAGCAGAGAAAATAGACATTGTGGTGTGTCTCTTCTTTATTCCTTGCCAAGAAGCTCAAGGCTTGAGCCAAAGCCCACTGAAGTCTATGGAAAGGCTCCCATTGACTCCAATGGGCTTTGAATTAGACCCTAAAATACAAGTGAATTTAGGGAATTTAACTAACCTGACACCAGAAAGAAGTACAGAGGAACCATTAACTGTATTGTGTTTAGAACTGAATCATATGGTATTGGTTGCAATTTAAGAGGGGGAATGGAAATCTTGAGACTGTCTTTGAGCTCAGAAACACAATTTAAGCTGAGTGAGGTCATGATGGGAAGTGAGGAAGGAGTACCACTGGGTCAGTGTCGAGAAAGGTTCACCTAATGCCAAAGAAAAGGGACACACACACTCGGAAGTGAGATAGCTAATCAGTCCCACAACACCTAACTATGAACTCTGCAATGCAATAGAGCATTGGGACAACACCCAATGCTGGAATTTTCTTCCCCTTTCTTATTCCTTCTATATAGAACAGATAGAAAAATTGAAGTTTCCTTCTTGTTAGAAATTCCAATATTTCAATGTTTTCTTTTTACCCCAAATTGGAACAAAAAGTTAAAATACCTAAATTTATCATGCGACAAAAACTTCATTTGAAAAATTCCACTTGAGAAATGTTGAAACAGTTCATTTCAGGTTGATGTTAACCTCTGCATACCCAGTGCCGCATGGGAGTTGTAGTCGGGATGCCTCATGTCCCCATTATCCCCAATGGGCCAGGTTACCCAGCCACACCCCATATCCCATAATGCTTCGCAGTCTCCACCAGTAGGTGTGCAACTGGCATCCCTGGAAATGTAGTCTAGCCCGGTAGACTTGCCCAGGCATGAGCCACTGAATCACAGCTCCCGTGAGACAATTCTGAAGCTCAGGTGGACACAGACTCATGCGGAACCATCCCAAAACAAGATGTTTCATTGCAACTGTCCTCAAAAGAAAAATTTTAAAATGGAGAAAAAAATCAACAAATTTGCTGCCAAAAAAAGCGGTTTTGCTGAAGCCATGGTTCTTCTGTTGAAAAAAAAAATCAGTCAGAAATTCCAAGCTAGCTGAACTTCTTTTCCTGTGTGTACACGAGGACACTGCCGGGCAATAACAGCAATATTGTCTACTGTCACTATTGTGACCAGTCTCTCAAGATAAACATCGTGATGCGATTATGCTCACACGGAATCTTTCACCAGGTCCCAGATAAATCACTTTTTGAAACACCTCTGCTGTAAAATGTTTCACATTCGGCCCCAAGCTACTGCGATGCTAAATAAAGCCCTGCAGAGACAGGTATTTGAATAATCCTATCAATCCCGCACTGTAACACGTAACATCCGCATGGAATTTCCATACAGAATGGGGATGTTTTACTTTGAGGATCCAGCTAGTGACGGCTGAGGGGAATATATTACATTATTAGGCAAATTAATCTTGCCAGTGAATCAAATTCATTATGCTGAGCTCCCCACGTAAGCCATGTGTCTGAAGACGAATCACTTAAGAAAACAGTGGTCATGTTTGCTACTTAGCAAGGGCCCAATCCTGCATTACTTGCATACCCTAAATTCCTACTAAAACCAACAGGATTTTGTAACATGGATAAAAGAAAGACAGTGCACTTGATGCAGTGCACTTGAGATATAGGCCCGGATCACAGACAGTAGCTCAGAAGTGCACAGCACAGCTCAGAGGAGGAGAGCAGGCATGCACAGGTGATTCTAAATCCCAGGATATTTGGAATCCCCCAGATATTAAGGTGCTGTAACATATAACAGCAAAAAGAGGTCAATCGCGTGGCCAAAATTACCGGCGCTCTGATATCTCCCATCTTTCCCAGCCATGCCCCCTATACTCACAGGCAATGACTGTGTCATTTGCCAAGGGGTGCCCGCACCCCACCCCTTCCCCCAAGACCCCACCACCACCCCACCTCTTTCCACTCCCGCCCCTTTCTACCCCCTGCGCACCTCTTCCTGCCCTCTTCCCCAGGTGACTCCTGCACACAGCTGAACAGCTGATTGCGGTGGGTGGGCGGCACTGGGGAGGGGGGGAGCTGATCTGTGGGGCTGCCACTATTCTTCTTCCTACAGGTGCTCCAGCCGGAGCATCCATGGAGTCTGTGCCTATGCCTGCACCTGCAGCTGGGAACAAAGGTAACTTAGGGGTAGCTGACCAACTCTGCACCACCTGCCCCTTGGGTGATCCTCCCATGACTGTCTACATCAACTCTAAGGTAGATTTGCCCAGGAGGTACAGAATATAGCAAACACAGCGCAGCCGTGTGCCTGGCCCATAGATCTGAGCCTCTGTGAATCACAAATTTAAGGCACTTGCTATGATCACATCCTGGATTTAGAAATTCATTACTTGATACTTTGATGTTAGTGATCATCAACGTTTTAAAGAAGCCTGTGATGGGGTATACAAACTGAACAACAAGGGGTTAAGGAGTGGCTTTGGGCTCAGCCAGCCCCGCCCCACCACCCCTGTAGCAAATGCATCACTAGCCGGAAGAGTTAAAGGCAGGGGAGCAGCTCATTTGGGGCAGACCAGGGAGGAGAGCAGACCTGCAACCAGCAGCTCCACAGAGACGAGTGGAGGGAAGGCAGAATCTCTCCCTACACAACTGCCCCAGGGTCCCTCCCTGAGGGAAGGCAGGGCCTGCTGCAGAGACAGCCTGAGAGGGAAGCACTCCCTTTCCGAGGAGGTCTGGCCTGGATCAATTCCCTTTAGTTTCGTTTGGACTACCCCGGCGGGGGAAAGCCTTGGACTGAGCTGCCCGGGAGGCTGGGCCATACCCCGGGAGGAGGCAGTTGCTGCCTGAAAGGGAAGAACGACCTCCCTACACGCAGCCACCAGGAGGTGACTTGTGGTGAGCAGACACCCCGCATGCTGCCTTACCCAGGCGGCGACCTTGAGACAGTCCAGGCAGGGGGTAGGAAGTGGCCCAGGGAGGGCTGCCTTATGCCTCCCTGGCAGTCAGAGCACTGGTAGCCCTCAAAGGGCCCTGGGTCAGAGCCCAGTGGAGTGGGAGGGCCCAGGCTCTCCTACCAACAACCCTCCCTGCATGTCACCAGCCTAAGCCCTAAGCACTGGGCAGCGCTTCCCTACCAACCACCCCTGCACGAGGGCCATCACAAAGCCATAGGGCTATTCTCTGGTGACTCGTGTTTTACAGTCACATTTAGCATGAACCAAGTTAATTGTATTTCTCCTAACAAATGCGTAACGATGCCCAGGCTAAGTCAAATGCAGTTTAACAGTACAGCTGACTAATGAAATTCTCAGCTTGGCTTGTAACCTTTGTCACCCATTTCTCACAGATCAGGGAGCAATAAAGCTGTACAGTCAGTTCTCAAACAAAGCAGATCTCTATTTCCTCTTGTAGTCTTTATTGCAATTATTTTTTAAACGTGACCTTTCATTCTTTTCTTAATCTGGAACATGCACTCTTCATGATTCTGCACTTCCTTCATTTCTCCAACCTCTGGGAATGGTGTTTGGACTTTTCTCATTATGCCAAATAGGTGGCAGAATGTATAAAAAATTCCCCCACAGCCCTAACTGCACCAAAGGCCTGGAAGGTCAAATGCTTTGAGATTTAAATACAACATTCTAACACTATATCCTACTCCGGGGAGCAGTCTACTGTATTTTGAATATATGGAATACAAGCTTTAATTTATCTGTAGAATCAAAGCATTCTAAATTCGGAACTGAGATCTTAATACACTAACTGTGTTAAATATTTGTATGCTTATTTTTCAAACTCTTATGGATGTCTACGCTTATCATATGAGAAAGATTATTAGCAGTTATCTGAGTGTGCAACACAGAAAACTACATCAGTGTGTTGTGGCTAAAATCGAATGGCTATAAACTAGTTTGAAGATTCCTCAACTATATTTGTGATGAAGATGAAGTCTCAGTTCAATGTATTAACACAATACACAGGGTGCTGCCTATAAAATGTATAAAAGATATGACAGTTAAATAATATATTCAATTATCAGGTCATAAATAATAGCAAACGTTACTTTCATCTTACAAGCCGTTATTATTCATTACAGGAAATCTCATACTAGAATTTTACTTTCACTTTAGTGCCCTCTTGTGGACATAAATCTTCATGCATGTCTGGTCTCTTTCAGACTTGCTCGTGTATATTTAAAATATACTTTTATTATGATCTCCATTATTTTTATGCTCAAGCACGAACAGTGCATTATTTAATTGTATTAGCTACAGTAATTGCAAAGGCATTGACAGTGGCAATGCCTATGGCACAGAGGGAAACTATGCAAAAATTATATTAATTTATTTGCAAATCAATATTTGTGGAAATTGGACTTATCAGCCTGTGAGTGGCCATCTCCCTCTGCCCTCCAGCCCCTGTAATCAAAATAAATATCTTTCCATGAGCAGTAGGTGGCAATCACACTTCCTCTGCTTTCTGCACCCCACCCCAGAAAGATGACAGCTGTCCAGTGCATGGCCACTTCAACTAAACCAAGGCTCAGTTACTAAGGCAACCAGGTGCACGCAGAAAGGAGCAGCAGTGTTTATCCACTTTTTCACATGCAGGCTGCCAGATCAACGCAGCAAAATGGCCTGCCTGCAAAGACACTGATATTTATGAAGAGTCTATAGAAACCTTAAAAAGAAAAGGAGGACTTGTGGCACGTTAGAGACTAACACATTTATTTGAGCATAAGCTTTCGTGAGCTACAGCTCACTTCATTGGATGCATTCAGTGGAAAATACAGTGGGGAGATTTATATACACAGAGAACATGAAACAATGGGTGTTACCATACACACCGTAACGAGAGTGATCAGGTAAGGTGAACTATTACCAGCAGGGGAGCGGGGGGAAAAAACCTTGTGAAGTGATAATCAAGGTGGGCCATTTTCAGCAGTTGACAAGAACGTCTGAGGAACAGCGGGGGTGAGGGGGAGGAATAAACATGGGGAAACAGTTTTACTTTGTGTAATGACCCATCCACTCCCAGTCTTTATTCAAGCCTAAGTTAATTGTATTCAGTTTGCAAATTAATTCCAATGCAACAGTCTGTCCTTGGAGTCTGTTTTTGAAGTTTTTTTGTTGAAGAATTGCCACTTTTAGGTCTGTAATTGAGTGACTAAAGAGACTGACGTGTTCTCTGACTGATTTTTGAATGTTACAATTCTTGATGTCTGATTTGTGTCCATTTATTCTTTTACGTAGAGACTGTCCGGTTTGGCCAATGTACATGGCAGAGGGGCATTGCTGGCACATGATGGCATAGATCACATTGGTAGATGTGCAGGTGAACGAGCCTCTGATAGTGTGGCTGATGTGATTAGGCCCTGTGATGGTGTCCCCTGAATAGATATGTGACACAGTTGGCAATGGGCTTTGTTGCAAGGCTAGAGGTTCCTGGGTTAGTGTTTTTGTTGTGTGGTGTATGGTTGCTGGTGAGTATTTGCTTCAGGTTGGGGGGCTGTCTGTAAGCAAGGACTGCCCTGTCTCCCAAGATTTGTGAGAGTGATGGGTCGTCCTTCAGGATAGGTTGTAGATCCTTGATGATGCGTTGGAGAGGTTTTAGTTGGGGGCTGAAGGTGATGGCTAGTGGCGTTCTGTTATTTTCTTTGTTGGGCCTGTCCTGTAGTAGGTAACTTTTGGGTACTCTTCTGGCTCTGTTAATCTGTTTCTTCACTTCAGCAGGTGGGTATTGTAGTTGTAAGAACGCTTGATAGATATCTTGTAGGTGTTTGTCGCTGTCTGAGGGGTTGGAGCAAACGCGGTTGTATCGCAGAGCTTGGCTGTAGATAATGAATCGTGTGGTGTGGTCAGGGTGAAAGCTGGAGGCATGTAGGTAGGCATAGCAGTCAGCAGGTTTCCCGTATAGGGTGGTGTTTATCTGACCATCGCTAATTAGCACCGTAGTGTCCAGGAAGTGGATCTCTTGTGTAGACTGGTCCAGGCTGAGGTTGATAGTGGGACGGAAATTGTTGAAATTATGGTGGAATTCCTCAAGGGCTTCTTTTCCATGGGTCCAGATGATGAAGATGTCATCAATGTAGCGCAAGTAGAGTAGGGGCGTTAGGGGACGAGAGCTGAGGAAGCGTTGTTCTAAGTCAGCCATAAAAATGTTGGCATACTATGGGGCCATGCGGGTACCCATAGCAGTGCTGCTGAGCTGAAGGTATACATTGTCCCCAAATGTGAAATAGTTATGGGTAAGGACAAAGTCACAAAGTTCAGCCACCAGGTTTGCCGTGACATTATCGGGGATACTGTTCCTGACGGCTTGTAGTCCATCTTTGTGTGGAATGTTGGTGTAGAGGGCTTCTACATCCATAGTGGCCAGAATGGTGTTATCAGGAAGATCACCGATGGACTGTAGTTTCCTCAGGAAGTCAGTGGTGTCTCGAAGATAGCTGGCAGTGCTTGTAGCGTAGGGCCTGAGGAGGGAGTCTACATAGCCAGACAATCCTGCTGTCAGGGTGCCAATGCCTGAGACGATGGGGCGCCCAGGATTTCCAAGTTTATGGATCTTGGGTAGCAGATAGAATATCCCTGGTCGGGGTTCCAGAGGTGTGTCTGTGCGAATTTGTTCTTGTGCTTTTTCAGGGAGTTTCTTTAGCAAATGGTGTAGTTTCTTTTGGTAATCCTCAGTAGGATCAGAGGGTAATGGCTTGTAGAAAGTGGTGTTGGAGGGCTGCCTAGCAGCCTCTTGTTCATATTCCAACCTATTCATGGTGATGACAGAACCTTCTTTGTCAGCCTTTTTGATTATGATGTCAGAGTTGTTTCTGAGGCTGTGGATGGCATTGTGTTCTGCACGGCTGAGGTTATGGGGCAAGTGATGCTGCTTTTCCACAATTTCATCCCATGCACGTCAGCGGAAGCACTCTATGTAGAAGTCCAGTCTGTTGATTCGACCTTCAGGAGGAGTCCACCCAGAATCCTTCTTTTTGTAGTCTTGGTAGGAAGGTCTCTGTGGGTTAGTATGCTGTTCAGAGGTGTGTTGGAAATATTCCTTGAGTCGGAGACATCAAAAATAGGATTCTAGGTCACCACAGAACTGTATCATGTTTGTGGGGGTGGAAGAGCAGAAGGAGAGGCCCCAAGAAACCTTGTCAGCTGTGGTTTATCAACATATTTTTCTCCTGTTGAAGCCACATCAACCTTAGACCGGAACGGATTCTTCTTTGTTGGAAGTTACAGCTATTTTTTCTCTCCCCCCCACCAACCCCGGCCATTAAATTAATGCATGACTGTTTTTGCTCCTTACTGGGTAATTGCCAAGCCATGAGAACTGAAGCTGTTCTCCCTGGTCTTCTGACACAGGGGTCCAGTAATGTGGTCAGACTCAGGAGAGCTCCCCACCCACAAGATGGAGGAACAAAGTTTTCAATGAGAAATGGTTTTGCAAAGGAGACAAACTGAATTTTAGTTTTCTTTCTATGATGTTGTTTGTTTAATTTTACAATGAAATGAATCAAAATCCAAATGTTGAGAAAAAAGAAGAGAATGAGGGGAAGCCCGCACCCCTCCCAAAAATCAAACACTGAAATGGAAGTGTCCAGTTTAATCAAAATATTGCACAAAATAATAAAAAGTATGAAATATTTTTTCAGAAAATACTCACCATTTTTGATGAGCCTTCATGCCAATGCCCAGGAAAGCAAGACCTACACCACTCGGGTCTCGTGGTTATTCATCTCAGGAGGGAAATGCACCCAAGCCTGCTAGCCTAGAACAAATCCATTATGGGATGTGCTAGCTGAACATCTGATATGAGTAGAGCTGATCAGACAATGGGGGGAGGGGGTGAATCATGAACAACTTCAATGGCATTTTTATTCCCTAGGTTTTGAAAAGGAACAATTTTCCATCACTCTAAATTTTTCACTGCAAATGTTTGAACAGTTTTCAGTTCTCTTCCCCCTCCCACCTCCTTTTGCCACTGAAAATGGAAGGGGAAAAGTGGAAGGTAAAACAAACAAAATTAACTACTTGGTTTCCCGTTTGACAAAACCTGCAACTAACACGCTCCAAAAAGAAAACGGACATGTCCACGTTCTGGGGTGAAATTTTCCAATATATTTTTTTTAAAATTAATCAGTATTTTTCATTAAAAACCCTTTGATCAACCCTAATTATAAGAAGAAAATGTGGATAGGCCTGTTTAACAACTGTAACAGAACTAAAGTATTATTTTGTGACAACATCGCATACTGTTAAGCTGACACAGTCAAATGTCACCGCTTAGACCAACACAAAGGAAAAAGCAGCATTAATGTGTAAGTTATCATGGAATTCCATACTATTTTTATACCTGAAGTGTTGTGCATGTAACATTCAACTCATACAATGACTGAAATGTCAGTGCACTTGGGAGATAAGTGCATCCACATTTCAAAGAGGCCTTGCCCAGTGTTTTCCACATTCACCACCAGACTATTTCTAAGGGATCAAGACCAAAGAGGGCAGGGTGAGGCCCTGATGCCTGGTTAAAGTAGCATAACTCTATTCAAAAGAGAGCCAAAGGACATGGAAAGAACCAACTTGTCTTGGGAGCCAGAGCAGAGCATATGAGTGTTAGTGCCTGGGGGCCCAGCACCAGGGTGATAGTGGCCAATGCACTGAGGATCAGGAAAACTCTCTTTAACACCAGAGACATTTAAGAACACCCCTTCTGGCTTGGCTGTGGCCTAGCAGACCCATGGGTATTAGGTTCTTGCACATGATTTGAATGCATTAGTTTGGAGCCAAATGTAACTTGGACACAGAAAGGAATATGCTACCACAGTGATGGTGGCAATTATGCTTGAAAATCAGGATGCCAGGGATGTTCAGCTGGAGAGGAGCATGTGTGAGATGATGATATCACTGCTACTGTTGCACAAAATGACAGAAGAACATTTTTCATTTCATTTTCATTCTGTCATGCCCCATCCAGAAATATAGCTTTAATACTGAGATAGAATTGAAGCCACTGTTTAGGGGCACCTATTGTATGGTATGGATACAGGTATATTCTGTATAATCAGCTGTATATTGACACACACAACTCACACAATATTATATTAAAATATCCAGTAAAATAAGTAATGCAGCTAGAAACAATGACATGCTGTGCAATTCAGCACCCTGGACAGCATCAATTCAACAATCACCTGCTGTTTATTTAACCAGTCTAATTAAAGTATCTTCTAAAATAAATCATATAGGACTTGGATCAAATTCTGAAAAAATGAGACCCCAGATCCATGTGCACAAATCTACTCATAGATCTTAAGGCCAGAAGAGACCATTATGATCCTCTAGTCTGACCTGTCTAGCACAGGCCAGAGAATTTCACACATCTATACGTTTTTTAGCAATTCCTTTTATTTCAGATGATTCCCAAGCATTTAAGGTATAAACAAATCTTTTTTATATGAATTCCTTAATCTCAAAGGTATATAATGCAATAAAAAAAATCTTAGAATGCATAATTTAATACCCTTTTGAGATGATCTAATCAATACATAGAAGTGCCTATTTTCTTACTCAAACACTTAACTCTAAGTTAAAACCCCCCATATGTGTATTTTTTATTTTGTGTATTTTATGTATTTTTTCTTCAAATATTCACAGACTCTGTACATGTTAGAGAAGCTTCTACATGCTAGCAATGCTGCTTTCAGACATTCCGGAAAATAATCAGCTGAACATAACTCTATCCTTTTTCATATAATGGTGTCCAAAATTTAATAGGTCACTGGAAAAATATGACTTAAATCCAAACCCCAGGTATAGTTTTGAGTCCACAGTGGTATATCAAGGTCTGATTCCTCTGCTTTGGGTTAAAAGGAATGTCAGGTTCCAAGCAGGGATAAGCTACTTGCAAACATGAGGCACCTATGTCATAAATATAAAGGGAAGGGTAACCGCCTTTCTGTATACAGTGCTATAAAATCCCTCCTGGCCAGAGGCAAAATCCTTTCACATGTAAAGGGTTAAGAAGCTAAGGTAACCCCGCTGGCACCTGACCCAAAATGGCCAATGAGGGGACAAGATACTTTCAAATCTGGAGGCGGGGGAACAAAGGGTTTGGTCTGTCTGCGTGATGCTTTTGCTGGGAATAGATCAGGAATGCAGCCTTACAACTCCTGTAAAGTTAGTAAGTAATCTAGCTAGAAAACGTGTTAAGATTTTCTTTTGTTTAATGGCTTGTAAAATAAGCTGTGCTGGAGGGAATGTATATTCCTGTTTTTGTGTCTTTTTCTAACTTAAGGTTTTGTCTAGAGGGATTCTTTATGTTTTGAATCTGATTACTCTGTAAAGTATTTAGCATCCTGATTTTACAGAGGTGATTCTTTTATCTTTTCTTTCAATAAAATTCTTCTTTTAAGAACCTAATTGATTTTTCATTGTTCTTAAGATCTGTGTGGGTCATACCAATTGGTGAGGATTATTATCAAGCTTTCCCCAGGAAAGGGGGTGTAGGGCTTGGGGGGATATTTTGCGGGAATAGGACGCCAAGTGGTCCTTTCCCTAATTCTTTGTCTAAATCACTTGGTGGTGGCAGCATACTATTCAAGGACAAGGTGGAATTTGTGCCTTGGGGAAATTTTTAACCTAAGCTTTTAAAGAATAAGCTTAGGGGGTCTTTCATGCAGGTCCCCACATCTGTACCCCAGAGTTCAGAGTGGGGAAAGAACCTTGACAACCTACTAATGTGATTCTCCAAGGGGTGCTTTGACTTCATGACCATTTCTGGGTGCAATGAAGGGTGTTGATTAGCTCCTATAATGCCCTATATTGTTTGAGTCCAGGGTACCTAAGAGACCACTTGTAACCCTATACACATCATGACAGATGTAATAAGATTTACTAACTGTTCCCATCACCCAGTGACAAATGGCAGCAGTATTCATTGGTTGTAGTGAACTCCTCTGCAACCAACAGTTTTCAACAGATACACAAAGAAAGATCACAGTATCCCAGACATCTCTTTCCATCATAGACGTTGATAACTTAATTCTCATGGATGCTGCTGATGACCAGATGCAGCTCCGACATTACTGTCTATTTTCAACTCTTTAGCCTTTTGCCATCTTTTATTGACAGAAAAGCATAAAGATATTTTAAATGTCTCCACTCATATTGACTAAAGCTTCAAACTGAGTTATTCCAAAGCTGAAAGCAGTTCAGAGAACATATAAAATTCATTCAGATGTATTGCTTCCTTGTCCATTAAAAGGGAGCTGAAAAGGTAGAAGCATTACACTCCAAGTATATTCTTCTCCAGTACGATATGTGCTGAATCCAGCAGCCAGCCTTGAGGCCTGATTGCAGAAGATGCTTCTGATCAGCACAAAGGAACTTTCCTCAGGTTCCAGCCTGCACCAACACAGGTCATTTCTGGGCCCCTGTCCTGCGATCAGAACTCCTAGTCCAAAGCCGTACAACCCTACCAAGCCCCACTGGGCAGATACACATTTGGAACCCTACACCTATTTCAAGCCCCACTGACACCATATGCAGGTACTGAGGTATGTAGTAGTAAATCCAATTGCAAGATCAGAACTTTGGCTCTCTAATCCTCTCCAGTACTGTCTGGGATAAGGAAGCTATGGAAAAACCTGAACCAAATGAAGGCCCCAGTCCTGCAAAGACCTGTCTAACTCTATGCACTCTGAATACTTCCACTTAAGTCAATGGAAGTCAGTGGACCTACTTGTGAAATGTTAAGCACCCGATGCAGACCTCCGCGGGATCAGACTCACATTGGTAAATGCAGCCGAGGTTTAATGTTATTTCTCTTTAGAGTTTCAAAAACTTGTGAGATTACAATCAAATGAGGAAAATACAAATTAAAGTCCCCTTTGTTATGCTGGGACAACACCCATTTTTAGAGGCAAACTGGTTTTTAAAAAGCAATTTGTTAAACAAAAGTAGAACCAAGCTAGGATTTGATGTTAAGGTTGCTGCGACCATTAGCCAGCCACGACGCAATGTCTCCAAATGCGGTTTCATTAATTCAGAGTTTAAAGGTATGTGAGTCAGCTAAAATAATAATTTAAATACAACCTAACACAGAACTATTGAATTCAAAGATATCAGTACACTTTATGCACATTAACTCAATGGGCAGGATCCGATCTCACATCTACAGATGCCAGGACTCATTCCCTTGAGATCAGTGGAGTTATAGCCATTTACATGACATTAGAATCAGTGCCACGTAGCAGCACAAGTTGTCACTCAAATATTGGAAGCCCCTATTCTCTTGCCTAGCTGCCACTGACTCATATCTAGAAAACATCACAGCTGACTGTTATGGGCACTCAATGACTCCTTGTCCCGCTGTGTTGCCTGCTCCACTCCTATGACCACAGATCAGAACATCCACACTCTGGCTATGTTACAATAATTTCCTCACCTAGACCTCTGTCCAGTCTCTCCAAATACTGTAAATTTCATTTTCATTATTGAATTTTGCTCCTTTCTAAATGTAAAGCTTTGGGACTTCCAGGCTCTATAGTGATTTGGGTATTTTTATTTCGGGATTTAACTTTTCATCTATACGCTAGCTGCAGTATTATCTGAACCTGTGTTATCCCTTCTCTTCTCCCTCTGTATATAGGGAACACATAACAGTGTGACATTAACATACAAGTTCAAGCAACATGAATTTGGGATTACTCCTGAGTCAGGACTGCATTTACACATGACAGGCTAAACCATCATCAAATCTGGCTGTTCCAAACAAGTATCAGTTAAACCTTATTTTAAAGAAAATCCTCATGGAAAAGTCCCAGAGAACGTAAAAAATGACAAGCGTGCCGTATGTGTTTGGATGATCGTGTAGATTTCCTTGCTACAGTATTAGAGACGATGGTTAGAGACGGGGCTAAAATTCTTATGGAGTATTTCCCAGAGCGCCCTGCCCCCGACCCTTGCCCAACATACTATAAAAATTCCAGGAGGGTTGAAAATATTTCCCAGAGCTCTGCTCTGGACAGCTCTGGCTAAATTTAAGCCCTGGTTAAAAAGACCTGTAGAAAGTATCTCCTTCCTTATTCAAGTCTATAGGTCTTCAGGGTAAAGTTAGAGAACTGTTAGAGACCTATAGAATCCTAGTGGTTCGTAGTGTTAGGGGCCCAATGCAGCAGTCCATCTCTGTTCAGCAGGACACTATAACAAATACTTAAATGTTCTCTTGAGCTGGTTGTCTAAATCCGTTAGTACTGCTCACCGAGGCCCTGTTCTCGCTCCCATTGAAGTCAATAGCAAAACTCAGTGGTGCAATGTCAGACCCTAAGAGAGTCACCTTTATAAATGCTCAAGAGAGATTTTACATTTTCACTGGTGCTATATTTTCTGTCTCTGCCTATGAAGTCCCAGGCTCCCTTCAGTCCTGTGATTCCAACTGGCCAGGCCTTAAATGGAGGGAAAATATATGAGTCATGCATTTGGAAACCTCTGAAGAGAACCTTTCACCGCATTCAGGACCGATATCGTGGGGGAAGTAAGTGCCTTATTCCATTGCAAAGGAAATTCACTAGCCCAAGTTCTTCACCTCAGTAAAGTGAGATCTGGGAGCGAAATTCCATTTTTGAATGAAATAAGGAAACTTTGTTGTAGCCACGGACTGGACCAAGGGATTTTGTGTCCATATGGGCCCTGCTCCTGCACCCACTTAAATACATGTGTAACTTTACTCATGGAAGTAAGTTTACACACATGCTTACAGGCCTGTTGGACTGGGACCTTAGTTTCCTCCTCAGCCATCATGATCACTCCCAAGACACTGAAATAGCGTTTGGTAGAGACCTATTTGGTCACCTAGTTCCTGTCCCAGCAAGCCAGGATTTCTCCCTAGTGCCTCGTCTCTTTGGCTTTTACATATCAAGGTAACAGCGCTCCCACCACTTTCCCTGGGAGACATTTGCCCATAAATCTTTTAGGAAGCTGCTCCTGCCAATTAGTCCAAGGTTGCCTTCCTTTTGTTGCCTCGTGCTCTTCGTTCCAGTGTAAATAATTCATCTCCCTGCCTGGTGTTTAAAACCTTCAAATATAATTTCCCCTGCCTTTATTCCTGCTTTGCCCAGCTAGGAATATTCATTTACTGAAACCCTGCCTCTGGCACCTCCTCCGCCTGCTGCTCTTCTGCGAGCTACTCCCAGCTTGTCAGCTGATTGCTGGCAACGACGTGCTCATAGCTGCCGGCGGCATTCCAGGTACCAGCCAGAGACAGCTACCGACCGTGTCCATGGCCATCTGCCTCCATGTGTGAGGCCAATGTCATACTGCAGACGGGGTGGGATGAGGCAATGTAGGGGTGGAGACATACCATGATACAGGGCGCCCTCATTCCCCCAGCCCCTCCTGGAGAGGAGGTGACAGAGAACCCCACTCTTCCCTCTAAAAGACTGAAGGACAGCAGCCTGGGGCCCCTTAGCCTCTCAGAATAGCATTTCCTCTGGAGAGGCTGGCCAGGCCCTTCTCCTTCTGCCACACACTCACAGCCCTGTGGAGTGGTATTGGCCGGGATGACAGAGAAGTGGATCTTGTGACCACCCCCCCGGAGAGGCAAGTGGACGTTCCCCTCTCAGAGCTATTGCTCCAGATGCTCTGCAGATTCACAGACTTTCCCCAAGCTTTTCTTTTCAACCATGGGGGCTGGAAACTTAGTTTTAATTTAAATGAAAACTGAGATTATGCTAGGTTTCAGAGTAGCAGCCATGTTAGTCTGTATTCGCAAAAAGTAAAGGAGTACTTGTGGCACCTTAGAGACTAACCAATTTATTTGAGCATAAGCTTTCGTGAGCTACAGCTCACTTCATCAGATGCTCACAAAAGCTTATGCTCAAATAAACTGGTTAATCTCTAAGGTGCCACAAGTCCTCCTCTTCTTTTTGAGATTATGCTGTGATCACATGACTCCAGGACCTTTCTCTTTCCCCCCAAACTCTATGTTGCTATGGAACTTTCTTTTGTCGTCTCTGGTGTTTTCAAAACCTCCTGTTTCAATGTCCTCTGTAAATGCACCTGCTCTGGCATGTGAATGACTAGTGCAATGTAACTAAGGTGACAAGTGCAGCATGATGTTTAACCAGCACTTGCAGATAATTAATTAAGAGTTTAAATAACACCAGACCCAATGTCAATTATCCATTAGACAGCTCACTACAGCCCGACACATTGCCATTTACCAATGGCAAAGCTAACTCAGTACCTCTGGACCAACCAGGCCAGGCAGTGCCCGGGGAGAAGAGATACACTCGATGGCTCTAGGAGAGAGCATCATCACCTCCCACCCTAGAAGAGGGGAGGGGTTCTGCCCTGGGGGAGGAGGGGTCAAACAGGTGGGTTTCACTGTCACACCAACACCCCAGATTAAAAAGAGAAGGTGTGAAAGGAGCTGTGCCTCCGGCTGATGAGATGCTGGCATATAGTGACCTAGCTGCAGCCCAGTGACGGTCCATTATTAGGGCTCTCACAGAGAATGTTTCTGTTAGGCTTGAGAGGAGACATCGTTTCACCACTCGTCGTTAGCAGCCAGTCTAATCACGACCAGATCCACAACAAACTGGGAAAACACCTGAGCTATTTCATAGGAGTATTACATGTCCTGCCTCAGTTGTGCATTGCTGCCTGAATGAATGCCCTGAGTGAAATCGAAGGAGGCCCCAAAGGCGGGCTGTTAAGGAGCCCACAAAGGGTAAAACGGGGACACAGATAAGGCAATATCAGGTGCCCCGCTTCAAAGGAGTTAATATAACAATGGCTGGGCCTGTAATTGCCAGGGTCACCTATGACCTATGAAGCCTTTTTTAAAAATTGGTGTCACATTTGCTGTCCTCCAGTCATTTGGTACAGACAACAGTTAGTAGTCCAGCAATTTCACATTTGAGTTCCTTCAGAACTCTTGGGTGAACACCATCTGGTCCTGGTTACTTATTGCTGTTTATTAATTTGTCCCAAAACCTCCTCTAATGACACCTCAGTCTGGGACAGTTCCTCAGATTTGCCACCTAAAAAGAATGGCTCAGGTTTGGGAATCTCCCTCACATCCTCAACCGTGAAGACTGATGCAAAGAATTCATTTAGTTTCTCCACAATGGACTTATCATCCTTGAGTGCTCCTTTAGCATCTCGATCGTCCAGTAGCCCCACTGGTTGTTTAGCAGGCCTCCTTGACTTATGAGGAGAGGCTGAGGGAGCTGGGATTGTTTAGTCTGCAGAAGAGAAGAATGAGGGGGGATTTGATAGCTGCTTTCAACTACCTGAAAGGGGGTTCCAAAGAGGATGGCTCTAGACTGTTCTCAATGGTAGCAGATGACAGAACGAGGAGTAATGGTCTCAAGTTGCAATGGGGGAGGTTTAGATTGGATATTAGGAAAAACTTTTTCACTAAGAGGGTGGTGAAACACTGGAATGCGTTACCTAGGGAGGTGGTAGAATCTCCTTCCTTACAGGTTTTTAAGGTGAGGCTTGACAAAGCCCTGGCTGGGATGATTTAACTGGGACTTGGTCCTGCTTTGAGCAGGGGGTTGGACTAGATGACCTTCTGGGGTCCCTTCCAACCCTGATATTCTATGATTCTATGATTCCTACTTCTGATGTACTTTTTTGTTGTTGCTGTTATTGTTGTTATTATTACTGTTATTTGTGTATTTCACTATTCCTGGTGTATTTTATGTACCTGTCTTAGCTGTACTCTGAAAAAGCCAGCACAATGGTTAAAGAACACTTCCAACTCTAGATTCCCAAAGCTGCCTAATAGATTGGATATCTAATGCCCATTAAAATTAATGAGATAACAGAATTGCAATCCTGAAGGCAGCTTTGAAATTTTCCGTGAAAGCGCTCAGACATTAATTCAGGTGACTCCATCTGAAGGGACAGACTGATTCTCTGAAGTTGATCATAAATAACCTGATGAAACTTTTACCCCTTTGATCCTTTCTTGTGGCCACTTTCCCATTAATCCTCCAGATAACACAGGCTCTGAGCACACACAACTCTGTGCATTCAACTCTATGGGATACTAGTGTCAAAACCTGCAAGATAAGACTCTAAAGAGCTGATGTATTTTTGGCCTGGGGTTTCCCTCATAGAAGGGGGAGGCTTCCAGAAGTCCCCTAGTTGAAATGATGTTGCTGGCAAATGCAGAATCTCAGGAAAAGAGAAAGTAATCACGTTGGTAGCAGTAGTGTGTGACTTTGTGCATGCCTGGAGACAAGGACATTTGTGATAGCGTGTGGGGGCAGGTTTGGGGTGGAACAAGGCAAATAGGATTTTTCAGAGACAAACTATGCCCTACAGTAGGTTTGTGGGGAATTTCCTGAGGAGCCACACGTACTCCTCCAAGGGCAACATTTGGCACCTAAACTATATTTGAATCAGGGACAGACTCTGACCAGCTGCGCTAGCACCCCCTGCCCCCACCCCACATAGGGGTAAGTCGCTTCCTTCAAAACAGCAGTGCATCCTGCTCTGTTTTCAAAAAGCACCTGACGCTTTTCTCCATATTCCTCAAGGGTGTTAGAACAGCCACCTTTGTCCCTTTGACCTCGACCAAACCTGGAAGTGATGGAATAACATGAGGAAGGTGCTTTATTTGAGCTTTCTAGCCCTGATTTACAGACGAGCGATGCAGACAGTTGAAATAAGTTTCCTGGAGCCAGGTTCTCAGCTGGCGTAAATCAGCTCAGCTATGCAGCTTGATGCCACTTGAGAATGTGACTAACTTTCAGAGGCTTAACTGAACCAAACCAACTCCTGATTCTGATTTCCCCTCAGTTTTAGAGCCATGTAACCAAACTGACTCATATGCACTTACTCCTGATAAAACCTGAGTTATAGAGAGCACAATCACACCTTGAACTTTTTGAAGCTAACTCATTGATTTCAAATCCATGGAGAACATGGGGCAGGGTGGATTGATTTAAATCAATGTGATTTAAATCACCAATTTAAATCATGATTTAAATTAGGAAGCAGAAAACCTTTGATTTAAATAATCAGTTTTAATTGAGTTTTGCAATTAAACTTTTTAAATTATTTTCCTCCAGAGAGGTTGATTTTCACTGGTTGGTACCATTAAAACATTGATCTGCAACTAAATATAGTCTTTACCCTAAAATTGGTGTTTCTTTTTGCTAATCAGGATGATGTGGTAATCTATATACATTTATTTGAGCAACTATCTAGTTTAACTTATATTTATTCACATTCTTATTTTTTACATTTTTTGTTATGTTAGAAAATGGTAAATGAAGCATTTCTTATGTAATAGAGGATCAGTAATAATGCGTGCCAAGTACTATTTGGATGGAAATTCAAATTTAATTTTAAATGCACCAAGACAGCATTTTAATTTTGTTTTTAAATGAATACCTTAATTTTGCTGAATACATAAGAAAAAAGTTCTCCAACAAAATTTATCAAACTATGTTGTGCATTTAAAACTAGCTGATTTATTAAACAAAGGAAGTATCACCTGTAATTGGTGGAATGAACTGATTGTTTCTGGTCACTATATACTTCAAGATTTTAGAACTAGTAGATCTCATTCTCTCAACTAATTTTTATTAATAAATTGAAAGAGGAAAACAAGCTTTTCTGCTTTTCAGTTCCCAATAAGTTTCTTAGCTTTGAATGAACTAGTCATTGAACTGAACTACTCAAATAAACTGAAATGATGAGAAGATTCTCTCTGCACCTGCACAAGAGGCTATTGATGTCAAAAAATGGTTTATCAACAAATTCTGGGTTCAGGTGTTTAGCCAGTGACTTCCCCCAGTTCTGTGGTCTGACGTTCTCTAAAACTTGGCAGCAAATATGTGCTACTGAATATTATTTTTGTAATTAAGTTAAATGATGTTAATAGATTGTAATAATTTTAGGCCTCAAGAGAGGTTGTCAGTTTCAAATTTAATTGTAAATTGCTTTATTTAAAAAAAATAAACCTGTAATTTAAATTTTAAAAGTACCACTTAAATCAAAATGTCCACAAATATATATATATAATTCTTCACCACTTGACAGGAGCTGTTGCTAGTTTTAGGCTCGATATACTCCATGTTTTCTCTCAACTGATTCTAGTGCTTGGTGTTGTTGCCTAACGATTTTTCCCAGCAGTATGAGCGTGCTGTTGCCCAACATAAAGAGAACTGAATTTCTTATTCAAAGTATGTTCTCTGGGGCTACAATTTCAGCCTGGACCATCAGAATCAATTTGCATAGACATCATTCTTTTTCTCCTAATGAATTAAAAATTAACCCACCAGTTGGTTTAGTTCAGTGATTTTCACCAGCTCTAATCTTTAGTAGTATATATTACAAATATTTCTTCCCAAGTGTACAGGCTATCACTCTACTGGCATTGCTGTATTTTGTGTGTGTTTTTCTCCTGCAGTCTGTGTAAATATGTCAAACAGTTGATGTTCACATGGATCAACGTTCCTTAAATACGTTGTTTTAGACTTTGCATGTGCATCCCATTGCTTAAAGTTAAGCCAATGTTGAAGTGTTTCCCTGAAAGGGGACAGATTTAGGCATGTGCTTAAGCACTTTGGTGAACTAGGGTCCCAGGGCCTATCTCAACATCCCCTCCTCCCCACAAATGCAGTACGCAAAACTGAGAATGGCATCCTCTTTTTGTTACACAGCTGTATGTGTCACATCCATAAAACATCCCTGTATAGGGAAGTGAATTGTGCAATGATAGAATTCACTAAAATATATCACACAAATGAAACAGGTTCATTGCATCATAGAATCATAGTATATCAGGGTTGGAAGGGACCTCAGGAGGTCATCTAGTCCAACCCCCTGCTCAAAGCAGGACCAATCCCCAACTAAATCATCCCAGCCAGGGCTTTCTCAAGCCTGACCTTAAAAACTTCTAAGGAAGGAGATTCCACCACCTCCCTAGGTAACGCATTCCAGTATTTCACCACCCTCCTAGTGAAAAAGTTTTTCCTAATATCCAACCTAAACCTCCCCCACTGCAACTTGAGACCATTACTCCTCGTTCTGTCATCTGCTACCACTAAGAACAGTCTGGATCCATCCTCTTTGGATCCCCCTTTCAGGTAGTTGAAAGCAGCTATCAAATCCCCCCTCATTCTTCTCTTTTGCAGACTCAATAATTCCAGTTCCCTCAGCCTCTCCTCATAAGTCATGCGTTCCAGTCCCCTAATCATTTTTGTTGCCCTCTGCTGGACATTTTCCAATCTTTCCACATCCTTCTTGTAGTGTGGGGGCCAAAACTGGACACAGTACTCCAGATGAGGCCTCACCAATGTCGAATAGAGGGGAACGATCACGTCCCTCGATCTGCTGGCAATGCCCCTACTTATACATCCCAAAATGCCATTAGCCTTTTTGGCAACAATGGAACATATATCACATATGTCTTCACACCCTTTGTAAAGAAATGGGAACAATGCTTGCCATAAATGTGCTTAAAAATAAAGGGGCCAATTTCAGAGACTTAAACTTATTAGAAAAAGCTGCCACCATAAGAGCTACCCCAGGGCCTCCTGTTAAGCTCCAATTCTATCTGTACCCAAATCAGCAGAGTTCATTCTAATGGCTCTAGCAATGAAGGTGGTTTCCAGGACAAGGATTATTAGTCAAGGGTCTCGTCCATGTATTTCAGCATGCATATCATAAGAATGGCCATAGTAGGTCAGACCGATGGTCGTTCTAGGCCAGTATCCTGTCTTCTGACAGTGGCCAGCGCCAGACTCTTCAGAGAGAATGAACAGAACAGGGCAATCGACTAATCCATTCCCTATCATCCAGTCCCAGCTTTTGGCAATCAGAGGTTTAGACAACCTAGAGCATGTGGCAGCGTCCCTGCCGATCATGGTTAATAGGTCCATAAACGGCTATCTTCCAGTAACTTATCTAGTTCTTTTCTGAACCCAGTCGTACTTTTGGCCTTCACAACATCCCCTGGCAATCAGTTCCACAGGTTCCATAGGTGTGAAGAAATACCTCCTTTAGTTTGTTTTAAACCTGCTGCCCATTAGTTTCATTGGGTGACCCCTGTTGTGATGTTACATGAAAGGATGAATACCACTTCCTTATTCAATTTCTCTAAACCGTTCCTGATTTTCTAGACTGCTATGATATCCCTCCTCAGTTTTCTCTTGTCTAAGCTGAATAGTCCCAGCCTTTTTCATCTCTCCTCATACAGAAGCTATTTTATACCATTCATTATTTTTGCTCTTCTCTGAATCTTTTCAGTTCTAATAGATTGTTTTTGAGATGGGGCGACCAGAACTGCATGCAGTATTCAAGATGAAGGTGTACCATGGAGTTATAGACGGACATTATGATATTTTCTATTTTATCTGACTCTTTCCTAATGGTTCCGAACAATTCTTACCTTTTTTGAGCAATTTTTTTTTTTCAGTGAACTATCCCCAATGACTCCAAGATCTCCTTCTTGAGTGGCAACAGCTACTTTAGACCCCACCATTTTGTAGGTATAGTTGGGATTATGTTTTCCAATGTGCATTACTTTGCATTTATCAACAATGAATTTTATCTGCCATTTTGTTGCTCAGTCTCCCAGTTTAGTAAAACCCTTTTGTAACCCTTTGCACTCAGCTTTGGACTTAACTATCTTGAGTAATTTTGTACCATCTTCAAATTTTCCCACCTCACTGTTTACCCCTTTTTCCAGATCATTTATGAATATGTTGAATAGGATTGGTCCCAGTACAGAACCCTGGGGAACACCACTATTTATCGCTCTCCATTCTGAAACCTGGCCATTTATTCTTCCCTTTGTTCCCTATCTTTTAACCAGTTACCAAACCATGGGAGCACCTTCCCTCTTATCCCATGACAGCTTACTTTGCTTAAGAGTCTTTTGTTTGGGACCTTGTCAAAAGCTTTCTGAAAGTCCAACTACACTTTATGCATGGAATCTTCCTTTTCCACATGCTTGTTCACACCCTGAAAGAATTCTAATAAGTTGGCGAGGCATGATTTCCCTTTACAAAGGTTATGTTGACTTTTCCCAACACATCATGTTTATCAATGTGTCTGATAATTTTGTTCTTTATTATAGTTTCAACTAATTTGCCTGGTACTGAAATTATGTTTACTGGCCTGTAATTGACAGGATTGCCTCTAGAGCCTTTAAAAAAAAATCTGTGTTTCATTAACTATCCTCCAGTCATCTGCTACAGAGGCTAATTTAAGTGATACTTCACATTACCACAGTTAGTAGTTCTGCAATTTCATATTTGAGTTCCTTCAGAACTCTTGGGTGAACACCATCGGGCCCTGGTGATTTATAACTGTTTAATTTATTAATTTGTTCCAAAACCGCCTCTACTGATGCTTCAATCTGGGACAGTTCCTCTGATTTGTCACCTAAAAATGAATGGCTAAGGTGTGGGAATCTTCCTCACATCCTCTGCAGTGAAGACTGGTGCAAAGAATTCATTCATTCATCCATTCTCTGCAATGGCCTTGTCCTCCTTGAGTGCTCCTTTAATATTTAGATAATTTATTAGTCCCACTGATTGTCTGGCAGGCTTCCTGCTTGTGATGCATTCTAAAAAAATGTGGTTAGTTTTTGTATCTTTTGCTAGTTGCTCTTCAAATTCATTTTTAGCCTGCCTAATTGTACTTTTCCTTTCCAGAGTATATGCTCCTTTTTAATTCTCCTTCCTAGGATTGGACTTTTTAAAGGAGACTTTTTATCTTTAACCACCTCTTTTACTTTGCTGGTTCGCAGCAATGACTTTTTGTTTTGACCCTCTGACTGATTTTTACATATTATGTTTTATTTGGGGTCTATATTTAATTTGAGCTTCTATTATGGGGTTTTTAAATATTTTTTCATGCAGCATTCAGACATTTCACTCTTGCGACTCTTCCTCTTAATTTCTGTATAACCAGCTTCCTCTTTTTTGTGTAGTTCCTCTTTTGAAGTTAAATGCTGCTGTGGTAGGTTTCTTTGGTATTTCCCCCCACAAGCATGTTATGTTTAATTACACTATGGTCACTGAAACCAAGAGGTTCATCTGTATTCACCTCTTGAATCAGATCCTGTGCGCCACTTAGTACTATATTAAGAACTTTACCCCCCGATGGGTTCCAGAACTAGCTGCTCCAAGAAGCAGTCATTAAAAGCGTCTAGAAATTTTATCTCTGCCTCCTGTCCTGAAGTGACATGTATCCAATCAATATGGGGATAGCTGAAATCCCACACTAATATTCTGCTTTTCTGTTTTTGTAGCTTCTCTAATCTCCTTGAGCATTTCACAATAATCATCACAATCCTGGTCAAGTGGTAAATAGTATATTCCTAATGCTATACTCTTATTATTCAAGCATGGACTTTCTATCCACAGAGATTCTTTGGTACAGTTTGGTACATTTAAGATTTTTTCTATATTTGCTTCTATGCTTTCTGTCACATACAGTGCCACTCCCCCAGCATGACCTACTCTCTCATTCCAATAAATTTTGTTCCATGGTATTACCATATCCCATTGATTATCTTCATTCCACCAAGATTCTGTGATTCCTGTTACATCAATATCCTCATTTAATGCCAGGTACTCAAGTTCACCTCTCTTAGTATTTACACTTCTAGCATTTGTATTCAACCATTTCTAAAATGTGTGAATATTTAGTTGTCTGCCTTATGGCAATTTACCATGCAGTTCTCCCAGTCATTGCAAACCCAGCTATCTATGTTTCTGTATAATCAAACCCCAAATTACTATTACCTGACTCTTTGTAATAACTGGGGTCCCCTCCCCTGGAGGGGTATCCTTGGTGCAAGAGGATGCCATGACATCATCTGGAAGGTACTAACTATAGGACTGATTTCCCTCCACTGCAGATGTTCTCCTTCCTCCTAAACAGCAAAGAGGCTGTCAGACTGGAAGTGGGGCCATTCCACTGTTTTCCTGAAAGACTATATATTGTGACGGGGCAAGGCCAGATGTCTATAGAAAAGTAGTGGGAGATAGATATATTAGCTCCAGACTAAACAAATCCCTGGTACCAGGTTAAGTGAAATGGCAGCTGCTCCAGGTCAATTAAGACACCTGGGGCCAATTAAGAACTTTCCAGAAGGCAGCAAGAAGGCTAGGTTGACTGGGACACCTGAAGCCAATCAGGGGCTGGCTGAAACTAGTTAAAAGCCTCCCAGTTAGTCAGGTGGGGGTGCATGTCAGGAGCTGTGGGAGGAAGTTGTGCTGTTGGAGAGGCTGAGCAGTACACACCATATCAGGCACAAGGAAGGAGGCCCTGAGGTAAGGGTGAAGTGGAGCTTGAGGAAGTGAGGGCTGCTGTGGGGGAAGTAGCCCAGGGAATTGTAGATGTCATGTTTCTAAAAGGTCAGCTACCATAGCTGATACTATTAGGGTCCCTAGGCTGGAGCCCGGAGTAGAGGGTGGGCCCGGGCTCCCCCCCCCCCACACACACCTTTGCCCCCTGATTAATCACTGAGACTGGGAGACAACAGAGACCGTGCAAAGAAGGATAACTTCTCCTCACCTCCCTGGGAGACAACAGAGACTGTGCAAGGAAGGATAACTTCTCCTCACCTCCCTCGCCGGCTTATGATGAAAATGGCTCAGTAGACTGTGACCCTTGTCTCTAGAGAAAGAAGGGTTACGTGGAGGGTCACAGTGAGCCTCTGAGGCTAGCGAAATCTGCCAGGAAACGCAGGACCCATGGAGGCAAGGACAGGGCTTTGTCACTATATATAGACAGTTCAGCCACTCTGTCTCAAGAGCCTGTACTTTGTCTTTGAGGGCCATGAGTTGCTTGCACAGATTGCACATGTACACCACCTACCCACAAGGCAGGTAACCAGATATGCTGCATTCAGTGCAATAAACTGGATAGCCCCCACTTTGCAGGCAGAAATCCAGCAGCATTCTCTTTTACTCTTGTGGTTTTGTTGTTCTTTGTTTTTTGGCAGTGTTGTTGGCCTAAGTTGAGAGTATTTCTTGTTAGGTGTATCTGGCTCTCACACTCCCCCTCCAAACTCTCTTATAAAATTCCCATTTGCTGCTCCTGCTCATTAGCAAAAGGGATCTGGATATTCTCCACTCCCTTTGCACTACTAACTCCTGGTCAGATTATTAAAGTTCCTGGCATCATGATGAACTGAACTATTCATAGCCATTAATTTTTTCAGGGGCTTTTGCCTGTTTGCCAGATGTAGGAAAAGTGTATTTTTTAAACCATGGTCATTATGCAGCATTTTTACAAGATTTGTGTATTTTGTTGGGGGGCAGAGTTGGAGTTTTTGGGGGAGCAGATATTTGATTGCAAATAAGGAAATGAATGTTAAGGAGAAAGCTGTCTCCCTAGAATGTATTAAACCTCCCTCCCTGCCGACAAAGCAGGTCTAGAACCAGGCCCCTCCAAATGTGGAACAGGGGGAAGGCTAGAGCATGGCTGAGCTGTAGCTGTCACCCTCCATCTGAAGAACCCCTTCCGTTCCATTAGGTATCCCTTGCAGAGGGTCCCTTGGGCCTCCATCTCCCCTTTGTGGGCAACTGCAACCCAATCCTGCAACACCTGGGCCCACACCTCACCTGCCTGCTCCCTTTCAGGTGCAGCCACACCCAGTCTCACGCCACAAGCACAGGACCCGGGCAAGGGGTTCATAGAATCATAGAATATCAGGGTTGGAAGGGACCTCAGGAGGCCATCTAGTCCAACCCCCTGCTCAAAGGGCTGGGGGTTGTCGCTAGGGATGCAAAGGAGTGGGGGATCAGGAGCCAGCCCAAAGCAGAGGTTAGTGTCTCTAGGAAGGGACCCTTGGGTGCCCCCCCATCACCTCTGGCTGCCTCCTCTGGAGGGAGCATTAGTCCTGGACTGCTTCCCCCTGCAGGGAGGGGAGTTTGAAGGATTGCAGGTATTGAACCCAGGCCCGCAGGTACTGCCCAGATCATGACCACTACCCAGCAGCTCACTTGAGGAACGAGGGAAGGGCCCAGTGTGGGGTTACCTCACAGAGGGCCCCGCCCCCAGGCTCCCAATTGGGGAAAATAATCCAGCTTCCTTTATTGGAGGAGGGGCTCTAATATATAAACTAGGAAGTAAGAGAGGACCTTGTCTGAGCAATTAGCAGAATCCTTGGCTGGCTGCTACTATGGACCCCTCCTACCTACCTGACTCCTGGTCCCTGCCTCCCCAGGCCTGCCCCCAGTCCCCGCCTCCCCAGCTGCTCCTGGTTCCTGTCCTCCAATCCCAGACCCCTGTCTTCTCCCAGTTCCTGCTGTCCTGCCCTACTCCTCTGCCTTACCTACTCTGGCTTTGACCCTCAGCTTGCTAGCTAATGCGGTCTTCGGTTTTGACCCTTGATTCTGACCATTAAGCCTGACTCCATCTCCAGCCACTAGACCTGACCTCCCACACCCTGGTCATTGCAGGGAGCCCCCTTCACACTGGTGAAAGGCAAAGTTGTCTGACCCGCCACCACTGAGAAAAGCTCCTAAGAAGCAGAGCACTTCTTTTTAGACTGATGGGACGGTCCTCTCACTCCTATCCGAAGGAGTACTTATTTAATTTTCTTTGTGTCAACTCTGCATCCTCCTCTTGTGCACTCATCCCCTCTCCTCATACCACCCAGGCTGAAGCTCTGAAAATTGAATTAAAAATAGTCACTATTGGACTTCCTGTTCCACATCAGGAAAGGTCACAATATTTTGTTTCCATAAGATAGTTTTGAAATTTCTTAAATGACACATTTCAGTATTTTTATTACATGGTAAACTGTGAAATTTTGGCTTTGGGTAGGGATGGTGTCCCTAACCTCTGTTTGCCAGAAGCTGGGAATGGGCGACAAGGGATGGATCACTTGATGATTACCTGTTCTGTTCACTGCCTCTGGGGCACCTGGCATTGGCCACTGTCAGAAGACAGGAACTTGGCTAGATGGACCTTTGGTCTGACACAGTATGGCTGCTCTTATGTTCATGCCAATTTGGATTGAAAAATCTTGAAATGGTGGCATTTGACATAGGATGGAAAGTCCATTTATCCTACCAGCTCTATTGAAAACCATTTGATTAACACATTATGCAAACATATTTTAATGTATAGGTTTTTCCTCAAACTTAACCCTGTGTTTTTTTATTACTGCTCTCTGATTGCATTACTGTAAAGTTAAAAACAGAAAGAAGGAAATCTACAAGATTTCAAGATAGCTATATTAACATTTCCAGTAGAAAATGTCATGTAAACACATATTTGCATGAATGTTCACACGATTTTCAAGAAATATTCTTGCGAACAAAACCGAACCTCACTACTGCAGATATTCCTGGGACATTTTTAAAAGGGGTCATGAATACCATCAAAGTAAATGTGTGGGTCTGATTCCAATTAATCCTTGCAAATACTATTTTGCATTCACTTAGCTCTACTCAGGACACAGTATTGAAATCACTATCACTTGGTTATTTCTGGACTAAAGTCTTTCAAGTACAGCAAAGGCAACCTGAATAAAAGATACTCTGAGCTGACCTTTTAGGTGGAAGCTACTGTGTTTCCACTGTGGAGAAAGAGAAGCAATGTTAAAGCCAGTATTCTGAAGCCAGAGGTCTGCTTCCTTTCTGGGGCAAAGTCACAGGTTTCATTCAACTTTGAGAGCTGTGGTGTTCATGGGAATTATATAAGGGAATCCTTCAGAAACATCCTAATATAAGGATAGAAGCTTCAATGGCTATCTGAGGTGAACGTGACACCTCCTTGATTGCCCACAACTATCAAACTCACGAAGGAGGGATTCTCCCTCCATCAGGGCTTCTGTCAAACCATGTGCCACCTAGGGGAGTGACAGAGCCCCTTGATGATAGCTGAAGACAGCCCATACCACAGTGAGGGAGGAATGAGGGTTCTCCCAACCTGGAGAGAGAGCACAAAGGCAGGCCATTGACTACTGGTTGTATTCATGAGCAGTCAGAAGAATGGTCCCATCTCCTCAGCTACTCTGCAAATCTCTGCTATGAGGTTTTCACTCTTTGGTTGTGCATAGCTGGCTAGCCTTCCCCTTGGATTTATCCACTCAATGACTCCTGGTGGCCATGAACCAAAAAGTGGAGGAGATTTTCTATTGATGAATCCCATCCCTTTAAGATCTTTCCATGTGGGGTACAAATAAATTGGAATTAAAGTAAGGCTCATTTAGTTCCCGCATAAACACTGCCTAACACAACATCTTTACAGTACAAATTAGGAGCATTGAACAAATAATGGGATACTCATACAAAGTGATTAACTTCTCCAGTGTCAAGTCAGTCAACTAGAAGCCCTTTGCTAATCATAAATCATTTACATTCTATTCAAATGAAGGTGCCTGCCAGAAATAGCAGTTAGCCCTGGGTGCTCTGCCAGGTGACACTAATGGCATTGATTACGTCTCAGTCACAGACACCTCTGACTAATCTGAGCTTGTTTGATTGTGACTGTTCATCTTCTCACTCCCACGGCTCCATCAACACCCTGCAGAGCACTTCACTCTCTAAATAACTGTCCCCCATTGCTGAAATCAACCGTGTGCCATGTAAAATTAATAAATGCATAAATCCGCCTATTAGAGTGACAAAACTCCCAAGGAAATAAACTCCACGTAGGCCTCAGCTGATTTCCAAGTGTTCTTTTCCACACAGGAAGAAGGAGGCTCCCTCATTCCCAAAGGATAAGAAACAATGGCTCCAATTTTGGGGAGTGGAAGGGTTAAATCAGAGTGACTTTTCCAGTTACTCAGGCTTGGCATGCCATTTCCTGGCATTTCAGCACTTGACCACACAGCCTTAATGCACTCGTAAAGCCAAAGCTGTTGTGCGTGTATTTTTAAAATGTAATTTCTTACGTTTCTTCAAAAGCAAAAAAATTCCACAATCTGCATCTGTTTGGCTGGCCCCCATTGAAATCTCCTGTCCTGTGAACACTACAGAGCTGTACCCCATTCAGGGCTTGTCCAAAGCCCACGGAACTCCTTCCACTGACGTCAACAAGCTCTGAATCAGGTCTTAAATTAGCCATGCATCTATGTTAGCAGTACACATAGCGATAGTGTGGCCTTCTTTTGCTGGGAAGTCTGGCCCAAAAGCACTCAGCCAATTTCACCAGAACTCAAGGGCACTTTTCAAATTGCAGCCTGTTTTCTGGCTGACTTTCAACTGTCTGCACCCCATAGTTTTGTTGCTGGAAATGTTTAAAAGAAAAGGTTAAATATTTTATTTTATTTTTTTCTTTTTATAATGGTAAAAGTACATGTATTTCCCTCTCCTCCCAGGAGAAAGTTCTCTACAGCTCTTTCTTTATAGCAAACCTGACTGATTTGTCATTGATCCTGACAAACAAACCCTAACAATTCTGGGAAAGTTGCTGAGTGTTCACATCTCCCAGTGACTTAAGCAGGAATTGACCATGCTTAGCACGGTGCAGGACCACCTACTAAGGCATGCGGTAAAAAGAGTCAGAGAGTTTAAGGTGAGAAGGGACCACTAGCTCATCTACAAGCCACCAACACTAAACCCAACAACCAAAATGGGACAAAAGTACTACAACCCACAGGAGACTACACAAGATCTCATGATCTTTGTGTGATGCTTTTGTGCAACTAACAAAAAAAGGCTTGCGTTGCTCTTGGTCAGTAAAAATACAGCCCCAAATTGCACACAGACAGAAGCGCATCGTGATTATTTTTAATGTTGGCTGCCTGAAATTTAATTGCACTGAAGCTTTTTTCTTTTTAATCGTTAGCAAAATCTGTCGCTTCTCTTTTCTCAGGAAGCGGCACCTGCATGCCAAGGAATGTCAGCTTCAATCAGAACTAAGTGAAAGGCTATATTGTAAACATTCAATAAGCTGGCAAATCACAGGCATCAAATACATTCTACTAATATGCACAGGAAATGTTTCACTACTGCCAAGATCTCCGAATGGCTTATGTGAAGCAAAACACTCAAAAACACTCTAAACATTTGGCCCATTTGATTCACCCCCCACCATCCTGTAAACACGTTCTCCTCAGAAACAGCCTGAAGGTAGCAGGAGAAGAAAGGAATAGGCAGAAACATCTCCTATCACAGAAAACGTTACACAACCGGTACAGGTCTGACCATTAGAACGGAGACTGGAGTGGGGTTGAAGGAAACGACTGAGGGACGGTGAGTGGAACTGAGTGATGTGATAAGAGACCG
Source organism: Chelonia mydas (assembly GCF_015237465.2). Lineage (NCBI taxonomy): Eukaryota > Metazoa > Chordata > Testudines > Cheloniidae > Chelonia > Chelonia mydas. The sequence goes on along the minus strand of NC_051246.2, from coordinate 131,870,393 downwards.
GAGGGAGAGAACTGGGGGCAAGAATGGGAAATTATGGACCGGGAAGAGGGCTAGAATTAATGGAGGATAATGCAGAGGAGGGTTAGAATTGATGGGCTCTTAGTGGGAGCACTGATGTACTTGCTGGGGGAAAACTGATGAATTGTCAGGGAACGGATGGGGACTGAGATAAGACAGTTACCTTATCCGTAACTGGTGTTCTTCGAGATGTGTTGCTCATGTCTATTCCACAATAGGTGTGCGTGCTTGCCACGTGCACCGGTGCCAGAAGTTTTCCCCTAGCAGTATCCTTGGGGGGGAGCGGAAAAGGACCTAGGGGTTACAGTGGACGAGAAGCTGGACATGAGTCAGCAGTGTGCCCTTGTTGTCAAGAAGGCCAATGGCATTTTGGGATGTATAAGTAGGGGCATAGCGAGCAGATCGAGGGACGTGATCGTTCCCCTCTATTCAACATTGGTGAGGCCTCATCTGGAGTACTGTGTCCAGTTTTGGGCCCCACACTACAAGAAGGAGGTGGAAAAATTGGAGAGAGTCCAGCGAAGGGCAACAAAAATGATTAGGGGTCTGGAACACATGACTTATGAGGAGAGGCTGAGGGAACTGGGATTGTTTAGTCTGCAGAAGAGAAGAATGAGGGGGGATTTGATAGCTGCTTTCAACTACCTGAGAGGTGGTTCCAGAGAGGATGGTTCTAGACTATTCTCAGTGGTAGAAGAGGACAGGACAAGGGGTAATGGTCTCAAGTTGCAGTGGGGGAAGTTTAGGTTGGATATTAGGAAAACCTTTTTCACTAGGAGGGTGGTGAAACACTGGAATGCGTTACCTAGGGAGGTGGTAGAATCTCCTTCCTTGGAAGTTTTTAAGGTCAGGCTTGACAAAGCCCTGGCTGGGATGATTTGATTGGGGATTGGTCCTGCTTTGAGCAGGGGGTTGGACTAGATGACCTCCTGAGGTCCCTTCCAACCCTGATATTCTATGATTCTATGATTCTATGACTCCTAGAGTGGCGCCTCCATGGTGCAGTATAAAGGGCACTGTGTTCTCCCCCCACCCTTAGTTCCTTCTTGCCAGACAACTCCGACAGAGGGGAAGGAGGGAGGGGTGTGGAATAGACATGAGCGAGACATCTCGAAGAACACCAGTTACAGAAAAGGTAACGGTCTTTTCTTCTTCGAGTGATTGCTCATGTGTATTCCACAATAGGTGATTCCAAGCTATGTCTGTTGGTGGGAGGAGTTCACAAGGTCCCAGGACGGAAGACAGCCCTGCCGAACTCAGCGTCATCCCTGGTTTGGGGGACAATCGCATAGTGCAAAGTGAATGTGTGAACCGAAGACCATGTGGCAGCTCTACAAATGTCCTGGATGGGGACGTGGGCCATGAAGGCAGCCTACGAGGCCTGCGCCCGAGTCGAGTGTGCCCTCACAATGGGTGGTGGGGGGACACCCGCCAGCTCATAACAGGAACGGATGCACGAAGTGATCCGATTGGAAAGCTGCTGAGTGGAAATTGGCTGTCCCCTCACGCGCTCAGCCGAGGCGACGAACAGTTGAAAGGACTTTCTGAACAGCTTGGTTCGCTCAAGGTAGAAAGCCAGAGCCCGCCACACATTGAGCATGTGGAGACAGCGCTCCTCACTGGACGCGTAAGGCTTGGGGCAGAGAACTGATAGAAAAATATCCTGACCCATGTAGTAGGCGGAGACCACCTTCGGGAGCAACATGGGGTGTGGGCAGAGCTGGACCCTGTCCTTATGAAAGACTGTGTATGGCGGCTCTGAGACTCCCTGGCCGACGTGATTGCAACCAGGAAGGCCACCTTCCACGAGAGGTGAGACCAAGAGCACGTGGCCAGTGGTTCAAACGGGGGCCCCATGAGATGAGCCAACACCAGGTTTAGGTCCCACTGCAAGACCGGAGATCTAGAATACAGAAAAAGATGGTCCAAACCCTTAAGGAACTGGCCAGTCATAGCATGGGAAAATACTGTGTGCCCTTGCACCAGCAGATGGAAGGCCGATATGGCTGCCAGGTACACCTTGACTGACAAGGGCGCCAGGCCCTGGGTCCTCAGGTGGAGGAGGTAATCAAGGATAAGCTGTATCAGGGCGGCCACAGGGGAGACACCCTGGTCCACCACCCACCTAGAAAACCAGGACCACTTCGCCAAATAAGTGCGGCAAGTGGAGGGCCATCTACTTTTGAGGAGGATGCACTGAGCACGTCCTTTCCTTTCCACCTAACCACTGAGCAGCCACGCTGTGAAGTGAAGAGTTGCTAGGTTGGGATGGAGGTGACGGCCCTGGTGCTGAGAGCAGGTCTGGGTGGAGTGGCAATGGCCACGGCGGAGCTACCGCCAGGCCTGTGAGGGTCCCGTACCAATGCTGCCTGGGCCACGCAGGGGCAATCAGGAGGACCCGGACCTTATCTGTCGTCTTCTTCTCCAGAACCCTGCTGATTAGAAGGAACTGGGAAAAGGCGTAGAGGCCGGCCTGACCAGGACAGGAGAAAGGCATCAGAGATAGTGCCCCTCCCCAGGCCACCCATGAAGCAGAACCGGGGGCATCGTTGTTCTGCCGAGTCGCAAACAGGTCCACCTGGGGAGTTCCCTACCTTCGGAAGAGCCGGTGGTCCACTTCCGGGTGGAGGGACCACTTGTGTTGCGAGGAAAAGTCCATGCTCAAGCGATCTGCCCCCTCGTTCCGCGTGCCCGGTAGGTGGAAGACCTTCAGGTGGATGTCGTAGGCTATACAGAAGTCCCACAGCCTGAGGGCTTCATGGCAGAGGGAAGAGGATCGGGCCCTGCCTTGCCTGTTGATATAGAACATTGAGGCCATGTTGTCCATGAGGACCCTGACTACTTTGCCCTCCAGGTGCAAGCGGAAGGCCATACATGCCAGCCGCACCGCCCTGAGCTCCTTGACGTTTATATGTAAGGTCAGGTCTTGTGCTGACCACAGGCCTTGGGTCTGAAAGTTCCCCACATGGGCTGCCCAACCCAGGTCCGACACATCGGACATCAGCTCCAATGACAGGGCCCCGTCCCTGAACAGGATCCCTTGGAGCATGTTGTTTTGGGCGGACCACCACTGTAGGGAGGTGATCACAGAGTCTGGCATGGTGAGGACCTTGTCCGTTCTGACCATGGCTTGGGAGAACTGCAAGGCCAACCAGAGCTGGAGGGGCCTCATCCTGAGTCTGCTGTAATGGACCACGTACATGCATGCCGCCACGTGACCCAAAAGTTGTCGGCAAACCCTGGCTGTTGTCACCGGGAACCTTGTGACCAATTCAATGAGACCTTTCAGGGTCTCAAATCTGTCTGGCGGGAGAGAGGCCCTGGCTGATGCTGTGTCCAGGAGCACCCCGATAAACTCTATGCATTGGGCTGGGACTAACGTGGACTTGGTGTTGTTTACCAACAGGCCCAAGGCGGTGCACGTAGACAGGAGGAACGCCACATGATCCCTCACCTGCAACCGGAAGGTTCCCTTGACAAGGCAATCACCCAGATAGGGAAATATCTGGACCGCCCCATCGTCTGAGATAGGCCGCTACCACCGACATCCATTTTGTATACACATTGGGGGCAGTGGACAGACCAAATGGGAGGACTGTGAATTGGTAATGATTCTGTCCCACCACGAAACTGAGGAAGCGCCTGTGCCCCTCAAATCTGTGGATGTGGAAGTACATGTCCTGTAGATCGAGGGCAGCGTACCAGTCCCCGGGATCCAGGGAGGGGATGATGGAGGCCAGGGAGACCATGCAAAACTTGAGTTTCTGCATGTACTGGTTCAGACCTCGGAGGTCCAGGATGGGCCTGAGCCCCCCTTTGGCCCTCAGGATAAGGAAATAACGGGAGTAATACCCCCTGCCCATGAACTCGTCGGGCACCACCTCTATTGCTCCTAGTCCTAGAAGCCACCCCATCTCCTGCTTGAGCAGAGCTTCATGCGAGGGGTCCCCTAGGAGCGACGGGAGTGGGGGGTGGTTGGGCGGAGAGGAAGTTAACTCGAGGATGTAACCCCGGGAGATGGTGTTGAGGACCCACTGGACCAAGTTTAGCAGTGACCATTCTGGAAGGAAACCATGCAACCGGTTGGAGAAGGGTAGCTTTATTGGGGGTAGATCCCTGATGAGGACTGGCGGGGTGCCCCCGAGAGTCCCATCAAAAGCTCCTTTCCCTCCCTGCTTGCCCTTGGAGGACCCAGGCTGGGGGACAGGACGAGACTGCCTCTGAGGGCATCTCTTATAGTCCTGATGCTTCTTATGGGCGGCCTCCTGCTGTGGCTTGAACTTAGGTTTTGCCGGAGCCAGGACATAGAGGTCCAGAGTCTGTAGGGTCGTGTGGGAGTCTTTCATGCTGTGCAGCCTTATCTGTTTCCTCTGCAAATGGGAGATCCTGCATGGAAGACTGCGCCTCACTGGATAGCCCAGAGAGCAGGAGCCATGATGCTTGTCTCATGGACACTGCGGAGGCCATGGATCATGCGGCCATGTCCGCAGCATCCAAGGCTGCCTGCAGGGACGCCCTAGCGGCCGCTGCCCCTTCCTCCACTAGCGCCTTGAACTCCTTCCCACCCCTTCATGGAGGGGCAAAGGCCACCCTAGCCGGTGTCGACGGGGACAGCACATTAAACTGGGAGCCTGAGGGCTCCTCCATCTCCTCTGCCTGGAAGTGAAGACTTGCTACCACCCTTTTTAAGAGTTCTTGATGGGCCCTGAAGTCCTCCTGCGGGTAGGAGGGGGGCAGGGCCACAATCGCCTCCTCCAGGAGGGGCGAGAAGGCTGGTGCAATGGCCTGGGTATCGGCCGGCACCAGAGGGTCCACGACCTGGTCAGACTCCAGGCACAGTGCTGAGGACGTACGTCCCACCGACTCCTTTCTCGGGGGTCTGGAGAGGGAGGCCGATGGTGCCTCCAAAGCTCCAGCCACTGAGCAAGCTCCCACCGGGGGCTGCACTGGAGGCCATGGTGCCCACTGGTACCATTGGGCCGGCCACGACGCTCGGTGTCACCGCACCTGCTGTGGCACCGGCGGGGCCGGCCGTTCGGGTTGGCTGGCCTGGCCCATCGAAGGACGGCTATGAATGGAGGCTGGGCTGGCGTAAGATCTGCTGCTGTCTCTGGTCTGGGAGGAGCGGTGGTGCCGGGATCTGTGTCGGCCATGGGACCGCAATCTCGACGTGGAGAACTGGTACCGGTGGTAACAGCTGCTCCGCGAATGGCCTCGACACAACAGCGAGACACCGGCAATCGATGCCCGGGGCTGCGATGTCTTGGCAGAGCCTTGGAGCGGGAGTCCGATCGGGAATGGCATCAACAACCGTGCCGTGATTGACTGCGGTACCCCCTCCGAGACGAGGACCATTGGCGATGCCTGCTGCGGTCCTGTCGATAGTCACTCTTTGAGGACGAGTGGTGCCGAGAGTCCCAGCAGGATGGAACCCAGCCAGACAGTCTGGCTGGCATCAAGGGCAATCCACTTAGAGTCTGCCCCAAACGGTCACTGGGCGGTGACCAGTGTCAGGATCGTTCCCTCAACCGGTACTGGGCCAGAGGCGACTGCGGCGATCCCAGCGGCGGCTTGCCTCTGGAGCGCTGGGCTGACATTGGCAGCGCTCCGGGCACCGGCATGGACATAACGTCCCGGGCCGCCTGGAGGGCTTCAGGCATGGATGGCATCTGGACTGGGCTAGATGGACCTTTGGTCTGACCCAGTAGGGCCATGCGTTCCAGCTCGTGGATAACGTATTAGCACTTTCCCAAGCAAACAGGCTGTGTACTCACTGTGCTGGGAGCCTGGAGGTGGGCGGAGGGGAGTGGGCCTTAGACTCTCTCAGCAAATTGCTGAAGAGGACGATAGGATGATCGTTCTCTCAGAATCTGGACGGAAACGTTTCCCCTAGAGCTAGAACCAACTACTAACGTGACGAAACACTGAGAAATTATTCATTCTATTGCAATGGCAAGTGGAGGGGCCAGTCAAGGATCAGACCTCATTGTGCTGGGCACCGTACAAGCCAGTAACACAGAGACGGTCCCTGGCACAGCGATGTCACAGGTTGGGATAAGACCTGGCAGGTGAATGAAGGGACAAATGGAGGTGGGCTGGCTCGGTGACAAAACAGACATATGCATACAATTAGCATTCTCAATGGCTGCAGTAATCACAGGTGGTCTCCAGCCTCAACAAAGTGAGATGGCAGTGATCTGCCGGGTCGAAGGAAGGACAGGAGAGAAGACAACGGGTTGGATCTGTGAATTTTGGCAGAGTTTTCTTCATGGATAAGGGGCAGCACAGAAGAAAGCACAAAGGTGCTTGTAGGAAATAAGGATAAGTAGTGCTAATAATAATTTCCAAGTGATGTGTCACTGTCTGTATGGGAAAGGCGTTGTGAATGTTATCCAAATGACCATGGAATTAATCTATAACAGTGTTAAATTAGAATGATTATTCATTTAATCTGATCCTAATGTCAGAGATATTATTCCATAGCCAATGAGTTATGACATTCTGGAAAGAGTCCCTGAACGGTGTTATCAGGTGCAACAGTCCCTGGTCTGCACTGTAATCACAGGGGGGACACAGATTTTTCTAACAGCTACAGGCTCCCACCCATTCTTTCTTGCCATCCATCATGCTTCCAGCAAGCCTCCCACTGAGACTATGCACGCAAAAAAGTCTGACCCAAGCCATAGGATTTGATAATCAGTCACATGAAAAGCACAAGATTATTTTGGTCAAGTCTGCACAAACATGTTTTATTTTATCATTAAAAAACCATCAAAATCCAATCAATTGCCTCTAGTGACAGAAAATTGTATTGTCTTTTTTAAAATAAGTGGGTTTATATTCAAATCAGGTTGCATCAATTTTTGATAAAAATAAACCCCTGGCTTAAGGCTCCATAAAGTTTATTAAGCATTTTGAAACGTTAGCCAAGTAGCTAATGTTAGCTTTAAATATCTTTATACTGCAAAGCTACGCTGCCAAGATAATTATTTCTATCTTCACCTTCATGGCTAATCGGTGCAAAGTGGAGCATAAGGGGATGGTTCAAATGAAGCTTGCAGTTGTTTTCAATTTCACAATTAATAAAGAGCTGTGCTCAGGGTGACACAGATGAATTTCTCTCCACGTCGTACTGCATATCGTAGTGACGACATAGGAGAAGGTATCCAAAGGGCAGTTAGGCAGCCAACTTCCATGGATTTAGCTCGGTGCCTACCTACACTCTGTCCTTTTAAAATCTCCCCCTTGAGTTTGTGTCCCAGGTGGATCCTGGAAAACGGAGCAAACAATGTCACTGAAAGGGTAAAGTTAGCCTTCTATTTTTAAAGTTCAGAGGTCAATAGTTTCTTAAGTCATCTGTCTGGTTGCAGGGAGACTGTTCATTTTCTAGATCTTAGGCCACAAATGTGGGTGCATTGTTCATAATCTCTACAGTAGATTCAATATTAAAAGTGCAGGACCTGAAAAAGTCAGGACAGTGATTACTAGTGATGAGCTTCACCAACTCTATACCATCCTAGAGTGGATGGGTCACTTGATTATTACTGTTCTGTTCATTCCCTCTGGGGCCCCTGGCATTGGCCACTGTCGGAAGACAGGATGCTGGGCTAGATGGACCTTTGGTCTGACCCAGTATGGCCATTCTTATGGTAATCTAATAAGGCAGAATTGGACTGTTTTGCCTACAGACCCTAAAAGGCCCCTGAAGACCTGATTTTGAACCTATCAGGTTAATGCTCAAATCCACTGATTCACCATGTAATTATATCTTCCATTTATCACCCCCACCTCCCCTCTCACTCCAGCCCTGTTTGGTACCAACAGAATTCCTCTGTCATGACCAGAATTGCAAGGAACGAGTCTAAGAATATTTAGTCATTTTTTTAGCCACAAGCACAAAACATTTACCAACAAAATATATGCACCCACATATTGTCATTGCGATCCTCCCTGGTCCCACCAGTATCCCCATATTAACAATAGGGGCTCTCTCTCCAATTGGCACAATCTTTCAGAGCAAGAGACAAAAAATAAGTGCAAGTCCTGAATATGTTGCCTTATCTTGATTAATCTCTCTGTACACATGGCCACATGGTAGGTGAACAAGAGCAGACAATATACCAGCAGGGCTCTTGAGACATTAGGGGCTGTACTCATATGCGCATTAAAAAAACCCGCACATTTCATAGCGGTTCTTCAAAGACATTGCATTTCATCATTCCTAGAGACACCTTATGGCAGCATGGGCTGTAAATTGCTTCTTAGGATCTATGAGGGTCTATTTGGTGAAATTTGAGGCAGATGACAATTATTCTGTCAATACGAAGTCAGTGCGGGCACTGGGGGAGGCATAACTGTTTCTCATGAAAATTCTTAGAGAACTGGTTAGCCCTTGGCTCATTAGCTCAATAGTGATCAATGGCTCTGTACTGGTGAGGTAACATCCTGGCACATTAGAACTGCATAACCACCATCCTTATGACAGATTTACTTACGACACACGTGCAGCACAACAGCCCATTTTACGATTAAACCATTTGAAGGGCTGGCAAACCTGTGGACAAGAGGAGCCTACTTCAAACAGGTGAGGGCACCTACCCCTCACCCTGAAGTCTGTGGATGTTGCAAGCGCCCAGAACCTTCTGGGTTCAGTCCTCAGATGAGCCAGGAGACAACTGCCGTTATTGCCCAGGCAGCCAGGTAACTGTAGGTGTAAGTACCAATTTGTGCACATAAGTAACTGGTATAGCTGGGCTAATGTGGGGTTTTACCAGTGCAGAAAGAGAGTGTGTTTGTTCATACCTATCGTACAGTCAGCTCCTGGCACAGCGCTATGAAAACATGAGCCAACAGATTAATTTCAATGATTATTTTCAAAACCCACATTTCATGGAAATTATGTACTTAAAAGAAGGTTGGTTTCCAGGTAGGCTCCTGTACAGGATGGATTCCTCTCACTGAAAATAGCCACAACTCTGTTTTTCCCCCAAATGTTTAGAAACATTAAACCAAAATATTTGTATATCTAATTACAACAGTGCAACACATTGTCAGCTCCCTTGTAAAAAATGGATGCAGAAATAAATCACGTACATCACCTCTACTACAAGGAAGCATCTGTAGAAAACTTCTTGAAAGCAACCTTAAGTTTAGGCCCTGATCTTATGGGCCTCGATCTTGCAGTCCCTGGGCAGGCAGAACTCCAATTGACTTTTGCCTGAATAAAGAACTGCAAGATCTTGCCCTGAGCCCTTGTAAAAGGTGCTGCATTTACAGTAGTAGAGGGTAACGCCCACTCTTTATCCACAGAGCAGTTGCATATGGACAGTGGGAATGCAAGTCTCTATATATTGCCCTGCCACCAGGCCACAACTCAGAACTGAAGGGGGAGCTGTTAGGGCCAAGAGAGCAGTACAGCAAACCTTGAACTATCTGATAAGATTACCTAGAAGGATGCCAATTAATGCCAGTACTGAGGATGCTGTAATTTGTAATTACTACAGGTCTATGTGAAATGGCATAGAACCAACTCATGAAAATGGACTTGTGTGGGAAAGAGTTATTCAAAGAAAAGGATTGGCAAAAAGGGGGTGGGTGGTGTTCATTGCGTTTGCTTTGAGGTTCGCTTGGAGCTTTCAGGTTTGTCTAAACCCAAAGCTCTAAAAAGAACCTGTGCACATTTAAATCCAGGTGAACAGAGTCTGCAGTTTAAATTTGTGAAAGCTGTCCCAAGAGAAACCCACAGATTGCACACTGCCCCATGGACATTATACTTCACTGATGACACACTTCTTTTTGAAATGCAAACTACTGTGAAAGGTAGATCACAAGATTCACACTGTGCTATATTTTCAATGTGGTTTTCCCCATCTCATTAACAATGGGAACTGTGCTTCATTCACTGCCCACTATAAAGAACACTATTCCCAGGATGCTTAGCATTTCTAGATCACTTACACTGGCCTTGTGCACCAATAAATCTCCCCCTGTTCAGAGTTCTCTTTCCTCTTATGTACATTCATTACTGTAATGCATTCCAGGTCACTTTAGCATTCAATGCTTTTCCTCCTACAGAATGAAATGTGGGACATCTCTGCACTCATATGTTGTAATGGCATGGCACCCACCTCTCGCAGGCATTCCCTTCTGGTCAGGTGTGTCTGTGGTTTTTAAACCAGTCCTGGTCCAGGTATTAAGCTGTACCCCCAGGGCTTCCTCCCTGGAGGCAATGGTTTCTCCCCCTTAATCTGTTTTAGCTAGGCCTCCTGACAGCTCAGTCCCCTTCTGAGGGTTTACTGCTGTCCAGTTGTAGACCCTCCCTCAGTCAACTATGCAGGGAGACCTGGGCCCATCCACTACTCAGGGTCCCTGCCCAGGGACCCTACTTACAGTAGCCACATGCCACCATGTCCCTGTGGCAAAACTGCCTTCAGTTCCCTGGGCCACTTTCCCATGGCCCCAGCCTTCACCAGTGTCTTACCCTTAGCTCAGGGAACTTCTAAGCTCAGGCCCAGCTGCCAGTCAGGAGCTCTTCCTCACTCCCCCGGTCCCTACTAGCACTGAGCTGTCAGCTGTGCTGCAGTTCCCGTTAGCCAGGCAGGAGCACCCGCTGCACTCCTCTAGCTCTGTCTCTGGCTCTGCAGCTCCTTTTTTATAGGGTCCTTCTGGGCCCTGAATGGGTGCTCCCCGCAGCCTCTCTGATTGGCTGCTTCACCTGCAGCCACTCGAGCCTGCTTGGAGGACCTCTCTGCTGCTCCTTTCCTGGGACGAATATGGCAGGACCCTGAGGCCTCCAGCAGGTTACCACTGGACCTAGTTCACCCAGTCACATATGCCCTGTTTCTTGGCTCCTATTTATGTTCATTCTCTCGCCATCTCTGGCTCCCAATCCCTTCCCTTCCCTATTCCTTCAAACCCTTCTTGACTGCATTGCAGGTATCTGGTCTCAATT